>NC_079330.1:30880968-32148468 GCF_029931775.1 Euleptes europaea | reverse complement strand
TTCCAAAGCCGTGGGTCCAAGGAGAAATCAAGATTAAGAAATGGAGGAAACTGTTCCCCAAAGCCAGCTTTGGGCCACCACAGATCATACAGGGCAGGACTTCGGTAACATTGCCCTGTGAAGGAACCGGATGTGACAGAAATCCTAAAACTTGCTAAGGCTCTAGAGCAGTGGTTCCCAAACTTTTCTGGCCACCTCCCCCTTGGTTCCACAAACTCAACCCCAGTGCCCCCTACCCTAGCCTATAAAAAGCATTATTCAAAATAGTGGTTTGCATGACTCACTAAAGAAGATGATAACAATACAATTTCAAAACAGTAACAATTAATTGCACAGCTATTCAAAATCAAAGTAAAACTTTTTAGTTGAAATTTATTCAACAAAACTGATGGACTTGATCCAGTGGCCCAAGCTTAAAAGTCTGGAAAAATGTTCTGATAGTTTCCACCGAATGCACCAGCATGGTGCCATAGCTGGATCTATTGAAAATTAGCGAACGACACAGTTGAAGGGGCCCACCTCCAGCGCCCCCTGCTGCCCCCTTGCCTCCTAGTGCCCCCCTAGGTAATCCCACCGCCCCCCAGGGGGTGATACTGCCCACTTTGGGAACCACTGATATTGAGTGTCACCTGGAGTGTCTGGGATCTTGGACCCCGAGAGAATGAGCTGCTCACTTCCACCCCTCGTTGGACCATCCTGGCGGACTGAATCCCTTTTGGATTACCAGGTGCTTGATGGAGGTGGGACGCTTGATGGAGGTGGGACTAGATCGGACATGGCTCTGACTGGTAAAAGTAGCCGCTGACATCAGAGGTGGGCCTTTGTGTGGGATTGGAGAAATCCGTTTGTCAGTCTTAGAAAGGAGGCTGGCTGAGGTCCAACTCCATTTAGCATAAATGTCTGGACATTTGGGATTGTCCCTTGTCTTCAGTTTTCAGTCTTCAGTGGAAACTGGGCCCGCAGGAAGTTGGGTAGCAGTTAAGGACTCCGATTTGTTATCACAAGGAACTCTGCACATGCTCTGAGGAACCGGCTACAGCATAGATAATGTGTGTTTAGCTTAGTTAGTGCAACTGTATTGCTTTTCATTTGAATATTTCTGTGCCGTTGTTGCTGGGTGCTTTCCCCTGTATTTTGTTTTGCTTTTTTCTACCCCTTTTGGAATCCAACCCCCCTTTCTCTGTCCCCTTTTACAATAAACTTTTTTATAAAGAGTTTTTTGTGCGTGTGTGTCTTCTCTTAGTGCAATCTATTTTTCTGGGATATTTCTCTTAATCTCTTCCCCATGTACTAAACTGGACAGGTGCTCAGTGGGGACTCAAAGCAATTTACCACTTCATTCTCCCCATCTATTTTATCCTCAGAAGAACCCTGTGAGGTAGGACAAGCTGAGACTGTGTGACTGGCCCAAAGTCACCCACCAAGTTTCCATGGCAAAGCCAGGATTCAAACCTGGGTCTCCCAGTTCCCCATCTGGTACTCTAACTACCGGCTCTTGTATCTCATGGTATTCTTCTAATTCTCTCCCCCCTGCCAATCCAGGGAGGCTGGGCAGAGAGACAAATAAAATAAATAGAAAGAAGATACTTAACACCTGCCTCTTAGCTCTCAAAAAGCCTTGCAAGTTACTTTTGCAACTGCCCGACTGGTGTTTGCTGGCAGCAGAACTGAATATATTGAGGACTCCCTCCTATACACTGTCCCAAGAGTAAATCAAATTGTATTAAAATTTTCCTAAGTAGACCTGCATTAAATTGATCTGCGGATCACAGGCCAGGCTTCCACTGACATTGTTTTAACTGGAGGGCACGGGCTTCAAATCTTTCTCTCTAGCATGATGTCGTGGTTAAGAGCGGCAAACTCTAATCTGGAGAACCGGGTTCGATTCCTCACTCTTCCACGTGCAGCTGGCTAGTGACCTCCCGCCAATCACAGTCCTCCCTGAACTGTCTCAGCCCATGCTGAGGCAGGCCGTGGCGAACCCCTCCGAACATCTCTTGCCTTGAGAACCCTAAGGGGTCATCATAAGCCAACTGCAACTTGACAGCACATGTGCACAGAGTACATTTTAACCCAGCCCTTCCCCTAAGGGACCCAAAAGCAGCTTATCTGATTGGTCTCCCTGCCTCCATTTTATCCACAACAAGCGAGAGGTAGAATGATCAACCCAGGGCCACCCAGCCAGCTTCAGGGCAGAGAACCATCCTGCGTTTTCTTTAGAAGCAGCTTCCTGCCCATCTCAAAGGGAATGTATTTTCCACCTGCATTTGATCAGCCTTGCAGGGTCATTTATACTTTGGGTGATGCAGGGCTTTATTACTCAGAACATGCAGTTGGGAAATGCTCTGGAGGGATGGATGAGCTTTCCTCCTGGCAGCAACCAGAAATGAGCCACTAACTCTATGGTAGTTGAAATCAACGGCCGTTTATGCTTGGTAATTAGCAGTGTGTTCCAGGCTGAAGTGCCCGCATTTTTTTTTTATTTCTTCACGCTGAACCGTCATTCCAAACTTCACTGCATACCAGCATCGCCCCTTTAACGTGACCTTTTGTATTTGCTCCGCCCCCGCATCAAAGCATTCACTGAAGGAAGCATGCAGAATCCCAGTCGAGGCTTAGCCATGCAAACAACTATTGCTAATAGCTATGCAAATGAAGGAACGAAGGAGCAGGCGAGTGGGGGGTGGAATTTGTTTGACTTTCTCCTCTTGCCTCGGGGCCGTGAATAGTCATTTTAAAGTTCAGATTAAAAAAGCAGCATTGAGCAAGGAGCAGAATTGACCCTGCATAAATGGCCAATGTTTTATTGGTGGTCTGAACAGTGTTTCGGGAACTTCTGGAAGATGTTATTTCACCTATGCCCACAAGAGGGTGTTCACATTCTTCTCCCCCAGGCCTAATCCTCCCCAATAGGGGGGACCTGAGATTCCTGTCTCATTATCAATGCTGATTTTTCCATGCCTAGTACCCCTCTACATGAGCCCCATGGCGCGGAGTGGTAAGCTGCAGTACTGCAGTCAAAAGCTCTTACTCTCAAAACAGAGATTCTGTCACTAAGACCTCCTACCTGGTTCAAAAATGCTACCCAGCCCTAGAAGACGCAGGTAACCTTGACAGAGTGCTTCCCCCCAGGAGAAAGGTATTTTGCTCTTCTGTCTCTATCCACCTGAACTAACATCATGCTACCTTTAGCAAAGGGAAAGTGTTTTGCAACCTTTTGTCTACTTGTAAGGGTAGTCTTAATTTCACATCTGAAGGGCTTGGATTTCTTACATACCATGCAAATGATGTTTTTATAAAAATCAGTTTTATATCATCTTCCTACCCTGGGAGCCCAAAAACACAAATCATAGTTTTAACTCTGTATAAAACCCCTGTCTTTGGACAGGTGCCCAGCATTACTTGAGAATTCTAAGGTCCATCTCCCCTTATAATTCCCATGCCTCAGAAGTCAAAACAGTCAAGGTTTAAAGTCATTGGCCCTCCTTGAGAATGGGCTTTCTCTCTACACAGAACTGGATGGAAATTTCCAAACACCTCTTGAGATCTTCTCAACCAGTCAAACTTTCATGGTAATATGTAGGCCTTTGTTTAAATGTGCATTTATTAATAGTTAAATTATGGAATTCCCAGCCCCAGGATGTGGAGACGGCTGCCAACTTGGAATGCTTTAAGAGTGGACATGGAGGAGAGGGGTATTCATGGCTACTAGTAAAAATGGATACTAGTCAGAGTGCTGTGGAACACAGGCAGGACAATGCTGCTGCAGTACTGTTTGTTGGCTTCCTAGAGGCACCTGGTTGGCCACTGTGTGAACAGACTGCTGGACTTAATAGACCTTGCTCTGATCCAGCAGGGCTTCTTATGTTTAATCCGTTTATTCAAAATTGCTGCTAATCTTTGCACCCCCAGCCTAGATTTCCAAGTCTCTCTTCTTGAGTAACAGATTTCTCTGTTAAAACACTTGGGGGTGGTAGGACTGAACACCTCCGTGAGTTTTCTTAGCTGCGAACAGTAGAGGGGAAATGCTTCTTTCCACAAAATCTTCCTCCCCCCTCCCTCAATTGTCAACTTTTCGAAAGTGATTAGCAACTTTACTGTAAACCCTCTTAATTGCATAAGAGGTGGCACCCAAGGGGCTATCTTGGCACTGGGCAAATGTTTCAATGACCCCAGGAGAAGCCGCTGCCTCCCTTGTCCAAAGGGCTCTGGAGAAGCAGGCTTGCAGCTGTGGTGCTAACAAGAGGAAAGGGGGATCAACCTCAGGACACCTGCAGACACCAAGCCAAAACAGGCCATGTGTGATCTGGGGCAAAGGGCAAAACCAGTCAGAGGAAATCTAGCGGATAGGCAGTGTAGCACCCGTGCTAGCTAGCTATCATCCAATGATTTTTCTGGGCTGCAGTTCAGTCCCTGTCCCCATCTGTGCCCACACAGGCTTATTGGTACAGAGCAGTTGTCTGTACTCCATCCATGGAGTTAAGAAAAATTAAGTGCCCTTGAACTGAACACATGAAGCTGCCTTATACTGAGTCAGACCCTTGGTCCATCAAAGTCAGTATTGCCTACTCACAGCAGCTCTCCAGGGTCTCAGGCAGGGGTCTTTCACATCAACTATTTGCCTAGTCCCTTTAACTGGAGATGCCGGGGATTGAACCTGGGACCTTCTGCATGCCAAGCAGAGGCTCTGCCACTGAGCCACAGCCCCTCATAGTAGGGTGGCAATTTCTGGCAATTCCCTTCTCCTGCGGCAGCCCAGACCCCCTCCCCTGAAATTTCGGTCGGGGGGGGGGGCAGTGGTATTTGAAAAACAGCAGGGAGGACAATTCCAGCAGAGAGGGAGGGGAATCTGTGCTCTCCCCTCTTAAGAACAGGGTTGTCGTTATTTGTGCTGTCAAGTCACACCTGACTCATGGCAACCCCTTATGGAGTTTCAAGGCAAGATACCTTCAGAGGTGGTCTGCCATTGCCTGCCTCCGCATCATGACCCTGGTATTCCTTCAAGGTCTCCCATTCAAATACTTGGCAGGGACGACCCTGCTTAGCTTCTGTGATTTGACAAGATCGGGCTAGCCAGCTCAGGGTTTCTAAATGATCTTAATGATATGGTTGCCCTGACCACTGTGGCCCAGGCTTGTCCCGTCTCATCAGCCCTGGTTAGCATTTGGTTGGGAGACCACCAAGGAAGTCCAGGGCTGCCACAGAGAGGCAGACAATGGCAAACCACCTCTACTTGTCTCTGCCCTGATCTGGATGGCCCAGGCTAGCCCAATCTCGTCAGATCTTGGAAGCTAAGCAAGGTTGGTCCTGGTTAGTACTTGGATGGGAGACCACCAGGGAAGTCTAGGGTTGCTACGCGGATGCAGGCGATAGCAAACCACCTCTGAAGGTCTCCTGCCTTGAAAACGCCATGAGAGGTCACTGTAAGTCAGCTGTGACTTGACGGCACTTTCTACCACCAACTACATGGTTGTGTACAAGTCACTATATTATATTTTGATTGCTGGGAACCACATCTGGCTTTCCAGATGTTTTAGTACCTTTCGAAGATCACCACACTAGACTTAGAAACATGCAAGTCTTTGCTTGGTTTTTTACTATGCATATTAATAAATATTCTTTATTCTTAAATTTTTGCACATCGCGCTCCAACATATTACATCCTGAACATTTTTGCAAATGGATGTCTAACTCTGAAAAATCTTTATAGCGAGCTCATTGTCATTTCTGTACAGAATTATAAGTACAACATTACTTTTGCCACTATAAGTTGATTATTTTTGTTGTTGTCACAGTTAAGAGAAACACAGAATGAATAGAGTGAAAGAGAGACGGCTTTAAATTATAAGGATACTAGGCGTTTCCCCAATCTAATCAAAACTAAAAAAAATTTCAATCTTGAAGAAAAAAAGACGATCAGAAGTTAAGGGAATAGCCTCCACCAGCCTCCTGTGCAGAAAATAAAAGGGGGGTGGGGAGAAAAAAAGAAAAAGAAAAGCCACATTGATTTTAAAGGATAAGATTGTTAGGTCACTAAAGAAAATGTTTTAGGGGGGTGGGAAGGAGAAAAGGCGCAGTAGTCATCTGGAGAGTTTAGTTGAAAGACAGAGCTAATTTTATTGGGTTTAGTTCGCTCCGGCTGTTGTCAACCAGCTGCTACAAGCTGGCCTCTTGTGATCATTCAAGCGGCAGTATTTGTTGAATTTCTCCTTCAGATGCTGCCGGTATTGTTCTCTATTGCTGTAGAAGGACTTGTTGTTTGCCATGAAGGACTGGATCTCGTCTTGAGAGATGAAGATTTCCTCATCTGAAGTGCATTCAGATTCATCCTGCAAACGAAACAAGGGAGAAGGAAAGGACGGGAAGAGGGAGAGATGAAAACTTCAGCAGATACACCATCATGGGAACTCCTCCCAAATCCTGGCCTCCAAATCTGACCCACTCAACAACCACAAGAACAGGTATACCTTTACTTAAAACCCTGAATTAGAAAAAAAAATCAAATGAATCATGCTAGCATGGTGTAGTGGTTAAGAGCGGTGGTTTGGAGCGGCGGACTCTTAATCCGGGTTTCATTCCCCACTCCTCCACATGAGCTGCAGAGGCTAATCTGGTGAACTGGATTTGTTTCCCCACTGCTACACACAAAGCCAGCTGGGTGACCTTGGGCTAATCAGTTCTCTTTGAGCTCTCTCAGCCCCACCTACCTCACAGGGTGTCTGTTGTGGGATGTACAGCCCTGTGATGCAGCCTAGGCCGAGAGAAAGTGACAGACCCAAGACCACCCAACTTGCTCCATGGCCAAGTGGGGATTTTAACTAAGGTCTCCTAGACTCTAACCCAGTTCCCCAACTGCTACACCATATATTCACTATCTGAGCATAAATATCTGCCCATTGGTCTCCAGCCTAGTGATCAGGGTAGACTGCCTCTGTATATGAAGGCTTTAAGGCACAGGCCATGGCTCAGTTAAAGAGCAACTCCTTGGCATGCAGAAAGCCGCTGGTTCAACCCATGGCATCTCCAGGTAATAGGATCAGGTAACAGGTGATGTGAAAGATCTGCCTCTCCCTGAGAGCTGTTGCCAAAGCAGGCAATACCGACCATGACAGACCAAGGATCTAAGGCCAGCTTCATGCGTGTTATTTAAGTTGTTATGGTGAAGAGTCAATGAATCTCTCAATTCAAATGCAATATAAACTAGTGGCCAAACGGCACCTAAACTCTTGCAATGTTTCTCAGGTCCAAAGCCCTGCTAAGTGGCCAGACAGAGCCTGCAGGCTGGGAAGAAGGAAGAGGGAGAGTACTGTTACTTACGAGGAGCTCCACCAAGCTCTTGGCACCCTTCCCAGAATTGGGAACGGGGCCCACTTCTGGAGGTTCTGCACACACCACTGCTGCCTTCCTGTGGTCCAACCAAGGCACCGGCTGCCCGCCCTTCTCTGCCCGACAGCAAGGCTCAGAGCACGGGTCTTTGGTCTTGTCTCGGTGGAACTCTCTGGGCCCCAGATTCCCTGAGTTCTCTCGGTTACTTGAGTCTACAAGGCAGCTACCCAGTTTGTGGATCTGGAAGAAGGAAGCAAGGCTGGTTTCTTGGTTGCCCTGCAGAATTTCATGACATTTCTTTTCAGAACACTGGTGAATTGCTGCAGGCAATTTATATTCTTTTTTTAAAAAAGAAATATTAATACCGGGTAGGACGGTGCAGGGTCGCCATGAGTTGGAAGCGACTTGACAGCACTTAACACACACACACAGGACGGTGCAAGCCCTGACCTGACCTGGAGGACTCAGGCTAGCCTGATCTTGGAAGCTAAGCAGGGTCGGCCTTGGGTAGTACACCTGGATGGGAGCCTGAGAAGGAAGTCCAGGGTTGCTATGCAGAGGCAGGCAAGACCACCTCTGTTCGTCGCTTGCCTTGAAAACCCCATGAAGGGTTGCCATAAGTCAGCGGCAATTTGACAGCACTTTCCACCACCACTAGAACAGTGCAAAATGATGTGCCCACACCTTTTCTTTAACCTCACAACACTGCACCGGGAGGGAGGGTACTGTGACGGACACTAGGGCAAGCCAGTCAACAGTGCACACAACCCCCAGTCTGATCTGTGGAAAGGGGTTCCATACGGAACCCAACTGAGGCCATGATGCCCACCACTATGAAGGCTGCTCATCGCTACACAGGGGAAGCTGAGATGCAGCATCTTCCCATGCTCCCCACATGCAAAACAAGGAGCTACCCCTGAAGATCCCCCCACGACCCCCTGCGCTTTTACTCACATGCTCAGCCTCACACTTCTTGCTTTTCCTCTTCTTCTTTCTGCTTTTCCCTTTCAGGTGGTCTTCCGAATTGGCCCAGCATTCCACACAACTGTCCCCGTCCTCCTCCTTGAGGTCGCAGTGATGGACACACGGGTCCTCACCTGTGAGAGAGACAGGGTTATCCTCCTGGAAAGGCAGAGGGAGAGAAGACAGAAGAGCACAGACACCGCCTGGCACACGCAACCCATTTTTGAGTGCATGGGGGTTATGAGAAAGTAGCTGAGCACACCCCAAGAAGAAAAGTACCAAGAGGTTTTAGCAGGGGGAGGAGAAAAGGAAGATTCCTGAGAACCAGAAAGGGAAGTAGGGACAAAGGGGAGCAGCACCCGGGAGGGACAGCTCAGGCTTCAAGCAACAGGAAGATGACAAATGTTAAGATCCCACATGGTAAACCCTGTGGTTTCCCCTTCCCCAGGATAGGGCAGAGCCAGAGGAGATGTGTGGCTTACACAGCCCGATACGAAGAACAGGGCAGTAGAGAATCATAGAATGCACTTCAACAAAGACAAATGTAAAGTTCTGCATTTAGGTAGGAAAATTCAAATGCATAATTATAGGATGAGGGAGACGTTTGAGCAGTAGTGTGTGTGTAAAAAGGATCTTGAGTCTTAGTAGACCAAACACTGAACATGAGTCAGAAGTGATGCGGTAACTAAAAAGGCAAATGCGGTCTTGGGATGCATTAACAGTAGTGTCCAGATGACGTGAAGTGATGGCATCGCTTTACTCTGCTCTGGTTAGACCTCAACTAGAGTATTGTGTTCAGTTTTGGGCACCACAATTTAAGAAAGATGTAGACAAGCTGGAAAGTGTCCAGAAGAGGGCAACAAAGATGGTGAGGGGTCTAGAGACCAAGTCCTATGAGGAAAGGTTGAAGGAGCAGGGTATGTTTAGCCTGAAGAGAAGAGTGACATGGGATATGATAACCATTTTCAAGTACTTGAAGGGCTGTCATATAGAGGAGGGTGCGGAGTTATTTTCTGTTGCCCAAGAAGGTCGGACCAGAACCACCGGGTTGAAATTAAATCGAAAGAGTTTCCGTCTAGACATTAGGAAGTATTTTCTAACAGTTAGAGTGGTTCCTCAGTGGAACAGGCTTCCTCGGGAGGTGGTAAGCTCTCCTTCCATGGAGGTTTTTAAGAAGAGGTTAGATGGCCATCTGTCAGCAATGCTGATTCTGTGACCTTAGGCAGATGGTGAGAGGGAGGGTATCTTGGCCATCTTCTGGTCACTGGGGGTGTGGGGGGGGGAGATAGTTGAGAATTTCCTGCATTGTGCAGGGGGTTGGACTTGATGACACCAGGGTCATCGAGTCCAACCCCCTGCACAATGCAGGAAATTCACAACTACCTCCCCCCCCACACACACACCCAGTGACCCCTACTCCATGCCCAGATGGCCAAGATGCCCTCCCTCCCACTATCTGCCGAAGGTCACAGAATCAGCACTGCTGACAGTCGGCCATCTAGCCTCTGCTTAAAAACCTCCAGGGAAGGAGAGCTCACCATCTCCCGAGGAAGCCTGTTCCACTGAGGAACCGCTCTGTTAGAAAGTTCTTCCTAATGTCTAGATGGGAACTCTTTTGATTTAATTTCAACCCGTCAGTTCTGGTCCGACCTTCTGGGGCAACAGAAGAAAGGGTCCTGACAGCAAGGGTAAAAAAACAAGCAATGAACCAGCAGCCCCACAGCCCTGGAGGACGAGGTAAGAGATGTGCAGATAGGAAGAAGCCTTTTGTGAACCCAGGAAGTCAGAATGCAAGAACAGCTTCCAAAACATAGCCACAGATGATGCTTGCGCTCCTCTGCACCCCAACACATGCCCTCGATGTCAGGCCTACCGTTTTCGTCATGGTTGCAAATTCCCTCTGTGCAAGCGACATCCGAACCTTCTCGAGATCCTGTTTCACTGCCCTCCATGCTGGACGAATAACCACAGTCACTGCCGTTACAGTGTGCAGATAATCCTGGGTGGGGGGGAGAGAGAGAAGACCGTTACCCTATTCAAGTGGGGGGGTTGCAGAGGAGGAATAGCCTGAGACAAGTTTCGACACAGTCTCTCTCTTGAAACAGCCAGTTTCAAGGACAGAAAAATACACCAATCCATTTTACAACCACCAGTACTCCAAGGGACAAGTGCAGGACAACTCTTAATAGCAAAGAAGCTTATTGCATGCCAAAGCCACTGAAACAGGGCCAACCACAGTAGGCATTTCTGTATAACAGGGGACAGGGAGGAGAAGACACTTCCCAGGTATGCAGGTTTTCTTTTAATTCATCCAAATAGCCCAAGTATGCTCTTTGCTCCGTTAAGGAAAACGAAATGCTAAGCATGAGTTAAGTGGGGAGGGGGGAAATGGGACGAAAACTGGCCTGCGCAAACCTGTGACAGCTGAGAGTACCCAAGAATGTATGATGAGCATCTCTCCCTCCCCCCCTTAGTAAGAAATCTCCTCCTCCCCAGCCTGTACCATCCAAGATTGGGGCTTCCTGCTCCTCCATTATTATTAAAAGCATTCATTAGCCACCTTTCTCTCTTGAGAATCTCAAGGCAACTTGCATAATTAACACGATTATAAAAAAAACAATATGAATAAAGCAACAATTCTAAAAACACATAAAAGGTCACAATTTAAAAACTCCAGTTAGGACTGCCAATAAATACAACCGAATCAGCCAAATGCGGTCCTCAATTAAAACAGTCTTCAGCTGCCTCTTGAAGATCGACAGTGAGGGGGCCCGCCGCACCTCCGTGGGGACACTGTTCCATAATTGTGGGGCTGCCACTGAAAAGGCCCTCTCCTGTGTACCCACCAAATGAGCTTATTTGACTGGTGGGACAGTCAGGAGGACCTCTCCCTGTGATCTTAATTTCTGGGCATGAATGTCTGGGAGAAGACGGTCCTTCAAACACCCGGCTCCCAAGCCATGTGGGGCTTTAAAAGACCAAAGCAACGATCGCCTCAAACTCCAGATGCTTGCTCCAGATTTCGCTTCCTAAATGCCTAGCCAGATTCATCTTGCCCCAGCTGTCTAGCAGTACTGCATTTGAGGGGAAGGGGCAAATGCCCCCCTGCTTATCACCACTGCCCATGGAGGCCCCTGCTTTTTAAAAGCATCTCACTGCAAGTGTGAGAATGGGAGACAGGGGGGCCGAGAAAAATTGTGGGATTTTAAACTTGTCAAGAGTAAGCACTGGAGGGGCGTACGATATTCTTACGCAACAAGGAGTACTTCCATAATGTGTTATCCATTAAAAAGCAAAACTAAAATGTATTTCCTTACTTCACAGTTTTCCCAAAGAACAGAAGCACTTGGATGCTCTGCCAGGAGAGGGCAGGGTATAATCAAATGAACTAAATAACAAATCCATTCAAAGACAGCTGGACCA
This sequence comes from Euleptes europaea, assembly GCF_029931775.1. Classification (NCBI taxonomy): domain Eukaryota; kingdom Metazoa; phylum Chordata; class Lepidosauria; order Squamata; family Sphaerodactylidae; genus Euleptes; species Euleptes europaea. Next base: position 32,136,756 of record NC_079330.1, on the reverse strand, counting down.
CAGCGGCAAAGAACATTAAGTGCTTGTGTCCCTAAAATATTGTTTCAGGTGGTTTGCAGCTAGAGTCCAGGAGCACCTTAGAGACCAACAAGAGTTTCAGGGTACGAGCTTTCTTTTCTTTTTTTAATATATTTTTAAATTGTTTTTTGTATAAAAGGGTACAGAAAAAGGAGGGATGGGGAACAGGGGTAAAGCATATTTCATCGTCCGGGCTTAATAGAAATCCAAACATAATAGAAAACAAAAAAACGAATATCAAAGCTTCTAACTTTAATCTAAAATATTAAATCTTCTTAAAACTCACTAAATCCTACTACATCCCCCAGACCTCAGCATAATTTAGTCTAGAAGGATACTAATACCCTAACTTCTATTATTTAAGCTAAACGTTTAAAATGTCCTGAATCTCACTAAACAGGTTTTTATAAGTCGTTGGTATCTTAATGTGTAGAGTAATTCATTTGTCAAGTGAATAATAATCATTTAAAAAGTTGCCATTTCATCACAGGGTATGAGCTTTCAAGAGTCAAAGCTCCCTTCATCAGACACGAATATGACAAAGGGAGGTTTGACTCTCGAAAACTTACGCCTCAAAAATCTTGTTGGTCTCTATAATGCTCCTGGACTCTAAAAGATAACCACCCACAGCCCTGGCTGTCACCTGCTGAAGCAGCCTGTTGCACCAATGAACAGGGTGCAACAGGAGAGGGGCCGTGGCTCAGTGGTGGCATGCAGAAGGTCCCAGGTTCAATTCCTGGCATCTCCAGTTAAAGGGACTAGGCAAGTAGGTGACGTGAAAGACAGCAGCTGCTGGTCAGAATGGACAATACTGGCTTTGATGGACCAAGGGTCTGATGATTCAGTATAAGGCAGCTCCATGTGTTCAACAGCTCTTACCAGTTTCCCCATTCAGCTGAAACCTAGTCCTAGTAATTTCCACCAGTTAGATCCAGTCTTGCCCTCTGGAGCAAGGAGTGCTAAAGGCTGCTCCACCTTCCATGTGAGAATCCCTTCAAACCTCTGAAGACAGCACTCTTCCATGGAATGCTCCACCAAACGTACCCGAGGAAGGCAGCTGGGGCTCAAGAAAGCTCACAATGAAATTAATGTTCCGCTGGACTTTGGTTCCACCAACGCCCACCGGAGGCTCCCAGGAGCCAGCTGAGGAGACGTACCTTTCTTTATTTTCGGCAAGCCCAGTAAAGTGCCACCGGTTGGACAAGTGCAGGACGTGCTTTCACTGGGGACGAGGACTTTGACGCAGCTGCTGCCGTCTTCTGCACTGCCGCAGGCTTTGCAGCTGCTTTCCAAAAAGTTCTCCTTCGAGGCGAGAAGCAAGAGAGAAGAGTCAAGGGTGAGCTACAGAACAGGTGCGACATGCAAGCACCCACATTTAGGGGGTCCAATTAAAACGCTCCTTCACTGACGCTGGAACATCAGTTTAATATATGGGCTTCTTCAAGATCTTCCTCAGTTGTTAGGGGCGATGCCCAGCCGGGAAGCTTTTGCACTGAAAATCCACACACCTCTGAATCTCCAGTTTATTTTCACCAGTACCTGTTAAAGGCACATGCAGGAACTGCACAGTGACTTGTGATCCCCAACATGGTGCCCATGGGCACAATAGTAGCTTGGTGCCCATTGCTTTATTCCCCAAAGCATCTCTCTCCGAAAGCAAAGAGCCAGTTCCGGCTTTCTTCCACTTCTTGCTTTAGGAGAACCCAGGAGGCATCCATTCAGAAATCGCTGCTCCAGCACAGAAGGATTCTTAGCCTGCCAACCTTCTTCAACTACCGCTTCATGGCAGCCATTTTGTGGTGGCACCCACTACTCCTTGTAAAAACTGCAAGAATGCCCAGAGGCTAATCAAAGGGGGGGCTACCTTACGTTTTACAAACCCCTGCCCGGGAAACATTTTAACAGCGCTTGCGCTGGGGACCTTCCTGGCAGTTTCCACTCTAGAAGCCAGAGCTACCCAGCCTTAAGTCCTCTACACCTAAGAGGAAGGACTCCTCTGATAAAAGCTTTCCAGCCAACACTGACCAAGCCACGTGTCGTTTTGTCCTTGTCGGGTGTGGGGCATTTCTATGCTGTACCCCTCCTCCCAGGAGTTTAAGGTTCTCCCCTTCTCCATCTTCATCCTCACATACACGCACACACGTGCAAGAGAGGTTACTCTAAGTCAAAGAAAGTGGCCTATGGTCACCCGGTGAACTCTGGGATGTGGGGTATCGGAAGCCTAATCTCTCAGGGTAGTCTGACATTCTAACCACTGCGCCACATTGGCTCTCAAGCAGACACACAATCCCCAGCATGGCCTCCAAACACAGTTAAACATGACTAACTCTTTGTTGCTATACTGTACCATTGGCCAATCGCATCTCACTGGTATCAGGTCTGAGCTTTAGCATAGGGGCTCCCCGTCCTGCCCAGATGGCCTGACACCACCACCTCTCACTTCCAAAGAAACATCCTAGTACGCAGCCTTTCACCAAACCATATTTCTCTCCTGAAGATAACCCATTTGGCCAAAAAGCTCATAAAAATAGGAATTGCTGGGGAAGGGGGGGTCATAAGCTGCACCTCCTTGAGTCTCCTCCTCAAGAAAACGACCACAAAACTGAAGATGTTTGTTCATCCCAGGCCAGGAAGGACAGAAAGAACACCCCAGGGGGAGCCACTGAGCTCAAGAGCAAGGATCCCAAAGACTTGTGGCATTCACTTTAGGTGGTGAATTCCGTACGCGAATGCAGAGATCGGTACTCAACCAGACAGCTTTTTACAAAGGAGTCAACAAGTCCACAAAGGCGCCTCTAACGGCCACGAGCCCACCATCGCAGCCCAGCTCAATCTGCGCGTTCTGACTCTGCAGCATCTTATCCTCAGAACGACACCCCCTTACAGATGTCAGAGCCTTGCAGGGACCACTAGCTTCAAGCCGACTTTCGTATGACATCCCGAACACTGAGACGAGGAAACGCCAAAGCACACGGTTGGGGCTTACCTTCTCCTGGCTGCTCTCCTTCTCTTCCATGGCTTGCAAGGGAGCCGGGATCTCGCAGGCACACTTGTTTTTCCTCCGGTTCTTGCGCTTCAGGCGCTTCTTCTCCTGCTTGAGCTCCCGCACCCGCTCCTCTTCAGAGAACTCTTCGAAGAGCTGCTCCAGCCGGCTGACGCCCTGCACTTCCTCCACGGCCATCTGTACAAAGACAAAACACCCCCACAGGTCAGGTCTAAGATGGCATGGCCCACAAGCTGGATAAGAACATAAGAAAAGCCCAGCACAGGATCAGACCCAGGCCCATCAAGTCCAGCAGTCTGTTCACACAGTGGCCAACCAGGTGCCTCCAGGAAGCCCAAACAGGACAACCGCAGTAGCACCATCCTGCCTGTGTTCCACAGCACCTAATATAACAGGCATGCTCCTCTGATCCTGGAGATAATAGGTGTGCATCATGATTAGTATTCCTTTTGACTAGTAGCCATGAATAGCCCTCTCCTCCATGAACATGCCCACTCCCCTCTTAAAGCCTTCCCCCTATTCCTTTTACTTTTTGCACTGCAAGACATGAGCGAGCTTTCCACAAGATCCCTGAACCTCAAGGCTACAGACACGCACACCCAGAAGACCCAGGGAAGAATTTTCTAGTGTCCACCATCTCCACAGACACTAACTACAAAAAATGGCTTTTCCTCCTGCAACGACAGGGAACTGCTGCATAAGGTGCTCAGCTTGATTGTACAAATACACAATTTGTCGTTCAGACTGTGTGGACAAGTTGCTGTTTTAGAGAATATAGGCATAAGCCTAGTGGCATATTAATGGCTAATGGATTTTTTTAATTCTAAAAACATAAGCTTTTGTGTAAAACCACAAAAACTAAGGGGGGACTGCAAAGCAAATACTCTTTCCGGACTGCCCTCTGGATCTCCCATAAGACCGAGTTTCGATCTGAAAAGCAGGGGGGAGGGAGAGAGAGGAGGCTGGGACTTCACTGAGCAATCTGCCCTCTTAGGATTGTGCAAATCAGCTCTGTCCTTAACAATCTTCCCGCAGGAGCAAGTGTGAAACGCAGGCTGGAGTTTCCTCACCTCAAAGCTTTTCCGTAAAGCATCGACGCCGAGGTAGAAGAGCATCTGCCACGTCTGCTCCTCTGCCCGGAGCTTCTGCCAGATCCGGTGCAGCCGCTCATACAGGTGAATGCCCAGGCAGGTGAGGACCTCTTCTTGGGCGATGTCGATCGTCTTGGCGTGCCTCTCTCTTCGCCTAGTTGCACAAAAGCCACAGCACATTGTTGCGAAGGGCAAAAGACATGATGGATCCTCCACCTCAGGGTGGGCAGCCCTTCCACAACTTGAGCCTGCTTCAGCAGCAAGAGAAGGGCCCGGCCCAGCCTGGAAGCGTGCCGTCACTCAAGCCCTGCTATTACTGAGCAAATACATTGCTCTCATCTGCACGCTCTGGGGAAAATCTTACCATTAAAATTGGGGGGGGGGGATTTGCTCGGGTGGGGGGGCTTCAGCTTTATGACAAAGCAACAGACTCTGGTTAGTCTACCAGATATAAGCAGCGATGGCCGGTCTGGGTGTTGGCCCTGGGTTCTCTAGCTCAAGTCCCCGCTCCGCCTGTAGGGCATCTCTATACTTCCATCTCTACAGCCATGCCACTGGCCAGAGGGGAGAAGACACTACTCAAACTGTGGTTTGTGAATTCAGACATCTCAAGAAGGCACGGTTAGTACAAATTACCAGGTTAAGTCCTAACTTGAAATCTTGCTTTGGTGCCTACCAACAAAGGCTAGTTTTTGTCAGATGGATGTCGGGTGTGTGTGTGTGGGATCATATCATGGCTTTTAAAGCACAATTTACTGTAATGTCTGACTGCGGCCAAAGAGTTAAGAAGCATGGGCTTTCTCAAGTTTGCTTCTAGCTCTAAAAATATTTACATTTAGGACCGTTAAGCATTGTTTGCAAATTAATAGAAGATGGTTTTTCTCATGATTCTAACAAAAGCTAACACGCTACACGTGACCCATTTTTTTTAAACGTAGGCCAGGATCCAGAAATCCACATAACTAATTTCACATGGCCAAGGGGAGTCCCATTTCTTCCACAACAGTCTCTCTCTTTCCTGCACCCCACAGCAAACGGATTTTGAAGCACAGAGCACTTTCAGCATTTGATTAATGCCACACTTGGTGGGCCAGAAACTGCTGTTCAAAGGAATGAGTCAGAAATCGCACCACCCTTGAATATGCTTGGAGTACCTTTGGATCGGGTAAAAAGGTAAAGGTCCCCTGTGCAAGCACAGGGTCATTCCTGACCCATGGGGTAATATCACATCCCGACGTTTTCCAGGCAGACTTTGTTTACTGGGTGGTTTGCCAGTGCCTTCCCCAGTCATCTTCCCTTTACCCCCAGCAAGCTGGGTACTCATTTTACTGACCTTGGAAGGATGGAAGGCTGAGTCAACCTTGAGCCGGCTACCTGAAACCGACTTCTGTCGGGATCGAACTCAGGTCGTGAGCAGAGCTTAGACTGCAGTACTGCAGCTTACCACTCTGCGCCACAGGGCTCCTCCTGTGGATCGGGACCACGTGCTATATATAGCCTTTCACTTAGCCATATCAACTACACATAAGACTGCAACTCGAGTATTTTAAATCACAAATTTAAGCCATGCATTTATTGACAAACAGGAAAAGGAAGAATCTGGGAATACATCTGCAAAGCATCGCCAGTGATTGAATGGCGTCTGTGCTGCGATCAGGCTAGAGATGTCCTTTAAACCACATCCATGACACCTTCACCAAGGCGAAAAAGAAAAAAGGCAAACTGCAATCATGCTTTCCCATAGCTTTTGGCAAACTGCAATCATGCCTTTCCATAGCTTTTGGCAAACTAAGTCGCATACATGCTTTGCGAACTTTAAAATGCTCTGATTTTCAAATTTGAATGTCCAAACAACATACCAGTATTTGGACATTTCTTTCCAGTCCCTCCATTCACAATATATATTGATCCAAATGCAAAACCACCTTACAAAGCCAAAAAAAACCCTCATCATTATTTTTTGGGGGGGCATGCAAGTTTGTGAATGTGTAACAAAGCTAATCTGCTACAACAGATTCGCCTCCAAGGCGAATCTTCCTGTCCACCCTGGTCACAAGCAACCATGGAAGAACGTAAGAGGTAAAATACTGTGAAATGCAGAGCCAGAGGAAATAATGCCTGTGATTGTATCACATGTTCATGATTTTAACAGATACGCACATTAAACTATGTATTCGTATGTAGCTTCATAACCTCTGAAAGGTCCAACAGCTGGTCAGGGAAAGTACAGGACCATCTCTTAACTTGACTGCTTATTAACGCAGCTGAAGAAATACAAAACTTATTGCAAAAAGTGCCAATTTTAGCCTTATAACCTTGTTTTGAGAATGTAATGAGAGTTACCAAGATGTAGCTTAGTCCATCTGTTGCTTATCTTCATAATCCTTTTAGGGACCAACTGTTTTTATTCCGAGGACAACCACAAGTAGAAAGATCTATTTCTGTTCCTGTCACCTTCTGTATAAAAAGTGTCATGAAAGGGGCTCATTAGACTTTCTGCTGGGGGCTTCAGTCAGAGAAGGCCTTTTCTCTGTGAGTAACGGTGTTTGTGCCCTGACCAGGATAGCCCAGGCTAGCCTGATCGCGTCAGATCTCAGAAGTTAGGCAGGGTCGACCTTAGCAAATATTTGGATGGGAGACCTCCAAGGAATGCCAGGGTCGTGACACGGAGGCAGGCAATGGCAAACCACCGCTGAACATCTCTTGCCCTGAAAACCCTATGGGGTCATCATAAGTCAGATGTGACTTGACGGCAAAAAAAACCCCACCAAAATCGTGTGTGCAAGAAGGCTTCCACATTTCCTGTGGTATTCTGCCAATCAGCTTAAAACCTGATTTGCCTTATCTTATGCATATAGCTAAATTTGAGATACATCAGATGTGATTTTTATTGGATGTGGGGGTTTTGTGTATTTGTTGGATTAATTAGCACCTGCTTATACTAATCACCTAATAAAAGGAGTCATGCCTTACATTAAATAAAATCATTAACTCGAAGACGTTCTCTGTTCTGCTAGCAAAAGATCTGACACCAGGCTCTTAATACTTCATTGTGCTGCAAGATATAAGTCTCTCTCAGGGTTGGTCTGGTACAGACCTAATAATTGGGGGTTTTGCAGATGTGAAAACTATTCAGAAAAACTCTTCCAGAGCTGAGCGGTATAGCTTCTTAGATTGGGTGCAAATCAGATCTTTTCGAAAAAGGGGAAGAAGAAACAGGCATCTACTCCAATGAAGAGATAAACGCAAGTGAGCTGTGGAAATCAACACGAGTCATTTCAGGTCAGAGTACTGATTTTATAGAACTGGTCACTGGAGGAGATCCAAAGGGGGGCAACCTTGGCTCCCTGGGTTCAACAAAACTCACAAATGGGTCTCATTTCAGAGGACCTTCCCTTGAGATTGCTGGCAATGCAGCTTCCGGAAGTTATGCAGGAGGGCTGAAGAGGGCATTCTGGAGTTATTCACAACTGTTGTGTTTATTATCTGGTATGGGTGGCTAGCCTATGACGACACCTTTCCATCCATTTTTATTCTGCCCTTCTTCCAAGGAGCTTAGGAAGGCATGGAAGTGATCTACACAACAGCCCCATGAGACAGACTAGACCAAGAGTGTGCGACTAGCTCAAGGTCATCCAGCAGGCTTCACAGCAGGATGGGGATTTGAACCTGGGTCTCCCCAGTGATAATCAGAGCCTCTAAGCACTATTTCACAGTGGCTCTCCATTCCACCAGTCTCTAACGCCATGGGTCCCCAACCTTTTTGAGCCTGCAGGCACCTTTAGAGTTCTAACACAGCATGGTGAGTGCAGCCACAAAATGGCTACCGCAGGAGGAGGAGCCAGCCACAAAATGGCTGCTGCAGCTTACCTTCAATCATACAGCAAAGATCCTTGTGCTGTTGGTGGTAGCTGCTGCCAAAGCAACGTTCTAAAAAATCTGCAATCAACTTTTCAGTGGCCAATCAGAAGTCTTCCTGGGCCAAAGCCCCACATGGCCCCACTCACCTTCCAAAAACGCTTTGTGGGCACTAAGAAAGGTGTCAAGTGGGCACCACAGCACACATGGGCACCATGTTGGGGACCTGGGCTCTCAGCAACCCTCTTTTTAAAAATCCCTCCAGTATTACTTGAAAGACCACAAACACAATTCAGGCCATGAAATGTACATGACTCGGATGCGCATCTGTAACGAAGGCGTGCACATCCTCACCCCAGGGGCAAGGGATTTAGGATGCAGCTGCAAGGTTAGGAAAGATACACATGTATATATATTGCACTTAAAATATACATTCAGTAATTCAAGAAAGAAAGCAAAGCGCTAGATAGCCCACTCTAGCCAATTACATACTCATACCCTCCTGCAAACTCGGGCTCGGCCCGGCCAAGGAGGTGCGCGATGAAGTCCGTCTCACAGCACACATGGATGTGGCGCTCGTGGGGACAGCAGCGCAGCCCTTCGTACAGTGCAGCACAGTAGCCCTTCTCTTTGCTGCAGTCCAGCTCGCCTATCAGAATGGTGTATGCACGCAGCACTTTGTTTTTGCAGTCGGTGCAAAACCTGTTTTAAAAAGCAACCGAAAGAACAGAAATTGGGTACGGCTGTAGTGGTAGAACAGAAGAGGCGCTGGTCTCTGGCAAGGAAGCAAGAACAGAGCAACACCACACACACACAGAAGATGTGCTGGTCTCTGGCAAGGAGGAAAGAATGGAGCAAAACACACACACATACACAGAAGATGCGCTGGTCTCTGGCAAAGAGGCAAGAACGGAGCAACACACGCACGTGCCCTGGGAACTTCCAGAAGTCTCCTTGAGCCAGGAAACAAACAATGGCACTAAAGTGCTATTCAGCCAGAACAGCTCGTCAAATGTGTTAAAATGTTGCTTCAAAAAGGAAAAGCCTTACCCTCAATTAATTTGCTTTTACTGTTTAGAATCTGCCTTTTAAAAATATAACCCACAGTTTGCCCATGCAAGGATAACTGACAAGGAATGCAATTCCTAAGCTTGCATTATTTCTAGATGGTAACAGCAAGATTTTAGAGTTTCCTCATAATGAAGCACTTAAGCGGCAATTAAACACGGTTCTTTACTTGTGCTTGTCAGGGTGCAGGACTTTCATCAACAGTGTGAGGATCGATGCAAAGAACTGAGCCCATGCGAAAGATACAGCTAAAATGAAAGCCTGGCCCTCTTCATGCACTCCCTAATTAACACTTGGGCGTCCCAGGACAGAACACCATGCTCACAGACCTCTCAGGTTCTGCCAGACACAGACATACACAGCCCAGTAATACAAGAGAACCAGTTCCTCTGACTGCTGCACTGCAGAGCCCATGGCACACCAAAGCAGCATTCCGGATGCCCTGCTGCCACCGTGCCAAGCGGTTCCCATCAGCCCCTTTACACACTTTTGCAGCAGCTGCAGTTATGTGGACTCAAAAAGCTTCAGAAGCTGGCCCAAGCAGTTTCCAAAGTCTGAATGGGCTCCTTTGAGCTGCTCTATTTCTCTGATTGTCGGACCAGAACCAATGGGTTGAAATTAAATCAAAAGAGTTTTCGTCTAGACATTAGGAAGAATTTTCTAACAGTTAGAGCGGTTCCTCAGTGGAACAGGCTTCCTCGGGAGGTGGTAAGCGCTCCCCTGGAGGTTTTTAAGAAGAGGCTAGATGGCCATCTGTCAGCAATGCTGATTCTATGACCTTAGGCAGATCATGAGAGGAAGGGCATCTTGGCTATCTTCTGGGCATGGAGTAGGGGTCATTGGGGTGTGAGAGGGAGGTACTTGTGAATTTCCTGCATTGTGCAGGGGGTTAGACTAGATGACCCTGGTGGTCGCTTCCAACTCTATTATTCTAATGGAGATAAACCAGAGTCTCTCGTCAGAGGAGCAGCCGTGGCTCAGTGATAGAGCATCTGGTTGGCATGCAGAAGGTCCCCTGAACAATCCCTGGCATCTCCTGCTAAAAGGGCCAGGCAGTAGGTGGTGTGAAAGACCTCTGACTGAGACCCTTGGAGAACCACTGCCAGTTTGAGTAGACAATATTAACTCTGATGGACCGAGGGTCTGAATCTGTATAAGGTAGCTTTATGTGTTCAGAGGCACACTGGCTCTCTTAGGGCATGAGAGTTGATCTCAGGGAGAAAATATAATTATTTATTTAAAGCATTTTTATGCCACCTTTTCACCTGATTGGGGTCCCCATGGTGGCTCACATAAAACATTAAAATTATAAAATAATTCAACTTGTCATTAAGAAGAAGAAGAGTTGGTTTTTATATGCCGACTTTCTCTACCACTTAAGGGAGAATCAAACTGGCTTACAATCACCTTCCCCTTCCCACAACAGACACCCTGTGAGGTAGGTGGGGCTGAGAGAGCTCTAAGAGAGCTGTGACCAGTTCAAGGTCATCCAGCTGGCTTCATGTGGAGGAGTGGGGAAACCAACCCGGTTCACCAGATTAGCGTCCTCCACTCATGTGTAGGAGTGGGGAATCAAACCTGGTTATCCGGATCAGAGTCCACAGCTCCAAACCACTGCTCTTAAACACTACACCACGCTGGCCACAAGAGTTACTTTTTCTAATACTTTTTTAAGCTACCAAAGCTATCCCACTGGAGCTACTTCCCAAACAGAGGGACTCCAGCAGCAGAGAAAGCCAAAGGGGCAAGAGGTGCTCTATAGCCTGTTTGCTCACCTGTGTTTCCGGAGATACGTTTCCAAGGTTTCTAAAAGACAGCTAGAATCAATTAAAACTACTTCGTCCCTGCACTCCTGGGACATGAGCTCCCACACATCCATCCAGCAACCCCTACGGAAGAAAGGGAGAGATCGTGCATGTGAGAAGTCATCACCCACTTCCTGGTACATGTTACAAGGTTTGGTGGTACAAGGAGGTCCCACGCGACACCCCAAACAGTTGCGGTTCCGTTTACCTGGCTGTTCCCTGGAAGGGTCCATAGTAGAAAGTGATCCTACACCTGCTCTCCTTCCTGTCGTCTTCACTATTCCTCTTATCTGCACCTAACTTCTCTGTACTCGGGGCGCTACCGTTCCCTTCACTGGAGCACAGCGTTAAAACAAGAATTTAACGGCTATAACACACATGCAGCGCTTGCCCTGAACTTTTCGTACAACTGAAAACAGAGCGGGGAAGAAAAGGGGTGAACCAGCCGGACGACAAAATGGAGGCAACAAGAAATCCACTCCCCCTAACGTCTTCTGTTTACTCAGAATAGCAATGCCCGTGTGGTTGGACTTTGCAAGAATGGGGCTCTCAACAGTCCTGGCTGGGCGCAGCTCATAATGGGAGGGAATGTATGTTTTGGCACTGTGGTTGCAGGTTACATTACAGAAAAACATTACTGCATTTTGCTTTTCTAATTATCATGTAACATTGCACTTCTTGTCATTACGATTAGCAGCTTCCAAGTGCTTTTTAGAGGGTGATGTTCTTGTTGCCTCGCATTTCCCTGGACTTCGACCTCCCCCAGATCTTACAGAAACCAAAATACCTTCCACCCCACTAGTAAGCAAGAGGGGTTAAGTGGATGACTGCAGCTTGTGCTGAGAGCGAGAATAGGTTTTCATCGCTTATGCAGGGGAAGAGGATTTGAGGGTTCTTTTACCAGGTGTGGATTTTAATGCTACATTGACAGCTGCAGAGTTTTTTCTCAGTCAATCAATAAAAATAATACTAATTCTCTCATTGTTTATCTAGATATCTGTTATATAGACAGATAGTTCATTTTTTAATTTTGATTTTAGTGTGACACTGTTCAGGGCCAAATTGGCCATATGAACAGTATCACTAAAGTAAAGCAGGGGAAGAGGAGCGCGCCCATGTTCTTTCCTGGAAGCCGGGACAGGAATTGTCTGAAACAATCTTAACCATCAACTCTCTTGCTATCAAAGTGACCAACGCCTAACTTGGTTGTATTTTTTATTTAAAGTATTTATCAACCAATTTTCTTCCATACAGAGCTCAAGGTGGCTTTCAATATTAATACAATACATAAAATAGATTATGTAATAAACCTGGCACAAGCCAGGTGGTGGTCATCCTTTGATAGACGGCCTTGACCTTCATTCCTGGAAGCCTCATTACTCCTAGACATGAGGGGGAAAGGAGCGACCCTTGTGGCTCTGTGAGTAGACAGCATGTTTGGCAGAACTGGCAAGAGAACTCTGTATACTAGACAAGCCAGTGATGGACGAGCTATGGTCATTCATTGAAGTCTCTTTCACCCATGCCCTCCCACAACACACTAGTGGGTATATTCATTATCAGAGAATCCCCAGGGCTAAACTTAATCCAGAAAGAATTGCCGTATTTCTAGAAGGTCCAAAGGTATGTCATCACATCTCTGGGCTGGAGCCTATCAGGTTTTCACGATCTCACCCTCCAGCCTTTCCAGCCAGGAGATGGAAATTAAATTTTGAAAGGCTCAAAACAAGGATGGGGGGGAAAGAAGCCTGCTCTACACCTCAAGTTATCTGGCTACGTACCGTATATACTCACGTATAAGCCGAGTTTTTCAGCCAAAAAAAAAGGGCTGAAAAAGCCGAACTCGGCTTATACGCGGGTCAATACGGTAGAGGGGGGAGGGGGAGGGGGGAACTTACCTCCATCACCGCCGCCGCCGGGCCCAGGCGCCTTCCTCTGGCCGGGAGGGGCCTGCCTGCGTAGGCAGGAGGCCCCCGCCGGCCACGTCGCCGCCGGCCGCGCGCCTGGCCGCCTCCCTCTGGCCGGGAGGGGCCTTGCGAAGGCCCCTGCCGGCCGCGGCCGCGCGCCTGGCCGCCTCGCTCTGGCCGGGAGGGGCCTTGCGAAGGCCCCCACCGGCCGCAGCGCCACCGGCCGCGCGTCTGGCCGCCTCCCTCTGGCCGGGAGGGGCCTTGCGAAGGCCCCCGCCGGCCGCGGCGCCGCTGGCCGCGCACCTGGCCGCCTTCCTCTGGCCGGGAGGGGCCTGCCTGCGCAGGCAGGAGGCCCCCGCCGGCCGCGCCGCCGCCGACCACGCGCCTGGGCGCCTTCCTCCGGCCGGCAGGGGCCTCCTGCCAGCCCAGGAAGGCCGCACCGCCGCCGATTCGCCGCCTCTTCAGGTAAGTAGGGGGTTCAGGGGCTCTTCCCCCTCCCCCCCTTGGATGGCACTGGGGTCGGGGTGGGTTGGGGTGGGTTGGGAGGGCCCGGAGACTGGCGGGAGGGCGACCTGGGGCAGGGGCCCTGCGCTCTAAAATGGCGGCCGCCATTTTAGAGCGCAGCATTGCCGGTAAAGGGAATTTCTTATTGACCCTCGGCTATACGCGGGTCAATAAGAAATTCCCTTTTCTGGCCTCAAATTTGGGGGGTCGGCTTATACTCGGGTTGGCTTATACCCGAGTATATACGGTACTGACCAAGTTACAGGATGACCGTGACACAGGCAGCAAAGAACCCAGCAAGATGCCAACGGAGAACAAACAATAACATGCCAATGTCACTTCTTCCTACACAAGCTTGCAAGGTTGAGTGAATAGAAACCTCACATAAAATACCAGCCCAATGGCCACAATGGCTACAAAAGTACAGGGTCTCCCCCAACATGTGCTCCAGCAAGGCCAGAACTAAGCCGCCAGAGAATATTTATCAGGGTGTACTAAAGGGAGCTCAAGCGGCTTCCTAGTGAGTCCAAGCTAGACCTGCTTGACTCCAGAGGACACCCAAGTAGGTGTCCTTTATTAATTAACAAAATTCTTGTTTTAATTCTGTACCATAAAGAACACCATTTTAGTCAAATTATTGGGAGCATCGACTCAGAAATATCCAAACAATAATCCCAATATTAAACTAAAACTATAAAAATCCAACATGGAATTAAAATAGGGGAAAGGAGGGAAGGGATGGATCTGTGGCGCATCTGCCTTCTAAAGGTAAAGGTAGTCAGTCCCCTGTGCAAGCACCGGGTCATTACTGACCCATGGGGTGACATCACATCCCGACGTTTACTAGGCAGGCTGTGGCCATTTATGCATGGGAGGTTTTGCCTTGGATTTGCCACTCTCTAGACACATTTTTCCCCATCCGAATTCTGGAAACTCAAAAATAAGTCCCCATGCAGAGTGTGCTGAGAATTAGGATGGGGAAAATGTGGATCTAAAGAGCGGCAAAACCTCCCATGCAAAAATGGTCACAGTTTATGGGGTAGTTAGCCATTGCCTTCCCCAGTCGTCTACACTTTACCCGAGTCAACCTTGAACCGGCTACCTGAAACTGACTTCCATCAGGATCGAACTCGGGTCGTGAACAGAGCTTTGACTGCAGTACTGCAGCTTGCCACTCTGCACCATGGGGCTCCTATCTGCCTTTTAAAGGGCCATTATTTTCATCGGGGTAGTAGGCCTGCCACTTTAAAGGCCGGTGCCCCAGGAACCAGCTGGAGGGTGCTCCCCAACCACTCCTGCCTCCCCAACAGGATTCCTGATTCCAATATTATCAGGAGTGGGAAGACGGGAATTGGGAATCTTATCAGGTCAGCAGTATCTGACTGCTCCCCCCTATGCACAACACAGCTGCTCCATGCCATTCTGCAAGTCAAGCCCAGGCTTCAAAGCTGGCTGCACCTCAACATGCTCTGAAGGAAGCTGACCCTATGGTTCTCAGTGGGATCACTACCAAGTAAATGTAGGAATTCCAAAGATCAGGGTCACAGTTAAATGAAGAAGAGTTGGTTTTTATATGCCGACTTTCTCTACCACTTAAGGGAGACTCAAACTGGCTTACAATCACCCTCCCTTCCCCTCCCCACAACAGACACCCTGTGAGGTAGGTGGGGCTGAGAGAGCTCTAACAGAGCTGTGACTAGCCCAAGGTCATCTAGCAGGCTTCGTGCATAGGAGTGGGGAAACAAGCCCTGTTCTCCAGATTAGACTCCACCGCTCCAAACCACCACTCTTAACCACTACACCACACTGACTCAATTGAAGGGCAAGCTGTCTGCGCTTGACCAGATTACGGTGCAGTAAGTAGTGCTGGGCAGTAACTCCTGAAAGGAGAATCAGCTAGAAAAAACAAACCTTGGCAAAGAGCAGTTCCCCAGGGCTGTTTCAGGATGGGAAAATGGCACAAGGATCAGGAGAGGATTGTGCCCCCTCCGCCTGCGACGATGATTGGAACCAGACCCCCCATGCTCCCGGGAAATCAGTTTCAACACGGAACTCTCCTGTCAAATCTATGGACAGTGTTACATATAATCCGGCCCACTAAAATTCCATCAGCCCACCCCACTGCTCTCAGAAGCAAGAAGGTTCAAGGCGGGTGGAAGCAGGCAGGCAGCAAAGGACATCACCCAAAGCCCTGCCGAGAAGATGGACAACTCAAGATGCCAGCTTTGGCTTCCCTTCCTGCACTCACACTTTGCTGAGTGAGGACACTCCTGCCCTGGATAACAGCACCCTGGGAGCGACAGTGGCTGGTACGGCTTTGATAATCATTCTGCTTTCCAAGGTACACAACAGGCAGAGTCCGTTCATAGGAACAGGGTTGGGGGTTATATTCTGAAGTCCCTAAAGCAGCATTTCACCTGGGCTTGGAACCTCTCTTTCACCCTCTGTTCTCCAGCCCTACTTTCCAACAACAAGCAAATTAAGCTGCAGGAAGATCCAACATACACTGAAGAATTGCTTTCAATACTTGATGCATTTAAAAAAATACCACCACCAAAGAACAGGGCTACTTCGCTCAGCAAACTTACCCCAAGGGTTTGGGCTTGTGTGTGTCCAGGGAGTGCAACTGACATCTCTTGTTCTTCTTGCTTTTTGGAATTGCATCTATCATTTCATTTAATTTGGACCTTTAATAAAAAAAGAATTGCAGAAGATGGTTCAAATTACTGCTCATAAGACTTTTTTTGGGGGGGGGGAAGGTTGTGTGGCAAAAGGAGACATCAGTCAGGTGTCTGTACACATTTAACACTTCTTTCTCCCCCACCCCCCGCCAACCCCGGTATCTTTTCTTGAATAGTCTAATTTTTCCTTACTGAAAAGACAGCTGTAAAGTTACTGGAGAATGCCTCTGTTAGGCCAACAAAGTGAAACTCTATATCAGAATTCTAGAATTACATTTTGGCATGTTTCTCCAAGTAAAGTTTCAACCTACCAGGCATGAGAACTGCCTTCAATACATATGGCCAAGCACAAATCCTCAGGACTGTCCACGAGAAACAGGAGAGGAGGCACACTGACTTCCTCCCCAGCAGAGGAGATGGCACATGCCACAGCAGGAAAAGGCACACTGGACTTGTCTGATTTCAACAAGGGTAAGATCTAAATTTCAACCTGTGTGAGACCACACCCAAGAGCCATGCTGGCAGGCACAGCTTCACTCACACCCACCCTCTCCTCTTCTCAAAAATCCTTGCCAACCTGCAGAACTTGTGACTCACCAGATGAACGGAGCTTACCAGCTATGCATGATGGCACAACAGCGACTCAGTGAGTCTCCTGGATTTTGGGGCATTTCCAGGAATAGGTTATTAAGCCCCTTGGCAGCCACCAGGATACAACTGGTGGGCTTAACCCAGATTGGCGAGTAACAGATCAGGCAAGGAGACAAGCAGTTCTGGACTGCAGATTAGGCACAGCCCTCTCACTTTTCCACTTTTCCACTTTCCAACACCGCTCTGCCAAGCTTACCCATGCACATAGAAAAGTGTATAAAGCTTCTTTGCGTCCATCATACAGCTGCGGGTGACAGAGAGGACTCCCTTCGGCCCGACCGTGAGGGGCTCAAGGGCTGGATTCCCCGACTCCACCAGCTGAGAGAACAGGCGCTCCACGCTACGGCGACAGCCAACACATGGGACAAGCTGAGAAAGTGCACTCAAGACTTCACGCGACGTCACCATCATGGCAAGGTTCATGTCCTGCTGCTTGAGCAGGCTGTGCTGCTTCAGCATGCTGTGCCGCTGGAGAGAAAGGGGGAGGGGGATTCGGTCAAGGGATCTCTAAACAGAGTGACTGAATACACAGCCCTGTACACTGAACCACGAAAGAGCTCAAAACGGAAACTGCTACCTGGGCTTCTTAAGGGGCACCCTTCACAAGGCTCCCCAAGACAAGAGCAAATAAAACTGTCCTTGGACCACAACATTAGATGTGTGCTATTAGAGGCCCAGAATGCTCCAAAGGAAAGGAAAAAGTACCCACAGAGGGGCTGGGTTTGAGCAGCACAGCACTGACCCCCCCCCTTCCCTGGTTACTTATGGCATTCACTAGCTCATGGAGTCCACTACCACAAGTTAAAATGTGGTGTTTCTTACATGCTTATAGTGGCAACTTTTTAGTAAAAGGATGGACAAATCCACAGAGGAAGCATCTATCTAGCAGCTGCGAGCCAGCCACAAGAGGAAAATTCAGCATCTGTTTCTGGAGGGAGGCATGGACTCTGACTGAGGGGCTAAAAGCAAACAACAGATGAAGGTTGTGGATTTTAAAATGCCCCACTCGTCCTCATCTACACCTACTTTGCAGGCTGGGCTTGGCCATGTTGGCCTGTACTTCCGTAAATGCTGGATTACTGCAATGTGATCTACACGGAGGCTTCCCTTAAAGAATGCTCAAGCGCTTCAAGTGGTCTAAAATGCAGCAGCCTGGCTTTCAGCATCTGCACTGGCTTCCCATTTGCTTCCAAACTTAATTTAAGGCACTGCCTGTGACCTAAAAAGTCCTTCATAGCCTTGGACCACCTATCTCAAGGACCTTTTGTCCCACTATACATCCTCAGTTATGTCCTCCTTACTGTCCCAGCCGATATGGATGTAGACATGGTGATGGCCCTTTCTGGGGGTTTTTTACGGCAGCCCCTGCAGGCATGGAATGGACTAGCACTAGATACGTAGTGCACCATTCGTGGCCATTTTTAGAAAACATTCCTCCATTACAAAAATCTTTCTTTTAACTGACAGGTAAAATTTCAGGGGTTTCTGCTGGTTTTTTGTTTTTGTTTTACTTTACAGGTTTTGATTTCTGTGGTTTTTAAGCTGATTTTATAGGTACGTCACCATGAAAGGTGACTTTATACATACTTTGATTTTAAAAACTGTCCTGATTGGATAGGCCACTTATTAGATCCAATAACACAACTGAAGAGCATTTCATCCTGGTTGCTCTTTGGCAGCAGCTGTCTGAACCAGATATCCCTGTGTTAAAAAAAAAAAAACTCTCTCTTGTCATTTGGTGTCTATTGATCCTGGCTTTTTTTCTTACCTGCTGATGTTTCTACAGCCTGTGTTTACATGCCTGATTGGTTTATGCTGCTGAGTTAACATATATATTGGGATAGTTTGATTGCCACATTTTATTGAGTCAAATAAATGGTTGTATTATACATCTTTCATTATATAGATTTTCCTTTGGTTGCCTCTGCAAGAGTTATCTGGAGGGGCAAGGTATAAAATAGCATAAATGCATACACACCTGAATGAACTGTTTTAGTTGTGCTCCATTATTCTGATGTCCATCAAGATTTAGCACATTATCAGGAAACTCCATCACCATCTGCACAAGGACAGAAAAGCCAGGCTTTCAACCAAAACAGAAACCACAGACAGATGTTAAACCCACGTACCTGACCTCTGAGCCTCGCTAGCAAAAAGTCAGCATTCTTCCACGTACAATGCACACAAGCCCCTCCATGCTGCCTGCCATCCCCCAGGCTGGGACCCACAAGAGTCACAGAACCGGATAGTCTCAAGCGCCATTCAACCTAAAGAACTGCCAAACAAGACCACAGCAGTCACATGCAACTAAGGGGACTCCGCGGGAGGCCAAAGCACCAGCTTGCTTCACTGAACGGTGCAACTAGGATTGCACTACAGCCTTTGTGTATGTTCTGTGGACACTTTGGAAGCTACAGCACAACACAGGTTCACAGTCATGGGGCAGTACAACTTCCTCAAAGAACGGCATCCCAATCTTGACATTCAGCATCAGTTAAAAAAAAAAAAAGAGTCAAGAACTTGTTTAGTAGCCAAACATTACTTAAAAAAAAAAAAAGAACTCCTACCATCCCCAGCTGAGGCCTCGCTTACTGCAACTTGAACTCAAATGCTCCCTCTTCCTGCGCCTTGGGCTGAATAATATCTGGACTGCACATCTGCCCCTCCCCTTTTGGCAGGCAGCTTAAAGCCCAGGCCTGGCCAGAGGAGTGAGCCAGAGGGCTCTAAGCCCATGGCCTGCAGCCTGCGATGAGCCCTGCCAGAAGAACAAGCACCAGCCCAGGACATCCCTGGGGTAACTTTGTACTGGGGGCCTACTGGGTCGTGATTTTTTGTTAAATGTAGGTTGTTTGTATGTGTTGCTGCTTCGGGTTCCCCCCAGTGTGGAAGAAAAGCAGGATGAAAATGTTTAGATAAGTATTTAAATTTCAGTTTGTGCCTTCCCCAAATGCCTAAAACCACCACCATATCCCCCTCCCTTGTTAACAAGGAACTCCCTTCACATAAGCCATTTCTCCTCCCACAAACATCACTCCAGGACCCCCCTGCCAGCGAACGCCCACTTCAGAAATTTGAGTGTGGCTAGGGGATTCAATCCAATGGCTCTTCTTCCCTGCCAACACCATTTTACTCCAACACCCCCACCCCCCTTCAATTAGTTCAAGCTGTAGAGGAACACAAACTAGGCAAGCCCACACAACGAGCTTTGTAGCCAATGTGAGGATTTGAACCTGGACTTCCCAGATCCCAACCCAACACTCTAACCACTACACCACACTGACCCACGTTTAAAGTCACAGGTTTGCTACTGTCATGTATAGGCTAGGCTTAAGGACAAGGCAAAATGTATTCCACAGAGCCCAGTCTTCCCTACCTCCAAATGTCATGAATCAATGAAGAAAAATGTTTAATTCTGAAGCAACACAGACCAGGCATGACAATAAGCCTGCGCAGGACTTCCCTGGACCCTGGTTAAGTGTACCCCACCAGGTTTGGGCTTCCCCTGGAAAGCAGCAACACCTGCATGTGATTCGTTATGTATTACGTATGTGAGGGTGATCTGGCTGCGACATCTGTCACCCCATTGATTGCCAGAGTTGATTCGGATGATCTGGCTGGCGGGTGTCCCCTTCCTCCCGCACCGCGTGCGTCACTCCCGAAGCTGCACGCTCGGTGGAAGAGGACAACCATCCCAGATAGAAGGAGCATGCCATTCTTCAGTCAAGGGTATTATGTATTACATGAGCTTAGGACTGCCAGGTCCCTCCTGGCAACTGGTGGGAGCTTTTGGGAGGTGGGTACGGGGGGGGATCTGTGGCTCTCCATGATGACATCACTTCCGGCGCAATGTGGAAGCACCAGAATTGCACTGGGGGGATGCTCTAGCACTTGCCCAAAAACTTTCCATAGAGTTTTGGGGGAAGTGCTAGAGTGTCTCCATGGTGCGATGCCAATGCTTCCACATAGCGCCGGAAGTTACGTCATCGCGCAGGGACACAGATCACCAGCAGACATTTACACAGTCACAGGACTTGCTAGGCATGCAGGAAAACATGGCTTTCTAAATTAACAAGAAAACAAATTATTAAAACAGCCTGATGATGACTAAAGATGCTCCAGACAGGACAGTTTTGAGAGAGCTAAAAGACAATCATACTAGGAAAAGTTGAAGGCTGCAGGAAAAGAGGAATACCCAACTTGGGATGGGCTGACTCAATCAAGGAAGCCACAGCCCTCGGTTTACAAGACGTGAGCAAAGTTGTTAGTGATAGGACGGTTTGGAGGACATTAATCCACTGGGTCGCCACAAGTCGGAAGCAACTTGACTTAACACACCCAAGTCAGTTCAGGAGAAAAGCAGGGAAGAGAAGGAAAGGGGGGAGGGAATCAGCCTGCCTAACTCTCAAGAGCTCCCAGAATGCTTGAGGAGGGAGATTTCCAAAGTGTGCCTCCTCTCTCCTGCAAATCCTCACAGGCCCTTGGTCTGTGCTGAAGTAAAAGCGATCAACATTTGCCTGGTTTCCAATTTTAAGGTATTCTAGCACCTTTTACACCCCTTCCAGCATCTCTTTGCAAAGCTCGGGCAGCTGCTAAGCCAGATGGCCTTGATACTACTGGTGTCCGTAGTGCAATTTTCAAAGCAGGCCACAGCATCCCTGTAACAGGCAAGGGAAAGCGATCCCACAGCTTAATTACAGTGCAGAAATTACAGAGCGGCGGTCACACAAGAGTGACAGCATAATGACTTGAGGGGGAAAAGTCAACTCTCTCCAAGTGCCAATTTAGGAGAATATTAATTAAACAAGCAACTCCAAGGTATCATGCCTTCTATTCTTGTCACTGCAGACCACAAACGGTTCAGAGACAGGCCAGCCCCACAGACAACTCTAACTGGCGCAGTGCTTTGTGACATTTTATTCAGTTTCTGCTTTGTACATACCAAAGGCTAACTGGCCTGGGTATGAAGCAGAAAGCCTGGCTCTCCGAGATTCACCAGTTTCTAGATTTCACAGTTGTGGAGAAAGTACAACTGTACATTGGGAGAGTCTGGATAAATCTGGGAGAGATCCAGTGGGCTGGTCGTTAAACAATGTCTTAAAAGTCTAGTTGAAGTTTCCCAAATTACAATACTGACTCCTATTGCCAAGCATCCTCTTTTTAAAAAATGGTTTCCGGTTTATCCAAGGCATGCAATTTATTCCAAATATTAGTTTCTGGGACAAATTTACAGTTTTGTGGTACAATGTGCAGCCTTGCCAATAGCTCTAAAGGTCAGCTAAGTAGTACAAACTCCACGAAGCAAACCCAAACAATATTTTAAACATGATACACACAAGAGCACCCTTGGCATGTCAGTCTGCCTACACATTAGAGCAGGGGTCCCCAATGTTGTGCCCATGGGCACTATTGTGCCCGCTGACACCTTCCGTGGCACCGGGGAAGGGTTTTTAGAAAGTGGGCGGAGCCTGGTGGGGCTTTCGCGGTGCAGATTTTTAAAAATGTTGCTTTGGCAGCAGCTGCCACCACAGCTCAAGGATCTACACTGTTACTGAAGTTACGCTGTGGCAATCATTTTGCGGTTGGCTCAGTCTCCTGCAGCAGCCATTTTGTGGCAGCCATTTTGTGGCCACGCCCACAGCGTCAGGTCAGAATTGCAAATGTGTCCACAGGCTGCATCTGAGATTTTGGCAGACTGCAATGCTGAGAGAATCTATGCTTCCTTTTTCAGCTGTTAACACCACACTTTGACAAATATTTTAGGGGTGCAAAGACTTGACAAAACAGCCAGGCACTCAGGACAGGAGGGGGATAAAGCAGGCATTTTTAGCCACTTTGCTGAGAAGCATCACCAAAGCGGCTTGCAAACACACCCATTAGTCCTTGGCGTTTTTTAGAAGCATTCCTGAGTTAACCATTTGTGGCACCCAGGAAGCTCAGACTCCTTCGCCAGCTCCCAATGCATGCTTTGTCAGACAGACAGCATTTGCCATAAGCCACGGTGATTAGGCAAGTGCCTAATTACAAGCTAGTAATCAAGTGTTACCATGCATGATCTTTTTTTTTTAACAAGGGTCTCAAAATGGCACGGGTGCAGATAGGTGGAGTGTGTGACAGAAATCTTAAAACTTGGTAAGGCTCAGGAATGCCACCTAGAGCTTCTGGGACACCAGATTACATGAAGGAAAAAAGAGGGGAATGAAACCCAACCTAGAAAACAGAAGCTGGGTACCCAAGGTTGGGTGGGATAAATAAAATATATAGATAATGAAAGGATAATTTATTTAAGGCGCTATGTCAAGATAAAATTATTTTAAATAATATCAACCTTAGGAAATGCCACTATGCTGTTTTAATGTTTTTTAGATAATTTTTATCTTGACAGCGCCTTAAATAAATTATATTTTCATTATCTACATATAATTTTTATCCCACCCAACCTTGGGTCCCCAGACCCTAGATTACATTACAATAAAGGTATTCAGTTCCATTCCACACTGGACCACCCCGGCAGACATCATCTCTTTTGGACAAAGGATGACCCGTTTAGACCAGACCAACTATATGTCATGGAAGTTCAGAGCCATTACCAGGTGCTTGATGGAGGTGGGACTAGATCGAACATGGCTCTGATTGGTAAAAGTAGCCGCTGACATCAGAGGTGGGCATTTGTGTGGGATTGGAGAAATCCGTTTGTCAGTCTTAGAAAGGAGGCTGGCTGAGGTCCAACTCCATTTAGGATAAATGTCTGGACATTTGGGATTGTCCCTTGTCTTCAGTTTTCAGTCTTCAGCAGAAACTCAGTCTAAAGGAGGTTGGGCAGGGGTTAAGGACTCCTTCAACTTCTTGTTACCACATGAACTCTGCACATGCTCTGTATCATTGTTGTTGCTGTGTCTTTTCCATTATTTGTTTTGCTTTTTCCACCCCTTTTTTTCAATCCAACCACCCTTTCCTCCCCCTCCCCCTTTTACAATATTCTTTTTCATAAAGCTTTTTTTTGGCTTCACTTGGTGCAATCTATTTCATCTATTTCACTGGGATATTTCTCCGAATCTCTTCCCCATGTGCTAGACTGAATGGATGCTACCAGGCTGGCTCTAAGTTATTTCGTTATTGCTCTAGTACTGCACTGGAAGAGTGCCTTCTCAATGGGTCAGTCTAGAGGTTCTCAGGAGGTCCTGAGTGGTGGCGGCAGGTTACCAGGGTACTTTCCAGGCAACCCTTGGTATGAGGGAGTTTCCCAGCAAGGAAAGGCACCCTTTTCCCCTTCCCGCTGTAACAGGGGGTGCTTATCACTGATGTCACAAACAGCATCCAGCCAGTGCCCACAACACTCACACAGCTATGACCTACAAGGCACACAAAAGGAATGCATTATCTGGGGAAATCTTGCATTTTGTACTTTGGTACAAAGTGTTGCAGCCGGAGGAACAAAATCGTTAGATATCTCCATAACAGAAACACAGCCCTGCGTAGACTGCCCAAGTAACAAATGCACAATTACTGGGGGAGTGACTGAATGTGCGGCAAGGCCCATCCAAACTTATGAGCTTCATTTAGGAAGCAGCTACCATATACCCTATGTCTTTACAAAGAAGAACTCGCTCCCACAGAAGGAGACTGGTGCTTCCTCATCCAGCCTGGCCTCAAGGCTCACTTTTACTATGAAAAGCCCGTTTCCTGCAGCCTGAGCATGAAGTGACCCTCACAAGGAGGAAGGTGGCCCAACAGCCACTGGCTTGCGTCCAGCATCCTAACCAATTTCAGGATCTCTGTTGGGATCAGTCATGATAAAGATGGTGAGGGGTGTGGAGACCAAGTCCTATGAGGAAAGGTTGAAGGACCTGGGTATGTTTAGCCTGGAGAGGAGAAGACTGAGAAGTGATATGATAACCATTTTCAGTATAGAGGATGGTACCGAGTTGCTTTCTGTTGCCCCAGATGGTTGGACCAGAACCAACAGGTTGAAATTAAATCAAAAGAGTTTCCGTCTAGACATTAGGAAGAATTTTCTAACAGAGCGGTTCCTCAGTGGAACAGGCTTCCTCGGAAGGTGGTGAGCTCTCTTTCCCTGGAGGTTTTTTAAGAAGAGGCTAAGTGGCCATCTGTCAGCAATGTTGATTTTATGACCTTCGGCAGATCATGAGAGGGAGGGCATCTTGGCCATCTTCTGGGCATGGAGTAGGGGTCACTGGGGGTGTGAGGGAGAGGTAGTTGCGAATTTCCTGCATTGTGCAGGGGGTTGGACTAGATGACCCTGGTGGTCCCTTCCAACTCTATGATTCTATTCTATGATAACCAAACAAAAGGCTGGCCAGAAACTCCATTCAGCAAGGATACTCTTTCTGTAAGCATGCCTCAAATGAGAATCTACTTACCACACTGGTGTGAGGTAACTGCTATGATAGTGGACTAAGGCTGAGAGACTTAGGCAAAAATCCCCACTCATCCATGATGCTCTTGGGCTAATCCCTCTCGCCTAGCCTACCTCACAGGGTTGGTTTGAGAACAAAACGAAGGGAAGGTGGAAGACGCGTATAAGCTAGCCTGAGTTTTTTGGAGGAAGGACAAGATAAAAACACCAACAGGTTGTTCATGGAGCACCACGTCTTTGCTTCCTCTTAGAGATCTCAGAATGCCCATTTAAAGGGTGAGAGGGAATGGACACACAGTGGCTTACATGGACATCTAGTTATCGAACTGAAGGTGTAAGCCATCCTAAAGAAAAGCACATTGTAGGTCTGTATTTCATAAGCAACCATTTTGCCACTGTGGCTTTAGAGTGAATTTACAGCCGAATCACAATTTTTTTTGAGAATTAAGGGATTCTCTTTCCTTTCTCCCTTTTGCCATTTGTACATTTGAGCATATTTTGTTAGTTCACACACACTTGCATGGTCAGACCACAGGGCTGGAAAGAGTAGCTTAACCACCCGCCACAGCCCTTGACCTCTTTCTCTGGAAGTCTCCTTCTTTCATTATCTACAGAGATCCATGCCTACTGATTGTGCCCTCTGTGCCAAATCGTCTTCCCTGTCAGCTCAGGAGGGCACATTTCCCTATAGCAGTGAGTGGTGTGGCTCCTTCAGAAGGCGCCTAGAAGGATGATAATGACTTGGATCCCAAAGAGCAAAGGAGTGATCTTTGGCCTCATCCAACATGCTTGAGCTGTAGAACACAAAGGCCCCTTCTCTTTGTAAAGGGTCATCTGCTGTCTGGTACACAGATGACTGAATTGGAAGGCAAAAGGCTGCTTAGCTGGAGGTGGCACCATGATAAATGGGCAAAGTCCTGGCACCTTGCGAGACCACTACCACATGATGCAATCAGAGTCCAGGCTATGCCTTTGGACAAAGCCACCACCCATACTAGGTGGCACAGCCTCGGCACAGAGTTGGGTATACTGTGCCACCCTCGCTCGGCCTAGCTGCTGAATTCCTTGACCGCCACCCACCCCCCATCTCATAGTTCAGATTCATTTCACATTTGGAGAAGACACAGGAACTTCTCTTCCGAGTTTTGTCTCACTTTTAAAATTTCAATGCATACAGATCCCAACATGAAGGGAAGTCTTAACTGGGTCCCACAACCTCTGCCACTAAGTGCCTCCAACAGAGCAACCTCCTTCCGAAAGCAGTGGGAAGCCAGTTGCAAACCCCTCCTCAGCTGGACCATCACAGTTGCTATATCTGAGAAATGGGCTCAATCTCACAAGGTTAGACAATCAAAACTGTTAAACACTATGTAGAATAAAAGTTATTTATTAGTGGTGGTAACTGAAAAACAAAAACTGCCATTGAAAGGGGACAGGATATTCCCCTGGCTTGGCATGCTGACCTCTCTCCTTCCCAATATGTAACAGCCATTATGCTGGTCAGCGGTGCAGCATACGAACAGCTT
Source organism: Euleptes europaea (assembly GCF_029931775.1). Lineage (NCBI taxonomy): Eukaryota > Metazoa > Chordata > Lepidosauria > Squamata > Sphaerodactylidae > Euleptes > Euleptes europaea. Next base: position 32,110,269 of record NC_079330.1, on the reverse strand, counting down.
CTAGGAGACTCGACAAGGAAGCTTTTGTGAACAAGGTAGGTCGGGTTCTTCCTCCCTGCCCCACCCCATACAGCTGGCATGCCACAAACCAACAACACAGGTATGCATAGGCAAGTGGGTTGGCAAACTTTGATTGTGATTTGCAAGACTGCCTTAAAACTGACGCTGTTCAAGTAAAGGCAGCTGCAGGGAAGAAGTTCCATGTGGGAGAAGGCACAGGCTCAAGTCATCTTTCAGCAGTGCCACAAAACAAGAGGAAAAGCATTTCTGTGAGGTTCCCTGTAGGAACCGCGTCATTAATAAAACAGTCCTGCGTTCTGAGAGCACAAGTTTTAAACCCAAGATTTACCGTATACTAGTCGATGACTAAGACAGTGGACTCTTACTCTGCATCTCATAGGAAGCTGAGATATTTGGCTACAATGCATAAGATGCTTTTCCTTCATACACACAAGCCAAGAGCTGGAGTACCCATTTAGCAGCACAAAATACAGACAAGTGGAATTTTTATTTTGCAGCTGAAATCAAATAAGCCTGCGAAAGGTTCTGTACCACAACTAACTGCAGGGTCTCCAAATCCAGCAGCTGCAACTACTAACCGGGTAAAAACAACTCCAGTGTTTCTGCTCCGGTTTTAATAGAGGACAAAATTCAGACACCTCAGAATTATTTGTTCAGCATGTCAAGGGAAACATCCTACTAGGTGCATCTTTTTTTTTTTTAAGTCAGACTTCATTAACCCATTAGACAGCCGGCATGGTGTAGTGGTTAAAGAGTCAGACTAGGATCTAGGAGACCCAGGTTCAAATCCCCACTCTGCCACAGAAGCTCACTGGATGACCTTGGGCCAGTCACACACACTCAGCCTAACCTACCTTACAGGTTTGTTGTGAGGATAAAACAGAGGAGAGGAGAACAATGTAAGCCTCTTTGAGTTCCCATTAGGGAGGAAGATGGGATATAAAATAATAAATAAGCTGCATAGTGCAGAGGATCTTGGAACAGAACCGAAACCTGGGTTCAAGTCCCAAGTCAGCCACGATGCTCACTGGGCGACATTGGGCCAATCACTCTGTCAATTATTCTAACCTATTTCACAGGATTGTTGAAGAGGACAAAATGGGAGGGGCAGACAGGGGTAAAGAACCATATATGCCACCTTTAGTCCCCTGGGAAGAATAGCAGGATAAACACATACATCTATAAGGAGGGGAGGGGCCGTGGCTCAGTAGTAGAACATCTGCTTTGCAGGCAGAAGGTCCCAGGTTCAATCCCTGGCATCTCCAGTTAAAGGGATTAGGCAAGTAGGTGACGTGGAAGACCTCTGTTTGAGACCCTGGAGAGCTGCTGCCGGTCTGAGTACACAATACTGACTTTGATGGACAGAGGGTCTGATTCCGTATAAGGCAGCTTCATGTGTTCATACAACATATATCTAATCTTATCCCTTGTATTAAAACTGAGGCATCCACAATCTTGAACAAGCAACTCTTTCTACAGCAGGATCTAAAACAGGGTAGCACCAACATGTTCCAGAATGCAGGTCAGCTCAGAAGCAGAGAGAAGGGGTGTGCCCTTAAACCAGCACCAAAGCTCCCTAACAGAAGTGGAATTTCTCAGACACCAAAAGCATGAGGGGGAGGGGCTTGGAAAAAGCTGAGCCCAAGCACCCCACAGCAGTACAAAGACGGCCCAGCACTAGGGCACCACCCAGTTCACCAGCCCCTTCCTCCATTAGCCTGACCCCCGATAGTCTCACCTCCAAACAAAGCTCAAAGAAAACAATGACAGGGCACCAAGCAAGGGCTCGTCATGAAGCAAGCCCAAAGCTTCAAGGACACAGGTAAGCAGAAGCACCGCTACTGGTCATTCTGTGTGCTGTTCTAGCTGCCCTAACTGGTGTGGTGGGGGGGAGATGTAATAAAGAAGGGTCAGGGAAATAGTGAAGCACAAGCGGGGGTGGGGGAAAATCTGGGTACTGGGGAAAAAATCTGTGTCGATGCTTAAAGGTCAGAAAATTAGAACTAGACTTCCTTACAGAGGGAGGGTTCCAGGTATCCCTTACACCCCTCTCCTAGGAATTATTGAAACACACGTTAGGAAATGTAACTGGGCCACCAAGCTATTGCACATTGAAGAATGCATAAAGCAGAAATTGTGCAAAAAAGTTTCAACAGGCTTGAAAACTCCTCTAAAAAAATGGCCTCTTTCTCCCTCCCCACCCACCCCCCCGTCAAAACTCAAAACCACACAGCTACCCAATATCACTGGAAGGAGCACAGGAACAGCAAACCAAGTGCTGAGAGTTCATGAACCAACTTGGGACTGAGGCAACCAACCGAAAGATACAACTAACACCGTCACTGAAAATAGAAATCTTTGCATTGCATGCAGAGGGAAGAGCACAAAACGCCTAGTCCTTCTTACAGACACACAGGTTCCAAAATGGCTACGACTATCTCCCGGTTAGGCCTTCTTTTTTTGTCACTGTTGCTGATTAGAGACGCAGTAAAGAAACAAGCACATTACGTGCATTTAATGCAACACCCCGTACCAAAGCTCACCAATTACTGCAACTGGGAGAAGTCTAAGGCGGAGCTTGAGGCTTTTCTAAAGGCCAGGGAGGGCGGTAGAAGGGGGGGGGGCTCGCTTCAGAATTGCAACACACCACCTCAGTGTGTTGCAAGCACAAGGTGCACCAGGCACATAGTTAAACTTGCAAAGCAGCAGCTCACCGTCAGGGTGTCATCGATGTAAAGGGGAATCTGCCGCTTCTCAAAGAGGAATTCTTCTTCTCCGTCTCTGCAAACTGCTACCAGCCGCGCCATCTCTGCTGCTGCCGCTCCACTCGCTTCTTCCTCCCAGCTTTCAGCCTGAAAACAGCCAAACCCCAGGGCAAGTAAATACACGCTGTGGTTCCAGTAACGCACTTTCACCAGAAGGGGAATGGAGCCTGCCTTACTGCACTAAACGATTCGACACAGAGAGAGGGGGAAGGAATCCTCTGGTGCTTGCACGCTCTGGAGGAGGAGGAGGAGTTCCATCTGCACTGAGCCATTTCTGGAGTTACCTTATTAGAAAGGTAAATGCATTCTACCGTTTAAACTACAGAACTGACATTGAGCAGCTTTGGACAAATCAGGAGGAAACAGATGGGGCTAGGTCCAACAGAGACCAGAAAAAAATTATTTGCATAAGAGGAGAGGGGGCATAAGGATGCTCAGTTGTCGGCAGAGCATTCCAAAGGCTAGCATCAAAGGCCACAGCTGTCCCTTGTTTTAACAACTTTGCTTCCTTCCACCAACATCCTAGCACAGCAAAACCTAAGATATTTTTTCCAGAACATCCCAGCACCATAACACACCGTGGGGGAGACATTACTGGCCAGAAAACTCCACACATAGGAATGTAGCACCAGCCGCTGGAAAATAAATCCTGCGGAGCTTTTAATATTCTTTCCCATTGGCAGATCCCCCCCTCCCAGTAATAGCCACTGGCATCAAGAAGAGAGTGCATGCACAAGAGAAACAGAATTAATGCATGACCAAAATTGCCAGTGGAATAGCAACACTGCATATGAGGGAGAGGAACTTAACTGGGGGACAAGTTAAGCCTTACAAGGCACAGATGTGGATATAGCACTGAAGTTGTCCCTGTAATTCTTTTAGAGCTGCCTCAAAGGCTTAACCCTGCTGTTCAGAGCAGGAGCCTGACCCTTAATGAGACAAGTGAATACAGAAACCAGCCTTGCAAAATCTACACCACTTCTAAAACTGAACTCACACTAAAGACCAGGTCTGCATTACCAAGATTGCTACAAATTAAAGTCCTCTCTCAAGAAAGAGCAAGAGACAGAGGCATGTTTTACTACTTGACCAATGCAAATAAGTTGTTTTCCTTATATTTATCAGCCATGCTCACAGCTCTTCCACGTATACATATAAGAGGATTCACATCGCAAAATGTAGTATGCAAATACCACAGGAATAGGTTATATAATGATGCTCAAGGAGCCAGGATTAGATACAGGTTCCATTTGAAGAACACACACTAAAGCAGTCCACTATCCAACAGCACATAATCTGCACATAAACCCTTGGGCTGCGATATGGGGGGAGGCCCTCAGGTTTCAGACTGCATATATGCTTGACAGCGAAACATGCATCTTTAAAAAAAAAAAAAACATGCGCATCGCATTCATTATTTTTGGTGTGAACTTGAAAATATCTACTTCTGTAGAAACTGCAGCATTTGAAAGGGGCAGCAGCCTCCTGTGGTCAAGGAGGGGTGGGTGGGGTTTTTTTTAGCAATGATTTGCAAATACGGAGGGGAGGTTGGGTTTTTTAACAATGATTTGCAACCGCATTGTGCAGCGTATGCTGAAGAACTCGCCGATACTTTAACAAAAGATGTTAACCTATTGTCGTCACCTCCCCAGTAAATCAAATTATGTTGAATTCCTCCCTCCCAAGAACCACGCTGACCTGGATGGGCCAGGCTAGCCTGATCTCATCAGATCTCAGAAGCTACGCAGGGTCGGCCCTGGTTAGTATTTTGGATGGGAGACCACCGAGGGATGCCAGGGTTGCTGTGCAGAGGAAGGCACTGGCAAACCACCTCTGTTAGTCTCTTGCCATGAAACCCCCCCCCCCCAAAAAGGAGTCGCCATAAGTCGGCTGCGACTTGAAGGCACTTTACACACACACACACACACACACGAACCATGCTATTTTGGGGGAAGGGCATTTTCTTTCTTGGGTTTTATTTTCCCTCAACCCTTCCTTTACCCCCCCTTCACATCCTGATCCTCCACGCATTTACTCAAATGTAACCCTCCCTGGATTCAACGGGACATAGATGCAGCCTAGAAAGTATTGCACTCCAGAGCCAGACAACCCTTGCAGATTTAACTCAAGGAAGAGGCCCAGGGCGCTCAACAGGGCTTACTCCCAGGGAGGCAGGCAGAGAGCTGCAGCCTCAAATTTCCTTCGCACGCACACACCCCCCACGTAGGTTTGCTTGCGGCCTAAACCCCCCCCCCCATGGAAAACTGTCCCGCCTGACCCCTAAACGACACGCTGGCTGAAGGGGCAACTGGCAAGGAAAGTTCAACTCGCTGCTCCCGGTTAAGGGCAAGGGGGGGTCAAAGGTGAAATAGCCCCCTTCCTCTTTCATAGGCGCCACCTCTATTTTAAACTCAACTTCCCCCCCCCCCTCCCGTCACCAGCGGCCCGGCTACACACCTCAAAGGGGCCGCAACGGCGGGTTTTTGGCCTCTCCGGCTTCCCCTCCCCAACCCCCCCTCTGAAAAGAGAGCAGTTCCAGCCTCGGGCCTCCTCGTCCAGCTCCGGCTCCGCCTTCCTCTCGCGAGAAGGGGGCCGTGGCCAAGCCCTCCCTTTCCCCCAACCGCCCCCCCAGCCCCGCCTCTCCCCTCCCAAGCCCCGCCTCTCGCGGCCAATTACCCGCGTTAAAGCCCCGCCCCCTGTTTAAAAGCCGACTTCCACTTTTTTTTTTGGGAGGGGGGTTAAAAGGTTCCGCCCCTCTCTGTAGAGTCGCTTCACCCTCCGCGATGCCTCTGCTCCCTCCGCGCTCTTTCACACTCGATGGGGGCTTCCCTCAGAAAGGGAGGAGGTTGGGGGGGAATAAAAAGGTCCCGGCTGGCGGCTTCTTCTCGAGCGTGCTGCGCGCTGAGGGAGGGGGAGGGTTAACAGATCGGAGGAGCCCCGCCCAACTGCCCGCCCGCCCCCCATCCCGGCCTCGCACTCTAAGAAGGTGTCATAAATAGCCGTCGCCGAGAACGCGGCTCCCCGCCGCCACGCGCAACTTCGTAACCGGCTCCTTCCGCCTTGAAAAGTAGTTCCTCTGCTGAGGGGAAAGGGGGGCGTTTTCTCTAAAGCCCCCTCCCCAAAACACGAAGGCCGAGCCCTTAAAGCAGCCCCAGCCTTCGTCCTACACCCTTTTTTACACAAAACTCAGCCAGCGCCTTCCTTGAATGCTTCCAAACGGAAATGCTACTACACAAAAACTACAGTATTTCTAAAGGCAGCATTTAAAAAAAAAAAAATTAAAAATGTTAAATTTCAAAAAATAAAAAATATATAGCTTTTTTTCCACACTTACCAGTTTTAGTATATGTTTCAATTAATTACACACTCAGGCCGTTCTCAGGTATCTTAACAATTGCCTCAGTTTATTATTCTAGCAAAGTAAAGACAATATTCTAGCGAACAGCTCGCGTAGTGGTCGGAGCATCAGCCTAGGATCTGGGGGACCCAGGTTGGAATCCCTATTCTGTCATAAAAGTTTGTTTTTAATGACTCCCTTTCACCTACCTCACAGGGTGGTTGTGAGGCTAAAACGGCAGAGCCACGTAAGCTGTTTTGGGTCCCCATTGGAAAGAAAAACGGGGTATAGGTGAGGTATAGGGTAAAGTAAATAAGTAGTTATGAAGTAAATAAATCTGTTAACGCGTTGAAATAAGGTTTATTGCATTTCTTGATACTTCCTTTTGAGGAAATGTGCAGAGTTGGGGGTATGGAGAGAGATACATGTACAGAAGAAAGCACCTCTTTGGTCAGCGGCTGACTTTCTTTTCATAATTTTTATCCCGCCTTTCTTTCCTTACAAGGGCCACTAAGGTGGCTAACAATTTGAAATATACATGATAAAATCGCATTTTAAAAACCATTAACATCACGCTCACACACACCCCGCCCAAACTCTCCCTGTGAAGGAAGGCGCAGGCATTTGCTGCAATGTCTAGTCAGGGTGCAGCAGCCGTTGATAAAGGCAAACTCCATGCTGAGGACGACTATTAGAAAAGGAAAACTGAAAAATAAAACCGCCCTCGTATAGAATTAGGGTGCCGCCCCATTAGGAACACTGTGTTCTCTCTCAAAAAGGATATTGCAGAACTGGAGAAAAATGCAGAAGAGGGCAACCCAAAACGATCAAAAAGTTGGAGCATTTTCTTATGAGGAAAGACTGAGGAGTCTGGAGGGGGGGGAGTGAAACAGGTTTATAAAATTACGCACAGGGTCCAGAGAGCAGAAAGAGAGAACGTTTTATTGTCGAACGCTTTCACAGTCAGAGTTCATTGATTCTTGTAGGTTATCCGAGCTGTGTGACCTGTGGTCTTGGTATTTTCTTTCCTGACGTTTCGCCAAGAAAATGCAACAGATGCTACGATCAGCAAAAGACAAAAGAGACCCCCCTCACCTCTGCAGGAGTATACCGTATACCTTGCAGTTGCGGACAGGTTTGCATCGGGACCACACAACGCAGCATACAAACAAGGATAAAAGAACATGAAAGATACTGCAGACTTGGCCAACCTGAGAAATCAGCAGTGGCTGAACATGGACTGACCCAAACAGGACACAGGGTCTTATTCCAAGACATTGAAAGACTGGACAATTCTACCAACTATTTTGTCAGATTGCACAGAGAAGCCATTGAAATTCATAAACATCAGCACAACTTTAACAGAAAAGAAGAGAGTTTAAGAATGAATAAGGCTTGGCTTCCTGTCCTGAAAACCTCCAGACTAACAAAGACTACAGTCCACAATAGCCATGCAGATTAGCTTTGGATTCCACATGTTAACAGATCACTTCAGGATACAGTGGTTCCATATTAACATACCACACCCTCATTAGCACATTATCTTGATACTTACAGGACAATGATTAGCACCTTACCTTTGATACTTTTTGCAGGACAATGATTCAGCTCAACTCAACCCCTTTCTGACTATATATTACTCTTCCTACACACTTGACACTGAGAGACACTGTCCTTCAGTGTTACTACTCTGAAGATGCCTGCCACAGCTGCTGGCGAAACGTCAGGAAAGAAAATACCAAGACCACGGTCACACAGCTCGGATAACCTACAAGAACCAGATAACTTTTTTTTCTCCCCCTCCCAAAATACTAGAATTTGAGGATATCCAATGAAGCTGATGGGCGTCAGATTCAGGATGGACAAAAGGAAATACTTCTTTACTCAGCTAAGGATAGTGGATGTCGAGATGGTCACGAACATAGAAGGCTTTAGAAGTGGACGAGGCAGATTCACAGACAGAAGATCCATCAATGATTACTAGCCATGGGAACCAAAGGAAACCTTTTTATTTAGAGGCAAGAAATCTCTGAATGCCAGGGCTAGGAGGCAACATCGGTGGAAGGCCCTGGCCTCAGCCTATACCATGTTTGTTGGCCCTGCAGGGCAACTGTGAGAAACAGGATGCTGGCCTACATGGACCACTGATTTGATCTTCTATGAAGATCAGCCAAAATAAAGGGTGACAGGAGAGGCAACGATCCCACCAAGAGCACAAACGAAAAATGAATGGAAACATCAGGGCAGGGGGGTCCACAACCTTTTGGACTGGGTGGACACCTTTAGAATTCTGGCACAGGGTAGCAGGCGCAACCACAAAATGGCTACTACAGGAGGTGGAGCCAAGCACAAAATGGCTGCCATAGGAGGTGGAGCCAAGCACAAAATGTCAGGGAGTGAGGTTCTGCATAACTCTAACAGCAACTCTTCAATATTTCAGGCAAACGGATGCCGCTTAGAATGAACGCACGGTTTTAAAATATTTTCTTACATATACCTTCACTCACGAAGTTAGGATCCTTGTGTTGAGGTAGCAGCTGCTGCCAAAGCAACTTTTAAAAAATCTGCACAGCCAATAAGATCTCCAATGGCTAATCAGAAGCCCTGCTGGGCAAAAGCCCCATCCAGCTCAGCCCAAGTTTCTAAAAACATTGGCACCACACTGGGGACCCATGCATTGAATTATATAGTGCTATTGTTTATAAATCCATTAAGTTCAATGGACTTTGAAAGGTGTAACTGCCTAAAAAAGGCACTGTTAAATACTAAAGTTTAACTGCAGAAGATATTGTGTGCATATTTTATATATGTGCACAATCATTTGTACATTTATACGCGTGTACACACCAGATGCAATACATACACACTTATATGTAATACAAACACACACATGAAAATGTGCTCTGCGTGTCCCTGTGTACATACACATTTATATGCAACATGTACACATTTTTATGCATACTCTCATCCCAGAGGGACGGTTTTACAATTGACGTTTGAGGGAGAAAGAGGGGCAAAACATACTTAAATCTATTTAGCTGCATTTATTTAGTAAAAAACAGAAGTCGTTGCAATGCTGAAATCAAAGATACAAATAGCCAAAATACATATTTAATCCCAATTAAATGTGCATAGACTTGCAGCCACAGGTTTCCACTGTCACCATTCTTAGCTGGAAATAAACCCCAGTGAAATCAATGAGGTTTTTACTTTCAATTACACAGAGTTAGGACCATGGCGGTTTGAACCTTTAACCTGAAAATAAAAGCCATGTTGAGCTTAACTTTCCCATCGGTTAACACAATGGCATTTTTCCAACACATTTGAGTCCTCATAATGCTTTACATATGTTGCACCAATCCTTACAACAGCCCTGAAAGGTAGGCCAATATGGTTATTCTCCCATGGAGAGACTGAAACTGAATGAGGGCAGGCCTTGCCTAAGCCCACCTAGCGAGACTGTGGCTGAGGTGACCATTTTGCACAGGGTACTTTGTTGTCCTTATTTAGTAAAGGGCTGAGATATTGCACAGTAAGGCTTTCAAAACCATGGATTTTGAAATCATGATAATGGGTGGTTTAGTATGTCTTGTTATTCTTTTTTTTTTGCTAAGAAGTCCAAAAATCCAACCAGAGTTCTGCAATGGCCCTGCTCTGGATTGATGTACAAAATGGTAACAATTGTTTTTGGAACACACCATACACAATGTACTGTGCGCACTACAGCTGCCACCTCAGGCCAGGAATTGTGCCCTTAATTATGGACAAGTCACAAAAGTTTATCATCAGCCTCACTAATTCACTAATTATTTAATATACAGCTTTGAAAATGGCAGCCTGTCCCATTAACGATTTGTGTTGGCCCAATTTCTGCTTAACTGGTTATCAAAACAGCTGCATCGTAAATAAGAGCCAATCAGGCTTAACTTACTTGTTTATCAGAGCCCCACTGGCTTATATCCTTGCCAATGTAAACTCTAACCCACAAGTGATGGTAAGTGAGCGGTGACCTGAACTCGACAGAATCAACATTGTCGCTTCTGAGGTCTTGTCCATGGTTGATAACCCAATGCAAGAAAGCACATATTTCAACGGCTTTAAGAGAGACCTCAGCCACTCAAGATGCTCCTTGTTGGCAGCATGCAGTTCCTATATCTTACTGGAGATCCACGGAACAAAATATTAATTGCACACTGGCCCAATCAATTCAAGAAAATCAGGAAAATGGTAATTCCTATAGAGCAGGGGTGGGGAAAGTCAGGCCCAGGGGCCGTTTAAGGCCCGCGAAATCATTTGGTCTGGCCCTTTGTGGGTCCTGGCAGATCCCTAGCTCAAAAGGATCTAAGACTGGTGATCCGCCCCCTCCCATGGACAGGATTAGCCTCTATTCAAGGCGGATGTGAGTTTGTTTTGCCAAGAAAAGGAACCTTTTTTCCCCCTTGCAGAAGAGTCTTTATCTATGGAGCTGCTAGGGCCGCCCAAGAAACTGTGCTAACCTTTTCCCACCTGGGCCATGGAGAAATGTATTCCCTCTGTACTACAAGAGGGCTGGGGGCGGAAGTGGCAACAATGGAGGGGTTAAAGGGGGCAGGGCCAGTGTGTCCTCATTTCATCCCTGCAGGCGGAGGTAGCAGGAGCCGGCTGTAGAATCCGGCCCCGACCATGCAGAACAGGAGCAACTCTGGCGTGCGGCTGGATGGCTATGCCCAGCTGGTGCAACAGAACATCCTGTGCCACCAGGTGGGGGAGTGCACCACTGGTTGGATGCCTGCCTGCTTGCCCGTGCCGGGGGGGGGGGTGTCATCTGGGGCAGCTGCCTGCTTGGGGCTTGGTCGCCTAATTTTTAAGTTCATAATTTTGTATGGCCCGCGAATGATGTCATAAATATCTAAATGGCCTTTGGCGGGAAAAAGGTTCCCCATCCCTGTTATAGAGGCTACAAAAATCCACAAAAATAATGCATGACAGACTTTATATACTATAATCAAGCAAGAGGTAGAATAGACGCCAGTCCTATATTCAACCCTCCACCTACAATAAGGCAAAATATAAAATCTTTCTCACTACTGTAGACAGTAGAAAAGTCTGGGGGGAATGACCGAAATGTGGGATTTACTTGAGTAAACATGGACAGAACAGGGCTGGAGACCAGAACTTGTGAACTGAAATCTTGTTCAAACAAACCTAGAATTACTTTGATTGTTATCCCACCTTCCCCAAAAGACTCAGCCCAGGTAACAGCTTTTATAAAATAATCCAGACATACAAGAAGCACCATGATGGGTAGCCACGTTAGGCTGCCTCTAGCAGTAGAAGAGAGCAAAAGTCCAGTAGCACCTTAAAGACTAACAAAATTTCTGCCAGGTTATGAGCTTTTGTGAGTCATAGCTCACTTCTTCAGGTACAGCTAGAATGTGAGTTGATCTATCCTTAAATAGAGAAGAGTGAATTCAGACACACAATGGCAAATAGCAGGTAGATGACATTAGCAGGCATGATTGGATTAGGTGTGATATGCAGATGGGTAGTAAAGGTCCCCTGTGCAAGCACAGGGTCATTCCTGACCCATGGGGTGACGTCACATCCCGACGTTTACTAGGCAAACTTTGTTTACGGGGTTGTTTGCCAGTGCCTTAACCTAGTCATATTCCCTTTACCCCCAGCAAGCTGGGTACTCATTTTACCAACCTCGGAAGGATGGAAGGCTGAGTCAACCTTGAGCCGGCTACCTGAAACCAACTTCTGTTGGGATCGAACTCAAGTCGTGAGCAGAGCTTGGACTGCAGTACTGCAGCTTACCACTCTGCACCACGGGCCTCCTCAGATGGGTAGTAGGCATGGAGAAATCAGCATTGGTAATAAGACATGAATCCTAGGTCTGTATTCAATCCAGGCGAATGCATTGTCTTGAGCTTCATTATTTGTAATTCAGTAGCCTCTCTTTCTAATCTCCCTTTGAAATCCCTTTGTAAAATAACTGCTACTCTTAAATCAGCAACTGAATGTCCTGGAAGGTTAAAATGTTTCCCCCATTGGTTTTTGAATGTTGTTGTTTCTGATGTCAGATTTATGTCCATTTAATCTGTGTTGCAGGGACTGGCCTGTTGGTCAATGTAGAGGGTGGAAGGGCACTGCTGGCATGCGATGGCATAAATCGCATTAGAAGATGAGCAGGGGTATGAACCTCACTCTTCTCAACTTAAGGACAGATGGACTCATGTTCTAGCTGTATCTAAAGAAGTGAGCTGTGACTCATGAAAGCTCGTACCCTACCAGAAATTTTGTTAGTCTTTCAGGTGCTGCTGGACTCTTGCTCATTTCTACTGGTACAAGCAGCACTCGGTGTTTTTAACATTCAGTTCCACATGCACCCTACACAAATCAGAAGTCCAGTTCTATTTTATAATCCCAGAAACCAGGGCTCCCATAAACGTTAAAATGTAAGGTGACGGAAAGCTGCCACTTTTTGTACCGGCTTGTGCTTTTTAACAGAAACAGAAAAGTTCAGCAGGTGAAGCTTTTCCTGGGATAGAAGTAGTTTCACCCTATTACATTTCTATATTGGCAGGATGCTGTTGTAAGAGGAGAACAGGAGCAGAGCTGGTAAGAACAGGGGAAATCTATTGTGGATGCAACTTCTGCAGTAGCAGCCCATTACCAAAGCATCTTTAAAAAATGTGTTATATTTCTCTACAGGCTGAAATTCACCTTAAATTTGATTCTGTCAACTGTGTATCATTTTTAATTTTATAATACCCCCCAGATACATGCATGCCTTTTGAACTATTTCATTTAAATCTATATTGCCTGAGATAATTTGCATTTATTTAATATTCCACTTCTCTCTTCTTGTTACTTTGTTTTTCCCCCTCCCTCCATGCATCTGTGCATAAAACTATATTAAATTCTTTATCAGCCCAGATACTAAAGAGACTTCTACATGCGCTGGTCTTCAGCATGGATTAGCTAAGTGCCCACAAATCTGACGGGCTGTATTCCCCGTCCTATTAAAATGAGAGGAGCTCCATTGGCTTCTAAGGGAAAACACAGAGGTGATACTCTCAGTGACACTGTTGAGGTAGAACAACTTTGCCCCACCACCCCAAAATTTTGTTAGTCTGGAGTAGAGGCTACGCTCCCTCATTATCGGTGATGTCCAAAGCAATAGCTCTTTTCATCCAGCCACATGAGTCAATGGCTTCCATTTCTTTCTACATGAAAGTGACCATAATCAGGGATCCAGTACTTGTACTTCAGGAGGAGGATTGCCCATCACCCACACCATGCCAGACACTGGTCGCTCCATTGTCAAGCAATTTTTGCCCTGACCTGAACACTATGCTGGGTGGGGATGGCAGCCTCCAGGTGAGACCTGGAGATCTCTCGGAATTACAAGTGATCTCGACAACTGAAATCAGTTTCCATAGAGAAAACTGATGCTGTAGAGGGTGGACTCTGTGGCATTATACCCCACTCCCTAAACCTTGTCCTCTTCAGGTTCTCCTTCCACCAAATCTCCAGGAATTTCCCAACCCAGAGTTGGCAACCCTAAAGCTGGGCATCTACTCTACAGATACTTTTTAAGACATGAGGACTTGCCCCACAGGAAGCCCAGTGTGATGAACAGACAAACTGGCTTTCAGTCTGTACATGCATATAAACCAGACCTTTGGTTCCAAGCATCTACAAATGAGCCATGCATACTGACATGAATACATCTGGATTTTAATGGCCCTGGTCCCCAAGGTTCAGAACTGGGATCTTTTAAAAGCCTTAAATAACAAGATCCCAATCCTTTTGCAAGCATTCATGCCTCACAGGAAATGTGTGCTTTTCATAACCTTACTTTATAAATTACCACCACTTCAAGATTACATTTTTTGCTTGCAATATATACATAACCAGACAATTTGTAAGCATGTATACGTGAAGAACAAACATGGCAAAGACTGCGTTACTATTAATCGTATCGACCATCATGTTCACAAGGCCAGTCAAGACATTTGCTAGCAAGAAATAAAGCAGCTGGTTTTTGTTAACTGCGCTGACCATGCACACGCTCTCGGGTAGCATTTGTCTGTCCCGGGGTTCCAGATCATGTTTTTTACTCGTTACAGACGGCTGGGCAAAGTTCCAACTGCAAGGAACAGTAGCCCCATCTACCAGAAGCTTTGCAAACACCAAAACAAGATCAGCCACTAAAAATAAGCTAAAGAGTGACAGGCCATGAGCGACAACCCAGACACAAAACGAGAGATTTGCCATCCGTCGGGATACGGTTTCTACGTACGTTTGCGCTGCATGGAGAAATAAAAAGAGAACGAGGATTGCCCACAAGAAGGAGTGTATCACTCCAACCCACTCCCGGACAGAGCCTCTTTTCTTTAACAAATACAAGCCCACTTGCACGCTTGCCATGTAAATGGCAAGGTAGCCAATAACAGAAAAGACGCCCTCTCTGTTGGCATTTAAAAACCCATCCCTTGAGCCTTGCTCGTCACTCCCGTGCAAGATAAACAACTTCAGGGGTGTAAAGGTGAGAAAGCATTCATAAATTACAGCAAGGGTTGTGGCTACGATCCATGCTTTGCGCACAGGAAATAAAGTCAAAAGCAAAGATGCTGCCATTCGCACAATGGCTAATGTGAAGAAGAAGTTCCAGTGTGCACCGTATTCCGATACGTGTTCATGGTACTCTACCACCTTAACACTCATCAGTCGTCCAAAGCCAAGGACGAGCAGAGGCCACACAGCAAAGAATTGCCTCATGAGGTAGAAAAACTTGCTTTGCACTGCGCCCGGTTTCATCCGCACTTCAGGACAAACCACGGCATTTCCAAAAACAAAAGATCCAACTCCAAAATCCATAACTCCTGTTCCGTAGGTCTCTGTTTTGGCATATCGGCGTGGATACTGTGGGAAATCCACGGCCAGAATGCTGATGGATGTTAACACATTGACGTACACACGGAAGACTGTTATGGGAGGAATGTACTCCGGTTCTAAACTTGTGCTCAGAAAATCACTCAGGATTTTCTGAAATGGCACTTTGACATAAGTCATTCTTCTACAGTATATTTTATAAACTAAGCCTGTGCAGAATGCCGTAATGGAAAGTATCACCCAGGGGAGGATGGGAGCCAGAACTGTACAGCAGAACACGGGAGGGACCACTAAAACAGTGAAGTCCAGGAAAAAATGGGTGCTCTTTGAGCTCAAAGGTCTTCCATGGTGAAGAAAATACAAGATCAACAGCAGTCCTCTGGATAGCAGACATAATGGTGCTAGGGTTAAACCAATGGAAATCTCAAGCAAGGTCGTCCCGTTCAGGTTACTTATAAATTCTTCTTTTAAGAGTTTCTGTGACATTCTTAGACCTGTGCAACATTTTTTTTAAAAACAAAAGACAAAGTAGAGAACATCAGTGCGAGCAAAGCAGAGATCAGAGCTGGGCGAATGTCACAACTCTGCATTCCTGAGCCAAGAAGAACCACATCTCGCTTATGAACCCACCAAGCCTCAATTCAACAACCATATAGGGCTACTCTACCGACAATGCAATGGATGACACCTTTGTAATGGGCGCCTGATCTTGAGTCAAGAAGGAAACTGGAATGCTAACACTTCCCCTCGGGTATGACACCATGGCTGTTAGCCAGGCTGATGCAAAAGTTGCTGCAACCTAAGACAGCAATGGCTGTGGTTGATAAGTTTCAAAGGTTAGCTGTGTTGGGCGGCAGGAGAACAGCTAGATTGGGGCCAGCAGCACCTTAAAGACCAATAAGATTTTCAGGGTATTATGTACTTCATGGTATCTAGGGTATAATGTACTTCAGGGAATGATGTACTTCATGGTATCTGATGAAGGGAGCTCATATCACAAAAAATCTTCTTGGTCTCTAAAGTGCTGTGTGTGTGTTAAGTGCCATCAAGTTGCTTCCAACTCATGGTGACCCTATGAATCAACATCCTCCAAAATGTCCTATTTTTGACAGCCTTGCTCAGATCTTGCAAATTGAGGGCTGTGGCTTCCTTTATTGAGTCCATCCATCTCTTGTTGGGTCATCCTCTTTTCCTGCTGCCCTCAACTTTTCCTAGCATGACTGTGTTTTCCAGTGACTCGTCTTCTCATAATGTGACCAAAATACGATAGCCTCAGTTTAGTCTAAAGTGCTACTGGACTCAAATCTGGCTGCCAGAAGGTATGAGGTGCTGGTTAAGAGGAAGATGGTAATACTGGGAGAGATCCCTGAAGAAAAAGGGGGTTATTAAGTTCTGGTCTATGGACGTAGCAGAATCTACATAACCATATCTCCTTGTATTTCCCCAGGTATCAACTACAATCTTCAGGCTGCCACCTTCCAGTTGATCTCTCACTTAAGATAGCCTGCCAGGCATTGACCAGAGTCCAATGCTTTTTCAGTTGTAGCCCCCACCCCCACCCCGCACCAAGACTCCTTCAGGAGGTGAGGGGGGCACTGTCTCTAGAAATGTTTAGAACGTGCTGCGAGTTTATTTGCTAGGTGTTTTGATGGAGTGTACGTTGCTGTAGGTTGTGGGAATGGTGGCTATTGGGTTTATTGTAGCTTGTATGGTTTAAATTTTGGGTCTGTAAGCTGGAGCCCCGTGGCGCAGAGTGGTAAAGCTGCAATACTGCAGTCGAAGCTCTGCTCACAACTTGAGTTCGATCCCAACAGAAGTTGGTTTCAGGTAGCCGGCTCAAGGTTGACTCAGCCTTCCATCCTTCCGAGGTCGGTAAAATGAGTACCCAGCTAGCTGGGGGTAAAGGGAAGATGACTGGGGAAGGCACTGGCAAACCACCCCGCAAACAAAGTCTGGCTAGAAAACGTCGGGATGTGACGTCGCCCCATGGGTCAGGAATGACCCGGTGCTTGCACAGGGGACCTTTACCTTTAAGCTGGAGTGAACAAAAAGAAAAGACAGGGTATAAATATTTTAATGAGAATGAATGAATAGTTCTGGTAGACACCGGAGGTGGTAGAGTGGACAAAACCGCTACAGAGTACAGGTGAGAAACGGCATTTTAAAACACTCCCTGCAAGTAGAAACCTAGCAAAGTGTGGCCTGGCCTGGCATGTTCCTTCCTGTTCTGCTAGCCTTTTATTTGTAGGAAATCTTTTGCACATGGTGGGAGGCAGAGCATTCATAAACAGCATACCCCACCAGTACCCAAGAGGTACAGTCTGTTCCATCAGGCTGGAATTCTACCACTTCATTCTTCTGCAGGGATAGACCCACACCTTGGTCCTTAGAAGCACAGGACGAGATAGGAAGGATGCAACAGCCAGAATAGAGTGCAAACCCAGAGGATGGAGAGGGCCAAAACTCTCTTCTGCTCACTACAGGGGCATCAGGATCTAAGGCAGCCTGTAGCCCATCTTTGTTTCAGCAGGACGGAAGGAGCCCAGGGCCGAAGGTCTGATCTCATTTGAAATATGGTGTTGGAGGAGAGATTTACGTGGAGTAGTGGTTAAGAGTGATGGTTTGGAGCGGTGAACTCTGATCTGGGGAACCGGGTTCGATTCCCCACTCCTCCACATGAGCGGCGGAGGCTAATCTGGTGAACTGGATTTGTTTCCCCACTCCTACACATGAAGCCAGCTGGGTGACCTTGGGTTAGTCTCACTCTCTCAGCCCCACCTTCCTCACAGGGTGTCTGTTGTGGGGAGGGGAAGAGAAGGTGATTGTAAGCCGGTTTGAGTCTCTCTTAAGCGGTAGAGAAAATCGGCATATAAAAACCAACTCTTCTTCTTAAAGTTAAGTCCAGAAATGGCTGTTAGGCCATTAGCTGAAGCAAGAGAGTCATGCACACCTTATAGCAATGGCACAGGCCTATCAGGCCAACTTTTGGTTAACCAATCATATGTTAGTCTACCGAAAGTGTTCGCTGGAGGCTGTAACAAAGTACCTTTTTCCAGTGTCTATGGTCACTTATGCATGGTAGGTTTAGCCTCCTTCATTCCCTGTTTCAGCCAGGATCAAGTTTTTGGAAATGCACGTTACCTCATTCCTTTTCGGCTCAACCCCGTTTCAACCTTAAACGAACTCGGCTTTTCCCATTCCTCTTCTTGCCGGAGTCAAACGGTCTTTCCTAGCTGAAACCAGATCCAAAGAGCGTGCATAACACTTGCCTCGCATTGAGCTTTCCCCACCCCCTTTCCAAACCCCGCTTCTGTTCTGTTTGCTGAAAGCCATACGGGGAAGCAGCGAACATTTTGGCATCTCTCACAGCCAATTACGAAGAGGCAGGGATTCAATTGCTTCCTAGGAGCTCTTTCTGAGATAAAGAAAGGCTTTTTAAAAATAAGGCTTGGATTTGCCCCCCCCCCCCCGCCCTTCTTTCAAATGGCTCCATTTTTTGTTTTTTGTTCTTAAAATGCTTTTTTATGCGGCAGTTGGGTCTGGGGGGAAGGAAATGTTCTCTCACAGACCAGCAATTAAAGGGGTGGGACTTGATTTGAACTTGGGAGACTGCTTTCCTGTATTCATGCCCCCGATTTGCACACAGTTTATTCCCTGATCATTCAAGCCAATGCATACAGTTTTCCCCAACCCAGGTTGCTTTGATCCTGGCTGAAACGGTGAATAAAGAAGGGTAAAGTGAGCATGCATAATCGGCCTATAAGTGTAATGTTTAAACTCTAGTAGGGGTCCTTGAGCCTTTTGTTCTTGGACCCGTGCATGTTCAAAGAAATCCTGTTTAAGGAATCTCTGGCTTGGGTGTGGTTGTTTCCAGATTCAACTTTTAGGGTGACCCGGCGTGCCTAACAACATTCCAAAAGACTGCCAAAATTAAATAGGTGGGCTCTAGATCAAATCAAGCTTGAATTTTCCCTCGAAGCTAAACACAAGACTCACCGGAAAAGGCAATAATGCTAGGAAAAGTTGAAGGCAGCAGGAAAAGAGGAAGACCCAACACGAAATAGATCGACTCAATCAAGGAAAGCATGGCCTTTGGTTTGCAAGACCTGAGCAAGGCTGTTAAGAATAGGACATTGTGGAGGTCTTAAATTCATAGGGTTGCCAGAAGTCAGAAGGGACTACAAAGCCTCCTTCAATCCAGTAATGGATCTATTTCAGCTTTTCTCCCCGCAAACCTCTCTGCAGCACACATCTTGACAAGTTTTCGCTTGTCAGGAGGCAGCTCTTCTGAGCAAGGAGCTGGCTGAGAAACAGGAAAACAGTGTTGCACTTACTGTAACTTGTTCATCGAGTGATCTTCTGTGCAGGCACACATTGGACTGCACAGAAGCCATGCAAACGAAAAACAGTGTTGCACTTACCTATAACAGTTGTTCATTTAATGAAAAAGAAGAAGAGTTGGTTTTTATATGCCGACTTTCTCTACCACTTAAGGAAGAATCAAACCAGCTTACAATCACCTTCCCTTCCCCTCCCCACAACAGACACCCTGTGAGCTGGGTGGGGCTGAGAGAGCTCTAAGAGAACTGTGACTCGCCCAAGGTCACCCAGGTGGCTTCCTGTGGAGGAGTGGGGAATCAAACCTGGTTCTCCAGATCAGACTCCACTACTCCAAATCACCGCTTTTAACCACTACACCACACTGGCTCTTCCGTGCAAGCGCACATGGGACTGCACAAAAGTCACATAGATGAATCAGCACCTTTGGTCTCCTAAGCAGCCAAAACCTTTTGAACCTTAAGCCTCCCTTCAAGTGCTGCTGTCTGCAATAAGAGGGCATTCTTGAATAATCACATCTCAGGATCCTTTGGTGAAAGAACCCATGCCAATATGCCCAAGTCCAGCTCAGCGCCCTCTGTGCCCAGCCACCCTCTGCCATGTCTGAAGAGGCAGCAGCCAAGCATCTCTTCCACTGTGTCTGGATCTAGCTCCCCTCCTCCTGGCTACCATCAGCAGGGCCAGTGGGAGAAGAGGAAGCAGTCAGGAACCCATCCAGGATATCCGGGTCCAGCTGCAGATCAGAGCCCCTTCCTCCCAGTTACCAACGGCTCTGGTTGAGGATAGAGGAAGCCACCAGACACCCTTAGAGAGCCACCCGGGCATAAAGGTTTTGGACTATGGGCTCAGCAGTAATCTATGATTTCTTCTGTTTGAAAACAACATTCTTTTTCCCTTCTGCAAATGTTGTGCTGCTGGTATTATTTTTCCCTCACCAAGGGTAAAAGTAGATCAGAGGTGCCTTTTCCAGCACGAGAACAGCTGGGAAGGGAAAGGTTAATTCTTCCCTCAACCCCCACCCCCCATACATGCACATACCATTCTTCTCCTTGTTAAAAGCAATCCTGGCAGCTAAAGGTGCAAAAAACCGAAGTTGCTTAAAATAAGCACTGAAGACATCAACATGCAATTGACCCCTAAGGATGGGGAGAGACCCAAGTCCAAATCTTCAACTCCTACCTCACAGGGTGTCTGTTGTGGGGAGGGGAAGGAAAGGTGATTGTAAGCCGGTTTGATTCCTCCCTAAGTGGTAAAGAAAGTCGGCATATAAAAACCAACTCTTCTTCTTCCTACTGAATGGTCTTGGGCCCACCGTTCTCTCCTTACACTAAATTGCAGGCCCAGACCTTTGTCCAATTACAATGGCAGCCGGCCACTCCCAGCTTTCAGGGTGGGTGGGGGGTTTAAGACAAATACCCTTGTACCTCAATTAGGAGCGCCTTGATCCTCCTCCTCCTGCTGGCGTTTCACTTGCTCTGCCCACTTCTTTCTCACAGCTCTCCACGGAAGAGAGCACAGAATTTTTCCAACCTCTTTGCAAAGCAGGTACAGAGATTTACAGGTGTCATGATGTCTCTAGCCAACCTGTGCAGGTCTTGAGATGCTTTCTGTGTGGCTGGCAGAGTTATGCCAGAAGAGCCCAGAAATCCACGTCTTCCTGAAAGAGAGATCCCATTTAGCCTGGATATTGTATGTTTTGGAAGAAAGTGGTCAAAATAAGTCAGAAGAGTTTCTTGGTAACAGCAAACCCAACAAAGACCATTCAAGACTTATAGATATACAGTGCCATCCTAAGCAGAGTTACACCCTTTTAAGCTTAGGATGGCACTGAAAAAGCAGCAGAAGCTTTTGTGGACTTGAGACCAAGAGCAAGCCTGGCTAAAACCATCCTCCCCACTAAAAAAAAAAAATCTTTCAAAATCTAGAGGACTTTCCCCCAATAATTCCAATGGAAAATTACAAATGTTGGGGAACACTAAAAAATCATATTTTGAAAGAGTGAAAGCTTTCAGGCTAGGTTTTACTTAGAATGTATAATATATACAGATATCTTCATTGTAAGACAATCCACATCATTAGGAAATGACCAATCCTGACTTTCGGTCCCAAGAATGTAAAGGTAAAGGTAGAATGCTGCAAATAACAACCTTGTGGCAAAATTCAAACAATATCAACCAAGTAGCACAACCAAGATTCCTCCTGAGCTCAAAATCCTAAAACAGCAGTATAAAAATCTTCTAGACGAGAAAAAAAGAAGAGCACAAAGAGACTCTTGGTCCCAACTGATTCAAGCCACCAAGTCAAAAGACTCAACAACTTTCTGGCACCTAATTAAAGCAGATCTGCATATACAACCCTCAAATCCTGGATGTTACATCTCTCCTGGTCTCTGGGAGTCCCATTTCGGGGCACTTTTCTCTTCAAGAACAGACTGCCACAGCCCCCCAAAGATTCAAACACAAAACCTTCCTGATTGGCCTCCGGTAACGGTTAAAGAAGTTAGCAAATTAATAAACCAACAAAGACCTGGAAAGGCCCCTGAATGTGACATAATAACCACAATGATTACATCAAACACAGACTGGTGGGCCCAAATGCTTGCAGGCCTCTTTACTCATATAAACCAATCTGCTCACATCCCTTCCGACTGGGGACTTTCAATTATTGTGCCAATGTATAAAAAAGGAGAAAAATCAAACCCTGCTAACTATCGCCCAATCAGCCTCCTTAGCACCATCAGTAAACTTTATGCAAGCTATTTATACTGGAAGCTACTCAACTGGATTGATAGGGAAAACATACTGCTGGAAGAACAAGCAGGCTTCAGAGCTGGACAATCCACTATAGACCAGTGCCTAGTACTCCATTACCTCACAGAGAAATATAGCTCCAAACCAAATGAAGCACTATACGCAGACTTTGTGGACTTTAAAGCAGCATTTGACAGTATATCTAGGTCCAGGTTATGGTCAAAATTTGGGAACTCCTCAATAGACCCAAGACTATACCTGCTCATCCGCATGCTGCCCGAAAGGAATTATCTAAAAGTAAGATACCCTTCTCAAGGCCATCTTGCACGCAGGATCCAACTTGGAAAAGGAGTCAAGCGGGGAAATATGCCAATAAAGGTAATTTGGTTTGATTTGAGTCGAGCAGGGCTGTATCTTGGCCCTTTCACTTTTTAATTTCTATATTAACACCCTGGTGCAACAATTAAGGAACCCGAGCTACCATCCACCAAACCTGGCTAATAGAATAATTCCTGCCTTATTGTACGCAGATGATACAGTCATCTTGTCCTACTCACAAGTGGGCCTCAGAAGACCCCTCCGCGCCATCACCTTATACAGTCAAGAAGAAAAACTCACAATAAATTACCAAAAAACAAAAGTCCTTGTCTTTGCTAAAAAACACCGAACTCATAAATGGCAAATCGAAGACCACAACATCGAACAAACCAAATCTTTCAAATAGTACCTTGGTGTGGTCTTTCAGTCAACCGGACTATGGAGAGCACAGGTGACTAATGTAACAGACGCTGCCTATAAATCATCCTCTGCAATACTAAAATTTCATTTCACTAAAGGAGCCTTCTACATTCCAGAAGCACTTAAAGCCTTCCAAGGAAAGGTCGTCCCCCAGCTTCTATATGGGTCACAGCTCTGCATTTACAAAGATATTTGCCTACTGGAAACGATCCAATTGAAGTTTCTGAGGAAGATACTTGGAGTTCCAAGATGTGTTCCGAACGCCCTCCTCCAATTAGAAACTGGAGTGATCTCTTTGGAGTCCAATATGTGGATTCGAGCACTTAACTATTGGCTAAAACTCATATTCATCCCTATTGGTCTGACTCTTTCCCCTCTGATTCTAGCTGATAATCTCTGCTCAACTTGGCAAAGTGCAATAGAGAAGATGCTCCAGAAACACGGCCTCTCTTCTCAAGCCATATTGCCATTGGGACACCAAAAAGCCAAGGAAACAATCAAACAGAGACTCTTGGACCATGCCCTTCAATTAGATAGGGCTCAGATTCATAAATATTCAACCATCTTGCAATACATCAACCCTTTCCACCCTGCAGACTATCTTGGATTCCTGGAAGTATCCAAATATTCTTGCGCGTTTCAATGCCTTGCCTTCAGCTGTCCTGGAAGGCAGGTATCTCTGTACTCCCTTTCATCAATGACTATGCCCATGCAAAACAGAGAAAGTGGAAACCATAGAACATGTTCTGCTGCAATGTCCCTTCTACAACGACATAAGATTGCAGTACATTCTCCCCATATTGTCATCCTTTCCTGGGAGATC
The DNA here is from genome assembly GCF_029931775.1 of Euleptes europaea. NCBI lineage: Eukaryota > Metazoa > Chordata > Lepidosauria > Squamata > Sphaerodactylidae > Euleptes > Euleptes europaea. The sequence continues at coordinate 32,086,614 of NC_079330.1, read as the reverse complement.
GGAAGCGAAAGTTTCCCTTCTCTTAGAAGACTCCTCTCGGGAGATAACCATTAAGTAGCCCAATTTTGCCTCCGGTCAAGTGGGATTCGTAAACGGCTAACTGAAAACCTTTCCCCATAGAAGATGTTTCCTCCTCTTCTTCAAATCATCCCTCCCAGAATCATCAACTTTTATTATTTTATTTTATTATTTTAACCTAACTTTGATTTTTATTCAGAGCTGATATTGTATCGAAATAAAACTTGATTGATTGATTGATAGTGAGTCAGACCATGGGTGTATCAAAGTTAGTGCTGTCTACTCTGGCTAGCAGCAATACTCCATGGTTTCAGGTGGAGGTATTGGGGATTGAACCTGGGACCTTTTGCATGCCAAGATGCTCTAACACTGAGCCACAGCCCCTCCCCCTAACTGCAAAGTTTCCTCTAGCCACAGTATCCTATGTCACAATAGACTGGATGGCTTTAAGGTGCCACAAAGCTCTTCTGATTTCATCAACAACTCAGAAACCAAGTCATGTGACAAGTACAAATTCAGTAGCGGAAGCTTTTCCACCACTTGGTCTGCATGGGGGGGGGGTCCGTGAGCATGCAGGGGGGAGGACTAGCATATTTAACCAGGGCTTGAGGGGAGGGCCTATAATAGTATCACAGCTGGCTCCAAACTCATTGCCTTGGTACCCTTTATTTATTTTATTCCAGAAATAAAAGGGATATTTGTCTCCAATGGCTCATGAGATCTTATGTGCAAAATGGGCCCAGAGTATGTGCTGCAACTATCAGGTGCTGGGAAATTGTCCTTAGGCCTGAGCTAGGGAAAAACTTCACTTAGTTTCTGCTTGTCAACGATTAAAGACACAGAAGTTGTCCCCGAGGAGCTGGAAAAAAGTAGTAGCATAATTTAAAGCAGGCTATTAAACCCTGTAACAATCCTGAAGAATATAATTTAAAAACAAGACACCAAACTTATTCTGAAGTTAAAAAAGGTCTCTTCCATGCTTTCTGCCCTTTTTAATTTTTTGCCATTACTAACAATGCAATCGGGATTCAAACATTAAACAGAGCTGGAAAGACAATGATTCAGGCCGTTGGATATAAATCTGCAGGAATTGGAAACACACCAGATTACCAGTTGGCCAGAGAAAATTGTCCATTTCCTTTTCATTTGTGAAACTGGGTAGGTAACGCTTTTCGTTACGTGGAGAAAAAGTACGACATCTCATTAACTCTTGCTTAAAGAAACAAACCTGAAACCTGTGGGCAATGCTAGATGTCAGAAAGAGCTTTCCTGAGGGTTTTAAAAATAAATTACCTTTGTAACGAATATACAAAAATACAAAATACCAAAGGGCTATTTACATATTAACAAGACAGCAAATTACTTATAAGAAATATCTATAAGATCACAGCTTCTAAACATCATAGATATCCTTCCTAACAAACAAAAAAAGTAATTATAAAATGCATTTACACACCTCCTCCTTAATCAAAGCTGCTGATTTATGCAAATTCCAACATTTAGTAAAATGAGGCAAGTTTTTATAAATTTGTCTCAAGTCCAATTTTTACTTGAAGGTCTGTTTTAAAAAGCTGTAATTTTATCCAGAAGCACTATATGCCAAATCTTACATAGCCAGAATGTTTTACCTGGAAGTGTTTGATGTTTTCACATAGAATCATAGAGTTGGAAGGGACCACCAGGGCCATCGAGTCCAACCCCCTGCATAATGCAGGAGATTCACAACTACCTCCCCCCTCCACACACCCCGTGACCAGAAGATGGCCAAGATGCCCTCCCTCTCATCATCTGCCTAAGGTCACAGTATCAGCATTGCTGACAGATGGCCATCTAACCTCTTCTTAAAAACCTCCAGGGAAGGAGAGCTTACCACCTCCCGAGGAAGCCTGTTCCACTGAGGTTAGAAAATTCTTCCTAATGTCTAGATGGAAACTCTTTTGATTTAACTTCAACCCATTGGTTCTGGTCCAGCCTTCTGGGGCAACAGAAATCAACTCAGCATCCTCCTCTATATGACACCTCTTCAAGTACTTGAAGATGGTTATCATATCCCCTCTCAGCCTTCTCCTCTTCAGGCTAAACATACCCAGCTCCTTCAACCTTTCCTCATAGGACTTGGTCTCCAGACCCCTCCCCATCTTTGTTGCCCTCCTCTGGACACGTCCCAGCTTGTCTACATCCTTCTTAAATTGCGGTGCCCAAAACTGAACACAGTGCTCTAGTTGAGGTCTAACCAGAGCAGAGTAAACCAACACTATACTTCTGTTGATGCAGCCCAAGACATGTGGACTAGTGTCCCCCCCTCACACACACACTGCAATTGCTAAATACTAACCTCAAACAGCATGACCTTTTTAAAAAGCCTGTCGACACACCTTACAGAGAAACCATAGGGAATAAATCAAATGCATGTAGACACTTCTTTTTTTTTCTTTGCAACAAAAAGCACGTGCAATTTGGTTAGGTCGAAATATTCTCACCAAAAAGTTCCCCTATAAACAGAAGGCTGTTTGCTTTTTCTTGGAAACACCGGAAAAATACGAATAGGGTTCTCTGCAAATCCTTAGCTATGCTGACTTGCTACTTCCGGCAGCCCTTTGCAAGAAAGTAAATAAGGGATCCGTTTCCAGCTGACATTTTCATTAGGAAGTAGCCTGCGAAACCACATCGCCTGATTCATCAGACAGCCGCACCACTATTCTCTCTTTTAAAAGCAGTATAAGCAGCTTTCTGGGGGTGGGGGGGCGGACCTTATGCATGTTTACTCCGAAGTAAATCCCACTACAACAACAGAGCTATGTCACTGTGGCATATTAAAGAGGCCTAGGGTTGCCAACCTCCAGGTAGTCACAAAAATGCAAAACTTGGGCTGCAATATGGAAGTTAAATAAGTGCAGCCACTATCGTTAGTAACTATAACATAAAATAACAACTGATATGAACGATCAATAGACCACTCAGACCAAGGCAGCTAAGCAGCAAGTGATTTTATTTAAACACGTCTGCAGAGATGGAGAAAGAAACACCTAGGTGTCTCTTTCTGAAGAGTCTGTACGCAGACAGCTCATTTTTAAGGCTTCCGACGCGACTTCCCTCTCTCTCCCTTTGGCCAATCAGGCCACGCGAAAGGCTTACAATCTACCTATCGCGACGCAAAGATAGAACTTTTCACATTTAACCCCACCTATCTCCCTCCCACCAGTATAAGTATTAAGCGAGGTTATTTTTACTTTAAGCATAAGCAAAGTGCAATCACTTCTTTCAGCATTTGTGGTTCAGCAAGCATCCTGCTGATTCTTGGTAACGCTAAGCAACCTGCCTTGTGGTTTTGCATGGAACACTAGATTGCACCTATGTTCTTGTGGTTAAGCTTTATTCTGTGAAGCTGTTCTTGATACTTTCCACAGTTTGTCACACAGAGAAGAAACAGAACAGTTTTAAAATTATTATTGTCCACTTATATAACTTTGGCCAAAGCCTTGCCAAGCCACCGTCCACTACTGCACACTACGCTCTTCTATGTAAGCTCGAAATTAACTCATTTTCCCTATCACAACCAAAGGTTTCATGTGATCTATATTAGTCTTTGTTATGTCCACAATAAACCAAAAACAACCTATATAAAGGCTTGAATGTATAAGTTCAATAAGCACAAAAACATACACAAATAAGAGGATAGATACCAACAAAAAGACAGGACTCCAGTATATGCCCTGTTTCGAAACAAATTTCCTCAGTTGGTAAATATAACAGTCAAGTCATATGTTGTCCTCAAAGTAAATTCTTCTTTTTCTTTCTTTCCTTTAGAATCAGCTTTTCTAGCGGTGCGTTGTTATTTTATGTTATAGTTACTAGCCATAGTGGCTGCACTTATTTGATTAACCTCCAGGTAGTAGCTGGAGATCTCCAGAGGCTTTGGATCACATGCATGATGTCCGTTCTGTGTTTCTCCAGGAGCGCAGGGATCCCAGTTCTGACTGGGAGGGCAGTGCACACAGAGAAGGAGCTTCAACCTTCCCCGCCTGACCTAAAACGGCGTTGGGGAACCACTATTTGCTCTGTTGGAAAACTCATTAAAACCGGTAGGGTAGCTGAAGCGTGGGTCACACATGGTCACACAGCATGGTTGTAGGCGGTAAGAGCAGTGGACTCTAATCTGGAGAACTGGGTTGGTTTCCCCACTCCTCCACATGAAGCCTGCTGGGTGACCTTGGGCCAGTCCCAGTTCTCTTAGAGCTCTCTCAGCCCCAACTACACCACAAGGTGTCTGTTGTGGGGAGAGGAAGGGAAGATTGTAAGCCGGTTTGAGTCTCCTGAAAAGGCAGAGAAAATTGGCATATAAAACTAACTCTTCTTCTACTACTACTTGGTGGTGAGAGGCCCACGCAACCTCTTCACCTGGGTGCACACTGCTGGCCCTGGGTCAGCCAAGAACTTGTCTACCTTGTAGCAGGAGCGCCTGCACCAAGGGAACACCATGACTAGGGTTGCCAGGTCCCTCTTTGCCACCGGCAGGGAGGTTTTTGGGGTGAAGCCTGCGGAGGGCGGGGTTTGGGGGTGGAAAGGGACTTCAATGCCATAATATGCTGTGGCATATTATCTACATGGAGGAAATAACAGCTTATAGACAAAATGGGGATGGTGAACAATTTGCACAAGATATTTTGTAAAGAAATTGTATTCCTTTGTAACAAAATGAAATGGGATGTGGAAGGAAGACATTTTGCATAATATTTAGATATACTTAGACATGCTGTACATTGTAGGATGATTACACTAATGCCGATACTTGTGTTATATTATTATGATATAAATTGTAAGAATTAAACAAGATCCCACCCCCCAACCTAGGGCCAGCTGCTTCCCGTGTCTCAAGCCCATCAGTCCTGGGCTCCGAGTCGGGGCCTCCATTGTTGCCAGAGTGACAAGGGCCATGCCATAATGCCGGATGTCCTGGAAATGATGTCATAACCAAACAGTCACACATTACACATGGTCACAGTGCTTGGTCTGCAGTCTGCAGGAGTCTGTTCTGTAGGATGGACCCTGTCGCTATGATTTCTGCCCACCTCTTCCTCATCATCCTACTGGTGCCCCTTATAGGGCTGGGAGGCACTTGAGGTCCCTGCCCAACCTCCTGCCGCTGCAACGTGGAAATCCTCAACTGCAGCAGGATCGCCAACCCTCCCGCATTCCACCAAGTGCCCCTTCCCTAGCCGGCACTTTGTTCTCCTCCTTTCATGTACTTGGACTTTACTTAGGGTTGCCAACCTCCAAGTACTAGCTGGAGATCTCCTGCTATTACAACTGATCTCCAGCTGATAGAGATCAGTTCACCTGGAGAAAATGGCCGCTTTGGCCATTGGACTCATTGGCCAATGGAGTCCCTCCCCTCCCCAAACCTTGGTCACCTCAAAACCTCCCGCTGGTGGCGAAGATGGACCTGGCAACCCTAACTTTACTGGGAATGTGATTTCCTCTGTTGGAAGGTCAGGGAAAGCAAGCCTTCCAGAGAAGTGTTATGAAGTCTCCTCAAGCTGTGTCCTTGAGGACCAAGTATTCGGCCCAAGGATAGGCCTTCTACACTTCTTTTCCAATAGAGGAAATCACAGGCATGGGAATCAAGAACATTCAAAGTCACTAAAACAGGGAGGGATGTTGTGCCCACATCAATCACACCCGCACCGTTCTCATGCACACGGAAGCAGACACGCAAACAGTCTGCTTCCCTCTCACTCCCCCTTCCTTTCTTGCACCGAACAGCTTAGCACACACACATTGGCTCAGAAACTGCTGACTCTCCCTAAAGTCAAGGGAATCATTCCGGCTTGTTCCACCCCCCCCCCCAAAAGAACATCGCGAACTGTCAGTGAATAAAGCTTTCATTCATAAATGTATCAAAAGGCGTACAGGCGCAGTAGAAGCTAATTAGGTAATGATGACTGGGAATCGCATGTTCAGAATTGTATCTTTATGGAAAAGGAATGCGAAAAGTCTATAAAGCTGCTTGCATTTGCTCCGCCCTGTGTGGGCCGTTTCTTGACTCTGGGGGTTACCGCACTTTGTATTCCCAGCGATGTATTAAGAGTTTGAAAACGTTATAAAAAACATCGCTTTAAAAGGGTTTTGGGATACCACGGCTTATAAATGGTTGGAAGATGTCTTCACAGCTAAAAGGGCCAAACAAAGCGCGAACAGTATTTTTTATAACGTTTTCAAACTCTTAATACATTGGTAGGAATACCTAGAAAGTGCGAACAGTATTTTTTTATAACGTTTTCAAACTCTTAATACATCGCTGGGAATACAAGTGCGGTAACCCAGCTGCGGTTCTTTGATCAAATAAACGAGCTGACTCCATCCAACCTCCTTCCCTCACTGTCTTAATTGAATGCTCAAGAAATCGGGGTTCACAACCGCAGGAGCTCTCCAGCCACCACCTGGAGGTTTAGCAAACAAACGTTAGCGTGCTGTAAAGTTAATTGAGCAAACCAAACCAGCAACAATTGCAAAAAAATTAAATAAATTTCCTTTCAATAGTGTTATTCAAATTTCATATACACTATATACAATGAACTTGGTTAACAATCTTAACCATAAGTCAAAAAGGGCAAGAGTCCAGTAGCACCTTAAAGACTAACAAAAATATTTTCTGGTAGGGTATGAGCTTTCGTGAGCCACAGCTCACTTCTTCAGATACAGCTAGAATGTGAATCCATCGGTCTTTAAGTAGAGGAACAGTATGTAAATGTGAATAGCAGGCTTGATGGGATTAGGTGTGATATGCAGAAGAGTCTGTGATGTCCAGGGGAGAGATGGGGGTGAGAAATCAGCATTGGTAATGGGCCATGCATGCAAGGTCTTTATTCAGCCCAGGTAAATGCATTGACTTTAGTTTGAATATCAACTGTAATTCAGCCGTTTCTCTTTCCAATCTCCCTTTAAAATTCCTTTGTAAGAGAACTGCTCCTCTTAAATCTGCAACAGAATGTCCTGGAAGGTTGAAATGTTCTCCCACTGGTTTTTGAATATTGTGGTTTCTGATGTCAGACTTATGTCCATTTAATCTTTGTCTAAGAGACTGACCTGTTTGCCCAATGTAGATTGTGGAAGGGCATTGCTGGCATAAATCTTAACCATAAGTTACACAGAACGCAAAAACATAGGTACAATGTCCTTTTTTCAGTCTTTTTTAGCTGTATAAAGTATCTTGTCGTTCAAGAGGTAAGATGGTTAATTCTCCATTCAAACAGAAGTCCGGTGGTCTTTCTGTTTCGGCTTAACAAGAGCCTTCGTCAGCGACCAACGCGAGCTGTTAGTAACTGGAAAACACCCCTGCCTACTGCACTGCTAGGAAGGACCCTAACCCGACAAAAATACACCCATTGTCCGGGAATGAGGGTTTGCAATTGGTGTTATCGTTCCAGAAAATCACGTTCACAACCCGAACCGGTGATTTCCTTGTACAATGACGGCGGGTGGGTTTCGCAATGCACAGCCCCTCTGAGTATCGTTAAAGCTGCAGCCCGCCTCCCTTCCTGCTTCCCTGCTGATTCGCCCCGCAAGTTCGATCGGGACCCGGAAGTTTCGGCAGAGGCCGCCTCGTGCGCTAAACCCCCCACGAGGTCCCCTTTGTGGCTGTCACGTGGGTGGGCGCCTCGGAGGGTTCCCCTAGTGGGCGTGGCTAGGAAAAGCCGCCGGCCAACGGAGATCGAGTCAGAGTTAAGGGGCGGGGAAGGGAATGACGCAGTGTGAGCCGGACCACGGAGAGCCAATCCCAGGCGAGCTGAGCGTGTCGGCAGAAGGAGGAGCCCGCCCCTCGCCGTTAACTCCGTCGTTGCTGGTCCCGACTGCAACCCGGAATGCGGCCAAAGAGGCTTGCAGGGCTTCGCGTGTGCTTTCCCCACGCGAGGCTCAATGGCCCCAGCCCTTTCTGCAAGGAGTGCAGGGGAGGGGTGGTGCGGCTTTCCATTCCTTCCTTTATCCTCACAACAGCCCTGCGAGGTAGGCTTAGGCTGAAGCAGAGCGAATGCCCGGCATGGACTTGGGGTGGGGGGGAAAGTTGAGTCGCACAAGTTTTGTTCTTTCAGTAGCCCCGTGATAGAAAAAAGTAGGGCCATTTATTCATGGAAGGTTTTGCATTGGATTTGCCACTCTTTCGATGCACTTTCCCCCCATCCATATTCTCAAAACTCAACAACAAGCCATGCAAAGTTTTGAGAATTCAGATGGGGAAAATGAGCATCTATAGAGTGACAAATCCAATGCAAAACCTTGCATGGATAAATGGCCTAGGAGTCCAGCAGCACCTGAAAGACTAAGGGCGCAAACGCACGGTCGACGGGGGAATCGCCGTTCCCGATGCTCTCTTGTGTTTCTTCTCAAACCTCCTTGCAGGTAGAAAACTAGCGAGGAACAAGTCTAGGCAGAGCCCAACCTCCCCCCTGTTGATCTAGCTTTCTACTTGCAGGGAGGCGCGTGGTTGTCGTCGTCGTCCCCAACGAAAAGGCAGCGTTCAATGCAATAGGGGGATTTGTGGGGGAATGGGAGGCATGGAAAATGTATTGCGGAAATGGATTCAACTTAGCAAATATCCAAGGATTTGAATTACTCTGAATGTATGGGTTTTTATAAGCGTGTTATTATCGGTTTGTAAACGTTGAAGTATAGGATATAATCCTAGGATAAAGAACGATTTAAATTAGAAAATATACGCAAAGGGAAGTACTAAGAGTATAAATGGATAGAGGAAGATGGTGGGGAAGTCAATAGTTTTCTTTTTGGTATTGATTAAATTAGTAATGTGTGTATCTTTTTAAATCAATATAATACATATTGTTCTGATAGTATTAAAAAATAATAAAAACTTTAAAAAAAAGGAAGCGTTCAACGATGCAGTTTTTCTCTCCTTGCTGCGCTCTTTTAACCCCACTTTCCCCGCTTGCGATCCAAGTTTGCCTTCCGCGCGATCGGCGCCAGCGAGTCCCGCTTGGCTCCAGATTCAAACGCGGCAGCCTCCGCCTCCAACTCCGCCCTTGCAGGGTGTGCTTGCCCGTCCTTCGCCTCTCCTTCCCGGCTGCCTCTGGAGGACGTTTCCTTTGGGCTCCGTCGCTTCGGGATCTTCCCTTTGCTATGAGACAGGTGAGTCCAGGTAGCCAGAAAAGCCCCCCCCCCTGCGCGGGCTCCCCCCCCCTCCGAAAACTAGCTGCTTTTGGCCAAGCCAACTTGCATGATTAAGGTTGAGCCTCGGCCCCTATTCTATCTCCCCCCCCTCCCCCGCAGGCACATGCATGTTGCAATGCAATGATGTACAAAAAAGCAAAGGGTGCTTCTGAGCACGTTCAAAGTGACCTTCCACACTTGTGCGATGGAGCAACCCTTGGATGGATCGGAGAAGGCAAAGGACCCCATAGCAACACAGATTTGGGGGGGGGGGGAAGAGAGGGAGAGAGACACTGTCCTTCAGTGTTACTCCTCTGAAGATGCCTGCCACAGCTGCTGGCGAAACGTCAGGAAAGAAAATACCAAGACCACGGTCACACAGCCCGGATAACCTACAAGAACCAATGAACTCTGACCGTGAAAGCCTTCGACAATATTTTGAACACAGATTTGAGCTCAGGCAGAAGAAGAGGAGTTGGTTTTTACATGCCGACTTTCTCTACCACTTAAGGGAGACTCAGACTGGCTTACAATCACCTTCCCTTCCCCTCCCCACAACCCTATGAGGTAGGTGGGGCTGAGAGCTGTGACTAGCCCAAGGTCACCCAGCTGGCTTCATGTGGAGGAGTGGGGAAACAAATCCAGTTCTCCAGATTAGCCTCCGCCGCTCATGTGGAGGAGTGGGGAATCAAACCCGGTTCTCCAGATCAGACTCCACTGCTCAGAACCACCGCTCTTAACCACTATACCACGCTGGCTCTCTTCGATTTGTTTTTCTTCACACAAAATAATGTAAGCTTTATTCACCTCCAGTTGCAATTTTTTCTTTCTTCCCTCCCATGCCAGCAGCTGTTCAACTTTGCGTGCCCCAAAAGCATTTTGAACTTTCCTGGTGGTGATTGGTGTGTTTACAATATGAGTGTTACACTGGATGCCAGCCAGCAGTGTCCCATTTTATTTTATATCCTAAACCTTTCAGAAGATTTGGATTTTTAAAGAATCCCGCTCTTAGTCCTTCAGTCTGTAGATCACACCACCGAGCCTAAAGATTTAAAATAACATTTTTAAGATTGCAAATGCACGTTGTTATTCCCTCTGCTTTCTTGCATCATCTGCCCTTTGGTAGGGCCTGTTCTAAAAACGTTCAAGGGCTCTTCCTGCAGCATGTGTGGTTTCTCATGTTTAGTGATCTCCAGGTCCCTAGGGATGAGAGTTGCTTATGGGATGTGAATTAAAAGCACTCTGCTCATGCCTAAAGGTGCATTCTTTCTCATTAGCTCTTGTAGTCCAGAGCTGGACTGTAGCCAGGGAAAGCAGTCGGGAAACTGGCCCAGATTAAAACCAACTTGGAAAAGGGTTTTGGAAAAGGATTCCCCCCTCCCCTTTTAAAACCAGCTGGAGTTCTACAAATATTGGGGGTATTTTTTCCCCTCTATCACTATTTGGCAGTATGGCATAGATTCACATCGGCCACATTTTCTTTCAGCTGCATGAACTCATTTTCTATTTCATAGTTCCCATTGGAATTTATGTAGGGTTTGGCAGTGACCAATGACTTTTTAGACATAAGATGTTGCTCTTTTATGTTTTTATGTTTTTGTCTAAAAATAGCACTGATTATTATTACTGACAAGAGGGAAATGGGTTGGGGAACTGCATATGGCACAGTGACTACGCTCTTAGAATTGACCCCTTCCTGAGAAGAAGTATGTTACCTTATTCAGTTAGCCACCTAATAAGCAGGACACAAGGTTTACCTACAAAAATAAGCTATTTATTGAGGTGCTTCAATTAAAATAGATATTTAAATGTATGTATATGTATGTACAGTTTTTAACATATAAAGTATATATGTATGTAGATGGATACAAAGAATGTTACACGTTCAGACATTATAAGTCTTAAACATATTTCTATATTATAGTTTCAAACCTTAGAATGAAACAGAAAAAAATCTTTCATTTAGAAAACACAATAGTTACAGAAATCGGTAAAAATGATTAGTAGTACCTTGTTCAGTGAACAATCTGATTTAGTTAAAAGTATCTTGACTCTGAATATCATAGGAGTAAGTAGGTTGACATACTTTACCCATTCAGATCATCCGTGAAACTCTCCAGTCCATAAGGACTGAAGAGATCTATGAGTCCCCTGTCTATGTTAAGACCGGGTAGATCTCTAAGACCCTTTATTTGTAGGAAAGATCTGTAGTATATGTAAAGACTAGAGAAATCGCTGAGTCTCTCAGTCCGTGCAAGGACTGATTCTATAAGTCTTTCCATATTTTGGAGAGACCTCTGATCTATGCAAAGATCAGAGATATCTGTGTAAGAACCCTCAGTCTACACAAAGACTGAGGAGCTCTGAGAGCTTTGTTTATGTATTGAGTTTATTTAACTATATTTAATACTTATTGTTTATAAATCCAATATCATTGCATTTATTCTCAATGAGACATTCTTTAGACACTTTGCACTGTACTGTAAAATGAGACATAACCTTGTGATTGAGCAGCACACTGAAAGGTGGTCAGAAAAGACTTGACCTTGAAGCTAAAACAGACAACATTTTAGACTGAAAAATGTCATAGTTACAGAGGCTTTCCTAGATGCTTCCCTGTGGTTGCTACAGGGAAAAGTCTCTTTGCCTGTTTGTGCCTTCTCCAGACTTATGAGAGAAAGACAAACCTCTTAATAGAAATCAGTAAGAAATAGGACAATCCAAAAATAAGATAAGTCTACGAATTCTATACATTTCCATATGCTCTATATGGCCTCTAGGCGAAAGGCCGTTACAAGGCAACGGCAAACCTCCTCCGAATGTCTCATGCCTTGAAAACCCTAAGGGGTTGCCATAAGTTGGCTGTGGCTTGACGGCCCTTTACACACATCGCTAGGGTCCCAAACATGGTGCCCATGAATGCCGTGATGCCCACCGGTGCTTTTCTTGGTGGCCACCAAGTGTTTTCTAGATAGTGTTTGGGGTTCTTGCCAAGCAAGGCGTCTTATTTGCCACAGAAGGTCTGGTTGGTTTTGCAGATTAAATAACATTGTTTCGGTGGCTGCTGCCACCACCGTGTTTGTTTAGTTTCTTTCACCCCTCTTTCCTAGTGTATTTTTAATTGCCCCTGGTCTCCCCGGCATCTGGGCTTCCTCTTATGTGTGGATCCACCTCCTGCGGGAGCCATCTGGTGATGGCCCCCCGCCACCCTGGGTCAGAATCCCAAAGGTGCCCACAGGCTCCAAAAGGCTGGAGACCCCAGGGATAATTTCAAGCAGGGTTTTCTGTCTTGGAGGGTCAGCATTGCGGGCGGGCGGCTGAGATGTTTTCTTGTTTGAAATGTCAGCCACAAGCCCGTTGTGCAGATCCCGGATTGGGTTTTTCCGGTAGCCTTGTGAACTGCCTGGGCGAAGGGAGAGAGACCAGGGATTTTTCCTTTCTTTTAGGCCAGGGCTTTTGGACTTGGTAGTTATTGACAGAAGCAAGCTTGGTAACACGTAGTAAACAAGAGAGGCAGTCAGAGAGCTCCATCATTATGACGGCCGTGTATAGTCTACGTTAACTTTGGTGTACATAACTTTCTGGGTGGTTTGCAGATTGCTGTGTGATTACAGCAACTCCGCCAGGTAGTGTTCTTATCCCCATATTGCAGATGGGGAAGTTGGCCAAGGCTGAGACTTGCCTGGGCAGTTCTTGGAAAAGGTGAGATTTGAACCAGGGACCTTTTGGAGTTGCTATGCCAGACCAACTAGCTATGAAATGTAAATTTCAGATCACTGTTCCTGCACCAGGCCAGAAATCCAGCATGGGTTAAGTGAGGTGTCTCTGGAAGCCTGCATGAAGCGGAGGGTCTATACTGGCTACCCAGTATCTGGTGTTGAGAGGTAGGCTGCCTCTGTACAAGGAGGTTCCACTTAGTGACTACGTCACTCCTTGAACTGGTCTTGTTTTCAAAACCATTTATTTATTTATTTATAACCCCCTTTTCCCCAATGGGAACCCAAAGTGGCTTGCATCATTCTCCTTTCCTTCGTTTTATCCTCAAGGTCAGTATTGTCTACTCTGACTGGCAGCAGGACCTCTCCAGGGTCTCAGGTAGAGGTCTTTCAAGCACCACCTACTACTTTATCGTTTTAACTGGAGATGCCAGCGACTGAACCTGGAACCTTCTGCACACAAAACAGATGCTCTGCCTCTTTCCTATGGCCTCTACTGGAGAAGAAGAAGAAGAGTATGTTTTTATATGCCAACTTTCTCTACCACTTAAGGAAGAATCAAACCAGCTTACAATCACCTTCCCCTCCCCTCCCCTGTGATGTAGGTGGGGCTGAGAGAACTGCAAGAGAATTCTGACTAGCCCAAGGTCACACAGCAGGCTTCGTATGTAGGAGTGGGGGAACCGACCCGGTTCACCAGATTAGAGTCCGCTACTCATGTGGAGGAGTGGGGAGACAGACCTGGTTCTCCAGATTAGAGTTCACCACTCCCTAGCCACTGCTCTTAGCCACTACACCACGCTGGCTCTTGGCTTCCTAGGTATCATCATCCCATCAAAAATGAACCAAAGTGATCATCAGGAAAGCAACAAAACTGAGCTACCTGTAGCACAGTTGGACTTTCTGCATGCTTGGGGTTATGTGTGTGAAATTTTCGGTCAGTTTGTTCCCACGGCTCCTTATGGGCTCCCAGTTTGTACCTTGGAGTAGCGTATAGAAGGAACCAGCCAGCCTCCATCATGGCCTGCTTAAGAGCGTCCTAGAGTTATCTAGCTGACCACTGTTGGATACTGTACTACAAAATTCCCCAACATGGTGCCCACTAGTACTTCCCTTGCCACCTATCAAGCGTTTCAGAAGGTGGGCACCAGCACTGGTGAGCACCAAGGTCTCATGGCACCACGTTGAGGAACCCTGTTCTAGTCATAGAGTCTAGGGAGCCAGGCTATTGCAGGAGGGGAGATGAGTGCTCAGGAGTAGATGCCCACCACTCCTTCTCTAGGCTTGCTGTCCTCCCAGTGGCTGGATCATGTGCCCAACCAAAGTATAGATAGCTCCGCCTCCTGCAGCAGCTGTTTTGGGATGATGCTCACCACCTGAGATGTCAGACTAGGTTCTGGTAGGCCCAGGTTTGAATCCCAACTCTGCTGAGGAAGCTCTCAATCTAGTCTACCTTACAGGGTGGTGATTAGGGCAAAATGGAAGAGAGGAGAACAATGTCACTATTTGGGTCACTACTGGAGAGAGAGGTGAGGGTATAAGTGATGAAAAATAAAATAAGCAGTCTGATCTAGCAAAGCAGTTCTTACCTCTCAGATCTGAATAGCTGTCATACCTTTGTTCTTCGGTACTAGGATCAGAACTGAAAGCCTTGCCAGGCTGAGGCAAGCAGCAAAAAGGGCTCAAAAGAGTAGGGGGGAATCATGCATAACTCCTCTTTGCAAGGACAAGGTGGTAAGACAGCATGGCATAGTAGTTAAGAGCAGCGGACTCTAATCTGGAGAACCAGGTTTGATTCCCCACTCTTACTGATGAAGTCTGCGGGGTGACTTTGGGCTAATCACAGTTCTCTCTGAACTCTCTCAGCCCCACCTACCTCACAAGGTGTCTGTTGTGAGGAGGGGGAGCGAAGACGATTGTAAACCACTTTGAGACTCCTTAAAGGTAGAGAAAAGCAGGGTATAAAAACCAACTCTTCTTCTAAGTTGAAGGGTGACTCATCCACAAGGAGGCAACACTGGTTCTTGTAGGTTATCCTGGCTTTTAAGAGATGAAGGCTGACTCATTGGGGGCTTTAGCTTCATAAGATTGTTACGTAATTCTTCATGATGAAGAATTAATAAATTCTTCATCATAATAAATAGAATGATTGGGGAGAGGGAATGAAAAGATCAGAGGTAAGGTTCTGGCCAAGTCTGAACACAGCTTGTGATGAGTTTACTAGAGCAGGGTGAAATCAGCATTCAGCAAGTGTGTCTAGTTTTTGCCCTTGCGTATAACTTTCCATGAGCCACACCCTGTGCAGAAATGCTCCACAGTCGATTGCCATTGCCGGCTCCCCCCCCCCCTTTTTAAACAGCCAGAAAACTTTACATTACAAATGGAGAAAATGTCCTTCATTACCCTGATGCCTCCAAACAAGTCCAAAACAAAATGCTGGATAGCTTGAAAGCCGTATTTTTCTCAATTACATGTTTAATTGGCTGGTTTTTTTTTTCGTATTTAGCACATAAATCTCACGCTTCCAGCTCTAACGCTTCCAGCGGAAATTGTGAACCGGTGCCGGGAGGCAGTTTTGGGATGGATGAGGGCCAACATTCTGAAACTTATTCCCCAAAAAACAGAGGTGCTACTGGTGGGAAAGTTCTGACCCAGGAACTGAGAATTTTCTAACAGTTAGAGCGGTTCCTCAGTGGAACAGGCTTCCTCGGGAGGTGGTAAGTGCTCCTTCCCTGGAGGTTTTTAAGCAGAGGCTAGATGGCCATCTGTCAGCAATGCTGATTCTATGACCTTAGCCCACTGGTTCCCAACCATGGGTCCGTGAGAACTAAATTAAGGTCCGCGAAACAAAGTTATAAACCCATAATAAATTAATATTTTCAATTAAAAGTTCTCTATTATAAAAATATATATTCAGATATTATTCTAAGCTTAATGTTTAACTAACAGTAATGATTAAAGTTTATTTTCAAATTCTCGGAATTTTTATTTTGAACCTTGGGGTCCCTGCACCGGACAAAAAAGTTCTAGTGGTCCCTGGTCAAAAAAAGATTGGGAACCACTGCCTTAGTCAGATGATGAGAGGGAGGGCACCTTGGCCATCTTCTGGGCATGGAGTAGGGGTCACTGGGGGTGTGTGTGGGGGGAGGTAGTTTTGCATTTCCTGCAATGTGCAGGGGGTTGGACTAGATGACCCTGGTGGTCCCTTCCAACTCTATGTCTCCTGTTCTTGATGGGGTTGCATTTCCCCTAAAGGCCCAGGTTTGTATCTGGAGGGTCCTGTTGTATAAGCAGGTGGCAGTGGTGGCCATGGGTGCCTTTCACCAGCTTTGGTGAAATGGTGCAGGATGCTGCAGTGAAAACACTGACTGGAGTAGTTTGTGGGGACCACTGCACTCTGGGCTTTTTCCATCTACATGTACACTGTCTTCCAGTTTGCTTCTGAGCCCCATTTAAGGTGCTGGTTTCGACCTTTAAACCCCTATACAGCTTAGTGCCGCTATGCCTAAAGGACTGCCTTTTCCCATATGAACCTAGCCAACCTCTTCGTTAATCTTTGAGTCCCTCTTTCAGGGGACCCTGCCAGCTGAGGCTAGAGGGGTGGCAGTCTGAGAAAGGGCCTTCTTGGTCATGGCACCAAAACTATGGAATTCTCTCTCCAGTGCAGTTCCTCTGTGTCTATTATACTCTTTTGCTGGCAGGTGAAGACTCTTTTGCTGTGTTTGGCATTTCCTCACTAACTCTTATTAGTCCTCCTCCCCAGTTCTGTGTTTCTATGTGTTCAGTTAAATTGTTTTTAATAATTTATGCATTTTTTTATTTAAATGCTGTTTTAAATGTTTGGCGTGTTTTAATGTTTGCCGCTTTGGGGGTTCTGCATTGGGCCCAAAAGCAGTACGGAAACACTTTGCTTTGGGCAGAGCACCCTGCAAACTTATGGGCCCATCATAACATTTGTCTTATTTATAAATTCACAAGCAGAGTGGAATTGGCAGAAAGGGGATCCTGACCCGCAGCGTATTCCCAGAGAGAAAGAGACCTTTCCCAAACTTCAGCCCTGCGGGGGAATTGCCTGTTCAGCAAACATCTGCAACTAGTGAAGTGTCATTCGCTGTACAATCCTAAGCACACCCTTCTGAGCCCTTTGGCTTCAGTGGACTTAGAAGCGGGTAAGTGTGCTCCGGACTGCGCTGTAAGGCTTCTTTCGTGTCAAATTCCCCTCTTTCCATCCAGAGTCAAAGGTGTAAGAATATATACACAATAACGGAACGGCAAACTTGACAGCAGGCTTGTGTGGAAGCAGAGCTGGAGGACAAACTTAGCTTCAAGGCAGAAGATTCAGCATCTCGAGAATCTCTTCGCTTTCACTGAAAACCAAAAAGCAAGCTCCTAGTCCTTGTGTTTTGGAAGATGGGCTTGAATACCCTAGTATCTCTGAAACGGGTGGGTGGTTGAATAAGGCTTCCAAGGGGACAGGGCTGCCCTGCAGTTTCCTCGCCCACTGCTTGACTTGAAGAATAAGACTATGCAAATGCAACAGGGGTAGACCTGGGCACTGAACCTGGCCAGGAGGGGAATCAGTTGGAGGTGGGCTGTTTCTCAATAGCTGGAGTCACCAGCGGGCAGAACGTGAGTCAAGCCCCGGTGCTGTCTTGTACCAATGAGTGAATGGTTGCTGTCCACTCCTATAGGAGCCGCGTGGTGCAGAGTGGTAAGCTGCAGGGCTGCAGTCAAAAGCTCTGCTCACGACCTGAGTTCGATCCCGACAGAAGTCGGTTTCAAGTAGCCGGCTCGAGGTTGACTCAGCCTTCCATCCTTCGGAGGTCGGTGAAATGAGTATCCAGCTTGCTGAGGGTAAAGGGAAGATGACTGGGGAAGGCAATGGCAAACCATCCCATAAACGTAGTCTGCCTAGTAAACGTCAGGATGTGACGTCACCCCATGGGTCAGGAATGACCCGGTGTTTGCACAGGGGATAACATTTTTTACCTATCAGGAAAAGGGAAGCACTCAATTTTGAGTCTGGGGTGGGGGGATAGCAGTATGATGTCATGGTTAGAGTGTTGTCTAGGTCCAAATCCTCACTCAGCCGTAAAGCTCGTGGGTGACTTTGGGCCAGTCACCCTTAGCCTAGTCTACCTCGCAGAGTTGTTGTAAAGGCAGCATGGAAGCGGGCCTTGTCTACAACCCTGAGTGCGTTGGAAGAAAGGCAGGATGAAAATGTGATAGGAAGGAGAAGAAGAAGAATTCTGATCGCTTTTGTGATTCATAGCAAATCACGCGGCCTGCAGCCAAAACCGGCTAGACCTGCTCCTGAATCCCTGGAGGTGTTTAGGTCAAAGCCGATGGAGGCTTCACCTTGAAGAACTGCTAAAAGATCTGCCAATAGAGAGGACAGGACGCTTTGAATAATCAATTTAAAGCAGAAATTATTTCTTTTGTATTATTTATTGTGAGTGCTTTTCAGTCTGTCTGAGGGGAGAGTGGGGTAGGAATCTTCCGAACTAATGCATGAACCCTCCATATGCACCCCCACCTGTTACAATAACAGGGGATTGTGCTTGCTTATTTTTAATTTAAAAATTGATACTCCCATCTTTCAATGGGGGGCCATAGTGGCTAACTGAATCAATAAAAAGATTTGATCCCCCAAAAAAACATGGCAAAAATATGAACCGTAGGGGAGATTCAGCAGAAAGAATCACAATCCAATAGGAACTGGATCAGGTGTGTGTGTGTGTGCTCATCCAAGTATTAAGTGCCAGTAAGTTTCATCCGACTTATGGCGACCCGAAGAATTTTTTTTTTTTATAGATATTTTTATTGATTTTTAGAATTATCTGGGGATACAGGAAAGGAAAAAGGGTAAGGGAGGTGTAAAGAAAATATGTTTGTTAACCCCTAACATAGTTTGCTTAGTCATCATTTTTTAACATATTGTATTTAATCACCAAAATCATTTTCATAACATTTAAAAGAATCTATTACTGTTTTCTAATCTTAATAAATTCCTTAAAAAAAGAAAGAAAAAAAAGATTGATTGTTTATCTTTATTTAAGTTTTGGATATGTGGTTGAAGTACTTCTGTTAGATATTCTCGTTTTTTTGATAGGTTATATATAATCATAAGCTTTATTTTCATGCGCTCTCTAAATACAAAGCGAACATAATATGCCTGCAAGAAACACACATACAAAAAAGGCGACCCGAAGAATTTTCAAGGCAAGAGACGTTCAGAGGTGTTTTGCCGTTGCCTGCCTCTGTGTGGCAACTCTGGGCTTCCTTGGTGGTCTCCCATCCAAGTACTAGCCAGGACTAACCCTGCTTAGCCTCCAAGATGTGACAAGATCGGGCCAGCCAGGTCAGGGCCAAGGTCAAATAGGAGGAAAAAATCAGATGACCACAAAATGCAGGAGAACGTGCAGAAACACAAATAATCCCTAAGACTACTTGCGAGCCTCAGAAGCTCTCTTTGAAAAGCATCACTTTAAGCTGGAAACCAGATGTTATTAAAGGAGAGGCAAGATGAATCTCCATGGGAAGGAACTCCGTAATATTGGTGCCACCTCTGAGTAGGCCTTACCTCTCGTAACCACTCTCTGAACCGCTGGTGTTGTGGGAACACAGAGGTGGGCGTCTGTGGATGATCTCGGTGGATGGGTTTGTTCCGTGAACAAAATTGTGCCTGGACACAAACTGGCAGCCAGAGTAGGCCTTAAAGCACTGGCAAGTGGCGGTCACCTCTACAACCCTAAGTAGAGTTTAATTGATGCTCATCTGTCATTATGGACATTTTCCTGTTGAGGCATGTCCGGTATGTTTTCAAAATAAACCACCTGGAAGTGGAGGCAGGGGAGATCCCTGGCAACTGCTCATATCTGGCAAGGTGTGCTCTGTTTTACTCTAATATCCACAGCCACTTGAGATTAATCTTTGTTCTGTTTAGGGCCCCAGTTTGGTTCGCACTATCTTCTGCAATCTATACACTGCTGCTGTAAAGACTGCATGGTGACAGCGGAGCAGAACGCATTCACCTGGACAAGTGTCGGGACACCGGAAAACAAGCGGGGAGATGCTGAAGCAGGTACTTTTAATGAAAAACTAAAACAGGAATGTGGAGAATCTCTCACCAAGCCCAGCGACTAGTGCGGGGAGAGTCTCCGAATGCATGTAACAGTCACTGTAATAAACATGAACACCTTACACCAATGGTCTCAGGATATCCAGAACGTTCTTGTCTCTTCTGACTTGGCAGCAGCTCTCCAGAATCTCAGAATTGCAACATCTGATCTTTTTCACTGGAAATGCCAGGGATTGAACCTGGGACCTTCTGTATGCCAAGCAGATGCTCTACCAATGACCCACGGCCCCTCCCCAGCGCAGTAGCCACTGTGTGGAAGCCTTTCCCTTAGCCTATCACCCACCATCTAGCAGCTCTTCCCTTAAGACTTTTGATGAGAGTGTACAATATAGCTGCATTAGAGTGCAGAAGGAGAGACATTTTTCTAGAGGCCTCCTGTGTGGAGGTAAATAACTGTGGGTTGCTTTTGAATGTACTGTTTTGCAGACCTTCTTTAAGAGAGGAAGGTTTGCCGGAGGGCAACAAAGTTGGTCAAGGGTCTGGAAAACAAGCTCCAAGAGGTTGGAAGAACTGGAGAAGAGGTTCTGCTCTGGTTAGACCTCACCTAGAGTATTGTGTTCAGTTTTGGGCACCACAATTTAAGAAAGATGTAGACAAGCTGGGACGTGTCCAGAGGAGGGCAACAAAGGTGGTGAGGGGTCTGGAGACCAAGTCCTATGAGGAAAGGTTGAAGGAGCTGGGTATGTTTAACCTGCAGAGGAGAAGACTGAGAGGGGATATGATAACCATCTTCAAGTACTGGAAGGGCTGTCATATAGAGGATGGTGCCGAGTTGTTTTCTGTTGCCCCAGAAGGTCAGACCAGAACCAACGGATTGAAATTAAATCAAAAGAGCTTCCGTCTAGGCATTAGGAAGAATTTTCTAACAGAGCTGTTCCTCAGTGGAACAGGCTTCCTCGGGAGGTGGTAAGCTCTCCTTCCCTGGAGGTTTTTAATAAGAGGCTAGATGGCCATCTGTCAGCAATGCTGATTCTATGACCGCAGGCAGATCATGAGAGGGAGGGCATCTTGGCCACCTTCTGGGCATGGAGTAGGGGTCACTGGGGGTGTGTGGGGGAAGCAGTTGTGAATTTCCTGCATTGTACAGGGGGTTGGACTAGATGACCCTGGTGGTCCCTTCCAACTCTATGATTCTGTGAAATGAAAGAGGAACGTGATCAACCAATACCCAGAGGCCTATCTCAAGAGGGAAAAGATGTTCCAGCAGTGAGACCCCACCTAGATAGGGGATGCTTTCAAACAGAGGCAGGCTAATCCTCCATCAGGGGTGATTTGGTTTTCCCGTGTTGAACAGGGTGTTGGTCTGGGCTCCTGCCAACTCTGTCTCCAGACCATCCTTACAACAGTCTTGTAAGGTAGGTCAGTACGGAGAACAGAGACACAGAAAGCGAGAGCATGGCTTGCCCAAGGCCGCCCCGGGGAAGCGAGATTCCAACCAGGGGTTCAATCAATCAATAGTATTTATTATGGTCCACGACCAGCAAATACAACAAAAATACAGAAATGATAACATTGTAAAAATAATCATAGGACACATCAGCCACGAATACAGATGAACGTAATGTGTTTAACATATTAACACTCCTTAATGAAAACTAAATAACATCACCTCAAGGACCTAAAATCTATACCACTCTAATTTAAGATCACTTTTCAGTTTCTTTGTTTTTTTTCATGGTATAGACCTGGGCTCAAAACCTGGGAACCCTTTGTGTCGTTTGATGGTTTTTATCCGAGAGAAAATATTTGATTTTGATTTTATTAGGTCTCCCTGGGAATCCTTCCAACAATGGCCCAATGGTTTCACTGTGGATTTTGTTGTATAAAGCACACACCAACAATATGCGCTCAGTTGATTCAGTCTTTCTTTGTGGGCAGGCAGATAGTCTCTGTTCATAGGGTGTTTTCTTATATTTCCCCTCCAGTACAGCGGAAGGTATGGCTTCTGGCTAGTGTAAACACCCAACCAGGGGTTCCCCAACTCATAACTTCACTGCTCTGCGTATATAAAAGCTTACAAGCAGCTGGTCTGCTACGTGTCGCAATTGAAGTGTTGCAGTTTTGGCAGAACTGTGGAAAGCTCTGGCCTTGCCTTTAGTCCACTGGTTCCCAACCAGGGGTCCGTGGACCCCCAGGGTCCGCGAGAACTAAATTAAGGTCCGCAAAACAAAGTTATAAACCCATAATAAATTAATATTTTCAATTAAAAGTTCTCTATTATAAAAATATATATTCAAAGATTATTCTAAGTTTAATGTTTAACTAACAGTTATGATTAAACTTTATTTTCAAATTCTCAGAATTTTTATTTTGAACCTTGGGGTCCCTGCACCGAACAAAAAAGTCCTAGTGGTCCCTGGTCAAAAAAAGGTTGGGAACCACTGCTTTAGTCCCTTTGTGGCGTTCTCCATCTCTGCTTCCAGGTAAACGGCACAAAGAGCATTCCAACCAATGGAAACGGTACCAGCGACCATCTCGGGGAGGAGGTGGAGTCTTTCCTGAGTGACGCTGGCCCGCTCCACAGCTTCGATGACCTTACCAAAGTGAACCCCGTGACCACTGCAACAGGTATGGCCCAAAAGGAGGTCAAGACATTTTAATGTCTTGAATGAATATATTAAAAGCACCAGACAAAAGAGCTAGTCAAATCAAATTACTACTATGTTAAGAAAATATGGAAGATGGTATTATAAAGAGGGGTAGAGATTGTAAGATACCAACAGAACGATATGTAAACAATATTATTTTCCCTTTCCCAATTTTTCCCTTGTATATTTATTAATGAAATAATAAAAAATATGTAATTAAAAAAGACATTTTAACGTTACGTGGAAGGTCCTTCCAAGAGCTGGTCACATTTGTCCTTTCTTGAAATTGCTTGCTTTTAGGGCTTGTTTTTATTGTATTAAATTTTCTAGGGCTGAGCCTTGGCACGGATTACTCAAAGCGTGTCCATTTTCCTTTTTAAAAGAATAAGATTCAAGAGTTTCCTTGCTATACTTAGACCAGGGCCCCCCAACCTGGTGCCCATGGGCACCATGGCACCCACCGATACCCACCCACCAAGTGTTTTTAGGAGATGGGTGGGGCCAAGTAGGGCTTTTAACCTAGCAAGGGTTCTGAATGGCTCTTGGAGATTTGATTGGCTGTGCAGATTTTTTTAAACATTGCTTTGGCTGCAGCTGCCACCTCAGCACAATAATTTTCACTGTGTAACTGAAGATAAGTTGTGGCAATCAATTTGTGGCTGGCTTCGCCTCTAGCGGCAGCCATTTTTGTGGCTGTGCCCACCATGCCGTGTTGGAATTCCAAAGATGCCCGCGGGCTCAAAAAGGTTGAGGACCCCTGACGTAGCCACTGGTTACCACCTAATCTTTCAACAGAGGCCGTGTTTTTCATTGGACACAGGTTGAAGGGGTGATGTTGGCACCACTTCCTGACTCATTCCTGCATGAACCAAGATATGCGCAAAGGTGTAGTGGTTAAGAGTGGTGGTTTGGGGCAGTGGACTCTGATCTGGAGAACTGGGATTGATTCCCCCTCCTCCACATGAACAGCGGAGGCTAATCTGGTGAACCGGGTTGGTTTCCCCACTCCTACACATGAAGCCATCTGGGTGACGTTGGGCTAGTCATAGCTCTCTTAGAGCTCTCTCAACCCCACCTACCTCACTGGGTGTTTGTTGTGGGGAAGGAAAGGTGATTGTAAGCTGGTTTGATTCTTCCTTAAGTGGTAGAGAAAGTCAGCATATAAAAATCAATTCTTCTCCTTCTTTTTTCTCTTTCTCTTCCTTCTCTTCCTCCTCCTCCACCAATGAGATCGGCAAAAGAGGCTTTTGACAGAGATCTTCCTTAATTGTGCTCATCAGAACTCAAGCAAAGGGCATGAGTCCTGGTCGGACCAGAGAGGAGAGGCCTAAAGAGCCCTTTGCTTCCAATCTTGAAGCAAGCATCTGAGCTGCATAAGGTGGGAGGGCTCTGCCAAAGCCTCTCAGCCCCTCCTCCCCAGAGTGACCAGCAATAGAATCTTTCTACTCTGAGCCCCCCCTCATTTTATGCAGTTCAATTGCTCATTCCAATACTCATGCCAAAGGCTCTTTGAGCCCTTCCTGTCCAGTGCGATAAAAAAAAAGAGTTGGTTTTATACACCGACTTTCTCTACCACTTAAGGAGGAATCAAGGCGGCTTGCAATCATCTTCTCTTCCCCTCCCCACAACAGACACCCTGGGAGGTAGGTGGGGCTGAGAGTGTGACTAGCCCAAGGTCACGCAGCTGGCTTTATGTGGAGGAGTGGGGGATCCAACCCGGTTCACCAGATTAGCGTCCGCCGCTCATGTGGAGGAGTGGGGAATTAAACCCGGTTCTCCAGGTCAGAGTCCACCGCTCCAAACCACCGCTCTTAACCACTACACCACGCTGGCTGTCAAGGTCACCTTGCAGAGGCTTTTGGCAGATCCCTTCTATTATACAGTCCATACCTCACCGCAGACAAAGGCCTAACCTTGTAATCACACTGAAGAGGAGGGCCTTGAGGAAAGTGTTGCTTGTTGCCTGGGGTGAGCATCTCAGTGTGGTGGGTATAGTGGTTAGAGTGCCCGACCAGGGTCTGGGAGATCCAGGTTCGAATTCCTGCTGTGCCGTGGAAGCTTGCTGGGTGACCTTGGGCCAGTCTCACACACATACTCACCCTAGCCTACCCCACAGGGTTGTTGTGAGGATAAAATTGAGGAGAACAGAATGACGGAAGCCACTTTTGGGGTGGGGTCCATTGGGGAGACAGCAGGGGTATAAATGAAGTAAACAGATTTTTAAAAATAACAGTGCAGTAGGGGAGGGTTCTGCCAGAACCTCTACTGCTGGTCATCCTGGAGAGGAGGGGCTGTGAGGCTTTGGCAGAGCTTTTCAGACAGTCAGTTCAAGTCATGGGCAAAGGGCTCTTAGGGGGTGGCCAACGTAACTAATTATGAGAAGGACTAATATGTTGCCCCAGAAGGTCGGACCAAAACCAACTGATTGAAATTAAATCAAAAGAGTTTCCTTCTAGACATTAGAGCAGTTCCTCAGAGCGGTTAGAGCGGTTCCTCAGTGGAAAAGGCTTCCTTGGGAGGTGGTGAGCTCTCCTTCCCTGGAGGTTTTTAAGAAGAGTCTAGATGGCCATCTGACAGCGATGCTGATTCAATGACCTTAGTCAGTTCATGAGAGGGCGGACATCTTGGCCATCTTCTGGGCATGGAGTAGGGGTCACTGGGGGTGTGTGGGGGAGGCAGTTGTGAATTTCCTGCAGCATGCAGG
This sequence comes from Euleptes europaea, assembly GCF_029931775.1. Classification (NCBI taxonomy): domain Eukaryota; kingdom Metazoa; phylum Chordata; class Lepidosauria; order Squamata; family Sphaerodactylidae; genus Euleptes; species Euleptes europaea. The sequence continues at coordinate 32,061,285 of NC_079330.1, read as the reverse complement.
GGGTTGGACTAGATTACCCTGGTGGTCCCTTCCAACTCTATGATTCTATGAAGGAGCCTTGGTTTTGGAGGAGATCACATCCCTCATCCATTGGTTACCTCGCCCTATACTGTGGGGGAGGTTGGAATAAAAATGTACAGCAACTGTCGATGAAAAGTTCCATTTTCTTCTTCAGTCCTGAAGTGTTTGCAAGCCAGATACGCCGTGGACGTCTTTTACACCAATGCCGGCTGTAGCCTCGTGGCTGTCAACCCCTTCCGGCTGGTGCCGCTACTCTACTCGCACGAGCTCATGAGGGACTACCATGCTGCCCCCCATCCTCAGGTGAGAGAGAAGACTGTTGAAGCAGCCGTTTTCGGCCTGCAAAAATTACCTTGTTGAACTCGGACTAAGAGGCAGTTAGGTACAGGTACAGTTTGTACATCATGGCCCTCGCACAGAGGCCCCTTTCAATCCCCTCCTTTGCCTGGGGGCTGGCATCAAAGATCGGTATGGTGGGGTGACTACTGAGGGCCCCACCCAAAGACCACCCACTAGCCAGAGATGTTAAGTTGATAGGTGCCACCAGGAATGGTTATGATAACGTGAGAAGCATTTTCAATACTGAGATGCAGGAGGCCCTGATTCCCTGTCCCACATACTCCTGGAATTCCATCTATATGACACTTCAAGAGATAACTTCATAAAACCTTTAGTTCCGAATTCTCTCTCAAACAACAGGAAAACGCTTCAAAAACTACTAGCTGATCAGGACTCAGAAATTACAGAAAGTGTGGCGAAATTCCTGATGACAGCAATCATCCAATGGGAACTTAGCCAAAAGGAAGATCACAACATCAAAGAATAAATTGAATCCAAAGTAGTTTTTAACACTTACATTTTCTTAATTTCAGCTTTTGTACATCTCTTTTAAACATATCATTCCAATAAAGATAATTGAAATTGAATACTGAGAGCACCATATAAGCACTGGGTGAAACAGGTAGCGATTGTCCCTGTGTCACCCAAGCCCATACGGTCACCCTGGTTAACCTGAAGAAGAAGAAGAGCTGGTTTTTATATGCCAACTTTCTCTACCACTTAAGGAAAAATCAAACTGGCTTACAATCACCTTCCCCTCTCCACAACAGACACCCTGGGATGTAGGTGGGGCTGAGAGAGCTGTGACTAGCCAAAAGACACCCAGCTGGCTTCATGTGGAGGAGTGGGGAAACAAATCTAGTTCACCAGATTAGCCTCCGCAGCTCATGTGGAGGAGTGGGGAATCAAACCCGATTTTCCAGCTCAGAGTCCACCGCTCCAAGCCACTGCTCTTTACCACTACACCACGCTGGTCTGGGGCAACTTCACCATTATACGCAAGCCCAGCAATGGCCAATTTCTAAATTAAAGATGCTTCCCTTCCTATCTAGCAGCTGGTTTTCAGTGATCCAAAAACCAACTCTAGATTATTTACTTTATTAACAAAGCTCCTTCGACTAGCGATCTTGAGCCGTACAATAAGATTAAAATTAATTAATTATAAAATACACAATGCTGTTAGACCATGCTCTAAAACATAAAATGTAAGATAAATAATAACATTATTAATCAATTCTGAGCTGGAGGGCGCTTTAAAAATATTACAACAGACAGAAACTTAGTTACAGATCTGGTAGTTTCTTGACAAATAGCAGAAAAGAGGCTCTAGATTATTTTATACCCAGATGTTGGCAGCGAGTCAGCTTTAGATTGTAATAGGTTATCTGATATTAAACACTGATCCACTGGCGCCAGCAACAGCCCAACAAAGGTATATCCAGTGTTGTTACCCGTATGTTGTAGATAGAGGATTGATGCAGAGAGAGACAGCATTATGGCAGCAGTGAGGCGTGAATAGGGGGGATATTCTGGCTACTCCTTCAGTCTCTGTTATTCTGCCCTCATCCGATCAGATGAGAAATTTTCTGTCCACAAGATGTGATCCCCCTTCTTAATAAGTTGGGAACTGTTACTCTGTTCTATCCAACCGCGTCCTCCTTCCCTCCAGGTTTCAATGGTGTGCTCTGATTTTCTAGGAATTAAAACCTCACATTTTTGCGGTGGCTGAAGAAACCTACCGAAATGTCAAAAGCCAGATCCCACCAGTAAACCAGTCCATAATCGTTAGTGGTGAAAGCGGTGCAGGGAAGGTAAGGGAAGAGCTTCACCAAACACCTCTCTGGCGGGCTGCGTGCCCACCTCTGGATGCACCTTTTGGCAGCTGGCATGTGCCAATGATGCCGCAGATAGATTTTTCTTATTGTGTCAAAGATCTGATGCTTTTTACAGCTGCTAAAAGCCCCATGGGTTGGATCCTGTGGATCTGTTCTGCTAGTGGAGGTGCTATCTTCCAGCAGAAGAATCCTTCCCAAACACAAGATACCAAGGGTTTTGCATCAGCAAAAGGCTCCTGCTCCCAGTGAAAGCCCTTCAGCAATAGATCCATGGAATTCAGCCCCATGCACAGAGTAATTCAGCACAACCAAGAGAAAAGTTTAGCCTAATGTTCTCATTTTCTACATGCAGGGATCATGTTTTATATGAGAACATGAAAGGAAAATGTGCTGCACGTGGGGCTGCTCTTGAAGGCTGTCAGAAGCTAAACAGGTGGCAACCCGAGAAAGGGCTTTCTCGGTTATGGCACCAAACCTTTGGAACTCCCTCTCCAGGGAGATGCGTCTGTCTCCCTCTATCGGTGTCTTCTGCCAGCGGGTGAAGACTTTTATGTTGTTTTGGGCATACCCCCAATAATGGCTGCTGGACCTCCTTCCTGGTTCTGGTGCTGTTTGTCTGTGTGTGTTTTATTGCATTATTTTATAATTTTAAATGTATTTTTGATTGTTTTTATGTTTGCCACCTTGGGGGCCCTGATCGGGTGGAAAGGCGGCATAAAAATGTTTTAAATAAATAAATATGCAACACCTTCAGATGTTCCACTCCAGATATCTGTTGCTTTGGATAGCTCAGCACATTGCGGCCAGTTCACCCGATAGTTTATGTTGTTGACAAATTGCAGCTTGTCTCAAGAGCATCCTTCCCTGTATAATCTTGTTCAAAGCAATCTTTCTCCCTCCCTCACAAGCACCTTGCTGAATGAATACCACCCAAGGGCTCCTTTTTCTGGTTGGTTTTCCAGACGTGGACGTCGCGTTGCCTGATGAAGTTTTACGCTACTGTGGCCTCTTTGTCCTCTGCCCCACAAGGCAGCGTCGATGTGGAAAGGATAGAAAAGAGGGTACTGGATTCGAACCCAGTAATGGAAGCCTTTGGTAAAGATGAGCAAATGCATGCAGAATACACTCCGGCTGATACTTGCTGTGGATAATTTAGTTTTACCGTCACTAATAAGCACTGTGCTGTACAGAGTAATAAACAAGACCTGTCTCTGCCCCAAGGAGCTTCCAGACTCAGATCTGCCACAGAGGAGAGGAAAATGGGTGGAAAGGCGGCACTGGTTTCAAACTTTTTGAAGTAGTACCTACTTTTTCAACTTATTGTATTTTTTAGCAAGATTGCTGTTCAGTAGCACCCAGAAGACCAACCAGATTTTCAGGGTATAAGCTTTCAAGAACTAAAGCTCTCCTTGTCTGATACAAGGAGGAAACAAAGTAGTTTCCTTCTTGTATTTGACAGAGGGTGCTTTGACTCTCAAAAGCTTATATCCTGGGAATCTTGCTGGTCTCTAAGGTGCTGCTGGACTCAAATCTTGATCTTCTCTCAGAATAACACAGCTGCCCACCTGGAACTGATGAAGGGAGCTTTGACTCTCAATAGCTCATTTCCCAAAGAGCTTGTTGGTCTGATCTTGAATCTAGCAGTTCGCCAGACTGACACAGCTACCCTCTGAAACCACCTGAAACTGTATTTTTTGGGACTCCCATGCTATTCCTCCCCCACGTAAACCACATAAATCTTCAATTAATCTGCTACATCTTTGATTGCTTGCATCTTAGATAACTGGGTTTTTAATTGTTCGTTTGTCAAATGCCTTGTGGCATTTAAAATGTTTTATTTACATACATTTATATATAAACATACACTATCCTTATCGTGGTAAACAGCATTGGGAGAGGGAGCTGTGTAGATCAGGAAAATGGCATGAAAAAGGCTATTTAGATTGGGAAAATGACACATGCCCAACGCCAGAATCCATTTCAAAAGCAAATATAAAAGACCAGAGAGCAGAATGTTGGTCTCCGAAGTCCTGTCTTGTTTGGTACTCACCTTGAGACTGTTTGCTGCCTTTTCCTTCTAAGCAGAAGATTTGCACCAACTCTCTTTTCATCAATGCATCGGAAATTTTCTCTTAGTCTATTTCCCTTTTCTGGCTGATGTTGCAGGAAATGCATGCACTCTGCGGAACAACAACAGTAGCCGTTTTGGGAAGTATATCCAGCTTCAACTGAGCAGGTATTACTGGAGTTGCAAGGAGGGCGGTGTTGTCTCAAAGCTCATTAATGTCGTTCCAATGGGAAGAGCTGTGTTTCTGGGGGCACCTAAATCTGCAATGAGAACAAGCTCAGGGAATTGCATAGGGTCCAGTTATCTGGACCGCATCTGTCTTCTGCTGCACCCTTGCCGGATAGGTGATATGAAAGACCCCCTACCGGAGACCCTCGAGAGCTGCTGCCAGTCTGAGTAGACAGTACTGACCTTGATGGACCGATGGTCCGATTCGGTATAAGGCGGTTTCGTGCATAGTAGATGCAGTTCAGAATATGTGCCCAAGCCCTACGAGGGCTAGGAGCTTGCTTCGTGAGGTGCAATGCCGATCCTGTGCAGGCTTTGTAATCTGGTGGCACTGGTGATCAGCATTTTAAAATCAAGCAGCAACAACTTTAACCTTTTCCAGATCTCACCATCTAACAAGTGCTTCCATCCGGACGTTCTTACTGGAGAAAACCAGAGTTGCCTATCAGCCCCCCCAGGAAAGGAACTTCCATATTTTCTACCAGGTTTGTGTCAGGATTTGAATACAGGATTTGTTTTGGGGCAGGGGAGCTTGCACCGTCAATATCCCATTTCTCTGTGGAGGATCTAAAGATGGGCTAACAACTGGCTGTTTGGAGATGGTCCTTTGCTATGCTGTTACATTAGGAAGCAATCCAGATGGCTGCCCAGAGGAGAGGCAGGTGGGTGATATGATCCAGTTAGTCATTTCCTGGGAGCGCTAGTTAGAGTAACACAGCGGTGTTCACTATCAAGAAAAACAACAGGAAGGGCAGTGACTCCCCTCTGCTTAAAAGAAGAGCCCTGCTGGATCAGACCAAAGGTTCAAGCAGCCCATTTCCTTTTGTCTGATGCTCCTCAGAAGCCTGCAAGGAGGGCCCCGAGGCCAAATCCTGCCCCTGTTGTTGTTAACAATAGCAATTGACAGAGTTTTTCATGAACCTGTCCAATCACCTCTGAAGCAAATCCAGATCACTTCTTGTTTTGCTTTCTAGATTGCAAAAGGTGCCACCGAAGAGGAGCGACTTGAATGGGATCTTCCGGAAGGGTCAACTTTCTGCTGGCTGCCCAATCCCAAAAAGGCTCTAGAAGGTGCCGTTTTAAAACCTGATGTTGTAAAGCATCTTGAATTGTTAGTAAAGGCTGACATTTAGAAACAAATAAAGTAAATGATGCTGTTATTATTTTCATATCATTACACTACTCTGTGTGAGACAGAGAACGGATAAAAATAAGCTTAGAAATGATAAAATTAAGATGACACACTCAAATAATCTTTTTAAAGCATTTCCTGGGTTTCAGTTTATTTCCGTTAACTTTATAGTAACATTTTTTCGAGCGAATTGTAAGTTCCAAACCGAAAAGCAATTTGAAGGTTCATAACAATTAATTTTATAATTTGGGAGAGGTTCAGTTGGGTTGATTCTTGGTAGAGATCCATCACCTCACCCGTCGCATCTGGTCTTTTCAATGCTCAACCTGTCCAGCATTCGAGGAGGTGGACAGATTTTCTCCGACAGAATTTGAACACTTGTGAATTGCGAAGACTGTAAATCACTGTGCATCGTATAAAATTTATCGTTTTATTAATATGATGATTATGAGGGACCCGTGTTCTGCATAGAGCTAGAGAAGGATATGTTTAACTCCTGGTTTTTATAGTTCCCCCCACCCCAAAGGACCATTTTTTTGCTGCTTGCAATGTGTTTTTCACCCAGCAACATCCCACTAATTAAGTCTGCAGTGCTTTCTAGCAGACCCTGTTGCAGGGTTCCCCCATCATGCCCTGAATCATCTTATCCTCATCTCGCGTGATGAAGAGTTCCAGAGAATTCTAAACCCTTGTGCATTACATTACTTTATGACAATTTAGCTGACCATAAGGTTGGACAGGGATGGGTAGGTGCTTTCTGTTTGCCCTGCTGCCAGTGCCAAGAATGCCAGGACTGTCGCCAACACTGGTGAGGGAGGAAGACCATTCCCTCCGGCCCTTCCTCCCATGAGGATTCTAACTACCATAAAGCCAGTTTGTTTGTAGGAAGAAGCAAGGCTGTTCCCTTGCTATTGCCAAAAGGCTAACACCAGCATGGTGTAGTAATTAGTGTGTTGGACTAGGATCTTGGAGACCCAGGTTCGAATCCCCACTCTGCCATATGAGCTTGCTGGGTGTCCTTGGGCCAGGCATGAAAGCCTAACCTACCTACCTCACAACCTAACCTTACCTACCTTGTGGGGAGGATAAAATGGAAGAAGAAGAATTGGTTTTTATATGCCGACTTTCTCTACCACTTAAGGGAGACACAAACCGGCTTACAGTCACCTTCTCTTCCCTTCCCCTCCCCACAACAGACACCCTGTGAGGTAGGTGGGGCTGAGAGACCTCTAAGAGAGCGGTGACTAGCCCAAGGTCACCCAGCTGGTTTCATGTGTAGGAGTGGGGAAACTAACCCGGTTCACCAGAAGGGAAGTATGTTGTAAGTCACTTTGGGACCTCATTGGGGAGAAAAGTGAGGCATAAATGAAGTAAACAATAAAAATAAATACCAGAGAAAGAGGCCCTCAGGTGCGACCCTTCAGTCTGGACTTTAGTGTAAGGGAGTTTGTTCTTGGGTGGCAGACCTGCATGTAGAAGCCCATCACAGCTGGGATTGAAAACAAACTGGTAAAGAGGCAGGATTAAGAATTTTGGAATAGTTCTACAGTCTAACTATAAGATCTCTTTTCTCCCCCCAGAGGACTGTTTTGAGGTGACGCGAGAGGCCATGTTCCACTTGGGTATTGACAGTTCCATGCAGAATAATATTTTCAAGGTCAGGTAAAACACAGTTCAATAGTGGCACTTTTTTATAGTTACAAAACTGCTCTTGGAGATTTTATTAATATGCAAGCCCCTGATGGAGACCCTGGGATATATGCTCTCCTGACACTAGTTCCTTGCTTTGCAAGGTTCTCAAAAATTCCCATAGAAAGGGGCTTCATGTCTACTGACACCTTAGAGAAGTACTGGCAACTTCCTTTCCAGCTTTCCTAAGGGTGCCTGGATCCTGGCTGTTGGCGCATTTGAAACAGCTGCCCACTCCTGCACCATCTCGTCTTCTCTCCAGGGTCAGAGGAGCATGCCTATTATATTAGCTGCTGTGGAACACGGGCAGGATAATGTTGCTGCAGCCGTCTTGTTTGTGGGCTTCCTAGAGGCACCCGGTTGGCCGCTGTGTGAACAGACTGCTGGACTTGATGGGCCTGGGTCTGATCCAGCAGGGCCTTTCTTATGTTCTGATGTCTTTCTTGCAGTTATTAGCCGGGCTCCTACACTTGGGCAACATCCAGTTCTCAGAGGCGGAAGACGAGTCGCAGCCCTGCAGAGTAGAAGATTACACCAAAGGTGGGAGGCCAAAAGTGCCATCCTAAGCAGGTCTACTTGGAAACCTACTCAATGGGGCTTGCTCCTGGGGAAAGCATTCTTTGAAAAGAGTTTGAAAAGAGTGTCTTGTTTATGTTAGCCTACCTTACTGGGTTGTTTTGAGGATTAGTGGGGTAGGGGGCATTGCAGACATTACAGTAGATGAGGCTGATCAGGAGCGGAATCCAGGCATTGTGTGTGCTGGTACTAGAACATCGAATCAAACTGTCTTTACTTCATTTCTCGTTCCCTATTCTGGCTGAAATTCAAGGCAGATTACAATTTTTTTTTAAAGATGCAATAGAACTTCGTAATAGGGTATGTTTAGCCTGAAGAGGAGAAGACTGAGAGTTGATATGATAACCATCTTCAAGTACTTGAAGGGCTGTCACGTAGAGGAGGGTGCCGAGTTGTTTTCTGTTGCTCCAGAAGGCCGGACCAGAACCAACTGGTTGAAATTAAATCAAAAGAGTTTCCGTCTAGGCATTAGGAAGAATTTTCTAACAGTTAGAGCGGTTCCTCAGTGGAACAGATTTCCTCGGGAGGTGGTGAGTTCTTCTTCCCTGAAGGTTTTAAAGAAGAATTCTATGACCTTAGGCAGATGATGAGAGGGAGGGCATCTTGGCCACCTTCTGGGCATGGAGTAGGGGTCACTGGGTGTGTGTGTGGGAGGTAGTTGTGAATTTCCTGCATTGTGTAGGGGGTTGGACTAGATGACCCTGGTGGTCCCTTCCTACTTTCTGATTCTATGAATACATATACCGCTGCCATGGAATTAGACTACCATGGAATTAGACTACCAAATATGAGAAAGTGGCGCAGCTAAAGACTGTAATACATGTTGCTAGGAAATGCAATAGAAACAGTATATTACATATACCTTTTTTATAAAGGCATTTTTTTAAAGTTTCCTGAGCTGCTTTTTCCTCTTCCCCCTCCCCCCACCTTTGAATGGTTCTGCTAAAACCAGACGTTGCAAAGACCGCTTCCAGATTGCTCAAAGTGCCCGTAGAACACCTCCTGGAAACTCTGAGGATCCGGACTATTACGGCTGGGAAGCAGCAGCAAGTCTTCAAGAAGCCGTGCTCCAGGGCCGAGTGTGGGACGAGGAGAGACTGCCTGGCTAAAGTCATCTATGCCAAGTACGGGCCTTGTGCCTGCCGGTTTCTACCAAGCAGCTTTTTCACTAGGGCCTCAGAGTCTTACTAACACCCCCTTCCCTTCCCAAATCCTCCTCATTCTTGTCTTGTGCATATCTTGCATTGGGTCCCAAGTCTTCCTGCCCAGCTGGGACATTTCAGGCATGCTCACTGTGTTGCGGAAGCTTCTGGCAAAACATCTGGGTCTGAGTATTTTGTCGTTGGGCTGTGTCCCTGCCCTGTTGCTGCTCTGACACTTGGCTGAATTTGAAGCCCCTGGCTCTTGGTAGGCAGCAGTTTGGTTATCACCCCTGTGGCTTCCTCTGTATGTTCCCCCTGGCTGAGGTTTGCAAAGGCAGAGTGTAGCCCCCCTCCCCAACTTGGCTTGGTTTAGCACTGATAAGGAGAACCAGCATGGTGTCGTGGTTCAGAGTTGCGGACTCTAATCTGGAGAACCAGGTTGGATTCCCCACTCCTCCCCATGAAGTCTGCTGGGTGACCTTGGGCCAGTCACAGTTCTCTGAACTCTCTCAGCCCCACCTGCCTCACAAGGTGTCTGTCTTGGGGTGGGGGGTGGGGAGGTGATTATAAACCACTTTGAGACTGCTTACGGTAGAGGAAAGCAGGGTATAAAAATCAACTCTTCATCTTGTGTCCCTGTCACTGACATTTTCACATGGTGGATATATTATGGGTTCTATGCTGTAGTAGGATCTGGGGGACCTGGGTTCGAATCCCCACTCTCCCGTGAAAGCTTGCTGGGTGACCTTGGGCCAGTCACCCACTCTCAGCCTAATCTACCTCACAGGGTTGTTGTGTGGATAAAATGGAGAATTTGGATCCTTATTGGGGAGAAAAGTGGGATATAAATGAAGTAAACAAATATTATACGAATAAATATAAATACATTATACAAATTACATTCTTCAAGGAATCTCCTTTTACCCTTTTACCTTTAGATGTTAGGTAAGGCTGAAAGAGAGAAGGTAGTCTTTGTGACAGATTTGAACTCATAACCTCCTTGGCATGGCCTCTGTGGTACAGGTCCAGTACTGTGTCCACTACACTGATGTCCAGATGGTTCTAAATGTAAGGCAATGCGAATTGTCTGGCTGGATTGGACTGTCTAGTCCAGCATCCCGTTTCCCATCCAGGTGCCTGAGACATTTAACAAGCAGAGCAGAAAGACAAAAGCTGCCTCCTGTTTCTCCTTAGCAACTGACATTCAGGGATATGCTGCCTCTGACTATGGAGTCTCTATTTTGCCATCATGACCAATAGGGGTTGATAGTGCATGGATTTGTCTAATCCCCTTTTAAAGTCATCTGAGCCTCGTGGTCATCTTGTGGTAGCGAGTTCTGTATGTTATTTCTCTGTGTGAGCTAGTACTTACCTGTTCCAGATTTGTTGCCCATCAATTTCACTGGGTGGCTCCCAAATTCTAGTATAATGGAAGAAGGTGGGGGTAAAAACCCCTCTCCTCCTCAGTTCCTGCCCCATATATAAAGTGGAATCCTACTTTTCCAACTTACTGGGTGTTTGTATTTCGCTTACAGGGTATTTGATTGGCTGGTATCCGTTATCAATGGAAGCATCTATGCCGATTCTTCTGTGTGGAGCAATTTCATAGGTATAATTTTAATCCCTGTTTCCTCTTGGAAAGAGACTAGGTGGTCTAGATTACATGGTTTCAATTTCCCCCCTGACCTCTATACTTTATGCAAATGTTTTCCCGTTTTGCATAATTATGGTTTTAGTATAATAGGGAGGGACAAGGCAAAGCATGGCAACCCCGCCCCCCCAACCATTGGAAATCTTGTTTTGCTGCCTCTCTGGTTTCTGCCATTTCTACCAGCATTTCCCACATGTTTTCAACCCTCTCCAGTGTAGCCCTAAGGGCTAGAAACTTGATTTTTACTTGTAATGAAAGCTGCAGTTCTCCAGAAGCTGAATCCTCTATCCGGCACCACAGTTTGCATTTTTCTGTACTGTCATGGAACCAAAACCATACCGTATAGCCTTTGGCTGTCTCTCCTGGTTTCTGAGCAACATTTGCTTTCTTTGTAAAAGGAACTCCTTTTTGTAAACAGTAATCTTAGGAAGTTTTCAGACAAAGGAGACTAAATCCAGATTTTGAGATTAATGAGCTCATCGTAGGAATGTGCTGACCAATCTTGAATCACATCAGTATACTGACTACATTTCTGCTCTCTCCAGACTTTCAGAGCAGGTGTAGGCAAATCGCAGCGTAACATTTTCTGTGAGTACACACACTCAGATCTGCTTAACAATTTGTCAGGAATACTGGGCCACTGGACTGCGGGGTCCACTAACCAGCGGATGCCTCTGAAAAATTGGGAGACAGCCCAAGGCTACTAAGAGCAGCAGAACTGGGAAGAGGGGCAGAGTTTGGTCTCCACCTGCTTTGGGGGTCTGCGGAATGCCAGCTCCTCTTTCCAAGGCTGGCTGGTGCTGGAAACAGGGGCCATTTATGCATGGCTGTTTCCTCGTGGTCACCCTGCCAACTACATCGGGGCTTTGCTTGGATTATGCAGGCCTTTCCCAATCATCAGAGGTCACCTCACTCTTTCCGCGCGTTTTCCTTGTGTTTTCTGGATGCTGGCTAAGCACGAATCCAGAAAACACACAGAAATGCACAGGGAGAGTGAGACAAATTCTGATGGTTGGAAATCGCATTCATAATCAAAGCAAAGCCCTGAAGTAGTTGGAAGGGTGCTCAGAAGGAAACAGCCACTCAGAAATGGCTAGGAAGAGCTGCTTCTAAATCAGAGTCCTGGGAAGTTGGAGGAGACCCAGATATGTGGTCATCAGACCAAAAAATTTGCCTACAGCTGTTTTAAATGGTCTGAACATTCCTGTGGCTTTGTTATTAATGGAGGCATGGCCATTTCCCCACCTGAACCGTGGATGTTCAGTACAGCTGGATTGGTGAAGTTTATTAAGAGAGTGGACAAAGATTCAGCAGTTGTTTCTGCTGTCACGCAACCAGTAGATCTGAGACAGATCTGATAGAGCCCCGTGGTGCAGAGTGGGAAGCTGCAGTACTGCAGTCAAAAGCTATGCTCATGACCTGAGTTCGATCCTGATGGAAGTTGGTTTCAGGTAGCCTGCTCAAGGTTGACTCAGCTTCCCATCCTTCTGAGGTCGGTAAAATGAGTACCCAGCTTGCTGGGAGTAAAGTGTAGATGACTGGGGAAGGCGATGGCAAACCACCCCGTAAACATAGTCTGCCCTAGTAAACATAGTGATGTGACGTCACCCCATGGGTCAGTAATGAACCTTTTGCATCTGAGATACCTTTCAATGGACTTTAATAGAGACTATCCAAAATCAATTCCTGTTATCTTCATTTGATAGCCAAGCCGCTTAAAAAAAATGGTTGTGAAGCTTATGACATTTTGAACAGGAAAATGTAAACGTTGGCATGAAATGACTTATTAGCTGGTAGGAAACTCGGTGCATGCTTTCAAATAAAACCTACAGACTCGTTGGGGCTAGAAACTTGGCGGCTTTTGTTTTTCAGAGAGGGATTCTTCAGACAGAATATTGAATTCTGCACATGCCGAGGGCAGTAAGAGAGAAACCACGTGAGGACTTGTGCTTTCCTTCCCCCAGGTCTGCTGGACGTTTATGGCTTTGAGTCTTTTCCTGAAAACCACCTGGAGCAGCTGTGCATCAACTACGCCAACGAGAAATTGCAGCAACATTTTGTTGCCCATTTCCTGAAGGCACAGCAGGTAACGCCCTTTGGATGATCTCCCAAAGAACTTTAGTAGGCCTGTTGCTCTTGTTCCCTTGTGAGGAGTGGGTTTTGTGTTTACAGGTGAGGCTTCTGGCTAAATTTACTCTATTGCTTACGTGAGGTGAGAGGCTTTGGATGAACCGTCCTAGCAATTCATAAGAACATAAGAAAGACCCTGCTGGATCAGACCCAGGCCCATCAAGTCCAGCAGTCTGTTCACACAGTGGCCAACCAGGTGCCTCTAGGAAGCCCCCAAACAAGACGGCTGCAGCTGCACCGTCCTGCCTGTGCTCCACAGCACCTAATATAATAGGCCTGCTCCTCTGATCCTAGAGAGAATAGCCATGCATCATGACTAGTATCCATTTTGACTAGTTGCCAAGGATAGCCCTCTCCTCCATGAACACGTCCACTCCCCTCTTAAAGCCTTCCAAGTTGGCAGCCATCACAACATCCTGGGGCAGGGAGTTCCACAATCTAACTATGCGTTGTGTGAAGAAATATTTCCTTTTATCAGTTTTGAATCTCTCACTCTCCAGCTTCAGCAGATGACCCCGCCTTCTGGTATTATGAGAGAGAGAGAAGAGCTTCTCCCTATCCACTCTCTCCAAATCCAAGATGGCAGGGCAGGGGAGCATGGCTGAAGGGAAGATAAAGGCTTTGCCACCTTGGAAACCAGCCCCACATATATGGGGTTATTGATGTGAGAAGCAAAGGCTTCCCATTTTGTGCCCCACATGACCTCAGAAAGGGACTGGTCTGAAGGTGCGTGTGCCTTGGCCGCCTTGTTGAAACAAAGCAGGTTTGTGTCTGTTCAGTGCCTGGGCTGGAGACCTCCTGAGACATCTGTCTGCCTTGAGTTCCATAAAGGACGAAAAGCAGGGCTTAAATGAAATGAATAAATAGAGTTTGACTGTGAAGCCAAGAAAGAGCTGGTCCTGAGCCCCACCCTGGACCCAGGGGACCAGCAGGGCAGCATGCTCACACTCAGAGAGGAAGAAATTATCTGCTGATAATTTACTGGTAGTCCCTGGCCCGGAGGCCATCCGGCTGTCCTCAACTAGGACCAGAGCCTTTTTGGCTCTGGCCCCTGCCTGGTGAAACACACTAATGAGGCCCAGGCCATAAAAAAATCTGACTAAGTTTCACCGGGCCTGTAAGTCACAGCTGTTCCGCCAGATTTATAATTGAGGATAGCTATGGTTCATAATGGCCAGATCTGTCTGCCGGTCTGGACTGTGGCAATCTCCCTTGCTTCTGTCACCTGGGCCCCCTCTTCCCCCCACCCCTCCATGGGTCACACACCAGCTCTCCTTGATTATGATCTGATTGCTGGTTGGGTTCCTGCATTCCCTAGCGTCTGCGAGGGTTGTTTTTGGTTTTAGCGCCATCACAATGTTGTTTTAGAGAGAGGTTTTAAAGTAGGGTTTTTCGCAAAGTTTATTAAATGTCCTCATTATTGTATTGTTGTTAGCCTCCCTGAGCCCTGCTGTGCAGGGGTGGGTGGGAATGCAAGTATAAATAAATAAATAAATAAATAAATAAAATGTGTATAAAAAAGAACCAGAGTGATGTAGTGGTTAAAGTGTCAGCCTAGGAACTGGGAAACCCAGGTTCAGGTACTCACTCTGCCAGGGAGGGTTGCTAGGCCAGTCACACACTCTTAACCTGACCTACCTCACAGGATATTGTCGAAGGCTTTCACGGTCAGAGTTCATTGGTTCTTGTAGGTTATCCGGGCTGTGAGACCGTGGCCTTGGTATTTTCTTTCCTGACGTTTCGCCAGCAGCTGTGGCAGGCATCTTCAGAGGAGTCACACTGAAGGACAGGGTCTCTCACAGGGTTGTTGTGAAGATAAAATGGAGGGAAAATATGTAAGCCACTCTGGGTCCCTATTGGAGAGAAAGGCAGGGTATAAATGAATAAGTAATGTAAATAAAAACATGAATGTTGCAACATTAATCTAAAAAACATTGATTGATTAATCAAGCAGCAGATTTTTTAAAAAGTTTGGTTTTTTAAATTTGATCCAATTAATCAAGCAGCAGATTTTTTAAAAAGTTTGGTTTTTTAAATTGTTTGATTAATTTTTAATACAAAAAAGTCATCTAAGGCATCCTCTTAGAAGAAGCTGTTCCTCCTCCCTTTTCTTCTGGAGGGCATGCCTCTTATAAAACGGCGGCTACTGTGAAGTGGGAGAGCATCCTCTAAAACTGAAGCATGGTTTTCCCCTTGGGAAATATTATTCGGTTGCTAATGTATGCTGATTTAATCAATTAATTTTTACTAAAACTCTAATGATTAGTCAAATTTTTACCTGGGATATACTCCACAGAATAAGTATCTTAAGGTACAGTGCTAGAGTAAAACAGTACGTTGTTGCTGCAGGGATATCGTCTGAACGCACCTCTAAGCGGTTGTTTGCCTCTGTTTCCCTAGGAAGAATATGCCGCAGAAGGGCTGGAGTGGTCTTTCATAAATTACCAGGATAACCAAAGCTGCCTAGATGTGATCGAAGGCAACCCCATTAGTATCTTTTTGCTGTTGAATGAGGTTGGTCCGAAGAACTTCCATTTTCCTTCAGTAGTTAGCATATCTTTTCCCCATCACTTTCAAAAGTCTGGGTCGTTCTTGGTTTTCAGTGTGAACCCAGACATCTGTGCTTGGATCTGTCCACTGCAGTAATTTCTCAAAGGCAGCAGTGCCCTTAGAAATGTTGTTTGTAAACTGTTTAGTCCTTTTGGATGGGGGAGAGCAAGGTAGAAATGTTTAGATATAGATAATTGGAGTCAGGGTGGTTTAGTGGTTAAAGAGTCAGACTGTG
This sequence comes from Euleptes europaea, assembly GCF_029931775.1. Classification (NCBI taxonomy): domain Eukaryota; kingdom Metazoa; phylum Chordata; class Lepidosauria; order Squamata; family Sphaerodactylidae; genus Euleptes; species Euleptes europaea. Next base: position 32,045,689 of record NC_079330.1, on the reverse strand, counting down.
ATTCGGGAAACCCAGATTCGGATCCTCACTCTGCCATGGAAGCTGGCTTTGCTAGCCACACTCTTTCAACCTAACCTATCTCATGGGGTTGTTGTTGTGAGGCTGAAATGGAGAAAGAGGAAAATGTTGTCAGCCATCTTGGGTCCCCACTGAGGAGAAAAGTGGGGTATAAATGAAGTAAAATAAAATAATAAACAGAATGTTGGTAATGTGCCCATCTGCATGTTTCTGTAAGCCCCAGCTTAACTGGATGAAACAATTTTCCATATTTATATTGTTTCATTAACTGCTTTTCTAAAGCTGCACTTGACACAGTGTACAGGCAACCAATGAAATGCGTTAAAAATATTTTTTTAAAAAACAATCACCATTTGAGGAGATTGAAATCTGGAATTGTAAACTCACTGGATTTGTAAACCCTAAAAGGCGTACACAAATACGACACTCTTAACTGGCATCTAAAAGGAAGGAGGAGGGATGTTCTAGGGTAAACATTCCAGAGCCGAAAGGCCACCACTGAAAAAGCCCTGCTCAGGTGCTATCTGGGAGCAGGAACCAAGGCTTCAAGGAATCATTGTTCCATGTTCTTGCCTTCCTTTCGCAGGAATGCCGTCTCAACAGGGCCTCCAACGCCAGCCAGTTCCAGACCCGGATTGAGGTAGCTCTGTCTGATAACCAGTGCATTAGCCGGGACAAGTTTAGTAAGAAGCCGAATTTCATCATTGCTCATTACGCTGGCAGCGTCTGCTATCAGGTGGAAGGCATGGTAGAAAAGAATAAGGTACAGATCCTGCATGGTTTGATCACCGTCTGCTTACCGTCTACTTACCGCTTTCTTTGTCCAAGAGGTGGTGTGCTCTCCTTTGGAGGTTTTTAAGCAGAGGCGAGACAGCCATCTGACAGCAAGGCTGATTCTGTGAACTTAGGCACAGGGATGAGATCGTGCTCGGCTCTCATGGTCCTTTCTTACATGCCGATCATTTGCCACTTTGGGGCCAGGAAGGAATTTTCCTCCAGGCCAGATTGGCCAGGGATCCTGGAGGTTTTTTGCCTTCCTCTGAGCATAGAGCAGGGGCAGTAGGGGTGTGGGGGAGGAGGAGGTAGTGATTTTCCTGCATTGTGCAGGGAGTTGGACTAGATGACCCTTGAGGTCCCTTTCGGGTCTATATTTCTATGTAACATCAGTCCCTATGGCTTGTTTATGTAAAGTGAAGCCGACTGTGGGTAGGAGGTGGTGAGCCACTGGATGAATTCCAGTGCACCATCTAAGTGAATTCCGGGGGTTCTTATAATGAATTATGGCCTAGATGAGCCTTGATCTGAAAGGAACCTCCACATTCACAGGCAGTCAACCTTTGAATCCCAGTGTCAGGAGGCAAAATCAGGGGTAGGCCTCTGCCTCTGTGCCTTATTATTGGACCCCCAGAGTGACCAGCTGGCCACTGTGTGAGACAGGAGGCTGGATGAGATAGACCGCTGATGTGATCCAGCAGGGCTCTTCTGGTGTTGAACACATGAAGCTATCTTCTACTGTATCAGACCCTCGGTCCATCAAAGTCAGTATTGTCTACTCAGACCAGGAGCGGCTCTCCAGGGTCTCAGGCAGAGGTCTTTCGCATCACCTACTTGCCTGGTCCCTTTAACTGGAGGTGCTGTGGATCGAACCTGGGACCTTCTGCATGCCAAGCAGAGGCTCTACCCCTGAGCCACAGCCCCTCCCAATATGTTTTTATCCAGCAAGGCACCTGTTTTGGTGATAAGCTACAATTCTCAATAGAAACTGTGGCTCAGTGGTAAATCTCTCATTTTGCATGCAGAAGGTCTCAGGTTCAATCCCTGGCATCTCCAGTACAGTCCTGCTAAATGGAGATGCCAGGCGTCATGGCAGAAGTCAGGTCCCACAGTTCTGGCAATCTACAGAATGCGTAAAATGGAATTGTTCAGGGGGACATTTTTATAAAGGGACAAGGGCTTAGTGCAGGGGTCCCCAACCTTTTTTGAGCCTGGGGGAGCCTTTGGAATTCTGACACTGGGAGTCGGACGCAGTCACAAAATGGCTGCCACAGGAGGCGGAGCCAACCATAGATACTCAGGGAGTGATGTCATGCATAACTTCAGCATATCAGGTAGAAGCTCTGTTTAACAGGATGCCCTTTAAAATTGACAAGTTGTCTAAAAATATTTTCTTGCATACCCACAGCTTATCTTCAGTTATACAGTGTAGATCCTTGTGCTGTGGTGGCAGCTGCTGCAGAAGCAACTTAAAAATCTGCCCAGCCAATAAGGTCTCCAGTGGCCAAGCCCTGCTGGGGAAAAGCCAAATTTGGCCCTGCCCACTTTTTAAAAACACTTGGTGGGCACTAGGAAAGGTGTCGGGCACCATGGCGCCCATGAGCTTCATGTTGAGGACCCCTGGCTTAGCGCATAGCACTTTTCTTTTACGCATTTTCTGGTTCTTACTGCATTGTTTTCTGATTTCTGCAATCCAGTTTTTTGCGTTTCTTACATCATGTCCTATACTGTTGTTATTGCATTGTTTTCTAGTGTTGTAACCCAGTCTTAATACACTTACTTATGTATGTCTTCTACTGTTCCTATTGCATTTTTAAAATATTTTGTAATCTGCCCTGAGTCTTAGTGGGAAAGACGGACTATAAATATAGTAAGTAACTAAATAGTTGGCCAATTGTCTGATTCTGTTCAAGACACTCATGAAGCTGCGTTATAATGCATCTGAAAATAGAACCATTGATCTATCAAGGTCCGTCTTGTCTATTCTGGCTGGGAGCTGCTCTCCAGGATCTCAGGCAGAGGTCTTTCACATCACCTACCATAGGATCCTTTTAACTGGAGATGCCAGGGATTGAACCTGGGACCTTTCACAGGCAAAGCAGGTGATTCAAAGCCCCATTCCCTCAGGTCACAGGAGAAAGCAGCTTTGTATGTTCAAAGCAGAAGATATTTCTTCAGTAACACGAAGATTTGTCCATTCTGAGGGTAGAGATTCTTAAGCCTGTTTCTGGTTATTCAGATCTGTGACTCACAGTTTCTGGTTATACTCATCTGAATTTACCCCCACTTTGAATAGAAACCTAATTGAACCGGCAACATGATACTTGTTTAATTTGGTATGCTTGCTGTAGACTGCAACTAATGTTGGCAATTTTGTGTTTTTTACCATTACCCAAGGACCCTGTGCCCCCGGAACTGGTGTTGCTGCTTCAACAATCCCAAGATACTTTGCTTCAGAAGTTATTTCCTGTGTCAGCAACGAGCCAAAAGCCAAACCAAAACGATGTCAAGACTCAGACAAAACCAGCGATTGTTACAGTGGTGTCAAAATTCAAGGTTCGCCCACTTCTAGGTTTTTGTTGTCTGTCTTCTTCAGCCTCTAAACACAACATGATTGTGTTACAAGTTTCCATCCCCAACAGTGAGGGCTAGAAGCTTGCGTCTGATAAAACACAACGAAAGCTGCAGTACTCGGGTGTGAAGGCCCTAGCTTGTATTGTCCTTTACAATGGATGAATTGGTAACTGACACTTTTCAGTTTTGTGGGAACTCTCTCCAGGCTTGTTTGCTGGGTCATTTCAGGTGGGTGTGGCCATGTTAGTCTGTAGTAGGAAAACAAAATTTGAGTCCAGTTTGAAAGTGCCATCAAGTCGCTGCCGAGTTATGGCAACCCCATAGGGTTTTCAAGGCAAGAATCGTTCACAGGTGGTTTGCCATTGCGTGCCTCTGCATAGCGACCCTGGTGGTCTCCCATCCCAAGTACTAACTGAGGCTAACCCAGATCTTCGCTTCTGAGATCTGGTGAGATCGGGCTAGCCTGGGCCATCCAAGTTAGGGCAAAACAATGGTGGAAAGTGCTGCCAAGTTGCAGCCGACTTATGGCAACCCTATAGGGTTTTCAAGGCAAGAGACATTCACAGGTGGTTTACCATTGCCTGCCTCTGCGTAGCATCCCTGGACTTCCTTGGTGGTCTCTCATCCAACTACTAACTGGGACTAACCCAGCTTACGTCTGAGATCTTATGAGTCAGGGCAGTAGCACTTGGAAGACCAACTGTTTTTCCAGGATATGAGCATTTGTGAACCAAAGCTCGCTTCGTCACGTACCAGGTGTCTGGTATACTGTTATTTCTGATCTGCTTGAAGAACCTTCAATAAAATGTGAGGACCCCCTCCCCGAGTTTTGCAGAACACAGTTTTAAATGTATGCTGACAAGCATCCGTCCATCAGTGGCTATCAGCCCTGGTGTCTAAATAGAACTCCCGTGGTCAGAGGCAGTATATCTCTGAACAGCACTTGCATGGGGACGGAAAGAGCCAGGGGAATGTTGCTGTCTCCTTTCCTTGGTTGTGGGCTTCACGAGGCATACGGGAAACAGGATGCGGGCCTATGTGGCCCTTTGGTCTGATCCAGCAGGGCTTCTTATGTTCCCGCAATGCAGAACAGTAAGCTCTGTCCTCTCCTCTCTGTTACACTCTTGTAGGGCTCCCTAGAGAAGCTGATGGAGATCCTGAACAGCACCACCCCTCACTACATCAGGTGCATCAAGCCGAATGCGGATTGCAAGGCTGCCGTTTTCAGGAAGGACAAGGTAATGCTTGCCCCGAGCCGTTGTGATCGAGCTGAATCTGGCCAAGTCTGGCAAACGGCAGTTGGCACACAGCTGGCCATTTTGCCCTCTGGCAGTGCATCCAGAAGCTGGCATGGGTGACCGAAACCACCGGCCCAGAAGCCAGCAGATTATGTCAGGAAGGAACCTTAGAAAACTTGTAGATCACCCTTGTGCATTTGAAACAATCCTGGCTAGCGGATGCCCGCCCGTGTTTGTTGTGGCTGGCAAGCTGACCGCCTATATGGCAGTACCATGCGTTTATCCAGGCCTGTTTTGGCTTTAAGATTGTAAGTGGCTTCACAGTGCGGACCTCTCAAGGGAATGTATGTAGGCAGTGCTTCAGTTTATTTACGGTCATTTGACCAGCAAGTATCAGGCAAAATTACAGTTTTAAAATCCCAACTGAGGACCTCCGTATCTTACTGGTTACATAACAGAACTTTGCCACTGAATAAGAGATAAAAGCATCTTTATCTTCTAATAAAAATTTAACAATAAAATCATCCGAATGGCTAACATTTCTAAAATTTCTAGTCAACACAGGTAAATGTAGGCAGTGCTGATTTTGAAGCTGCAGGCGCTGATTGATTGTTTGACCCTGATTGGTGGGGAAGGTTAGAAGGCATTCACTTCGCCCTGGCAAACCAACCCCCTTCCCACCCCCACTTTGATGGCTTTTTACTAGCAAATGGGACGGATTTCTTTGCTTGTTCTAAATTGAGAGCATTTCTTTTTTTGTTCAGCTATCTTCAAAATAAACTATGATTTTTATAAAGCTGACGAGGGAGGCTGTGCTTGTTGGTGAGTACATCTCCCCCAGAAATGAGCCAAAGCCTGTAGAGAGAAACCCTTGTGAGGGAAATGCTGTCAGTCTTCTTATTATATGAAGCGCACCTCTTGCCCACCTGGAATCTGAGGGGACTGAGGTCAGCGTTCAGGACCAGGACGTGAGGTTGCAGGTTCTCACACCACCTGAGACGAGCTCTCTCTGCAAAAGCTGACCTCCCAAGGCATTTTAGAGGATCTTTGCTGCTTGATTGTCTGGAGGCGATCCTTGTTCATCACAGGCGATCAAGAAAATGGCTGTGGGACAATAATAATATTTTAAGCATTGTTTTAAAGTGCTTTTGCCTGTTAGGGCTGAGGGAACTCTTGAGGTGCCTATCAGCCCCTAAGAAAATCATGGCAGAGGGAGAATCAAACTGGGGTCTTCCTGATTTGTAGCTAAACCAGCTCTCAGGTCTGTCTTTAAAAGCGGTGTGGCATAGTGGTTGGACTAGGATTGGCGAGAGCTGAGTTCTAATCCCCACTCTGCCATGAAGCTCACTGGATATCCTTGGGCTAGTCATTCTTTCTCAGCCTCACCCTGCCTTGCAAGGTTGTTGTGAGGGCAGTGGAGGAAGAAACTCCCACTTGGCCGTGAAGATCCCTGGATGTTCTTGGGACAGACAGTCTCTCTCATCCTAACCAGCCTCACAGTGGGGTTGTGAGGATAAAATTGGGATGGGGGGGACTCTGTATGTTACACGTGGTAGAAGGGCAGGATGAAAATCGAATGAATAAATGCTAAATAAAACCAACCTTACCTGGCAGGTTCTGTGCCAGCTGGAGGCGTGTGGCATTGTGGAAACAATCAACATCAGTGCAGCTGGTTTTCCGATCAGGTACGGCTGCAAAAATTGAATTTCCTCCCATGTTGTGAGATGACCCCGTTCCCTCCTTATTGCCACATCCCCACCTCCACTCCCTTTGACTCTCTCTCTTCCAACAGTTGAGACCTAGACATGTGAAAAGGCAGAGTGGATTGTATCTCTTTGGACTGCGGGTGGGGAAAACCTTTTTGGAATACTTCCTTATGCCCAAAAAATACACCCTCGCAAGTAAACAACTAGCTTATCAGTGAGTGTGGTTCTGGCTCTGCCCTCTCTTTTTGTATTAGCTTGCACTGGTCTTTTGCAGTGGGTAGACACACTTGCACCAACAGACACGTTCAAAGAAAGACATATTCTTATACTTTTTTACCTGCACTGTTGGCTGGTTCACCAGTTTATGCTGAAACATCAGGTGGGATCGGGGGAGCACTCGCTGGCTGGTTTTTGGGAACCTGGGGGCTAGCCACTTTCAGAAACAGGATGCTGGGCTGTTTGGAGTTCGGTCAAGAGCTGTGGAGCTCTCAGCCGTGTTCCAGACTCACCTTTCTTCTCTGTTTTGACCGGCAGGATCTCCTTGAGAAGTTTCGTTGAACGGTACGAAGTGCTGAAGAAGTCACGGAAGCACAACTCCAGAACTGCACAGAACGGAAATGGCTGTTCTCACCACGTGGGAAATGGTGCGTTCTTGACTAGAGCCTCTTTCTCTAGTAACTTGAAGGATGCCTGTATTTCACCAGTCTTCCCAGCTTGACACATTCCCAGTGCCTCTTGAGTGATTCCTTCTGCCAGATTCCTTTTTGCTTTGACTGTCCATCTTCCGGAAGACATTTTCTGATAAATTTGCAAAGTAGATCTTTGGGCATCAGAGGAGTGCCCAGTGCCTGAGAATTTCCTCTTTTTGGTAAATGTAGATGCAACCCTTCCTCAAATCTCTCAGGTTGCACTTTTAAAAAGTGTCTTAGTGGTGCTAGAGTATGGATATGTGTTTTGAATGTGCCTCTCAATATAATGTAGCCAGCATGTACATTCGGATGCACATCAGGTTTATGCCCACAGTTCCAAAAACAGCAGTTTACATATACGGGGTAGCCTGTTTATCCAGGTAGATCTCTTTTACCTTTATCAGGATACAAGCCCTTACAACCACGTGCTAGCCATATTCTGAGTGTTGAGAATTCTGGTGGGGATCATATGGTCTCTGGCCACCTTCCTCTCTTCTGGCTGTGAAGATATGCCTGAAAGTGCATGGGTAAAGCTTACCAGTTGCATGTTATTACCTGACAGATGTTTGTGTGTTAGCCTAGATAAAACTGGGAAAGGTGGTAGAGCCTCTGGCTATCTTCCTCCCGTTGCTTTATCTGTGCTTATCCATTCAATGGTTAGGGTGAGGCTAGACTTCTGTAATGCACGACATTGGTCTGCCCTTAAAGACATCTTGGAAATTCCAGTGGATACACAATGCTAAAGCCCCCCTGCTAGTAACAGGCAATAAGTGGAATCTTCATATCACTCCCATTACGCAAAGGCTGTGTTGGTTACCGCTCAGTTATTGGGCTCAGTTCAAGGTTCTAGCCCTTCCAGTCCTTAATGGCCTTGGAAAAAAACCCACAGGACTGCCTCTCCTGCTATGCTCCACTGTGACTGCTTCACTCATCAGAGCAAAGCCTTCTGAAGGTGCCACCCTGCAAAAAGGTAAAATCGGCAGGGGCTAGTTCACACGCATTCTCTGGTGAGAGCTTCCACATTATGGAACAGTCTGCCTGAGGCTGCAAGGAAGGTCCCAATGTTTTGGGCGTTTTGCAGGATGTGCAAAATGACTTTGTTCAAGAAGGCATTCTTGTAGGGGAGCAGAGCTGCGATGCCGTGGATCAGCCTTGGAGGTGACCTCTGTTGGGGATTGTGTGTCTTTCCTTCCAGTGCTTCAATCCCGGCCCCACTAGGAACCTTTGCTGTTAGACTCAAGCATTATTGTAATTCGAATGCTATATACTGTAATCAGCTTATCGATTGACTGAATAGTTCTGTTGTACTTGTAAAGTACTTTGAATCCCAGTGACAAAGGCAGCCTATAAATAAAAATAAACAAAACAATCCATTCTCTCCTTAGCTAGTGCCCCCTGCTGCTACCTCTCGGAACTGCTGAAGATATTCAGCCACCGAAGGAAAGACAAAAGTCAGATAAACAAGGAGAAAGGCGGCCAGAGGTTTTTTCCTGCTCTGGGGAGCGTCAGAATGTTTCAATCGACTGGTTTTACCTGTCTCCTTTTATACGTAATTTGTAGCCGTGTTCCCAGCGAGAGCAGAGTGAAGATTTCCAGCACCTGGGGCAGCAGGGCTGCTGTGCTCCGCCTGCTTCCTTGCCGCACCCTGAGATTTGTAAATAAGAATCATGCACAAGAGTAAAAATAACAGCAGCATTGTGCAGAATGAAGCGGAACATGCATAAATGTCAAAGCTCAGCAATCGGGGGTTGGTTTCCTTTAGCACAGGGTTTATTTTTAAGTTGAGTCTGCTGAGGCTGTGTACTGCTGCGATGTCCTGTTTTTCATATATTCCTTTTCTGTGCCTGTCAGATTTCTTGCCCGACACCCTTTGGGGCTTCCTACCTTTCGTGGACTTTTCTGCTCCCACAAACTGCCTCTCTGCGGGACTCTCTCCCACAAACTGCCTCTGTCTCTTATGCTGTTCCTTTAATAGATGCAGGTCAGCTCTCCAGCCAAATGAGGTAAGGTTAGATTAGATCAGGTCCTCCCTGTCCTGGATCAAACTTTGTGCAGTGGTGGCAGACCTATATGCTCAGGGCAGCCCAAATTACATGGGAGGCATGTGTGATTTTAAAGCGCAACCCATTCCCGGTCTTATCCTGCAATCCATCTCATAAGATACTTCCCTCCCTGTGCAGTTGGGCTCTGAGGCTAGAAGTGACCCCAGGTGTGAGTGAGGGGGCTGCATAGTGGGAAACCGTGGGTAGGAGGGGAGTTCTACTGTTGTTTATGTGTTCCAATTGAATTATTGAACACATGAAGCTGCCGTATACTTCTGCTGTATACACGACCCTTGGTACATCAAAGTAAGTATTATCTACTCAGACTGGCAGTGGCTTTCCAGGGTCTCAGGTAGAGGTCTTTCACATCACCTACTTGCCTAGTCCCTTCAACTGGAGATGCCAGGGATTGAACCTGGGACCGTCTGCATGCCAAGCAGATGCTCTACCACTGAGCCACTGCCCCTCCCATTTGTATTGTATCATTTGAACTGTATTTTTAGTTTCTCAAATGTTTTAACGTGTTTCATGTTCGCGGTGGGATGTGGAATGGTACAGCATAGCCCGATCTCGGAAGCTAAGCAGGGTCACTTCTTGGATGGGAGACCACCAAGGAAGTCTCTGCAGAGGAAAGCAAGGGCAAACCACCTCTGCTTCTCACTTGTCTTGAAAGCCCCTTTCTGGGGTCGCCATAGGTTGGCTGTGATACAAAGGCACTTTGGCCCACACACACGTTTGCTGCCTTGTAGACCCTGAAAGGGGGCATTAAAATGTTTTAAATAAATAATAAAAATAAAATAATTAAGCACCCCCTGCTTTACCACCACCCCGGCACTTTAAATTGCATCCCATTTTACACGTGGTTGTGGCAGACCTGGTTGTCGAGACTCAGGTCTGCCTTCCCTGAGTGCGGTTTGGCCCTTGGCAGGGGCACAAATCCATGACTTTTGGCCCTTGACAGCCCAAGGTTGGAAGGGCCAGGAAAGCCAGGCGCTCAGACATTGGCTCGTTTCTTTTTCCTCTTACAGGCTGGACTCCAACTGAAGACGATGGCGACACTTTTCGGTCGACTGTTCAGGACGTTCTCCAAGAAGTGTGCCCGAATGCTCCTCCGCTCCATCCAGTAGAGAAGAAATCCTGCGATGTAGCTGTGTATTGTGGCAAAACCAAAGTATTTATGACTAACTCCATGGTAAATAAGCATGGTGGACTTTGAAGACTTGATGGGAAGGGAGAAATGGGGGTGCAATTTATTCAGGACTGAGGGACTGCCTGAAATTCAGCATGAGCTGAATTTACATGAACTTTATTTCTGAATTTTATTTCCGTGGAAGCAGAGAAGAATTCTGCTACCTGTGAATATCGGCTTTCCATTTAAAAGGAATTATCAGGTTTCTAGGCCTCATGGTTGTAAAGAGAGAGTTGAATGCATGTGAGTGATTGCAGAAATTAGAGGTAAAACAACTTCTGAGGGGCCGGTGGGGGGGGGGCCGCGGCATTGTGACCATCAGTTGCTCTTATGTCTTAATGCAAATCTATTCAGATTTACTTAATTCATCCAGGTCACAGACTCATATTCCTTATGGTGACTGCTGGATGAATCCTGCGGATATGTGGCTGAGACCATAGAGAGCCAGCATCGTGTAGTGGTTAAGAGCTGTGGACTCTAATCTGGAGAACCGGGTTTGATTCCCCACGCCTCCACAAGAAGCCTGCTGGGTGACCTTGGGCCAGTCACAGTTCTCTTAGAACTCTCTCAGCCCCACCTACCTCACAAGGTGTCTCTTGTGGGGAGGGGAAGGTAAGGTAATTGTAAGCCGCTTTGAGACTCCTTAAAGGTAGACACAAGTGGGGTATAGAAACCAACTCTTCTTCTGGGCAAGGTTGATGGAGGACACACCCTGTTTCAATTGATGCTCCCCCTTATGGGCACTATGTTACCCTAAGAGTTAAAGGGAGGGACAGCAGAATTTACACAGTGACTCTTTTAGATTCTTAATCTCTTTTCACAGTAAACATTAAATGGTTGTTAAATATCAGAACCAAACATATGGCTTTGAAAAGTACTGGAGGCCCAGTGAGTGCCTCACCGTACCCGGGTCCAACTGGGAAGTTTTATATTTCCCCTTTGCAGCTGGAGCTACTCGAAGGCAGACGAGGCCGAGCCTTATCCCAGAGGGTTTTCTGCATCCAGTGCTGTTGGCGCCGGTTTAAGAGGCGGAAGCAGGCCCAGCAGAGACAAGCTGCCACGGCCATCCAGTCAGGTGAGAGCAAAGGTGACGGGCAAGTGGGGTTAACCAATCAAGATGAGTGTAAAAAAATGTTCAGAATCAGAGGCAGGTTCAGTAGACCGCAGGACAATTTCAGGTGGAGTTGTTTGCTCAGCCCTGCTTGGGATTCTTGCAAGGAAGTTTGGACTGGGATGGAGTTTGTCCGAACCCTGCAAAGCAAGCTCACAGAGGATTCTTCAGAAGAGAGCCAGCGTGGTGTAATGGTGAAGAGCAGTGGTTTGGAGCGGTGGACTCTGATCTGGAGAACCGGGTTTGATTCCCCTCTCCTCCACATGAGCCACGAAGGCTAATCTGGTGAACTGGATATGTTTCCCCACTCCTGCACATGAAGCCAGCTGGGCGACCTTGGGCTAGTCGCACTCTCTCAGCCTCACCTAACTCACAGGGTGTCTGTTGTGGGGAGGGGAAGGGAAGATGATTGTAACCTGGTTTGATTCTTCATTAAGTGGTAGAGAAAGTCAGCATATAAAAACCAGTTCTTCTTCTTCTTGCATGTCCTGTCCTTTCTCTGAGAATTGCAGGGCAGACTAGGAAGTGGTAGGTAGGTTAAGTCTAGAAAGTGCATGGCTCAAGGTCTATCAACGGGGGACACAATGTATTGCACTGTTACAGAACCAGAATGGGGTACCACTGCCCATAGGAACCTGGCCCCACCCAGTTTCTACAAACACTTAGGCATCAGAAAAGGTGTTGGTGGGCACCCTGGCGCCCACAGGCACCATGTTGGGGACCCCTGCGCAAAACCATTTTGGGTATAAAAGCAATGGGAGTCGCCAACCTTTTAATTTGGAAGGACAGGTGGGGTGGATACATGGCAGTGGCTTGAAACAGGATGCTGGGGTGGGTATAATTTCCTTTTGCTCCATCACAGCCCTTGTCTGCATGTGAAATTTCGGTGATTTCCTATTCTGCATACTCCAACAGATTGTCTTAACATCGTTCTTTTTCCCCCACCCCTTTTGTCAGTTGTTCGTGCCTGGTTAGCCCAGAGACGTTTCCAGAAACTGCGCAAAGCTGCTACGGTTATAAAACAGTCATGGAGAAAATGGAAGGTGAGGAAACCGATTTGTTAAAGCTGACAGGCAGTTTGTGGGAAGCTGCGATTCCGAGCTCTGCTTGTGCTGTGATTCCCCCCCCCCAAAAAAAAAAAAACCCTTGGTGATCAGCTTGAGGGCTGGATGAAAAGCTCTCATGGGCTGAAACGGGGATGGAGGGGAGATGAGCATGCCTGCCTCTACACTGCCATGAATGAGTTAGAATGAATGGATACGTCTTATTTACACCTAGCCATAGGCCATTACAAAACATGTCAGCAATTACCGATAATAGATGAGTTAGAATGCTTTCATATCCCTAGGCAAAGATGGATATGCTGGTTGCGGAGGAACTGGACAACGTCGGAGGGAAGCCCTTTCTCTCCAGAGTGGCTGTTTCTTCAAGCTGGGCTCATAGCGAACTGGAAAAATGCAAGCTACCAAATGCAATCATCCAGTTCTGGCCTCTTGGACTGGTGCTGTCGAATGCTCCTGTGACGCTGGGTGGGTTCCAGAGAGACCTGACCTTCCTGGCATGCCTCCAAGTCCTCCAGCAGAACCAATACCACAAGGCCGAGACCAAGATGGCGGCAAAGGGCATCACATCTGTCAGAGCTCTGCCACAGGTAAGGGTAACCGTTCTGGGTAGAAGCTGGCCACACTCCGTGTCACAAAGCACTGTGACTGCAGAGAGCTAATCTGCATGCAAAACAATGGGCTTCGAGGCACAAGCTGAAATGCCAGTTTTTAAAGCTGTGGATCGTTTTGTATGTCTGAGGCACTAAGTGTGGTGCCTGGCCTCTCCAGTTGAAAGATTGCAGGTATTGGGAAAAACATGTATCTGCTGGAGACCCTGGAGAGCTGCTGCCTTTCAGAAGACAGGAATTAGCCCGGGGCACCAGAGGTCTGAATTGGTATGGGGCAGCTTCATGTAGACATGAGAGACAACCCCCCCCCCAATTGTGAGAGTCTATCCAGATTGCTCATCTTCTGGAGAGAGGCAGGGCCTTTTTGGTGCTGGCTCCCCGTTTGTGGAATTCACTCTTCAGAGTTAACACCAAGCAGAGCTGTGCTGTTCCTCCAGGATTTGGCAGTTGTGTGTGTCTCCCTCAATAATAATCTCTTTGCGCCATTCTGTTACTGGCTTGAATTGATGCTCCTGGTAGTTTTATGTCTAGTGTTGCATTAATTAGTGCTTAGTTGTTACTTATTTATTGTTCTGTAAAGTTACAGCTTACTCACAGCAACCTTGTAGCGTGGTTTGCCATTGCCTGCCTCCACATCACAACCCTGGTAGTCCTTGGAGGTTGCCCATCCAAATACTAACCAGGACCTGCCCTGCTTAGCTTCTGAGATCTGTCAAAACCAGGCTAGCTTGGGGCTATCTAGGTCAGGCCATGCATATATGTGTGGGTATGTATGCACGCGTGTCCAGTCCACCTTTGCAGGGGCAGGCCCTTCTGCTGAGTCTTTCCATGGATCATTCAGTCGCTCCCGATGCAGCCAAATTTTTGAGTCACAATTCTTGCTTAAATATGTCAGGCAATTCTTACATGCTAAAAGTAACTCTTTTCAATTTTAATTTTTAATGTGGGGCTTGGCTAGCTGGAGAAATGCTGCTCCCAGGTAGGCGAGTCACACCTATTTCTGCCCAGGGCTCATTCTAGTTCCACTGTTAGAAATCACCGCTGTTCAGTCGGATAAAACAGAACTTCTTGCTTAAATACCACAGGCAGTTCTGAATTCTCACATGCAAAAAGTAAATCTTTTCAGTTTTGTTTATTTTTTAATGTGGGGCTTGGCTAGCTGGAGAAATGCTGCTCCCAGGTAGGAGAGTCTCAACGTCTTTTACAGGCCAACTTTAACAGTCACTATTTCTGCCTAGGGCTCAGTCAAGTTCCACTGCAAGAAATCGCCATTGCTTTACGCCAACACACAGCCACACAGCCATGCCTGTGCCAGGACCGGCTTCAACCAAATTCTGCTTGACGACCACAAGTTGCTCACTGCCTAAAAGGGAACTTCGGAAGTCTTTTAATTGCACTTTCTCTTCCAAGCTGCCTCTTTCTCACAGCATTTTATTTGGCCCCTGCCCAGTTCATACCACCCTTAGCATGCAGACTCTACACATGGGGGGGGTGGGGGGCAACAGCAAGTTTTCAGCTCTAGGACACAGGGCAAAAGGCACATTCTCTAGGGAGGGAATGGAGAGCTGCTATCCCTGCAAGCCGTTGTTTTGTTACACTAAAAGGCTCGCAGGCACGTCTTTATTCTTGCAGAATGTGTGAAGGCGCCTAGCACATACCCAATGGAGGGACAGGGTACACAGCTCCCCAGTCTCCCTCTGCCTTTGCATGGACCAAAGCGACTCTGTGTTAGTGCTAAACCTTCTGATCCAGAGCACAGAGGTTGGAAACAGGCTCCGCGGAAACAGGTGGGGCCAAAAGTCCAAGGGCTCGCAGTGTGGAGTTGGGTATGAACATTTTTAATTGCAGGTGTAAGATGCCTAATGATTGCACAAGATGTTTCTAAGAATACACCATAACTGTTGTGAATTAAAGCCGAAGTTTATTATTATGAATGTTTTCTGATGTTCTTGACCAAACTTCCTCTGCCGCAGTTCAGGTTTAGTTCCCTCTCCCTGTCCCTCCCCAGCCAAAGGAAGATGAACAAAAGTATTTTCTTAATCCCTTTAGTGATGAAGAATTTGTCCGAGCAGAGCTCCAACCATTGTACTCAAATTGTCACCTGGTCCAACAAGCCCTGCCAGGTGCCCTAAGATTCACCGCATGGAGCCTGTCGCTCAGCACAGCAAATGGGCTGTACCTCATACCTCTGGATCAGCAAAAACTACAGAAATGGGTCCAGGGTTTGATAAAAGTCTCTGATCAATGTGTTGAGATTGTTGCTGCGGTTGTGCTGGCTACACTTGATCCTGTTCCTCAGCCGCCAGAAGTCCCAGTTAATAAAGAGGGTGCAAATTAATTGCTGCTTTAAACCCCAATCTGCTTGCACATAAACATCTCCTTGAAAACATCGTTCCATGCCACTGTTAAAAACCCTTGACAGTGGAACTCAGTGGACAGCACACGCCTGTTTTATCATCACCCAAACAGGTACCAAAGCTCACCATAGCAGTGGGAGAAGGATCATCCCATCCGTTCCACTCCTTTCCAACAGGTACATGTTTTTGTTAGCTGTCATGCCAGAAGGATTCCACACATCCTTGATCCTATATCTGTCCAAAAAGCTCACAGGAGGTAGAAGCCACACACACACACACCCCAGGGAGGTTTTAACCCATAATGAGCCATTGATGTGTCCAAACTAATTTGCAGTAGTTTTTGCTCGATTGGGCCCTCTAGATGGAGTTAAATCTGACTTTACTACAGTTCCGATGAAATGTAAAATCTGGGTTTTTAAACAGGTAGGGAAGCCCTCCTTCCTTAATCATAAATCCAAGTCTTCTGCACATTACAAATCTGACACTTTTTAAGACACCATTTCCAAGACTGCTAAAACTGGACGATGGATTTCAGAGCACAAAAGAGAACTTGCTTCTGGTCTACAAATGCTCCCATCCCCCAAATCCAGACCCAGGGCCACCAGTGGAATATGCTCGGAAAGAACAGGACTGAGAATCCAGCACTTAGCAATAAGGGGAGCCATTCTGTGCTCAGACAAGCCATAAACCGTCTTCCGTCCACTCTCTGCCTGTTCCTGAACCAGATTCATTCAGGAAGCTCATTCTCCTTCTCGGGGGGCTCGATGATCTGCAGGCAGCAGTCAGCAAACTCCACAAACAGCGGCTCCTGCATGTACTTTCTCATGAGGGAGCTCTTGTCCGTAGCCTGATCGACAGTTAGAAGCAGCTGTCGGAGGTGAGGATTGAAAAGAAGGCCTCGGAGTTCTTCTGATTCCTCTGTTGGGAAAGGAGCAATAAGAGACATGAGTTCAGATCCCTGGAAAATGAGGCTGGGATGATTCTTAGGGCAGGTCTACCTTTGACATGGAGCTTCCAGTGTCTTTCACTGACCAATCCCAGAACATATTAAATGCCATACTCTTACAAGCTCCAGTTGATGCAGCTCTACCATGACTCAAGTGCTTAGATGTCAGAACATCTGAAATCGGCACTTGTTCAAGTATAAGTTACACAATAGGGAACTAGAACCACAATCACAAGTTAGTCTGGGTTGAGCAGCTGTCATTTGTTTTTGTTTGGCCATTAGAAATTTCAAGGACTGTGATAGCTTAGAACAATATGTATTAGCACAGTGGTGGGGAACCTTTTTCCTGGCAAGGGCTATTTGCACATTTGCACACACCCCCACCACACAAGGATCTCTCTCACACACACTCTCTCTCTTTCTCTCTCCCCCCCGCCCTGCAGGCCGCACAGCAGCCCAGGATCACACACACACACACACACACACACTCACCCGTGCGATCAGGGGAAGTACCCCCCCCTCGCCGCCCAGGGATCTCTCTCTCTCTCTCTCTCTCCCCGGGCCACACAGCAGCCCAGGATCACGCGCACACACTCACCCACGCGATCAGGGGAAGCACCCCCCCCCCTGCACAGGGATCTCACACAAACACACACCAACGCGCTGGCCGAGAAGAATGGAGCACGGGGAGGGCTGGGCAAGGACCCTTGGCAGCCGGGCTGTGGGCTGGATAAAATGATCCCACGGGCCGGAGGTTCCTCACCTCTGTATTAGCAGAAAACAAAAGCCTTAGTGAGGGTATTCACAGGTGCCCTCAAAGATGGCAAGGGGTATCTATCTGGAAACAAAAACCCTGGTTCTGTATTTGCTCTGCTGCAGTTCTGGTTTTCTGAAGGTGCAGGCTGCACATTTCCCCTTATTACCAGTAGAATTTACTGGTAATGTATTTAGGGTTAATGTTTTCCTATTGAAATTGTGGGTGTAAATTCAATGTTCTCTGGATTCACAGCAAAAAATAATGACAGTTTTAATCCAAAAGCTTACTTAGGTGCTGAAGGCTCTGCAAAGGAACTTTATCTTCCTCTTCATCTTCCGTCAAAATGTCACTCACCGACCAAGGACTCACTGCAGAAAAGCAGGAACAAAACAGTTGAAATGAACGTGGAACAAAAGGTTGGAAAACAACACTGAGGACCTTAACATACTTAACAGCCCATGTGAAGTCATGGTTATAGTTCTGGACCCGACACCTGGTGAGACCCTGATTCTAATCCTCTCTATCATGAAGACTCACCAAGGGGTAGTCACAGTCAGCCCAACTCACCTTACAGGGCTTTTGTGAGGACAAATGAGGTGGAGGAAAAACCATGGGAGCCACTCCCATCGAGGAAAGGTGGGACCATATAGGGGCAAACCCTGCCCCATGGCAAAGCCTTCTCTTCGGGGCCCTTTGTCCACAACTGTCTAAAAATAATTTTACAAATTTGACCCATCAAGTGACCAGATCTGTTGTGACCAAACAGTCATCCCTAGAAATGAGCCTTTCCCATGGAGAAGGAACCCTTCCTAAACTCCCCATCTAGATAAGTCTTTTCCTGTACCGATCACCAAATATACCTCTTTTTCATACAATGGCACTGTGAAATGTAATGAATTGGGGGGGGGTTTTGGTTTTTTACTTTTTTATTTATATCCTGCTTCTCTCCTTTGTGGGGACCCAAAGCGGCTTATCGCATTGTTCTTCCCTTCTCCGCTCTATCTTCACAACAACCTTGTGTGGTAGGTTACAGCGAGAGATGACAATGGGCCCAGAGACACCCAGTGGGCTTCCATGGCACAACAGGGATTCAAACTCGGTTTTCCTTGGCTAAGACCCAAACACCCATAGTCAAAGGGGAAAAAAGCTTTTGTTAGAATCATAGATGGAAGGGACCACTAGGGTAATCTAGTCCAACCCCCTGCACAATGCAGGAAATTCCAAACTACCTCCCCCCCTACACCCCCAGTGACCTCTACTCCATGCCCAGAAGATGGCCAAGATGCCCTCCCTCTCATCATCTGCCTAAGGTCATAGAATCAGCATTGCTGACAGATGGCCATCTAGCCTCTGCTTAAAAACCTCCAGGGAAGGAGAGCTCACCACCTCCTGAGGAAGCCTGTTCCACTGAGGAACCGCTTTGTTAGAAAGTTCTTCCTAATGTCTAGACGGAAACTCTTTTGATTTAAAACTCTTTTGCAGCAAGCAAGGTGGAAAAGGTATCAATACCTTCAGCATTTAACGATTTCTCCCTCTGAACATCCATCGAAGCTTCTGTGCTCACAGACCGAGGAGCTGGATCCACTTTTGGCACACATTGTTCTGGTCAAAAGGCAAAGAGCTCCAAATCAGGGTTATTCAAGTTATACAAGATGAACAGATGTCATGTGGGGGCCTTTTTATTATGTGAGGACACCTCCCAAATTGTTTATACATAACTCCCCCCCCCCCCACACACACACACACCTACTCTGTCCCCTCTCAAGACGGTGGAAAATATATCAGAACATAAACAGTGAGAGCTAATAGTACTGAATAGGAAGCAAATGGGCCAAATCGCCTTCGGCTATAACGAGATATTTTACTCTGCATCCAAATAGGGAATCTGAACCAAGTAGTTCTGTAAGAATAAATCCATTAAAACATTTCTTCTCAGATATCTCCAGGATGTACCTGATGAGAGTTGTTTTGCAAACTTTATTTCTGATAGTACAAATGAATTGTGTTTTGTCCTTTGAACATAGACCAGCAAAGTATTATCTTTTATTTATTTATTTTGAATTTATAACCCGCCCCTCATCCTTATTCTCTTGATTAGACAAGATGTTAGAAAATACAAGCATGTGAAAATAAACCCTACAGATTCTGCAAAAACTAGTGCCAAAATTATCAATGCCCCTACCATTTCTCAACCATTTTAGAGTAAGTAAAATTTAAAGCAAGCTGGCTTTCAGGGTATCAGACAATCAGCAAGAAAACGTATGATACAGGCTGAGTATCCCTTATCCGGACTGCTTGGGACCAGAAGTGGTCTGTATTTCAGATCTTTCTGTATATTGGAATATTTTGGAATTTTCGCATACACGTAATGAGATATCTTGGGGATGGGACCCAAATTCGTTTATGTTTTATATACACTTTATACACATAGCCTGAATGTAATTTTAAACAATATTTTCAATAATTTTGTCTACTTTGAACCATCAGAAAGCAAAGGTGTAACTGTCTCACCAGAATACCTGTATCACCTGTTAAACAAGAACAACAAGCTAACTAACAACAGCACACATTTAATCTCCACCCATGATGCAGTGTACACTATTTATTTTTTTAGGTGAGAGGAAACATTGAAAGCAGGCAGCTCGGATCTGCCTGCATGCCGGCTTGAAGGGTCTGATTTTCAGATGTCTGGATATGGGATGTCTGGAGAAGGGATACTCCACCTGTATAATCAAAATACTGCTACAGGCAAATCCACAGTGGGGCTCCTGCAGATGGCTTTCAGGCGATCCGAGGACATGCCCCAAAAGAGACAGAGATGCGGGGGACGGGGGGAGGGGGGACGGGACTTTTTCAGATTCCAATTCTATGAGTCAAGTGATTATCCCTAGGAATTGTGAGAGAAAGGATGTGTGTGTTTTACTGATTTGTAAATGGGGGAGGGAATAAAGCCATAATTAAATAAATAATCCAGGGGGGGGATTATTATTATGCATTCACCTCATCCAGGTCAAATCAAAACACAGACTGAATTAGTGCATCAACCATTTTCAGGGCCTTCAGATTTTTTCCATTTAAATTTAAACAATGTAAAAGAAGTGCCCACTGCATGTACGTGTCACTTTTACAAGTATTATTGCCAATAAAAATAATTTCCACATAAAGCTTTGAAATCAAAAATAACAACTAAAGCACACACAATTAATTTTTCCTAATTAAGTATTTCAGTTCACATATTTGTTGCTATTGAGACATAAAATTATGTTCAGGACACTGGATCAAGGGCATTGGATAATTTGCCAGAAAAAAATTCCCATTCTAATTGTCCCAGAAAACCCACATCACTGAATAGGGAGCGTGGGTGGGGGGGCGCTGAGAAAAATCAGCCTACCTTTGTGTTTCTTGTAGCAGGGCACTGAACAACTGCAAGAAAAAATAATTTAAAATGTTAAATGCAGATCAGAATGTAAGAACTATCACAAGGTTCCCTTCTTCTGCACCCGCCTGCCTGGCTTTAGGAGGGAATCCAAGATGCCCTGTACCAGTCCCCGCCTTGTGCCAGTGGTTGATTGGGGTCCCTATGCATATACATGTGCCCTAGGGTTCCCAGGTCCCTCTTTGCCACCGGTGGAAGGTTTTTGGGGCAGAGCCTCAGGAGGCCGGGGTTTGGGGAGTGGAGGGACTTCAATGCCACAGAGTCCAATTGCCCAAGCGGCCAATTTATCCAGGGCAACTGATCTCTATCGGCTAGTGATCAGTTGTAATAGATCTCCAGCTTACTACCTGGAGGTTGTGGAAGAACAAAGGTATCAAACTCATAAATATTATGCAAAACGTGATCTATTATTTACAAGTGCAAAGCACCAAAAATGACATGAGCATATAACACAATAACAATGTGTAGCTAAAAGCTACCCGAAGAAGACGTATTATTTGCAAGGTAAGTGCAATGATATTGTCGAAGGCTTTCATGGTCAGAGTTCATTGGTTCTTGTGGGTTATCCGGGCTGTGTGACCGTGGTCTTGGTATTTTCTTTCCTGACGTTTCGCCAGCAGCTGTGGCTGGCATCTTCAGGGGAGTAACACTGAAGGACAGTGTCTCTCAGTGTCAAGTGTGTAGGAAGAGTAATATATAGCTAGAAAGGGGTTGGGTTGAGCTGAATCATTGCCCTGCAAAAAGTAAGTACAATGACTTGTTGACAACTTTCTTCTTTTAACAGAAAGCAATAATGGAGCCTGGAAACGGGAGACGCATGCCTCTGCAAATAACACGTCTTCTTCGGGTAGCTTTTAGCTACACGTTGTCATTGTGTTAAGTGTTTGTATACGCTCATGTCATTTTTGGCGCTTTGCACTTGTAAATAATAGATCATGTTTTGCATAATATTTATGAGTTAGATACCTTTGTTCTTCCACAGTTCGCTTTTGGTATCTGTGCTGTAATTTTGCTATACTACCTGGAAGTTGGCAACCCTAATGTGCCTGCCTACAAGGAGACGGATGCCAGAAGGGCTCAGGCCTTGATGTTTGGGGGGGGGGTGAATTTAAGGAGCCTGGTCCTCGCTGTAGTTTAGCTGGGGAGGATAAAGGTCGGCCAGGGGTCAAGCCAAGCCCGTAAACCAAGTGCCAGCATTCACACGTGCAATAAAAAAACAAAACACCCATTACAGCAGAACCACGCTCACGTCACTCCCCCCAGGGAATTCTGGGACTTGTAGTTCTGGCGCAGCCCCTCCACAGCCCGCTCCCCGGTCTCCAGCCCGCACGGCGAACTACAACCCCCAGGATTCCGGGGAAGGGAAAAGGAGCCACGAGGACCATCCCCGCCCACAGCGGGCCTGAACATACCCCAGCGCCTGGAGCATGGGCAAAAAAGGAGCGACTCTGAGCATACGCGGAGGGCATTTGACCACCCAGAAACCCCACTCATGGGGCTTCTATTGGTCCTAATGCAACCCTTCCTTGGGAAGCAGAGGGCAACTCTGAGCATACAAAGGTCTATCCGGCCCCTGGGCACGCCAAGCCCGGCCCCGATTTCACTCTGAGCATGCACAGAGTCCTCCCCACCGCCGGGTGACTATGGGGCGGGCCCTCAGGACCGGTCGCAGCTTCTACAGCGACCTCCGCCCCCCCCCCCGGGGTCACTTCTCCCCTCGGGAGCTTCCTTCCGAGCAAGCACGCTCGAACCCGGGACTCTGCAGCCCCCCACCCGAAGGGCCCAGGCGAGCAAACCCCCCCCCCCGACCGCCCCACTCACTATCTGGCCCTGCAGGCCGGGCAGCGGTACCGGGCGGGGCGCGCGCTCCCCTGGGCGCACACGCCGCAGCGGCCGCCCGCCTCCATGGCTCCGGCCGGGGCTCCTCAGCGGCTCCGCGTGGGTCCCGCCGGCCCTGGCCCCGCCCCCTGGGGGCGTGGTTCCGGCGCCCTCGCGGCCGCGTCAGCAGGTGGGCGTCATCATGCGAGGCGCCGCTGCGAAGGCTGCGCGCGCGGCGGTTCGGGCCGAGGCCCCTCGCAGGCCTGCAGGCCCCAACGAGGGGGCGGGGGGGGGGTTGCTTTGAATCTCCACGCCTGTGGGCGGGAGCCGGCCAGCGCACCCCACCGGCCTCCGGCTGCCCTACCAGGCGGGAAACTTTGCCATGGTGGGGCTGGAGCAAACGACCCCGAACTTCTCTTTGGGAGACGGGATCGTAGACACGTCTAATCCGAAGGCAACACCATAGCACCAACTGCCTTCCCCACTCCGGTCTCTGTCTGTCTGTCTCTGTCTTTCTTTCCTTCCTTCCTTCCTTCCTTTCCTTTTCCTTCCTTTCCTTTCCTTTCCTTCCTTCCTCTTTCTTTCTTTCTTTCTTTCTTTCTTTCTTTCTTTCCTTCTTTCCTTCTTTCCTTCTTTCCTTCCTTCCTTCCTTTCTTTCTTTCTTTCTTTCTTTCTTTCTTTCTTTCTTTCTTTCTTTCTTTCTTTCCCTTTCTTTCTTCCTTTCTTCCTTTCCCTTTCTTTCTTCCTTTCTTTCCTTCCTTCCTTCCTTCCTTCCTTCCTTTCTTTCTTTCTTTCTTTCTTTCTTTCTTTCTTTCTTTCTTTCTTTCCCTTTCTTTCCTTCTTTCCTTCTTTCTTTCTTTCTTTCTTTCTTTCTTTCTTTCTTTCTTTCTTTCTTTCTTTCTTTCTTTCTTTCTTTCTTTCTTTCTTCCTTCCTTCCTTTCTTCCTTTCTTTCTTTCTTTCTTTCTTTCTTTCTTTCTTTCTTTCTTTCCCTTTCTTTCTTTCTTTCTTTCTTCTTTCTTTCTTTCTTTCTTTCTTTCTTTCTTTCTTCCTTCCTTCCTTCCTTCCTTCCTTCCTTCCTTCCTTTCTTTCTTTCTTCCTTTCTTTCTTTCTTTCTTTCTTTCTTCCTTTCTTCCTTTCCTTTCCTTTCCCTTTCTTTCTTCCTTCCTTTCTTTCCTTCCTTCCTTCCTTCCTTTTCCTTTCTTTCTTTCTTTCTTTCTTTCTTTCTTTCTTTCTTTCTTTCTTTCTTTCTTTCCTTCCTTCCCTTTCCCTTTCCCTTTCCCTTTCCCTTTTTTCCTTTTCTTTTTTCTTCCTTCCTTCCCTTCCTTCCTTCCTTCCTTTCCTTCCTTCCTTCCTTCCTTCCTTCCTCTTTCTTTCTTTCTTTCTTTCTTTCTTTCTTTCTTTCTTTCTTTCTTTCTTTCTTTCTTTCTTTCCCTTTCCCTTTTTTTCCTTCTTTCTTCCTTCCTTTCCTTCCTTCCTTTCCTTCCTTTCCTTTCTCTTTCTTCCTTCCTTCCTTCCTTCCTTCCTTTCTTTCCCTTTCTTCCTTCCTTCCTTCCTTCCTTCCTTCCATCCTTCCTTCCGCCATTTATGCATGGAAGGTTTTGCCTTGGATTTGCCACTCTCTAGACTAGAGGCACATTTCCCCAATCTGAATTCTCAAAACCCAACAGTAAGCCCCCATGCAGAGTTCTGAGAATTCAAATGGAAAAAATGTGCATCTAGACAGCAGCAAATCCAAGGCAAAACCTCCCATGCATAAATGGCCTGCCTGCCTGCCTGCAATGATCAACCAATGTACACAAAATCACGGAAGACTGTCAAACGACCTCGGAAAACTACATCAGTCCCTTCCTCCAGTGAGTCTGGGATCGTGTGCATTATGTCTTTTTACAACAACCCTGCAAGGTAGTTTTGGCTGTGAAACTGCCTGGCCTTAGGTGACCCAGGATTTGAAATAATTGAACCCCGGGTCTCTGTAGCCCTATGCTGGTACTTTGACCACTACACCACATCATCTCTTGTGAATCTCCGTCTGCATTACAAAATAGATAATATTTCCAGAAACTAGAATTTTCTGGAAACCCAGAATTAATCGGTCCTTAAGGGCAATGAATATAAGGAATCTGTCAGACATGGTCAGAGAAAGGAATGTTGTGGTTTCTCCAGGTGCTGGCCTTGGCCAGCTCTGTGTCCGGTAAACAGTGTGTTTAGACTGCTCTCTGTGGGAAGTCTCCTAGCACCCTGACAGCTCCTAGGAGGGGGTTGCCATGGTATCCAGATCTACCCCGATTTGCCCTTTGCTCTTCCATATATGCTCTGTACTGTCCCCATAGATTTCACTAGTGTCCATCTGACTCCTGGCTTCTGCTACCTGTAGATTTTCCAATAAATCAACTTTCTTTGGACTGTCGGTCTGCTGGTGTTGTTTATGGGATTATCACGGGACTAGAGCTCACAGAATCACAAAATCAACCTCTCAGACTCCTAGCTGTGTGTGCTGCAACAGACTAGGGTATCTGTTGTGTTAACTATTCAAAGATAGACTGCCTCTGTACACAGAGGTTCTATTCCTGACTCATAATAATGCCTTTGTTGAGTCCAACCAAAATTCTATTTAATCTAGCATTCTGTTTCCAGCAGTGGCCAGACAGATACGTCTGGGAAAGAAGACATAGCACCTTTTTCTATTGTTCTTCCTCAGCACTGAGATAGACTGCCCTTGAACATGGAGGTTATCTTTGGCTGTTGTAACTAACAGGAGAAGAATAAAATGCAAAACCTGATATAACATTATACTGGAGAAGCTAAATAAGCAGGTACCAGAACATGAAGGGGACAGGGTGGATGCAGGGAAAAATAATTAGCGGCCAATGGGGAAAAAAAAACAGAGAACAAAAATGAGACCAAAGGAAGCAGACAAAACAAAACAAAAAAATTCTAGTTGGTCTCCAGGTTGCCGTTGATGCTGGATGACGAGATTAATACCCATAAAAATGCTAACTTTTACTGATCGGCAAACACTGTAAAACATGGCTATTTGCTGTGCAGTGATGCACTTGCAAATTAAATGAAATAGGGCCAGCTGGGCCCTTCCTGGCTAAAGGTTAATAATTCTGAAAGAAGGGATTTTTTAATTTAGAAAATCAATACAGGGCCAAAGCAACCAAACCATCTCCTTAGTGAGCTCAAACGTTAGGGAGAGGAGGTGGTGATAGATCAATCATTTTTATAAAAAACCTCCAAGAGATTATTCAGGCAGTTTTGCTACATGTTTTTGTTAAGGACTCTTATGTGCATGTTGTTCACCTTTATATTTACTTCACTTATACCCCACTTTTCTCCCTATTGGGGACCCCAAGTGGCTTACAAGATTCTCCCCTTCTCCATTTTTATCCTCAGAACAACCCTGTGAGGTAGGTGAGGCTGAGAGAGTGTGACTGGCCCGAGGTCACCCAGCAAGCTTCCATGGCAGAGTGGGGATTCTAACCCGCATCTCCCAGATCCGAGTCTAACCAGTGCACCATGCTGCCTTTAAGGCACAGCCCATCGCACATTAATACTAAGCACGTTGTTAAGGTCCCCATGCTTCCCAGAAATATTTGACACGATTCACATTCAAATAATAAATAGCAATTAAAAAACACACATCCTGGATTAAGATGGACTCCATTAAAGGGGGCGATTGGGGAGGGGATTGAGGGTGGGTGGGAGATGGGTCGAGAATGGAAGAGAGCCTGGGGAGACGTACTTCTCAGTCCCCCCCCCCCCCTTAATGCTGAACCATCTCCGCCTGCTGTTCTCTTGCAATACTAGCCTAGGACTACAATGGGGGAAAGACAGCATTGGGCCCACGATAGCCAGTTCAGTAAAATAACATAGCCTGCTTTGTAGGTACGGTTACCAGGTCCCTCTTTGCCACCGGTGGGAGGTTTCTGGGGCAGAGCCTGAGGAGGGCGGGGTTTGGAGAGGGGAGGGACTTCAATGCCATAGAGTCCAATGGCCCAAGCGGCCAATTTATCCAGAGCAACTGATCTCTATCGGCTGGAGATCAGTTGTAATAGATCTCCAGCTACTACCTGGAGATTGGCAGCCCTATTTGTAGGCCCCAGCCTGGCTTCTTCAGCCAGGGTCAGAGCCACAGGGAAGAGGGGGCTTGGAGGGACCTGGTCACTCTGGGAGCCTCCAAGCCCCTTCCCTGAATTTGCAACATTATTTTTTTTTCTTTTGACATGCAACTCTCTGGTCTTTTTATTTCTGGAAACATAAGGGGAAGCAGGGAGGCTGGATTCTACCCAGGCGTGAACAAAGACAGCCAGCGTGGTATAGTGGTTGAGAGGTGTTACCCTGGGCAGACAGTCTCCACTTAAATTGGGGAATTAGCTGGAGACAGAACTGGTGGTGGGGGTAGGGGGGTAGGATCAATAACCTACCAGGATTGTTCCGGGTGACAACTCCTAAATGAACAGGCGGTGGTTGGAACAGAAATGGGTTTTATTAAAGAAGAATAAAAGTAAAAATATATTTCAAAAAAATGAACATACACATGCAAAGCACGCAAGAGCTAACTAAAGAAAAGGGAGGAGGTGGGGTAGCATTTAGGGAAGGGTGATACTTACTAGTCCTGAAGAAGACATCTACGAAAGCAGCGCTGGAGGGAAAACGACCAGCGTTTTCAGAAGCAAAAAGTGGACCCATGTGCAAATAATGGTCTGCTTGGAGCACTGATTAAATCACCCTAAGGTGACACAATGGGGTATAGCTAGCCCCATTGTTTAAGGGGCCAGGGGAGAAGGTCAGCTGCCAACCCCTTCCTGCCCAGGTTTGAAAACAACAAGATGGATCCCAAAACTCTGAGGGTCCTCCAGTTTGGGGAAGCGGTGCCCGACTCTGATCTTAGAGGTCCCCTGCCTCCATGAAGCCCTTTATCAGGAGGAGGGGTCCGACTGCTAATAGAGCGGCGGACTGTGATCTAGAGAACTGGGTTCGATTCCCCCCTCCTCCACAGGAAGCCTGCTGGGTGACCTTGGGCTATTCACAGTTCCCTCAGAACGCTCTCAGCCCACATGGAGGCAGGCCATGGCAAACCACCTCTGTTTGTCTCTTGCCTTGAAAACCCTATGGGGTTGCCATAAGTCAGCTGCGACTTGACGGCACTTTACACCACCACATAAACAAAGCAGCCAACCTGTTCCCGCTTTCCCCATGTTCTGGCCAGCCAGCACAAACTCACCGGATAACCACAAAGCATAGCTTTTCTAAAGTTATAAAATTTTCTTTGGGGTTTCTTTGGGTCGTGTTTAATACAATTAAATACATTCAAACATTTTAAGCTACTGTCGAAGGCTTTCACGGTCAGAGTTCATTGGTTCTTGTAGGTTATCCGGGCTGTGTAATACCAAGACCACGGTTACACAGCCCGGATAACCTACAAGAACCAGTTTTAAGCTACATCCCTTTCGGCTCCTTTGTTCCCAACTTTCTAGGTGCAGCCACAACTTCCGAGAAAAATCTTCAGCCCTGAAAGTTGCTGTGAACCTTGGGCCTTTTGCACCCTGGGGCCTGATCCTGAAGCTCAGGCACACGCCCTCCGCCTGAAGGGCAGTAAGCGGAGTCATGGGAAACGGAAAGGAATCACACCGTGAAGCGTCATTGCCCTATTTTCTACCCCCACACTAGTCACTCATCATTGTTCCAAGATATATATATATATATGATTGACCTGCAGGCCTGGATCCACCCAAATCTGTTATGCGCACACTCTTCCATTCACCAGAGGCTATAAACTGCAGGCTCGAAACCTCTCTGTCATGGCCTGAAACCTGCTTTTCCACCACCCCCACTTTTTAATGAATTGAATAACCAGCCAGAGGGAGAGTTCTGGTGAGCCTCACACCTCTCTTTCCTGATATTTTGGTTGACCCTAATTAACGGGTATGACAACAGCTTTTGTTTTACATACCTAAGGACAGGTTCCTCCACCCCGGTTTGTGAAGATTATCCTCCCTTAAACACCCCATTACCCAGCCTGTTCTACAGAGTGCTTAATGAGGGGAAAGAGGGTGAGTTTGTTGCCACCCCATCAGTGGCTGCTCAAGGCGAAAATAGGGTTTTCAATCTGTACAAAAAAGAGGTGTGTAAGGAATTGGGAGGAATCGGTTAGAGATTCCTCTCTCATCCACATCTCCCATTCCAGAGGTGACCAAGCCGATTTGCTGTTTTCTTTCCTCCCCTTTAGTGGATACTCAGGTCATTTTTTCACGGAGGTTTGGCACGGTTTTGCCTTTGTTTTGCCCCGCTTCAAATTTTTGATTTTTCATGAACTCTTCGAGTTTTAGCAGAAAAACCGCGTCAACTCTGCGTCTTCTCAAACCTGTGTTGGTCCGTTCTTTGTGGTTGCTACGCGTTTTTCTTCCGCTCCATGTGAACAGCGATTGGCTGGGAGAGTTTCAAGCCCGGGGAACAACCTCCCTCCAAGGCAGGACAGATCTCCCTCCTGCAAATCCAAGCCAAAACTCCAGTCACCCTTTTGAAGAGGGGCAGCTTTTACATGCCAAGCAGATATTCTCCCATTGAGTCATAGCCTCACATTCAAATGAATTATTCATTTTTAAACAGCCCTGGAGAAAGATCAGCCAAGGGGACCCTTGCAGTTCTGGCAGCTCTGCAAGATCCGCTTGGCTTGTCCTTGGGCAGTGGCAATGAACCTGCCCCCATTGCGATCATCGCCGTGGCCCAGATATACGCTGAGCATCCCCTGTGGCACTACCAGCATTTCAGGGGAAACTTGAGGCCGCTTGCTCCTGGCTCCTGCCCAGTGGCCCACCAAGGACTTTCCCGTCTGCTCATGTTTCTCAGCATCTGCTCCCTGAGATCCTTTAACTGGGATTGAACCAGGGACCTTCGGCAGAGTCAATGAGCTGAATGCAGAGTCAATGAGCTGCCGCCACTGAGCATGAAACCCTCCAGGGCTGAGCTGGAACATCTCATCTTAGGTTCCTTGGTCACTTTTAAAAAATAAAAACAAATGTTCTCTATTGACATTCAGATTCTGAATCTATTGACATTTTTATTGTATTAACTACTGTTTTCTGGAGAGGGAGGGGGAGAGAATCGGCATCCTTCCTTTCTCAACTGAAAAAGTTTTGAACACAGAGGCAGGGGATTCAAATGCTTCCTGGGAGCTCTTTCTGAGCAGAAGAAAGGTTTTTTAAAACCGAGGCTTGGATTTCTCCCCCACCTCCTTTCAGATTGCTCCGGGGTTTTTTTTTTTTTTTTTTGGTCTTAAAATGTTTTTTTTTTATGAAGCAATTGGGTTTTTTGGGGGGAATTTTCTCTCACATTAAGGTCTACAAAGTAGAATCATAGAATTGGAAAGGACCACCAAGGTCATCTAGTCCAACCCCCTGCACAATGCAGGAAATTAATAGCTACCTCTCCCCATATCCCCAGTGACCCCAACCCTCCCCCTGCCATGCAGGATCCCACAATCAAAGCACTCCCGACAGATGGCCACTAGCCTCTGCTTAAAGACCTCCAAAGACGGGGACTCCACCACCCTCCGAGGCAGCACATTCTGCCGTCGAACAGCCCTCACCGTCAGAAAGTTCTTTCTAATGTTTAGGTGGAATCGCTTTTCTATTCGTTTAAATCCATTACTTCGTGTCCTAGTCTCTGGAGCAACAGAGAACAAGCTAGTTCCCTCATCAACATGACACCCCTTCAAATATTTAAACATGGCTATCATGTCACCCCTTAACCTTCTCTTCTCCAAACTAAACAAACCCAACTCCCTAAGTCTCTCCTCATAGGGCATGGATTCCAGACCTTTGACCATTCTGGTCGCCCTCCTCTGGACACGCTCCAACTTGTCAACATCCTTCTTAAATTGTGGAGCCCAAAACTGGACACAGTATTCCAAGTGAGGTCTGACCAATGCAGACTACAGTGGTAGTATTACTTCCCTTGATCTAGACACAATACTCCTATTGATGCAGCCCAGAATTGAATTGGCCTTCTTGGCCGCCATATCACACTGTTGACTCGTGTTCAGTTTGTGGTCCACTAAGACTCCCAGATCTCTTTCACATGTACTGTTGTCAAGCCAACTATCTCCCATCTTGTACCTGTGCCTTATGTTTTTTCTGCCTAGGTGAAGTACCTTACACTTCTCCCTATTGAAATCCATTTTATTGCTTATGGCCCAGCTCTCCAGTCTATCAAGGTCATTCTGAACTCTGACCCTGTCAGAGGGTATTAACTACCCCTCCCAACTTGGTGTCATCTGCAAATTTGATTATCATGTCCTCTATTCCATCATCCAAGTCATTTATAAAAATATTAAATAGTACTGGTCCCAGGACAGACCCCTGTGGCACCCCACTGGTCACTCCTCTCCAGGATGAAGTTGTGCTGTTAATGAGCACCCTTTGGGTTCGGTTGGTCAACCAATTACCAATCCACCTAACGGTAGTAGTGTCCAGCCCACATTTTACTAGCTTTGTTTCAAGAAGATCATGGGGGACTTTATCAAAGGCTTTACTGAAATCAAGGTACACTACATCTACAGCATTCCCTTCATCTACCATACTTGTCACTCTATCAAAAAAGGTATGAGATTAGTTTGGCATGACCTGTTTTTGAGAAACCCATGTTGACTGTCAGTGATCACAGCATTTCTTTCAAGTGCTTACAGACAGTCTGTTTAATTATCTGCTCTAGTATCTTACTTGGTATTGATGTCAAGCTGACTGGGTGATAATTGTTTGGGATTCCCCCCTTTTAAAGTTGGGGCATGACCTGGCCCAGCACAGGCTGCCTGAAAGGAGACAAAATCATAGCAGAGACTCATACGGATAGAAAGCATATAGTTATTTATGAGGGCAGGGAGTTCTGCATTTCTGCATCCAGAGTGATTGGGGTGCCTGAATGATCCATTACACACCCACTGCAAAGACTGATTGGTAATTATCAGCACCCAGCAGATGCAAAGTTAGAGCAGCAAAGCATACAGAGATGCAGCAGGCAGCCTCCTGTTTGGAGTTCTTAATTATTGAATGAATGTATTTATTCTGGCACATCAGCAAATCTCTCATACTAACATGAAATGAAACTTAATCTATTAATATATGCGAAAGTACATTTACATTTCCAAATGAAAAATAAACAGTAAGAATTTATTCACTTGAAAAAATTGACAGTAAAAGATCCAGCCCAACTCACACAAAAATGCACAGCTCAGTCATACATGGGGAAAATATTTCTATAATAGGAATCTTAGTAAACCAGGATGGTATACTAGTTGGAGCGTCAGACTAGGACCTGGGAGACGAGAGTTCAAATAGCCACACTGCTGTGATGTTCACTGAGTGACCTTGGGCTAGTCACAGTCTCTCAGCCTAATCTACCTCACAGGGTGGTTATGAGGACAAAATAGGGAAACCAATCATGTCTGCTGCCCTGAGCTTGGAGGAAGGACAGAATAGATCTTTGTGGTTCTCTCCCTGGATAGGATTGATTAGATGTTATAAGGGTCATTAATCCACACGCTGCCCTGACCTAGATGGTTCAGGTTAGCCTGATCTTATCGGATCTCAGAAGCTAAGCATGGTCAGCCCTGGTCAGTATTTGGAAGAGAGACCACCAAGAAAGTCCAGGGCAAACCATCTCTGCATGTCTCTTGCCTTGAAAACCTTACAAGTGTCGTCATAAGTTGGCTGAGACTTGATGGTACTTTTCCACCACCACAAATCTGCACACTCATTCTTTATAAAGCCAAGGATGCTGTTCTCTAATCAAAAGAAATTAAGCCATTGATTGAGTTTCTGTGTTTGGGTAAATCACTGCAAAATTATTCACAGCAAAATCCTACCACATTCTAGATTTCATAGCAAGATCCGATTCTCAACAGGAAAAAAACAATAACCTTTCCTTCTAGTACCGAGGAACTGTCCGCCTGTCCCAGTGCTGAAATTTACTAACGTTGAGGTGCTAAGATGGGAATTCAGCTCCCCCAGATAACAAAACTCCCCGTAACCCCCATGAAGACGCTCAGTCTTGCCTGCTTGGGTATTTCAAGAAGCTTAGATTGAAATCCTCACGAGTGCCTCACAGCTTGTGTCGTTGCAAGCAAAGCCTATGTTGTCCCAATCGCCAGCACTTGGATCCGGTTAGTGGAGGGGTTTTTCAAAAACTTGAGTCTGTGCCTCAGTTTTTTCACCTTTAGAGTATATATGATGGGATTCCCCAAAGAATTCATTGTTATCATCATAGTTGTAAGGTTCCGGAATATGTATACACCTCGAGAGAGTTCACCCGGGCAGTCTTCATGAGTCAAGTCCAACAGAACTCCTATGAAGAAGGGTGAATAGGACAGCAAAGCTAGGACCCAGATGAACACGCTAGTCCGGGTGACCTGGATTTCAGCCAACTTGTAAGTGGCTTGGGCTTGCCCCAGGGCCACCATGGTCATCGTCTGCTTTCTCAAGAAACCAATGATGTTGATGTAGGTGAACAGCGGCAAGAATAAGGCCATGGTACAGTGGGGGATAGTGATGAAAATCAGGTAGTCGATGCAAAGAGGGCTATAAAGAGCAGAGACGTTGGCCTTCTCCAAGCAATTCCACCCCATCAGGGGCATGAATCCCAAGGAGAATGCAAGCAACCAAGTGACCAATGCAGTACCCAAGGTCTGATTTCTGGTAACCCTGTATCTCATCCTCAGGCATTCGGCCACGGCCAAGTAACGCTCAATCCCAATGACTACTAAGTTGTAGATGGTGGCCAGAATCGACATGGTGTAGAAGGCATAAGGTATGAGGATGCCCTTGTACCCAAGGACGGTACTTTCTGGGTCGGTGAGAAACAAGGCGGTGATCCAGAACCCCGAGGAGCTGGAGAGAAGATCAGAGATGGCCAGGTTGCAGAACAGAATGAAGATGGGTTTGTGGAGTTCTTTGGAAAGCACAACGGTGACGATGACGGCGGAGTTGAAGGCCATAGAG
Organism: Euleptes europaea; assembly: GCF_029931775.1. Classification (NCBI taxonomy): domain Eukaryota; kingdom Metazoa; phylum Chordata; class Lepidosauria; order Squamata; family Sphaerodactylidae; genus Euleptes; species Euleptes europaea. The sequence continues at coordinate 32,012,364 of NC_079330.1, read as the reverse complement.
ATGACGGTGATAGTCAGCTGAGGCACCCCCAAAGAAAGAACCAGCTGCTTGTTCCAAACCTCAGTAGTGCCATTGAAGAAACAGTCTGGGTATTCAGTCATGATGGGGGAAAATAAAATAATCCGATTTTAAATGGCTTAAAATTGTGGTTCTCCTGATCCCCATATATGCCGTAGCTCTCAGCTGGATAACACAGGTAGAATTTCTCTCCCTCTCTCTCTCTCTCTCTCTCTCTCTCTCTCTCACACACACACACACACAGAGTGACACACATACACACACACAACGAAAGTTCAACATGACATATTTCTGTTGCTGTAAAATCACCCCACTTATAGGTTAAACGTTAACTCTCCAGGCACCTCAACATTTGGCTTATTAGTTCAGGGAGATGGACTCCTATCCCGAGGTTGCTAGGATGATGCTAGGGAGCGCACATATTCAATAAGCTCCCACTTAACTCCGGAATCTTGTTAGGGCCGCCAAGGTGGGAACTGTGTTAATTAAGGGCTCAGCATAAAGGCCTTGGAAGCGAGGGCGGCTCCTTGGTGGGAGCGGAGCATTTCCACACTGTTCAAAATGCTGCTTGTACATCATGTCCTCACAGTCGCCCTGTAAGGTAGGCAGCTATTCTTGGGCTGATAGTAAACACACAAAGCTCCTGTTGCTGAGTCAGACCATCGGTCCACAAAGTTCAGTACCGCATGGTGACTCTCCAGAGGAAGAGCTTTTGCAGCACCTGTGGCCGAAGATTGTTTCACTGGTGATGTCAAAGACTGAAATGGGGTGTTCTGCATAAAATGTTTTACAGTTTCTCAAGACAAAGAATTGCCCTGTACAGGTGGTCCATCGAGCTAACAGTTGTTTCACTTTAAATTCTGTTCTTCCGCCAAGGAGCTCCAGGCAGCTTACACAATATCCCTTCCTGTTTTATCCTTACGACAACACTGTGCAGGAGGTTAGGTTGAGAAAGAATGACTGGCCCAAGGGCATTCAGCAAGCTTCACGGCTGGAAGGAGAAGAGTTGGTTTTTTATATGCTGACTTTCTCCACCACTTACAGAAGAATCAAACCAGCTTACAGTCACCTTCCCCTCCCCACAACAAACACCCTGTGAGGTAGGTAAGGCTGAGAGAATGTGACTAGCCCAAGGTCACCCAGCTGGATTCATGTGTAGGAGTGGGGAAACAAATCCAGTTCATCAGATTAGCCTCCACCGCTCATGTGGAGGAGTGGAGAATCAAACCCAGTTCTGCAGATCAGACTCCACTGCTCCAAACCACTATACCACACTGGATTTGAACTCAAGTCTCCCTGTTCCTAGCTCAACACTAACTACTGCACCACACCTCTAGCACAGTACTGTCTGCTCCCTGGCTCATTCTGCACAACCAAGACCCTTTCGACAGAAGATGCGCAGGACTGAATCTGTGACTCTCTGCATGCAAAAAAGACATGTTCTGTTGCTGAGCCACAGCTGTTATGGGGGAAGCCCCATAGGTCTCATGTGGGCAAAAAACAGCTTTTGGGGAGTGTCTTGCATTGGGGAAGTGGCACAGAGGGAAAGAGTTTTCTTCCCTAGCACTATGGCCAACTAGAGAGGAGCCTTCTTGGTCAGGGCCCCAAAATTGTGGAACCGTCCACCCCCCCGGGATATCAATCTGTCTCTTTCTTTCATTGTCTTTTGCCACCCAGTGAAGACTAATTTGTTTCATCTGGCCTTTCCCGCAATGCCCCCTGCTTCCTTCCTTATGTTTTAATTGCTGTTTCTGTGTTTTATATATGTTTTGGTTTTAAGATGTATTTTTATAATGTTTTGTTTTGTGAGCCACCTTGGTGGCCCTGATTGGGCAGAAAGGCAGGATGTAAATTCTTGTAAATAAATAAATTGGTCATACCCAAATCATTCCCTCTTGCAGCGACACTCAGGCATTTTGTCTTAATCAGGTAGTGATCCTACTACACCTTTTCCATCTCCTGTCTACCTTTGGCCCTGACCTGGATGGCCCAGGCTAGCCTGATCTCATCAGATCTTGGAAGCTAAGCAGGGTCAGCCCTGGTTGGTACTTGACGGGAGAGCAACAAGGAACAGTTGCTATATAGACCAGGCAGTGGCCAACCACCTCTGTTGGACTCTGCCCTGATCTGGATGACTACCCGATCTCTTCAGATCTCAGAAGCTAAACAGGGTTGGCCCTAGAATAATAGAATCAAAGGGACCAGCCCTCTGCGTAATGCAGGACTATAGTTAGTACTTGCATGGTTGACCACCAAGGAAATCCAGGTGTTGTCTACTGAGTCATAACGTTTGGTCTCTCAGCGTCAGTCTTGTCAACGGTGACAGGCAGTGGCTCTCCAGGGCATTAGGTAGATGTCTTTCAGGTCACCTTTCAAATGGAAACGCTGGGGATTGAAACTGGGACCTTCAGCATGCCCTTCAACAAGGAGGTTGTATTACATGGCTTCAGACCACACATGGCTTAAACTGTGGGTTGGAATCTCAGGTTTATAGGGTAGAAATGCTCCCATCCACCCTGGCACCTGCAGGCCACAAATTGGAGGCTGACTGAAGGTGGCTCAAACCAGGAAATTTTCAACTATGCTCCGTGCTTCAGTGGCCAGGGAAGCAAGCAGTAGTGCCCAGCACAGCAAACAGACCATGTTTGTATCAATCACAGATACAGTTTTTTTTAATTAGATTTTTTAAAGTCACCGCTCACCCAAAGGGTCTCATGGCAACTTACAGCATTAAACTATTAAAAGATGTGGCTAGCACCATCCCACTAACAGAACACCCCAAACTTGTGGATTGGAGCAGTGAACTCTAATCTGGAGAACCGGGTTTGATTCCCCATTCCTCGACATGAGCGGCGGAGGCTAATCTGGTGAACAGGATTTGTTTCCCCCATTCCTACACATGAAGCCAGCTGGGTGACCTTGGGCAAGTCACAGCTCTCTCAGCCCCACCCACCTCACAGGGTGTCTGTTGTGGGGAGGGAGAGGGAAGGTGATTGTAAGCCAGTTTGAGTCTCCCTTAAGTGGTAGAGAAAGCCGGCTTATAAAAACCAACTCTTCTTCTTCTTCTTCTTCTTCTTCTTCTTCTTCTTCTTCTTCTTCTTCTTCTTCTTCTTCTTCTTCTTCCTCTTCCTCTTCCTCTTCCTCTTCCTCTTCCTCTTCCTCTTCCTCTTCCTCTTCCTCCTCCTCCCAAGGCCAACCTAAACAATTCGGCCTTGCATGCCCTGTGGAAACTAAACAAGTCCAGCAGGGCACAGATGTCACCTGAGAGTGCATTCCAAGGGTAGGGGCCACAGCTAAGAAGGCCCATCCCCTGGTGACAGCTAGACGAACCATCCTGAGGCTGGGCATTTGCAAGAGGCTCATAGATGATGACTGAAGAGAGCATGGGGGGGTTTCTAACTGGAGAGGCGGTCCCATAGGTAAGAGGGCCCCATCTCATTAAGGGCTTTAAAGGTTAACACCAACACCTTGGATCTGGAGACTAATTGGAGACAATGAGGTTTGCTGTAACTTCTGAGAGTTGTCGTAGAGAATCGGGGGGGGGGGGGAAGCCAAACTCTGAAGCATGACAAGGCTAGCAACTTGCCTTACCAAAATTTGAACATGACATCATATGAACACATGAAGCTGCCTTATACTTAATCAGACCCTTGGTCCATCAAAGTCGGTATTGTCTACTCAGACCGGCAGCGGCTCTCCAGGGTCTCAGGCAGGGGTCTTTCACGTCACCTACTTGCCTAGTCCCTTTAACTGGAGATGCCGGGGATTGAACCTGGGACCTTCTGCATGCCAAGCAAATGCTCTTCTACTGAGCCACGGCCCCTCCCCACATCCCCAAAGGCACAAACAGGGGCACTGACAAATCCAGGTAGGCGAGCACAGAGACCATCCCTGGTAAACAGGGGCAATCAAGTCTCCAAGGCTGATCTTGAGATTAAGAACTCTGAAATCCTTAGAAGGGGAAAGTTGGCTTGTGAAGTGGACACGCTCAAAGTACCCGTGGCCAGTAGAGGGAGATGTTGCCACAGATTTTGTTCCTCTGCCGTTTAATTCTACCGAAGGCGTTGGACCCGAGGTCAGGAGCCTTGCCTGCAGATGGCCCATGATGCAGAGATTTTGTGCTGGGCTGGGAGACACATCTGCAGATCACGCTGTGTCTGTGTGTGTGTGTGTGTGTGTGGTGGTGGTGGGGACGACTATCAATGCAAATCAGCAAACTCTGAAAGAGAAAGAGTTGTGTGGGGTCTAGGAGGCCGATGAGAATAAGGAACGGGGAACCAACTTCAGCCTCCTGTGGTATCTTAAATGTGTCTATAAGGTGCCATATGGTCACAGCTGACGTATGGTGACCCCATAAGGCAGGGGTCTCCAACAGGGTGCCCCTGGGTGCCAGGGTGCCCGCTGACACCTTTTCTGGCATCTGCCAAGTGATTTTTAGGAAGTTGCCGGGCCGGGCCAGGTAGGGCTTTTGCCCAGCAGGGCTTCTGATTGACAACTGGAGATTTGATGGGCTGTGCAGATGTTTTAAAATGATGCTTTGGCAGCAGCTGCCATCACAGCACAAGCTCCACCTCCTGTGGCAGCCATTTTGTCACTATGCCCACCATGCCGTTGTCAGAATTACAAATGTCTTCAGGCTCCAAAAGGTGGGGAACCCCTGCTGTAAGGAGTTTCAAGACAAGAGATGGGCAGAGGTGGTTTGCCATTGCCTGCCTGTCTATACAGACTCTGGACTTCCCTGGCGGCCTCCCATTCGAGTACAGACAGGGCTGGCCCTGCTTTGCTTCTAAGATTGGGTTGCCAAGTCCCATTCTGCCACCAGCAGAAGATTTTTGGGGCGGAGCCCGAGGAGGGCAGGGTTTGGGGAGGGACTTCAATGCCATAGAGTCCAATTGCCAAAGTGGCCATTTTCTCCAGGGGAACTGATCTCTGTCGCCTGGAGATCAGTTGTAATAGCGGAAGGTCTAAAGAGGTTGGTAACCCTAGCCATTCCAGTCAGGGCTGCACCTTAAATATTATTTATCAGGGCATGAGCTAGGGGAGAGTAAATGTGCAAAAAGCCCCCCTCCATCAGACTGATGATTAGAAGTCCCATAGATGTTGACATTTGACCCAATGAGCTCAGTCCTGGGTTTCCAAAGAGCTTTTATGCTTGTTTGTCTGAACGCTGTGCCTTCAGCAGTGCTAAATGGAAGATATGGCGATTTACCCTACCCAGGAAGACTTTGCTCATGTAATATGAAGAAAATCGATGCGCTCTCTCATATGATGCTGGAGTGCATAGGCGTAAACTATGGGGGGCTGAGGGGCTCAAGCCCCCCCTCCGAACTTGGCCAGGGGGGCTGAGCCCCCCCCCCCCCGGGAACCAGTGCCCACATGAAGGGCTCAGTTACAATGGCAGCTGAAGCATAGACCTGTCCTATCTTCCTTTTGTATCATATTATTTTTTCCATTATTCTTTGGGGCTTTGTTCCTGTTTGCTAGTATGTATTTGTGTGTATATTGAGAAAGGCACTGCTGACAATTTTAGCATCAGTAAGGTACCTTGCCTGTCAGGGCATTGTACTGTGCAGCGGGGAGGGGCTGTGGTTCAGTGGTAGAGCATCTGCTTGGCATGCAAATGGTCCCAGGTTCAATCCCCAGCATCTCCAGTTAAAGGGATAGGCAAGTAGGTGATGTGAAAGACCTCTGCCTGAGACCCCAGAGAGTCGCTGCTGGTCTGAGTAGACAATACTGACTTCGATGGTCCCAGGCTCTGATTCAGTATAAGGCAGCTTCATGTGTTCATGTGCACAGGCTCTTGTAAAGCATGAGGAGTTCATTGTTTTGCACATGTTGTGAATAGGGTCGTGCAAAACATTTTTGGTAAATTTTGGTTTCAGGTTTATTGGGCCAAAAGTGTTTAGACATTTTCAGCAGGCAGAGAACTTAACTCAGACACTTTTGCCCCACTAGGTGGATGTTAGAAGCTTCCTTACAGTCAGTGGATTCAAATTATAGGGAGTTGATTCCGTTCTTTGAGAATGTATCATAAGAAAAGAACATAAGAAAAGTCCTGCTGGATCAGACCCAGGCCCATCAAGTCCAGCAGTCTGTTCACACAGTGGCCAACCAGGGGCCTCTGGGAAGCTCACAAACCAGATGAACTGCAACAGCATTATCCTGCCTGTGTTCAGCCACACTTAATAGGCATGCTCTTCTGATACTAGAGAGAATAGATATGCATCATGACTAGTATTCATTTTGACTAGTAGCCATGGATAGCCCTATCCTCCATGAACATGTCTGCTCCCCTCTTAAAACCTTCTTCTGAGCAGAGATTTTGGGGAGGAACATATCCTACTGGACTGCCCTCTCCATAGTGGACCCCGTCATCTAATGCTTAGCCATTTGCCAGACCCTTGGTGCACAAGATCAAAAAGGAATCTGACTCGTCTCCTTTTAGTGGACCAAGACAGAAATTTCACGGCTTCAGTAACTTCCTTCCCAGCTTCAGCCCTTATGGATAGTGGCATCAAGCTCACCCGGTTTAGGAGAACTTAAATAAAATTTTAATCGATAAATATTATTTTTAATGAACAACAGAAGATTTTAACCTATTTTCGCTGTGATATTATGTTATGATGCCAATAAAGGGGTTGTATTTTTTATATAGATAATTACATTAAACAAGAATACAGGATGTGGTGGCTACTAGTTATGATGCATACCTATTCTCTCCAGGATCAGAGGAGCATGCCTATTATATTAGGTGCTTTGGAACATAGGTACGATGGTGCTGTTGCAGTTGTCTTGTTTGTGGGCTTCCTAGAGGCACCCAGTTGTCCACAGAATGAGCAGACTGCTGGACTTGATGGACCTTAGTCTGATCCAGATTGGCCATTCTTATGTTCTTATGTGTCATTTAAGTACAGAGTATTTTGAATAGCTACATCTTAATGAGTGGGTTATACCTAGATGACGTAATCTGTATAGGTTTACCACTAATTATACCAACACATGCCAACTATTGGGGTGGGGAGGTGAAGGGAAATTGGGAAGGATAGGTGGAATATGGCAGGAGAGGATGCTTGTGGGATCAGCAGAAGGGGTAATAGGGGATTAGGAGAATATTTGATTGTACTGTAATTTTAAAAATGTAAATAAAGAAACAGTTTGCATTATTAAAAGTTAAAGTTGTATTTCAGCTGTGAAGATCATTTGTTGAAGCCTCCCTAAATTTCTGGGAAGCCCTACCTAAACCCCCCATGACCCTGCCTCCATAGACAGTGGCAAAGGAAGCCCCTCCCTGTGATGTCACTGGCCCCGCCCTATGATGTCATAGCAATGCCTCTGGCCCAGCCCCCCCACACACAGGAAACTGGAAAGTTTATGCCCCTGCTGGAGTGCCCCCATTTCAAACTCCAACATGACCAATGGATCACTCCTATTTTAACGAAACTACCTGCCACCGTAACAGGTGATAAAATAATCCCCTTTTGGCTGGTGGATAGAGATTCAAGTATAACATTGGCAGTGGCCAAGTATCTCTCCACCATATTTTCCTTAAAGAAATAAAAAAAAACCCTCCCCATTAACTGCACAAGACCTGTGGGTCATGGGAACTTGGAAGGAAAGGAAAGGACCCAATGCACAGTCCACTGGAGGTACCTGAGCAAATAAGATTTTGCAGTCATCTGTAAATGAGTAGTGAAGGAAGAATTACTATTTTATTTTGGAAGTTCTTTAAAGAGAACATATTATACTAATTGGTTTGCAGTGCAGGTGGGACCCTTGTACACCCCTGAGATCCAGCAAAGTGTGCCCTTCCATTCCTCCCCTGCCCACCTTTGGGCTCTGGCAGCAACCATGACCACAGGTGCTTGTAGGAAGGGGGAGACATAGTTTTTTAATACTTTCTGGACTGCACAGCTTGAAACTTCCCACCAGCATGTGTGTGGCGTGCACAGTGCCATGCACCTGGTGGTGGTGGAAAATGCCATCAAGTTACAGACAACTTAGGGCAACCCAGTAGAGTTTTCAAGGTAAGAGACTTTCAGAGGTGGTTTGCCATCGCCTGCCTCTGCATAGCGACTGTGAGCTTCCTTGGTGGTCTCCCATCCAAGGACTAACCAGAGCTGACCCTGCTTAGCTTCTGAGATCTGACAAGATCAGGCTAGCCTGGGCCATCCACATCAGGGCCTAATGGGACACAACACAATGTTCCGGCTTGCTTGGCATGTGCTCTGTAAACAGATGAGCAGCACTGTCAGATTTGGCAATGCACATTACCTGCTGGGGTATGGAAGTATTGAATGGCAGGTTGAGTTGTGAATGGCACACCCTTCAGTTGTATGTGTGCACACTTAAATCCAGGAAAATTAAGACAAATCCTCCAACTGACACACACCCTTAGGAGGGAGACACATACTCGAACCTGTGAGGATTCCTGACCTCTCTGTGCAAACTCCATAAAATCACTTGCTCAGACAGTCATGCAGAAACAAGAAACTTTAATTGGAAGCTTCAGATGATACAGGCCGCACACTGGTAAAGTTGCAAGTGAATACAGATTCACAAAGACAGAATTATAACCCCTACAGGGAAGCAGATGTCAAACGTATGTTATGCGAATCTACGAGATAATTGTGCATGGTACAAAACATCAAAGAACACAGAGCTTGTTAGTACTATCTACCCACCAAGGCCACAGTGGTGGAAGGGAGTCAGTGAGAGCAAGGGAGGGACGTGGGAAGAGGGAAGACATTCCAACCTGGGGCCCGTCAGACCCTGCGCCAGAACCAAGGAAAGTCAAAAGGCCTGGACTGCTTTTACGAGTCCAGGGAGGGGGGGGGGAACATACAAGGCAAAGGCCTACCCAAGGCAAGGCATACAGACCCTCACATTCTGCCCCCCTTAAGGCCCCCCTCCCTCTAGTCCAGGCGGACGAGGCTTGTCAGGATAGGCAGAGTGAAACTCTCGAACCAGACGGGGAGCCGCCACATGGGGAGCGGCCACCCATTCATCCTGGGCGGACCCCAGGTGCTTCCAGCGGATCAAATAAAACAGTTTTCCCTTTTTCAGCTTAGAGTCCAACACTTTAGAAACTTCAAGATGCGATTCCCCTCCCACAACTGTAGGAACTTCAGACTTAGGGAGAGGGTGAAACTGAGGGGCAGCGACGTACGGTTTAAGTAGGCTGATATGGAACACCGGATGCACCCCTCGAAGAGACTTGGGAAGTTCCAACTCTACCGTGACGTCATTGATCACCCGGGTGATGGGGAAAGGACCTACATACTTGTCACTAAGCTTTTTGCAAGGTCGAAGTGACCGTAGGTTCTTAGTGGAAAGGTAAACCTGCCCTCCCACCTTGAGTTCCCACCCCGGAGACCGATGTTTATCGGCCTGGTCTTTGTACTTGCGCTTGGCCCGTTCCAGGTTTTTTTGCAGCCAGGGCCAAGTGGTCTGTACTACCTGTACCCAATCCTGAACCTCTTGCACCCCCTCGAGTTCAGGAGTGATGTTAGGAGAACCAAAGGGTCCAAAGTCCTTTCCATATACCACGTGAAAAGGACTGAAACCTGTGGAGGAATGGGGGGCGTTTTGTAGGCATATTCAGCAAAAGGTAGTAGGTCTACCCAATCGTCCTGGTGGTAATTGACATAACACCTTAGATAGCATTCTACTACAGCATTGACACGTTCGGTCTGACCATCGGTCTGGGGGTGGTAGGCTGAAGAGAGTCCTTGCTCTCCCACCCCCATGACTTTCAGGAAGGCCCTCCAGAATTTGGCCACGAACTGAGCCCCTCTGTCGGAGAGGACCTTCCTTGGAATCGAATGATGCTTCACCACGTGATTAATAAACAGTTTAGCCAACTTCTGGGCCGATGGTAGTCCCGCACAAGGAACAAAATGAACCTGTTTGGAGAATAAGTCTGTTATCACCCACAGTACAGTTTTTCCCCGACTTGGGGGCAAATCCGTGATAAAATCCATGGCGATCACTTCCCAGGGCATGGTCGGGGTCTCCAGAGGCTTTAAGAGTCCGGGAGGCTTTCCCATCCGTTTTTTGGCCGTGGCGCAAATAGGGCAGCTGCGCATGTACAATTCCACATCGGCCCTCATACCTGGCCACCAAAATTGACGCTGCAATAAATGCAAAGTCTTTACAAACCCAAAATGCCCCACAAGTTTGGCCCCATGAACCAGTCCCAGCACCTCTTTACGGAGTACCTCGGGGACATAAAGCTTACCCCCCTGCAACCAAAAGGAGCCCTGTTGGTCGAGATGTGCGGGAAGCACCTGCTGATCCGCCTCCCTCAGAGAAGCGTCCCGGAGCCGCTGTTGGAAAGCCTCCGGGATTCCTTTGAGGGGAGGAACATCTTGGCGGTGGGATTGGGACCGGGTGGTCACTGCGAATCCCGAGACTTCGCCTCTCTGTTCAGGGGTAAACAGAGAATCCACCGGCCGGTCAAAGTCATTGCGGTATTGGGGGAGCCTGGAAAGAGCATCCGCTAATGCATTGTCCTTCCCTGGCACATGTTTCAGGACAAAGCGGAATTTGGCAAAAAACTGTGCCCAACGAATTTGTTTCGCGGTGAGCTTTCTAGCCCCCTTTAAAGCCTCTAGATTCTTGTGATCGCTGCAAACCTCAAAAGGGATCTCTGCCCCTTCCAGAAAATGCCTCCAAATGGTGAGGGCATGTTTAACAGCAGCAGCTTCTTTCTCCCAAATTGCCCAGTTGATTTCAGATTGAGAGAATTTTTTTGAAAAATAGGCACAAGGTTTCAGCTGACCGGTCTCGTCCCGTTGCAAGAGAGCCCCCCCCATGGCGACGTCAGAGGCATTGACCTGGACCACGAAAGGTTTTTCACAATCAGGGTGCGCAAGAACGGGTTCTGACGAGAAAAGCAGCTTGAGCGTATCAAAAGCCTGCTGGCATTCCGAAGTCCATTGCAACCGAGCAGAGGGCAAGGCAGCTCCCGCCCCTTTCCCTTTTGTGCGTAGGAGCGAAGTGAGAGGGAGCGCTACCTGGGCAAAATTAGGGATGAAGTTTCGGTAAAAGTTAGCAAAGCCCAAAAACTGCTGTAAATGTCTGCGCGTGGTGGGGGGGTCCCACTCCATTACTGCCCGAACCTTCTCGGGATCCATCTCTAAGCCTTGATGGGAAATCACATACCCCAGGAAAGTGATGGAGGGTTGATGGAAATCACATTTAGAAACCTTAGCAAACAGTTTGTGCTCGCGCAGCCGCTGCAGCACCTCGCGTACCAGTTGGACGTGCTCCTCCATGGTTTTCGTATAAATGAGGATATCGTCCTCCGTCCGGCGGGACCACGGGTGGAGTTTGAACCTTCAGTTCATCCATGGCTTGGGCCATGTCCAGCATCACTGCTTGCATGGTATCCATCCGGTCCAGTAAATCCTGGCGCTCTGTCTGCCAGCGCAGCCGCTCCTCATCCATCTGGTGAAGTAGCAGGGCTTCCTTTCGGGCGGGATCGTCCTCGAACCCCAACCCGTGAACCACAGTCTGTCTTGACTGCGCGTCGCTCTTCGGGAGCGACCAATGCCGGGGAGATTCCAGCCAGCTCTCCAAGCGAGTTTGCTTGGACTTTGCACCCAAACCTGACCCTGAGTCAGCTCCACTGGGCGTCTTCCCAGTCGACTTCCCTTCCGAAGGGGGTAGGTCAGGCTTTTTGGGTACAGCGTTGTCCTTCTTGTCGCCGTCGTCCGGCTTGCCATTGTCATCCCCGTTGACTTGCAACTTAATGTGAGGATTCCTGACCTCTCTGTGCAAACTCCATAAAATCACTTGCTCAGACAGTCATGCAGAAACAAGAAACTTTAATTGGAAGCTTCAGATGATACAGGCCGCACACTGGTAAAGTTGCAAGTGAATACAGATTCACAAAGACAGAATTATAACCCCTACAGGGAAGCAGATGTCAAACGTATGTTATGCGAATCTACGAGATAATTGTGCATGGTACAAAACATCAAAGAACACAGAGCTTGTTAGTACTATCTACCCACCAAGGCCACAGTGGTGGAAGGGAGTCAGTGAGAGCAAGGGAGGGACGTGGGAAGAGGGAAGACATTCCAACCTGGGGCCCGTCAGACCCTGCGCCAGAACCAAGGAAAGTCAAAAGGCCTGGACTGCTTTTACGAGTCCAGGGAGGGGGGGGGAAACATACAAGGCAAAGGCCTACCCAAGGCAAGGCATACAGACCCTCACAGAACCACCTTAAAAACAACTGTCACTTGACAGCTTGTCAGGGACTGAAGGCCCAGCAAAAAAGCTTTGAACTTGGGGCAGATAACCCATGAAGAAGTGTTCCCAGTCTGTCTCAGCTACCTCACAGGGCTGTTGTGAAGATAAAATAGGGGACAGTCCTTTTTGCTACCCTGAGTTCCTGTAGCATGGGTGGGATAAAATTGAAGGCCTTTTATGCATGGCTTTGCTCCTTATTGACTACTTTGGGGCTTTGTTTTAATTATGCATGCATTTTCCGACCTTCAGAGGTCGCCTCGCTTTCCCCACATGTTTCCCCACATTTGACGTGGGATCCCCCCACCAGGGATGAAGGCGCAATCATGTTCCCCCTTAAATATATGGATGAAAACAAATAGATAACTGCTGTTGAAACTGTTTTTGCATCTATTGCATTAAAATGACATAAACTAATCTGGAATGTGTTGGAGGAGAGTTGTACTATGGATATCTTGGACCACCAAAAAGACAAATCAGTGGGTTCTAGATCAAATCAAGGTCTCTAAAAGCTAAAACGATTAAATTGAGGCTATCACACTTTGGTTACATTCTGAGAAGACAAGTGTCACTGGAAAAGACAATCACGCTAGGAAAAGTTGAAGGCAGCAGGAAAAGAGAAAGAAGAAGAAGAGTTGGTTTTTATATGGCGAATTTCTCTACCACTTAAGGAAGAATCAAACTGGCTTACAATCACCTTCCCCTCCCCTCCCCACAACAGATACCCTGTGAGATAGGTGGGGCTGAGAGAATGTGACTAGCCCAAGGTCACCCAGCTGGCTTCATGTGGAGGAGTGGGGAAACCAACCCAGTTCTCCAGATTAGAGTCCGCTGCTCCAAACCACCGCTCTTAACCACTACACCACTCTGGTTCCAACAGGAGATGAATTGACTCATTGATTAAAGGAAGCCACGGCCCTCGGTTTGCAAGACCCAAGCAAGGCGTTTTGGAGGACATTAATCCATAGGGCCACTGTACGTCGGAAGTGACTTGATGGCACTTAACACAATCAGGAATGCCAGCAATTAAAACACTCACCTTTACAAAATGTGTGTATTTGTGCATGAAAGGGCACGCGTGTGTATTCCTTTCTGCCACAACCCTGGCTGCTAGTGGAAGTTTCCACTGCAGTGCCCTGAGCCTCCTGTATTTACACAGAAGCCACCTTCTCAGCTCAGATTGCTGGACTTGTCAGCTACCAGGAGGAAGGACACATCATCTGCCCATCCTGTTTCCCACAGCAGGCAGTTCAGATTCTGCTGAAGTTTTGCAAGCTGCAGCATTAGACAAACACCGTGTATTGCTTCTCTTATTTTGTTTAATATTCTCTGGATTTTTAATGACCTTACATCATTTCTTGTGGCTTTGCTCATTCTGAAAAGAAATCAAGGAAGCGTTGCAGGGTATCTGCTCCATTGAAAACTGGTGGAAATCTCCTTCGTCCCACCCCTCTGGGTTTTGTGTTTTACACTTCCAAGAATCTCATCACGGCCCCATGAGCTGCATTCATCAGTTTAAAGGGAAAGCTGAACTCAGCTCCCAAGACCAACACCAGTGTTCCCATAAAATTGCACATAGGACATAACCCTTGTGTTTGTGGGTAAAAGGGTTTTGGCGGAACTTTGGTTTGGCTGTGTTTGAAGCAAGCAAGAAGCCAGAACTCTTTATCCTGCATTGAGCAGGGGGTTGGACTAGATGGCCTGTATGGCCCCTTCCAACTCTATGATTCTACGACAGTGGTTCCCAACCTTTGTTTGACCAGGGACCACTAGGACTTTTTTGTTCGGTGCAGGGACCCCAAGGTTCAAAATTAAAATCCTGAGAATTTGAAAATAAACTTTAATCATAACTGTTAGTTAAACATTAAACTTAGATTTGAATATATATTTTTATAATAGAGAACTTTTAATTGAAAATATTAATTTATTATGGGTTTATAACTTTGTTTCGCGGACCTTAATTTAGTTCTCGCGGACCTCTGGGGGTCCATGGACCCCCAGTTGGGAACCAGTGTTCTACGACCATGAGGCTCAGCTTCCCAGCTGTAAACCCATTGGTTTCACAATGCTGGTTGTAGGGTTACCAACCTCCAGATGGAGACTGGCGATCTAGAATTACAACTGGAGTGATAAAGTCAAACCTGAGAGGGCGGGGGGAGGGAGTTGCCGCCATCTTGTGTGGAGCGATTGGACCAGCCAGGGAGGAAGCAGGAGGGAAGCAGCAAGTCAGCTGCCAACCTACCATGGAGGAGCCGCCATGAACCCCGAGTATGACTACCTGTTCTAGCTGCTTCTGATGGGTGACTCCAGTGTGGTGAAGTCCTGCCTCTTGCTACGAATTACAACTCCAGATGACAGAGATCAGTTCCCCTGGAGAAAATGGCTGCATTGGAGGGTGGACTCTGTGGCGTTATACCAGCTGAAGCCCCCCTCCCCAAATGCCACCCTTTCCAGGCTCCACTGCCAAATCTCCAGGAATTTCCCAACCTGGAGTTGGTAACCCTATCCGGATGTCTACAATAGGGGCTAATCCAGAGAGATAAATCCAGAGAAAACTAGTGATATCCGTAGTAATAAATCACAATAGCAAGGATGGGGAAGTTATTTCCAATTTATTGCGGATCCAACAACATGTTTGAACCTTTGAAGGCCATGCAGAGATAAGAAATGAAGAACTGATATTTAGAAATCATCAATGTTTGAAGGCCTAAAAGCCTTTTTTCCTATCCTTTCAGTTTTTGTTGTTGGAGGGGAGAATGCTAGATTAGCAAGCCTGAAGGAGACCAATTTTCTGTACGATTTGAGGCCCAACATTATCAAAGATCTCCAGTTCCATGATTCTTCCCTCCAGACAAGAAAAAGCAAAAGTGCAGTGGCATTAGAAGCAGAGGGCCATTTTGTTCGTCTTACCTCACCCAAAGTCCCACATTTTCCTTCCCCCATCCACAGCAGAGGGTATGACCTCATGTAATGACATCACAGCGTGTCACATTTCCTGCCCCTCCCCTGCCACCAGCAGCCAGTGATGGATCAGGGGTACGTAAATGGGGAACCTTGTGATGTTAGTGGTTGAGGTGATTTGTCAGTTGTCCTTGGATGGGCGGCTGCCATTTTCCCACAAGAGGTGCAGGTTTTGAGTGGGCAGGCACACCTCTAATGTGCAGCATCCTGAAAACCTTGGCTTCGGCTTATGACAACAGACTTGAAAATGTACAGTACCAGGTGAATAATGACACTTGCCAGAGACTGCTTCAACATGTGTGCTTAGCGCTGCCAACTCCTGGGGTTGATGTGTGGATCAACAGGGTTGGGAAGACCCATCTATGCTTGTATAAAGAGAGGTAAAGAAATTAATAATCAGATCAGTAGCCATCCTGATGAAGATGGCTCAGCCTAGCTTGAAGCCAAAAATCTAAAATGGGTCCCTCCCTGGTAGTTAAAACACATCCAGAAACTACATCAATTGACCATTTGTGTGTGTTCATTAAGCGCCATCAAGTTGCTTCCGACTCATGGTGATCCTATGAATCAATGTCCTCCAAAATGTCCTATCATTAACACCTTTGCTCAGGTCTTGTAAACTGAGGGCCATGGCTTCTTTTATGGAGTCAATCCACCTCATGTTTGGTCTTCCTCTTTTCCTAATGCCTTCAACTTTTCCTAGCACTGCTGTCTTTTCCATGAAGATACTTTCAGAGGGTACCCGTGTTAGCCAAATTGCTCTTTAACTTGGGGAATTAGCAAGCAAGATGGCAAACTACAATATTTATATAGCGAGAGCGACTTTTGTATACCAGAGCCGGTAACTGTGACCATTAAATAAAGACAGAAGCAAAGGATTCCGAATTAAAAGAGTTTATGTTGTTTTCTTTCAAATCAGTGATGCATACACACATACAGAGAAATCTAAGAAATTCAAAGAGTAGTACAAGCACAGATGCCAACGTGGCAGGGATCATTGATGGGGAGATATTTACCGTTCTTGAAGAGGTGTTGTCCAAGTTCACGTAGACTAAGACAGAAGAAATTAATAGCAAAGGTGGGGGCAAGGGGTTCCCGTGGACTTGGCCAGCAAGGCGGGAGGGAGCGTGGTCAGGCTGCGCAAAACCAAACCAACAGAGTAACGGCAAAGGTGCCAGGAAAGACCTAAGGTGAAGTTATGGGCTGGGGGCACCCCAGGTACACTGTTTTTCTGGGGGCGGGGAGAGGGGATTTACCCCTCCTAGGTTCCCAGGTGACAAAAGGTGACAAAAGGATTAATCTGTGGCTACCGTGGTGGGGATGGTAAGAATTTGGAAATCTATTCTGATTCCAATGGCTTTTGCAACCCGGGAGGAACCGGGAGATCTCTGCTGAAGTGATTAACGTTCTGGAACAATGGGTGGGTTCTCTGCAAACGTCTGGGGATCGCTGCTGCATAACTGGAAGAACGACTCATCGCTGATATCAGGATCGCTGCTGATTGCCCATTAAGCTGCTGATGTTGCAATGGGAAAAGGGGGGTGTTGGCACTGACTACGTGACTGTCTGCTTTCCACGACATGGCTGCTGCTGGAACAGGGTTTGCACAGGAACATGGAGTCTCTCCGGTTCACTGGAGGTGGCCCTTGCTTCTGTTTCCTAGCTGCTGGCTGCACGGAGCTCGCAGGAGCGACTGTGTCAGTTTCAATGGAGCTCGCAGCGGCCGTCCCGTAGCGTTTGGAGCAGGCGCACGGCTGGAACAGTAGTTGTGTGCCTGCATATCGGGTTGCCAGGTTCAGTCCAGGAGTTTAGGCGGCCTGTATGCTTTCACCCGTGTTGGTCTGTAGTAGAACAGCTAGACTCAAGTCCAGAAGCACCTTGGAGACCAACCAGATTTTCGGGTAGAAGCTTTCGAATGTCAAATCTTTGTCAGATACTCTTGAATTCCAGCGTGGTGCAGTGGTTAAGAGTGGTGGTTTGGAGCGGTGGACTCTGATCTGGAGAACCGGGTTTGATTCCCCACTCCTCCACATGAGCGGCAGAAGGTAATCTGGTGAACCGGGTTGGCTTCCCCACTTCTACACATGAAGCCAGCTGGGTGTTCTTGGGATAGTCACACACTCTGTCAGCCCCACCTACCTGGGGTGGGAAGGGACGGTGACTGTAAGCCGGTTTGATTCTGCCTTAAGCGGTAGAGAAAGTCAGCATATAAAAACCAACTCCTCTTCCTCTTCTTCTTCCTCTTCCTTTTCCTCTTCTTCTTCTTCTTCCCCAAGAATCGTGTTGGTTTCCAAGGTGCTACTGGGCCTGAATCTAGCTTATCTCTTCCAGTGAGCCTCCTTATGATGTGACTGTATTGACCATGTAATTGAACGTGGAACTGGATCACAAGGCCCTCTGTGCACTGTGCTTTCTGAATATGTTGTAAGAAGGCGAACCAACTTCCTCATGGACAAAGTGACCCTATACCACTATTAAAGGGTGCACCAAAATCTGCCGCCAGGGACCGGCTGCTTTGCCCATCAAGAAGTTGATTCATCTTTTTACAGCACATTCAGAAAGCACAGCGCACAGAGGGCCTCATGATCGAATGATGTTTTTTCCTAAAACTTTAAGTGGATTAGAGCCTTCTTCTTTGCCACAAAAGCGACAACGGGACTTGTGATCTCTTTCCACCTTTGCATCAGAAGAGGCAGATTTGTTTTGTCCCAAGCTCAGAGGAATTCCTGTGAACTCCGGCATCTAGGGGTCCATTTGCAACCTTCTTCCCAAAGTTCAAAAATTGGGCAATTCTTGAACTTGCAAAATCTCATGGTGCTCTTAACAGAATGACCTTAAAGACGAAGCATCAAATCCTAAACAGGGTTACACCCTTCTAAATCTGTTGAAGCCCATGGACTTAGAAGGGTGTGACTCAGTTCAGGGCTGTCCTGAAAGTCTATGAGCAAGAGCCAGAACAAGAATGAAGACAGACATGTTCAAGCCATAACAGGCTCAATGTGGACTGCAGACCCCTCCCCTTAAAAGTATGGAGCACATGGTTAAAAGGGTGTAACTCTATGTAGGATGGCACTGTTGATCAACTAAGGGCCAAACTAGACGTGGCAGTGTCCACGGGTTTCACCCATAGATGATGATGGCATAGATGTGCAGTTACACATCTGGAGATTAGGAATGAAAGGCTTCTCAGGGACAAAGAACTTGATGGATAGGATGAACTTGATAGAGCAGGGTAGGGAGAGAGGTGGTACCAGGCAGACACTCTGACAGGAAGTCCTTGCTGTGAGGGGAAGCATAGGAGTCAATTTAGGAGAACAGGTCATCTTTGGGTACCTGAGTGTGGTAGAGCGTAAGGATCTAAGGTCCCACAAAGAGATAAATAGGAAAGGTAACAGCTGGTGTCCTACTGGTCCACTCTGCCCAGTGGAAACTTTCCTCTAGCCAAAGGAGTCCCTTTGAGACTTCTGTCAGAGCAAGAACCCTAAGGAGAAGACTGAGAGGTGATATGATAACCATCTTAAGTACTTGAAGGGCTGTCATAAAGAGGAGGGGGGCGAGTAGTTTTCTGTTGCTCGAGAAGGTCAGACCACAACCAGTGGGTTGAAATTAAATCAAAAGAGTTTCTGTCTAGACATTAGGAAGAATTTTCTAACAGTTAGAGCGGTTCCTCAGTGGAACAGGCTTCCTCAGGAGGTGGTGAGCTCTCCTTCCCTGGAAGTTTTTAAGCAGAGGCTAGACGGCCATCTGTCAGCAGTGCTGATTCTATGACCTTAAGCAGATGATGAGAGGGAGGGCATCTTGGCCATCTGGGCATGGTCACTGAGGGTGTGCGGGGGAAAGTTAATTGTGAATTTCCTGCATTGTGCAGGGGGTTGGACTAGATGACCCTGGTAGTCCCTTCCAACTCTATGATTCTCTGAGGCCTGACCAACCCTTCCCATTTGGCCAAGCAGAACCCCCAGGTCCAAGTCAATGAGAGGCAGGAGTATGGAGAGTTTGGAAGGTCAGGTCAAGGAATGTAGAATGGGTAAGGGAAGCCCAGATAGGGTTTCCCAGTGGGATGCTGCATATTCTTATAACCTGACATGGTTTAGACTGGACCAGGATGACAGAGAGCTGAGAGAAAGAGGGCCAGTTGACCTGCAGCCTCCACTCCAACCGTTCTCCAGCCCATTTGCCATCAGGGGTTTAAAATCTTCTCCTCCTTTCCCCACATTCCTTGGCCCACCCAGGGGATATGATTGAGAGATGTTTGGCGCAATCCCCATTCACCGTGCCCAGACCTTATGTGAAAAAAACCTAAACCAAACAAAAACTGGTCGGCCTATCGTATGAGCAGACATCCTGGAAGACGATGCCAGGAGCATTTTTTAAAGAATGGGAAACTTGTTAATCAATCATGAATTCCACGGTGGCATGTTCTTTGAAGCGTTATGCGCACACAGTAAGGTCAGAGTGATGGACACATTTTTAACTTGGGATCTTGATAACAGAAGGATGTCCATCACTTTGAAAAGCAAAATGGAGATCGTGCTGGACTTGGTGATCTTGGCCAAGCCAGCATCTTAGAACATCAGTCCCTTGTCTCTAAAAGTGGAATGTCAGAAATTTACTTAGGGTTGCCAACAGCTTGGGTGGGTGGGGGAAACCAGCCTGCCCCTGGTATTAATGGGATGTAATACAGGGTATTAATGGGATGTAATTTATCTGGGCCCTGGATGGCCCAGGCTAGCCCAATCTTATTAGTTCTCAGCTGCTAAGCAGGGTCGGCCCTGGCTAGTGTTTGGAAGGGAGACCATTAAGAAAGTCCAGGGTTGCTACACAGAAGCAGGCAATGGCAAAACCACCTCTGAAGGTCTCTTGCCTTGAAAACTCAACGGGGTCCCGAGTTGCCCAACCTCCAGGTACTTGTCTACAGGAAAAAAATACCACTATGCAACTGTATGTGACAAATTATATAATTTCAAAAAGGTGATTTATAATTCCACATATAGACTTATAATATTCAAAATACTTATGTCCAAACAATGGAAACTATACAACAAGGTTCTTGTAGGTTATCCTGGCTGTGTAACCGTGGTCTTGGTATTTTCTTTCCTGACGTTTCACCCGCAGCAGTCCTTCAGTGTTACTCCTCTGAAGATGCCTGCCACAGCTGCGGGCGAAACGTCAGGAAAGAAAATACCAAGACCACGGTTACACAGCCTGGATAACCTACAAGAACCAATGAACTCTGACCGTGAAAGCCTTCGACAATATACAACACGGTTTCGCGATTTGATCCTTGTTTCGCATCAGCTTCATCAAAAGTCTTGCTTCTTATCTTGCTATTTACAGGAGAATCTTGACCGCTTCTTTTAGTCTCTCTGATTCTAATCCTGTTGCCAAGAAGATTATTCTGTTTGAATTGGCAGACCATGCTGTTTGGGCATCAGCTCTATTTCGAAATTTATTCACGGGAATTATAAATCACCTATTTGAAATTATATAATTTGTCACATTCAGTTGCATAGCAGTATTTTTTCCTGTATACATGTGCTTTGGGTACCACTCCCCTTTTGGTATTTTGTATCCTCCAGGTACTAGCTGGAGATCTCCTGCTAATACAACTGATCTCCAGCCAATAGAGATCAGTTCACCTGGAGAAAATGGGCGATTGGACTCTATGGCACTGAAGTCCCTCCCCTCCCCAAACCCCGCCCTCCTCAGGCTCCACCCCAGAAATCTCTAGGTATTTCCCAACCCGGAGCTGGCAATACTAATGGGGTCACCATAAGTAAGCTGTGACCTGAGGGCGCTTTTCCACTCCCAGCTTATCTGGTGCTGTTATACAGCGGAGTCTGAGAACAGGAATCAAAGCAAATCCACTGGCCATAAAGAATAAAAAAGCAGTGCCAAATTCACAGTGGCCGGCAGAGTTAGTGCTAAGATAGTAAGAGAGACAATCAGCCAGTGGTACAAGAACCGCATACCTTCAGCAACTGCCTGGGCAATATTTTAAAGATAGCACTGAAAAAATCATCAGAGGCATGGGAGAGGCAGTGTGGTGTAGTGGTTAGAGTGTTGGACTAGACTCTGGGAGAACCAGGTTTGAATCTCCACTCTGCCATGGAAGCTCACTGGGTCACCTTGGGCCAGCCACACACTCTCCGCCTAACCCACCTCATAGGGTTGTTGTGAGGATTAAACAGAGATGAGAATGATGGAAGCAGCCTTGGGTCCCCATTGGGGAGAAAGGTGGGGTATAAATGAAGTAAATAAAATAAATACACAGGCACTGCAGAAGCAGAGAAGCAAAATCATAGGCTTGCGAAATTTGCTGCCAAAATGATAACAGGGGCAGCCAGGACTCTGAAAACCATGCCTCCTTCCCCCAGAGAAATCCCCCAGTTTATCTGTTTATTTAGTTCCTTATACCTCACTTTTCTCCCCATTGGGAATCCAAAGCGGCATGCGACATCATTTTCCCCTTCTCCGTTTTATCCTCACAACAACCTTATGAAGTAGGCTAAGCTGAGAGACAGTGACTGGGTCAAGATTGCTCCGTAAGCCTCCTTGGCAGACTTGGGGGGGTTCCAACCTGGGTCTTCCTAGGGTTGCCAGCTCCGGGCTGGGAAATACCTAGAGATTATGGGGGTGGAGTCTGAGGAGGGCGGAGTTTGGAGAGGGGAGGGACTTCAATGCCATACAGTCCAATGGCCAAAGAAGCCATTTTCTCCAGGGGAACTGATCTCTTTTGGCTGGAGATCAGTTGTGATAGTGGGAGATCTCCAGCCACCACCTGGAGGTTGGCAACCCTAGGTCTTCCAGATCCTAGTCCAACAGCACATTGTCTCACAGTATTTAAAACTGGCTTTCAGCCAAAATCAACACGTGGGTGTGTCTAAACATTTATGCTTACAAAAAACAAGTTTCTTGATGTGGGCAATTTCTCATTGCTGCCCGTTGCCACCCTTCCGCAGCCAGGCTGTGCCCAAGAGGGCCGTGTGACTCAGGGCTTAAATGTTATAACTAGGGTTGCTAACCTCCAGGCGGTGGCTGGCGATCTCCAGCTATTACAACTGATCTCCAGCCAATAGAGATAGAGAGCTGGCATCCCTAGTTATAACTGCAAATCACCTTCCACATGTAGAAGCATTATAGCAATACATGAGAATAAGGATCATAATGCTGATTCAGGAGAAATTGGAGGCACATAAAGAAATGAACTTATTGGCTCAAGCAGGTGGGACAGAGGTGCGGAAGCAAGCGCACAGCAGGCCTGGCTGGTCCCAAAGAATCCAAACAGGATGTTCCAAGTGGCCGTGCTGAGGAAGTGGGCACATGAATAGGGTTGCCAACCTCTAGGTGGGGCCTGGAGATCTCCCAGAATTATTACTGATCTCCAGATGACAGAGATCAGCTTCCCTGGAGAAAATTGAGGATGGCTCCTATGGCATTATATCTCACTGAGGTGCCTCCTCTCCCCAAGCCCAACCCTCCTTAGGCTCTACCCCCAAATCTCCATGAATTTCCAAACCCACCCTACATGACATGAGTCTGACATACCACATCAACCAGTATCCTTGAATTGCTGTTCCCTCCACCACTGTCCTGTGTGAGCTTTGGGTCTTCAACTATCTTCTGCCTGTCTAGGTTTGATCTCAAGTAAAGAAAGAAAGAAAGTACACCGGCACATCATCCATCCAGTATCTGAGCAAATTAATTGCTGCTGCAAAAATCCCACTGTATCAATAACCATGGGCCTCTGCATTGAAGCTGCTAGAGTGTTGGGCTAGGACAGGGGGTGGGGGTGGGGAGCTCAACTCCACAGAGCTATGAAGGTCACCTACCTGATATCACAGGGTTGTTTGTATATAGGATTGCCAACTTCCAGTTGGAGCCTGGAGATCTCTCGAACCGGCTACTAGTAACAGCCAGCGTTGGTCCCTGAGGAAGGCTATGCCAAGCCGAAACAGAAAGGACACCGGTCTTCTGTTGTAAAGACAAACTTGATTTACCTCTTGGACACAGGAAAATATTTCTTGAACTGTATTCTCACGGAGCACTTCACTGTTTGTATACAGGAATTGTATACACGGTGCACTCTACTGTTGTTTTCAAGTGCACATGGACTAGAAAAATGTATATGTTGTAAATATATGATTTTCCCGCATTTTACGTGTAATAATTAATTGGCATGTAATTTAATTGCTGGTCTAGGTTTGCTAATTTACTGACAGCAAGCTAACTCTAGTTTACCAAACCTTCTGGTGGTGGCTGGAGATCTTCCGGGATTACAGCTGATTTCCACATGATAGAGATCAGTTCAGCTGGAGAAATTGGCCACTTTGGAAGGTGGACTATGTGGCATTGTACTCCACTGAGGTCCCTCCCCAAACCCTGTCCTCCTCTGGCTCCAACCCCAAAATCTCCAGGTATTTCCCAGCCTGAAGCTGGCAACCCTATACTGATCTCCAGAGGATAGAGATCAATTCACCCAAATAAAATGACTATTTTGGAGGGTGGTTTGTATGGAATTATACCCCACTGAGATTCCTCCAGTCACCAAACCCTGCCCTCCCCAGGTTCCACCCCAAATTCTCCAGGAATTTCCATCCTCACAGCTGGCAACCCTAGCAGCCTGAGATCCTTGGATAAGGGGGAAAGGGTGGGGGGAGAAAGAATAGTAGAATTCAAGTATCTCTTGCTCTCTCTCTCTTGCACAGAGACGGTTAACTTTTGTACACAGACTAACCTGAATTGGATGCCTAAGAATGATGGATTAAGAGCTAGAAAGTGAAAAGAATCTGAACAATTCTAAGATTCCTGGAAGGCCACACTGGCTGTCTTCAAATAGGGCTTGCACTTCATTAATCTGAGTTTCCTAATTTACACAGAATGGTCTCAGTAAAAACCTTAGCTTGAACTGAGGAGGGGAGGGCCGCATATCACAGAGTGAGGCAGGAGGAGCAGGATGGGGAGATCAGAAATAGCTGGGGGGTGGCAAAGGAGGGGTCTGCATTGGGGGAAGGCAAATCATGAAAAATTACTCCGCCACCAACAGAAGTGTGGAAGAGCACCTTTGACTCTAACCCCAGGTCTTCAAAGAAGAAGAAGAGTTGGTTTTTATACCCCTCTTTTCTCAACCTTTAAGTAGTCTCAAAGCAGCTTACAATCACCTTCCCGTCCCCTCCCCACAACAGACGCCTTATGAGGTAGGTGGGGCTGAGAGAGTTTGAAGAGAACTGTGACTAGCCCAAGGTCACTCAGCAGACCATGTGGAGGAGTGGGGAATAATAGAATCATAGAGTTAGAAGATATCACTAGGGTAATCTAGAAATTCACAATTACCTCCCCCTACACCCCCCAGTGACCCCTACTCCATGCCCAGAAGATGGCAAAACAAGCCCTACAGGATCCCTGGCCTATCTGGCCTGGAGGAAAAATGCTTCCTGACCCCAAAGTGGTGATCGGCACTACCCGGGGCATGCAAGAAAGGACCTCAAGAGCCAAACACTGATGTAACCCTTCCTGCTCTCCCTCTCATGATCTGCCTAGGTCATAAAATCAGCATTGCTGACAGATGGCCATCTAGCCTCTGTTTAAATACCTGCAGGAAAGGAGAGCTCACCACCTCCCAAGGAAGCCTGTTCTACTAAGGAGGCGCTCTAACTGTTAGAAAATGCTTCCTAATGTCCAGATGGAAACTCTTTTGATTTAATTTCAACTCGTTGGTTCTGGTCCGAACTTCTGGGG
Organism: Euleptes europaea; assembly: GCF_029931775.1. Classification (NCBI taxonomy): domain Eukaryota; kingdom Metazoa; phylum Chordata; class Lepidosauria; order Squamata; family Sphaerodactylidae; genus Euleptes; species Euleptes europaea. Next base: position 31,987,395 of record NC_079330.1, on the reverse strand, counting down.
CAACAGAAAACAACTCAGCACCATCCCCTATATGAAAGTCCTTCAAATACTAGAAGATGGTTATCGTATTATATCAGCAACCTGGTTCAACAGATTAGAGTCCGCTGCTCATGTGGAGAAGTGGGGAATCAAATGGGGGGATCAGTTTGTGTCATGGCCCAGCCGGGTTCAAGGGACACCAATGACTCCTCTGATGAAGAGTCAACCAGCAGCCCTATACACAGCCAGTACCTGAGTTGGCACAGGAAGAAGCAGCCCCTGCGGGGTGATATGATATGATAACCATCTTCAAGTACTTGAAGGGCTGTCGTATAGAGGATGGTGCCTTGGACTTGGCTTTTGGATTACCTTTGGACTTGCCCCTGTGAGGTTTGAAACTGTTTGGTGTGTGTGAGCTGGGGGACCATGACAGTTTGTAAGAGCGACCATTTTTCTGATCTGATTTATATATATATATGGGGGGGGGGGTGGGATTAGGCTTAGCCATACCATGAAGGGAAAGAAAAGAATACTGAATGTGGAAGCACTGAAACTGTCCAGAATAAAAGGCAAAATGGTTTTGATTCTCTGAACACAATTCCCTGTGGCTGAATTGTGGATTATTTATTTCTTTTGTAAAAGTCTCTCAAAGTCCAAGAGGTCTCAATATTATCCTGGTGACATCTGTCTTTCTTCCCCATCAATAACCACATCCAGCAGTTTTCCTCACTCTCTTCAGGGGGTTTGCTTTTTGTCTCACGTTCCACTCCTCCTGAATTTCAATTGAAATAAGAGAATGACTAAAGTTTAATTCCAGTATCAGAATCACTTGCATCACCTCTCCATTCCTGATGCCCATTCTTGCACATTTGATAATAAAAATGTGGCCAAAAAGCAACCTAATAGCCTATCTGCTTGATGATCTTTTGGTTCAGTGTTTTCCTGATGGACTCCTATGAGCCAGCAATGAAAAATACAGTCCTAATGAATGTTACATCAAGACTGGGCTTCTGCAGCCAAAGTACATGAGCACGTGGGATAGCATCGAGAGGGGGGGGGGGGGAAAGGTACCAACGAGTTGCAGGAAAATGTGAATAGGGTGTGCAAAATTCAGAAATGAAAATGATGGAGGATTCTAAAGCACCAAGTTCCACTTTGAAACAAGACCAACTAAATCAGAAAACCAACATCCGGTGAGAAATTCAGAGAACTTTGGAAGCATCCCCTAGTCCCGTGGCGCAGAGTGGTCAGCTGCAGTACTGCAGACAAAAGCTCTGTTCACGACCTGAGTTCGATCCCAACGGAAGTCGGTTTCAGGTAGCTGCTTCAAGGTTGACTCAGCCTTCCATTCTTCTGAGATTTGTAAAATGAGGACCCAGCTTGCTGGGGTTAAAGCGTAGACAACTGGGGAAGGCACTGGCAAACCACCCCATAAACACAGTCTGCCTAATAAAATAATAAAATAATTGGGATGTGATGTCACCGCATGGGTCAGTAATGACCCAGTGCTTGCACAGGAGACTACCCTTTTATCTGGTACTAAACTGGGATTGGAGTCACACCCCATTCTTTTCTCTAGGTGTACCTGGAATATACTTTTAACCACAGGTCATAAAAAGCACTGTCAACACCAAGAGGCAAGACAGGTGGGGTCACGTTAGATCTCCATGGGAAGGATGTGGGAGGAGTGCTTTTAATAACTAAGGTGATTCAAGTTTATTTCTTTAAAAATCGCACAAGTAGGAAGTTTCCATACCAGCCAGCAAACTCTCCCTTCCCAGCTCCTCTCCGTCCTGCAGTGGAAGTGGCAACTGGTATGAAAAAAATCAGAACCAGGAGGACTAAAACCAGGAGGAAAGCACTGTATCATGCAAAGACACACCAGGGACCCTCTTCTTCATGGCAGAGACCCCTGAGCGATACAGGGAGCCGATGGCATTTTTTTCATGGCTGTTTCCCTCGCCGTCACCCCTCTGACGACTTTGGGTCTTTGTGTGGATTATGCATGCTGTTTCCAACCGTTAGAAGTCGCCTCGCTCTCCCCCTGCCTTTCCCCACATTTTCAAATTCAAGATAAAACAGTCTCTGAAAACACGGTCAAAACGTGCGGAAATGCAGGGGGAGAGCGAGGCGACCTCTGACGGTTGGAAACAGCATGCATAATCCACACAAAGACCCAAAGTCATTGGAGGGGTGAAGGTGAGTGAAACAGCCATGCATGTAAATATGTAAATGTTTATTGATACGGCACCAGCCAAACAACAATACATATATACTCTTATAAAATACAAAGTTATAAGGCACTTAAAAAGGAAAAGGTCCCCTGTGCAAGCACCGGGTCATTCCTGACCCATGGGGTAACGTCACATCCCGACGTTTCCAAGGCAGACCTTGTTTGCGGGGTGGTTTGCCAGTGCCTTCCCCATATAAGGCACTTGGCATACTCATAATAACAATATAAAATTCCTTACATAGCGAGAAGTTAAGATTAATATTCATGTAAGTTTCCAAGGCCCACTCTATGAGCGAGTCTTACAAATGAATGCATAAAATTTAGCAACCTGCTTTGTGACTGAGGCATCCTGCTCCCAAAGTAAGTAGGTTTTTCCCTCTTCAGAGCTAGCAGTAGTTTTTTTAAGTGAGGGAATTATGAACTTTAGTCTAGCTTCCTCATTAAAGGGACACTTAAGGAAAGCATGTTCGACTGTGTCTATTTCTCCCAATTTACAGGGGCAGAGTCTCTCTGATCTCGGTACCTTCTTATATCTACCTTCTACAATCGCTGAAGGTAGGGCTGCGCATCTTGCCAGCGTAAAGGCCCTCCTATACTTATTCACCTCTAGCAGGGATAAATGATCCAAAAGTACTCCAAAGCAGGGACACAACATAATGGCCTCCTCCCAGCAGAGGCTGATTTGGAGGAGACTGGGCCAGAATAATAGCACCTGCAGAGAGACACTGGGCAGCCTCCTCTGTAAATGAGTGCTTTTTGCTCAGAGGAGCCTTTACTGGTTTAATTTGTTTCTCGTGGTACACTATTACAGCATATCGTGCAGGAATTACTGAATGACCGGGTCTGATTCAACTAGGCAAGTTTTATGAATAAACCGAGCGCTCGCTAGCCACTGTACTATACTGCCTCAAACCAACATGGTGATGTCTCTCTATTGAGAATTATCTGTGCTGTTATCCACTGACATCAGAGGAAAGGCTCTCCGTTATTCCCAAAGAAGAACTTCTTTCTCAGGATCTTCAGCTGCTTAAGATTCGAGTTATTCTGTTAGAATGCAGGAAGAACACCCTGCAGGATGAGAAAGTAAATTCAGCATCGTTTATTCTAACGTACAGCGAGACCCATGCAATTGTGGAGGGGGAAATCATTTTCTGTGCCGTTGGGCACACACAGGGACTTAATAGGGAGCGGGATTGTTTCTTGAAAAGGAATTGATGAGACAAAGATAACAAGAGATAGAAAATGAAGATGAATACTTCCAGTCTTCACTACACGACACTAATAATATACCTTCGTAACCTGATTCTAATAATATATTATGGAGCGAATTACTCAGTCCATTTATCAACTTACAATGAATTTATATCGCTAAAAATTACAAAAAAAATTAAAACGTGCACTGGAGTACACCTCCAACCCCCCTCCCGCTCTTCTTGATCAGTTTCACGGCGGGAGTTTTCAGATATCTTGGCCACTGGGTTAATTATAAATTAAAGATTCTCGCCATAGAACTCTGGGGTGACGTATTTCAAAGAAAACACCACAGCCAATTACAAAGCAGCATTGCCAGGTGGGCGGGACTCAGAAGCTCCACATTTCACTGGGAATGAATAACCGAGCACTGGGTACTCCTGGAATATCTTTGGGGCAAAAAGCCCCCATGCATCAGGTTTTGAGAATTCGGAGCAGAAAACTGTCTGCAGAGTGGCAAACCCAATGCAAGTTTCCCCTGCATAAATGGCCTACATGTAGATAAATAACTATTACATAGCAGGACAAGACAAACGAAGAAGACGAAGACGAGTTGGTTTTTATATTTCTCTACCATTTAAGGGAGACTCAAATCGGCTTCCCCTCCCCACAACAGACACCCTGTGAGGTAGGTGAGGCTGAGAGAATGTGACTAGCCCAAGATCACCCAGCTGGCTTCATGTGTAGGAGTGGGGAAACAAATCCAGTTCACCAGATTAGCCTCCGCTGCTCATGTGGAGGAGTGGGGAATCAAACCCGGTTCTCCAGATCACAGAGTCCACCACTCCAACCCACTGCTCTTAACCACTGCACCAAAATAAGATGATGCACGTGATTCTACCAAGTTGCCTCCCTCCCGTTAAATGGAGGAGGTCAACAGCCATGCCGTTCCTCCTCAGCTGTTAACATGTGTGATGGATATATGTGTGTGCGTATCCCTTTAAGTGAGCCCTCACAAGCTAATTTCCGTCGTCCCCCCCGGGTTGCCACCTCCAGGTAGGGAAATTCCTGGAAATTCTAGGGTGGAGCCTGGGGAGGATGGAATTTGGGGAGGGAGCTCAGAGGGATGTGATTCCATAGAGTCCAACCTCCAAAGCTGCCATTTTCTCCATGGAAATTGACCTTTGTGGTCTGGAGATCAGTCATAATTCTGGCAGAACTTTAGGCCCAACCTGGAGGCTGGCAACCCTAAATCCCCTCTCAAGGCCAGCATGGGAGGGACCTCACTTAGTTCTAGTTCCATGTCTGTTGGTCGTTGTTCCCAGTGTGTGTGTGCGTTTGTGTGCACATGAGCATAGGGTTGCCAGGTCAATATTGAATTCTCAATAGAGAATTCATCTCTATTGGCTGGAGATCAGTTGTAATAGCAGGAGATCTCCAGCTAGTACTTGGAGGTTGGCAACTCTACTCATGCATCTTCTTTGTTTGAAGCCATGAAGAAGCCTATTGTTGAAGCTGGCAGAGACTTCTGTGTCCTGACTATCTGCATAAGCAAGTTTACCTACACGTCAGACTCCAGAGGTAGGGTTGCCAATGCTGGGTTGGGAAATTCCTGGAGATTTGGGGGGTGGAGCCTGGGGAGGGTGGGTTTTGAGGAGGGGAGGGACCTCAGCAGTGTATCATTCCATAGAGACCAACTTCCAAACAGCCATTTTCTTCAGGATCTCTGTCATCTGGAGATGCTCAGACTTACCTGCAGGCTGTTTGGGGGCCTGTGCACCTGAGCTCGTGCTGGGGTGCTGGATGGTGGGGCCGGGGAGGCGAGGCAGGGAGCAGCAGAGCCCACCGGGTCCCAGGGCAGCCAACACGGAGACCCAGGGGCAGCACCTGGCAGGCAGAGCGAGGCTTGCCATGCTCCTGCAGCCATGCGGCCGCTGATGGTCCAACCCCTGTTCAAATGAGCCAGTCAGGGCATGGGGGCAGACATGGTGGGAGAGAGGACCTGGGTGTTTCCTCCAAGGTCGGGCTTCCCAGCAGAAAAAAGAGGCCTCTCCCAGCCCCATTCTGCAGTCTGCTTCAAGTTGCCCCACCCTCCCTCTCTACATTTAAGGTTTTGTGGAAGTTTAATTTTGTCACAACCTGGGCGGTTTGGCATGGGGCCTGATCCAGTTTGGAGGAAAAGTCAGCCTGCCCCCTTTTCCCCACGCTGAGGATCCCAATAAGGGATTTGGGGGGAAGCCTGTTTGGGACATGCCCACCTCAGGGTCTGTCAGGATGTCAGGAGGAGGAAGAGGAGGAGGAGGTTTTTATATGCCGACTTTCTCTACCACTTAAGGGAGAATCAAACTAGCTTACAATCCCCTTCCCCTCCCCACAACAGACCCCCTGTGAGGTAGGTGAGGCTGAGAGAGTGTGACGAGCCCAGGGTCACCCAGCTGGCTTCATGTGTAGGAGTGGAGAAACAAATCCAGTTCACCAGATGAGCCTCCGCCACTCATGTGGAGGAGTGGGGAATCAAACCCTGTTCTCCAGATCAGAGTCCACTGCTCCAAACCACCGCTCTTAACCACTACACCACTCTGACTCACCTAGTGCCAGGAGACCACACAGCTGGCTTCCATCCATGTGGATTCCAGATGCTGCCATCTCAAATCAGTCCCAGCAGGCGGGCTGGGAGTAAATTCATCTGTGGCCAGCTGACAGGCTGGCTGATGTCCTTGGATCATGCCCCTATGCCATGCCAATACTAATGTTCAGATGCTTTGGGTAAGGCCGTAAGAAGGGCACAGAGGCCAAAGCCCTCCCCAGCATCCAGAGGTATACTGCCTCCCAACATGGAGGTTCTGTTTAGCCATAATAATACTTAGCATTTATGTAGTGTTTTCACACCACATTCATATATGCCTGTCCTGAATATCTTGTCCCCCAGCGTCATTGGGTTCTGAGTGCGAGTATTACATGAGAGAGAGAAAAGCCACATTCCTAAACACACCATGCAGAACTTTATACCGTTAGGCAGATCATGAGAGGGAGGGTAGGTAGGGATGAGTCAGTGATTGGCTCTTGAGGCCCTTTCTTACATGCCCAGGTTAATGCCGATTTCCAGTTTGGGGTCAGGAAGGAAATTTCCTCCCGGCCAGATTGGCCAGGGATCCTGGAGGGTTTTTTGCCTTCCTCTGGGCATAGAGCAGGGGTCACTGGGGAAGTGGAGGTAGTTGTGAATTTCCAGTTTTGTGCAAGGGGTTGGACTAGATGACCCTTGAGGTCCCGTCCAGCTCTGTGTTTCTATGTTCTGTCATCTCCTCCTTTAGTCATATTTTTCTCTACACCGAAAAGCCCTTAAACTCTTTCACCTTTCCCCCAGGGATGGTGTTGCAACACATTGATCTTTTGGAGGAGTCCTTTTCTGCACCTTTTCTAGCATTCTGGAGATGAGGTTCCGGTTAAAAGGAAGGCGGCTGGAACGATACTCCCCATAGAGACAAGGAAATAATCTGAAGATGGTTTCACTTATCTTCCAATAACCCTTGTTCAAGAATGATAATGGGTGGGGGGGAGAGAGTCAGAGTTTAACGTAAGTAATAATTTACTAGTCATCCACTCAATTCATTCCGCAGGGCTGGAAAAGGAGACCCGGGTTCCTTTCTACAGCAGCCGCGGTGAGAGGTGTGGAGGAAGTTAAGCCATTTGGGGGAAAAAGAAGAAGTGAGACTCATTATTGCAGTTTATAGCTGGAGGAATTAAAAAGGGGAGGAGCCTCCACCTTCCTGCCTTTGGGCAGCCGGGAGAGGTGACCAGGATTGCCTTCCTCCAGTATAAAAACTCTGGAGCAGGTCAGATCATGCACACAGCGTCGATGCCACATCCTCCCCGTGCATCTGGGAGAGTCAGAGAGAATGGGACCCTTTCGATGCCTGGTCCTCTTCTCCCTGTTCAGTGCTGCAGCTGCTTCAGAGGGTAAGTCCCTCTCAGGGGATGCTGAGCTTCATCAGGGCTTGTATTTCAGGACCTGCTTTTTGGAAAACCCTGAAATGCTGCTGCAGGGTTTAACATTAGGGGGTTGGGGGAACCCAACCTTCCCAAATAGTTTCATTTTATAATCTGTGCATTCTCCTGGTTTGGTGGATTTCTTTTTCACATCTTTTCCTTGCATCTTTGGAATGCTATTCCTGTGGTTTATTAAGATTTCTAACAAAGTTAGGTCTTGGTTTTTTTAAGCTATAGGGATAATGAGAAATGTTCTTGACAAAACTGCGATCACAGCAAATGGCACTGATAGGATCTCGTATACATTTTGTGGCTGTTTTGTTTTTTCCGCTGTTTGTGTAGTGCTTTGGTAACATAACGGTATCAGGGTCTCTCGGAAGAAAGGGTGCTATTTTATCTCTTGCTTGATTTCTCTGGCCCCATCACCCCAAATGGAAACTATCACATTTTTATTCCATCCTTCCTCCAAGAAGCATATTTGGTTCTTTCTTCTTCTCTTTTATGTTCACGACAACCCTGTGAGGTAGGTTAGAGTGAGCAAGAACGACTGGCTTCAGTGAGCTTCATGGTGCCTTGAACCCAGGTCTCCCCAATACTTTGAGTCTCACCACCACACCCCTTCTGGCAGGCATTTGCTGTGGATATAATGTAGATCTTGTTGGTCTTTGATTGGGAAGAATGAAATCAGGGATGGGCCACTTCCACTTTGGGGTCACTCCATCCCCCAGAAAGCTATCTGAGGATCAAATGTGTGTTTCGTCAAAGTGACCTCTTTGTGGCGGCTCAGATTCTAGGCAAAACTCACAGCCAGCAAATTTGCTAAGCTCAAAGAATAGAATCATAGAGTTGGAAGGTACCACCAGGGTCATCTAGTCCAACCCCCTGCACAATGTAGGAAATTCACAACTACCTCCCCCACCCCACCCCCCAAGTGACCCCTACTCCATGCCCAGAAGATGGCCAAGATGCCCTCCCTCTCATCATCTTATCTGAGTTCCACCAAGGTACAAGGCAGGTGTGCTTGGTGGGGGTAACTATTGAAAAAAAATCATTCAGATGATCAAAGGGGTAGTATTATTAGGAGACCAAGGATGCTGCTATACAATAATCCAATATATACTTTATAAAATAGAAATGAGCAATATTTGGATTTGTGGTATGAAACTTACATAGGCTGAAATCAGGGGAAGTGTTCAAGGAATCATTCAAAATATTCTTGGGAGCATTGTACTACCTTTTGATGCCAACCCCAGATTTTGGGCATGGCTAGACCATTGCATTGCATTGGGAGGGGTGCTGTGGCTCAATGTTAGAACCTCTGCTTGGCGTGCAGAAGGTCCCAGGTTCAATCCCCGGCATCTCCAGTTAAAGGAACTAGGCAAGTAGGTGACGTGAAAGACCCCTGCCTGAGACCCTGGAGAGCCGCTGCCGGTCTGAGTAGACACTACTGACTTTGATGGACCTTGATGGTCTGATTCAGTATAAGGCAGCTTCATGTGTTCCTGTGTTCATTGCAGAGCCAGTGGGTTGTCTTAGTTCAGAGCAGTGGACTCTAATCTGGAGAACCAGTTTCGATTCCCCACTCTTACACTTGAAGCCTGCTGGGTGACCTGGGCCAGTCACAGTTCTCTCAGAACTCTCTCAGCCCACCCGGAGGCAGGCAAAGGCAAACCACCTCTGAACGTCTCTTCCCTTGAAAACCCTCAGGGGTTGCCATAAGTCAGCTGTGACTTGACAGCAAAAAAGAAAAGAGCATTGCATAGAAGAGCGGCCACATAAATCTGAGGTCCCTACTGGCTTGTTGCCTCAAAACCAAAGCCAGAAACCTGTTCTCTGCGTCTTAATTTGGAAGTTGGGACGGCAGTTGAGAAGCAGGCGGTGCTGCTACCGAGGACAGATCTGATTCCCCCAGACCAGCAGCCCATCCCTGAATTTAATAAATGAATCTCTACAGAGTGTGTTTATGATTTTTTTAAAAAAAATCATAGTCTGATCTGTCATTATTGTTTAGGGAAATGGCAGACAGGTTGGGAAGTTTTTCTTAGATCGAGAAGAATGGGCCCCTTGAGTAAATATCCTATGCCGTTGTCAACAGTGGCAAGCAAAGATACAAAAATTTATTTAAAAAAATATAATATAAACAGCTATTTAGGAAGGAGGGGGGACAGCAGGAGAGCTCAAGCAGACAAAGAGCTGGACTTGGACGGGGGGAGGAGAGAAACCCGATTTGAAGAGCACCGTTACTGCGAAACAACTGAAAAGCGATAAAATTATGCTGTGCGCATATCTGAACTCAGGGAAGCCACTTAACTAGAATCAGAACAGACAAAAATGAGTCCTGCTACCCGGAAGGCATAATTTACACATGGAACTCATAGCTGCAAGCATAGATGACTTTTATAGGGTACTGGACAAATGCATGAAGGAGCTAGCAGCTAGCTGGCAGAGCATAGAGAATTTGGGAGCTGCAATTTGGGAGATCACCCCTTCGAATCCACCACAAGCTCAGTATGTGGCCATAGGCAAGCCATTCTGTCTCCGTTGCCATCCACACCACTGCAATACGGGGTTGATAAAGGGTTGCCAAGTCTGGGTTGGGAAATTCCTGGAGATTTGGGGGCGGAGCCTTTGGAGGGCGGGCAGGGCCGGATTTAGGTTTGATGAGGCCCTAAGCTATTGAAGGTCATGGGGCCCTTTATATGTCCAGCTGTCTTTTGTCAACAACAAATTGTCGCTGTTTTTTGTGTTGAATATATGCTATATGGTAAAGCCATTTGCACATAACAAAATTTGTATGTTATCAAAGTAATTGTTGATTTTGGAAATCTACATCCAGTTTTTTTTTTCCTTTAAATTTTTTTGGGGGGCCCAAGAGAGTGGGGCCCTAAGCTATAGCTTGTTTAGCTTATACGTAAATCAGGCACTGGGCCGTAAATCCCTGGGCGGGCTTTGGGGAGGGGAGGGAAGGGACTTCAATGCCATAGAGTCCAATTGCCAAAGCGGCCATTTTCTCCAGGGAAACTGAGCTCTATCAGCTGGAGATCAGTTGTAATAGCAGGAGATCTCCAGCTAATACCTGGAGGTAGGCAACCCTAGCCCTCGGTAGGGTATAATGCCATAGAATTCACCCTCCAAATAAGCCATTTTCTTTAGGGGAACTGATCGCTATAGTCTAGAGACAAGTTGTAATTCTGGGAGATCCCTGGGTAGGGTTGCCAACCTCCAGGTACTAGCTGGAGATCTCCTGCTATTACAACCAATCTCCAGCCGGTAGAGATCGGTTCACCTGGAGAAAATGGCCGCTTTGGCAATTGGACTCTATGGCATTGAAGTCCCTCCCCTCCCCAAACCCCACCCTCCTCAGGCTCCACCCCAAAAACCTCTTGTGGGTGGCGAATAGGGACCTGGCTACCCTATCCCAGGGCCCCACCCAGAAGTTAGCAACTCTAGCCCTGGCCTACTTAGATGGATTTAAATGAGAATTAGACCTATTCTACATGAATGTATCCATCAATGGCTGTTGGCCATGATAGCTAAATGGAACTTCCAGTGTATCTCTGAAGACCAATTCTTGAGGGCAGGAATACAGGGAGGCTGGGCTTCCCTACCCTGCTGGGAGGCCTTCCATAGGGTTGCCAACCTCCAGGTATTAGCTGGAGATCTCCTGTTATTACAATTGATCTCCAGCCGATAGAGATCAGTTCACCACTTTGGCAATTGGACTCTACAGCACTGAAGTTCCTCCCCTCCCCAAACCCCGCCCTCCTTAGGCTCCACCCAAAAAACCTCCTGCGGGTGGCGAAGAGGTACCCTGCAACCCTAGCCTCCCAGCAGCTTCTGGCTGGGAAACTGGTAATGGGAATAGATAGATCTTTTTTTCTAATCAAGGTGGACTCTTCTTGTGCTCACTTCTCTTTTGGCTGATGGCTGCTTCATAAAATTAAAAAAAAAACACCTTATTTAGAAAGCACTTAATTTGGGGGGGATGAGGAATTTACTTATTTATTTATCTATGTTATTTATAGTTTGCCTTTCTTATGGAGACTCAAGACAGAGGACACCACATTAATCAATGCATAAATCATTCACATCAGCCTTGTGTGTAAACACCCACCCCCAGAGCACATCAGCCACATGTGGTGGTGGTGGTAGAAAGTGCTGACAAGGCACAGCTGACTTGCAGTGACCCTGTAGGGACTTCAAGGCAGGAGACGTTCAGAGGTGGTTTGTCATTGCCTGCCTCTGCATAGCAACCCTGGGCTTTCTTGGTGGTCTCTCATCCAAGTACTAAAACCAGGACTGACCCTGCTTAGCTTCCGAGATCTCACGAGATCAGATCTCAGTGAGATCTTGGAAGCTAAGCAGGGTCGGTCCTGGTTTTAGTACTTGGATGAGATTAGTACTTGGAAGCTAAGCAGGGCCCGCCACAAGTACATACCCCAAATACAGTAAAACCAGAGAACCACAAACTTCACTAATACATATCAACAACCAAATGTAATCTCATGTCCTCATTTTACGCTAACTAGTTTCATCAGGTCACATCTAAAACTACAAGAGGTTTTTTAAATTAGTTTTCAACATGTCTAAAAACCTTTTTTTTAAAAAATGAAGATGAAAGATACTTGTGTTTGCATCTGATAGCTCCTTCCATCTCTGCAGTCATAAATGCATGAAATGTTTCCATCAAACCACCAGATAACAGAACTGGGAGAAAGAATCATGCCATCACATTATTTTTCTGGATTTTATGATGCTTTTATACTCCACAAGGGCTGTAAAAACATTAACAGACAAATCTTGTCAAAGCAAATATTAACTAGTGAAGTCTAGAAGAAAGGATCACTAGAAGTCAACAAAACTGAGGTCAAGTTTATAAGCAGAGAGAAGAAAGAACTCCTAACTCCATCCAGAAAATCGAACTCTCTCTCTGTTGTTCACAGTTGGGACACCCGTTTTATACGTTGCATGTCCCAGATTCGGTCCCCTATGCCTTCCTCTTCAAAGGATGTCAGGTAGCAGTAAAAACTTTGGCCTGAGACCCAAGGTGACCTGTGCCAGTCGGAGCAAACAGTTCTGCATTCACTGGACCGATAGGCTGACCCAACATAAATAAAGCAGCTTCGTTTATTCAAGGCTGGCCCAAGATCTCACCGCTCTCACGAGGCAAATTTAAGGTATAATTGAAGACCTGCATTTTAGGGAGAAATTCAGAGCATTGGGGTTCAGGGGGGTATTAGCCTGCACTACCCTAATATCTGGTCCAGATGTTTCTAGAGTCCAGCATTTCTTGCTCACAGGTAGGGGTAGCATTTAGGGAAAGCAAGAGGGAATTTCTCCGACATTCAGATCTCATGCGAATAGTGCTCCGAAACTCCTATATTTCTGGCCAATTCCTTGATTCCAAAAGAGTAACTGATGATCCTTATAAACCCTCTGTCCTAGAGATACGTGCCAAAGGCACAAATCTCTTTGCCTTGAATGGGTGTGGCGGCTTTACTGGTGCTGAAAACATTTCTAGAAATTTTGTGTGTGTTTTTTTAAATAAACTCAACCAGTTCTCTTCAAATATACTGGGATGTTTTTGCAATTCAACATTTTCAAATATTTCCATCACAGGCAAAAATAATTTAACAGCATGATCAAATTAGACCTTAGTATCGCCAGGAACCCTAAATCCTTCCAGGGTCTCATTCCATCCACGTTACTCATTCCATATCAATGTAGTCACAGCCAATAGTTTTCCAACCCATACAGAGGGGTTGGGGCAATCGAGTTTGGTTACCATTTCTGCCAAATCTTTTCTGATAAACAAGGCAATAGTGACGCTAACACGCTGAGGAGAATCATCAACTGGATCCTAATCCAAGTGTGAGGGCATTTCGGCCTTGTTGCTCGCGTCAAGACGACAGATGAAGCAACAGCTGGAGCACTCTGCACATGCTCAAAAGGGCTCCTTTATTAGAAGAAGAGAGTTCAGAGAGAACTGTGACTAGCCCAAGGTCACCCAGCAGGTTTCATGTGGAGGAGTGGAGAAATCAAGCCGGTTCACCAGATTAGAGTCTGCCGCTCATGTGGAGGAGTTGAGAATCAAACCCAGTTCTCCAGATTAGAGTCCACCGCTCTTAACCACTACACCACACTGGCTCTCTTTCACTTAGGTACTACTTCACTGTTTCCCCAGTCATTGGGCGAAAACGCACGGTCGCTTGAGCCTCCTTTCTTCCCTGTTCCAGCCAGGATCCAGGCAGGATCGAACGCACGTTCGTGCGTTCGATCCTGGCTGGATCCTGGCTGGAACAGGGAAGAAAGGAGGCTCAAGCGACCGTGCGTTTTCACCCCTTGAATACAAATTGGAGGAGGCAGGCTGACCTTTGTCTCAAACTCCTATATACATTCAATAAAAGAGAGGAGAAAGGCAGGCAAACTTTTTTTAAAATAAACAGCAAAATGGAATAAGCCAGAATTGGGCTCCATCAAGGGCAAGTTCACAGGGTCTTCCCCCCTTGCAGAGTCTGAATTTTGCTTCCGGAGCGTCTAGTTAATGAGTGAGCCGACTTTTCTCTCGTCCTGCGCCAAACATGAGAAGGGCTGAGCTGGCACAGGAGGGGACTTGTCTTTTTGCGGTCCCTTGCCTTGGCAGGGCTGCCGCATCCCTCTCAAATCTCAGGGTTCACGTCAAATTTAGGCTTGGTATCTGAGATGTGTCGCTTCCACAGAGTCGAGCGTCGGACGCATTCTGCAATATATCTGCAGCAGAGGAACCGTCCCAGCCAAACAGCTTGGCTGTTCCTCAAATAAAGGGGGGTTGCCTGAAATTTGATCCCTCAACTGTATTATTAAATATCCTGGATTATAAGTATTCCTCTGGTTCTATGCTTATTACTAATCTTTTATTAGCTCTGTCATGGTGCTTGCTTGACAGAGGCTATTTTTGCAGGGCTGTTTCCTCGTGGTCACCCCGCCAGCTTCTTCGGGGCTTTGCATTGACTATGCCGGCATTTTCCAACTGTCAGAGGTCGTCTTGCTCTCCCTGCATTTTCTGGATGCCGGCTAAACATGAATCCAGAAAACGTGGGCAAAACACGCGGAAACGCACAGGGACAGCAAGGTGACAGAAGGGCAACTCAAATTATAAATGTTTCCCATTTAGGGTTGGCAACCTCCAGATAGTGGCTGGAGAGCTCCCGGGATTGCAACTGAACTCCAGGTGACAGAGATCAGTTCCCCTGGAGGAAATGGCTGCTTTGGAAGGTGGACTCTATGGCATTGTACTCCCCTGAAGACCCTCCCCTCCCTATACCCCGCCCTTCCCAAACTCTACTCCCAAAATCTCCAAGGATTTCCCAACCTGGAGCTGGCAACCCTATTGCCATTCCATTTTTAAAATATTCCAAGAAAATGAAGGTTGCAATTTAAAACTGGGGATAAGATGCTCATCTAAAAGGCCTTCCGTAATTTATCTTTCCCTGAGATGTGAAGGCCCAGAAAGAAACCACTCCCTTTATTTTAAAAAATCTAAAGGAAAAACTGCTTATTTGGAAACCGCTGGGGGCCCTTCTGTGACATGTTTTCTGTTTTGAGGTAAGATTTTATGCTACTCAAAATGTGTTGTGGGAATATGTTTCTGGGGGTGGGGATCTACAGCATTAGAGAATGTTAATTTGTGTGTAAATTACAGACATATACAATGTTTTCAAATAAATGTTCATTGTTTAAATGTAAGTAATTTTGTCAACAGTTAACATGCTAAGGTTTGTGGATGCAGCAGTCTGTGGTTCTTTTTGCAAATTGGGTGTATTTGCAATTTTATGTGTAAAAAAATATGGCATTTATACTTCTAAACCACATATACATGTCAAATAGTACAATTAAATAAGCTCAGTTATAAATTATGTGTTTTATGTTTAAAACTGGCATTAAACTCCAAGTTAGAAAGGCAGTGTACCTTATTGTACCATTGCCAGGTCCTTCTTTGCTACTGGCGGGAGGTTTTTGGGGTGGAGCCTGAGGAGGGTGGGGTTTGAGGAGGGGCGGGATTTCAATGCCATAGAGTCCAATTGCCAAAGCAGCCATTTTCTCCAGGGGAACTGATCTCTATCAGCTGGAGGTCAGTTGTAATAGCGGGAGATCTCCAGCTAGTACCTGGAGGTTGGCAACCCTACTTTATTGCATCTATTTCAACCCCACCTCACCCCAATTACCATTTAAAAATGCCTATGGCTTTTTTTAAAATCCAGAAATTTTACATCTCTAATCCTGACATTGATACATTTGATCTGATTGATCAATTGATATAATTGATACATTTGATCTAATTGACACTGATCTAATCCTGACATTATACATTTCCTGGTACCCGCTGACTGCAGCCAGTGAAATGGAACGGAGTTGTTGAAACACATATTATTATTATTATTAATATTAATATTAATATTAAAATTAGTGTTGTTGTTTGTTTGATTTGTACCCCACCCTCTCCAGTGTGGCCGGGCTCAGGGTGGCTTCCAACAACAATACAATTAGCATCACGTGAAAGCATTAAAACATACAACTTTAAAACCATAATTCCTATTCTAAAATTACAAGAAGGCGCCCTGGACGGGGCAACCAGCTTATAAAGTAAGCTGTAATATAATGATATCAGGCCTGTGGATAAGTTGTATGTGGTGGAAGGGAAGGGGAAATCTTGCAGGGTGGCCGTTTTCAGCAGGCCGCCCCATGATCAGCTCCGAACTGGGAGACTGCCACTATCTTTGCTGGCCGTGGGTTCGCTTGCTTATCCAGGCACCTCTGTTGCTGGTTATGGTCACTTTCCTGTTTGTCTTGGAAAGACTTTCCTTCTTGGCCCCAAATGCAATGATCAGAGTATGAAGAAAATCCATCTCCAGAGTCACTTCAAGGGCATTTTAGAAGGTACCAACAGGCCTCTTGAGACTGTAAGAACACCCCTGTTAAATCAGACCAAGGATCCATATGATCCAGCATCTTATTTTCAGACAACCAATCGGATAAACCAGGAAAGCCCCCAAGCAAGGCATGAAAGCAACATAGGAGTTGATTCCCTATATTTTATATTAATGATAGTCTTCCTCTCATCATGGAGGTTCCTTTAAGCTATTGTGGACCTATCCGACCTCCATGAACTGGCCTAATCCCTTTTTAAAGCCATGTAAGCCAATGATCATCCTCATACCTTGTAGCACTGAGTTCCAGAGTCATTTTTAAAAAAATAAATGGAATACAATAACTCTTTATTTGTTACAATCATATATCAGCCAAGATTGACACAGAGTCATCAGCCCATCTACATATGATAAAATTGTATGTATAATATAATTTCAGAGGCACGTAATAGGCTGATTTCCATAGTACGGACATAATTAATAAAAAGACTTCTCCCAGCCACAGACGAGCATTTATGCTCACCAGGCTGAACGTCCTTCCAACAGCTGAACTGAGCAATTTAATAAAATCCCATTCTCAGACAGGAGTTGCTCCTGTGCATCAGAAGCAATTGAGTCAATAGACCACCTTTTGCTATTCTATGATCAGTGGGCAATACCCAGGGCCACCTGGATGGCACCTGTCTTATCAAGATACCATCTTCCTGCTGAATCCTGGGTGGCCTCATATCTGATGACTGATGTTGATCCAGGAATAACTAAATTCGTTGCAAAATATTTGGTAACAGTAATCTCTCTAAAGGGACGACAAGATTAAAATCATTGTTACCACGTTATGTTTACCATTGCAGTTGCTTTTGTATCTGTTGTATCTGTAGAGCGGCATGAGCATTATTGCAGTCTCTGCTGTGTCTGTAGAGTAATTTAAAATTTTGGTCAAACGATCTTGATTTTAATGTGTAAGTATTTTATGAATCCTAAGTTACTCCTGTTGTCTATTTAATTTGTATACTATAGTATTTAACTTATTTTAATTTATGTATTTGTGCTGAAGACCTTTGGTCAAAAGAGCCTGAAATAAAAGGGAAGGAATAAAAAGACTTAACCAGCTGCTTCCTTGTCAAGCACGCCAAGATGCAAAATTTGGCCACCTTAAAGGTGGTTTCGTTAGAACAATCGGAGAGGAGGGAAATCGAAAATTCATCAGGCCTGCCTGGAAAATTTGATAAGACTGGAGTTGTGTAGAGATCGAGTGTCCTAGACAATGGACATTACAATAACACATGGTTGACTTTCAGCCATGTCCAACTGGCAGAGGCAATCACATTGAGAGTAAGCGATACGTGTCTATCTCCCTTTCAAAAGAGCTGACGGTAAAGCTTTAAAGTGGGCCATGGTGAATGCTCTTTGGTGGATTCATCTTTTTAAACTCCCACAGGCCATTCATGCAGGGTCAATTTTGATGCTTGCTCAAAGCTTTTTTAAAATGCAACCTTTAAAATGCCTATTCACGGTCCTGATGCAAAAGGAGAAATTCCACCCCCCCAACCTGCTTGTTCGTTCCTTCGTTTCCATAGCCATTAGCAATCTCCATTTGCTTAGCTAACCCGCAGCTGTGATTTTGCATACTTCCTTGAGGGGATTCTTAGAGGTAGGGGTGGAGCAAACACAAAAGGTCGTGTTAAAGGGGCTCTTAAGAAATGCGAAGCAGGTATGCGCTGGCTTCGCAGTCACTTCCTGAATGACAATTCAGTGTGAAAAACAAACAAAAAAAAAAAACGAAAAATGCGGGGCACTTCAGCCTGGAACGCGCTGCTAATTACCAAGCATAAATGGCCAAACTCTCGTCCTTGTAATCCAGCCTTGTAATCATTTACTGCTTCTTTTTTGCACGCAGCCTCCAGCTTCAGCATCTTGCAAAGCTGCAAAAACAGAGGTGGGGTTAGTTGATAAGGAAGTCCTTAGTGGAGGAGTCCATGGCGAACCAGCAGACAATATCCATTTAGCGCTGAACGCATAAAATGTCACAGCTGACCTTCGGATCCCTCCATCTGTTCTCTTTCCTTGTTCTGCAGGGAAAGATGCCAATATCTTCAGGTCAGACCTTGACTTCTTATTAATTGACAAAAGAGGAACACACATGCACACGCCTTCCATTGTTAAGGTTGTTACAGAGACTCTTCCAAGCCCGAAGCCTGTAAAAACAAGGAAATGCAAGCCAAGCAGCAAAGATAATTTTCATGGCAATCCATATGCGGCTCAGCCCTAGCTGTGGCTGTGGAACGGCCCAAGGCCCTAAGCAGTAAATTGAAAATTTTAATTCAGTGAAAGTTGGGAGCTGATGCAAATCAAGGCTAAACTAGCAGGTTTCGGTCACTGAGCTTTGTGGGTCAACAGGGATTTGAACCCAGGTCTCCCTGATTCAAGGGTGGTACTTGGATCACAACCCCATGCAGTCTTTCTCCTTTCAATGCAGTGGGTTTTGGTGGAGGCAATTCAGATGTTCACTGTAGGGTTGCCAGCCTCCAGGTGGGGCCTGGAGATCTCCTGGAATTACTGCTGATCTCCAGATGAGAGAGATCAGTTGCCCAGGAGGAAATGGCTACTGCGGAGGGTGGCATTATACCCTACTGTGGCATTATACCCTACTGAGGTCCCTCCCCTCCTCATAATCCTACCCTCATCAAGCTCTACCCTCAATCTCCAGGAATTTCCCAAGCCGGAGCTGGCAACCCCATTTGCAAGTGACAAGAATGACCGATGTGTGACGTGTGTTGATTCATTATGTGGAATAAATGTCATTAATCTTAAAGGTACTGCTGCTTTCCTGTTTTATTTCTCTGCTACAGACTAATATGGAAACCCATCTGACATTTATTAGAGCTTCAAGCTATTTTGCAGAAATCAAACTTAAAATAGTAAGCAATTTGGGGACAAAATCCTCCCCCCTTTTTCCCAGGTAGAACTTTGGGGGGGGGGGAGTCACCCGCTGATCTCAGCTGAGCTCACAACTGACAATAGGATATGCTACTTCAAAAATGCATGAATATATGGATAGGGTTGCCAACCTCCAGGTATTAGCTGGAGATCTCCTGCTGTTACTGATAGAGATCAGTTCACCTGGAGAAAATGGCCACTTTGGCAATTGGACTCTATGGCATTGAAGTCCCTCCCCTCCCCAAACCCCACCCTCCTCAGGCTCCGCCCCAAAAAACTCCAGCTGGTGGCGAAGAGGTACCTGGAAACTCTACATATCGAACTCTCTGCCACAACTAGACTTTCAAAAGGGAACTGGCAGATTTGCAGGTCTATTGAAGTCTATGAGCTATGATAACCTAAACAAAGCCTCCATGGTCAGAATTAATCTACCTCTACATGCCAGGTGTAGGGGCAACTGCCACTTTGATACATCTTTGTGACTATCCAGGAACATCTGGCTTTAACCCCTTTTGGAAACCAGATTGGTGGACTGGGTAGATCTCTGTCCAGTTCCTTTCTGCACTGCTGTAGTGATCGCAGTCAAATAATGGATGTGAAGTCCTTTGAGAGCTGAAATGTAAAGGCCAAACATGATCTAATAAGACAATTTACATCGGGAATTTATATATCTTGCTTTTCTGTCATCAAAATGGCACAGCAACCAAATGTAAACGATTAAAGCAAATGCTATAATACAAACTTGTTAAAGAAAAATCTAAATTCAGGGGGAAATAAAAAGTAATTAAAACACCAGTAGAAAATGACCCAGTAACGCAGGGATGATTCCCCGTGGTCACTCTGCCAACTCCTTCGGGGCTTCCTTTTGATCACCTTCCCTTCCCCTCCCCACAACAGACACCCTGTGAGGTAGGTGGGGCTGAGAGAGTGACTAGCCCAAGGTCACCCAGCTGGCTTCATGTGTAGGAGTGGGGAAACCAACCCGGCTCACCAGATTAGCCTCCGCTGCTCATGTGGAGGGGTGTCCCCACTCTGATCTGGTTCTCCAGATCAGAGTCCACCGCTCCAAATCACCGCTCTTAACCACTACACCATGCGTTAACCACTACACCATGCTGGCTCCCAGCATGATATCATGATATAATGAACACACTAGGAGCCCCTGTCAGTCCGAACGGCATGACTAAATACTCAAACATCCCAAAGCAACAGGAAAAAGCAGTTTTACTTTCGTCCCCTTCCCTAATCCTGATGCGGTGGTAAGCTTCTACCAAGTCCAGTTTAGTGAAAATCCGGCCTTCCTTTAACTGAGCAAGCAAGTCTGGAATGAGAGGAAGGGGATAGGCATTAGACTGTGTGACCGCGTTCAACCTGCGGAAATCTATACAAAGTCTTAAATCACCAGGTTTTTTCTTTACAAAGAACGCGGGTGCAGAATAAGGCGCTTTGGAAGGACGTATGAAACCTCTTGCCAAATTAGTGCTCAAAGAGTCTCTTAAAACCGCCTTTTCATTAGGGCTCATAGGGTAAATCTTTCCTTTCGAGAGTTTTCCATCCACCACCACTTCAATAGCACAGTCGGAATCCCGGTGGGGGGGTAACTCGTCACATTCGCGAACGTCAAATACATCGGCAAACTGAGCATACTCTTTAGGAAGCAGAGATGGTTTCCCTGGCAGCTGCTCTACCACCGTAGCTGCTGACGCTCTGAGGACCCAGTCCTGGTTATGCCTGTCACACTGAGCTTGCGAGAACGTTAGTGTGCGTTCTTTCCAGTTGATACTGGGACTGTGGCCCAGCAACCAGTTCATACCCAACACAATGGGGGCTTGTATAGGAGCTATGGTGAAATGGAGTTGTTCCCAGTGTTCTCCCACACCCATGGCGACCCGTGCAGTCCTATGAGTGACCAGACCACCCTTAAAATCGCTTCCGTCCATCTGGGAGAATTTAAAGGGCTCAGGTAGCTCAACCTGTTTCACTTTAAAAGCCTGGGCTGTCTCTTCGTTCATTAAAGTCCGAGCACAGCCCGAATTGACCAGTGCTGCCACCCGCAGTGTTGGTCCCCCTCTAGGCAACGTAAGGGTCACTTCAACGTATACATTATCCTCTTGCTCGCTTACCATAAGTGGAGCCCCTTGCTCATGGTCCAATACAGTCTGCCGAGGAGCTCCCTTTACAGCAGACCGACGGCGTTTTTTGCCGGCAGTCTCTCCTCCCCGTCACTCAAGGAGGGGGAATCAGAATTTGTAATCCGTGACTCGATGAGTCGGAAGCTGGATTTGTAATCCGCGGCCCCGATGGGCCGGCTGCTTTCGGTTGGTCCCGGTCGAGTTGTGCCTGTAGAGCCGAGGGTGTGTTCTGCCTTCCTGGCAGGCCGCTCCAGCGACGGGACGGGACTTCGGTGCATGCCCTCTCGGTGTCCCCGACCGGCGGCTGAGAAGGTCCCGGTCTCTCGGCCTGGGAAGGACAACGGGCGGCGAAATGTCCCAAACCTCCACAAACGAGACAAGCCCCACTCTCAAAGTGTTTGCGGCGTTCAGCCACAGACTGCCCCCCTCCTTGGCCGGGGCAAAAGTCCTTAACAGTACCTGGCTTGTCTCCACGGGGTTTGGTGTCCCGCGCAATGTGCTTCTTAGAAATTTGCAGAAGCTGCCTGCGATTCTCGATGTCGGCCACATCCTGCACCCACCCCTCCACGTCCGGATGGTTTCCTTGCAAAAAAGCCCAGTGTTGTAACTCGGGATTGAGGCCCTCGCGGAAATATTGCACTCGGGTAGCCTCACTCCAGTCGAGGATTTTACTGGAAAGTAACTGGAACTCACTTGCATACTGCGCCACCGATTTAGTCCCTTGGCGCAGCTGCAGCAGAGCAGTCTTGGCCCGCTCACCCCGGTGCGGATCCTCGAACCAGTTCCGGAGAGCGATCATGAAGTCATCCAGACTTCGCAAAACACAGGAGCGGAGTTCATATTGCTGCACCATCCACGCTGTGGCCTCTCCTTGCAACAGCAAAGGAACATACTGAACCCGGCTTTCATCTGAGGGAAAGGTGTCCCCTTGCGCCCGCATGAAGACATCCACTTGGATCAAAAAGTAAGACAGTAGGTCACTCGACCTGTCGAACGTTATCTTCAGGTCCCGTCCATGTGGTGGAGCTGGAGCTGGATGGTCCCCTGGGGGCGGCGTGGGCACAACCGGCTGGCCTACCCCTACGGGCTGCTGGGGCTGTTGTGGCGGTGTCCATCGCAAGTCATCCAGCTCCCGTGCCATGTCTTGCATCACAGCGTACATAGCATCCATTCGGTCAGACATCTCCTGTCTCTCATATTGCATGTGCCGACGTTCCTCTTCCCACTCGTGCCATAGAAGAGACTCCCGTCGCACTGCATCCCCCTCCAGGTCCTCCAACCCGGAGATTGCTGGCTTCCGTCTGGTGAACATAACCCCCGATGGGGCCCAGGAGGGAGGAGAATCCAGCCAGGTACTGAGATGGGTTACCTTCTGTTTGGTCCCAGTGCCTGTTCCAGCTGGCCTCTCACCCACCGGCGTTTCTCCCACCGGCTTCTCCTTCGGGACATTGGGATCGGGCTCACCCGGTGTCGCCTTGTCCCCTTCAGTTTTGTCATCCCTGTCTCCCGCCATAGCCACCCCAACGTTAGGATGGGAGCGAGAGCCGGAGCACGAAGTTTAGCAGCTTAATGTCAGGTTCTCCAGCCAACCTGGGCGATTCCCAAAAAGCCACTCGCTCAGACAGCCAAGTCAGAAGCAGGTAAACTTTATTGTAGAAGCATCAGGTACAGCTAAGGTAACTTGCAGGTTTTCAAAGCTGCTAATGGCGGACTTGGTTACAGGATAATACCTAAGACATGGTTACATGATTACATCACAGGTGCACATACTAACAGGCTTGGGAAAAGGAATGGATAACAGGAAAGGGTCTGATAACAATGTCTGGTAGAGGGGAGAGTGAAGCAACCCAAAACAGACTGCAGCTTGTTAGCTGCTCAAGGCCAAGGTAGAGGGCAGGGGGAAACCGGGAGTGAGAACAGCAGAGCAACTATGTAAACACCTCGCAGGGCTTTAACTCATGTCAGGAGCCTGACTGCTTGTACGAGTCAGCTCCACCACAACTAGTATGGTCAACTGAAGAAGAAACAAAAGACCACCTCTGACAGTCTTTGTGGTGGACTCCAGTTAGCATCGTTGTGTGTGTGTTGTGCCGTCAAGTCGCTTCCGACTCATGTCGAGCCTATGAATCCATTCATCACTGCGGTCTTCCATTCCCTGGATTCCTTAAACAGCCTGAGATTCTTTAGTATCTACTAGGCCACAGGTTTTCACTCTGTACTACAAATGGGCATTTTTCAAGCTAATTATGCCATAATATATGAATTAAAGCCAAACAGTACTGGGGAAACATTTTGGCAGTGATGAGGGACATTTTGCAATATATCATGATGGGTAGCCATGTTAGTCTGTCTGTAGCAGTAGAAAAGAGCAAGACTCCAGTAGCACCCTAAAGACTAACAACATTTCTGGCAAGGTATGAGCTTTCATGAGTCACAGCTCACTTCTTCAGATACAGCTAGAATGTGAGTCCATCTATCCTTAAATGGAGAAAAGTGAATTAGACCCACAATGGCAATGTAAATGTCAAAAGCAAGTAAATGACATTAGCAGGCGTGATTCGATTAGGTGTGATATGCAGAGGGGTAGCGATTGAATTTTGCTATATGAGAGCCATTTCGATCTGATATTGTTTCTAATAGCACATTTTCTGGTAACACATTTTCCTATCAAAAACTGGCAAGCTTTTATTTATTTATTCCATTTTTACCCAGCCCTTCCCTTCCTCCCAAGACTTTGGGGCACTGTATGTGGTACTTTCTTCCTTGGCCTCAGCCTCTATGCCCTGATCGCTTGCCCTCCAGGGCAACTGGTTGGCCACTGTATGAAACAGGATGTTGACTACAGAGACCAGTGGTCAGATCTGTCAGGCACAACTTACACAACCAACCCTGTGAGGTAGGTTAGGCTAAGAATGTATGACTGAACTAAACGCACCCAGCAAGTTTCATGGCAGAGTGGGGATTTGAACCCAGGTCTCCCCGAATGTAGTCCGACACTATGCATAATTTCAGTTCCGTGACCTGTAACCATTATGCCACTTTGGTTCTGTTTTAGCAATCATAAAAGAAAACGGGCAATTAAGTGGAATAATATAAATTGTCTTTTTTCGTGTCTTTAAAAAATTTTTTGGCATGTCATAACAGCTGCTATCACTGTTTTGAGGCCCTTCTTGTGATAATGATTAATTTTAAACATTAAAAGAAACAAAGAACTTTTGTGGCTGCCTTCCGGAGCAGATGAAATTCCAGGCATTTCGCAAAAGTCCTTTTCAAAGGCAACCCCATACAGAGCAGTAATCGAATCTGGAGGTTATCAGGGCATGTTTTTTGCTGGAATGCCAACGGCTGGGCAAACCCACCCTCAGCTCCGCACAGTCTCACAACACCCCCATGCAGACAAGCAGCTTCCGAACTTGATAGAATCAGTCGCCAAAGAGCTGATGTATGATCTCATTGCAATGACCTCTACTGAGGCAGGAGATGCCAGCCTGCCAAAGCATCCCTCCAGCAAATGCCTTTGTCACATTTTTGGACGATGCGTCTTGGAAAATGTGCCAGATAAGAACATGCATCTCCAAGGAGGAACTCACCTTTTGCCCTGGTTTTTAAAAAACTGTTTGGTTAAACGCTGGCTTCCTCTTGGCCAAGAGAGGAAAAAACAAATCACCTTTAAGCGTTCACTGACTGGGCCAAAGGCGTTTTATCAAAGGGAGGTAGCCAAAGGTTAGAATGTCAAAAAGGAGCAGAGGCATCATGGCCACCCCCCAAAATATGTTCCCTTTCCAACGTGGCCAGAGCACAATAACCACTGACAAGATAATGGCAGGGTGCTTGGCTGGAAAGAGCGCCCCCAACACAATATGTTTAAATCAATAAGTCAACTTTTGCACTGCAGATGTGCCCCAAGGGTTGGGTTGCCAGCATCCAGGTAGGGCCTGGAGATCTCCCAGAATTACAACTGATCTCCAGACGACAGAGATCTGTTTCCCCTTCAGGGACTCCCTCCGTTACAGTTGCCAAGCCGAACTCTCTGCACAAACCCTCCCCGCTTCTCTGGTTGAAAGTGGGGGTTATTGGTATAAGGACTCTAAACTGTATGTACCTAAAGTGCTGCAGAGAGAGGTTCTACAGCTGGTCCATGGGGCCAAAACCGCGGGTCACTTTGGATTCCTCAAAACGTTGCATTTATTAAGGAGGCAATTTTGGTGGGCGGGTATGCAAACCGACGTGGATTCCTTCATCCGCAGTTGCCCAATTTGTGCTGCAGCCAAAAGACCCCAGGGCAAACCTCCCGGGTTATTGCAACCTTTGGAAACCCCCACTAGACCCTGGGAAGTTATTGCAATGTATTTTATGACTGATCTGCCTCTCAGTGAAGGGAAAACTGTCCTTTGGGTAATCACGGACCTGTTCTCCAAACAGGTGCATCTCGTTCCTTGAGCAGGTATCCCGTCCACCCCAAAACCGGCCCGCCTCTTTGTGTCACATGTCTTCTGACTGCATAGCTTTCTGCGCAAGGTGGTCAGCGACCGTGGAAGTAGTTATGTGGCCAAATTTTGGAAAGCTTTCCTGAAGTTGGTTGGAGTGGAACAGGGTCTGTCAAGCGCTTTCCATCCCCAAACCGACGGTCAAACAGAGCGGGTAAATGCTGTATTGGAATGCTACCTACGCTGTTATGTAAATTATCATCAAGATGATTGGGTTGAATTGTTGCCCTTTGCTGAATATGCTTATAATAATGCTGTGCATCAGTCCACTGGGTATAGCCCTTTTCGTGCTGTGTATGGACAAGACTTCGGTCCCATTGGCCGTAACAGATTGGGAACCACCCTCAACTCGCAAACAGGTTCAGCAATTTCTTGGGTTCGCTAACTTCTACAGGGGATTCATTCCCAACTTCACGCAAGTTGCACTCCCCATCACTGACCTCCTTAAGACTAAGGGAAAAGGAAGTGCAGCCACGTTGCCTGCGGCTAAAGTAAATTGGACCACCCAGTGCCAAACTGCATTTGATACCTTCAAGGAACTATTTACCTCTGAACCGGTATTAAATCACCGAGACGTATCCATCCCGTGTTTCATGTCAGTCTATTGAAACCACATGTTCCCTCCATGGAGTGGCATCCTGAGCCTCTCCCTGAGCCGCCGGTGATGGTGGGCGGGGGGAGAACATTTTGAAATTGCGAAGATCTTGGACTCGCATATCCATCATGGTTCCCTCCAATATCTAGTTCGTTGGAAACACTTCAGTTCCGCTCAGGATGAATGGGTGCGCTCCCGCGATGTTTCCGCCCCCCGCCTGATCCGTGAATTTCATGCTGCATACCCTCACAGACCAGCGCCCTTAAAGTGAAAGGGGGGCCTTTGGGGGGGGCGGAAAGTCAGGCCTGTTCTACGCTGAAGCTGCCTGACTGAGATCGTTTTGGATCCACCAGGTGCTGTTCAAGGACAGCTTTGCCAACCGCCGAATTCCTAGTCTGCCTAGTCTCCGTGGGAATTCACCCTCATTAGGAGGGGGGTTGCCATGACTTCCATTGCTATCTTGATATGACCAGTGCTCTTTCATATAGGCCCTGCATCATGCTCCTAATCCCCATTAGTGCCAATCGAACTGTTTGCTTCTGTAAACCTGTAGGTCTTCCAAATAAATCAACTCTCTTTCGGACTATTCGTCTGTGAATGTTGTTTATGGGATTATCACGGGACAAGTGCTCACACCCTTGGAGAGAATGGCAGCTTTGGAGGGGGGACTCTATGGTAAACCATGAAGTCTAAAGTCCTGAAGCGACATCCCATCCCCACTGCATTCCCTCCCCATTCCAAACTTTGCCCTTCCCTGGTAATGCCACAAATCTCCAGCAATATCCCAAGCTGGAGTTGGCAACCCTACCCAAGGGGCTACCTGCATGAGACAATGTTTACAGATCCATCAGGGGTTCTGTTGACCACATGTGTGCTAGAAGTTCCACCCTGAAACTTAGGGCCAAACTAGACATGCTTGCTTTCAGGTTCCCCAACTCGGGATCCCACCAACCACACAGCAGCTGTGGGGAATGGCTTTTAAAAATTAATGGAGAGCCCATTCAGCCATGGGATTAGGGTTGCCAGGTCTGGGATGGGAAATACCTGGAGATTTTGGGGATGCAGCCTAAGAAGGGCAGGGTTTGGAGAGGGGAGAGACCTCAGCAGGGTACAGTGCCACAGAGTCCACTTTCCAAAGTGGCCATTTCCTCCAGGTGAATTGATCTCTGTCACCTGGAGCTCAGTTGTAATAGCGGGAGATCTCCAGCCATCACCTGGAAGTTGGAGACCCTACATGGCACCCCAATGTGGGGGAGAGCAAACCTCCCCTTCCCAGCTGTTTCCCCAGGCCTCTGCGTAGCAATCCTGGATTCCTTGGTGGTCTCCCATCCAAGTAACTCACCAGGGCCGACCCTGCTTAGCAGCCAAGATCTGACGAGATCAGGCTTGCCTAGGCTATCCATGTCAGTCCCATTTTATAAGCGGTGATGAAAAGTGCTGTCAAGTCACAGGCAACATATGGCAACCCCGTAGGGTTTTCAAGACGAAAGACATTTGGAGGTTTTTTTGCCATTGCCTGCCTGTGCATAGCAATGCTAGATTTCCTTGGTGGTCTCCCATCTGAGTGCTAACCGGGGCCAACCCTTCTTAGCTTCTGAGATTTGACGTGATGGGGCTAGCCTGGACCATCCAGGTCTGGGTGGAGCACGAATTACTACATTTAAAAAGGAGAAAAATAACAAGCTTTAAAAAAGAGGGAGAGTACAATAGTCATTCTTTGCAGATGTGTGTTTTGATGAGACAGCTACGCCCCAGGACAAAGGTGTCCTTGAAGCAAATTCAAAACCCTCTGCAGGGTTCAAAAGCATTGACACTGCAACATGACAAACAGATTTCTCCTTCAGGGTTGTGTGGTTTCACAAGGTGAGAGCAAAAGTAGGGCAAGGTTGCCCCCTCTGGGTTGGGAAATACCTGGAGATTTGGGGCGAGGAGCCTGAGGAGGGTGGTGTTTGTGGAGGGTGGCTCAGCAGGATGCCGAATGCCACAGAGTCCCCCCTCCAAAGCAGCCCTTTTCTCCAGGAGAACTGATCTTGGTCATCTGGGGATCAATTAAAATAGCAGGACCTTCAGGTGCCACCTGGAGGTTGGCAGCCCTACAGGCAAAGAAGGCAAGAGAAGAGTCCTCCAGATCCCAAACCACTATCTGAGTTATTTGTTCAGTTTCTATCCCACCCTTTCTCCCAAAAGCTCAAAGCATTTTATCCTTACAACAACCCTGTAAGGTAGGTGAGAATGTGGTGGGCTGAATCACCCAGGATGCTTCCTGACTGAGCAGGAATTTTTATACAGGTTTCCCTGGTCATTGACTGACACTGTAAGCACTGCACCACTTTTGAGAGCCAGTGTGGTGTCGTGGTTAAGAACGATGGACTCTAATCTGGAGAACCAGGTTGGTTTCCCCACTCCTACCCATGAAGCCAGCTGGGTGACCTTGGGCCAGTCACATTTCTCTCCGAACTCTCTCAGCCTCACCTACCTCGCAAGGTGCCTGTTGTGGGGAAGGGAAGGCAATTGTAAGCCGCTTTGAGACTCCTTAAAGATTGAGAAAAGCGGGGTATAAAAACCAACTCTTCTTCTTTTGAATGTCAATTCTCTGCAGGGAATTTGCCCAGGTCAATCCCATGAGGTTGTATGTTCTCAATATGGTCCTCCCCTAATGTACTACATTCAATAGTTCCATGCGACCCTCCTCCCAATATACACAAGATGCAAATATTGGTCCCCCTCTCTCTATTTCTCTGGTGGGAGGGTGGCCCTGTTCTGCATCAATGCTGTGAGACACAGAGAAAAGGTTTAAGCCGTCGAAACTGGCATAAGTGCCCCATGAACAAGGGGCCATCTGCAGAGAGAACAGCAGAGTGGGGCAGCAATGGAAACACAAAACCATCTTCTTGAGAGCCAAAGTGGTGTAGTGGTTAAGAGCGGTGGTTTGGAGTGGTGGACTCTGATCTGGAGAACCACGTTTGATTCCCCACTCCTACACATGAGCAGCATACGCTAATCTGGTGAGCTGGATTTGTTTCCCCAGTCCTACACACAAAGCCAACTGGGTGACCTTGGGCTAGTCACAGCTCTCTTAGAGCTCTCTCAGCCTCACCTACGTCACAGGGTGTGTGTTGTAAGGCAGTTTGATTCTTCCTTAAGTGGTAGAGAAAGTCAGCATATAAAAACCAACTCTTCTTCTTCTTCTTCTTCTTCTTTTCTTACTAAATCTTATACAAACTCCAAGCAGCAGTAGAAAAATTGCTGGTGGTTGAAAGTGTCATTAAGTCGTAGTCGATCTATGGTGACCCCGTAGGGTTTTCAAGGCAAGGGATGTTCAGAGGTGATTTGCCATTGCCTGACTCTGTATAGAGACCTTGGACTACCTTGGTGGTCTCCCATCCAAATACTAACCAGGGCCAACCCTCCTTAACTTCCCAGATCTGGCATAGTCGGTTTAACCTGAGCCATCTAGGTCAGGGCAGAAAAATTAGATGCACCCAATAACTCAGATGAAGCTGTGAAAATCTAAATGCCTAAAGATCATAAAAGCTGAAGCAAAGTGCTTAAAAACTATATAGAAACCAGCAGAGATTTAATAAAGGTCAGGGGGAGAACCAGTACTCAGAAGCTCCAATGGAATAAATAACTGGGTTGGTTTCCTGTCAAAAAAGACAACTGATTTGATGCCAGGTGAGCCTCTGCTGGTGGGGAGAGTCTTGTTGCCACGATTAAAAAGACCCTGTCACCCACCCTGTTTCTGAAAATGGAAACACAAAACAGATCTCAACTGGCAGGCGTTGTCTGAGGTTTGTTCAAATTATGGGCATGCCACTCAGTGCCTATTTGAGCAATTAGGTGGCATGGATTTCCAGTTTTAAAATAAAAATTAAGTCTCTAGTCCTTACAGATCCAGAGACTCAAGGATACAAGCATTCGGTGCAAACATTTAGTGCTTCTCCTTGCTGTTGTTCATGCCACTAAGAGTCACAGCTATCACTTACACCCTTACTCCATCAGACTCTAATCTGCTTTGCGGCTGTCCGAGAAGAAAGCAGGGAATGGCCCTGGAATGAACAACTGGTCAGCTGGAAAGAAACATCCTCTGATCCTTCCCAACGTTGGGTGAGGATTACCAGTAGCATCAGACACAAGTCAACAGGCAGAAAAGCAACAGTTACTGTCCTCGGTGCATAGTTCATCAGTTAGTTTGGTTGTGTGGAAATGGCATTGCCTGCATTCAGCCCTACCCTCTGCGGTTTTACAAGGGAGGTATAACAAGATCCCAAGATCAGAGAGATTCTGTCCATGCAATTCTGGGGAAATAGAAACAAGGGAACACATGTTTTTCAGATGCTCATTCTATAAGGATGCCCGCTCTAAGCTGTCCCGGTCCAGGCTTGAGAAAATCTCAGGTTATTCAGAAAAACTTCAGGTTAGGAAGCTCCTCTCAGATGAAATTCCCTTACAAATTAGAGAGGTTGCCAAATTCTGCGCAGCACTCTACAAACTTCGTCTAAGTTTAGTAAAATAAAAGTCAAAGAAATAACAAAGTTAAAAATCATCTTTTGAATTTGTATCAAAATATTTATTTCTTATCCAAATCGTGAAACATTTTAATTTATATATATTCTTTTAAATTAACATGACAACTTTTTAACCATCGAGGTTACCGCACTTTGTATTCCCAGTGATGTAATAAGAGTTTGAAAATGTTGTAAAAAACGTCGCTTTAAAAGGGTTTTTGGATACCACGGCTTATAAATGGTTGGAAGACGTCTTCACAGCTAAAGGGGCCAAACAAAGTGCGAACAGTATTTTTTATAACATTTTCAAACTCTTAATACATCGCTGGGAATACAAGTGCGGTAACCCCCAATATCAATGTATCCGCTGTAATATTGCTGTTATGGTCTTAATTTTTATTGGCGCAATGCTGCAATAAATGTTTCTGATTCTGGCATTGCCTGTATTTGACCAACCCAGAATAGGGCAATCCTCTGAGGTAGGCAAAGGGACCCAAAGGCCACCAACACAGCAGGCCAGAACACTCCCTCCATCAGGAGCTGCAGCTGTGGTTTGTATGGGAGAAAGGGCAATTGCTCATGAACAATGGAAAACAAATAGGTCCTGGCTTGTAGTGACAAGCCAACGTTCCCTATTTCTTTTTTATATTAGTCTATATTTTTGTCAGCGGCTTCTATCCTCGGCTTTTAGCTGCTGGTTACTAGAATCGTTTGCACTGTGTCAGCATAGAAAACCATTTTTATACACAAGTTAAGCCCTGTTTATATACCCAACAGATGTCCTTGAATTATATTTACAATACGTAAAGCTGGTTTACTGGTGCTCTAAAGCAGCTGGGAAATGCATATGTTTATGGGGTGGGGAGCTTGCTACGAGGAAACAGAAAATGGATGGCACAGCAAAGAAGGAACTGAGGATTCGATTTGCGAAAGGGAGAAGTGAAATGAAAATGGAGGACTTTTGACTGCAATGGCAGATATAATGAATTCAAAATCAGCCCTAATGGCAGAGGAGAGAGAGGACTAGGGTGGCCAGCCTCTAGGTGGCACCTGGAGATCTCCTGCTATTACAATTAATCTCCAGACAACCAAGATCAGTTCCTCTGGAGAAAACGGGTGCTTTGGAGGGTTGACTCTATGGCTTTATACCCTGCTGAGGTCCCTCCCCTCCCCAAACCCCATCCTGCCTAGGCTCCGCCCACAAAATCTCCAGGTATTTCCCAACCCAGAGCTGGCCACCCTAGAGTGGACCCATCTCCTGAGCAGAAGAGAAGGAAGAATGCTGGGCCCTTTCCCTCCTTCGGAGGCCTTGGACAGCTTGCTGGAGAGAGCTAGATGAATAGGGTTGTCAGGTCCCTCTTCACCACCAGCGGGAGGTTTTTGGGGTGGAGCCTGAGAGGGTGGGGTTTGGGGAGGGGATTCAACGCCATAGAGTCCAATTGCCAAAGCAGCCGTTTACTCCAGGTGAACTGATCTTTATCAGCTGGAGATCAGTTGTAATAGCAGGAGATCTCTAGCTAGTACCTGGAGGTTGTAGAAATAAAACAGGGCAGGCTCACAGTATCAAAAAGCTATATTCAATTAACATACACAATTCTACAGGTGCAAAACTCAAGCTAATGAAACATACAAATATACAACGGCTGTTCCGCAAATACAACAGCAAATGCAAAAAAGCCAAATGGCAGTCTCCAGAAGGGGACGTGAAGCAAGTCCAACGAATGGAAAGATGGTCAGATGTTAAATTCCAAGGTGGAAACCGCAGTCTTGCCGCTGTCGGGAACCGAGCAATGCGGCGCAAAGGGGAGGAAACGCTTTCCCGGGTAGTTGAAGCGCTTTCACCTAGTAAAGCTTCATCAGCCTAAAAATTAAATAACAACTTATCTACAAATTCTAATTCAATGTATAAGCATAAATTTGCAAGCTTACTAATATTAAGTAAACCAACTTTCTTACCTCACTGAAGAGGAAATGTTTACAGTTTGCCTGGGAGAATCGTAGTGATCCATTAACATGTTTCAGCAATGGGTTTGACTGAACGTCTTCTAATATATTTTGCTATTTTTATTGTGTTTTCTCTATAAAGTTTTATGCTCCCAGGAAAAAACGGACTGCAAATCCATGTTTTAGCTGTTGGATGTAATGGCGTGACAAATATATTTCCTGTTTCAAGTCACGTGATAGTATGTGCATGGGTCTCAAAAATTTAAAGGGGACGAGTTCATTTCTGGTCGGTATTACATTAAGAAAAACTAAATAAAGAGCACTAAAGAAAGCAAGATAGATCTATTTCATTATTCAAACCGTAAGGGGCCATAGTATTAAATAGGTGGATGAAGCGCATCTCGTGTTGGAGAAGGGTTTTTTGCACATCGGTTTAATTATGTGGATGGTCTCTGAACATCCACAAAACAAAAAATTTCAGGTCATTTTCAGAGTGCTTCTGTTCCAAAAAATGGCTTGTCAAGGGGGCATCTAAATTCCGTGCGCGTATGCGAGATCTATGTTCGCTTATGCGCGATCTAATTTGGCATGCTGCCAATATAAAGTTTTGTGCATTTACATGTGATGGCGTAAACCACGTGGCTCATTGCGCAGTTCGAAAAATGGCGCAACTTAAATTTGAAATTGGAGGTGGTAGAGCTGAACTCCTTGACAGATAGACTTAAGGGGCAAATCAAACACCGTCCACATTTAAAATGGCCGCTCATTGAGGAATGCTGTGTGGATTTCAGGATGTCAGTGTGAACTAAGCGATCGCGAAGGGAACTAGTTCTCCGCAAACCAAAAGTTGGTGGAATTTCACACCCGGTATTCCTTGAACGATGTGCCAATGTTTCCTAATAATTTGTTGTATGTTGTTAGAATGTTTGCTGTATGTTAAGGCTGTCACAACTGATCTCCAGCCAATGGAAATCGGTTCACCTGGAGAAAATGGCCACTTTGGCTATTGGACTCTATGGCATTGCAGTCCCTCCCCTCTCCAAACCCTGCCCTCCTTAGGCTCCACCCTAAAAATCTCCAGGTATTTCCCAACCCAGAGCTGGCCACCCTAGATGGTAGCTCTCATTCCACTAACAGGGAAAAAATCAGCAAAGGAACAGTCTCATAGTGGTTAAAGATTCATTGGCCATAAAAATACCCAAGGTGATTCACAATGTTAAAAAACCTGTCCAAAACAAACAAGGAAGTTCAGATTTCTGGCCAATGCACCTTTTGGTTGGGCTGGTAATTCAAAAGACTTCCAAGGAACTCAATTGGCATTTTAGCCAAACGAGAACCCTGTGAAGAAAGCCAGGCTGAACTGATTGGGAGGGATCCACATGTATATATTTGTGTGTGTGTAAACAACCGTCAAGTCGCAGCCAACTTATAGCGACTCCTGGTCGGGTAGTCAAGGTGGTGATTAAGCAGAGGGGGCTTGCCATTGCCTGCCTCTGCAGAGTCTACCTTGGAGGTCTCCCTTCCAAGCAGTGAGCCAGCTTAGCTGCCAAGATCTGACAAGATCTGGCTATACTATACCATTTCACATCCCATATACATATATAGCATGTAGTTACATATAGTTAACATGTAAAGGAGGGATTGGTGAGGAGGTTTTAAAAAAAACCTTTTGAGTACATGGTTGAGGGGTATAGAGCCCTGTCTGTCCCTTCTTTCTTTCTTTCTTTCTTTCTTTCTTTCTTTCTTTCTTTCTTTCTTTCTTTCTTTCTTTCTTTCTTTCTTTCTTTCTTTCTTTCTTTCTTTCTTTCTTTCTTTTTTGCCATCACAGCTGACTTATGGTGACCCTGTAGAGTTTTCAAGGCAAGAGACATTCAGAGATGGTTTGCCATTGCCTGCCTCCACGTCACACTACTGGCGCTTTCCAACAACAACGTTCCAAAGCTACTATTTGCACACTGAACATAGCCAGGCTATTACTAGGGATTGCCCCATTGAACCCAGTGGGAGTAACAGAATAGGATTGCCAACCTCCAGGTACTAGCTGGAGATCTCCTGCTATGACAATTGATCTCCCACCGATAGAGATCAGTTCACCTAGAGAAAATGGCCACTTTGGCAATTGGACTCTATGGCATTGAAGTCCTTCCCCTCCCCAAACCCCACCCTTCTCAGGCTCTGTCACAAAAATCTCCAGGTATTTCCCAACCTGGAGCTGGCAACCCTATAACAGAAGCAAGGTGTGTGTGACACTGGGCCAGCCAATCACTAACTCTCAAGCCTCATATCTATCCCACAGAATTCCCAGGAGGAATAAATATTTTCTTAAAGTGGCAAAGGACTAGATTAAAATTGAAAAGTCGTTTCATTGGAACAGTTCATCAAAATTAAATGATCCATCCCCCATCACCAGGGTATCTTGACAACCAGCAACAATTCCAAGTTCTAAAAAATTCAAGATGTCAAAAACATTTGGTTTTTAAAAAATAAGTATTTCAGGGTTTTTAATGCTCTTTTAATTAAAAAAAATTCCCCTTGGGAAAAAGTATACTCGATGAAGGGAATTTGCAGAGCCTCTTGGATCTGAAG
This sequence comes from Euleptes europaea, assembly GCF_029931775.1. NCBI lineage: Eukaryota > Metazoa > Chordata > Lepidosauria > Squamata > Sphaerodactylidae > Euleptes > Euleptes europaea. The sequence goes on along the minus strand of NC_079330.1, from coordinate 31,951,910 downwards.
TTGGTCTATTTAAAACTGATGATGTATCTCTATAGCACTATCATAGTAATTCAGAGAGATTGGGCTCTCAGTCAGGAAACCCTTGGTTCGAATCTCTGCCATGAACTCACCAGGTAGCCTCAGATTCAGGATTCGATATGGGATTTACTGACCAACCTTCCAAGTAAGCTTGCCATCCTCCAGGTGGGGCCTGGAGATCTCCTGGAATTACAACTGATCTCCAGACAACACAATTCAGTTCCCTTGGAGAAAATGGCTGCTGTGGAGGGTGGACTGTATGGTGTTATGTCCTGCTGAGGTCCCTCCCCTCCCCAAACCTCACCCTCCCCAGGCACTAGCCCCCAAACCTCCAGGAATTTCCCAAATTCTTCCAAATCCTACTTCCAAAGCTCTTGCAATTATATTACATATGCAAAGCGCTTAGAACCTTTGAAAGTCAAGTCCCTGCCCCAAGAAACTTACAATTTAAAGTCTGACAATGGAGGGAGACTGAGTGCAAATCCAGTTGCCCGAGTGTCTGTTTTTTCTTCTGTCAGTGTGTGATGTGGACCGCATACATAAGAACATAAGAAAGGCCCTGCTGGATCAGACCAAGGCCCACCCTGTCCAGCAGTCTGTTCACACAGTGGCCAACCAGGTGCTTCTAGGAAGCCCACAAACAAGATGACTGCAGCGGCACCATCCTGCCTGTGTTCCACAGCACCTAATATAATGGGCATGTTCCTCTGACCCTGGAGAGAATAGGTATGCATCATGACTAGTATTCATTTTTATTAGTAGCCATGGATAGCCCTATCCTCCATGAACATGTCCACTCCAGTCAGCCCTGAATTTTCTGCCTGTCAATTTCCCTGGGGGGCAGACCCCCGGTCCTAGTGTGATGAAGCAGGGGTTTCGGATAAGGGACCCATAGTGCTGTCTGCACCTAGGGTTGCCAACTTCTAGGTGGTTAAATCAATCAACAGCACCAGCTCACTATGCACTTTCAATAGTAGTTCAGTATAAAAGATTCCCCATTGAAATGTGAAGCAGAACTCTCTTGTATTAAAGAAACTATACAGTATAACATAAATTATAAAGGTTACATCACCATGAATCTCCGTATAAAACAATATAGGGTGCAATCGCCCTTATTTAATGCAAACTCAAAAGAGTCCAAAAAAGTCCTATAAAGACACATGAATCATAGAAAGTCCAAGAGTCCACCGTTGCAATAGTTCAAGTTCCAGTGGTTCAATAATTCAAACAAAAAAAACTCATTCATGAAATTCTGCCTATGATTTTGAGAATAAAAGACAATTGAGCAATTTGCAGTTCTATCTACCTCTGCCATCTGATCCAACAATGAAGGTCATGCATACTATCAGGACGGTCATCTTCGAGGGGGTGACATTAAATTACACTGATCAAAAAATAGCTGAATTTTTAATGGTTAAATATCCCAGGGTACCTATTTTTTACTCGCTACCCAAGATACATAAGACCCTTATAGATCCACCGGGACGTCCCATTATTTCAGCCATAGGGAGTGCAATAGAAACCATATCCCGTTTTGTTGATTTTTTCCTGCAGCCATTTACTAAACGTACCAGATCCTATATTAAGGACACTCAGGAGTTTATAGGAAAAATAGAGGGCTTGTATGTTTCGCCTGAAGCGGTATTTGCCACGTTTGATGTTGCATCCTTATATACGAACATTCCTTTACAAGATGCTCGTGGCATAATTGAAGATCTGTTTGATTCTAGACAAGACCTTTCTATTCCGACTCACTTTCTCTTATGTTTAGTGGATATCATTTTTGAAAATAATTTTTTTAGATACCGGGATTCCTTTTTTCTTCAGACGCGAGGAGTAGCCATGGGCGCAGCCTGCGCTCCATCCGTGGCTAACGTTTTTATGATAGCATTTGAAAATGCTTCACTGATGTTTGATCCCATGTTTCAGGATCACGTGGTCACTTATTTTAGTTACATTGATGATTTTTTTTTCATCCTCAAGTCGTCTTCTTCATATGAGCCATTTTCACTTTGGCTCAACTCACTCAATTCTAATTTGACGTTTACAGGACAAATGAATAGGTCTAGTCTTCCTTTCTTAGATGTGGAAGTCATTAGGACCCGGGAGAATCTTGTGGCGGTAAAGCCATATCGGAAACCCACTGATGTGGGAGCTGGTCTCCACTTTACCTCTCATCATCCACTACATCTCCGGCGAAACTTACCGTATAGCCTTCTATTAAGATTGAGACGTAACTCCATCCACAATGAAGATTTTTTGGCAGCGGCTCGGGTGTGTAACAGGAATTTTTTAGAGAGGGGTTATAAGCAATCCATCATTACAGAGTCTCTCAGAAAAGTGGCTCTTAAGGATCGGGATTCCCTACTTCGTCCCTATAAGAGGGATATTACTAAGCAGCCTAGAATACAGGCTTCTTTAGAATTCAATCATCTCTCATTTGAAATACAGAAGATCATTCGTAAACATTGGCACATCATAGATAGCATACCAGGGTGCTCAATACCACCTATCATCGGACTTAGAAGGACAAAATCTTTTCGCAATATGTTGGTTAAGACTGACAGATTAGCCAAACCACAGGGCAATCTACCATCCGGGCACTTTAAATGTGGCGCATGCGCCTTTTGCCCGTCTAGCCTTTCTATTAAGGAAGTCAGTTCCTCGAGTTCCAATTTTAAGTACACTCTTAAACAATTTACCAACTGTGCGTCTAAGAACGTGGTCTACGCGATTATTTGTCCGTGCCTTTTGATGTACATCGGGTCCACAAGCCGCCAATTAAAATTAAGAATTGGCAAGCACAAAGCGCGGATACGCTCTAGGACCCTGGAGGCACCACTCACGAGCCATTTCTTGGAGAAGGGGCACTCCGACTCAGATTTGTCTTTTTTTGCTTTGTGGCAATATAAACATCGAAAATATCAGATGGAAGATGTTTCAAAAATTTTGCATAGACGCGAAATGCAGCTCATTTTTTTGTTCAAAACAATGGCTCCCATGGGCTTGAACAATGAGTTTGATCTTTCCAGCTTTCTTTAAGTTTTTTCAGCAAGGCTCCCCTAGCTGTTAATTGGTCTCAGCTGTAGCTAGCATATTTCTTTCCTGCATCTAGCAGAGCAGTTACCAGCCCTCAGAGAGACAGAACCATTTGGTCAGCTGGTCATTGGTAGGTATGGAACTAATCTGATTATGGGATGTACATGATTATCATGTATAAGATTATTCTCTAGGTATGTGGTGTGTTATTTACTTTTTCTAGAGGTCTATGGACCCGCTTCAAAGAAGGAACACCAACTGAAAAAGCATTTCTGGCGAAACGTACACAAATCCGGAGGTGGCGTTTTGAATTCATTAATGAACTTTTTTTGTTTGAATTATTGAACCACTGGAACTTGAACTATTGCAACGGTGGACTCTTGGACTTTCTATGATTCATGTGTCTTTATAACTGTGGTTATTCAGCATACGTTTTTATTGTTTAACTTCTAGGTGGTGGCTGGAGATCTCCTGCTATTACAACTAGGGCTGTTGATTCGGTTCGGTCCGAACCGAAAAACAGCTGAATTTCCCACAATTCGGCAGTTTTTCGGTTCGGACAAACTGAACTCAAAAAGGGGGAGAAACCGGGGAGCCGAATTTGCTGAGTTCGGGGTGTTCCCGAATAAATTTGGCGAATTCGGCCCCTTTAAAAATATCTGTGCCTTCCAGATAATGTGCTAATGATAATAATACAACGTTATTATAATTATTATATTAATATTATTAATAATATAATTAATAATTATAATTATTATAATAATAATACAACAGATGCAAAAGACAAAAGAGACCCCCTCACCTCTGCAGGAGTATATCGTATACCTTGCAGTTGTGGACAGGTTTACATCGGGACCACACAACGCAGCATACAAACAAGGATAAAAGAACCTGAAAGATACTGCAGACTTGGCCAGCCTGAGAAATCAGCAGTGGCTGAACATGGACTGACCCAAACAGGACACAGGGTCTTATTCCAAGACACTGAAAGACTGGACAATTCTACCAACTATTTTGTCAGATTGCACAGAGAAGCCATTGACATTCATAAACATCAGCACAACTTTAACAGAAAAGAAGAGAGTTTAAGAATGAATAAGGCTTGGCTTCCTGTTCTGAAAACCTCCAGACTAACAAAGTCCACAATAGCCATGCAGATTAGCTTTGGATTCCACATGTTAACAGATCATTTCAGGATACAATGGTTCCACATTAACATGCTACACCCTCATTAGCACATTATCTTGATAATTACAGGACAATGATTAGCACATTACCTTTGATACTTATTGCAGGACAATGACTCAGCTCAAACCCAACCCCTTTCTGGCTATATATTACTCTTCCTACACACTTGACACTGAGAGACACTGTCCTTCAGTGTTACTCCTCTGAAGATGCCTGCCACAGCTGCTGGCGAAACATCAGGAAAGAAAATACCAAGACCACGGTCACACAGCCCGGATAACCTACAAGAACCAATGAACTCTGACCGTGAAAGCCTCCGACAATATTTCCTTAAGCTTCTTTTGGAAATTTATGAAATCCAGTTTAACAGCTGCCCTGCTGCCCTGTCCTCTCCTTTCCCTGCCAAGAACCTATGAAGACAGGGACAAGATCCCTGGGAGGCCCCCACCCCCCACGCTTCCCCTTGCAACCAGGCCCCCACGCCTCTTAAGACTCCACTTGAGGCCTCATTGTTAATGGTTTCACACTGAGCAATCTGGCAGACACACACACACACCTGGGGGTGGGGAGGCAACATCATTTCCTCACATTGTCCTATATGCGGACGCATAGAACAGAGCAAAAAAAAAAATGGGAAAAAGCAGAAGGGCTTTTGGGAAAGGAATTCTCAATGTGAATGAGAATGGGAAATGGGCAGATTCATGCAATCTCTGTTCCTTTGTTTGCTTTTCCAGCTCTTTGACCTCAAGATGCCTCCGGCAGTGGGACGTGTTTTGGGTTGTCCACTGTGATCATTGTGCATGAGTGTGTGTGTGTGTGTGTGTGTGTGTGTGTGTGTGTGTGTATTGGGTTCATTTTAAACAGAGCAACAATACAGGAAGATGGACTCGGAATTTGGGGTGAGCTGGTGAGCAGCATCACAGCATCACATATACCTTAAAAAAAATTTTTTTAATTTTTCATTTCAGTTTATATATAAACAGAAATTAAAAGTAGAAAAATACAGAAAAATAGAAAATAATACAGAAAAGTATTGGGTGGAAATACAAAATTTTGATAAAACTACCTCATATTATTGTATCCTAATAAAAGAGTATATTATGTCATATCTCTACCCTCTTAATATATGGTCCTCTTTGTTTTCTACTTGCAAGCTTATTCGCTATATTGCTAATATTGTAGCATTAACATTACCTTATTTTTAATTTAATATCGAATACTTTCTTCCTTTACATAAGCATATATCTACCCAAAATCAATTTTGCTTATACAACATTTTAACAAACATATGAGTAATAAAGCTTCCAGTTGTTTTGAAATTCTTCATTTGGTCTTTTATTCACTTAGCTTTTCAGCGTCGCCATCACTGCATATTCTGCTGGCTAATTTACTCATCCATTCCTCTACATCTGGACATTCTTCTATCTAGCATCACATCTACCTTAACTGGTTGCAAAGTTCTTGTCTTAACGTTACTTTGGCCCATTTACCATGGGCCTTGTGTCTTCTGCTGGTTGATACTGCTTTTCTTATTAAAGTTACGCCTTTTGTGAGGGGATGCTCTGGCATGCCAATTTCTGTATATTTGATGTAACAGAATCAGACCATTGGTTAGCGTTGCCAACCTCCAGGTGGAGCCCGGAAATCTGCAACTACAACTGATCTAAAGACAACAGAAATCAGTTATCCTGGAGAAAATGGTTGCTTTGGAGGGTAGACTCTATGGCATTATATCTAGCCGAGTTCCCTCCTCTCCTCAAACCCTCCCCTCTCTCGGCTTCACCCCCAAATCTACAGAAATTACCCAGCGTGGAAATGGCAACCCTACCATATGTCAAGGTTGAAACCTGGAGTTCAGCATTTAATGCCATTGAGTCCACCCTCCAAAGCAGCCATTTTCTCCAGGGGAACTGAACCCTGCAGTCTGGAGATGAGTTGAATTTCCAGGAGATCTCCAGGCCCCACTAGGAGAACGGCAGCCTTATGAATCATCACCCAGTTAGGGCAAAGACCAATGTCTCACCTAAAAGAGGTGTGGCGATGAGAGGTTCCTTTGCAGGATGAGTCCAGCTCACGCCCAGCGCCACAGCTTTTGTCACAAATGCTCACAGCTCCAAGTTCAAGCAGGAGATGAGCCACGGGTCTTGACAGGCATCAATCAAGACTATCTATTTTTTTTTCTTTTTTAAGTGACATGGTTATACTCATGAATGTTTAAAAATAACATTACAGATGTTGTGCAACTGCTCTGGGAGGTTGGGGGAGCTCCTGGTGTCAGAACGGCCAGCCAACAGGCAACCTTCATTCAAGCTCTGCCCGCTGGAAAAGTTGAAAAGCTGGGTTTTTGGTTTTTAAAAGGAACAACTTGCCAAAAAGTTGAGGGAGTGGAACAACTGTGGGAGTCTATGCACCAACAGTCTCCAAGTTCAAATCAGGAAGTATTTGAATCCCCGCTCCTTGAAATGCTGCTTCGTAATTGGCTATAGTGAGAGAAAGGTTCCCCCAACCCTGAAACCTAATTCCCACATAAAAAAGCATGTTAAGAGCATTTTAAGAACATGGCAGCAATTCGTTTCGCTTTGGGATTGAGGCAAAAATTAAATTCGTGGTTAAACGGGTTTCTGAAAATGCGGGGCAAGTGCATGGTGGCTGTGAAGTTACTTCTAAAGATCGGGAAAATTATGAATAACTCCAACGAATCCCCAAAGCATTCCGACGGGGAGCGCGAGGTAACTACCCAAGCATAAATGGCCACACAGTGGCCAACCAGTTCTTTGGGAGGCCCAACAACAGGGCATATAGGCTGAGGCCTTCCCCTAAGGTCACCTCCTGGCACTGGGATTCAGAACATGGAGGTTCCCTTTAGTCACCATGGCTAATAGCTCCTGATAGACCTCTCCTCCATGAATCTGTTTAATCCACTTTTAAGGCCGTCTATGCCTGTGACCATCACTACACCCTCTGGCAGTGAATTCGATATTTTAGTCACTCATTGTGAAGTAAAGAAGTATTTTCGTTTGTCCTGAATCTACTGCCCATCACCTTAATTGGATGACCTTGAATTCTGGTATTTAGAATGTACCCTTGCTGACAGCTTGTAATGTTTCCCATTTTAAAAATACAACAACCTGCAACAAAAAACTAACTAACACAGCGGGAAGAAAGGTTCTGCACCCTCCTCTCGGCCTGTTGAGCTGATTTTATATTAGCAGGGAATTTTTACCATACTGGAAGCCTACCAACATGTCATGCTCTAGCTACAGTCTCAAGTGGCCCGGCCAGTCTGTGAGCCAAGTTGTCCTCCCTTCAGAGGGAAATGTAGCAGCTAGGGTGAGAGATGTAGAAAAGGCTAGAAAAGAATTGCAGCCACTCTCAAGAACCTCACTCTGAAACTGCTCAGGAAACAGTTCCCCCAAAGCCCCCGGCCTCCAGCGCACAAACCCTTGGCATCAGCCTCATTGAATTACGCGTAGATTAAACAGAATCTTATTTCCTCCCCCTGAAATTTCAGATAACCTCTAACCCACTGCTGAAGTAGCAGGAACAAGACACCCCAGGAGGGGGAATTTCACTGAATTATTGAGTGGGATCACAATTCTGCTGACTAGGAAATGTTCTTAAGCTGCTCAGATGATCTCTGATGACCTGGAAAAGACCCAGCGCCTTGGAAAAGATTTTCTGCCTTGGTGGGGGCAGCATAGCAGCTCTGAAGGGCCAGGCATCTCTGAACCCGGGGAACTGATTTGGCCCACTCCAGAATTCCTTCCTTCCTCCAAAATCAGGCTTTAAAAAAGAATTATAGCATTTCATTTGAAATACAAGAGCTTCTTTATAGGATCAGAACAGTTGTGGTTAAAAATAATCAGTGGCAGGGTCACACCTCACCCCAAGTAATATTGGTCCAAACTCGAGTCTCCTCAGCTCTGCCCATCCAAGATTTCTCTGGATGAATTTTTCTAAGGCTTTTATCCCCTTATCATGTTTAAGTGATACCAGGGGCAGGGGGCGGGGCGGGATTCCTTAAGTTACCCTGGCAGTGAGCCTGCCTGGATACTTAAGGTAATCAAAGGAAGTTGTTATTGATTTAAAGAAAATGTTGATCCATGCAGATCAAAAGCTTCTGATCTCAAAACATAACTGTAAATGTCTTATTTATATAGTGAATTTACATGTTTCTAAAGTTACGATTCCTAGACAGAGAGAGAGTGAGAGAGCGTTGTTGCACAGTGAGAGATTCCTAGAGGATTCTAGATTCGAGTCCAGTAGCACCTTAGAGATCAACAAGATTTTCAGGATATAAGCTTTCGAGAGTGAGATCTGACAGGGAGCTTTAGCCTCTCGAAAGCTTATACCCCCAAAACCTTGTTGTACTCAAATCTAGCTGTTCTACTGCAGACCAACACGGCTGCCCTTGCAACTAGAACATTCTGTTGATTATGAAGAAGTTGCTCCATTGCATTCATTTCCTTGAGACCTCAGGTGAAATGGCATTTTTAGTTAAGGAATTTCAAGTATTGGGAAAGACCCTTCTCTGTCTAAAGCCTTTAGGCAGGGACGTTTTCCCACGGTCACCCCTGCCAACTGCTTCGGGGCTTCCTTTTGATTATGCATGCCTTTTCCGCCTGTCAGAGGTCGCCTCGCTCTCCCCTCGCATTTTGCCCATGTTTTCCAGATGCTGTTTTAGCCAGAATCTGGAAAATGCAGGCAAAACGCGTGGGGAGAGCAAGGTGACCTCTGACGGGCGGGAAAGGCATGCATAATCAAGAGGTTTGCCAGGTCCCCCTTCTCCATTGGCAGGAGGTTTTGGGAGGTGGGGCTGGGGCGATTGCACGTACCCGTGGCTGCACATGACACGATCACGTCACTTCCGGGTTTCCCCCCAGAAGCGCCGCATCGTTGCTGGCGTTTTGGGGGTTTGAGTGCCACAGCAGCTGCAACGACGCGGCGGCGGCGCTTCCAAGGGTTAACCTGGAAGTGATGTGATCACATCACGCGCAGCTGCATGTGCGTGCGATCCCCGGTTTTGAGCAGCTGGGTGTATTGGTGGGCAATTGCCCACTGAAAGCATCCATCTGGCAACCCTAATACTCAAAAGGAAGCCCTGAATCGGTCGACAGGGGTGGACGCGGGGAAACGTCCCTGCATGAAAAGCCTAAGATTCTAAAGAGCTACTGCTAGGAAGAAGAGACAGTCTTGAGCTTGATGACTGATCAGTGTTCTGAGTCTGTATCAGGCAGGTTCTTATGTTTATGTGAGAGAGTTGAATGTGTGGTAGGATGCACCTTGCACTGAGATACAAGAGGCCTGGTCAGAACTGTATGGGGAATGGCATGTGTGGCCAAGAATATGACCCACAATCCTCTGTCATGCACAGGGAGATTCACGGCAAATATAAAATGGTTGCTCAGCAGGTGAGTCAATATGGAAAGGAGGAAAGATTGGAAACCGCTGCTCTAAGTGCTGCTTCTTCATTCATCCCTTTGATCTCCTACTACCTGCTCAGTTGGCACTTGATGGATAGAGTTGCCAGGTCACTCTTCACCACTGGTGGGAGGTTTTTGGGGCAGAGCCTGAGGAGGGCAGGGTTTGGAGAGGGGAGAGATTTCAATGCCATAGAGTCCAATTGCCAAAGCGGCCATTTTCTCCAGGTGAGCTGATCTCTATCGGCTGGAGATCAGTTGTAATAGCAGGAGATCTCCAGCTTTTACCGGGAGGTTGGCAACCCTATTGGTGGATGAATATTCTGTATTAACAAGAATTTTTGTTTTGAGGGGCCACCAGCTGATGTGAAGCTTCTTGGCCTTCTCATGATTCATCCACACATGTAGGTGCCACCACTCAATGAGCAACTGACAGGCTCATGTGAACTGGCCTTGAAGAGTCTCTAATTCACGCCATTTCCTAAGATATTGTTTTTGTCTTCTGCAGACTGGTGCTACGCGTCACAGTGGTGTCAGAACCCAGAATGTAAAGGTAATTGGAAAGAGTTTTGTTCTTTTAAACCTCCCCTTGGCTAATTTGCAGTATCTTGGATTGGGGCTAAGGAATCTGTCCTCGGGGGACAGCCTACACTGTAAATGTGCCTACCCCCCCCCACATATGTTGGCATGCTCTGGGTGAATAAGTGCTCCAGGGATAAACCTGCCTAAACCCCTTAAAATAATCTGGGTCTGGCTGGAGCTTTACATTGTATTTTCTCATATTTATAAAATTATATTTTATTGTATTCATTTACAGTGTTTTTCAATTGTTCTTATTGTATTGATTGTATTTTAATTGTTGTTAGCCACTCTGAGCCCTGCTTTGCGGTGGGAGGGCGGGATATATATATCAAAACAAACAAACAAACAAATGGGAAATGCATTGGAAGAGCCATCATGACATAGAGAGGAATTATGATGAGTGGACTGTGCTAACTAAAGAGAGATTAAAGAAGACACGGGGAGTGTGAGGTTCTCCAGCTGCCCTCGGCAATCCCAATAAGTCACTTGCTCAGACAGGTAATCAGAAGCAGGTAAACGTTTATTGAGGAACACGTAGGAACACAACATGAGCAATCCACGCGTTCAAAGCTGCTAATGGCGAACCAAACTACAAAGCATAACTTTAAGCACAGAGTCATCCCAGGTGCAGAAGCAAGCTGCCTGGGAATTAGGTGATAACGGAGCCTAGCAGGAAGGAGGGAGGGAGTAAGCCATAATACTGCCAGTGCCTACTAGAAGCTCAAGGCCAGAGCAGAGAGAGGGGGAAGGAGTGGGGCAGCTTGACCCGTTCAGAGAATCAAAACTAAAGAATAACACTTGCACAGGAATTGGCCTAACTCATGTCAAGAGCTTGTCTGGCAGGCTGAACAGCATAGCGAATAGACACACTTGAACAGAAATATATAGACACACTTGAACAGAAATAAGTATGACTCTGACAGGGAGTCCCGAAGGGGGCACTCTGGAATTTCAAGACCTTTGGCAAGTCTTGAAGCCTGTGAGGTGGGATCCAGTCCTTATGGATGGTGGGTGACTGCCCGTTACTGAAAGGATAGTTGAGACAGAGTTTACATTTACATTTATTGTTACAGCCATTGGCCAGCACAAAATAACAGAGCCGTGCAAGTACCCATACAACACCAGTAAAAACACCAATAAAAAGGGAAAACAAAAATACAGCAGAACAACCAAAAACAAACTGATCAAACACACCATCAACATGACAGGGTACCAGACTAGCATTGTACATTATATACTGTGCATGGCTTCACCCTTCACTCGTTATCTGATATGTCACTAATAGCATAACCCTTTTTGTTTAGATCATTCCTTTTAATAATGGCCTTCCAGCAAAATTTAGCTACATCAAAAGAAATAGCAGGGTTTTTATCTTCAAGCAGAAATTGGATAATTAATCTTTCTTCCGTTATAGGTTGATGCAAATAACCATATTGTTGTAAACAGGGGCTTGATTATAGATCTTCTAAATTCCTCATAGAGTTCACAATATAATAGAATATGTGACAAGGACTCCTCGAGACAGAGTTGAAGTGACTGATAAGTGGGTGGGGTTGCCAGGTCCCTCTTCGCTACACAGGAGGTTTTTGGGGTGGAGCCTGAGGAGGGCGGGGTTTGGGGAGGGACTTCAATGCCATAGAGTCCAATTGCCAAAGCAGCCATTTTCTCCAGGTGAACTGATCTCTGTCGGCTGGAGATCAGTTGTAATAGCAGGAGATCTCCTGCTAGTACCTGGAGGTTGGCAACCCTACAAGTGGGAAGAGTTAACCACTGTCTTCTCTTACCAGCTAATTTACTTAAAGTGAAAAAGAGCAGAAGTCACTGTGAGCTAAACCTAAGCTCCCCCTAGCCTGTGCTGGGCCCAGCACCCTAGTCAAGAGCTGCCCCCGTTTTTTGCCTGGCAGGAAAGGGAAACCTGCTCCTAGGGCAAGGAAACAAGAATAAAGATTCCCTCTGCAGTCTTTGTGGGAAGAACTCCTGCCTGCTGAGGAGGGCAATTGTGGCATCTTGGATCACACCAAAGGCTAGGGTTGCCAGCTCTGACATGGAAGCAGGCGGATTAGCAGTTATCCAGGACACATCACCAGAACTCCTTGCTTTATAGAAAACAGTGTTGTTTAATTTACAGTGCACAGATAAAAGACAAATTGTCACATACACTTCTCTCCACCAAACTTCCCAACACAGAGTTACAGTTACATAGGCTTATATACAGAACTCCACCTGAAACCAATAAGGCCACCTGCAGACCTGGCCACAGTATTACATTATCCTTACTGCTTTAAACCGGTTAGTTGCAGTTCACCCTAGAACCTGCAAGGCTATTGCTGCCTCTTGCATCATCCTAGATGCCTCTGATCTGACAGCTACCTGTCAGCTGTCTCTGTCAGATTATTATGGGCAACTTGTTACTCTGACACTCCTTCTCAAGTTGTCATAATAATTTTACCAATTGTTACTATCTACTGTCTTAGTAAACAGATCAGCTATGTTTTCTTCACCTGCACACTTTTCAATATATACTTGATTTCTGTTTATAGCATCCGCCACATTCTGATATCTAATCCAGATATGTCTGCTTTTGCTTCTGAAACATTGCTCGTTTCCCAATTGCATTGCTGCAGCATTGTCAGTATATATCTTTACAGGTACAGGTACAGTTACATTCAGTTCTTTTAACAAATACATGAACCATTCCAACTGTATTATTGTTTCATTTATTGCGCTGTACTCAGCTTCACAAGTACTCATTGCAACAAATGATTGAGTAACTGATTTCCAGTGAATAAGAGCTCTGCCCAAATACAGCGCATACCCTGTCGTAGACCTTGTTTTTCCCTGATCCGCCCACGATGCGTCAGAATAGGCAACCAGCTCCCTATCACAAACTCTCAGGCACAGCTTTCTGTGCATAGTTCCTTTCAGGTATCGTAGCACCCTTTTTGCTGCCTTCCAATCAGTTACTGTTGGTGACACACATTTTTTACTCAGGCAATGCACAGCCTGATGAATGTCTGGTCTAGACCACGTTGTGAGATACAGCAGGCTTCCCACCAAAGTCTGATACCTAGTCTTGTTACATTCTGTCTGTGCTTCTGTTTCACCACTCATATATCCTGTTACCATAGGAGAATCCACAACATTTGCATCTACCATTTTAAACCTCTCCAGTAGCTGTTGTATCTTGTCAGGCAGAGACAAAGAAAACATCCCATCTTCATCTCTGCTTATTTTCACTCCTAGGTAATTACTGATTTTGCCTAGACATTTCAGTTTAAAGCGTTCTCCTAATTGCTTTTCAAACTGTTCTATGTCACCTTTATTATTAGCCATTAGACACAAGTCATCAACATACGACATTACAAAGACCTCCTTCTGTCCTGAGCATTTAGAAAACAAACACGAATCTGACACGCTCTGTTTGAATCCTAATTGTTTTATGGCTTCAGTCAGGCAATGATTCCACTCTCTTGCTGACTGATGCAAACCATATAACGCCTTGTTTAGCCTCAGGACCATGCTTTCCTGCTTCAACTCAAAGCCAGGAATTTGCTGCATAAAGATCTGTTCTTTTAAAGGTGCATTCAAATAGGCTGTTTGCACATCATAGTGATACACCTCTAGACCCTTCAACCCTGCCACAGCCAGGGCAGTCTTAATTGTGTCAGCACGAACTGTAGGACTGAAGGTCAGATCATAATGCAGATATTTGCATTGGGCAAACCCCTTGCAAACTATCCTTGCTTTACTTTTTACTGTGCCATCAGCCAGCTGTTTCAACTTAAAGACCTACCGGCAACCCGTCACAGATTGACTCTTTGGAAGTTGAGCAGGAGTGAAAACATTATATTCCTTTAAGGCATTCATTTCCTCCTGCATCACCTTTAGCCATAAGCTCCTCTCTCCCTTCTCCAGAGAAAGTACCTCTTCATAGCAAGCTGGCTCCACTGCTGACACATTATTGACACAATCACAGTCAAAACCAAACCTTGTAGGCGGCACACTTTTGGTGGTGCGTTCAGACCTCCTGACCTCAGTCTCTTCAGAACTCTCTCCTTCTGAAGTGTCAGACTTTACACTCTCCCTTCTTGGAGAACCTTCTGAAGTTTCAGACCTTACACTCTCCCTTCTTGGAGCCCTTGCTGGAGAACCACTGTTATCTCTGGCTTCCAGCTGCTCATTAATTGGAAGAGATATCATGTCAGGCACCTTATCTGAGCTGTGCAACCTTGCCCAGTTGAATGACTCTCCAAAATTAGCAGAACGGCTAATTGTTATCCTATTGTAAGTATCAGCAAAACAGTAGGATTTTGCAGCATTCTGATACCCAAGGAACAAAAGTGGTTTGGACTTTTTGCCTCCCCTCCTATGCTTTAAAGGGATATCCACCCAATCCTTGGCACCAAACACTCTCAAATGTTTCAAGGATGGATTCCTTTTATACAAAACTGTATAGGGGATGTTATCAATGCTTGAAGTCCACAACCTATTAATGAGGTAATTAGAAACCTTAATTGCCTCTGCCCAGAACCTAGGCTTTAGATTAACGTCCTCCAACAGAGATTGCATCATGGATTTTAAATATCCTATCCGTCTCTCTGCAGCTCCATTTTCCTGGGGGACACAAGGGTTAGCAAGTCTGTGCTGAATCCCTTTGCTCTCTAACCACTGGACTAACTCATGTGACAAGAACTCTCCACCATGATCCGACTGGAGATTGGCAACTGGCAAACCTAGCTGCCTTTCCACTCTGTTTACCCAGTACTTGATTGTTTTACAAGCTTCACTCTTGTGCTTGAGCAGATAAACCCAGCCAAACCTCGTGTGGTCGTCAACCAGAACCAGAGCCCATCTGTTCCCCAACACACTGTCTTAGAAGGGGCCACAGATATCTACATGGACAATTTTTAAGGGTCTGTCTGTCACCCTCTGGCTGACTTTGGCTATTGGACACCTTCTGCTCTTTACTGATTTATATACAGTACAATCAAGAAAATTATTACATTTGTTTAGTCTCACCTCATTTTCCCCTAGCAAGCTCAGGGTTTTCTGTATTGTTGAAAATGAGGCGTGGCCTAAATGCCGGTGTAACAAATGCACACACTCTGAATGAGGATTTTTGTTTAAAGTTCCCACTGTGCTTGTGGCTTCCCCAGCCCCTCTGCACACAACATAAACATCCTGTTTTAATTGCCCTTGCAACAGCGTGTCTCCCTCTCTGCTTATCTGGCAGGAGTTTCCTTTAAACTGCACAGAAAAACCAGCCCTGGTCAAGGCAGATACGCTTAGCAAATTATTCTCCAGGAGAGGTACGCAGAGCACATTCTGGAACGTATGGCTTAATTCAGGAAAGTTTAGGCTGCCCTCACACTGGACCTCTAAACGTTTCCCGTCTGCCAGGCTGACATGTGTTTTAGCAGACTGCTTTGTGTTTGATAGTAAGGAGCTTTCTTTAACAAAAATCTTGCTAGCCCCGCTATCAACCAGCCATAAATCCTCACCCTTATTAGTCTCTGCCAGCACCATAGCTGTGTGTGTGGCAGTCTGGAAATGTTTCTTAGCCATCTTCTTCTTTAATTGGGGGCAATCCCTTCTGAGGTGCTGAGTGTTGCCACAGGAATAACATTTCCTTACAAAGAGCACACAATCCTCCCCCTCTTGATTGAAGACATCACTCCTCCGGTCCGTTCCACAACCTTGCTTCAAAGATTTCTGCGCAGAGTAGACTTCACTCCCACTTACAGGCTGAATCCGCCGCTGGGCTGAGGTCTTCGGCGTTGACTGTAAATTACCTCGCTGCCAGGGGTGAAAATCCAGGTTGTTAAACTCCTGGGCTGAGGTCTCCGAAGATGGACGAGACGCTGCTCTTTCCATCATGGGGTGAGTCATTCTCAGCTGGGCTGTTGTCCTCTGAATCCGTCCCTCCTGCCAACGCTCCTCGTCTTCCAGGATTTTGCCGGTAACTTAATCACACGTAAGCTGCTCCACAGCCATGCATTCCAGAGAGGCCACCAATACATCAAAGCTTGCATCCAAGGAACCCAGCATGATGTATACTTTATCCTCGTCTGAGACATTCTTTCCTCTCAACTCTAGCTGCCGAAACAATTCTGCCAGAGTTCTCAAGTGCTCCGAGGCAGGCATGTGAGGTGATTTATTAGTACTGTACAGCCTCATTAGTGCTAGTATTGTTCCAGCCGAGTCTCTGCGATAAACGGCTTGCAAAGACGCCCACACATCCTTTGTGAAAGCTTTACTGGCAACATATACAAGCTGGCTATCCCCCACAGTCAAAATTATATTGCCAAGCACCTTCTTATCTTTCTCTTGCCCTTCATTATCATCATCAGCAGGGGTTTGCAGCACAACATCCCATAAACCTTCTCTCTTAAGGTAATGCTCAATTCTCATCGACCAAATGCAGTAGTTGTCAGCGTTGAGCTTCTCCACTGGGATTGCAGATTGAGCCATCTCTCCACTCAATCACTCACTGTTCCAAAAGCCTCTGGACGTCCTGAAAACTTAATTGTGCTACCACTACACGTAACCTGCGCAGTGTAGCGAATCTGGGCCCATAGCCCTGACGTGGAAGCAGGCGGATTAGCAGTTATCCAGGACACATCACCAGAACTCCTTGCTTTATAGAAAACAGTGTTGTTTAATTTACAGTGCACAGATAAAAGACAAATTGTCACGTACACTTCTCTCCACCAAACTTCCCAACACAGAGTTACAGTTACATAGGCTTATATATGAAACCAATAAGGCCACCTGCAGACCTGGCCACAGTATCACATCATCCTTACTGCTTTAAACCGGTTAGTTGCAGTTCACCCTAGAACCTGCAAGGCTATTGCTGCCTCTTGCATCATCCTAGATGCCTCTGATCTGACAGCTACCTGTCAGCTGTCTCTGTCAGATTATTATGGGCAACTTGTTACTCTGACAGGGAAATACCTTGAAATTTTTGGGACGGAGCCTGTGAAGGGCGGGGTTTGGGGAGGAGAAGGACTTCAATGCCATAGAGTCCAATTGCCAAAGCAGCCATCTTCTCCAGGTGAAGTGATCTCTATCAGCTGGATATCAGTTGTAGGCCATTAACGCATGGCTGTTTTGTCTTGCAGTTCTCCCATGAATGTAGCGAATCTCCATTGTCTAAATGCATGATCCTCCCCTCTCCTGTGGCACCAACCCACTTCCGTTGTGAAACATCCCCTGGTTTTCCAATCTGAGTTTTATCCCAATTAAAAACAAAGAAGCACAGCAATTGTGAGTGCCTACCGCTGCGTTTCAGCACTCGGGTCGACTCCTCTTCCTTCCAACACTCCCCCATTCCACTTTCCCCTCCAAATAGAGCAGTTATTTGCAATAGTAGCTCCTTTGCAATCCATGGATTTCCAAACAGGAAACTGCCTTTGGAGACAGAAGCTCCTGCTTCCTCCAGAAGAGTTTCCAGGTTCCTTTTTCCTTCCCCGCATTAACTCTAGTTATGCTTAGGATTGACAACCTCCAGGTACTAGCTGGAGATCTCCTGCTATTACAACTGATCTCCAGCCGAAAGAGATCAGTTCACCTGGAGAAAATGGCCGCTTTGGCAATTGGACACTATGGCATTGAAATCCCTCCCCTCCCCAAACCCCACCCTCCTCAGGCTCCGCCCCCAAAAAACTCCCTCCGGTGGCAAAGAGGGACCTGGCAACCCTAGTTATGCTGCTCGGGCAACCCATTTGAAACTGGGGGTATGACCTGTGGAGGGGGGGAATGGAGGTTAATCCTTTTCCTTATGTGGGGCAATATCCCAGCACTCACTTGTTGCGGGATATACCACCTTTGTAAGTCAGCAGAGTAAAAACAGCCAAAAGGTAAGTGGAGGAATATAAACAGCTCATACATGTAAGATAAAAGAAAACTGTATTTAATAAAGATTATAAGGTTCTGTAAATAAACAACATTCTCTCCTTAAGAGGCTTGTACTGTCGTATTAATGCCAGGGACTTCAGGTATTTGTATAACAAGGTGTTTATTAACCAATCTGTGGGTTCTGTAATTGGCTCTATAACCCCACAGCGAACCATCCTATCCAGTTCAGCTTTCACTTTAGGAAGCAGTGGGACTGATATGGTTCTGGCTGTGCTGACAGCATAAGGTACAGCATTTTCCTTTAACCTTATCTTTATTGGTGCACTCTTCAGAGTTCCCAACTCAGGTTGGGGTCCTATAGGGAGTTCATCTAGGAGACGTACCAAACCCATTGTGACAGCAGTATCCTGGCTCAGTAGGTTGTTACGTTGAGTTTGAAGCACGTACACTTTAAAACTGTAGTTCTCCGCTTTGTATTGAGTTTGAGTGTAAAAATATCCTGCACAACTCAGGCTAGCTCTCCCAGGACTAGAAAATACTGAGGACGTTTGATGGAGTGGAGGAGGACTTTTAAGGCATCTATAGACTGACTCTGGGATAACATTGATATCTGCCCCGGTGTCTATTTCGAAGTCTAGAGAAAGGCCATGGATTTGTAATGATATCACCCATGGGTCAATAGTGGATGTGGAGCAGTGGACTGGTCACAAAAAAAACTGATCTGGGGTGCTGTCTTGTTTTGTGACTTCTCTCATCCCTCGAGTATGACACACAATAGCAAAATGTCCTATCCTTTTACATTTGTGGCACTCAGCAGTCTTTGCTGGACACACAGCTCTCTGAGCATGCCCTTTTCAGCAGCGTGTGCACTTAAGGTATGTTTTGGAGGACAGGGAGATTGCTTGGTAGCGAGAGAAGCGCTGTTTCCAGTCAGGCCATCCGGCAGGCCTACTAAAGTCAAAGGCTTCCGGTGGGGAAAACGTTGCCATTGCAAGCCCTGACTGCCTGCAGCTCCGTAGCAGAGACTGAAGGTTCAGACTTCTGACACCGTGTCTTATTAATGCCAGGGACTTCAGGTATTTGCATAACAAGGTGTATATTGAACTTCTATAATACAAAGAAACATCAACAGTTCCTCCCTAGTGCCTGCTTGCTCTCTCTTTCTCAGTCTCCTTGTAACTTCTGAAGTGCTCCTGTATTATTATATTAGTAGTCAATTATAATAACAGGAGTAGGAGGTTGATAGTTTAAAGCAGTTTGTTTATTAAGCCCAATATATATACCGGGTGAGAATTGCCCCAATGCGCAGGACAACTCACACACAGAACAAAGGGTTGCAACAACGTTTATAACCTCTGGTTAGGGGTGTTACATCGTGCGTAGAGACACAAGGATCCAGTAACGGATACATTTGGATTAGCATATCCAATTAGAGAACCGTAGGCGTTACAACTTGAGCCTCCGGTAGGATTGAAACTACGCCCTTGGTAGCTTCAATCACTAGTGGGCCCCTTCCTGGGGCGATCTGTACCAGGCACGACTAGCATCTTCTGTTCTGGCAGCTCATCATGGTGTCTGCCAGACTCATGCTAACTTAGTGATCACACAGGAATGAATAGGAACCAAAAGACAATACTTAACCCCTTATACATGGGGTATTGCCATTATATATGTGTGCAGAATATGGTATTGTGCTAGATCAGTAGTTCCCAACCTTTTTTTGACCAGGGACCACTAGGACTTTTTTGTTCGGTGCAGGGACCCCAAGGTTCAAACTAAAAATTCTGAGAATTTGAAAATAAACTTTAATCTTAACTGTTAGTTAAACATTAAACTTAGAATAATATTTGAATATATATTTTTATAATAGAGAACTTTTAATTGAAAATATTAATTTATTATGGGTTTATAACTTTCTTTCGCAGACCTTAATTTAGTTCTCGCGGACCCCTGGGGGTCCACGCCCCCCCCCGGTTGGGAACCAGTGTTCTAGATGCTAACCCTTATACCCTGGGCTTAGCACCTTTATAAGTGTGAGTATGCGGACTGTGTATAAAAGCATACATTTCCAATAATAATGACGATTATAGGCATTACACTTCCTGTTTCCTGTTAGTTGCTCCTCCCCTGTTCCAGTCTCTTAATTAAGATTACATTTCACTACATGTACCATTCTTGTATTCAACTGAAACATTGCTACGGCTTCATTGTGTGTGAGGCAGAGAGCTAACACAGTGTTACACAGAGAGACTTTAAACTTCTGACAGGATCCGAGTCCGTGCCGAGCGAGTGCTGAGTGAGTGTGACAGTTGGAAGTGTCCGTTAGAACTAACTGCCGCCTGAAAGGAGGGGCCGACTTCCCAGGAGCTTGGAGCCCCCTGCCAATCAAACTAGGCCCAGCGTTCAATCCGGTGGCAAAGAGGGACCTGGCAACCCGAGTTATGCTGTCCGGGCAACCCGTTTGAAACTGGGGGTATGGCCTCTAGTTCGGAAGTGGCCATTGCTTGCCCTGGCCTGGCACATGCCCAACATGGAATCATGTTGAGCGCTGAAAGGGTGGGAATTGCTCTGGTGTTAGCCAAATGGCTCGGTTATGAATATTTATATGGGGAATTAGCAAATCAATAACCAGCAAATGACGTAACTAAAACGGGATGTGTGTGTGTAAAGTGCCGTCAAGTCGCAGCCGACTTATGGCGACCCCTTTTTGGGGTTTTCATGGCCAGAGACTAACAGAGGTGGTTGGCCAGTGCCTTCCTCTGCATAGCAACCCTGGACTTCCTTGGTGGTCTCCCATCCAAATAGTAACCAGGGCTGACCCTGCTTAGCTTCCACAATTGGACCAGATTGGCCTGGCCCATTCAGGTCAGGGTCTTTTCCCTTTGTGTGTGTAAAGTGCATCAAGTCGCAGCCGACTTATGGCGACCCCTTTTTGGGGTTTTCATGGCAAGAGACTAACAGTGGTGGTTTGCCAGTGCCTTTCTCTGGACTTCCTTGGTGGTCTCCCATCCAAATACTAACCAGGGCTGACCCTGCTTAGCGTCTGAGATCTGACGAGATCAGGCTAGCCTAGGCCATCCAGGTCAGGGCAAACAGGGTCTAACCTATGTCTACGGGAGTCCATTCCATGACCACAAAACAAGGCGGAAGCAATGGAATTAGCTTTAAAAGTTTTTTACTCGATTATTTGTTCACACACAAACAAAACAGATTCTTACAAAATATACACAGAGCCTAGAGGATAAAAGGTAGTAGAGATGTTCGCCAATGTGGCAGATTCCCTTTGAAGAGGGGCAATATTCACCTGATCCAGAAGAGGATGTCCGGTGTTCCATGCGGCTACAATAAGAGAAAAACAGGGGCAGGGGGGTTCCCGGGGCTTAACCAGCAAGGCGGGAGGAATGCTTGGCAGGGCAGTGCTTACCCAAACCAACAAAGTGACAGCAAGTATAGGAGGGGGAAAAGAAGGTAAAATATGGATGTGGGACTCCCCAGTTATACTCTTTCTGGGGTGGGGGATGATGGGCTTACCCCCTCGTGGTTCCCATGGTAAACAAAAGGTGAAAACAGACCTTAATGTTCGGCTGAGAGGTAGGGCAATGGGCAATTTAGATGGGCTAAACCTAAACCCACTGACTGTGCACATTCTGGGAGACTCAGGAGACGATCGTTGATGGGATTATTGGGTTGGAAACAAAGACGCGAACAGCTGCGTCCGGGCGAGTCACTTCCTGGATGCCGGAGGTGCGATCTTTTCGGAGCTGATATCTCGGTGCCTTCCGATGGGCCATCGATATGCAGATGGAGGAGGGGGGTGCTGGCTACGTGTCTAGTTGTTCCTTGAGAAATGGCTTCTTCTGGAGACTCGAACAGGGTCACGGGAAAATGGATTCCCTCTGGTTCACTCGGAGGGCCTGCCTGCCCATGGTTCCTTTCTGCCTGTTTCGCTGGATGGTGCGGGGGCCCTCTCCATTGCGTTTGGGGCATGGCACACATCTGGAACGGCGACACGTATTTGTGGGGTTGCCATGTAACACAATCCGGGAGATGGCAACCGTTTGGTAACACTGGTGTGTGTGTGTGTGTAGGGGGGGGGAGAAGGAACATGCTACAGACTGGCTGAACCACTTTGTGCACGGCGTGGCTTGTCAAAGTTGCGTCTGCACCAGCCCCAGTTTTGTCCAACTTCAGTTTTGCCTTTGCTGAGATGTTTTCCCCTCCTCAACAGAGCCCCGCAACTGGGTTGATTTGTACGAAGCATGTGGAGGGAAGAACCAGTCCCCCATCAACATTGTCACCAACAAAGTGGAAATCAACTGGGACCTCAAGCCGTTCGAGTACAAAAACTACTACAACGTGCAGAATGGTTACTGGAACATAAGCAACACTGGCCATTCAGGTAAGAAGCACTGGTTTCCTTCTGTAGCAGAGGCCAGCGTCAACGCCAGCCTATCAGGTCAAGGTGTTTAGCTTGGAAGTTCTGGGTTCACGTTCCACCTTTGCCATTTTGCAAATTATTAGCAAGCAAATTTCTTACCCCTGTAGCAAAGGGCCGAACTAGGGGTTGGATTCCTGGATCCATTCTGCTCACACAGAGAGGCTTTCCACTGGCAGAAAGAGAGTTCCCTGCTTCTAACAGAGGGTTGCCAGCTCCGGGTTGGGAAATAGCTGGAGATTTTTGGGGCGGAGCCTGAGGAGGGTGGGGTTTGGGGAGGGACTTCAATGCCATACGCTAGTATCCCATTTGGGAACATGTGGATATTGCTATGGCTTATATTGAACCTTTATGGACTTTGCTATGCTCTGGAATTACCATTGTATGGATGAGATAATGTGGGGCTGAAGAAACCAAGGTGAAACGGCCGTCCCCCATCTTTTGGATCTATATTTATTGGATCTATACCTATTGGATATATACCTGGTGAATAACTTATGCAGTTGGAACGGATCATCTTTGAACTATTAAAGAAGAGGACTCTTTTGCCTGCAAAATTGTAATTTCCATGTATATATTGTATATGTTTAGTCACAGTTGTTAGGTTTACCTGCTTTACACTGTTGTCTCTTTTTCTAGCACCTATTAATATTTGCATTTTGCCACTTGGCTCTGTGCATTTGTGTACCTTTCACCCGTGCTAAGTACCTGGAAGTTGGCAACCCTATTCTAACATCAGGGGAAGGTTCCTTCCTGCTTTCCCTGATATGTTTTATTTTAAAGGGAGTTTTACTTGAATGGGGGGAGGGGAGGCTTTCATGACTCCCGACCCTCGGAATTGCTCTCCCTGCACTGATGTCCCACCTTCGTTTCCCCGACAGCTTGGAGTTGGAGGTGATTTTGAGAGAACAAACTAGCAATGGGAGTGTTCCCCAGCACCCTTCCCCTCTCACAGCTCAGATTTTTTAAAAAATACAACCTGCTGGAGGAAAGCTGTCACGGAACTTTTCGGGAGGTATCTGAGACCATTTATTTATGTACCTACAATATTTATACCCCACCTTATCTCTGTAAAACTCAAGACAGCTAAGGAAACAGTACATCCTGCAAGGAATGTGAAATTTCAGAAGGTGCAAAGTGACCGTTCTGATCTCAACAAGGAATTCACAACAGGGCCTTACAAAATCATCTTTGTGAGTTTCCACACACATCCCAACCACTCAGTAGGGAGGTCAGAGCACCCCTGCTGGGTTAGACCAAAGGTCCATCTAGTCCACGGTCCTGTTTCCAACAGAAACCAGCTAGGTGCTTCCAGAAAGCTGCCAAACAGGGCAGTGAAAGCTACACTGCTGTACCCAGCAGTTGGTATTCAGAGGTATATGCCTCTGGAGATGGAGCCTCCACATAGGCATGATGGCTCTTGATTAACCTCTTCTTCATGAATTTCTCTGATCCACTTTTCCAGCCATCTACACTAATAACCATAATGGCATCCTGTGGCAGTGAGTGCCACAGGTTAATTATGAACTGAATGAAAAAAACGCTTTCTTTTTCTCTGTCCTGAATCTACTGCCCATCTAATTGTGCGTAGCATTACTAGTGTTATGGGGGGATTCCATCTCTGGTTTTCCACACTGCACAATTTTACCATTTTTTCCCATAAACTGAAAAGCCACAAACTCTTTAGTCTTTACTCGTAAAGACGATGCTTCTATCATCGAAGGCTTTCACGGTCAGAGTTCATTGGTTCTTGTAGGTTATCCGGGCTGTGTGACCGTGGTCTTGGTATTTTCTTTCCTGACGTTTCACCAGCAGCTGTGGCAGGCATCTTCAGAGGAGTAACAATGAAGAGACACTGTCCTTCAGTGTTACTCCTCTGAAGATGCCTGCCACAGCTGCTGGCGAAACGTCAGGAAAGAAAATACCAAGACCACGGTCACACAGCCCGGATAACCTACAAGAACCGATGCTTCTATCATTCAACCCTTTTGGTCTGCAAATTTTCCAGTTCTGTGATGCAGTTTCTGCAGTGGGGCATCCCGAACCACACGCAGTGTTTAGAAGGCAATTCTGCACCACAGATATATGAATCGTATTTTCTATCCCACCCTTCCACCAAGCAGCTCAGAGGCGGCACCTTCCTCCTCCAGTTTATCCTCACAACAACCCAGTGAGGCAGATGAGCCTGGGAGAAAGTAAAGTCACCCGGCAAGCTGAGTGTGGATTTGAACTCCTGTTTCCTCTCCTCCTTGTAGCCAGAGATTGAATCTCAGAACCTTAATGTGCCGAGCAGGAGTTGTAGAACCAGTAGGCTTGCCAATTGCCCAGTGGGGGCACGGAAAAGCCAACCAATCCACCAGGCTGCCTGCTGACCCTCAGCTGGTCGACGGGTGAAAGAGGGCCAGATGGAGGGGGGAGCCACACAACGCACCAACGTCACTGCCAGGTTTACCCAGCAGCGACACAGACGCTCCAGCAAACTCCACAGAAACTCTACGGAAACCATAGAGTTTTGGCGCTTGCTAGAGCATCCCGTCCCTTCCGGGTAAACCCTGCAGAGACATCAGTTTGTCGCACGCCCCCAGCCGTGCCCCCACAAAGCTCCCACCAGTGGAACGGAGGGACCTGGCAACCCTAACAACCAACCTTGTCAGAAGAATCCAGACTTGGGCCAGTCTGTCAGCAGCATGGGTGACCCATGTGCAGACAGACAGGCAGAGTGTGGCAGAGTCATAGGATGACTGGGAAGACCCCGGTTCAAACCCCCACTCCACGGATGGATGACCAAGAGTCAGCCAGCTTCTCTACCTCACAGGGTGGTAAAAAAAACAGAATGGTGGTGGAGGTGGAGAGGTCCTGGGAGAAGGGGCAGGATAAAAAATAAAAGAATAATATCTCAATGCAAAGCTCAAACAAAAAGCAATTGCCAGGGGAGAGGAGCAGGGAGATTCGGGTCTTTCCCCCGGCATCTTTCCCCGCAAAGAGAAAACACTCTCAAGAACGTTAGAAGAAGAAGAAGAGTTGGTTTTTATATGCCGACTTTCTCTACCACTTAAGGGAGAATCAAACATCGTACAATCACCTGTCTGTTGTGGGGAGGGGAAGGGAAGGTGCTAGCATGGTGTAGTGGTTAAGAGCGGTGGTTTGGAGAGGCAGACTCTGATCTGGAGAACTGGGTTTGATTCCCCACTCCTCCACATGAGCTGCGGAGGCTAATCTGGTGAACTGGATTTGTTTCCCCACTCCTACACATGAAGCCAGCTGGGTGACCTTGGGCTAGTCACACTCTCTCAGCCCCACCCACCTCACAGGGTGTCTGTTGTGGGGAGGAGAAGGGAAGGTATGAGCCGGTTTGAGTCTCCCTTAAGTGGTAGAGAAAGTCGGCATATAAAAACCAACTCTTCTTCATCATCATCTTCTTCGAGGTGGGTGGGGCTGAGAGAGCTCTAAGAGAGCTGTGACTAGCCCAAGGTCACCCAGCTGGCTTCATGTTTAGGAGTGAGGAAACCAACCCGGTTCACTAGATTAGAGTCTGCTGCTTATGTGGAGGAGTGGGGAATCAAACCCGGTGCACCACTCTAAACCACCACTCTTCACCACTACACCACACTGTTAGAGTCTATTAGTGGTGGAAAGTGCCGTCAAGCCACAGCTGACTTATGGCGACCCTGCAGGGTTTTCAAGGCAAGAGATGTTCAGAGGTGATTTGCCATTGCCTGCCTCTGCGTAGCAAGCCTGGACTTCCTTGGTGGTCTCCCATGCAAATACTAACCAGGGCTGACCCTGCTTAGCTTCTGAGATCTGATGAGATTGGGCTAGTCTGGGTCATCCAGGTCCAGGCAGAGTGTCTTCGTCCCTGTATTTTTTCCTTAAAGGTTTGGGGTACCTGTGGGTCTCAGGAAAGTAGCATTAAAAGAACAGGAAATTATTTTTAAAAAAAACTACCCCACTGCTGTACCCCTCCCCTTCTCCATTAAATCTTCCTCCTGCGGTCTTGCTAATTTATCATCTTAAATTACACATTGGGAGGGGTGATCGCCAAACACTCTGTGTGTGCCCCTTTGCCCTCCAACAGAGACTGGCTGAGTGCCTTTACTGTTTTTTGCCTCTGTCAGTCCAAGTGGACCTGGACGGCTCTGCGAAGATCACATCCGGGGGCCTCGAGACGCCATACAAGGCTGTTCAGTTTCACTTCCACTGGGGCCGGGGGACCACCAACAGCCATAAGATGGAGCCTGGATCAGAACACACCATCGATGGGGAGCGATACGCCATGGAGGTAAGGGGGCCAGAGATCCACAACATGGGCCCAGAACTCTCAATATGTGGGGCCTCACATAGCTCCTCCTCCGGCATGGGGTTGTGAGCAAGGGATTCCCCATCTTGGGACACCCCTGGCAATAGAGCCCCATCGCTAAGACTGCCAGTTCCAGGTCAGGAAATACCCAGATATTTTTTTTTGGGGGGGGGGAGCCTGAGGAGAGCGGGGTTTGAGGAGGGGAGGGACTTGGGGTATAATGCCATAGAGTCCACCTTCCAAAGTGGCCATTTTCTCCAGGTGAACTGATCTCTGTCACCTAGAGATCAGTTGTAATAGCGGGAGATCTCCAGCCACCACCTGGAGGTTGGCAACCTTACACACCATGACCAAGCTTTCTTAACTGCGACCCCATGGGATTTTCAAGGCAAGAGACGTTCAGAGGTGGTTTGCCATTGCCTGCCTCTGCACAGCAACCCTGGGCTTCCTTGGTGGTCTCCCATGATCCAGCGGAAAAACTGGGGGGGGGGGAGCCCTTGGAAAAAATGGAGAAAAAATATGTCCCTTCCATTTTTCCAGGTGTTTTCAGGGCCTTCATGTCTCTACTTGAACTTGTCACTGGGAGCTATAAGTCCTTAACTAACACAGCGTGAATTAACTGTGTGTTCCAGACTAACCTATTATTTCCCAAATTGGAGTGCCGCCACTCCCAAGAAAGTTCCCTCCTAAATGCTGTAAAAATAAGACCTACGCCCAGTGTCTTTCTGAATCAGGGAAATGGGTGTGCCCTCTATTCATGCAGAGATGCAACAGGGAGCCTCCTTAGCTTGAAGGTCTTCTCATGTAATTCTAGTAGCATATTGGTTTTGCCCCACAAGAGAGTTTGGAAGTAGCTGGTAAAAACTGTCCCCCCCCCCCGGTAGGGTTGCCAGTTCCAGGTTGGGAAATAGCTGGAGATTTAGGGGGCAGAGCCTGAGGAGGGTGGGGTTTGGGGAGGGGAGGGACTTCTTCAATGCCATAGAGTCCAATTGCCAAGGCGGACATTTTCTCCAGGTGATTTCTATCGGCTGGAGATCAGCAGGCGATCGCCAGCTATTTCCTGGAGGTTGAGAGAACCAAGCAGCACCAAGCTCAATTGTTAATTATGACAAGACTTCAGAGTTAAACAAAAACACCAAATACTATCATGTAGACATGAGCATATATTAATCACCATATATGCTATAAAGATTACAATCCTAAATCTCCAGTAAGATACTGAAATTATACAATAACTAATAAATGTGTTACTTCAACTTTCAATAGAAAAATAGTCTCAGGGTATGTTCCATCACACAGTTTCCAAAAGAATCCCTTCAAAATATAGGTCTCATAGGATTGCTCCACAATATCAGTGCAAGTTCCAAATGTAGGTAAGAAGAAATTCAAACTAAGGCAAATCCAAAGGAAAAGTCCAAAAAAGTCCAAAACGACACCTCCGAGTTTAGTGTTCGTTTCGCGGTTGCTTCATCAGTTGTCGTCTCCTTATCAATTCATGTCGGGTTAATAAACCTCTAAAAAATATTTTTAATAGCCCAAAGATCACAGTTAACCATTCAGTCTAATATAACAATTCATAAATTAATTACTACATTTTAATCAAGCATGCAACAGCTTACCATCATTTGACCAGCGTCCCTTAGGGTTTCTATCTATCTCTGATAGCTGGTAAGAAACCTCATTGCAAGCCTCCATTAAGAGACCTGGGTCTGCCGGCACAGCTGAGTGAAATCAAGACCACATAGAGATTTTTAAAGAAAGACAGATAGGCCGAACTCATTGTTCAAACCGGCGGGGGAGAGCGATTTAAATAAATAGATGTGTCTAAGTTCTTGCTGATGTAATATTTTGGCAATATCCTCCTGATGATAGGAGCGAGGTTTATATTGCCACAGGGCAAAAAATAAAATGTCATTCTCAGAATGTCCCATCTTGAGATAATGTTCAGTAAGTGGTGCCTCAAGAGTTTTGGAGCGGATCCTGGTTTTATGCTCACTGATGCGGATTTTTAATTGGCGTAATGTTGAGCCAATATAATATTTGAAACATGGACAGAGGACCGCGTAAATAACATTTTTAGACTGGCAATTAGTGAAGTGTTGAAGAGTATATTTAAAATTGGAGGTAGAAGAGCTAAGTTCTTTAATAGGAAGGCTATATGGGCACATCACACATGAACCACATTTATGATGCCCACGAATATTGATCCTGGGTTTCTCCTCAAGTCTATCAGTATGGACCAAAAAATCACGAAGAAATCTGGTCTTCCTAAGACCAAATGTGGGAGGTTCAGAGCAGCCAGGAATGGTGTCGATGACATGCCAATGACGGCAAATAATCCTCTGTATTTCATGGGTTAAATGAGTGAACTGCAAGGATGCAAATACACCTGTCGTCCTACTTTTCAAGTCCTGGGAGGGTAGTAGTAAATCTTTTCTGTCTTTATTTGCTACTCTGGTGAGAGCAGTAGACAGGACAGACTCTTCAAATCCTCTATGTTTTAATCTGTGGCACAAATCTCGTGCTGCTGGAACAAAGTGCTGGCAACCCTAGCACCATGACCTCATTCCCTGATGATCTGTGGTGAGCTCCACCTCTTGCGGGGGCCATTTTGTGGATGCACCCACCACACTGCATCAGAATACCAAAGGTTCCCCAGGCTCAAAAGGTTGGGGACCCCTGCAATGTATCAACACAGTGAGGATTTGGGGAGCTGCTTCCTGCACTTCAAAACAGCCAGCCAAGCCAGGTGGTGGAAAGTGCCGTCAAGTCGCAGCTGACTTACGGGGACCCCGCAGGGTTTTCAAGGGAAAAGACATTCAGAGGTGGTTTGCCATTGCCTGCCTCTGGGGAGTAACCCTGGACTTCCCATCTAAGCCCTAAGCAGGGCTGGCCCTGCTTAGCTTCCGAGATCTGATGAGATCAGGCTAGCCTGTCCTGTCCAGGTCAAGGCAAAAGACATGCAGAGGTGATTTGCCATCACCTGCCTCTGCTTGGCATCCCTGGACTTTCTTGGTGGTCTCCCATCCAAGTACTCACCACGGCCGGCCCTGCTTAGCAGCCAAGATCTGACGAGATCGGGCTTGCCTAGGCTATCCAGATCAGTCCTAATTTATAAGCAGTGATGAAAAGTTCTGTCAAGTTGCAGCCAAATTATGGCAGCCCCGTAGGTTTTTCAAGGCAAGAGGCATTCACAGGTGGTTTACCATTGCCTGCCTGTGCATAGCAATGCTGGATTTCCTTGGTGGTCTCCCATCTGAGTACTAACCAGGGTCAACCCTGCTTAGCTTCTGAGATCTGATGAGATCGGAGTATCCAGGTCAGGAGAAGGCTACATTTAAAAAAAAAAACCTGGGGAACTGATCTTTCCCCCTTTTTTCTTCTCTTACAGCTTCACATAGTCCACATAAAGGAGGAACACAAAGATGTAGCAGATGCCGCCGCAAAGAATGGGCTGGCGGTGCTGGGATTCTTTATAGAGGTAAGTAACAAGGAAATGTGATTCATTTCAAACCGTTTGTTTTAAACAGACAAAGGGTTAGAAATAGACCTGAGCGCTGGAAATCTTAGCTGCCTCAATGTCACATCGCACTGAAGATATCCTGGGTAGGGTTGCCAGCTCTGAGCTGGGAAATACCTGGAGGTTTTTGGGGCAGAGCCTAAGGAGGGCGGGGTTTAGAGAGGGGCGGGACTTCAATGCCATAGAGTCCAATGGCCAAAGCGGCCATTTTCTCCAAGGGAACTGATCTCTGTCGGCTGGAGATCAGTTGTAATAGCAGGAGATCTCCAGCTAGTACCTGGAGGTTGTATTCAATATAGTAAACTCAACTGTAATTATGAGTAGTAGTCAAAGAACACAGTTGTAGGCCAATATTAACATGTCCAAATAAAGTCCATGAAAATAAAGTCAACAGAAAAATCTTTGTTTCCTTGTTCCTTGTTTACAAGATTTCCTTTTTTCTTCATAAAATGATTGGTTATGTCCTTGTAATCTACCCTACAAATTACAAGGACATAACCAATCATTTTATGAAGAAAAAAGGAAATCTTGTAAACAAGGAACAAGGAAACAAAGATTTTTCTGTTGACTTTATTTTCATGGACTTTATTTGGACATACTCACTGACCTATAATACACTTGTGCCCTGCTGCATTATGATATATGATATTTTCATGGACTTTATTTGGACATACTCACTGACCTATAATACACTTGTGTTCTGCTGCATTATGATATAAATAGTGTAACATAACAGTGTATAATAATTGGGTTACTATATATAGTATGTTATAATACAAATACTAACTGATGTTATAATACAGAGATTGACTGTGTTAATATTGGCCTACAACTGTGTTCTTTGACTAGTACCTGGAGGTTGGCAACCCTAATGAGAGTCAAAATGCTAGGCAGAGGGAATCCACTGGCACCCACCATGATTAGTTCAACTTCATAAGGGAGAGGGGAGGAAAGATACAGTTTGTTTGTTTATTTATTTATTTTGTCTCCTGCAGACTGGCGATGAGAACAAGAATTATAATCCTTTAATTTCAAAGTTAGCAGACATTCCCTACCATGGTAAGGAGCTGAACAAATGTGAAGTTACTCTGCTAAAAAAGATCCCCCCAGATTGGTACCCATAACTAACAAAATGGAAAGCCTGAGAATTCTCAAGGAGGGGGGGAAGGTTGGGGACTTTGTTACCAGAACCAGAGACCAGAAATATGGAAAAGCCAGGACAACGGCTCCCACCTAAAGGTAAAAGTGTGGGGGGGGGGGCGCGGGGGGAGTCTTCTACCAAGACCGTTTTCATTCATTTTAAACATTTATTTACTTTATTCATAGCCCACCTTTTTCGCTGTGATTCAAGGCAGATTAGTCGGTGTAAGACATTGCATTCAAATAGCATGAGGCGTCCAACAAGCAATGCAATAGGGCTAGGATCTCTAAAACTAGAGACAATGCAAAAAGAAGAAGAAATATCAGTCATGGCATGTCATAAACAGTGCAAAAAATGGAATTACGGAAGTATAAAGTACCGCAATAAGGAAGAGATACTATATAAATAGTGAAAGGGACTATTACCCTGTTCCCTTTCTAAAAGCGCCCCTCTAGATCAGTACCATCTGATCATTTCAGTGGCTTCCTGGTGGCATGGGCAAAATTGTAATTCAAGAGTTATCAATTCTTTTGATTTCTTATCTTGGGATTGGGATTTCACAAGCTAGTCAGAGTACTGCATGATCCGAAAAAAGCATTTTTAAGAACAATTTTCTTCTGTAAGAAATCATAAGAACTGATAACTCTTGAACAACTTTGCTGTTCTACAAAGTGGAAGTGGACACAAAACGGCTAAGGGTAGCTGAAGAAAACTATGAAACAGTGCTACTTACCGGAAAGCTGTCCCACCTACCATATGTGAACTGTTATTGTTGAATCCATTGTATGTTAGAAACACAGATTGTGTATGAAAATTCAAAAACACAAGTTGAGTGTATAATATAATTGACTGATGTAGCAGAAATTATTATTTATGTTGAAATACAATAGATGTTAAAGAAAGGTTTTTGTCACAATACATAAGATACAAAAAACCTTATTGTCAACACCCTATTTTACTCACGAGCAGTAAGTCAACATCCTATTTTACTCACGAGTAACAAAAGATACAAAAAACTATTGTCAACACCCTATTTTACTCACAAGTAGTAAGTCAACACCCTATTTTACTCACGAGTAGAGATGGATTGACTCAATAAAGGAAGCCACAGCCTTCAATTTGCAAGATCTGAACAAGGCTCTCACAGATAGGACATTCTGGAGGACTTTCATTCATAGGGTCGCCATGAGTCGGAAGCGACGTGACGGCACTTAACACACACACAGTGATATATATATATGCACTACCTGGAGGTTGGCAACCCTAATCCCAGGGGTCCCTAAAGTGGTGCCAGTGGGCTCCATGGCGCCCAATAACACCTCTCTTGGAGTCCACCAAGTGTTTTTAGAAAGTAGACGGGGCCCATGGAGGCTTCTTGCCCCAGCAGGGCTTCCGATTGACCGCTGGTGATCTGGTCGGCTGTGCAGAATAAAATAAAGCTGTTTAAGGCTGTTACCGCACTAGGTATTCCCAGCGATGTATCAAGAGTTTGAAATGTTATAAAAAACATCGCTTTAAAAGGGTTTTTGGATGCCACGGCTAAAAAATGGTTGGAAGACGTCTTCACAG
This sequence comes from Euleptes europaea, assembly GCF_029931775.1. Classification (NCBI taxonomy): domain Eukaryota; kingdom Metazoa; phylum Chordata; class Lepidosauria; order Squamata; family Sphaerodactylidae; genus Euleptes; species Euleptes europaea. The sequence continues at coordinate 31,918,841 of NC_079330.1, read as the reverse complement.
CTAAAGGGGCCAAACAAAGTGCGAACAGTATTTTTTACAACAGATTCAAACCCCTTATACATCGGTGGGAATTCATAGAAAGTGCGAACAGTATTTTTTATAACATTTTCAAACTCTTAATACATCGCTGGGAATATCTAGTGCGGTAACAGCCATTGTTGCTGCTGCCTCCACACTGTGGGTTTTATTTTCGCTCATTCCTCTTTCTAATGCACTGTTAACATTACCGCTCTTTCCCCCTGCACCCGAGTTTCCTTTGTGTGTATGGCTCTCTGCCTCCTGCAGCAGACATTTTGTCACTGGCTCTGCCTTCTGTAGTTGCACCCACCACCCGTTGTCAGAATTCCAAAGGTGCCCACAGGTTTACAAAGGTCTGGGCCCCCTGGTCTATCCCAACATCCATTATCTCCTTCAAATGGAGATGTCAAGGCCTTCTGCACACAAAATAGGTGCGCCGGCACTATAAGTCTGCCCGTTTTCATCCCTGTATCATCGTCTCAATTTGAGTTGGGCCCCTGGATGCCTGGGAATTGAGTTCTTAGTGCAGAACTCCAAGCACACATCAGTTGATAGCCCTGGTGTCCGACATGTGGACTTTGTATCAGGTGAATCAGCCTGTTCAGGCACAGAGAGGGCATGCCCAGCCCCGCCGTCTGGGCTTCTTTTAAACTTGAGAAGCTGAGGCTCGAACCTGGGACTTCCATCACACAAAACATGCGCTGTCCCCTAAACACTAAATTTACTCAGGCCCTCCCACATGGATCCTCTTTCTGGTCAAACAGTAGAGCGATGAGAACACCCTCTTCTATGAGGATAGATCACAATGGGTAGCCGTGTTAGTCTGTCTGTTGCAGTAGAAGAGAGCAAGAGTCCACTAGCACCTTAAAGACTAACGAAATTTCTAGCAGGGTATCAGCTTTTATGAGCCTCCCGAAAGAAGAAGAGTTGGTTTTTCTACGCCAACTTTCTCTACCACTTAAGGAAGAATCAAACCGGCGTACCGTCACTTTCCCCTCCCCACAACAGACACCCTAAGAAAGCTGTGACTAGCCCAAGATCATCCAGCTGGCTTCGTGTGCAGGAGTGGAGAAACCAACCCAGTTCCCCAGGTCCACCGCTCATGTGGAGGAGTGGGGAATCAAACCCGGTTCTCCAGATTAAAGTCCACCGCTCCAAACCACCGCTCTTAAACCACTACACCACGCTGGCTCTCATACGTTGCCGGAAAGTCTTTAAGGTGCTACTGAACTCTTGATCTTTTCTACCTCTCCTATGAGGAAAGGAACTCAGCGCAGGACAGACAAAGGAAAGGACTTCTTTATGTAACGCTTAATTGCCATGGGATGTAGTGCTGGTCAGTCACTTAGATACTTTATAGACATTCATGGAAGGATAGACCTATCACCAGGCCTGGGTCAACACGAGGGCTGGCGTGGGGTGTTGGACTAGGACTTGGGACGACAACCAGGTTCAAATTCCCCGCTCAGCCACATAAGACCTCGGGCCCGTCACAGTCTCTCAGCCTAACCTACCCTCACAAGGTTGTTGTTGTGAGGATTAAGTGGGGGTGGGAAAAGCTGCTTTGGGTCCCCAATCAGGGAGAAAAGCGGGGTACAAATAAAATAAATTAATACATAAAGATAAATAAATGGAGCTCCTGAGTTTAAGAATAGTGTACTTCTGAACACTGCTTGCTGGGGGAGGGGGGGACACAAGAGAATCATAGAATCATAGAGTTGGGAGGGACCACCAGGGTTATCTAGTCCAACCCCCTGCCCAATGCAGGAATTTCAAAACTACCTCCCCCCCCACACACCCAGTGACCCCTACTCCATGCCCAGAAGGTGGCTAAGAGAAGACTGGAGAAGACTGAGAGGGGATATGATAACCATCTTCAAGTACTTGAAGGGCTGACATATAGAGGAGGGGGCCGAGTTGTTTTCTGTTGCCCCAGAAGGTCGGACCAGAACCAACGGGTTGAAGTTAAATCAAAAGAGTTTCCGTCTAGACATTAGGAAGAACTTTCTAACAGTTAGAGCGGTTCCTCAGTGGAACAGGCTTCCTTGGGAGGAGATGAGCGCTCCTTCCCTGGAGGTTTTTAAGAAGAGGCTAGATGGCCATCTGTCAGCAATGCTGAATCTAGGCAGATCATGAGAGGGAGGGCATCTTGGCCATCTTCTGGGCATGGAACAGGGATCACTGGGGGTGTGGGGGGAGGTATTTGTAAATTTCCTGCATGGTGCAGGGGGTTGGACTAGATGACCCTGGTGGTCCCTTCCAACTCTATGATTCCAATTCTATTATTCTATTCTATGATTCTATGATAATAGTGGGAGGGAATGGCTTTATGTATGTTTTTAACCTTTTGGGGCATGTGGCTCACTATGGTGGGTAACAAGATGCTGGTCTAGATGGAATTTGGGTGTGACCTGGCAGTAGTGTTAAGCTCCAGTGGGGGCGGTGGGATGCTCTAACATTTATTATAAATCAGTCACTGATTCAAGGTACCTTTCCTTGGGCCCTAAAACAGGAGGCCATCTGTCCAATACTTTAGTCCTACGCTGTCCCCCTGCCTTCATCAAGGCATCACTTCCAGTTTTCAATGGAACTGACATCAGCATGCCAGTCCCTCCCGGGAAGAGGCTCCCAGGTTTATTCCGCTGCGGTCTGGCAACCCTACCTGGCAGGGTTCTTATGTTGTTAAAGTGTATCGCATCCATAGATAGAACAGTCTTTACCTTTGCTGCTTCAGTAGGTTGCCAACGATTGTTGCCAAACTGATGCTCAGAAAAAAACATGCAACAGGATTAAATCCCATAAATAATCTTTCTAGGGAATGAATCACAGATGGCAGCTCTGTCCCTGTTTTCTCTCATCCCCAAAGAGGAGGAGCTCACCAAATACTATCGGTACAACGGCTCTCTGACCACACCTGGCTGCAACGAGGGTGTCATCTGGACCTTATTTGAGAAGCCCATTATACTTAGCTCAGCACAGGTGAGCCAAACCACAAGGGGCGGAGTGACTTAGGGCAGGACCAGCCAGCAGCTGCTCCCACCTTTTTAAACCCCTCCCTATCAGGGTTGCTGTTCTTTTAGATCAGCGAGTTTCAAGCAAATCAATAATGCCACCTGCTGGCAATTAACAACCTCGCGGGGCACTTTAGCACCGTTTCGTGCTGTCCAATTAAATGTAAATCAAATCAAGCCTGAACTGTCCCTAGAAGCTGAAATGACTAAACCGAGGCTATCATACTTTGGTCACATTATGAGAAGACAAGAGTCACTGGAAAAGAAAATCATGATAGGAAAAGTGGAAGGCGGCAGGAAAAGAGGAAGACCCAACATGAGATGGGTTGACTCTATAAAGGAAGCCACAGCCCTTGGTCTGCAAGACCCGAGCAAGGCTGGTAATGATAGGATGTTTTGGAGGACGTTGATTCATGAGTCGCCATGAATCAGAAGGGACTTGACGGCACTTAACACACACAATTAAATCTAAATGGGAATTCCTTGGGGGAAACCACTTCAGCGCTTAAAAACTATGAAATGAGGGTGGCCCTGCATTGCATGGTGGGTGACCCAGGCAGAGGGAAAACATCCTAGGCAGGAAAGGATGTAAGAAGGGGAACACTTTAGCTATGAAGGTTGGGTTTTGAGGAGGAAAACCACAGTGGGAATACACTCTTCTCCACAACCCCCCCCCAACTAGAGTTGCCAGCTCTTGGTTGGGAAATGCTTAAATTTGGGGGGTGGAGCCTATGGAGGGTGGGTTTGGGGAGGGGAGGAACTTCAGTGCCATAGAGTCCGATTGCCAAAGCTGCCATTTTCTCCAGGGGAACTGATCTAGATCAGTTGTAATAGCAGGAGATCTCCAGTTACTGCCTGGAGGTTGGCAACCCTACCCCCAACAGATCCAGTGGTTCCAAAGGGAAGAAAATAATTTTCTGATTGGCTGATGGTTTGCAGGTACAGGACTTCTGGATGAAGCTCTACTTTGGCAAGAGCAACACGTCGCCAATGGAGGATAACTTTCGGCCGGCTCAGCCTCTGGATGGCCGAACTGTCTACAAGTCAGACTCAAATGCCCTTCTGCTTTCGGCAAAGACGTTACTGCTGCTTCCAATGGCTACCTACCTCCTGCTTTCTTTTACCCAATGATGCGTGCAATTTTGTTTTTTTAATTTGCCTCTAAATCCCAAAGGCACCAGTCTTGAAAACAGATGGCAGGAGTGCGGCAAACACACGTACTTACACTCCCAAGAACGGGGGCCCCTCTTCTAGCCAACCGGGACTATAAACTCACAGCTAAGGTGCCGAACAAGGATGGGTGGGGAAACTGAGTACTGCATGCTCCCAATTTCCCTGTGCAGTAATGCTGTAGCCATCTGCTGAGCCAGACATCAGAAACAGGGCAAAAAAAAAAGGGGGGGGGAGTTCTGAACCAAATCCCTGAAACACAAATTAGCATGCAAAAAAATGAACAAAAAGATTTTAAAACCAATTAACCCAAGCAACTGCGCAGTACAGCCTTGTCTGAGATCGGTTTGCAAAGTTCTTCTTTATCTGGGTTATTATTATTTCCTTGCACCAAGACGATGGATGACGACCACATTGATCTTTTTCATTTTATTAAAGCAGTTTGGAAACAGGGTCTCTTCGTGCTAGAAATGCTGAGTCATGCTTCCTTTAGAACAGTCACTGCTGGCATGATGTGGCCATTTTCTATGCACGGCCTCATTCAAGGCAAATGCACCAGTGTTTTCACACAGCTTTTAATGGCAGAACAATTATTTTCTTACTTAGCTCTAATTGAATAACAAAAAGCTTTATGTAAAAACCAGAGAAAGAGAATAAATTATGAACGAAAGGAAATGGATATTTATACATTCAAGGTAAATTCACAAGACTGTATCTGTATTTTTATATTATTTAAAAGTTTTATGGGGGGTGTTTTATTTTGATCCAGGGAGCAAATAAATAAAAAAAAAACTGGAAGAATGCAACTGAATCCTGCTGCCTGATTTATTTCACTCTACATTCCTATTCACCCATATTTGATGCATAATAACAGCCCGGTTAAAGAGCACCTGCTTGGCATGCAGAAGAGTCCAGGTTCAATCACTGTTGTTTCCAGTTACCGTAATGGATCTCAGTAGGGTGGCCAGCTCCAGGTGGGGAATTACTTGGAGATTTAGGGGGTGGAGCCGGAGGAGGGCGGGGTTTGGAGAGGGGAGGGACTTCAATGCCATAGAGTCCACTGGCCAAAGTGGCCATTTTCTCCAGGGGAAATGATCTCTTGTCGCCTGAAAATCAGTTGTCATGGTGGGAGATCTCCAGCCACCACCTGGAGGTTGATGAACAAGAGCAAGCACTGATGGCATTTTAAACAATACATAAATCACAAGTGTGCATACGGCAAATATCAATAATACAAGTAGAAAGTCCAGAAAGTAGCAAGGAGCTTGAAGCAAAAAGCCGGGCGCTCTGGCTAAAGCAATGTTGCAGGAAAACTCCGGGAGGCGGTAATGTAGAAAACCCAGAGACAGTATTGCTGGAATGGAACACAAATTGAGCCAAATGGAATCTTAAAGGTGCAAGAACATTTGACAATGTTAACTCCTTGCCTCGTTTTGGGTATCGCAAAACCAGATCCCTTAGAGATCATCTTTCAGGGTTTATGATCAGTCTTCTAAGATGTTATTCATATTGGTTCTTGTGGGTTATCCGGGCTGTGTAACCGTTGGTACCCAGCCCGGATAACCCACAAGAACCAATGAACTCTGACCGTGAAAGCCTTCGACAATATGTTATTCGTATTGTCTTTACTTTTGGCTTGTATCCTCCTTCTAACAGTATTTTTGTGATTTATGTATATCCCCTTAACATTGTCAAATGTTCTTGCACCTGTAACCAATTACCCCTAAATTTAGTGGTTAAAAATGGTATGGATGTTACTCCAGCAAGATCGCTAGGAGCCATCCATTAATCTGTAAACTCTGCTTTCTAGTGCTTGGAATGTATGCTCCTTGCTCTATTTCATTTTCATTTTTTTGTTTAACTTTTACATATCATGTTCAGTTAGGTAGATATGATGTGTTATGTGTCCCATTTAATTGCATTCCAGAGATAGACTCACATCTCTCACTGCTTGCAAAAATTATCTGCAAAAGAAGATTACTTGTTATTATCCCGATGGATAAAGCTTTGGCGAAATGGGTCTTACCAGAATCCCATCTCGGGATATGATATAACCACGCCTTTAAGATTCCATTTGGCTCAATTTGTGTTCCATTCCAGCAATACTGTCTCTGGGTTTTCTACATTACTGCCTCCTGGAGTTTTCCTGCAACATTGCTTTAGCCAGAGCGCCCGGCTTTTTGCTTCAAGCTCCTTGCTACTTTTGGGACTTTGTACTTGTATTATCGATATTTGCAGTATGCACACTTGTGACTTATGTGACTGTCTATTGAAAATTGAATTATATATTGTTTAAAACGCCATCAGTGCTTGCTCTTGTTCATCAACTTCAACTTAAGCACGAGGAATTTTTTTTTTAATCACCACCTGGAGGTTGGCAACCCTAGATCTCAGGGAGTAAGACTGGAAAGGGCCACAGCCTGAGATTCTAGAGAACTGTTACCAGTCAGGACAAAACACGCCCTGGTTCAATATAAAGCTGCTTCTTATGCTCCAGAGCTACACCAACTAGCCTCTTGCATTTCCAACTGCTGAGTCTTGCTTAAAAATGGATGAGCAGCTGCAGATCCTGAACCCTTAACCACAGAACACCGTCACGCACACAGCCCTAACAAAGATGCATAGCTTTGTAAAGATTTCAGCTCCCAGGAATAAACACACACATATCCAAGAGCAGCAATCGAAAGGCCAAAAGGCATTTCCAAACCCTGATTTGTCCCGTTGTCTCTCCAAAGGCCAATTCCAGATAGATGCACACACAGCACCGGAGATTCGGGTGTGGATACCCTGGACACCATGCTCTGTACAAGCTGCGCAGCCTCCAACATGTTGCAGATGAAAATAGGGGCATGCTTTTTACACCCTTAACCAGGATCACTGCTGGAGCGCATCCACACATATCAAACAAGTTTTATTTCGATACAATATCAGCTCGCATGCACACATACGTGAAGTAGCACCGAATGTGAAGTAGCACCAAATGTGCTACTTCACTGCCTCATTGTTGATCTCATGTGTCATTTCTGCTACCGATTTCAAAGCCCGACCTGTGCTTGTGTTCTTTTTTTTTACAAAATTTAAGGAAATAGTTTTTAAAAATTACTTTGCAGTGAATTGCCAAAAGAAATAAACCCGGTTCTCCAGATTAGAGTCTGCCGCTCATGTAGAGGAGTGGGGAATCAAACCTGGTTCAGCAGATTAGCGTGCACCACTCTTAACCTCTACATCACACTGGTTCAGCGATGTGTAAAATCAAAGGGGCAGCAAAGAGGGCTGTTCTCCCCCCCCCCAGACACACTTCTGCAAAAAAAAAAATTAAAAGCTATTACAGCAGGACCCTTGGTTTTTATTTTGCTAAAAGCAGTTATGATTGAATAATTCATGGCTGTGAAACCAGCTCTCCAGACTCAGCCTGTACACTTCTTGTAGCTACATACTGTCTGTTGATTCCTCCTGTTAGAGCTGGCCATGCAAGCAATGGAGAGGAAAGGAGAGGAGGCATCATTGGAGGCTGCTTGCAGGTGCTCACCTTCTGCTCACGTGGAGTATGATGATGACAAAACAAAGAAAACGAGTGGACTCTTCCCACATCCCCTTCACAGCTCTGCTTTTGTTTCCCTTAAAACTGTGGTTTTGGTTTCCCTTAAAGCTGTGGTTCCCAGTCTTTTTGGTGTGGCACCCCACAAGCCCAAATTTCATTGGCGTGGTGACCCATTTAATAACAAAACACAACATGCACAATCAAGAAAACTGCAAAAGCCAGGGGCTCCGTTTCACAGGCTCCGGGACCCACAGGATGGGAAAGACTGCTCTAAGAGAAGGAGCTTGAGCTAGAGTGTCAGTCTTCAACGTGAAGGGTCTTGACTAGGGCAGCCAGGTCCTTCTTCACCACCAGTGGGACATTTTTGGGGCAGAGCCTGAGGAGGGCGGGGTTTGGGGAGGGGAGGGACCTTTTTTTAAAAATAAATGTTATTGGTTTTTTAAAACTGTAAATTCTTCATAGTATCAACAACAATTCAAAATCAATACCAATGTCACAAATACATCAATTGTTGTCTTGATTAGAAATAAACATAAAACAAATAGGCTTCCCCCCACCTGCATCTACCTGTTAATAAAATATAACTATCCACCGTTATTGTATTCTGATCCTAATATTAATCTCATACTAAGATTTCATATCAAATAAAATTTTACATTTTGGATCAGAGTAAAAGGTAACCTTCCATTTTCCCCAGATTTTATATATGTTCACTGTAATTCATCCAAATCTCCCGTTATCCCAAGAAATAGTCTCCATCTCCTCCAGCTCTAACATTTTAATCTAATCCCCTTTTTTCTGGAACATCCATCCCTTTCCCTTTGGCTGCATCTAACAATTTTGCAGCCATTATAGCATGAATTTAAAAATATCCTTTAAGTTTAAATACCATTGGAAATCATACTAAATATCTTCATCTTCTGTATAATCCATTTTATTTTATAACGTCCAAATCTCAATTACTGTAAATAGCCATGCCACCCATTTGTATTCAAACCAGACCTTAAGCCATGATCTAATATTTCCTTCCACATCTGTAGTGGATCAGGCAGATGTAAAAGCCAGATCTCTTTGTTCTCTCGGCAGCTTTCTCTGATCTTCGTCTTGACTGTATTCTGGTTGGTTTGTGTTGCTTCAGTTTGTTTTTCTTGTCTTTCCATCTTTTTGTTTGTTTCCTTATGACCCTCCACAGCTCTTTTAACTAAGAAATCCACCAGTTGTATATCTGTTTTCATCGTCACAAGCAGGTTGCGTTCTTGTTCTTCTATCTTCTTTTTTATATCCTCATGTACTTCCATAGCTTTTTTGACAGAAGAATCCATTACTTGCTTGTCTGCGTTGATGATCTTCATTTGATCCTTGACATCTTTTTCCATCTTCATAGTCATCATTTGGGTCTTGACATCTTTTATATCTTGCGTGACAGCATCCATCTTCTGATTGATAGCTTGTGCAGATTGGTCAAGAGTAGTCACCATTAAAGTCAGTTGTGCCATCTGTATTGTCATCTGTTCAAATTGTTCAGCTGTTGCCTCAAAGTGTTTGATAAACATCTCCTGTAGTTTTTTCTCCATGGTTAAGGCTGTGAAGTTTCGTTTAATTTTGTGAAGGCAGGGCTATGTAATAAGTCAAAACAGGGGTGAGTTCCAGACGTTTACATTTGTAAGTTAGCTTGTAAAATGATGGTCATCTGGCAGGTACCTCTTATTAGTAGTTAATAGAGAATATTTCGTTGATCAGCTTAGTAATTTTTTCAGATTGAAAAAGTCAATTATTTGGCCTCAAAATAGTTTTTTTTTTAATTTAGTAATACCAACGAGTATTACCGGATGCTCTAGGTCGGCAGAACCAGGAAGTAATCCGGAAGTTGCAATGTCACGGACCTTCTATCTTCTTTTCTCGATGGTTGTTTCCTTCAGGAACAGTATTGATGTAGCACGAGAAAGAAGAATTTCCGGTCCTATGACCTGCTTCCTGTTGTTTTGCTAGCCGAGCAGTAGAGAGGGATGATAGATGAATCAAGGAGTCTTCCGGTCCAAAATATCCCCTTTTTATAAAACGTGGAGGCGGACTTTTCTTTACCCGGAAAAGACTCAGAGATAGCTCCCTCCCCTTCCTTTGAAAGCACGTCGGATTGGTAAGACTTAAATCAATCACTACAACTTGTTGTTTTGGTTTATGCCGATCAATTTGATAAGGTTCCTGTTGATTTATCTGATGGATCTTTTAGAACAAAATCATCCGATTGATTTAAGGGAGGAACAAGGTTACTGGAAATATCTTCATCTACCCCCTGGTTATTCGATAACGCCAGTGAAAGACGAAGGATTCTTGTTTACTCACTTGGGCGTCTGTAGGTGAGGCTCTGGTCTTATTATAGTCCTTATGTTGGTTATAGGGTGGTGGAGGGTAGAGTCTAATGCCAAAGTTGCGTCCTGGCGATTTTGTTCCCTTAGTGCCCCCAGGACCGGCATCTAAATCTCCGGGGGGCTTAAGAAGCTCCCTCAGAGAATTTAGGAGGTCAGACCGCATAGAGGGCTGCAGGGAGTTCCTGCTTCCCAACCCACTTGCAAGGGTCGGGTTGGGGTGCCTTGTGTCACCCCAAATTAGGCGCAAACTTGGATTCCCCCCAGGAGCCCCTGGGAAGAGGTGGCACTCAACCCAGCGTCACCACCGGAAGTCGGGGAGAGACTTCAATGCCATAGAGTCCAATTGCCAAAGCAGCCATTTCCTCCTGGTGAACAGATCTCTATCAGCTGGAGATCAGTTGTAACAGCAGGAGATCTCCAGCTAGTACCTGGAGGTTGGCAACCATATTGAGCACTGGAGATTTGATTGGTTCTTAGGGTTGCCAGGTCCCTCTTTGCCACCGGCAGGTTTTGGGGGGCGGAGCCTGAGGAGGATGGGGCTTGGGGAGGGGAGGGACTTTAATGCCATAGAGTTCAATTGCCAAAGCGGCCATTTTCTCCAGGGGAACTGATTTAATCGGCTGGAGATCAATTGTAATAGCAGGAGATCTCCAGCTAGTACCTGGAGGTTGGCAACACTAGTCATGACCTCAGGCTGGTAGCCCCCCAGCTTCAGGTGGGCTGTATGGGTGTTTAAAGCGCCGTCAAGTCACAGCCGACTTATGGCGACCCTGTAGGTTTTTCAAGGCAAGAGACCTTCAGAGGTGATTTGCCATTGCCTGCCTCTGCGTAGCGACCCTGGCCTTTCTTGGTGGAAGGAAGTCCAGCTGCTGTGGTAGGGGAGAGCAGAGCAAGTCACATTTTATAGATGTAAGTACTTGAACCAAAGGAGACGCTGTGCTGGATCCAACCCTGTATCTTGAGCATCTCTGCAAGTATCTTTTAAAAAATTGTTGTTTGGAGCAGGTTTCCTGTTCTTAACCCTCTGCGAAGATAGGCTTGAAAATATGTGATTGGGTCCTGGTGAAATACCAAAATCTAGTGGTGCCAGCGTGGTGTAGTGATTAAAAGCGGTGGTTTGGAGCAGTGGACTGATCTGGAGAACTGGGTTGGATTCCCCACTCCTCCACATGAGATGCAGATGCTAATCTGGTGAACTGGATTTGTTTCCCCACTCCTACACACAAAGCCAGCTGGGTGACCTTGGGCCAGTCACAGCTCTCTTAGAGCTCTCTCAGCCCCACCTACCTCACAGGGTGTCTGTTGTGGGGAGGGAAGGTGATTGTAAGCTGGTTTGAGTCTCCCTTAAGTGGTAGAGAAAGTCAGCATATTAAAACCAACTCTTCTCTTCTAGTGCCCTCAGGCAGGGTTGCCAACTCTGGGTTGGGAAATTCCTGGAGATTTGGGGGCAGAGCCTGTGGAGGGCAGGGTTTGGGGAGGGGAAGAACCTCAGCAGGGTATAATGCCACAGAGTGGACCCGTCCAAAACAGCCAGCCATTTTCTCCAGGGGAACTGATCTCTGTAGTCTGGGGATCAGTTGTAAATCCGTGAGATCTCTAGGCCCTACCTGGAGGTTGGCAACCCTAGTGCCCTGTCCCCCTACACACAAGCTTTTCAGTGAGAAAGGGAAGGTGGAGCTTCAGTGCCCAGCATTGCTCCTTTTCAAATCAGCAGAAAGGAAAATGTGAAATGGGGTTCTCCCCAATACATTTTTTGCACCATCAAAAACCTGGGAGAACCCAGTAACCACCATACAAACTTGAGTAACCACCATACAAACTGGTGATGTAATAGAATATGCAACTTAAAATATCATAGCAAAAGTCACAGAAGAAGAACTTTCCACTGAAAACAAGTAAAGCCCCCCATCCTTGACTTGTATTGTGTTCAGTTCTGAGCACCACAATTTAAGAAAGATGTAGACAGGCTGGAACGTGTCCAGAGGAGGGCAACAGAGATGGTGAGGGGTCTGGAGACCAAGTCCTATGAGGAAAGGCTGAAGGAGCTGGGTATGTTTAGCCTGAAGAGGAGAAGACTGAGAGGGGATATGAAAATCATCTTCAAGTCCTTGAAGGACTGTCATATAGAGGAGGGTGCCGAGTTGTTTTCTGTTGCTCAAGAAGGTCGGACCAGAACCAACGGGTTGAAATTAAATCAAAAGAGTTTCCGTCTAGACATTAGGAAGAATTTCCTAACAGAGCGGTTCCTCAGTAGAACAGGTTTACCACCTGGTAAGCTCTCCTTCCCTGGACATTTTTAAGCAGAGGCTAGATGGCCATCTGTCAGCAATGCTGATTCTATGACCTTAGGCAGATCATGAGAGGGAGGGCATGTTGGCCATCTTCTGGGCATGGAGTAGGGGTCACTGGGGGTGTGGGGGGGAGGTAGTTGTGAATTTCCTGCATTGTGCAGGGGGTTGGACTAGATGACCCTGGTGGTCCCTTCCAACTCTATGATTCTATGATTCTGTGATCCCCATCCACAGTTTCCCCTCTGAATGGTGGAGGCAAACAGGAGCAGAGTATGAACTCTGATGCCAAGAATGAGCTTCCACTGTTGATGTTAGATACGTGCCATTTCCCCAGCTGGGAGACACACACACGTGGGCCGTTCTCCAGAAAGCATGTTTAGACTTCGGTCCACAGTCCGGAGAGCCCAACTTGAGGATACAAACAGCCCATTTATTTTATCAGGAATAAACTTCCTGTTCTGGGCCATTCAATTTGGCCCAGACATTTAGGTTGTGTGCGTGCCTTGCCTCTTGTTTCCTTTGGGCGTTTCCCCTGAATAACTTCCATGTGAGATACAATTTGAGATACTGCTGGAACCAGAGATGAATCAACCCTCTCAAATCCATTGTTGAAACAGAGACTTGCAGGCAGGGAAATACCAGACCTTCCTGGATAATCAGATCGAAGAAGCTACCTTGTACGAATCAGCCCATTGATCATCAAGGTCAGTTTTGCCTACTCTGACTGGCAGCAGCTGTCTCAGGCTGAGGTCTTTCACAACACTAATGACTTGATCCTTAACTGGAGATGCCAGGGATTGAACCTGGGATCTTCTGCATGCCAAGCAGATGCTCTGCTACTGAGCCACAACCCCTCCCCTAGAGCTCAGATGCATCCTGAGACATTCAAATTCGTTACATGATTGAGTCAGCAACCTCAAATAAAACAGAGCCACTGCAGAAAAGTTTCTCAAACACTTGGTCCTCGGTCACAATCATGATTCACAAATTTTAGAGTGGGATCCCCACCCTGGGTCAAACATAATGCGGACATGAATCGATGGTTGTCGATTCTTGCTAGTGCAGCATTCACTTCAGATCAGAACTGCCCTGTTCCCAAACTGAAATAGTGCATGGGGGGGGGGTGGCCTGTTGGAGAAACCCACGTGCATCTCTGGGAACAGCTTGGTTTCCCCAAATAACACTTCCCTAATACTGGTTTACTCTGACCTAGATGGCCCAGGCTAGCTCTAGCTCTTCAGATCCTAAGCAGGGTCAGCCGTGGTTAGCACTTGGATAGGACACCACCAAGGAAGTCCACAGTTGCTAGACAGTGACAGGCAAAGGCAAACCACCTCTGTATGTCTTTGGATGTCCCAGGCTAGCCAGATCTCAGAAACTAAGCAGGGTCAGTTCTGGTTAGCACTTGGATGGGAGACCACCAAGGAAGTCCAGGGCAGACAAAGGCAGACAATAGCAAACCACCTCTGAACGTCTCTTGCCTTGAAAACCCTGCAGGGTCACCATAAGTTGGGCTGCAACTTGACAGCAGTTTCCACCACCACACCCTGCAGCTGGTCTTAACCCAGAGAGGGAGTTGCTGTGATATTCTGCACCAGAGCTGGCTCATAGCCAGAGCTGGTTTCTCCTACTTTATTACATTTTTCTGTCGCATGAGGGACAGGCTAGAACCTCTGGCCTCTCTTATCATCTGTTATGTGTAACCACCTAATCTATTCTGGTCTCTCACCCAGAGAATCACACCTGAAAGAGTTATAATGGAATTCACTCCGAAGCTCTTTCTGGCCCGTCTCCTCCCTCTCACCATCCCTCTTCTGTAATTTTCCTTATAAAATGTGGGACATGATTTCCTCTTCACAACATCTAAAGAAGTGATCTCTGAACTCACTAAAGTTCATGCTGGAATGAATGTTGTTAAGATTTAAGGTGTCATTGGATTTCTCTTTTATGTTTGCTGGTAGCTGCCAAAATCTCATAGCCTTGGCATGGCCTACCACAGGGCACTGGACCACTTTGGGAATGATTAAGCTAATCCACCCATCCTTCCCCTTTCTCCTCTGCTAGATAGTTTGACAGCCCCCCTACGGATGACCCTTATCCACCCCCTGTGGCTTTCCAAATCAGTTTTTCTAGCCATCACCCTTTTTCCAGGAAATGATAGCCAAAGGTGTCCATGTGTTTATTACGAAGTTCTAGCATTAAATCCAGACATGGGTAACCATTTGTGTGTTCATTAACAATTATGGACAGTTGCAAAGTCTGTTATACCTCACACCTGGGATGAGAATGGATTGGATTTCAGAATTTTAGACCTCATGGGCTGCACCTCAAAATATCATAAGGAGAGCACATACAATTCCATGCCAAGCTTCAGTTTTGCAGGACCAGATTATATTTTCTGAGCAATTGCTCACATGGGGAGGGCACCAAAAAGATGGCAATCTGACCAAACCTATAAACACAAGGCACAGACCTGCATTTCATAAGGAGCGTTTCCCCCAATGCTCATACCAAGTTTAAGTGCCAAAGATGCCCCCAGCTCCTACATATTGCCGAAATGTCTTCTCTGCCCACCATAAACTGTGTTCATTGATCATTGTTATAATGGGTCAATTCAAGGTGGGTGGTAGAAGCGGATCGCCACTCCTGTATTTTATCCTCACAATGACCCTTTGAGGTAGGTTAACTTTGAGACAGAATGATGGAGTGAGCAGAGTGAGGATTTGACCTTAATTTCTCTAGTCATGCAATGCTGTAACCTCTACACCACACTGTCTCCCAATCCTCAGCATTACACGCTGACCATCAGAATCATCTGGGGTTGTGCTAGAAAAAACAAAAACAGTGTCCTGAATGCTAGCAGATGTGAGGGCCAGAAGCAGGTAGCGTAGTCAGATAACAGTCCAAGGGGCAATACTGTGCTATTCTAGGTCTGGATCCAAAGTATCAGTATCAAAATCCAAATGCCAAGTCAAAGTCCGTTCCAATCTCAAGAGTCTCAGGAATTATCAGAGGACCAAGGAAACACAGGGTAGCAGTAATGAGTTGTTCCCATGTCAGCGTGGATGAAAGCGTCTGCTTAAATGAGCCGAAGAGGAACCAGCTGTTCATGGGAACTAGCTGTTGCTGGTTCCTCTGACTCAACACTCTCTGCTGGAGTGAGCTCATTATTCTCATCCCTGTCTGCTGGCAGTGCTCTTTGTAATGCTTGTAACCTAGCACTCCTTCTACGCTTGAGTAGGAATGTTCCGTACCTTGGGCGTGGCTGCTCCAGTGGCTGTAGAGGGCTGCTGGACACAGGTGAGTCCCCTGCCCTGGGTGGTTGTAGGCACAGGGGACATTCATCCGTCGGTGCCTGCTCAACTTGCTGCTATTCCTCTCTTCCACGGCCTGCTGCTTCAAGGTCCTCTTCATCTGAGGAAGCCTCAGCAGGCTGCCCCATGAGAAACAGAAGACTTCAGAATCCCTCCATGAAATCACTATTTCTGGAAGGGCTGGATTCAACCCATCCAGGGTGTGGTTGGAAAGTGACCTCTGCAGTTTCTTTTCCAGAATAACTGCCAGGGTTACTCTTATCATGACCCCGTCCTTATCCCCCCTCTTCTTTATGGAGGGGCTATGGCTCAGTGGCAGAGCACCTGCTTGGAATGCTGAAGGCCCCAGCTTCAATCCCCAGCATCTCCAGTTAAAAGAAGCAGGTAGTAGGTGATGTGAAAGACCTCTACCTGAGACCCTGGAGAGCTACTGCCAGTCTTGGGGAGGGGCTTTGGCTCAGTGGCAGAGCATCTGCTTGGCATACAGAAGGTCCCAGGTTCAATCCCCAGCACCTCCAGTTAAAAGGATTAGGCAGTAGGTGATGTGAAAGACCTTTGCTTGAGACCCTGGAAAGCCAGTAACAATCTGAGTAGACAATACTGACTTTGATGGACCAGTGGTCTGATTCAGTATAAGGCAGCTTCATGTGTTCCTTCCCACCTGGTGAGCAGCTCAGATGTTTCTCCCATGCCTGTTTTTGTTAGGCTAGGTGAGGAGGGAGAGAAGGACCGATAGCATGCAGGATGTTTCTTTCTTACGGCCACTTTGTACCACTGAGGGGGGGGGGGGTGGAAGAGCAAGGAAACAGGTGATGGCAGAGGCAGGGGGACGACTGTGCTTGGCAAAGGACGACAACAGAGCTTAGCTTTGTGATGGTATCCAAATATTCACTGGTAGCTGGAGCACTTTTTAGACAGATACACAAAACCTACGTGGACCTGTATGTGGTACAGTGGGTCATGTCTGATCCGTAGAGATTTAACTTCTCAAGCCCCCAGGGTTAGGGTTAGGGTTAGGAGCAACTGCACCCTGAAGGCATCTGGCTCCAAGCGCATACACCCTATGAACATTTTTAAGAGCCATACCCAACTAGCAAAAAGAGAGACAGTATTTGAACCTGGGTTAAGGCTAAGGACAGGGAAATGGGGGCCGCTGGAATATCTAAAGATGATTAGCAGAGCAAGACTCCCAAAACATGTTTATGCACCCGGGGAGGGGGGGCGAGTCTGCAACCGGCAGCCCTTGGGCAAAATCTGCTCTGTCCCCAAGTCTGGGCTGTAGCTGTATGAGCAGTACTAGAGAGATAGACACAGGCCATTTATGCAGGGTCAATTTTGATGCTCGCTCAAAGCTCTTTTCTTAAATGTAACCTTTAAAATGCCTATCCTTGGTCCCGATGCAAAAGAAGAAATTCCACACACACTCACCTGCTCCTTCGTTCCTTCCATAAACAACTGCCATTTGCATAGCTAATGCGTGGCTGTGATTTTGCATGCTTCCTTGAGGGGATTCTTCGAGATGGGGGCAGAGCAAACACAAAAGGTCGCGTTAAAGGGGCTCTTAAGAAATGCGAAGCAAGTATGCACTGGCTTCGCAGTCACTTCCTAAATGATGGTTCAGCATGAAAAACTCAAAAAAATATGCAGGGCACTGCAGCCTGGAACGTGCTGCTAATTACCAAGCATAAATGGCCACACACCCCGTGGCAATAGGAGTTGCCAAGAATTCAAAATCAAACCTTTCCATTAAAATAAGTTACAGGGTGGCATGCAAGCCCAAGAAGACCAGTAACCACCAGTATACAGCAACAAAACAGTAAAGCCAACCGGCTGTAAAAGAGCTGTAAACGTATCAGCATCTAAAGCGGGGCCAAGTTTAGATACAGCACGGGGAACAGGACAGACGTCACCTGGCGAGTCAACAAGGATGTCCTTCTGTACACCTCTTGAATGTTGGCAGGTAAGGAGTTTAACACCATCTGTTCATCTAGGGTAACATTGCCAAGACATCCAAGTCCCAGTGTCTCTGCTTCCTAGATTCAGAGTTCCTGGGTTCTGATCTAGGAATCTACCATTTTGACCATTGTTCAGACTTAATTACTGTTCGCAAATCAACAGAGCTATTGGTGAAAATTCAAGGGAAACAACACTTTACCAGGGTCCCAGTGCTGATTGGACATTTGGCACAAGCCCAAGAAGACACCACAACCCTGGAAGATCGCCCAGAAGAGATTGGGCTGCCTAAGCAAAATCACTTTCCATCATGTTTAATCGGATGTGTCGTGTGGCACAGTGGCTGCCAAGACCACACCTGAGCTTCCATTTTTAATCCATAAAGGGAAGGAAGCCGGGTGGTCTCTTTAGACTTTTTCTTTACAACACATTATTGGGCCATGTTCAGATCGAATCACAGATTTAAGGGGGAAACCACACACACCTTCAACTCTCTTCAGCACTGTTCTAGATTGCATAAGTGTGCCCACAAAGGTATCTGCAATGTTCGATCATTGAGCCTTATCATGACCTCAGGTCAGCTACTCTCAGTTTAGCCTGCTTCTCAGGGCTGTTGTGAGGATAAGAATGGGGAAGGGAGAATCCACGTAGTCTGCTTTGAGCACTTTTGCAGTTGGGGTGCTGGAGTAAGAAACCTGTCACATTTTTATTCCACCCTTCCTCAAGAGAGCACAGGTTGATGTACATGGTTACCTGCAGTGTGTCTTCACAACAACCCTATAAGGTAGGTTAAGCTGAGAATCACCAACAGGAGCTGAACTCAATTTCTTGCAGAAAGGAAAAGGCAAAAGTGGGAATCCCCCCCCCCCAAAATGGTTTTCTTAAAGCCTGTTTGTTTTAGGTGCGTGGCTGCAACATGAATTTTGGGGAGGGGGGGAATTAGATGGCCTTTTCTTAGGAAGCAGAATAGGTTGCAGGGTTCACGATGCAGTTAGTACCTGTCCATTTCCAGCACCAGCATGAACAAAGAAAGCAAGTGCTTTTCTTAAATGGCATGTTTGAAGGTGGCTTCTTCAAGGTCACAACTTCCAGATAGTTGTTAATCCATGTTTCATTTTAGAAGCTGAACATGGAGAGCCATCCCTGACTCCCAAGCGAGAGGGTGCTTTTTTCTAAATTTGATGTTGTCTGCATATTTCACTCATGAAATGAAAAAGATTAAGAATTGAATTAAGAACGGAGAAATCTCAGAGGAGTTCATCCCCCTTCCTGCATGACTCAACTGTTCTAGATGTGCCTCAGCTGGAATGAGGCATACCAAGTGCGGATTCATATAGAGTTGCGACAGGCAGTGTCCACCTCTGCAGGTGGACCTGCAGCTTTATTACACCGAATGATCCAGTCGCAACCGTGCCCTAACATGCCGGAACTACTAACCCCAAACAAATGGAGGTTGGATGGAGAAAAGCTCAGAACAGTGATTCCTGCAGAGACTTAGTGGGCAGCCTCTTTTGTAGGTCAGTACTTTGCTAACAGGAAACATTCTCAAGGATGCTACTTTGCTCTTGCACATAGCTTGCGAATTGCTGCCTTCATAAAACATAATAGACACCCCCAGTTTTAATAGGTGACAATTCCAAGAATAGAACACATCCATCTCTGAGATTTGCTCAGCAATCGATCAAAGTATTGGATGTCCTGTACTGGTTTGAAACATTCAAGATAAGCAAAATTAAGAGGGGGCAGAGTTTATACCATAAACCGCAAATTGTTTCTGACTTGTTGACACAGCAAGAAGAACGGACAGATTCTCATCTCATGGTTTTATCCATCATCATAAAAACATAAAGGTACTCACGGCTCAATTCTTCAGTATCACAGGAAGCAGAAGCCACAAAGAATTTCAGCTATTTTTTAATCCTGAAGAAGAAAAACAGCCCCCAGGTCTGTCCTACCATTTTTAATGTTATGCAGAGTTTTAAAAAAATCATTCTCATTCGGCATATGCATTTCAGAGATACTAACTGAAACGCACCAGAGATGCTCGCAAGAACATCAGAAGAGCCCTGCTGGATCAGACCGGAGGCCCATCTACTCCAGCAACCTGTTTCACAGCAGCCACCAACCAGTTGTCCTGGAGGACCAACAACAGGGCATAGAGGCCGAGGCCTCTCCTGCTACTGCCTCCCAGCACCGGCACTGAAAGATCTGCTGCCTTTGTAGGCGGAGGTTCCTTTTGTTTGTTTATATCATGTATAGCCCACCTTTCTCACTGAGGCTCAAGGCAGATTACAAAGTGTACATCAAAGCAGTCAATAGGATGAGGCATCCAGTAAGCAGGGCAATAGGGTTAGGATGCAGAAATTAAAAGCGAGTAAAAAATCTGGAACAGAGCTGAGACGAAGCACAGGTATTATAGAATCATAGAGTTGGAAGGGACCAGCAGGATCATCTAGTCCAACCCCCTGCCCTATGCAGGAAATTCACAACTACCTCCCCCACACGCAGTGACCCCCACTCCATGCCCAGAAGATGGCCAAGGTGCCCTCCCTCTCATCATCTGCTTAAGGTTATAGAATCAGCATTGCTGACAGATGGGCATCTAGCCTCTGCTTTAAAATTTCCAGGGAAGGAAAGCTCACCACCTCCCGAGGAAGCCTGTTCCACTGAGGAACCACTCTAACTGTTAGAAAGCTCTTTCTAATGTCTAGACGGTAACTCTTTTGATTTAATTTCAACCCGTCAGTTCTGGTCCGGCCTTCTGGGGCAACAGAAAACAACTCAGCACCATCCTCTATACGACAGCCCTTCAAGTACTTGAAGATGGTTATCATATCCCCTCTCAGTCTTCTCCTTTTCAGGCTAAACGTGCCCAGCTCCTTCAACCTTTCCTCATAGGACTTTTTCTCCAGACCCCTCACCATCTCTGTTGCCCTCGTTCCAGCTTGTCTACATCCTTCTTAAATTGTGGTGCTCATGGCATATGAAACAATACAGAAACTACATCACAGTATCATACATACAGCAACATAGACCAAATACTCTACGCAGCAGTGCAGCCCACAGTCTTTCCCTGTATTAAAGCATTCTCCCTGAATCATTCTGCTATAATATAGACCTATTGACTTCATAAAAATGCCCTCTGGAATAATTCAGTTTTGCATAGTTTGTGGAAAGCCAGGAGGGTGGGAGCCTTCCTGACCGCATCAGGAAGCCATTCACGTGAACACATGAAGCTGCTTTGTACTGAATCAGACCGTCAGTCCATCAAAGTCAGTGTTGTCTACTCAGACCAGCAGCGGCTCTCCAGGGTCTCAGACAGAGGTCTTTCACATCACCTACTTGCCTGGTCCCTTTCACTGGAGATGCTGGGGGTTCCATAAGGTTGGGACCACCACAGAGAAGGCAGGTGTACGGGCAGTTGTTGATCTTGCCCATTTGCAGGGTGGCACCTACTGAAGGCCCTGCTCAGATGAGCAAAGCTGCCATGGCGAGTCATGGGGAGAGGCAGTCCCTCAGAAGGGCTTTGTATGTGATAGCTCATACCTTGAGCCCGGTGACTGATGGGCAGCCAATGGACTGACTGCAGAATGGGAGTCATATGCATGCTTCACCTAGCTCCTGATAGTAGCCAAGCTACTAAAAACTTCATTAACTGAAGTCTCCAAACCAACTTTGAAGACCTCTGTAGAGTATATTACAGTAGTCTAGGCTTGGTATGGATCCTAGTCTTGGTGAGGGGCCATTTTTCAGGCACAACTAAATTGTTAGAGAGTGTTTTTTGTCTCCTCATTAACTTGCTTCTTCAGCAATTATGTTGGATCCAGTGTAACTTGTAAGCTCTTGACCAAGTCAGTGAGGGCCAGGGGAACCCCATCAAATGTGAGAAACACAATGTCCTTCAAGATCTCTATCTTCCAGCATGGTGTAGTGGTTAAGAGCAATGGACTCTAATCTGGAGAACCAGGTTTGATTCCCCACTCCTCCACATGAGTGGCAGACTCTAATCTGGAGAACCGGGTTCGGTTCCACACTCCTCCAAATGAAGCCTGCTGGGTGGCCTTGGGCTGGTCACTGTTCTCTTAGAGCTCTCAGCCTTACCTACCTC
This sequence comes from Euleptes europaea, assembly GCF_029931775.1. Taxonomy (NCBI): domain Eukaryota; kingdom Metazoa; phylum Chordata; class Lepidosauria; order Squamata; family Sphaerodactylidae; genus Euleptes; species Euleptes europaea. The sequence continues at coordinate 31,897,066 of NC_079330.1, read as the reverse complement.
ACAAGGTGTCTTTTGTGAAGATGGGAAGGCAGTTGTAAGCTGGTTTGAGACTCCTTAAAAGGTAGAGAAAAATGGCATATAAAAACCAGCCCTTCTTCTTCACCCTTTGAGGCCCCGTTTTGGTCGTCCCCACCTTTTGAGAATAGGCAGGTGCAATTTGAGACAGTGCCTTGTGGCATCAAAACTCTAGAACTCCCTCTTTGGGAGAAAGCTGCTTGGGATCAGGATGGTCAATCTCTTAACAATAGGTCTGTCTCATTTTTCTCAGAGGCACAAGATCTGAAATGTGTCAAAGCAAAGGTCGAAAGTTTGATGGCAGCCTAGAATTTACTCCAGGTACCCTGACCTGGATGGCCCAGGCTAGCCTGATCTCGTCAGATCTCAGAAGCTAAGCAGGGTCAGCCCTGGTTAGTATTTGGATGGGAGACCACCAAGGGATGCTAGAGCTGCTGTGCAGAGGAAGGCACTGGCAAACCACCTCTGTTAGTCTCTGGCCATGAAAACCCCAAAAAGGGGTCGCCATAAGTCTGCTGCGACTTGACGGCACTTTACACGCACACAGTAACTTGAAAAGCTAATGCCGCCATCTTCTGGCCACACTGCTCACTGCAATTACCTCCTCATGCCTTTTCAATAACTTTGTGACCAATCAAATTTTGCAAAGGACGGACAGCAAGTATTCCAGCCCCAACGAAGCAGGGTGATTGAACGGGTGGAGGCTGGAAGTATTTCGAAACTTCACTGGTGCAGAATGCTGCAGCCAGGATGTTGACTGGGGTGGGTTATAGGGACCATATCACTTCAGTCTTGGCCGATCTACACTGGCTTCCAATGTACTCCAGGCATAGTTCAAGGTGCTTAACCTGTAAAGCCCTATATAGTTTGGGACTAACATACAACTGCCTACTCCCTTATGGTGTAGTAGTTAAGAGCGGTGGACTCTAATCTGGAGAACTGGGTTAGTTTCCCCACTCCTCCACATGAAGCCTGCTGGGTGACCTTGGTCTAGTCATGGTTCTCTCCGAACTCTCTCAGCCCCACCTACCTCACAAGGTGTCTGTTGCAAGGAGGGGAAGGGAAGGCAGTTGTAAGCTGGTTTGAGACTCCTTAAAAGGTAGAGAAAATTGGCATATAAAAACCAACCCTTCTTCTCTACTTCACCTCTTGAAGCCCCTTTCAGGGGTCCCCACCTTCTGAGAATAGGCAGGTTCAACTCGAGAGAGGGCCTTCTAAGTGGTGGCATCGAAACTCGAGAACTCCCTCCCTGGGAGAAAGTTGCCATCTTCTGCCAGCATGTGAAGACTTTTTTTGTGATGCTTGGTGGTCTCCTCAGTGGTCTCTCCTTCCTGCCCAGTGTTTTTATGTTTTTGTATGTATTTTAGCTTGGGTTTTAATTGTTTTAATGGTGTTTTCTGGTAGTATTAATAGTTTTTAAGATGTGATTTTATTACGTATGTTTTGTTAGCTGCCTTGGTGGCCCTGATGAGGGCAGAAAGGCAGCGTATAAATTTTGTAAAATAAAATCAATATTCATCACAGGGAGGAATGCATATGGAGGGCCATCCCATAAAGAATCATAGCCATATCATGTCCCCCCACCCCGTTGCCTTTTTAAAACAGTAGGGGTGTGTGCATCAAAGTGAGCCCCTCCCCCAACCCTTCTGCAACTGACACAGTAAGGCAGGTTCAAAGTTCAATGTGCATTTCCTGCGCTGGGTTTTGGATGCTCTGGACTGGCATCAGTGTTTCTAGGGACAAATTAAAAGTTGGAATCCTTTTGCACTTGAAAGGCTATAAACAATTATTCCAGTAGGGGTCTCTTGATGGCCTAGGCTAGCCCAATCTCATCAGATCTTGGAAGCTAAGCAAGGCTGGCCCTGGTTAGTACTTGGATGGGAGACCACCAAGGAAGTCCAGAGTCACCGACGCAGAGGCATGCAATGGCAAACCACCTCGGAACCTCTCTTGCCTTGAAAGCCCTACAAGATCGCCATAACTGGCTGAGAATTTATGGCACTTCTCACCTTCACTCTGGGTTTGCACATTTGTCTGCTGCAGATCTGCAGTTCCATGTGATTGATCTCAGATTCCAGAATCCACATCCACATCCAGAATCCAACCCTTATTACAGATGTCACCTGTTTGTGCTGGTTCATCTCTGCTCTGCAGAGTAACCCCACAGACCTCTCCCCGATCGCTGGGTCCTTTCCTTGTAAATAGGCTCTCCTCCACTTGTATCTGAGAGAGCCCACGTGGCCTAGTGGTTAAGAGTGCTGGACTAATGTGACAGACAGGTCCAAATCCCCACTATACCGTGAAGCTTGCAAGGTGACCAGTCAGACAATTAAGAACGTAAGAAAAGCCCTGCTGGATCAGACCAAGGTCCATCAAGTCCAGCAGTCTGTTCACACAGTGGCCAACCAGGTGCCTCTAGTAAGCCCACAAGATGACTGCAGCAGCATTAGCCTGCTTGTGTTCCACAGCACCTAAGATAATAGGCATGCTCAATTGATCCTGGAGAGAATAGGTATCCATCATGACTAGTATTCATTTTGACTAGTAGCCATGGATAACCCTAACTTCCATGAACAAGTCCACTCCCCTCTTAAAGCCTTCCAAGCTGGCAGCCATCACCACATCCTGGGGCAGGGAGTTCCACGATTTAACTGCATTGTGTGAAGAAATACTTCCTTTTTAGTAAAGTAGTAGGCACCCTGGGTAGTAGTGACCACATACTCTTGGAATTTACAATCTTGGGGAGAGGAAAACCTGTACCTAGTCAGACATGTAGGTTGGACTTCAAAAGAGCAAATTTTAACAAACTTAAACTTATGCTAGGTAGAATCCCATGGTCAGAAATACTAAAGGAGAAGGGAGTTCAAGAAGGGTGGGCATTTCTTAAAAATGAAATACTGAAGGCGCAATCCCAAACCATTCCTATGAGAAGGAAAAATGGGAGGAGCCTAAAGAGGCCAGGGTGGCTCCATAAACAGCTTTTTAAAGAGTTGAGAAATAAAAAAGACTCATTTAGGAAGTGGAAGGAGGGCCTTATAACTAAAGAGGAATATAAGCAAATAACTAGTGCTTGTAGGGAGAGTGTTAGGAAAGCTAAAGCTCAGTATGAACTTAGGCTAGCAAGAGATACTAAACACAACAAAAAAGGGTTCTTTTCCTATGTACAGAGTAAGAGTAAGAACAAGGACAAGATAAGCCCATTGAGTGGACCGGAAAGTGAAATTGTAACAGGAGATGAAGAGAGGGCAGAACTCCTCAATTCCTACTTTTCTCGTGAGGAAAGTGGTGCTCAACATGGCATAAACGGAACATGTGATGAGGGAAGGGATTTGCAGCCTAGAATTGGCATTGGGGTAGTGCACAAACACCTGGTTTCTTTAAATGAAACAAAATCCTCTGGGCCAGATGAATTGCACCCAAGGGTACTCAAAGAACTTGCAGATGTAATTTCGGAACCTCTGTCCATTATTTTTGAAAAATCTTGGCAAACAGGTGAGGTGCCAGAAGATTGGAGGCAGGCAAATGTTGTCCCCATCTTCAAGAAGGGGAAAAAGGAGGATCCGGGTAACTACCGACCCTTGACTTCTATACCAGGAAAAGTGTTCGAACAAATCATCAGTCAGTCAGTCCTTGAGCATTTAGAAAGGATGGATCTGATCACTAAGAGCCAGCATGGGTTTCTCAAGAATAAGTCATGTCAGACTAATCTTATCTCCTTTTTTGAGAAAGTTACTACCTTGCTGGATCAGGGGAAGGCTGTAGACATAGTTTATCATGATTTCAGTAAGGCTTTTGATAAGGTTCCACATAGTATTCTAGTTGACAAATTGGGAAAATGTGGGTTCGATCCTATTATTGTTAGATGGATCTGCAACTGGTTGACAGATCGTACCCAAAGAGTGCTAGTTAATGGTTCCTCGTCCACTTGGGAGAGAAGTGACTAGTGTAATTCCTCAGGGATCTGTGCTGGGCCCTGTGTTGTTCAACATCTTTATAAACGATTTGGATGAAGGAATAGAGGGGATGCTTATTAAATTTGCAGATGATACTAAATTGGGAGGGGTAGCAAATACAGTAGAAGACAGAGCCAAGATGCAGGATGATCTTGACAGGCTGGAGAAATGGGCTAGAACTAATAAAATGCACTTCAACAAAGACAAATGTAAAGTTCTGCATTTAGGTAGGAAAAATCAAATGCATAATTATAGGATGGGAGAGACTTGTTTGAGCAGTAGTGTGTGGGAAAAGGATCTTGGGGTCTTAGTAGACCAAACACTGAACATGAATCAGCAGTGTGATGCTGTAACTAAAAAGGCAAATGCAGTCTTGGGCTGCATCAACAGACGTATAGTGTCCAGATCACGCAAAGTGATGGTATCGCTTTACTCTGCTCTGGTTAGACCTCAGCTAAAGTACTGTGTTCTGTTTTGGGCACCACAATTTAAGAAAGATGTAGACAAGCTGGAACGTGTCCAGAGAAGGGCAACAAAGATGGTGAGGGGTCTGGAGACCAAGTCCTATGAGGAAAGGTTGAAGGAGCTGGGTATGTTTAGCCTGAAGAGGAGAAGACTGAGAGGGGATATGATAACCATGTTCAAGTACTTGAAGGGCTGTCATATAGAGGAGGGTGCCGAGTTGTTTTCTGTTGCTCAAGAAGGTCAGACCAGAACCAACGGGTTGAAATTAAATCAAAAGAGTTTCCGTCTAGACATTAGGAAGAATTTTCTAACAGTTAGAGCGGTTCCTCAGTGCAACAGGCTTCCTCAGGAGGTGGTAAGCTCTCCTTCCCTGGAGGTTTTTAAGATGGCCATCTGTCAACAATGCTGATTCTGTGACCTTAGGCAGATGATGAGAGGGAGGGCATCTTGGCCATCTTCTGGTCACTAGGGGAGTGGAGGGGGGAGGTAGTTGTGAATTTCCTGCATTGTGCAGGGGGTTGGACTTGATGGCCCTGGTGGTCCCTTCCAACTCTATTATTCTATGATCTGTTTTGAATCTCTCACCCGCCAGCTTCAGTAGATGACCCCACCTTCTGGTATTATGAGAGGGAGAAAAGCTTCTCCCTGCCCACTCTCTCCATACCATGGATAATTGTATAGACCTCTATCATGTCTCCCCTTCACCGCCCTCTTTTCAAGCTAACACTTACTCAGCCTGACCTTCCCTTTCTGGGTTGTTGTGAGGACAGAGTGGCATGGGAAGAGCCCTCTGCACTCTCCTCAGCACCTTGGAGGAAGGGGGAGATAAAAATCAAACAAGAAATTAGGGTAACCATTTTCCGGATGAAACGGGTCCTGGCCACACAACAAAAGCAGCTAAGATGCCACAAGGCTTATCGTGGTTTCTAGAGAAAAAACTTCCCAGAGGAATTGGGGAACCACACGGCAACTGCATCCACAGTATTTAATTTGCTTGAATAATATAGGTACAGATAAACAGGTTCACTCCATATACAGTTAACTTGTACTCTCTCTTTTATACAGTTCATATCTCAATACATTAATACTTAAGCTTTTTATTTATTTACATGATACTTATGTACATTGTCTTTCTAAATTCAGTGCATTGTCAATAAGTTTTATACAATAATTTACAAAGTGAATGTGGTTAATAGTTAACTTAATAAATTTTCCTGCTAGTTTAGGAATTAATTTAATTTAAAAAAATATTACAACCAGTATAACAAAAGCATGACAGATTAAAATGACATTAGTAGGTCAAGCTACCTGCTTCAACAAAAAAGGGAGGGAGAAGAATAGGTTTTGAAAGGAAATGAAATCTGGAGAATGTGTTTGGAAGAGGAATTCACAAGGGGATGAAAAAGGAGGCTCGGGGTCATCTCGAAGAGAGAAATCTTACCACCAAAGGAAAAAAAAATAGCAACAGCTGGCTTTTCTCCAAACCCACAACCGCTGGGGAGAAGCCAGCATCTTGGGGTCAAACCAATATGAGAATAATTTCCTCCCACTGGGAGAGCTCCCAAGCGGCAATGAAACCATGAAGGGCTGCATCCCTTGACTAAACTGACAACTGATGCTAGAAAGTTCCTGACAGAGGTGTGGCTTCTGTAAAAAGAGAAAGGGCGCTTTCACACAGGCTGAATAATGCACTTTCAATACACTTTCAATGCACTTTGCAGCTGAATTTTACTGTGTGAAACAGCAAAATCCACTTGCAAATGATTGTTAAAGTGGATTGAAAATGGATTGAAAGTGCATTATTCAGCATGTGTGAAAGGGGAGAGAGAGAGGCGTCTGGATGAGAGCCCAATTTAGCTCCCGAAAGGACAAGACACAGCATCACTTCCAAAAGGTGGCTCAGACACCCGTGCATTGGCTTCACACACGCAGTGGAAGAAGAGCCCACCTCCACCACACATAATGTGACCTCAGACGGTCAGGGAAAAAGGCGCCTCTATAAAACCTATCAGGGCAAGGTGTAGTATCACATTACACCTCCCCCCAACAAGGAGGGCAAGGAGTCCCGCCAATCATATCATTGTAGGTTGGGGCCACCACGCGAAGTCCCTCACCACACATTGTATTACTTTTGGAGCAGAAGAACGGTGTGTGGGGGGGGTCGTCCTTATGTGAGCTGCAGCACCTGATTGCTAAGTGTCTGGACCAGGAATAAAAACCAGAGGTTTGCGATTACTGGGTTTTTAAAATATATATTAAAACTGATTAAACAATGCCTAAAAATTCAGGGCTGCATAAGACACTGCAGACCTTAGTGGGCCCAGAGTCTGCAAAGGTCAGGCGGATGCCAGCAGAGATCCATCCTTGCCACTCCATCGAGGAAGGGCAGTTAAAATTAACGTGATGCGGGAAGAAGAAATTAACTTTCTAAGGAAAAATGTGTAAACTCTACTGAAACTCAGCCAACAAGCAGGTTGGACAGCAAACCCCTTTGCGTTAAAACAGGAGAGCTTGATGCTTTTGCTTTGGAAAGAAGGGTGCGCACACACTGAGAGCTAAGAAAATAATAAATAATGTCACATCGAATTAATCCTTACCAAGATGGCTAACCTGTGTCTGGGGCTACACCCCTTCAGGCTGCTCACGCATCTGAAGGGTCAAAAAGTGCTCCTACTGCATGAAAGACCTTGCAGGCTGGCAGCAAAGCCCGGCCTTCCCTGACGGAAGCATTTTCTATACAGAACTGTGATTTTGCACGGAGAAGCATTTTGACCGTCTTTAGCACCCACCTGTTGTCTGACACAGGGCAGTCCAGACACAATTCGTTGCCTCTCTAAGAACTAGATCTTCATTCCGGTTTTCAAAATTATGCTTGGCCCGGCCATCTCCCACTCGGGAACCCCACAGAGTAACAAACTGTAATCCTGCCAAGACCACTTGCTCATGAGTAATCCTCTTCAATAAGCTGCCTTTGAATGTGTGTTTTAAAAGCATAAGGGAATATGGAATAAGCTGATTAAGGGATCAAGTCGTTACAGTTTCCGAAAACGTAGTTGGGGGGATTTACCCGAAGTTCTAGGTCGTAACTGACGAGGATTTTGGGGAGAATTGGGGGCAAGAGCTAGGAGGAATTAAATGTCATCTGCGTGGCCCTTTCTTGTAACTGGAAACTGTAACCAACCTCTTTCCCCATTTACTCCTCCAAGGAGGACATGGCCAGACATTTATCTGAACAACAGAGCTGGTTGCTGGATGTTAAATTTTTCTTTGCATCATGTTAATAATAGTAAAAAAGTGCGACCCCTTCCATGGCCAGATTGAATCATGGTCAGCTTTATCCACAGTCTGACAAAAATCTCTTGCCCCTTAAACTGGAAATGATCTTCCCAATTCTTTCTAAAAAAAAAACCCCTTTAACTATGGTTCAACTGAGGGTTCTCTTTTCCTTTTATTATTTTAAAAGTGCATTAAGAATTAATTAGTCATAGAAGGTGAACTCAAATCTGGGGTATTTCGCTGCTTCTCAAGGCTGATGCAGACGCAACGCAGGCCGGCTCTTAGCCACACTTCAGCTGTCTGGAACGTGCAATAAAACCTCACACTGCTGCCCCCAAATTCCCCCCTCAACAACTAGCCAGGATTTGGAAAGAGGATCTGAAAATGGTTCAGCTGGGGTGGGGGTGGGGAAGGGAGAGGCAGAATGTGATCCTGCCTCCCAATCTCTGAACTGTGGTGAGAGATCAGGGTCAGCCCACCAGTATGATGCCAGCATCGGCTCTGAAAGCAAGGAACATCTGTGATGGGGGTACAAGAATTTCCTAAGGAAGGGATGGTCCCAGCGCCCTCAACGGGGAGGGGGGGGGCTTTCACATGGATGTCGGGGAATGCTTGCTACATGCAGCCACAAACTAAAGTGAACAGAAAAACCCTTCATTATAGGCACACCATTACCCATGGGTGGACACTCCCCACCCCCACCAATCTTTTCTCTTGGAGCTTCAGATTAACAATGCAGATACAACCATTCACATCTTCCCTCTCCTCCCTGCACACCTCCCAGGTTTCCAACACAGCAAAGATGAGGAGAAAAACCCCTCTGGCCATTCCTGCAGAGATACTGCACAGCCCAAATGTCAAGAACATTCTTCAGAAAGCAAGTCGGTTCACAGATGTTAACGGGTTGTCAGCAAGCACAAGAGGAAGAAACTGGAAAGGTGGGAAACAACAGGGGGGGGACTCCCCAGCCCAATGTCACTTTTGTGCACGTTCCCTAACTTTGCCTTCCTGATCTGGCCACAAAAATGGAATAAAACTTCAGAAATAGGAGGTAGCCATTTCATGCTGTCAGGCGACAACACTACGTGTTAATTCTCTTGTAGCTAAACAGAGCCTTAAAAAGGTTTCATTTTCCCTTTTCCTAAGAGTAATTCATTAAAAACAAAGAGAAATCTTGATGTTACTCCCAGTCAGCTCTTCTTTGAGGTTATTTAAAATTTAACTAATTTGACCCTAGTTTGATAACAACAAACCAGTTTAAAGGGCAAAGGCAAGGTTTTTTTTAAAAAAAAAAAAGAAGAAAGAAAAAGCAGACAAATGTTTTCAAGCACGCCGCGAGAGATCTGAACAAAACCAACGCTATCTCATGATGTGAACTGCTATTTAATCAGGACTACTTTTGTTTTTCTCTCTCTCTAGTTGTGCTTTCAGATCACAAGAGGGAAAATAAAAAAATAAAAACTACATTTAGCCAAAGCTGACTTCCACCGAAAGGTGCGGTTGGGGGGGTGACGCCCTCAGGAAGCCCCGTCCCCCCGCTTACTGCAGAACGCAGTACTTCCTGTAGTCCGACTCAAAGTCCTCATCCATGCTGCTCGTGTCCGCCATGTTCTTGCCGTCGATCTTGGGCAGGAACTGGGCATAGTCCACCTCTTGCTGCTCATAGAAAAGGATGTAGGCGGAGTCCGTGTCAATTTCGTCAGGATGCAATTCCTGGAAGGAGGGAAGTGTAGATTTTTCTTCCTCCTCACAATAAAAACGTCCACTTTAAAAATAATAATGCAACTCTTCTAAAAATTAAATCTACGCTATATAGGTGTCATACGCGTGGCCTTCTGACCTGCCCCCCCCCCACACTCATTCTGAACAGAGCGCTTTTGTTCAACCTGAGCCTTGCTGGGGGAAGGACATGTCTCATGCCGTACAGGGCTGAACCTCTTCAAGAGAAGTGACCCCGCTTATGTAGGGTAGGGAAAAGGTCAATCGTCGTTACATGTTGGTCAATTGGAGAATTGCAAGGGGAAAGGGCAGGATTTGGGAAACCGCCCCTCAAAATCTTGACCTCCGGGATTCTCTAAGCTTCCCCACCTTCCCTTCATCCACACTCAACATTCTGCACCTCCTGGAGCATGCCCGGACCACTGTTAGCGCTTTAAGGAGCCAACCTCCCACCCCCCACTTCTCTCTTTTGGTTAATTTTACAAAGTAATATTTTTCTGCATTCCTGGACTGCCTGTCAAGTATTTAAAGATTTTCTACATATGGGAAACCGTTCTTTTGCTGCTTTTTTGGTTGGAATGGAGACCAGCAGCTTTCACTATTTATGATTCAGAAGTCCTCAACATAACCAAGATTTTTGTTTGTGGCTTATTTCCACAGGTGGAGCAAAGAATCATAGAATTATAAAGTTGGAAGGGACCACCAGGGTCATCTAGTCCAACTCCCTGCACAATGCAGGAAATTCACAACAAACTCCCCCCCACACCCCCAGTGACCCCTACTCCATGCCCAGAAGATGGCCAAGGTGCCCTCCCTCATCATCTGCCTAAGGTCATCGAATCAGCATTGTTGACAGATGGCCATCTAGCCTCTGCTTAAAAACCTCCAGGGAAGAAGAGCTCACCACCTCCCGAGGAAGCCTGTTTGTATCCTCAAGTTGGGCTTTCCGGACTGTGGACCGAAGTCTAAACATGCTTTCTGGAGAACGGCCCACGTGTGTGTGTCTCCCAGCTGGGGAAATTGCACGTATCTAACATCAACAGTGGAAGCTCATTCTTGGCATCAGAGTTCATACTCTGCTCATGTTTGCCTCCACCATTCAGAGGGGAAACCGTGGATGGTGATCACAGAATCATAGAGTTGGAAGGGACCACCAGGGTCATCTATTCCAACCCCCTGCACAATGCAGGAAATTCACAACTACCTCCCCCCCACACCCCCAGTGACTCCTACTCCATGCCCAGAAGATGGCCAACATGCCCTCCCTCTCATGATCTGCCTAAGGTCATAGAATCAGCATTGCTGACAGATGGCCATCTAGCCTCTGCTTAAAAATGTCCAGGGAAGGAGAGCATACCAGGTGGTAAACCCGTTCTACTGAGGAACCGCTCTAATTGTTAGAAAACTCTTCCTAATGTCTAGATGGAAACTCTTCTGATTTAATTTTAACCCGTTGGTTCTGGTCTGACCTTCTGGGGCAACAGAAAACCACTCAGCACCATCCATCAGGATGTGTTAGTTTAGGAAGTCTACAAACTAACTCCGGTTAGTTAATTAACATCTTTATCAGGGTGCTGTAACAAACTGGGGTTTCCTTCCCTCTAATGGGGATTATGAACAGGGATTGAACAGTGTCTGTGATCTCTGAACACTCAGGAAATGTTTATCAACAGGGGCTCAATCTTGATTTTCTACCCCAGGCACCAAAAAACATCCTTGTTCTGCACAGGGCCTTCCTTTTCTGCCTCCCTTCCCAACCTGTGGAAAAACAGGAGCGCAGGCCAGGAAACCACAAGGTCTCGTGTACTCTGAGGCCAGGCCACTCCATCAGCGGAACAGCCCTAGAAAGACCCATGCCAGGTGGAAGCCCCCAGCTTTGCCCAATGAATAGATGCTGGAGCGCTCATACTCCACAGCTACTTGATCTCCAAAACCCCTCCCAGGTTAACTCTACCAGGACCTCCTTGATAGTCTCTGGAGAAAGGAAGCGCTTACCTTACAGCTGCTGTCGTTGTAACAATACCACTTGTCATTAGGGTTTTTGGCATAAGTGACGTAGTGACCTCCTCCCATAATTCCTGAATGGCACTGGAAAAAGAAAGGCCCGGGTTACAAGAAGGGAAGACCCTCCGTCTGACTTTCTCAAGTTTGCGACATCCAATGCACTTTCAAAATTAGTTCAAAGTTTATAATGCAGCTCTTATGCCCTATAAGGTAGAATTCACCTTTATCACCAAGTATTACTGACACACATTCAAAGCCCATCTATGAAATCACAAGGATTAAAAATTTGGTACTTAAAAAAAAAAGCACCCAATCACACTTCCTGTGCCTAAGGTGATGCAATCACACAACTGCAAAAATACACACAACCTTGGATGTAAACTTTTCAATCCTTCGACTCATTTTTCTTGCACTGCAGACTGCCTCTTGATTTTTTACGATACTCAGTATGACCTTTGGCATATTGCAAAGGAAAAAACAGAGTTTCACTTACCTGTAACTGTTGTTCATCTGGTGGATCTTCTAGGCAGGCACACATTGTGGGACTGTGCAGGCGCAGGCCAGCCACGGATAAGATTTGTCAGCTTCCAGCAAAATCTAAAAGAGAGTGCTCCCCCTCCCCTTGGGGCATGCAATCTCCCCACCCACGGTCACATGACCCAAGGGGGAGGGAGCACTCTTCCCTCCAGTTCTCCAACCTGCCGCCACAGAACCAACCACTGGTCTAGCAGAGAGGTCCCACAGCGGGGAAGGAGGGAGGGATGTGTGCCCGCATAGAAGATCCACCAGATGAACAACAGTTACAGGTAAGTGAAACTCTGTTTTTCATCTGCGTGGCTTCTATGCAGTCCCACATTGGGAGAGTAGCGAGCTCGCTTACCAGGACGGTGGGTGTGGGACAGTCACCGAAATAAAGACCGCAGTACGGCACGTCCCACGGCTGCATCTCTTGCAGAGTCCACATCCAAAGCATAGTGTTTCATAAACGTATAGAGTGTGGACCAGGTAGCAGCCTTACAGATGTCCCGGAGATCTGCCGCATACGCTCTGGTAGAATGCGCTTTGATCATAGGAGGGCACTCCTGGTGAGCAAACTCATATGCCATTTTGATGGTTGACGTGATCCACCTTGAGAGGGTCTGAGGAGAAGCACGACGACCCTTGCGTGTCCGCCGAAGCAAACAAAAAGGTTGTCATCTTTACGGAAGTTCTGAGACCTTTTAATGTAAAAAAGAAGGGCTCTGCGGACATTGAGGGAATGTAATGCTCTATCAGCATCAGAGGATGGGTGAGGGGAAAAAACGGGAAGGACAATGTCCTGTGTAAGGTGGAAGGCTGAAACAACCTTAAGTAAAAAGGAAATCTTAGGCTTTAATACTACCCTATCCGAGTGGAACTTAGTATAAGGAGGGGAATGTGACAGTGCTGACATGTCGCTCACCCTCCTTGCCGAGGTAATGGCGACTAAAAAGGCCACCTTGAACAATAGTAAGGCCAATTCGCAAGTAGCTAATGGCTCAAACGGAGGTCTCATGAGTTGTGAAAGGACTAAGGAGAGACTCCACTGGGGAACTGGTGGAGTGACAGGAGGGTACAAGTTATTAAGACCCTTCAAAAACATTTTGGAAAGGGGATGAGAAAAAACTGAGAAGGAGTCAATATCCGGATGAAAAGCTGATACTGCAGCTAAGTAAACTTTAATGGAAGAATTAGATAAGCCATCATTTTTGAGGGATAGAAGGTAATCAAACACAACAGACAGTGGGCAATTGATTGGTGAAATATTTTTAACCTTAACCCAATCAAAAAAACGTCTCCATTTAGCGTCGTAGGACCGCCGTGTGGAAGACTTTAACAAATGCAGCAGGACCTTAGCTACCCTGTCGGACCACTGCCCCGGGGTAGCACCCTCCAGGCCGCAAGCTGCAGGTCTGGGGGGGAGTGGGAGGGATTCCTCGGAAGAAGAATGTAATTCCCTTGTGCAAGTGACATGAGCACTGCGAACCATGACCTCCTGGGCCAAAACGGAGTGACAATGATGGCATCTGTCTTGTCGTGGTTCACCTTGGCTAGGGCCTTGTGAAGTAGAGGGAATGGGGGAAAGAGATAAAACAGAGCCCGGTTCCAAACTGCCTGAAAGGCATCTCCCACTGAGCTCGGGCTGGCTCCCGCCCTCGAATAGAACCTGGGACACACTGAGTTGAGGTGTGTGGCAAAAAGGTCTATTTGCGGACAACCCCAATGGCGGAATATTTGGTGACGACAATCGCTGCTCAGGGTGAGCTCGTGCGCTTGATTGGGAAGGCGACTTAGAGCGTCTGCTAGTGTATTGCTCTTGCCCGCAACGTGAATCGCTACGAGAGTAGCGCAGTGAGCTATGGCCCATTCCCAGATGTCGCTGGCTTCCTTGGAGAGCGAAACGGACCCTGTGCCACCCTGCTTGTTTATATAGAACTGGGCGGTGGAGCTGTCTGTGGCGATCTGAATGTGCTGTCCGTCCAGGTGCCCTGTGAATGAAGACAGAGCAAGACGGATAGCACACAGCTCCAACAAACTGATGTGCAACCGGGATTCTAGGGAAGACCAAGTACCCCAGGCCGTAAGATCACCACAATGAGCTCCCCAGCCTGACAGGGAAGCATCTGTGAACAGGTACCTCTGAGGAGAAGGGCGATGAAAGGGGACACCTGAGAGGATGTTGGCATCATGTGCCCACCACTGCAAGGAAGAAATAACATATGTAGGGATGGAAAGGTGTTTGTATTGGGGATCAACATTGAGCCTGAACACCTGGAGGAACCAGTTTTGGAGCGGGCGCATACGGAGCCTTGCAAACTCCACCACGGCCGTAGTAGAGGCCATGAGGCCTAACAATTTCTGTATATGATGGGCCATTTGAAACCGTTTTTTTGTGAATTTAGCCACCATTTTTTGGATGGTGCGAGCCCTCTGTACAGGGAGGAAGGCTCTGGCTTGGACAGCATCCAACTGTGCCCCAATGATGGTTTGTATTTGCGCAGGTACAAGCTTAGACTTAGAAAAATTAACCAAAAGACCCAGATTGTTAAGGACTGAGAGGATTAAGTCCACCTGTGTGGCCAATTCCGATTGTGAAGGACCCACTACCAACCAATCATCAAGGTAGGGAAATATTACGCAACCCTTCAGAGCAAGGTGGACTACCACCACTGCAAGGCACTTCGTAAATGTCCTGGGGGCTGTGGACAACCCGAAGGGCAACACACTGTACTGGTAACATTTTCCATTGCATTCAAACCTTAGGTATTGGCGACACTCAGTATGAGTTGCGATGTGGAAATAAGCGTCGCGGAGATCTAACACCACGAACCACATATGTTTATCCAGGAGGGGAAGCACTTCTGGGAGCGTGAGTACAAGGAACTTCCTGGTCATAATAAAGGCGTTAAGGTCCTGGAGATCCAGGATAGGGCGCTTCCCCCCTTTTTTATCCACAAGAAAAAAGTGGGAGTAAAACCCGTGATTCCGTTCTGAAGGTGCAACCTCTGAAATGGCTCCCTTAGACAGGAGAGTGGTAACCTCTTGTACGAGTAGGTTTGGGGCTGGCGAAAGGGAGCGGCCCGTGGGCCTGTATGGAGGGAGCGGCCCGTGGGCCTGTATGGAGGTAACATATCAAATTCTATGAAGTAACCAACATTTATTATTTTGAGAACCCAAACATCAGTGGTAATAGCAGACCATGAATGGTAGAAAGCTGACAGGCAATCAAGAAAGCAAGCAGACACGTCTAGTCATGCCTGCTTCAGTTTGTTGAAATGGCCGGGAAACCCTCTGGGGCCTTTACGGACCCTGGGTTTGGGTGGGAACTTCCTGTCCTGCTGCGGGTGGGGAAAGGACGGGCAGAAGGAGGGTTGTTGGAAGGAACCCTGGCGACGATGTGGGCAGGAAGATTGGTTGGCTTGACGGCCAAAATAACGCCGCTTAAAATCGGGACTTGGGGAGCAATCCCTAAGGATTTGGCATTTGTTTTGTTCTTTTTCAGGTGATCCAGGAAAGTATCAGTTTGGTCGCTGAACAAGGATGTCCCTTCAAAAGGAAGGGCCTCAATAGGGGCTCAAGTGTCATAGGGGAGAGCAGACTGGCGCAGCCAGGCATGCCGGCGAATGACAATGGCAGAGGCAATGGCTTTACTAGAGGAATCCGCCACATGGCGTGCAGCTGTAAGCTGTTGCCTTGCGAGGGACATGCCTTTGGACTGAATGGCTACTGCCGAGGGACGTTGATGGTCGGGAAGGATGGAGATTTGAGGGGATATACAATTCCAGAGGGAGTACTGATACCTGGCCATGATGGCAAGGAAACTGGAAATGCAGAGACCCACCGCAGTGGAAGTGTAAATTTTTCTGGCAAGGGTATCTAGTTTACGGCCTTCCTTATCCTAGGGTGAGGAGTGTGCTCCAGACCTATATCTACCAGGCAAAGCCTCCACTATTACGGAATTAGGAGGGGGATGCTGGTAAAGAAAAGCAGGCTTAGCCCAGTTGTTACGGATCACTTCCAGAATGCTCTTTATCATAGGAAGGGCCACGGGGCCTACGTCAGGGTTATGGAGGATATCCATAATATCATCCATAGGGCCGGAGTCCTCTGGCTTAAACTCAATTTTGAGAGCTTTCGCCATGTGGATGAACTGCTCCGCATATAAACGGACATCTCCCGTAGGAGAGAGCGGCTTAGAGTCCCCAACAGTATCCTCGGGTGAGGGAGCTGAAGTGCGGGATTCCTCAGCCTCATCCTGGGAGTAGGAGGCGTCATACTCGGATGGATCAGTGTCCCTTGACATAGAAGGAGACCTGGAGAGGGGAGGCTTGCGAAGCGACTCTTGCCTTGGACGAATGGAATCCTTGGAAAGATCATCAGGACGATGAGACGGTGTGTGTCGACGCCGACGAGAGCCTCCAGAAGGCGAGCATGACCGGGAGCGTCGGTGACGACGACGGTCGACCGAAGAGCCCGAGCAGATGGAAGGAGTAAGATATCAGCGTCGAGAAACCTCTCGATGCTGACGAGAGGGAGACCGGCTCCTAGAGGAGTAGCGGCGCCTCAGGCTGATCGGACTGCGTGAACGAAGTGAACGGCTATGTCCGGTGTTTGGCTGTTTGGATAAAGAACGGTGAACATCTGTACCAAGTGGATGAAGTGAACGCCAATGTCCGGTAACTGACTGTTTAGATGATGACTGGTGTTGTTGAACGGCTGGGGTACGTGAGCGGGATGAACGGCTATGACCGGAAGAAGACTGTCTAGATGAAGATCGATGAGAGTGGGAGCAGCGAGAAATGGATCGGCGCCGACGACTGGATCGGCCCTGACGGCTCCGACGGGACGAACGGCTCCGACAATGGGATCGACTCCGACGAGAAGATGACCGGCGTCTGCAGGAAGCGGATCGACTCTGATGATCGGCTCAACGTCGAGAAGAAGATGGACAACGAGAAGAAGATCGACTCCGATGGGTAGATCGGCGACGGCGCGAGTTCGACCGATGCCGAGTGGATCCGGACGAAGCCGGAGATCGAGACTGGCGCCGAGAAGTCGATTGACGCCGAGGCCGTTGGCCGGGCTCGAGATGGGACGAACCCTTAGGAGACTCCGCTTGGTTCCTTCCAACCGAACGTTGGGAGTCTTGATGAGCACTCATAGGAGGGGGTGGTTGATCGGCACCGACCTGGAGCTCTGTAGGTTTTGCCCGAGGCCCTTTATCATCAGGACTTGGGGACTTGTTAAGCACCGGAGGCACATCTTTATAGAGGTGAAGGAGGTGCTGTTTGAACTCAGCCGAGTCTTCCTGGGCCCTGCTCAGACACGGAACCGAGGGGGTAGCCAGGGAATGAGGAGGCGAATCCTCGATGGTAATGGGCTGCTGTGCAGCTTCATCGGGAGCTTGCAACTCAGATGGACGAGGCGAGCGAGGCGACTTGGCGTGGGATCAGTGTTGAGGGGATGCCGAAGGCGATCGGCGTCGAAGGGACTTCGGCGACCTCGAAGGTGATCGACGCCGAGGCGATTAGGAGCGGGAAGCATGGTGTGATGAACCGCGGCCATCTTGCAAAACCAGAGCAATAAACTTTGCTGGCCGAATAACGATGGAGGAAGGCTTCTTAGAAGGGCCAACTTTTTTGGACTTTTTTGTAGTGATCCCACATCGAGTTGGGACTTACCAGTTGAAGTACCCGGTTCAGCAGAACGACCTCGTGGGCGAAGCGACTCTTTGTAGAGAAATTAATCGAGTCGACCGAACCCTCAAGGTCTTATTGGTGAATTTGGAGCAACTTTTACAAGTTGCCGGAATGTGGCCTTCCCCCAGACAAGGAGGCATTCACTGTGGGAATCATTCTTCGCCATCTTAGTACCACACACACTACATTTCTTGAAAAGTGGAGCTTTTTTGGGCTCCATGGCTAGAGGAAGGTGCTGACATGTTCTCTCTCCGTGGCGGCAGAAAGAGAACTGGAGGGAAGAGTGCTCCCTCCCCCTTGGGTCATGTGACCGTGGGCGGGGAGATTGCATGCCCCAAGGGGAGGGGGAGCACTCTCTTTTAGATTTTGCTAGAAGCTGACAAATCTTATCTGTGGCTGGCCTGTGCCTGCGCAGTCCCACAATGTGGGACTGCATAGAAGCCACGCAGATGAACCTTATATATTGGATACCTACAGTACCTGCTCCCAAAAGTCGTACATATTTGCCAGCTCTCTCAACACATCCTGGATGCGACACTCAAAAGCGAGCAATCTGAAACACAATTTCAATATTGTGCCTGTAAGACAGGCCTCCTGGTTCTGGAAAGTAGCCAAGTCAACCATGGCCACCCTTAGCAAGGCCGCTGTGAAGAGGTGTTCCATGTGACACTAAAGTATGCTTGTGACATTTCCTTTCCTTTCCTCCTTAGAAGCTCCTTGATTCATAAATCTTGAGCAGCAGAAGTCTAAATCTATTGTTTAAGGGATATAAGGACTGAGATAAATTCTGCCGCTGCCAATGTAGCCTTAAGATTGCTGTCACTTAATAGGGTATTAGCTCAGACACAGAGCTACTAGTCCCATCTGTTAGAAGAGGAATACACAAAGTTGTACACTACGGGTATTCTCCCACCCTCTCACCTGAAGCAGCTAAGCATTGACTTGACACCAGGGCCCCATGGATGTGGCACCAAAACTCGGCCGTTCCCAAGAAAGCTGAACTTTGTGACCCCCGCAACAAGTTTACGTGTCTGCTTATTCTGCATAATTTATTTGGGTTCTGTTAGTTGTGCGTAAATGGGAGGAGTTGTACAGGCCACTGTACCTTCACCTGGTATGTGATTCAGCAGGCACTTCTGGCTTCTGCCCACATGTTTTCTAGCACACCTTTCACAGTCCTGAGGGCTAGAAACTCCTTTTTAAAAAACAAAATCCGAGTCTCTCAAAGCTTAATCCTGTACCCCATGCCCCATTTCAGTACTCTTGTGGCATCTCTGTACACAAAGGCACTGAGGGGGTGCCACAAAAGGCAGGGGGAATTTGAGGCAATTCTGGACAGGAGCCGCAGGAGGGTCCTTGCCAAGTTTATGCTGGCCCCTGATCCCGTTCAGCGAATGAAAAGTGAAGCCCCATCAAGGCCTTTGCAAACTGCAGGGCGGGCTGGAGTGGCCCCAGTGCAGACCCTGTTTATGAATGAAGACAGCTACCGTTTTATAGAGACAAAGCCAGTGCCATGCTTGAGAAACAAAACAGAAAATAAAAGCTGAAAACAGGAACCAAAAGGAGTCACCACTATTTAGCGGATGCCTTCAGCAGGATGACGGTGGCCGAGTTCTCCTGGGTGCTCTTGGAAAGTTTGGCAGCACGGACCTTGCCAATACACACAATAGTAACAGGGACAGCAACGGGTTCAATCAGAAGCTTGGGGAAAAGGCCAGAATGGGAGAGGTTTGCGACGAGGGAGACGACAGTGCCCTTCCACCATGTGTTCCTCGTTTCCAACGCTTCAGGCACCAAAGTCGGTCATCTCTTTGCTGTGGACTAGGGTTTCCCCTCCTTTTCAAAAGCCAAATCCTGCAGTTCCGTCAGACAGGCAAGAGCTACTGTGGAGTCCTCAGGGAGCGTGTTCAATACACACAGCCTGCATTACTCGTTGCGAGTCCTAGCAAAAGGCTTACAGGAAGACAATTTAACTGTCCGAACATATTCCCCTTTGGCACTTGCTCTCTCTTTGTGGGCTGCGTTCCTAACCCACCCCTACCCTTTAAGCAGCTGCACAATGGCAGAGACCCCTCCCCCTCCCCTGCAATCCCCCGAGTCCCTGGCTTTTGGGCACGGCTGTGACTCCTGCGTGGACACACCTACCGAAATTGCATATAGGTTGTAGATGGGGTTATTACAGACTTCTCTTTGGTCGTCTCCGAGCTCCTCCTCCCCGCAGGTTTCGAGCTGACCGTTGATGCTGCCATCGCTGTGCGAGTTCTGTGTGCAAAGGTAGCCATTGGCTAAAGTCACTTCACTGTCCTGAGCGGCAAAGAGTTCGCCCTGGCTGCCTCCCAAGGCGTGCCCCGGTCCCAGGCTGTCTCCATGGTCAGGGGTGACCTTCTGATCCGGATCAGTACCGTTCTCGCGCCCGGCATCCAAGTTCTCTTTGCTACCGGACAGTTTGTTTTTATACAACTGGGGAAGCCGGAGGCGCCCCTTGCCTCTCCCCAAAGTCCTTGGGCTACTGGTTGGGCTCATGGTTTTGCTTGACGGGCAGCCTGCCGAGCATTTCCTCCCGGAAGATGGAGATGCTGGGAAGAGAAAGCGTGGAAAGAGACTGAGACTGACCAGCCAAAGACACTCAGGCTTTAACCACCCCACCCCACCCCCCACACACACAGTTACGAGGGCATACTGGTCACTGATGCAGTAAGAAAAATATTCGAAGGGGGCTCTGGAAAAAATACACAAAACTCGTCGGGCTCATGATTTTGCTTGACGGGCAGCCTGCTGAGCATTTCCTCCCAGAAGATGGAGATGCTGGGAAAAGAAAGCATGTAAAGAGGCTGAGACGGACTGCCCAGAGCCACTCAGGCTTTAACACATGCACACACCCTGGTAGAAGATGCAGCCAAGAAATTAGGAGGTTGAAACTGGGAAGGGCAGCCATGAAGGAGCTAGAAAAGATTCTTAACGGTAAGGATGTGTCACTGCCCACCAAGATAAAGTTAATTCATGCCATCGTATTCCCTATTACTATGTATGGGTGTGAAAGCTAGACACTGAAGAAAGCTGATAGGAAGAAAGTAGATTCCTTTGAAATGTGGTTTTGGAGGAGAGTGTTATGGATACCATGGACTACCAAAAAAACCAAATCAGTGGGTTCTAGATTAAATCAAGCCTGAACTGACCCTAGAAGCTAAAATGACTAAACTGAGGCTTCGTACTTTGGTCACATTATGAGAAGACAAGAGTCACTGGAAAAGACAATCATGCTAGGAAAAGTTGAGGGCAGCTGGAAAAGAGGAAGACCCAACAAGAGATGGATTGACTCTATAAAGGAAGCCACAGCCCTCAGTTTGCATGATCTGAGCAAGGCTGTTAATGATAGGACGTTTTGGAGGACATTGATTCATAGGGTTGCCATGAGTCGGAAGCGACTTGACGGCACTTAACACACACACACAGAAGATGTTCAAGGTGACCTCTAATTCAAACATGAAAAACGTCAACGATTCATTCAACCATTGTGTTTGGTCCGACTGAGGTCAATGGGGCATCTGTTTCTCCAGCACACCCCGTGCGGGACCATAATCCCGGTCTGGGGGCATTCCTCCTACCTTTGATGTTGTTTAAGATGCTTGAAGCGTTGAGGGAGGAGGGGCTGCGGGTTAGAGCATCGCCCTCCCCTGCCCCGCCGGTGTTTGGTGTCTCCACCCGCCGACACTCCTCCTGCAGGGCCTGTGGCAAGGAAAGGTCTTCGGCCTGCGGGGTCAGCACCTTCAGCGCCCAGCAGCGGGGATCTCTTGGCACCAGAAAGGCACTTGGGTCAAAATTCTCCCGGGGAAACTTGACAATTTTCTGGGATTTTATCCAGCGACCATTGACAAACTGGAAGCGCTTCAAGTGGATTATCTAGGGGGCAGAAAAACAGCTGTTCTGTTAAAAACATTATTTCAGCCTGTCCTGCCTGGGTATTCCAATGTCCCTTTCTTTTTTTAATGGGTTTTATAAGACCCTTCTCATGTCTCCCCTCCCCTCCCCCTATCAATAAGATGTCAGTAAAAACAATTTAACCAACATAAATCAGAGAGGAACAGGACTAAAAGCACACAGCCAGAAAAATCCAGTGAGAGAAACTTAGCTGCCCAATCTATTAGTCCATGGTCCAGTCCTCAGTGGCAGAGCAGCTGCTTAGCATGGACAAGGTCCAATTCCAGAGAGGCAGTATGGTGTAGTGGTTAGGGTGCAGTGGTAAGGATCTGGGAGACTCAGGTTTCAGACCCTGCTCTGCCATGGAAGCTTACCGGATGACCTTGGGCCAGCCTCGCACACTCTGCCTACCCTACCTCACAAGGTGGTTGTGGGGACAAAATGGAGGAGAATGACATAAACCAACTTGAGGATAAAGGTGGGATATAAATGAAGTAAATTAAATTCCAGACCCCCCACATCCAAAAGGATACCAAGTAGGTGCTGGGGGAAAAACATTCTCTACCTGAATTCTTGGGAGGTGTCCTGGAGGAACTGTGCGCACCAGGGTGAAGGAATTTTTGCTTTATTTATCTCCCTCTTTTCTCTCCAACAGGGGAACCAAAGCAGCTTACTCCATTCTTCCCTGCTCTTATTTATTCTCACAACCCTGTGAAACAGGCTAGGCTGAGAATGAGTGACTGGACCATGGTCACCCTGCCGGCTTCCATGGAACAGTGGGCACGGGACTCAGGTCTCCCGGATCCTAGTCCAATGTGCTAACCACACCTCCAAGCTAGCTAGATGGGCTCTTGGTCTGAGCCAAGAGGGCTCTCGCACTATTTTGGCTCGGTGGTCTAACATATCTGGCTTAGAACAAGAAGACAACGAAGAAGAAGAGTTGGGTTTTTATACCTCAATTTTCTCTACCTTTTTAAGGACACTCAAAGCGGCTTACAATCGCTTTCCCTTCCCCTCCCCATAACAGACGCCTTGTGAGGTAGGTGGAGCTGAGAGAGTTTGGAGAGAACTGTGACTAGCCCAAGGTCCCCCAGCAGGCTTCCTGTGTAGGAGTGGGGAATCAAACCCGGTTCACCAGATTAGAATCCGCCACTCATGTGGAGGAGTGGGGAATCAAACCCAGATCTCCAGTCCACCACTCTTAACCACCACACCACGCTGGCTCTCAAGACAGCTTTGTGTATTATTAAAGGGAGAGGACACAACTCAGGGGCAGAGTGTGGACTTTGCATGTAGGAGGAGCCACGACACTGCCTGTTAAAATGATCCTGGAGAGCAGGTACAGGAAAGACCCCAGCCTGTCTCCTCGGAGAACTGCCACCAGAAATTACTGGAAATCTAAACAATTATTGTATATCAATATTTTAGAAATGTATATAACAATTGGAGGACTTTCATTTATAGGGTCGCCATGAGTCGGAAGCGACTTGACGGCACTTAACACACACACACACACACACACACACACACACACACATATAACAATTGTCCACGATAGGCACCGCAGGTAAGTACAATATAATCAAGATGATGTCCAAATATCATCCATTGAACAGTCCCAATGTGATAGATTGAAGAAAGCTGATAGGAAGAAAGTAGACTCCTTTGAAATCTGGTGTTGGAGGAGAGTGTTACGGATACTATGGACTGCAAAAAAAATCAGGTTCTAGATCAAATCAAGCCTGAACTGACCCTAGAAGCTAAAATGACTAAACTGAGGCTGTCGTATTTTGGTCACATTATGGGAAGACAAGAGTCACTGGAAAAGACAATCATGCTAGGAAAAGTTAAGGGCAGAAGGAAAAGAGGAAGACCCAACAAGAGATGGATTGACTCAATAAAGGAAGCCACAGCCCTCAATTTGCAAGATCTGAGCAAGGCTGTCAAAGATAGGACGTTTTGGAGGACTTTGATTCATAGGGTCGCCATGAGTCGGAAGCAACTTGATGACACTTAACACACACAATGTGATAGATATGAATTCTTCTTCTTCTGTATATATACCATAGTATCAATGGCTCAAATGTCACCTTCAAGGATGATGAGTATAAAGTTGTGACGTCAAATACAGACCAACGAGGCTACAAAAAGTGTGAGACGGGCATTCTAGATAGCTTTCCCATTTCCCCTTGCAGAATAAGGCTTCCTCGCTCTGATCCACATGTCCTTATTTGTTATCCATTGCAACACCGTAAAAATTCTTCCCAAGTAATTAGTATCACATTCTATGGACAATATTTGGACATCATCTTGTTTATATTGTACTTACCTGCAGTGCCTATTGAGGACAATTGTTATATAAATTTCTAAAATATTGATATACAATAATTTTGTGTTACCGTATATACTTGCGTATAAGCCAAGTTTTTCAGCCCCAAAAAAGGGCTGAAAAAGCCGAACTCGGCTTATACGCGGGTCAATACGGTAGGGGAGGGGAGGGAGGAGGAGGGAGGAGGGAACTTACTGCCGCCGCCGCCGGGCCCATGCCGCTTCCTTCTGCCAAGAGCGGCCTGGGGCGGCCTCCTGCAGCTGCAGGGAGGCTGCCCCGGCCCTCGCCCGGCCACGCCGCCGCTTCTCGCAGCCGAGGGCGGCCTGGGGCGGCTGCCCTGGCCCTCGCCCGGCCGCGCCGCCGTTTCTCGCGGCCCGAGAGCGGCCTGGGGCGGCTGCCCCGGCCCTCGCCCGGCCGCCCCGGCCCTCGCCCGGCCAAGCCGCCGCTCCTCGCAGCCGAGAGCGGCCTGGGGCGGCTGCCCCGGCCCTCGCCCGGCTGCCCCGGCCCTCGCCCGGCCGCACGAGGGCGGCCTGGGGCGGCCTTCTGCAGCTGCAGGGAGGCTGCCCCGGCCCTCGCCCAGTTGTGACGCCGACGCCGCCAGGCCCGCGCCACTTGCTGCTGGGAGCCCAGGTAAGCCTGTGGGGGGGGGGGAGGGGTTATAAGCCGACCCTCGGCTTATACGCGGGTGCCTAATTTTTCCCCATTTTTGGGGAGAAATTAGGCACCTCGGCTTATGCGCGGGTCGGCTTATACACGGGTATATACGGTATATAGTTTGGCCATTGTGCTGTTTTGTTTTGTTCTTTGCTACTAATTTCTGTATTTAGCATAGGGTTATTTTTGTATTTAACCAGAAAGTACTGGGGCTCGACATCCCAGTGGTTTGACTCAGAACAAAGGTGCCCCTTCAGGTGTTTTTGGAGCCCCGCGAAAGGAGATGTGCTTTCAGACACACTTCCAGGAGGGCTTGCAAATGGTACCAGGATAGGGGGAAGCCTCCAGAGGTCCAGCTTCTTGGTGGCCAGGCAGTGGGTCTTGCACTTGGAGCAGTAGTACATCTCGTCCTCGCCTAGCTCCTCTTCGCTGGTGAACGCCCGCAAGCAGCTGTCCAGGTTGATGGGCTCGGCCTGACCCCTCCGGCTTTGCTCCACACTTCTGTGCTCCTCCACTATCTGGGAGAGAGAAGAAACAAGAGTGTAGAACACACAAAGGACAGGATGTATCAGGGGAAATAGGAGTCTAGAAGGGGGTTCTCTTTTCTTAATATGAAAAAGCATTCAAATCCTAACTCCCTGCACGTAGAAAACTACAATATCAGAGGAAAGCATTGTAGCCTGACCTTCTCTGTGGGCTAGCTTTCTCTGGGCAGGGAGTATCCTGCCCAGTATGGAAGAATAATTCCACAAGAGCAAACCACAAAATTTGAGGAATTGTTGTTGTTAACACTAATGTATCTTCATACTCCCGTAGAGCAGGATAAGGTAAAGTCTGTTTGCAACAGGGAACCAATGCTACAGATAAATACCTATTATGAAAAGTACAGAAAAAATACAATCTTGCTTGGTGTTTTTTTTTTTTTTTTTACCCTTTCTTGTGATGTTTGGTAGCGGAGATGAAGCGCTGTAGGGTCCCAATCAACAGCTATGTATGCATTCCCAAGGTAAGCTCCCTCTTCTGTGCAGTCAATTTTACAGCCCCGGCAAAACCTACGTAGGGGAGAAGGAAGGGGCGACTCAGAATGCAAAGCAAAGGGTCCAGATGATGATACCCTCCCAAAAGAGGGTACAGCTACTCTCGATGTTTCGGCACAAGTTCATGAAACTGTTACGAGCAGCTTTCATCCGTGTGGCGGATGATGAACTGATGCAGGAAGAGCCCTGCTTGGTTGTTCGCACCATTGATATTGTGAGATAGAGCAACAGGGTTAGGTTGGCTCAGCTCGTCTCCCTCCAAAAGGGAAAGAGAGATTGAGGGGGTGGGTACACATTTGCACAGACTGGCTTCCCTCAGATTGATTTTGGGTAAGCAGATGTGCTGAGCTGTACAGGCTGAATATCCCTTATCCAGACATCCGATATCCGGACTGATCCAAAAACCGGACGTTTTGAGCTGGTTACTCACAGGCCCTCAGCAGTGCCATTGATGGTTCAATGCACATATAATTAAAAATATTGTTTAAAATTATATTCAGGATATGTGTATAAAGTATATATAAAACATAAATGAATTTCATGTTTAGACTTGGGTCCCATTCCCAAGATATCGCATTATGTATATGCAAAAATTCCACAATATTCCAAAATACAGAAAGATCCAAAATACAGACCACTTCTGGTCCCAAGCAGTCCGGATAAGGGATATTCTTATGCTCGCCAGACTGAATGTCCTGCCAACAGCTGAACTGAGAGGACGATTTGATAAAACTCCATTCTCGGATAGGCTATGTGCATGCGCATCAGAAGCAATTGAGACGATCGATCACCTCCTTTTATTTTGTGATCAATAGTTTGCACCCAGGGCCCTCTGGATTGCTCCTATTCTAACAAGATATCATTTTCCTGTTGACCCCTGTGAGGTTTCATTACTGGTGGGAGACTTGGACCCAGAAATAACTAGATATGTTGCCAAATATTTGGCAATAGTAATGTCCTTAAAGGCCCGATGAAGTTAAATTATGTGTTAAACAGAGATATTATTAACATACTGCTTATACCGCTATGTTTATAAAGTTATTCATTTTTCTGTTATACTTGTAATTTTAAAATGATTTATGAACCCTAAGAATTTAAAGTTATATTGCCTATAATATTTTAACATTCTACAATCATGTAAATTTTGTTTTTATCTTATGTATGTTGCGCTCAAGATTTTTGGTCAGATGATCTTGAAATAAAAGGAATGGATAAGGGATATTCAAGCAGTAGATGAAATTTCAAGTCCAGGAGCATCTTAAGAGACCAACATTTTTTTCCAGGGTATAAGTTGTTCTAAGTGAAAGCTCACTTCTGATGAAGTAAGCTTTGACCTTTAACTCTCACAAAAGTTTATGCCCTGGAATTTTTATGTTGGTATTTAAAGTGCTGCTAGCAGCCTGAACGGCCCAAGCTCACTAGAGCTTGGAAGCTATGAAGGTTGGGCACGGTTAGTATTTGGTTTGGAGAAAACTAAAGAAGACTGGGATTGCTATGCAGAGGAAGGCACTGGCAAACCATCTCTTGCTTTGGAAACCTCCAAGGTCCTGGGGCCACTGTGAGCTGGTTGTGAATTGATGGCACATAATTATTATTAAGATGCTCCTGGACTTGAATTTTGTTTCCCTAGGAAGACTGGCATGAATTGGGGGGGGGGGGAGATTTACCTGTACCACGGACACCAAGCACAGGAGTTGCCGTCCTTCTGAACCACTCGTAGCGTGAACGGGTATTGGTACCCCATGCTGTCATCACTGGGAACAGACAATTATTTTTAACATGTTAAGACCTATCATGATTGTTTTTTCTTATAAGTCACTACAATGCCCAGGAAAGCAGTCCCTCCCCCATTTCATCATTACACCAACCCTGCAAGGTAGGGTCAGGCTGAGCACAAAACCAGTCCAGGTCATCGAGTAAGCTTCATGGCTGAGTCAAGATCGCCAGGATCCCGGTTGAACAGAATCTACTTGCCCTGTGCTAGTTCTTCCTGTCCTTGTTTGTCTGGGTCAGACCTTGCCACACTGATCCATGCAACAGTCACCTCCAGAATGGACTACTGTAATTCGCTCTACGTAGGGCTGCCCTTGAAAACGCTTCAGAGACTGCAGACAGTCCAGAATGCAGCTGTCAGGTTGCTGATGGAAACATCATGGTCAGCTCATATTACTCCAATTTTGCGGCAGCTGCACCAGCTACCAGTTAATCTCCAGATCCAGTTCAAAGTGTTGGTGTTAACCTTTAAAGCCCTTAACGGTCTGGGACCCTCATACTTATGGAACCGCCTCTCCCGTTACAACCCTCCACGCTCCCTTCGGCCGTCCTATAGGGGCCTCTTGCCAGTGCCTGGCCCCAGGATGGCTCAATTAGCTGTCATCAGGAGAAGGGCCTTCTCAGCTGTGTCCCCTACACTGTAGAATGCACTCTCAGATGACACCCGTGCCGGCCAGACTTGTTTAGTTTCCGCAGAGCACACAAGGCCAAATGGTTGAATCATAGAATCATAGAGTTGGCAGGGACCACCAGAGTAATCTTCTCCAACCCCCTGCACAATGCAGGAAATTCACAACTTTCTCCCCCCCCCCACGCCCCCAGTGACAGATGGCCATTTAACCTCTTCTTAAAAACCTCCAGGGAAGGAGCGCTTACCACCTCCCGAGGAAGCCTGTTCCACTGAGGAACTGCTCTGTTAGAAAATTCTTCCTAATGTCTAGACAGAAACTCTTTTGATTTAATTTCAACCCATTGGTTCTGGTCTGACCTTCTGGGGCAACAGAAAACAACTCGGCACCATCCTCTATATGACAGCCCTTCAAGTACTTGAAGATGGTTATCATATCACCTCTCAGTCTTCTTCTTTTCAGGCTAAACGTGCCCAGCTCCTTCAACCTTTCCTCATAGGACTTTTTCTCCAGACCCCTCACAATCTCTGTTGCCCTCCTCTGGACACGTTCCAGCTTGTCTACATCCTTCTTAAATTGTGGTGCCCAAACTGAACACAGTACTCTAGGTGAGGTCTAACCAGAGAAGAGTAAAGCAATACCATCACTTTGCATGACCTGGACACTATACTTCTGTTGATGCAGCCTTTTTAACTTAAAAAATTTGCCTTTTGAAGTCGGCCTTTGGAGTGTAACCCACAAGTTTGGGGTGTTTTGTTAGTGGGATGGTGCCAGCCACATCTTTTAATAGTTTAATATTTTAATGTTAATGTCTTATATTTGTCACCTGCTTTTATGTAGTTTAACTCATTTATACTATTTTAATGTTGTAAGTCACCACGAGACCCTTTGTGCGAGCAGCAACTAAAAAAAATCTAATAGATAAATTAAGATAAAATAAATAAACATTGTACAGAGCGGGTTCCCTCGCTCCCTGTAGCCACCCATTTGCAGCTCCGCCACTCACCAGTCCTGAGCGTGGTTACTGGCTTCCTGGGGAGGGAGGGGACTCGCCAGGCGAGAGACCTGGATCCAGACTGCATCGTACAAGTCCTTCTTCCGCGTGTGCACAGTGCAAGGAACGATCAGAGGCATTCCAAAGAGGCTCGGTCGATTCTTCTGAGAGGAAAGGAAGTACAGTTCCGTCCGCATCTATGTTCAAAATGGAAAAGAACAATGTTAAAAGTAGATTGAATTGGGAAATGAAAAGAACACGTAAGGGATGGCACGCACACACGTGGTTTAGGCACAGAAAGGAGCCCATCTGCTTTTGGAAAAACAAGGAATGAGTAAGGAAACAGCTATTGTCTGTTGCTGGCTGTTCTAGATCGAGCCCATTAAAGCAGTTCTTGTGATATTCTCACAATTTGCGGATGAACAAATCTATGAAGCCACCTCCTACAGAATCAGGCCATTGTTACAGCTAGCTCTTCCCAATCCAAGTTCAACACACCAGCCACAGTGTTGAGCTGACTCCACTTTCTGAAACTGGAGTGAGACCCAGGCCTAAAAGACCCGGGCCCAAATTAAGAATAAGAGTTGAAGGTTTAAGCATAGCTGCAATTGCTTAGCTGCAAAAAGCTGTGTCTGGCATTCACGGCCCTGGCAGGGAACGATAAGGAGAACACAGAAAGTGCTGAAAATCACAACACGGTTCAGTCGACCTTCTGAAGAAGTGAACTACAGTTGCCTAGTTTACTACCTGCCATGGTCTATTATGGGGTGGCTACACATGCAGTATACTCAAGCTAGATAATGTTAGTTTTAGCCAACAGAAGAACTAAGACTTGTCCTTGCCTTATAAGGAATATGTATTCATCAAATGTGAAAAGATATAAATTGTGCATGCCTTGGGGGTGGGGGAGGATATGCTTGGCTTTTGGATGCTTGGGCACCGATTTGTGATCGCAAATAAACCTTTTCCTTTCACCTCCTGGTGTGGTTATTGGCTCGCATGGCAGGAGGGCCCAATCCTGCTAACAGGAGGAAAGGTTGTTAGAGAGAGTAGGAGTCACAAACCATGACCCGATTAGTCTAATCTTCAGAGAGCCTTAAATTCTTTTAAGAGTATGAATCTGCCCTAGCTGGATTTGACCACAACAAAAACCTAGGGTTCCTTATAACTCATCAGCATGATATGCATTTAGGCAGAATTCTACCCACTGGAAAGGGTGCATGCATGCCCACAACAATGCAAAAGATCTTAGGGATGCGCAAGCGCAGCCACTTTCTACTAACCATTTTTCTATGGATGGCAATTATGTAGCCTATGAAGGGGCTGTCTGAAGGAGAGGGCCGGTGACCATTCATCACCCCGTTGGAGAGGCCGTTCTCTGTCCTGCATGGCACTACTGTGTTTGGCATCCCGTTCGGGATCAGGGTAGGCCGGGGAAGATCGCCGTTCATCATCAGCATGCTGATCATCCCGTTAGCTGCTGGCCCGCTGCAGAAATCTAAGCCCAGGTACAAAAAACACAGGGTTAAGGACTTCAATTTACCAGGCTGGTACCATTTAAGAAATGCAAGGAGAGAAGTGTGATTATCATCGAGCTATGTCTGCTCTATTGGATTTGTTTCCCCACTCCTACACATGAAACCAGCTGGGTGATCTTGGGCTAGTCATACTCTCTCAGCCCCACCTACCTCACAGGGTGTCTGTTGTGGGGAAGGGAAGGTGATTGTAAGCTGGTTTGATTAAATGGTAGAGAAAATCAGCATGTAAAAACTAACTCTTCTTCTCTAGAGCTAGCGTGGTGTAGTGGTTAAGAGCAGCGGGACTCTAACCTAGACAACAGTGTTCAATTCCCCGCTCCTCCACATGAAGCCTACTGGGTGACCCTGGGCCAGTCCCAGTTCTCTCAGAACTCTCTCAGCCTACGCGGAGGCAGGCGATGGCAAAACCACCTCCCAACGTCTTGCCTTGAAAACCCTGTGGGATCGCCATAAGTCGGCTGTGGCTTGACGGGACTTTCCGCCACCATCATGTGTGCTCCACATGAAGAACCCAAACTCTGCTACCTGTATAAAAGGGCACAATTTTTCTGTGTGAGTGTATATTTAAGCACAGGTACTGAATTCCTGACCAATGTGGAATCTCAGCCCTAGTTCCCACTGAGCTGGTCAACCTAGGCTAGGGTTGTATCCATTCACACTGCAGGTGGAGGCTTAATGTGACTGAGTGCTCCTTTATATTTAAAAAAGAAACCCAAACTATGCATATAGAAAGCCAGCATGGCAAGGAGAAGGATTCTAGCCCATCATGATTAGCATGTTATGCCAGCTTCCTAGGGAGGTGGTGAGCTCCCGTTCATTCGTCAGGGGTGCTCTAGGCTGATCCTGCATTAAGCAGGGGGATGGATTAGATGTCCTGCATGGCCCCTTCCAACTTCTATATGGAGTCTAAAAAAAAAGAAGCAATCATGTACCCCCCACCCCCGCACACACACACACAGACAGAAGTTGAAGTTAATTCATTTTCAGTCTGAAGGTTCCTTGATGCTGTTAGACTTGTGCTCGGTTTTCCCTGGGATCGATTTGTTTTGATAGAGAACGGGAACCCACCTAAACAGGTCTACTTGGAAGTAAGTCCCATGTCATTCAATAGGGGTTACACACAGGAAAGTGTCCATAGGACTGCATCCACTCTGATGACTATTTATTACTGCTTTACTGGATATTTCATATGACATTTTAAGTGTTGCGTTGTTAACTGCTCTGGGTATTTCCTTTAGGAAAAAGAAGCGGGAATATAAAGCTTCTACACCTTTGGCCTCAAGGAGAAGCAGCCCCTGTTCAACCTCTCTTCGGCTTGGAGGTCCCAAGAGGCATCAGCTGCCTTCTTTCAAGCATCTCCTTCACCTTTCAGTCTTTTAGGGAACTGAATTCAACCATCATTTAGAGTGTTTCTGCCCCCTGACACACAGCCCTACAGGTACGTTGATGCCACCTGCTGCCACGTGGGCTCCTATCTCACATTTTTCTATCAAGCACTGTTTTTTCTCCCTTCCCCACTCCCAATCACTTTTCCCTCTTTTCCAAGGGAGGCCTGGCTCATATCTGCATTTTGTATCGCATCAAGCTGTGGTAGTGGTGGTGCCAAAAGATACTGCCTGGCAGCTGTCCCTAGGTGGCACTCGCCTAAGCTTGCCATCTCTTCAGGGTGAATGTCCAACCTTTTTATTTTACCTGTTTGCACTGGACTGGGAGAAGCCGATATGGGGGATCCGGGGATCGGTACCTCAAACGCACACAAGCCGCTCCCTGATCGAACCTTCTGGTTGTCTTGAGGGAAGTTCTTTGCAAAAGGGGGGGGGGAATTAAATGAGTCAATATGATGAAGCACTGGATAATCTTTGTTTTTTTACGCTCTGCGGCATCCTAAATTTTGTCACCCATTTCAAGTGGACATGTTAGTATCTTTAAAAGCCAGCTGTGATTATTTATGGAAAAGATTTTTACTAGGCCTCTCTACTGTGAACAGCTCACAGAATCCTCAAAACAAGACGTAACTAATCACTGAGCAAATAAATTAAACAACGGTAAAATATCTTGCACCGTCCCAAGCTGCTTGCCTGTTGGGCATGGTCCCTTCTCAAACACCTCCCCTTCTGTGGCAGCCGCTGGTAAGCTCTCCCACCCCACCCCGAAACAGGCTTACGCTTGGCCATCAGAGGTTTCTAGTTTCTAGATGAGATGGGACTGTGCTGACATTGCTCTAATTCATGACTAGCATCAAGACACAGAATTGTAAGGTGGGGGGGTCTTAGGTGGTCCCTCCCTCCCCCATCCCTGCCCTCAGCAGTGGCCTTGAGCGCTGCTAGATGCTCTTTCTAGGCTCAGCTTTCAGCCTAAGGTGGTCCCAGCAACTGTTGTCAAGGGGAAAGCCCGAGGGCACAAGGCAATGAAAGGGGCTCTGAGTACTGTGGGGACACATACACTTGAAGCTGCCTTCTACTGAATCAGACCCTTGGTCCATCAAAGTCAGTATTGTCTACTCAGACAGACAGCAGCTCTCCAGGGTCTCAGGCAGAGGTCTTTCACATCACCTACTTGCCTAGTCCCTTTAAGTGGAGATGCCAGGAATTGAACCTGGGACCTTCTGCAGGCCAAGCAGAGGCTCTGCCACTGAACCACAGCCCCTCCCCAGCACAGACAGCTGTGCAAGGAAGCGCTTTTTAGAAGAGCCTTCGACAGACTATGATATGATGCCCTGTGCCTCTTTTTCATGCACGGAATACCGTTTCTACACTAGTTTGGACATATGTTTGCATCAGCTGCCTTGAGTACCTCAGGGGCGGGGAAAAGGCAGGATTTAAATGTTTTAATGAGATAAATAATAAAACATATTTCTGACGTGGCACTTCATCCCAGTTTGCCCAAACTCTAAGATCAGAGCCCCTAACCAACTCCCTGTTCTCCTTAAAGAAAGGTTTGTGAAATGTCTGAAAAAGCTCCCATGTCAGAATCCACAATCTCCTTTCTCCCCAACACATCAGTGCTTCCTAAAACATTGACATTCATTCCTCATTTGGTTTTGATTTTTTGAAAAATTAATTATTTTCCTTTCCCCTAGATTTAACGGCCACTGGCTACCCATCAACCACTACACGCTTTAAAAAGGGGGAATGAAGTGTGATTAATTATTTTTAGCATCCCGACTTGCAAGCAAAGAGCTGTGACGTCACCTTGATGTTTGAGTTGAGAACTTCCGCCAGGAGGATCTGCTCCGGCTTCAGCCCGCAAAGGTCACTCAGCTGCTTTTTCAAGCCGGTGTACTTTTCGTCCATGTTCAGCCTCAGTCCATACCGAACCGGGGTCGTACCGTCTAGCTTAATTACTTAGGGAGCAAGAAGAGAAGGGTGGGGGGAAAGGCACACTTTAAAAAAGAAAATGAAAGAACAAAACGGGGCAGGTCTGTTATTTCTATGAGATTAGCGAGCGCCTGTTCCCCACTTATCCAATTGTAATGGAAAATTATATCAAGGCAGTGGTACTCTATGGATCGAACCTGTGATAATCCTGCCACGATGTCAGGTTTTAGTTAAAAAAAGCTAACCCTCATGATCCAAAACACACCAAGAAAAAAATCAGCAGGTCTTTTCAGTATCTGTCCTCACAATCCCTACCAAGGTCAAATATGCAAGTATCTGAAATTTGCACTATTGACCTGAGCGTTTCTTTTGGTATGTACCGAAGGGGTGGAAGCCAGTCTGAATAAAACCTGGAAGAATTTCTTTTCAGAGACTGTACAAAGCACGCCTCACATTTTTGGCAATCGATAACGAATCCGTAGCTGACATTCTTTTCACTCCTCTCTTCCTAAATGTTACTGTACGTTTCATGACACTACTGTAACAATTTCATACTGCCATTTGCAAGAAACACACACACGTATTTGAGCGCTCTCTCTCTCTCTCTCACACACACACACAGGCATGTCAGACAACACACAGGGCAGGCAGAGGACAGGAGACTGACAGTGCAATCCTAACACAAGCTACACCCTTCTAAATCCATTGAAGTCAGTGAGCCTAAAAAGGCTTCAATCTGTTTAGGATTGCACTGTGCGTTGTGAATCAGGAAGGCCTCGATCCGTATCTTGCAAAAACTGGTGCTTTCCAAAACAGTGCCCACCAGGTCATGTTGAGTGTTTGGCGCATCCCTGAAAACAAGCATAGCCTGAAGTCAGGGACAATTCCTCCCCCACCCCCAAGCTCAGCAGGGCTGGAGCATGAGTGCACCCATCTTGTGCTGTTGAGGGGCTCAGAGAGCCACCCATGAAATGTAGACCCTCCCTGGCACTCATGCTTGGAGCTGCGGGAGGGTTGCTTGTCCCGGCAGTTGCATGGCACTTTGGAGGCCCCTGAAGCACCTCCCAAGAGCACCACAATTACGAGGCTCCAAGCCAGGTGGGGCAGGTAGGGCTTAGAATATAAGAATATAAGAAAGGCCCTGCTGGTGTCAGGCCTGCTCTCTGCTGAGACAGCCAGACTGTGTATGTTTTGGTTCCACCAGGTGCGTCCCAAGGCCAGGCTTGTTAACTGTCAAATTCCTTTCGCTAACACTGTGGGAACTGCTCTCGTAGGGAGGGTGGTTGCCATGGCTGCCACCACTATCTGATATGACCAATGCTCTTCCATATAGGCCTTAGGACGTGCCTGTAGTTCTCATTCGTGCCAATTTACCTGTTAGCTCTGTATACCTGTAGGTTTTCTAATAAATCAACTCTCTTTTGGACTACTCGTCTGTGGATGTTGTTTATGGGATTACCACGGGGACAGGTGCTTACAGCTGGATCAGACCAAGGCCCATCAAGCCCAGCAGTCTGTTCACACAGTGGCCAACCAGGTGCCTCTCGGAAGCCACAAACAAGACGACTGCAGCAGCACCATCCTGCCCGTGTTCCACCACACCCAAAATAATAGGCATGCTCC
Source organism: Euleptes europaea (assembly GCF_029931775.1). Classification (NCBI taxonomy): domain Eukaryota; kingdom Metazoa; phylum Chordata; class Lepidosauria; order Squamata; family Sphaerodactylidae; genus Euleptes; species Euleptes europaea. The sequence continues at coordinate 31,861,604 of NC_079330.1, read as the reverse complement.
TCTGATACCAGAGAGAACAGGTATGCACCATGACCAGCATCCATTCCAACTAATAGCCATGAATACCCCTTTCCTCCATGAACATGTCCACTCCCCTCTTAAAGCCCTCCAAGCTGGCAGCCATCACCACATCCTGGGGCAGGGGGTTCCACAATTTAACTATGCGCGTGAAAAAATACTTCCTTTTATCTGTTTTGAATCTCTCACCCTCCAGCTTTAGCAGATGACCCCGTGTTCTAGTATTATGGGAGAGGGAGAAAATCTTCTCCCTGTCCACTCTCTCCAAACCATGCATAATTTTATAGACCTCTATCATGTCTCCCCTCAGCCGCCTTCTTTCCAAGCTAAACAGCCCTAAGCGTCCTAACCACTCCCCATAGGACAGTTGCTCTAGTCCCCTAATCATTTTGGTTGCTCTTTTCTGCACCTTCTCAAGCTCTGTAATATCCTTTTTTAGGTGTGGTGACCAGAACTGTACATACTATTCCAAGTGTGGTCTCACTATAGATTTGTACAAGGGCAATATGATATCAGCAGTTTTATTCTCTATTCCTTGTCTAATTAAGGCCAGCATGGAATTTCCCCTTTTTACAGCAGCTGCACACTGGGTTGACATCTTCATTGAACTATCCACTACCACCCCAAGATCCCTTTCTTGGTCTGTCGCTGCCAGCACAGATCCATCAGTATATATGTGAAGTTGGGATTTTTTGCCCCAATATGCATTGAAACTCAATATGCAATGAGTTTCACTTACATTGAAACTCATTTGCCATTTTAATGCCCATTCTTCCAGTATGTAGAGATCCTTCTGGAGCTCTTCACACTCTGATTTTGTTTTAACCACCCTAAATAATTTGGTGTCATCTGCAACTTAGCTACTTGACTGTTTAACCCCAACCCCAGGTCATTGATGAACAGGTTGAAAAGCACCAGTCCCAACAGAGATCCCTGAGGCACCCCACTGCTCACATCCCACCATTGTGAGAACTGACCATTGATTCCTACTCTCTGCTTCCTATTTTTCAGCCAGCTCTCAATCCATAAGAGGACTTGTCCTCTTCTCCTGTGACTATGAAGTTTGCTTAGCAGTCTTTGGTGGGGGACTTTGACAAAAGCTTTTTGGAAATCCAAATACACAATATCCACAGGCTCATTCCTGTCCACATGCTTATTGACGCTTTCAAAAAACTCTAAGAGGTTAGTGAGACAGGACCTACCCTTACAGAAGCCATGTTGGGTTTTGCCCAGCAGACCTTACCCTTCTATATTCTTGACAATTCTATCTTTAATAATGCTTTCCACCAATTTACCCAGAACAGACGTTAAGCTAACTGGCCTGTAATTTCCTGGGTCCCCCTGGAATTTTTTTTATAAATGGGTGTTACATTGACCATTCTCCAGTCCTCTGGTACAGAGGCTGATCTAAGGGACGTATTACATATATTTGTTAGAAGTTCAGCAATTTCCCATTTCAGTTCTTGAAGAACTCTAGGATGAATACCGTCTGGTCCCTGTGACTTGTTAGTTTGCAGTTTGTATAGACGTTCTAGGACTTCCTGCCTTGTTACCACTATTTGCCTCAGTTCCTCATTTTCCCCTCTCCAAAATCTCTGTTCAGGAGAAGGAATCCGCCCTGTATCTTCAACAGAGAAGAATTCATTTAGTTTTTCAGCAATCGCTTTATCCTCACTTAGAGTTCCTTTACTCCCATTGTCATCTAATGGTCCAACCGCTTCCCTAGCTGGTTTCCTACAAAGAATTTCTTATTGTTTGTTTTGATGTGTTTAGCAATATGCCCCTCAAAATCTTTTTTGCATCTCTAATTATCTGTTTGCATTTCCTTTGTGCAAGTTTGTGTTTGCTTCTGTTCGCCTCATTTGGGCAAACCTTCCAGTCTCTGAAGGCAGACTTTTTTTCTCTAATTGCTTCCTTCACCTTACCCGTTAGCCATGGTGGTGACCTCTTGGACTTATTACTACCTTTCCTGATCTGCGGTATACAAGCTAGCTGAGCCTCTAGTAATGTGGACCTGAGTAACCCCCAAGCCTTTTCAAGAGATTTAACGCTCCTAACTGTTCCTTTCAACTTCCTCTTTATCAGTTTTCTCATTTTAGAGAAGTTCCCTCTTTTAAAGTCAAAGGTAATTGTGAGATTTCCCAGTCACTTTCCCACTTGCATATAAATTAAATTTGATGCCATTGTGATCACTATTGCCAACTGGCTCAACTACATCCACATCCCGCACTACTGGCATTACCACAGAGTAGTAAATCCAGGATCGCCTCCCCTCTGGTTGGGTCTATGACCAACTGTTTGAGGGCACAGTCATTTAGGATGTCTAAAATTTTTATCTCTTTGGCTTGACTGGAGCATGCATTTATCCAATCAATATGAGGGAAGTTGAAGTCTTCCATTATTGTCGAAGGCTTTCACGGTCAGAGTTCATTGGTTTTTGCAGGACAATGATTCAGCTCAAACCCAACCCCTTTCTGACTATACATTACTCTTCCTACACACTTGACACTGAGAGACACTGTCCTTCAGTGTTACTCCTCTGAAGATGCCTGCCATAGATGTGGCATAGATGTGGCTCTTAGCCTGTGGATCATGACTGGGGATCTGTGGGGTGAGTATAAAATCTTGTTATCTTGGCAGAATAATTCTCTCCATCCAGTTGGAGTACTGAGCAACTTGAATATCTATGTGAATTAGCAGCAGATAGCTGCAGGGCGAGGAACTTCGGCACTCAGTTCTTATTTGGTACACAAAGAGTGCAAGAGAGTAAAGGGTAGGGTTACAACACCAAAGAATAATATAATAATGGGGACGGAGGCCATCTCACTGAGGTAAGGAGATGTGGTACCTTAGAAGGGACATCTTCCTTGGTGGATGAATAGATATCCTCTCGTACCGAGGCTATGCCTCAGAGGGGAGGAATACCCCTTTCCTCCATGAACATGTCCACTCCCCTCTTAAAGCCCTCCAAGCTGGCAGCAATCACCACATCCTGGGGCAAGGGGTTCCACAATTTAACTATGCGTGTGAAAAAATACTGAGCTGTCTTGCACAACGGTGGGAAGGAGAAATCTTCCAATTGCCCCCCAATTGTCCTACCAGCATGGCAATTCCTAACACTTAGAATCATAGAGTTGGAAGGGACCACCAGGGCCATCAAGTCCAACCCCCTGCACAATGCAGGAAATTCACAACTACCAGAGCTTGTGACTGCAGTACTGCAGCTTAACACACTGTGCCACGGGGCTCCAGCTTGTCTACATCTTTCTTAAATTGTGGTGCCCAAAACAGAACACAATACTCTAGGTGAGGTCTAACCAGAGCAGAGTAAAGCGATACCATCACTTTGCGTGATCTGGACACTATACTTCTGTTGATGCAGCCCAAGACTGCATTTGCCTTTTTAGTTACAGCATCACACTGCTGACTCATGTTCAGTGTTTGGTCTACTAAGACCCCAAGATCCTTTTCCCACACACTACTGCTCAAACAAGTCTCCGCCATCCTATAATTATGCATTTGATTTTTCCTACCTAAATGCAGAACTTTACATTTGTCTTTGTTGAAGTGCATTTTATTAGTTCTAGCCCATTTCTCCAACCTGTCAAGATCATCCTGCATCTTGGCTCTGTCTTCTACTGTATTTGCTACCCCTCCCAATTTAGTATCATCTGCAAATTTAATAAGCATCCCCTCTATTCCTTCATCCAAATCATTTATAAAGATGTTGAACAACACAGGGCCCAGCACTTAAGCAACTGGGTTTCACCATTTGACTGTAATCACCTGTAATCTCTAAGTGCATGTAGCTGTCCATCGGGAGGGGCAAAGATAAAAAATTAAAAGGGTCGAAGCGGACGCTGATGTGCCCGCAGGTCTTGCACTTCACTTGAGACCGCAGCTGCCCGTGGAAGAGGTCCACTACGATGGAACGGTTCCTTCGAAGATGGTTTTCCCAGGCCTGGAAGAGAGAGAGAAGGGCCGGGCAGAGAGTTGTTCAGTCCAGTGAGAAGAAGAAGAGTTGGTTTATATACCCCGCTTTTCTCTACCTTTAAGGAGTCTCAAAGCAGCTTACAATCGCCTTTCCTTCTCCTCCCCACAACAGGCACCTTGTGAGGTAGGTGGGGCTGAGAGAGTTCTGTGAGAACTGTGACTGGCCCTAGGTCACCCAGCAGGTTGCATGTGGAGGAGTGGGGAATCAAACCTGGTTCTCCAGATTAGAGTCCACTGCTCTTAACCACTACACCACGCTGGATGTCAGCAACTTTTTAAAAAAGGAGACATGGGTAAAAATGGGTGCCCCAGATTGACAGCAACCTAGTCATTTGCCCACAGCAAGATGGGCCTGGGTCTTGCTGGGGGAGAAAAGTGGGGGGGGGAGGGTCATGTAGTGCCTGGGTAGGGAAACTATAGATGGGGGGCCCACCTAGCTGAGTGTTCCTTCAGACCTAAAGAAATCAGTCCTGCACACAGAAAACTAGCCAAGTCAGATCTCCAGCGAAAGATCTGAATAATGGCTTGCATTTGTATTTCCTTTGGTGTGTGGGGGGGGGGGAGTCTCCGTTGCTTCTGTAATCCAGCATGCCTTGCTACAACCAGAGGTTTTTTAAAAAAAATGCAAGAGGCATAATCTAACTTTAGTCTCCACTATCTCATCTTAAAGCTGCAGACTGGGGTTACTATCACATGTGCCAGCTCTCTTCTCTTTCTCCCTTCTCCCCCTGCCCCTGCCCCCCACCCCCCATTTTAGATTTTGCTGACTTTCAGGCCTGACACCAAAGCTCTTGTGAACTCAAAAGCAGACAAAGTGCTTTGTGATTTTGGGGGGATGATCCCAATAAGACCAAAAATGTCCCTGTGCTCCCTCCTCCAACAGCTTTGTGCGTTCTGCTTCTGGTTGCCCAGGGACACGCAAAAATCTAGGGTCAGACCTGATATTTAACACCCTTATTAATGCAGCTAAAAAGAACTCTTAACTCTTGACGAGTTTCCTTAAATGATACAGAGAAGGCTGCGGCTGAGAAGCTGGAGAAGGCTTACGCCACAACTCTGCAGCCATGTACCTCTGCCGCTACTTCCCAATCTGGCCGGCCGTCGCTGTCTTTCAGTTCTACATATGGCTTGTCGTGAACTCTGTTCAGATCCTCATGAAGACCATCCAAGAGAAAAGCCAGGAGCTCTTGTGAGTCTTGCTGCTGGAAACCGTTAAACCTGGGCGCATATTTAGCGATCGTCCACTGCAAAGTGAAGCACACACAACCAAGGTCATAAGAACATAAGAAAAGCCCTGCTGGACCAGACATCAAGTCCAGCAGTCTGTTCACACAGTGGCCAACCAGGTGCCTCTAGGAAGCCCACAAACAAGACGGCTGCAGCAGCATTATCCTGCCTCAGTTCCAAAGCACCTAATATAATAGGCATGCTCCTCTGATCCTGGAGAGAATAGCCATGCATCATGACTAGTATTCATTTTGACTAGTTGCCATGGATAGCCCTATCCTTCATAAGAACATAAGAAAAGCCCTGCTGGATCAGACCAAGGCCCATCAAGTCCAGCAGTCTGTTCACACAGTGGCCAATCAGGTGCCTCTAGGAAGCCCACAAACAAGATGACTGCAGCAGCATTATCCTGCCTGTGATCCAGAGCACCTAATATAATGGGCATGCTCCTCTGATCCTGGAGAGAACAGGTATGCATCATGACTAGTATCCATTTTGACTAGTAGCCATGAATAGCCCTCTCCTCCATGAACATGTCCACTCCCCTCTTAAAGCCTTCCAAGTTGGCAGGCATCACCACATCCTGGGGCAGGGAGTTCCACAATTTAACTATGCGCTGTGTAAAGAAATATTTCCTTTTATCTGTTTTGAATCTCTCACCTTCCAGCTTCAGCAGATGACCCCATGTTCTGGTATTATGAGAGAGGGAGAAAAGCTTCTCCCTGTCCACTCTCTCCAAACCATGCATAATTTTATAGACCTCTATCATGTCTCCCCTTAACCATCTTCTTTCCAGGCTAAACAGCCCAGTTGCTCAGCTGCCCCATTTTCTGCAATTCAACCACGATAAAATTCAAGGCCAATTCAAAAATGCTTTCCCCCCAAAGCTTTGAATCTGAAGTGGTACATTCCACTCTGACCTGCACCACAATCCCATTTTCTTCTTGTTAGAATGACAGTTAAAGCAGCTTCAAAGTATTTTGATTGCTGCATAATGTAAGAGCTGTTTCGATAACAGGTTTCTAGAATTAAAACTAGAATGTGAACAATTGGGTGGCGGGGGAAGAAGAGTCTCCAGTTTCACCATTTGCTGCCTGTGAATCACAAAAAACTCTCACCCGCAATTTCAAGGGAGCAATGTTCTTTTGAGTTCCACTCCACAGCTCTTGAATTAGATCTCCGTAGCACTTGGCCATGTGCCCCTTCATACCTATCGGGTTAGTCCTAGAATTTGCAAGAGAATGTAATAAAGCCCGTTAGTTATGAGCTGCATTTTTCAAGCAAGGAACAGAAAGACACAAAGAACCAATCTATATACTATGTATTTACTTATACATTTATTGGCCACTTTTCTTAAGTACAGAGCTCAAGGCAGCTTACATTGTATACATTAAATAGAGTACAAAAAAACAAACATACAACCAAAATTTGAAAATCACAGTTTAGAACTGCTTTCATCAAATGCTGTGCTAAGTAAAAATGTCTTCAGCTGCCTCCTAAAGATCAAAAGTGAGGGTCCAGTTGCATCTCCCCGGGGAGACTGTTCTACAGAACAAGATGGTAAAATTCCAGTGTACCTCTTCAATCACCAGGAGAACTGGAAATGGTCATTTTAAAAAGGGGGGGAGAGGGAGGAAGAGAGACTCGCCATATCAAAAGCCCCCCTGCACACTGAGAACTAGAACATCAGGGAAGGGCTACATTAGTTTCTTTGTGTTTTTATTATGTGTAGAGGTTTTTTAAAAAATTGTACAAGCATTAAAAACATATGTAATTACCTCCCCCCTAGTCTGAAGGTGTGTACAAGCCAGCATTCTATCACTTAAGCCTGTGCAGGACTGCACTAAGGAAACAAAGCACTCCTCTGAGCTGACAAGCCAGCTTCCAGAACCAGAGGAAGGCATATTTACCAAGGCATTTTTTTGGTTAACTAATTAAGGTGTTGTCTCTCAATTGATATTTAGTGTATATTTTTGTGGTGTTTCAACACATCCTTTCAGGATACGATCTCAGAAACCGAGAGCCCCTTGTCCTGCCTGCCTGGAGCCATCCTCCTTACAGTCTACCCAACCTCACTTTTCATCATGGGTTAACATGCGTTTCTTGTGTGTTTGCATTTACATGCGCATAAATATACGTACTGCGAGCCACCTTGAATGGCCCATTGTGGCAGAAAGGCGGCTTATCATCTCCAGTGAACAAACCCATTCGATAAAATCTCCCGATCCTTTGGGGCTTTGGATTGTCGTGACAAGAAGAAGAGTTGGTTTTTATATGCCGACTTTCTCTTACCACTTAAGGAAGAATCAAACCGGCTTACAATCACCTTCCCTTCCCCACAACAGACACCCTGTGAGATAGGTGGGGCTGAGAGACTGTGACTAGCCCAAGGTCCCCCAGCTGGCTTCATGTGTAGGAGTGGAGAAATAAATCCAGTTCACCAGATTAGCCTCCGCCGCTCATGTGGAGGAGTGGGCAATCAAACCCGGTTCTCCAGATCAGACTCCACCGCTCCAAACCACCGCTCTTAAGCACTACACCACAAGGTTCCTTACCTGTTCAGCTCATAGAGGTGTCTGCCTGAGATGAAATACTGTGTGAGGGGCTGCGTGTTGCTGACACACTGGATGCTGGAATTCATGAAGCAGGTGTTCCCGAGGTTGCTCAAGCCAGTGGCGCCCTTTTCGGTAGGGACTGGAAAGAGTGAAAAAGCAGAGCTGGCGAGGGAGCATTTGGCCACGAGACAGGAATTGGGGGAATGGAAGAGGTTCGGGGTGGACACACAAGCACCACAGGCTGACAGACTCATCTCTATGGCCCTCCACAGATGAACCATAAAACGCTGGCGTCTCAGTGTTGCCAAAATCTGTAACTCTGTTTTGGACAGAACAAGCCCATACCCGGAAGTATGACATATGTACAGGCAAAGGCTGCAGGGAAGACCTCCTCGAGTGGCCATGTGCACCCATGTGTGTGCCACTCTCTTCCCTCCAACTGGTGACATGTATGCTCTGCCATGCTGACATGCACACAGTGGCTTGAATTGGATCTGTGGCATGCATGCACATAGGTAACCACATCAATAGTGCCATGGAGCCAGAAGGGAAGATGAGAGTGGTACCGACGGTCTGAAGTTGGCTGAGCAGCACAGGTACCAGCCCACTCCCTGCTTTCAACTGACCCTACTAAAAGGGCTACAAACCCGCCCCCCCCCCCCCCGATCAAACATGCTGAGCTGGTCTACACATGTACCAGAACGGCAAGGTGAATGGACTGTACCATTTTAGACAGCAGGTTGGGAGAGGCCATTTTCCAAATTCTCTCCCATGTTGCATTTTAAAGTAAACAAGTAAAAAAAGTATACGCTAGTAAAGACCAGGCTGGGCTAGAAAAAACGAGTCCTCCTGTCAAGCATTCAGAAATATGATTCCCCACTTGCAGTCTGCAGTGGCACCGTCCATTCTACCTCTGAGCTGCAGATGTGTATGTCAACCAGACCTTAACCGCCGATTTCTTTCTGGTCAACTCTTACCCTTGTGCCGGTCAATTTTACTGCTGTTTGCTATAAAGGACATCTCCTCCGGCCAGCTCATGTCTTTGTTTCGGACTGAAAGAGATACACCACACAAAAAGTTTAAAAACCAGAACATGGCTGCAGAACGACCTACAAAAAGCTACAGGGGGCCCTTTCCAGTCCCCAAGAAACTTTCATGGACAAGAATGTTTCTGAACTGGAGCTGAGCTGCAAAGTCACTAGGGTTTCTATGCCCTAACTCTGAAAAATGCTCACAAGCAACAACAACAAAAAACCTCCTATGAAATTAAAGGAGTCACTACAGACTCCTGTATTGGAGTCACTACAGACTCCAATGACAGCTCAGCTGCAGCCCTAATAGAAAGTTCATGCAGAAATCAAGGTTTTGAAGGCAAGCAACTGGTGAAAATGTAGGATGACTTACACTCCATTCCTTCCTCCTGGCCTCCCTTTGCCCAACCAATTCCCTTAGTTTGTGTTCCTGCTTCCAGGTGGCCCATCGCAACCCTCTCCCTGCCCTTCCCCTTCCTAATCCCAGTTATCATCTGGAGACCCACATGTTCCTCCCACAAAGAAATGGGAAAAGGAGCCCAATTTCTTTAACTTCTAAAAAGTAGTTACCTGGAGGCTGATTAAACAACCTCAAGCCACATGTTAAGAAAAAGGGACATGCTTTTTTTTTTTTGAAGGCGCCCATCCTTACTATATCCAAAGAACTCCTTTGCACAATCCAGAGGGGCGGCCTTGTGGGTCTGTTGCAGCAGCAACAACAAAGAATCCGGTGACACCGCAAAGACTAATTAATTGTGGCATTAGCTTCCACAAGCCAAATACATTGTTGGCTGATGCATGGTTAGAAGCAGCAGGTATGTGCGTGTGGTGGGGATACCTATTACAAACTGAGGCTAGAAGGTGCGTGTGGTGGAGATACCTATTACAAACTGAGGCTAGAAGGGGAGGACAAATGATAAGGAGATTTAGTCAAAAGAGTAAAAGAGCCAAGAGCAGGTGTATACCACTCCCAATCACTGAAGCCTGATTGTCAACAGATGCCTACAGAGGGACAAGATTTGAGTCCAGGAGCACCTTAAAGACCAAGAAGATTTCTCACAAGCTAAGCAGGGTCGGTCCTGGTTAGTACTTGGATGGGAGACCGTCGAGGAATGTGTGTGTGTTAAGTGCCGTCAAGTCTCTTCCGACTCATGGCCACTCTATGAATCAATGTCCTCCAAAACATACTATCCTTAACTGCCTTGCTCTGATCTTACAAACTGAGGGCCATGGCTTCCTTTATAGAGTCAATCCATCTCTTGTTGGGTCTTCCTCTTTTCCTGTTGCTTTCAACTTTCCCTAGGACAATTGTCTTTTCCAGTGACTCTTGCCTTCTCAAAATGTGACCAAAGTATGACAGCCTCTGTTTAGTCATTTTAGCTTCTAGGGACAGTTCAGGCTTGATTTGATCTATAACCCACTGATTTGGTTTTTTTTTGGCAGTCCACAGTATCCATAACACTATCCTCCAACACCACATTTCAAAGAAATACCGAGCAATACCAGGGTCATTATGCAGAGGCAGGCAATGGCAAACCACCTGTTAGTCTATTGCCTTGAAAACCCTACTGGGTTGCCATAAGCTGGCTGTGACTTGACAGCACTTCACACACACACAAGCTTTCGAGACTCAAAGCTCCCTTCATGGTATCTTACAAAGGGAGCTTTGACTCTCAAAAGCTCATACCGTGAAAATCTTGTTGGCCTTTAAGGTGCTACTGGACTCGAATCTAGCTGTTCTTTGGCAGACTGACCCGGCTGTTCCCTGAAATTCAACAGAGGTTCTGTAGGGAGCTGGCCTCTCCCAGCCTCAAGCCTGATTAGTTCAGCAGCTTCACACTGGGAGTGCCTTTTTGCAACTCCCAGGCAGGGCAATTTGCAAGTCTGGTATGAAACCTCAAGAGATTGATTATGATAGCACATCTTTTCGTGCTCGTCAAGTTTGCTCATCTCAGTTTTTTCGGAATACCACCACCACATGGTTTGCCTGCCTATACCTACTTTTTCAATTCCTCACCTCTCTAGAGCCTTCTTTCTAGCTAGATTAAATGTTAACCCTTCAATGGTTATGCAAGGCAGAATTTTGAATTTACCATACCCGGAAAGGACTTGTCCGTGCTCTTCTGGCTCCATTGACTCATTAGCTCATGTGCTCTTGGAATGCCATTTCTATGAGGACCTTAGAGCACGATATATTTCTCCTCTTTTAATACATAAATTCAATGCCTCTGTGTCTGATATAATGCCTTTTTTAATTAAGTGATAGGGATCCCAAGGCTACACTAGCAGTGGCAAAATTTATCTCAGTCCTTATATCCCCCAAACATTAGATTCAAAACTATGCTGCTCAAGATCAATGGATCAAGGAGCTTCTAAAGGATAAAGGAAAGGACACTTCTGGGCCTTCTATCCATAACAAGCGTTTCTCCTCTCTTGTATTTGTTATTGTGTGGAAAAAGACAATGAGGCTAGGAAAGTTGAAGGGAACAGGAAAAGAGGAAGACCCAACAGGAGATGGATTGACTCCATCAGGGAAGCCATGGCCCTCAGTTTGGAAGACCTGAGCAAGGCTGTTAACGATAGGACGTTTTTGGAGATCATTAGTTCACAGAGTTGCCAGAAGTCAGAAGCAATTTGACAGCACATATCACACACACATTTAGTCTTTAAGTTGTAACCAGATCCCTTATGCTTGACACTGAAAGGGTTTAACTAAGACTTGGTACAAAAGATGCAGCTTTGCTTAAAATACCCTTTTAAAAAACCTGCAATATAGGTGAAATTAAAGAACACCACCACAAAAATACCAAAGTTTCTTTGAACAGGTCTGGTCCCAAGGTAATAATTTATGGGGGGAAACACAGGTGGTCTGCAAAAGGACCCAAGATATAAGGCCAGGTCTACCTGAATTGATTTCAGTGGAGGGTCGGCCTGTTGCCTGGAGGCCAGGTCTAGTCCTACTGATTCCTAGGGCAGGTAGACCAATTGTCTGGAGGTCAGGATCACCTGCGTCCATTCCAAAATTAACAGTCCATGCAGATGTACTTCTGATACACTGATTAGAACTAGCATGTGTCTCAGAAACTGGGACTGGGCCCTTCATTTGTTTATTTTACCTTCTATTATTAGATGCTGCTCATCTTGTATGTTCAGATACTCCAACGTGTGGTCCTCATCGTCCAAAAGAGTAAGGTAGTTCTGTAGAGGAAAAACAGACTATCAACCCAGCATCCCTTTTCCAAAAAACGAAACAGAAGTGGCACTATAGAAGCACCAATGCAAGAAGTATTTGAGGGAGAGAGACAGACATGTGCAGTGCACCAAAAGAGGTTTCTACATCGACATCGCTCTGTGTGGGCCAATGCTGACCTTGATTGACCCACAAATCTTTGCATGCGCCATGTACACCACTGGGTAGGGAAGAGATCAGTACGGTCTGTGCACACAGACCCTGTACATTTTACGGGAACTGGATGTGAGGGAATGAGCCTAGGACTCCCCTGCTTTTATTAAGGATCTTGAGGGCTAAATGATGTCTCAAGATGTACCAAGGCACCCCCCACCACAACACTTTCAGATGGGGATACTTGTTTCTGTCCTGACAGAACTTTAATTAAGCACCATCAATTGTTTTATTGTAGGAAAGATTACTGGGTTTTGTTTTAATGTTTTAATGATGCTGAATGTTTTAAATTAATATGCATTATGTTATATTTACAATATTACTGTTGTTACCCGCCCTGAGCCTGGCCTGGCTGGGGAGGGCGGGATAGAAATTTAATAAATAAATAAAATAAACTTTACCCTGAAATCCAACACATTGTTTTAACATGTCCACAAAATAATATTGCATGAAATAAATATATCACTCCCTGGATAAAAGTGTCCCTAAAGACACTTTCTGAGGATACTGCGTTATCTGCTGTCAAATAGATCGGTCAATTGTGTGAGAGATGTGGCAACTTTTCTCTTTATAGTGTCAAGGTAAAAATTAAATTTCATTTCCCCTTTTTAAAATGTGAAGTGGGTTGATGGATAGCCAGGGGCTGTTAAATCAAGGGAAATAAAAGGAATAAATAAATAAAGAAAATAAACTTTACGCTGAAATCCAACACCCAGTATGAACTCCTAAGCATCTCAGGTCACAGCTGGATGCTACAATACATATAAGGCTGCTGTTGAAAATGGCAGCCATGTGTTTGGCACGTCTTACAGAGTCTTGATGTCCCTCTGTCTGGGTGCTTTCCCAGTTTTGCTTCATGTTGCTGGCTACAGCTGGCAGGGGAAACCCACAGCAGAATAATGGCAAGATGCAGGTAAACAGTAGTGGATGCTACCGAAAGGGAAGGGAAAGGCAGACCCCCGGCTGCCGTGTTAAGCAGCAGTCAAGTGAATGCTGTAATGTTTAGCTTCAGGCTTCTTTTGTCTTTAACCAAGTTGTTTTGTCAGTTGTGTAGGTGGCACAACCTGTTGAAGGAGTGCAGCTTCTGTGCACCCACTAAACTGGAATGGAGGGTGGTGATAAGAACTATTGACATTTAATTAAATAACTGTGGTTCCAGATTGAATATGAAAGAAAGCATTCAAGTCTTTAAAAAAACGTGAGTGCATCCTTGGAAACTCTGACATGTTGTCAAGCCGCTCATCCACCTTCATATTCCATCAGATCAGCACCCCCTTTCTCTAGGACCAGTACTGTGACCTCCAGAGGCAGAATGACAGCCCTAGGTAAGATCCGTCAACTCAGCCCTAAGTAAGATCACCGTCGCCTTAGTTGCAACAAACTACACCTTGCAAAATCCATTTCAAGCTACGGCTGCTGACTCTGAGTTGCCGACAAAATAAAAAGCAGGGTTTCTCAACTCAGACCTCCCAACTCAGCCTGCCTAAGCACTCCTTACCCGGGGTTTTTTGACAAGACATCCAAACTAAGACCATTGGAAGGCAAAGGCCTTAGCCATATGGAACCACTGCCTGCCTTGGCATAGTAATTCTCACATAAATAAAAGCTGTGCTTTATCATCGTTTGGTCCCATCTTTCAAAACAAGGCAGCTGATACCACCCTGACCCAGGTAACCCCAGGCCAGCCCGATATCATCAGATCTCAGAAGCTAAGCAGGGTCGACCCTGGTCAGTATTTGGATGGGAGACCACCAAGGAAGTCCAGGGTCATGGCATGGAGGCAGGCAACGGCAACCTCCGAACGTCTCTCGCTTTGAAAACCCTACGGGGTCGCCATAGGTCAGCTGCCACTTGGTGCTCCCCGCCCCCAAAAGCTGATACCTCCCCAGCCTTCAACGTCATCCCCCATGCATCCAGCCACTGTGTGCAGTTGCCTGAAGACCCCCCACGCAAGCTCTGCTGTTACCTCGCTGTTGTACAGCCACAGGCGCATGTCCTCCTCCTTTATCCGCAGCCTCTGCGACAGGTACTCATGGATCTCCTTGATTGTCTGTATGCGACTGAAGCAGCCCGTGTAGGCCAAGACTCTCTTCAAGGGTGCATTGGGAGAGGGCACGTTCCCTGTGTTTGCAAGAGGGCGAAGGCAACCGTTATAGGAGGATGGGGAAGGGGGAGCAACGATGCTTCACTCAGCAACTGGCAACAGACTGAACCTCCCCAGCTGCCAGTTTTATACACCCGAGCCGTGTGAGTTCCTGCAGTCTTAAGAACTGCTTCTGACAGCCCCTTTCCCCTCGCTGCACTTCATAAGCAAGCAGAAACCACCGGAAGATGCACAACCATGGAACAGGGAGATGGGGGTCTAATACATGGAGTTTACAAAGAACATGGGAGTTGGTGTCAAATAATAAATGAATAGTACCCACTAAGAAAAAAATAACCAGATTACCTAGGACTGAGGGAAGAGAAAAACAAGTACCTGACTCCATTTACACAAAATTTGAAGAGATGACTAAAAAGTGATTTGTCCAGTCACCTTTTCTCAGATTATCTTGCCTCAGAGGGCTATTGTGAGGATAAATCAGGAGGAAAGAAAAACCACATGTGCTGCCTGAGCTCCTTAGTAGGGCATGCAGAATGAAAGTGGGCTAGATTTGGTACAGCCCTGCAAATGGTAGAATCAGTTGCACTTACCTGTAACTGTTGTTCATCGAGGTCTTCATGCAGCCCCACATTTGGGGACTCCGCCTGCACGCGGGCCTACCACCGGACCGACTTTTACCTTCTAGCCACCAGGAGGCGCTCTGTTCCAGAGCTGGAGATGTCTTTCCTGCCCAAACGTCCCGTGCTCTGGGGAAGCGCCTCCCCCTTCCCTCAGTTCCTGACCGCCGCCGTCCCAACCTGATTAGGCAAGGAGCCAGCGGGGTAGGAGGGAGGGAATGTGTGTCTGTACGAAGACCTCGATGAACAACACTTACAGGTCAGTGCAATTGATTCTTCATCTTTGGTTTCGTGCAGCCCCACATTTGGGATTATGGCGAGCAGCTACCTTATAGGAGGTGGGTGGCGACTCTACTGGAACAATGACTGCAGTACTGAATGGCCAAGCTTCATGATTGCAGATCCAACGCATAATGACAGGTGAAGGTCTCACCGCTGGACCACGTCGCTGCTCAACATATCTCCAACAAGGGAACTTTCCTGTGGAACGCAGCTTAAGCTCCCTTGGCACGCACCAAGCGGGCTTTCACTTCCAAAGGACAAGGTTTGCCCGCTGACCTATACGCGGACCTGATCGCTGACACCACCCATCTAGCGATAGTCTGAAGAGATGCCGCTTTACCCTTTTTGGGGGGCCCCATAACAAATAAACAACCTCTTAACCCTTCTGAAGTGTTTTGTCCTGTCAATATAGTAGAGCAGGGCTCTCCTGACATCTAGTGAGTGTAGTGCCCTTTCTGCCTCTGAAGTGGGTTCAGGCAAGAAAACAGGCAGTGTAACATCTTGTGCTAGGTGGAAACTAGACACTACCTCAGGTAGAAACCTCAAACAAGGGTGCAGAACCACCTTCTCTTTAAAAAACTTCAAATAAGGGGAATCAACCCTGAGGGCTGCCAACTCACTCACCCTTCTGGTGGAAGTGACTGCCACTAGGAAAGCAACCTTGTAGGAAAGTGATTGTAAATCACAACTGACTAATGGTTCAAACAGGTTACGAGACCAGTGACAGGGACCATTGTGGAACTAACCTGGGTCTTGGGGGGTACATATTATTCAGCCCCTTCAGAAAACGTTTAACTACTGTATTGGAGAACAGTGTCGAGCCCTCCACGGGGTCAAGGAACGCTGAGATCGCAGCTAAATGGACCTTGACAGAAGCCACTGTTCGGCCCTCCTGAGCCAACAAGAGGAGGTAGTCCAGCACCACCGATAGAGGGCAGGAGAAGGGAGACCATCTCCGGGGTTCCAGCCATCTCAAAAACCTGTCCCATTCATTCTTGTAAGAATATCTAGTAGAGGGTTTCCTAGCCTGAAAAATGACCTTCTTAACCCTATCTGACAGACCTAGATCTGCGGTCTGAGCAGCCACGCTGTCGGGTGCAGGCGTTCTAAGTCCTGATGAAGGGCATTCTCCCAAGTCAGTAAGTCTGCCCTCTGTTGCAGATGGAGAAATACACCTCGCGATCTGTTGAGCAGTTCTGTGAACCAAATCTGCCTGGGCCAAAACGGGGCAATGACTATACAATCTGTATTGTCAGCTGCTATCTTGCCTACTACTCTCTGGAGCAGGGGAAAGGGGGGGGGGAAATGTAGAACAGGCACCCCTTCCAAGATAGTTGAAAGGCGTCGCCTAGGGAACAGAGATCCCCTCCTGCTAGAGAGCAAAACCGATCTGCCTTTCTGTTTTGGAAAGTAGCGAACAGGTCCACTTGGGGGAAGCCCCACAAATGGAAAATGGGGGTGAGAACCTCCTTGCTGAGAGACCGTTCGTGGTTGGTTTGATGAGACCGACTTAGTCTGCTAGGGTGTTCTTTATTCCTGCAATGTAGATGGCTCTGAGGGACATCTCTTGCTCCATAGCTACTTGCCATAGAGCCATGGCTTCCTGGCAAAGTGCCCTTCAACCCGTGCCACCCTGCTTGTTGAGGTAGAACATGGCCGTAGTATTGTCCATTTGGACTAAGACCCGAGATCCCCTGAGAATATCTGTAAATGAGATCAGGGCAAACCTTATTGCACGTAACACAAGAACACTGATGTGGAGGTGCAAGGCTTCCTCTTGCCATTGACCCTGAACCGTAAGGGTCCCACAATGAGCACCCCAGCCCAGCAATGAAGCATCAGGAGTAAGCGTGTACTGAGGGGACCAGCTCCCAAAGGGTACTCCCTTAGCCAGGGAGTCTTCCTGAGCCCACCAATGTAGAGAGCCCACCATCTTTCTGGGAACCGTGAAATGTAGGTAGGCTGGAAGAAGCTCCGGATTTAACTTATTCAGGAACCACGACTGTAAAGGTCTCATACGTAAATGGGCGAATGGAACCCCAGCCGTAGTGGAAGCCATAAGACCCAAGATTCTCTGAATTAACTTTACCCTTTGAAAACGTTTATTTTGTAAGGTCCTAACAGCAGTCCTGAGGGAACGGCACCTGTCAGGAGGAAAAAACGCTCTGCCCTTGATGGAGTCCAGAATGGCACCCATGAACAGAACCTGCTGGGAAGGTATCAGCTTAGGCTTCTTCCAATTGATGACTAGTCCCATCCTGAGACAGGTGGCGACTACTAGGTTAATTTGACTTAGCAGAGATTCTGGAGACTGGGAAACTAACAGTCCCGCTGAAACAAAAGTTCCCGCTGAGGAGAAAGAGGCTGTTAATTGTAAAGTGAATTCAACTACATATTCGCAAAAGTTCAGAAGAGACACAGGAGCTGATCCAGAGGTTTGCCCAGGACAAATTAGTGATTGAAACAGCCCACTGGTTCCATCACTTCAAGGAAAGGAGTATCTGGATAGGCATGAGACAACTCCACTTGTTACTGAAATTGACTCTTTTTCCTCCATGACTCCCCTGGAGACTACATGCAGGTAGCAGCCAGCTTCTTCATCCCCTTGTTCTCTTCCGCCAAGATCGCCAAGGATTCCAGTAAATGACATAGGTAATGAGACCCCAGGTGGTGCCCTGGATGGTGATCTGGAGCCAAAGACGTCCAATAGGTCAGAGAACAGCATTCCCAACCTTATAGAGTCAGCCTTGGGGCAGGCTGCCTTGAGCATGGACTGCGATTATGACTTTAAGAAAGACCTATATGAACCATCTGGCCAGAAATCCTGGGCAAATGAACTACAAGAGGAATCTCTAATTCCGGAGCCAGTCCTTTGCCACATTAGTCCACATTCGACAGCCCTAAGTAAAGTGTGCAAGGGCCTAGCAACTGGGAGTGTCCACTCTGATGCTAATAATTCTCTAGAACATATCTGCAAAGCTGATTGACTCAGCAAGAAGTCTACTTATACAATTGAGAGAAGCGCAGGTGTACACCTTTCTGCCCAACGTATCAATTCTACGACTCTCTCTGTCAGATGGGGTGGAATGGTGGCCAAACTTCCGTTTGGCCTGCATCTCTGAGGTCACAATAGATGAAGGGGGAGGATGCAGGACCAAAAAGTCAGTAGTCTCATGCTTTATACGATACAGGCTCTCCAACCTCTTGGATGAGGCGGGTGTTGAGGCTGGCTTCTTCCAGATTGGGAGAGCCAAGTCAGCCAGTCCCTCCAACAAGGGAAATGAGACAAAGGCAGGTGAGTCTGGGTAAAGCCGGTTCAGTATTTTGGCTTAGAGTCCTCCGTAGGGGAGATAGATCCTGGGTCTGTTACCTTGTCATCCGGTGCTGACTCTGACGGGCTCTCAGAGCTATAAATGGATAGATCCGGGTCAAAATATCCTTGCCCGGAAATGAATGGAGCCAAGGTGGAGGGGAGAGCTTGGGATGCTTCGATGGGCGGGTTCGAAGTCGAAGGCAGGGGTTGCGGAGGAGCGCATCTGCCCATCAGGTCGAGCTGGCGCGCTTGGCAGAAATCAATCCAGCTCTGCAACTGCTCAGGTGCCAGGTAGGATAAGGAAGGGTTGCTGCCAGGAAGGAAGCTCCTGCGTCTCGAACGGACCTGGACTAAAACTGGCAAGGTGAGACTCCAATTCCTTCTTGGAGAAGGGTGGGGGTGAGGCGGAGCCCACAAAATGGGCTCTGGTCGGCCTCTGGGGCTTTACAGAACCGACTGGTGAAACCGATGTCAGAACGGGAGGGTCAATATGCTTCAGCTTCTGCTGACGTTTCTTGGAGGACGCGCCGTCGGAGTAAGTCTTAGGCTCTGTGTGGCGTTTCTGCCCCTTGAAGCTGTCGATCCCTGAGGCGTGCCCTTAGACAGGGGTATGGATCTGGCTGTGCCCTGTTCCGAAGAACTGGGGCCTTGAGCTGGTGACGCCGCTGGTGCCGCAGAGGGAACTGGGGTCAGAGCTGTGCCCGAGAAAGAGGCAGCCGAGGGTGGATTCTGTGGCATCGCAACAGACACAGCCCTCTTCCAAAGATCGGCCTTTAGACAGGCCTCTCTATCGTCTCTGGCCTTCTTGGTGAACTTCTGGCATACCTTACAGGCTGAGACATTGTGGGCCTCCCCCAGACATAGAATGCAGCTCTCGTGCTCGTCCTTTTGTGGCATCTTGGTCCTACAGCCTGCACATTTTTTGAAAAGGGGCTTAGGCATGGCCAGAGAATAGAATTAGATGAGGTTGGGTGAGATAAACTACCCACACACTCATGAAGAAACAACAAAGCTCCTGAAACACGTCTGTTCACGGCGGTGGCAAAAAAGGAACTGAGGGAAAGGGGAGACGCCTCCCCATAGCACGGGAAGTTTTGGGCGGGAAAGACGTCTCCGGCTCTGGAAGAGAGCGCCTCCTGGTGGCTAGAAGCTAAAAGTCTGTTTGGTGGAACGCCTGCGTGCAGGTGGAGTCCCCAAATGTGGGGCTGCATGAAACCAAAGATGAACATCATATACAGCTGAGCCGCTTTAGATCTCTGAAGCAGACCCATGCAGTTCTCAACCAGAGTAACCATCCCCTGGTGCCGACCTATCCAGCTCTGAGGGACTGCATCATGAGACGTGGAGATACTACAGCCAGCTGCTGTGGTGCACACATGACACACACATGAACACATGAAGCTGCCTTATACAGAATCAGACCTTTGGTCAGTATTGTCTACTCAGACTTGAAGCAGCTGTCCAGGGTCTCAGGCAGGAGTCTTTCACATCACCTACTGCCTGATTCTTTTAACTGGAGATGCCAGGGATTGAACCTGGGACCTTCTGCATACCAAGCAGAGGCTCTACCACTGAGTGACAGCCCCTCCCTTTATATGAGTTGTCATCTTCTTCTTACTGTTTTCACAGCAAAAAGTCATAAACAGCAACGTATGAGACAGCTTTATATGAGTCAGACCATGGATCTATCAAGGTCAGAGTTGGCTACTTTGACTGGCAGCAGTTCTCCAGGGTTTCAGGGAAAGGTCTTTCAACATCATCTACTACTTGATCCTTTTAACTGGAGATCCCGGTGAATGGCAAAGCATTTTACCACATCTTACATTTTGATGTTTCTATTCTTGGGGGGGGGGGGGGTTCATTGTACATTTCCAGGAAGCTGCAGCAATTGCTATATGGGCTGATTGAACACTGTGCATCCCTTAAACACTATGGGCTGATTGAACACTGTGCATCCCTGATCCAAGGATCAGGATTATGCCCACCCCTCTCCTCGCACATCCCTCAATGCTCTCTGCCCTTAGCCACCACCGTTAGCACCAACATCAGCCACGGTTAACACTAACACATTCTAACCGTGGTCAAGAGTATGGCCTGGCACACACTGAGCACTGTCGATGATGGTGCAGATATCAACTAGAGAGGACCACATTAACATGTGAGGAGGACGAAGGAGCTCACAGTCCCATGGTGACGCCGAATCTTCAGCAACAGCTAAGGGGCTGACTGTGTTGAACCTTCCCAATACCCATGAAGGAAAACGGGGGAGATGCAAGAAACTTCTGATCTGGCACCAAGTGACCGCCAAGCTGAAATGACACCCAGCATATTACCTTTTGTGTTTTCTCCTCCAATATGTTTGAAAGAACAAGTTTGCATGTAGGCAACAGTTTGTTTTTTAAAGAATCTGTATTTGCAATAGTCAATGACTTGTATTCACTGAGAACAGTGAATGGAGAAAAGCTTACAGAATGTGACTTTCCACCTCCCACTCTCGCAGTAGTCCACTGCATGCCTTGGAATACTGCCTTCGGGGTTTAGAGAAGCTTCAAAAACAGTCCTGGAATTAATGGGTCAGCACTGGGAAAAGAGAATCAATGGAAATCACTCCCACCCTCTGTTGGCTGAAGCAGCTTTCCGATGGTAGAAAACAACTGTTGGATACAAACCAATAGGTTTTGTTCATGTCTTAAACAAGGTTGATACACACAGGGTCAACTGAAAACAGTTTGTATGCAACTGTAATTCAAGAGCAAAAAAGTCAACAACTGCTTTGTAAGTCAGCAAAGCTGTTCTCTTTTACCTTGACGCACCAAGCAAAAGATTCTCAATAACAGACACACACACACAAAGCATTTTTCTGCAATTAAAGAAGAGAGGATTAGGAATAAGATTACAGCAAGAAAGCATACAGGGTAGGGGATACTCTAGATTGATTTTTAACAATCAGTGCACAGCAAAAAAACAATTCCAAATTGTGATCCAATACAGCACACTTGGGGGGAGGGAGCCCACAAATTTGAATTTGGAAATTTGACGTGTTCAGTGCAAAGCAGCTCCCACCTTAAGATGCTGAGTTAAGATTTTGGTGGCCTGCTGGCAGGTTTTTCCATACAAATTTGATCAAGCAAACCAGCTGCTGATTATAAAGTATTAGGGGTGGGGGGTTGCTTGCTTTTCTCTTACAGGCTGGCAGAACAAGAGGTTAAAACAGACACCCTGGAGATTTGGCGTGAGTACAGAAGCAAACACTTATTAAAAAGGTCTTTGTGTCGGCAAGTGCTTCCTTTCCAGGAGCCCAATGTGTTGAATTAGCGTTAACAGTTACAGGAATCTAGCAGGTCTTCAGTGTCAACACCCCTCCAGGTGCTGCAAAGAACAGAGAGGGTTGGCTGGTAGTCAATGTTTCTCCTCCTGGCAGGTATAACTGCAGCGAGGGTCATGTGGGAATGGAAAATCCACACGGGGGTTCTGCACAGCTGGTGCCAGCAGATGGCAAAGCCAGGCAGCACTGGGGAGGGGGGCGATTAATGTTTTAGGGCATAACCAGCCCCTAGCCCAGCCTTGCCTCTACAAGAATAGCTTCTGGTGTTCTTGCTGGGCCCCGCTGGGTCAGCTTTGCCTACCTTGCAGGGCAGTTGCAAGAATTAAAAGGGGACGATCCCACATGCATCACCCTCAGCTCCTTGGAGCAAGGACAGGATCCAAGTGGAAGAGGTTTTTCAAAACCCGCTTGTGGACACAAAAGCAAAGAGGGATGAAAAAGTCACAGCCATAAAATCCCAAAAGCTCCTGTGTCTAACGACATGGCAGTTTATTATTAGGCCTGTGGTTTTTAGCCGATTCACTGGAGTTTAAAAACTCTGGTTAAATTAAACACTGTCGCCTCTCCTCACCATTAATCTGATCAGCCAGGGCTTTGGTTTAATTCAAACATTTATATAAAAACTCTGGGCAGCAAGCAACAGCTCATGAGAGGGATTCCCCTTGTCCCCTTGTCTCCCAAAGAGGTATCATCTGTGGCACATGACCTACCTAGCACTCTACCACCATTTCAGAAGAGGCATTCCCTCCTGCATTTCAAGCTGGGCAACATGCCTCTTTTTAAAGGGTATCTGCTATGACACATGACCTACATAATACCCTAGGTGTTTCAGAAGTCATCCCTACTCATCTTTCTCCTGAGTGGGAAAGCGTCTTCTAAGATGGTGTCTGGCAGCCTAATAATCCCCTGCCAGAGAAGATGCATTCCTTCTCCTCCATGTTTGCTGTGATTCAAGCTAGCAAACAGTCTCCCACCTCAAGATGTTAAACTTGTCCACTCTCCCTTCAAAACTACTGACTTTGTATGCATATTGATGCATAGTTTTATCAATTTATGCTGATTAACCTGTGTTTACTACTGGCTCCAGGGATGGCCCAGGCTAGCCTGACCTCATCAGAACTCAGAAGCTAAGCAGGGTCAGCCCTGGTTAGTATTTGGATGGGAGACCACCAAGGAAGTCCAGCTGATGGCAGGCAATGGCAAACCTCCTCTGAATGTCTCTTGCCTTGAAAACCCAAAGGGGTCACCATAAGTCGGCTGCGACTGGATGGCACTTTACACCACCAATAGTACTTGTCATATTATGACATAAAGTTGACCTCTTGCAGCCATGACTACGGACTGCCGCCAACCACAGTCAATTTCAGTTCACTCAAAAGCAACTGCTTGATCAGAATCCAAAATCTAGGAGTCTGTGGGGGGTGGGGGGGACTGCATAACTGTAATAAAGGCTGTCTCAGGTGAAGGGATGGTGTGATGCCTTTAATAAGTGCAGAAAAAGCTGCACATTTTATGACCCACAAAACAATTGGTGGAGTAACTCATGTGATTTTGTAATATCAAGGGATGCATCTCAGCTATCTGAGAAGTTACTTCTTTCTTGCAATGGCTGGTCATGCAGGAAGGAGAATGAAATAGGACTGAGGAGGCAGAACCCTGAAGGGGTAGAATGGATTGCAGACACAAGATTTCAGGTCTGAAGGTTCCTTTGCACAGGAAACTCTTATGCGTAACAAAACCTGCGCCTTGCAAGATTTTCCTTTGCTGGTTTTCTATCTGCAGGGAGCTTTTAATAGAGAGGAGTATTCCAAAATGTGATTTCCCACGATCCTCTCCTTGAAGACTGTACAGCCCATTCTGCCACCTCCTTCTCCTGCATGTGTGAACCAAGCCCTTTTCTCAAGGATGGAGACATCTGAATAATCTGACTAAATTAACTTCCTTTCAAGCTCCCATGACTCAAAGCTCTTAAGCAGTAAATGGGGAGCCTTTATTTCTTTAAGGAAAATATGGTAGAGAGATACTTGGCCACCGCCAGTGTTATTTTTGGATCTCTATCCACCAGCAGAAAGGGGACTACTTTGTCTTCTGGTACGGTGACAAATCATTTAATTAGAATAGTGGTAATCCATTGATCATGGTAAGTATTGTACAGGGGCCATTCCAACATCATATGACATGGACAAAGTCTATCTGAATAAGGTAAGTTAGTATATCTTCCTTTTAGGACCGCTGAAGGAGCGGCGTTAGACCAAATTAATTTATGACATCCAAAGTCTGCCCAGTACTGGGTCAGCCTTAGACGATAACAGGACACTCCCGTATTCTGTGCTGGCATAATCAACTCAGTGGGTCAGTTTGCCTGTCTCACAAAATCAAATGGCATTGCTTTTCTGGAACGATTCCACTCAGGCCTGGTTCACACATGCAGGAGAATGACAGGATCTAATGAGGAAGTAAGAGACTGGACGGCACCACTGCAGATGGGAGATTCCAAATCTGAAGGCTCCTCTGCATTAAAAAAAACTCCCTGCCAACAGAAAGCAAGCCCTGCAGAAAGAAAGGTCTTAATCCCTTTCTTTGAAGGGAGTTTTAAGATAGGGGAACATTACAAAGTATAAATCCCCACCCCCAAGTTTGATGTGGAACAGTTCATTCTACCACTTCTTTGTGTAATTCAGCCCTCAGATGAGGCCCAGTCAATTTGGCAGCTCCGTCATGAAGAGCCCAAACTGTTCGCGACCTGCTAGTCTTCTCTGTGTAGGGAGTCTATGGTTGAGCATTCCAAAATGCAACCCGGCTCCTCCAGCAGCATAGCCACTAGGAAGAGGCCGAGCCAGTCAATTTAGCTAGTAGCAGTATAGGTGTGGGATTTCTTTTTAAGGAAAGCAAAGTTCCGTTAACGTTGTGTGACCTTTGATAAGAGTTTGACGCTCGAGAGGCGTTGGATGGGGAAAAGCGAAGGGACTCATCCATCACCAGCCCTGCTTCTGGGTCTTGTGGGAATTACTCGCAAGCAGCACAGGAGCCAAAGCCTTGGGGGCTGCGTGAGCAGCAGTGCTAGCCTCCCAATGGGGGGGGGGGGGTTCTTGCTGTATTCTTACGTTACCTCTCGGCAAATGGTGAGGAAACATTCTCAGGCTCATCATACCCAGGTTCACCCAGATGTTGGACTGCTGCGACCGGGTGGCCGGCTGCTGTCTCAGGAAGAGCAGGTAGCGGGGGAAGAGTTCCAGCTCGGGCTGGTTCTTCGCGCTGTTTCGGATCACCTGGGGAGGGAAGAGCGAGGACTGCTTTATTTTGAGATCTGGGGAGGGGGTTAGACATTTGATTGATGGCCCGGCAAAAGTGCAATGAGCCGTCTTGTGCACAGAGCCAAACAAGCGGCTTGTTCGGCCTACTGGCCTCCCGCTGATGGACTGCACCACTACCTTGGGCGGCTGCACCCGAAAAGACCAGGAAGAGCCAGTCTGCGCTGGGTTTGAAAGTTCATGGGGAAAGTGGCATGCATTGGAGGTTCCAGTCATTCTGTTGCTGACCTAAGAGGCAGTCCTCAAACAGAGAAGCTTCAAGGGGAGATTACAATGTGAACTTGAGTTCATTCACAAATTCAGAACAACCCCCCCCCCCCGGGCTGAATAGGTACATAGGCTTCTTATTTCACTATAGAAGTTAATTTTCCACCCCTAAGTATTTCTACTCTGCTGTAATCAAGCTGATTACAATGTACATTGCACCTTTGCATCCTGAATTCCTTCTGTGCAACACCCCCACCACCTTCTGACCAAGATAGATCTCCATTTTGAATTGTATCCGATGAAGGGAGCTTTGAGTTCCAAAAGTTTAAAAAGGTAAAGGTCCCCTGTGCAAACACCGAGTCATTCTTGACCCTTGGGGTGATGTCACATCCCGACATTTTCTAGGCAGACTTTGTTTATGGGGTGGTTTGCCAGTGCCTTCCCCAGTCATCTTCCCTTTACCCCCAGCAAGCTGGGTACTCATTTTAGCGACCTCGGAAGGATGGAAGGCTGAGTCAACCTTGAGCCGGCTACCTGAAACCGACTTCCATCGAGATCAAACTCAGGTTGTGAGCAGAGCTTTGGACTGCAATACTGCAGCTTACCACTCTGCGCCATGGGGCTCCAAAAGCGTATACCCCAAAAATCTAGTTTGTCCCTAAGGCGCTACTGAACTCGAATCTAGCTACGCATTGCATGGGTAACCACCCAGCTCAGCAGAGTACATCTTTTGCACGTAGAAGGTCTCCACTCCAACCCTTGCCACCTCCCAGTTAAAAAGATCTTGGGAAGCAGGATCGGAAGGACTTCTGGATGCCATCTGGGAGAGCCAACCTAGCACGGATCTCAAAGTGGGTCTCGCAGGCCAGAGTGAAGAGGCACATCCTGAGTCTGAAAAGGCTGAAGGCCATTGTTAGCCCCATCCAAACAATCTTGCAGAGCCAATTTGCTGGGGACACGGGCCAAGAGATAGCCAACCATGCCTTTGCCTGTCAACCCGGGTATGCCCAGATACACCCAAGTGACCTGTAGCAAAACTGCCACATGGCGACATCCAATGATTCCTCCTGTAGTAGCTGACGCAAGCCGCACCTGCAGATGGCTATCGCCTGCTGAGAGCCTTTGAACTGACAAGAGCAGGGATTGAGCTGGGAGCTTTCTGCAAGGGGGAGCATGTGCTCCACAGCTCCCCCCCCCCTTAAACTGGATTAGGAAAAGCACATTCCTGGTGTTTCTTGCAACACACATGGCCTTTTGCAGGCCATGAAAGATGCTCGTTTCCATGGAGAACGTGTGGGAGAAGCTGCGTGGCAAAGCTGGGTCCAGAGGAACAGCCAGCATCAACGCTTCAACAGGCTGTCTTTCCTCGCTGGCTAAATATTGTCTAGCTCTGGGTAATTCCCCCCTCCCCCATTTTAAAACTCCCATGAAAGACAGTGACACACAATTTTATTTTGTGCTTTTTTAAAACAAAGAAAAGAAAGGTGTCCTCATGATTCAGAGCCAGTCTGCTAAAGGGTATTGCGGGGGAGGGGGAGGAAGAAGAACCTACCAATCTGCTTGTCAGAGGTGCTTCAATGTCAATTATAGTTTCCCTACTGTTTTGATGGAGCCCCTGGCCATCCTTTCTGGAAACAGCGAGAGGGATGTGCATTTGAGCTCTCCTACATATTTGGAGGGTCATGCCAGTTCACCCTCCCCAGGTATTAAACACATACATGGATCCCCCTCCACACACACACTCCAACATACTCTACCTATCCCCATACAATCATCAGTTGTTATAAGGTGTTTCAAACCATCTCTCTTCCTTAAATTCGAAGACTCTACTAAAAGACTGGATATCTGTGTATAGGCAGCAGACGATTTTGCGGACTTACATTTCACGCTCTTTTGACCATACATTTTGCACATTTTAATGGTCACATTTCCGCCCTCGATACATACCTGTGCGCAAGCACACAGATGCACTCATCCTGGTGCCAACTGAGAAAAATATGCCCTGCATTTGATGAAGCAGGATCCGGCCCACACACGCTTCTGTTACATTAAAGCTGACTTCAAGGTGCCGCAAGACACTTTGCTTGTTTTTACTGCATTTACAAAAACACAATAGCGACCCCACGGTGACACAGCAGTCGCTCGTGAACACTTAAGCCCATCTTTGCCTTTCATCACAATTCTTTTATCATTCATATACTTCAAGGAGGCTTTGAGCGAAAGAGAAAAGTGCATTGGGAAACAAATGACAGGGTCTTTGGAGATGACAGATACCATCTCTGTACAGCTTCAACACTATACTATAAATGTCTACATGCTCATTAAAAAAGAAACCCACATGGAAACTGTATTTATGTTTCACCCTGGGTAGCCATGTTAGTCTGTCTGTAGCATAGAAAAGAGCAAGAGTCCAGTAGCACCTTGAAGACTCACAAAATTTCTGGAAGGGTATGAGCTTTTGTGAGCCGCAGCTCACTTCTTCAGATACAGCTAGAATGTGAGTCCATCTATCCTTAAGTAGTAGTAGAAAAGAGCAAGAGTCCAGTAGCACCTTAAAGACTAACAAAAATATTTTCTGGCAGGGTATGAGCTTTCGTGAGCCACAGCTCACTTCTTCAGATACTTTAGATATCCTTAAGTAGAGAAGAGTGAATTTGGATACCCAATGGCAATAGCATGTAAATGTCAATAGCAGGCAAATGACAATAGCAGGCGTGATTCAATTAGGTGTGATATTCAGAGTGGTAGTAGAGGGGTAGTAATCAGCATTGGTAATGTTTCGGTTAGTTTGAGTTCAATACATCTCATTTTCTAAAAATCTTACTTAGTCAGGGCCTATTTGATTGCAAAACCTGATTCGCAAAAATGCTTTCTACATATGCAGACAGGAATATAAAAAAGAAACCGGGTGGAATGGAACTCTCCTTCAGCCACCATAACATCAAGCACCCTGGAAAAGTTTGGGGAGGTGGTCTAGGACAGGGGTCGGCAAACCGCGGCTCGCGAGCCGCATGCAGCTCTTTGGCCCATTCAGTGCGGCTCTCCAAACTTGGTTCGGAACCCCTGCTCTCGTGCCTGCTCGCGCTGGCAGCTGGGCTGCGGAGCCGGCGAGCCTGAGAGAGAGAGCGCGAGAGAGCAGGCGAGCGGGCGCGCTGTCTCTCCCCCCTCTGCCGGTGGAGAATGGCCGGGTCCCCCTTTCCCCTCCCCTCAATGGTTGGGAGGCTAAAGCCTCCCCTCCCCTCTAGCCGCACGATTGCTGGGCGGGCGGCTCGGCTGTTCCTGGCCCGCCCCGCCCATCAGCTGTTTGGCGGGGTGTCCCCAGCAGCGGCGCTGAGCCGCGGCGCCCCGTCTTCTGCGGAGCCGACTCCGTTCCCTCATCGTCTTTTTTCCCTCCTCAGCATTAGAACAGCCCAAGCCCCGAGGAATCCGACCTGGCGAGTAATTTGAGCTGGGAGAGGAGTTTCCCCTTTTTGCGAGACACCCAAGTCCACGTCTCACTTTTTCAGCGTCTCTTCCTGTTTGGGGCTTTTTTCCAGGAAGTCTGGCGGCCATGCCAGCAAGGGGCACTTAGGGGGGTTTAGCCAGAGGGCGCATCTCCAAGGGAGGAAGGTGAGGTGATTGCGCGCAGAGAAGAGCTTGCTGGAGAGGAGAGATCCACTGGATCCCCAGGGTGCTGAAAGCTCCGGGGACGGAAGAGAGCGACGCGGGGGGGTGTATGTGTGTGTGTAAAGTGCCGTCAAGTCACA
This sequence comes from Euleptes europaea, assembly GCF_029931775.1. Taxonomy (NCBI): domain Eukaryota; kingdom Metazoa; phylum Chordata; class Lepidosauria; order Squamata; family Sphaerodactylidae; genus Euleptes; species Euleptes europaea. Next base: position 31,832,472 of record NC_079330.1, on the reverse strand, counting down.
GCCGACTTATGGCGACCCCTTTTGGGGTTTTCGCCCGCCCCGATCTCCGAGAGTACGTTTCCTAACAGCCGGCGAGGTGAGGCGTGCTTACACAGGAGTAAGGCCCAGGGTGCAATTCAGATTACTTTCCCAGGTAAGGCTGCCACTGGCTCGTCTCGGTTAGGGACTGAACTGATTTTTTGGCAGCTTTTCGGCAGTTCGAAAGAGCGTTTGTGTGGGATGGTGGTTAATGTTCGGGCTAGGGCAGGGGGGAGCCGAGTTCAAATCCCACCTGGTCCTAGAACGTGATTGTTCACGGGTCAGTCTCTCTTGTGTGTGTTAAGTGCCGTCAAGTCGCTTTCGACTCATGGAGACCCTATGAATGAAAGTCCTCAGTCGCTCTCCCGCCATCTAATCTACCTCGCTGGGTTGTTGTGAGGGGAAAATCTGGAACTCCTTGGATCAAACATGCACAGAATATAAGGATCCCATTGAGGTCAGAAGTGTGCTTCTGGGTACAATTCAAATTCTGGGTACAATTTTTATTAAAAACGTCAGTAAGGCTGGATTTTGGTTGGTTTTTTGTTGTTGCTATTTTTGAAAGTATGGAGTTTATAGGCTTATTTTTACAGTCCCCCCAGTCTGAAAACTGACATTGCTATATGTCTACCCACTGGCTTTCTTGGCGGTAGACCTGGATAGGGCTGTTGAAAAAAAAATTCGGTATAGTTCGGCTTCGGCAAAATTCGGCCCGTTTTTATTCGGGCCGTGCCGAAGTCCGAACTCCCCCGCTTCGGATCCCCGGAAATTCAGGGGGATCCGGAGTTCGGGGGAAAATTCGGCCCCCCGCACGCCTTCAGGGGGATTCCCTGAAGGCGTGCGGGGGCCCTTTAAACAAGCCCCCTGCGGTCTGTGCAGGCAGCGCAGAGGGTTTCCAGACCCCCCCCCAGCGCTGCCGGAAGGGCTGCGGGGGGGCTGGCAAGCCCCTCTGCGCTGTCTGCACAGGCAGAGCAGAGGGTTTCCAGACCCCACGCCAGCCCTGCCGGGAGTCCCAACAGGGCTGGGGGGGGCTTTAAATAGATCTGTGCCTCCCAGCCGGGAGGCACAGATCTATTTAAAGGTCCCGCCGCGCGCCTCCAGGGAAGTTCCCTGGAGGCGCGCGGGGGGTCTTCAAACAGATTTGTGCCTCCCGGCCGGGAGGCACATATCTATTTAAAGCCCCCCCCCCCCAGCCCTGCCGGGACTCCCCAGCCCTGCTGGGACTCCCGGCCGGGAGGCGCAGATCTGTTTAAAGGGCCCGCCGCGCGCCTCCAGGGAAGCTCCCTGGAGGCGCGCGAGCGGGGGGGGGGGGAACAGATCTGCGCCTTCCAGCTGGAAGGCGCAGATCTGTTTAAAGGGGCCGAATTCGCCGAATTTATTTGGGAACACCCCAAACTCGGTGAATTCGGCTCCCCGGTTTCCCCCCCTTTTTGAGTTCGGTTCGTCCAAACTGAAAAAACGTCGAATTGCGGGAAATTCGGTTGTTTTTCGGTTTGGACCGAACCAAATCAACAGCCCTAGACCTGGACTCCGAGGAGGGGAAAAAGTCCCCCTTCAGAGGCCAGGTCTACCCATTGGCTTCTATGGGTCTCCAGAGGCCAGGTCTACTGCCAAGAAAGCCAATGGGTAGACCTGGCCTCCCAATGGGACTCAGCCGGAGGCCAGGTCTACCAATAGGCTTTTATGGCGGTAGACCAGGCCTCCGGATGGGGAGGGGGAAATGGCAGGGACTTACAATTTAATTTTTATCGATAAATAAGATCACTATTAAGTATGATATCAAGTTTTATTCAGTGTACCTATAGTTTAATTAAGACTTAAAACTTTAATTAAAGTTTATTAAGTTAATAAACAGTGTACCTACCTATATAGTTTAAGTTTAAGAAATTTGGCTCTCAAAAGAAATCTCAATCGTTGTACTGTTGATATTTGAACACTGGAGCTCAAGGAGTATCCTTGAACAAAGCTGACAGGAAATAGATTCAGGGCAGATGAACGAAAATGTTACTTCATGTGACACATCTCTCCTCCCATACTGTCCAGATCGCTACTTAAGATCCGCATCAGAAGCCCTGCGCTCCATGCCTCCATCTTCAGAAGTGAAGCAGGCGGCAACCAAAGACCAGGCCTTTTCAGTTATGGCACCTCAAGGCTTCCCTAGCACCTTCCTTGCCTACTTTCAGTTACCAGGCCAAAATGTTTCTGTTCCCTCAGGCTTTTAATTAAGGGGTTGATTTTTTAAATGCTGTTTTAGTTGGGAAAGGGTTACATTAAGCTACCAGTGGTCTGCTTTTATGGACTATGTTATTATGCTGAGCTGGATTTTTTTTAATGATGCATTTCTATTAATACTTTTTAATGTTTTGTTTTTATTATTTTTTATTTTTTAGGACTCCTTGCCCCACCTTGCAGCATAAACACCTCACCTTTCTCCCCAAGGGAGAAACAAAATGGCTTATCTTATCCTCCTTGCTTCCATTTTATCCTCACAGCAACCCTGTGAGACACACTGATTGGCCATTGGTGCTCTGATCAGCTGTGCAGATTTTTAAAAATGTTGCTTTGGCAGCAGCTGCCGCCACAGCACAAAGATCTTCACAGTGTGACTGATGGTAAGCTGGCCTGTCCTGACCTGGATGGCCCAGGCTAGCCTGATCTTGTCAGCTAACAGGGTCAAGGCTCGGTTAGTTCTTGGATAAGAACCCACCAAGGAAGTCCAGGGTCATTACACAGAGGCAGACAAACCACCTATGTTCACCCCTTGCCTTGAAAACCCAACAGGGTTGCCAAAAGTTGGCTGCAACCTGACAGCACTTTCAGCCATCATCATGTCTGGTCTAAGGTCAGCCAGCAAGTTTCCATAATACAGCAGGAATCTCAACCTGGGCCTTCCAAATCCTAGTCAATCACTAACCACTGCACCATGCTGCCTCTCTCAGCTATGATAGCTAAACGGAATCTCTGCGTTCAAAGGCAGTAACTGTGCAGACACTGGTGCTTGGGGGGGTGCACAGCAGAGGAAGCCTCTGGCCTCCATGTAAGGCCTTCCAAGCACATCTAGCCGCTGCCTCTTTGCAGCGGAAGCTGGATTACCGGCCTGATCTAGCAGGTCTGCTCTTTGTGTACTTACAGGTCTTGGTAAAGACAGGTTCGCGGTGTACCAGTTGTAAAGAGCCCTCCAGACCGGCTCTGGGACAATTTCATAATGCTTCCCTTGAATTAACTGGGGGGACTGCCTGAGTCGACCACCTTCCAAAGTCAGCGACGGAGCCTTTAAAAAGGAAGAAACGGGAAGATCAGATCCTGGAAATACCAAAAACGGCAAGACCTAGACTGGCACAAGCACTGGAGTAAAAGCATTATTGGAACCCGTACTGTTCGCAGATGGAGATTATGAGGTCAAATTGGCCCCAGCTCTACAGCCTTTAGGAGGGGAGGGGAATCTTGCCTCATTCTGGCAAGCTTCTTAGTTAGTCTAAGGTGAGTTTTGTTCTGACTGGGATGGCCCAGGCTAGCCTGATCTCGTCAGTCATTGGAAACTAAGAATGATTGGCCCGGGTTAGTACTTGGAGGGGAGACCACCAAGGAAGTCCGGGGTTGCTACACAGAGGGAGGCAATGGCAAACCACCTCCCAACGTCTCTTGCCTTGAAAACCCTATGGGGTTGCCATAAGTCAGCTGCAGCGACAGCACTAAGGTGGATTTTGAGGAAGGGTTGAGAGAAATGGGATACCACATATCAACTCAGACATATATTAAAGCCAGATTTACATCGACATTATTGACCAATACTTGCAAAACCTCGTGCAAAAGCACCCCCACACACACAGTTCCATGATGCTCAGCCACATCAAGGGTTAATAATAGTGTCTTACCATGAGAATTGGCATCAAGGTGAAAGGTCCTCCCTGCCCCATAAATTCCTATTTGTGGCTACAAGTTTACCTTCATTGGCTCTTGAGTTACAAGAGGCAGGTTATCGATAGCTCCAGGTGGCTGGGGATTTAGTTGGGCTAACATGTTCCCATTGGATCCAAGCAGGCACTGGTTGTTATTGTCTGAAGTGTTCAGTTGCCGAGGGAAACACATGTCGGTGCTGGATGAGGAGCCATAAAGGAAGCCTGAAAAGGACAGAGAGAGAGAGAGAGAGAGAGAGAGAGAGATGGCATGGAAACATAGGGGCCAGCAACAAAGAACAGCCTGTTGGCAATGAGACATTTCCATTTCACGTAGACCAGGGGTGTCAAACATAAAGGTCTGTGGGCAAGATCCGGCCCCTTGAGAGCTCGTATCCAGCCGAGGCAGCCACCCCCACTCTCAATCTGGGCTGGCGAGGCATGGCCTGGCCCGAACAAGTGGCATTTATGTCATACCCAGGCCTCGTAACAATTGAGTTTGACATCCCTGACTTAGGCATTTCTAAGACGCTAAGACTGAAACTACGGTGACCCCCTTTGAAATGGTGAGTAGAAAAAACCGGACTGGTTAAGGCATTCTAATAATCTGGGGTGGGGGGGTTAAGGCAATCTGCACATAATTTGGCCCTCTTCTTGAAGTGATGCAGAGGCTTGAAATGTCTTTTTAAGTAAAACAAAGGCCGGGAATTCTCAGAGATTAGCAATCGACACCACTGATGTATGTTGTTCATCCAGAATCTCCACCAGGGATCCCCAACGTGGTGCCTGTGGGAGCCATGGTGGCCGCCAAGTGTTTTTAGAAAGTGGGTGGGGCCAGGTGGGGCTTTTGCCCAGCAAGATTTCTGATTGGCCATTGTAGCTCTGATCAGCTGTGCAGATTTTAAAAAATGTCGCTTTGGCAGCAGCTGCCGCCACAGCACAAAGATGATCTTCACAGTGACTGATGGTAAGCTGCAGCGGCTAGGGGCTGTGCCCACCACGATGTGTCAGAATTCCAAAAGGTGCCTGCAGGCTCAAAGAGGTGGGGGCCATCAGTGCACTGAAGAAAGACACCTATGCTTTTGCAAATATGTACACGCGCGCACACACTGCACATTCTCGAAAACTCTTTACTGTGTTGAACCGTGTTCTGGGGGGGGGGCATCCTTCATTAAAGCATTAAATAGTTAAAAAAAGAGGTGGGGACCCCAATCTATACATACAGCTAAAATATGAGGCTAATTTCAAACCAGCTAAATGCTCGTTGTCATGCTGGGTGGACTGTACGCAGAGGGAGGGTTTGCATACTGCTGCTCATGGGGGGTCCCCCATCAGGCCAGGCCACCAGCTGGTGTCAAGGCCCCACACTGCAAGCTTACCCCCTAAGTGCAGAACTTTGCTTTTTTGCCACAGAATGAATGGTAACTGTTCATCTGAGAGGAAGTAAAGGGAGGGATGTGGTGCTCAGTGTAAGCCTGCCCTGGGGCCAAATGGATTCTGCATGTGGCAGAGGCGCTAGAATGGACCCCAAATCACTTCAGAGAGTGGGTGAAGTAACATGCTCCCCTGGGTGAAGGTCTCACTGCAATTAGAAAACTAGTGCAGCAGGGAAAGGGCTGGGCTACCATCTCTCCCCTTGACATGCTAAGTTTTTTCTGTATCTAAAGGGCTACGTGGCTTGGGACCAGGGTATCTGAAGGACCATCTTCTCCTATATATTCCTGCTCAGGAATTAACATCACAGGGAGAGGCCCTTCCTGACTGTCCCATCAATCAAAGAAGCTCTTTCGGTGGGTACACAAGAAAGGACCTTTTCAGTGGCAGCCCCACGATTATGGAACAACTTCCCTAGGGAGGCAAACCTGGCCCCCTAATTGTCAATATTCAGGAAGCCATTGAAGACAGCTTTATTTAGGACTGCATTTGACTGATTCAGTTTTTATTTATTTGCAGTCATAACTGGAGTTTTTAAATTGTGGCCTTTTATGCATTTTTATAATTGCTGTTTTACTCATATTGCTTTTATTCTGTTTTTTAAAATTATTTTATTTATATTGTCAACTTTCTTGATTCCTGCAAGTAGAAAGGTGGCTAATAAATGCTTTAAATAAACAAATAAATACATCTCAGGGGCAGAATCCCAAGGAGGCACTCCTGCCCCACCTCCAGAACCCAATCCACCAGCTCATTTAGCCAAAATGCACACTGCACGCCTGTTCTGGCCCCCAGACCTCCAACGGGAGCTAGAGACAATGAAGCTACACTATTTACATAGACACACCCTGTTATCTGCATAGTTCTACCCCCGTTTCAAATCTTGGGGCAATACTAAAGTACAAGGGAGCATAAGAGCGCTTGAAAAAGTGGTTGGCCACCAGTTCCTGTATATCTAGGCAATTATTGCCCAGGCGCTGCATAAGCTCCTCTCGAAGAATTAATTTTAAATAAATCTGGCTTATTGTGTTGGTTGGACAGCTCCCTAGCCAGGAGGGTGTCAAAGGCCTAATCCAGATTTCTCTCTCACATTCATATCCTTTCCTTCTTTCCAAGCAGCTCAGGGCAGAGTCTGTGGTTCTCCCTTACCCATTTAATCCTCACAACCATCTTGTGAAGTAGCTTCAGTTGAGAAAGTCACCCGGTGAGCTTCATGGAAGAGCAGGGTTTTGCACTCAGCTCCCTCAGGTCCTAGTCTGGCAGTCTAACTACTACATTGCACTGGCTCTCTTTAAACCTCTTTTAAAACATTTTGAATGCTTACTCTTGCTAGTGGTCTCTGAGGCTTCTGACGCAGTGGAAATGTTATCTGAACACTTTTCTTCTGTGGCACTGAAGCGATTTAAACTGTCTGTTTTGTCTTCTCCCTGCTCTGGCGTATGGGATGCAGGAGCCAGGAGCAAATTCTTACCTCCGTTTAAGACGGATGAGGGCGCTATCACAACAGGGTTTGCTTCCTGAAATTGGCAGAGAGAGAGAAAAAAAAAGGAAAGTGAACCAGAATGTGCTGAAGTTAAGGTACTAGTATTTCCCATATCCGTAAGCATATTCCATTAGGGATGCTGAAATCTCAGTTCCAAAAATGCAACATTTTTAACAATAAAACCTGGTAAACTAATATCTTCCTTAGCCCATGTTTCCTGGATCAAAATAATCTGGAAGCCTAAAAGATAGGATCTGACTTCAGGGCCCCTCAATCTATTGTACCATCCTGTAATATTCCAGGAAAGTATTTTTATTCCAGGTCCTGAAAGAAGTCATTTTGATGAGGGCTCTGGCTCCATAGGATTCAGCGACCATTCGTGGGCACTATAGCTGACATTTCCTTCACGTTAAATTTACTGGTTCTAACAGAGTAGCTTTTCCATTTGAATTTGGGGCAGTAACTTGCCAGGTGTGGAAACCTTCTCGCCTACCCCAGGAGAGGCTGGGCTTGGTAATTCCAAGTTCAGGGGGTAATGCAACATTTTATTGTAAAAAGGCTGCTACTGCACCATCTAGTGTTTCCTTCATACCCCAAAGAGTGCTCTTTTTCATTTCTAAGGGGTGGGGGGAATCAAGTCGCCAGCTCTCATGATCGTGGAAATGGGGTGGAGGCAAAATTGTGAAAAGGATGGCTAGGGAAGCATTTGCTGCCCTTGCTGTCATGGTACCTGCATCAGGAGGAATCCTGGGACATCAAGGACAATAGAATTGCTGGAAAACCCCTTCCTGTCTCCGTGGAACCTTCCTCTGAAGATACCTCCACCAACGGAGAAGAACCTGCCAGCAGTCACCCATCCCAAGAAAATCTCTGTCGAGGTGCTCCAATACCCAGAGACTCCCCAGTAGCTCCTGGCATCCCACCAGTTCCAGCAGGCTGAAGAACATCAGAAGAGTCCTGCTGGATCAGACCAGTGGTCCATCTAGTCCAGCATCTTGTCTCACACCGTGGCCAACCAGTTCCTCTGGAGGTCCAACAACAGGGCATAGAGGCTGAGGCCTTCCCCAATGTTGCCTCCTGGCACTGGGATCCAGAGGCTGACTGCCTCTGAATGTGGAGGTTCCCTTTAGTCACCATGGCTATTAGCCACTGATAGACCTGTCTACCCTCCACGAATCTGTCCAATCCCCCTTTCTCAGGAGGCGTAACAGCATCACAGGAGGGGCCCATGCCAGAGCTAGAGCTACCTCTGAGAGCTGATCCACTCCACAGAGGTGGGCTTAAGACCTCCCCAGTGTAATGATTCAACCCTTGACAGGTTTCTGACCAGGCTGGGACAACTCCGGAACTACCCTGCAGCCAGCTCCACTGTGATCTGTCCAGGGTCCTGATGCTTTGCTGCATTCCAAGATCCCTGCCTTCTGGGGGTGGGGGCTTGCCACTGCTTCCTACCATAACCTTGATTTATTATGTGTTTTTGGTCCCTGGAGGGCCCCAAAATGGTTTGCAAACAGGAAAAAGTCCCATATTACAAAACACACACACACACACACACACACACACACAAAAGCAAACAATTTTGGATGAGTTGAGTTCCAGCCAGCTGATTATCACAGGATACACGCAGCAACCCCCCTCCAATCTAGAGCCCATCCTCTGGGCCTTAAGGCACTATTAAAAGCTTTGCCCCCCATTCTTAACTCCTTGGCAGACCTTGGGGAATGAGAGATCATAAGTTCAGTAGGGCAGGCCACATGCCTTGCAGGCAGAATGCTCCCAATACAGATCTTTAGACGCTTGGATTACAGGGATCCCAAGAAACAGTGCTAAGAAAGGGTTGGCAGCGCTGGGAAAGGCCTCCACTGGGGACTGTGAAAACCCACCATCAGTCAAAGAGGGCAGCACAGGGCGAGATGCAGTAACAATTGGACTCTGTGTAAGGCAGCCTCATACAGTCATATGCTACTTTGGGATAACCTTGTGGAAATGTTGGAGACTGAGCTAGTGGTCTGTGCGTGCTAACTAGGGCTGTGCACTTTTTTCGGTATTTTCTGGGTTTGGGTTTAATAAACCCGGAAATATCTGGAAAAGCCGAATAAAAGGGATTCGGCTTTTTCGAATAATTGAAAATGTTCATTAAATCCAAACTCGAAAAATATGCAGTGCAGAGCTGAACGCTGGTCTCCAAGGAGCCAAGCACTCAGTTCTGCGCCGCCTGCCCCCTCTGAAGTCCACATGGACTCTGGAGGCATCCCAGCATTCAGATCCCTGCTGCCTGTTGCCTCCAAAGTCGCCGTGGAGGCAGCAAGTGGCGACAAGGACTCAGGCAGCAGGCAAGTAAGGGGGGAGGGAGGGGGAAGGGAGAAAAAAATGGTAGTGGGGCCAAAGCAGCCCCAAATATTGCCCCCAAAAAATCAGCATTATTTGAGATCCGCTTCCTTGGCCCCCTTTAATTGCTGCCAATTTTTAACCGGTAAACCCAACCCCCCGAAAAATACCGGAAAAGGTATTTCTGTGGGCTTTTTTCGGTTTGGCTTTATCCGAATGCACATCCCTAGTGCTAACGACTGTGGAGGAAATGGGGACTGGAACTACATGCCCTACTTCTTAAACTATATACAGCCATGAGGGCTAGAAGCTGGGAGGCATCAAAATTCTCACACACTACATAATGGATGCCTCAACACTCCAACAAACCTTGCCAAGTGCATGAAAGGCTTGCCCAAAAGATATGCACTTATTCATTATGTTCCAGCACTGACATTTAAATGCATGCAAAAATTCTACATCGCCACTTCTGTCTTTTCTCTCTTCAACTTTGGTTTCAGAAAGCAATAGGTTTTAGTTCGATCCCAACGGAAATTGGTTTCAGGTAGCCAGCTCAAGGTTGACTCAGCCTTCTATCCTTCCGAGGTTGGTAAAATGAGTACCCAGCTTGCTGGGGGTAAAGGGAAGATGACTGGGGAAGGCAATGGGAAACCACCCCGTAAACAAAGTCTGCCTAGTAAACATCAGGATGTGACGTCACCCCATGGGTCAGTAATGACCAGGCGCTTGCACAGGTTAAAATCTTTAACTTTAATATAAAACCCTATCTAGAACTACAAGCTGGTCTCATAAAGGAAGTCTGCGAGCCCAAGCAGAAGGGAGTTAAGAAGTGAGCAGATGCTTCACCCAAAGAGATTGGTTGGGGCAGGGTGGTGGGAGAAGCAACCCAAAAGGGACAAGAAAGATGGCACCTAGAAAAACATACATGAGCTTAATGAGATTGCAGACCTAGAATCTGACCCCCCCCCCATTTCCTTAATGCAGTGGTCTATAACCCATGGGTGGGGCATGGAGTCCTACCTGTTGGATAGTGAACCCTTATAGAAATGTCTGTTTTTTGTTGCTTTTGAGAAGATGCACTGGCTGCGCATAAGGGCACCACACCTCCTGCCCCACTTGGCATGCAAGCTGAGTGGGGCAGCAGGACAACCAGGCGAGGCCGCGCAGCAGTGCAGAGGATTCCTTCGTGACTTGTTAGCAAGTGGCTCGCTACAGTTCACTTCCTGGTGCTGGAGGCTGTCGTTTCCTGTCCTCAGCTTCGTTTGGGCTGCTGCCTCATGTCCTGGCAGCCTACTAGGGGCTGGAGGGGGATTCTGGGACTGGAAAAGTTGGAAATCTACCAGCCCCAACACTTTAATTGGAACCTCTCTCGTTATTTACTCTGTCAGCTTAGCAGTTCAACGCCACCACCATCCCCCAAATTTCAGCACAACTTACATATATGACATATTCCTTCCACTGCTGCCACCACTGAGACGCAATAAGAAACCAATTGTGCCCCGGCTGGAGTCCGTACCGGCTCTCTCGTTCTAACCAGCCCCTGAGCCAAGGAAAAAGAAAACACCCAATGAACAAAACGAGCAAACTTCACATTTGTAAAAGACTTGCCCAGCGCTTCTGGTTAAGTTCAGAGGTCTGGTTCACACATGTTAAAGAAACAGGCAGCAGAGGTGGAAGGAAGGCCTGCACTGTTTAAGATTGCAGGCAGTGGATTCCAGCTTCAAATAGTTTATTTGCATAAAATACTCCACAAACACAGAAAACTATCATACCAGAGGGAAAGGTTCTACTCTTGCCCCATGACTCGTGGTGCTGGTTTTCTACCTGTGTGTTGTTTGCCTAGGAGAGCATTTCAGTGGGTGACTGCATACCTACAGTCTCAAGTTGGGGAATCCCATTCGACTGCTCCAGGGGTCTGCCACTTCAGTCTCCTGCATGTCCAAACTGGACATCATCACAGCCTCAGTCTGATCCCATCCAGGCACCATCTTTTTAAGCTTCAGACAAGCTTCAGGCTTCCTGTTTCATCATTCACATCTGCAGCTGCTAAGCAATGCTGTGCTGGCCATCCAAAACCAGTATTCCAAAAGCATTTGGAAAAACTGCTGTAATTGCTCTGAGGATGTGCAATAGAATAGGATATCCATCAAGTGGGTAAACAGCAGCTACAGACCTCAATATGGGACTGAATGCTCTTCCCCAACCTCCTCCCAACTCAGATTATTTTAATAGTTTTGAGCAAGCCAGGATACAGATCAGAGACTGAAAGTAAACCCGTATTGACCACTGGCCGGAGCGGATGGCTCCCCCACTCAACAGAGCATATTATACAAGTCTGTAAACTGTTACTTACTCGTGTGTTGTGAGAATTGCTTCCAGGTTATCAGAAAAGTGAAGCTTTTGCAAATGAGACAAGGTTGGCTCCCTCTCCCCACCCTTTGACACAGAATGTCTGGGCTAGCAAAAGTATTTGTGAACTAACAAACACGAAAGGTTTTATTTGCAAAGATGCATTGGCAGAAGTAAAATGGAGGGGAGGGCATTCTATTCAAAGCCAGAGAAAAGAAAAAAATGTAATCACTGAAGAGTTTTAGGTAACCATACCTAATTATCTGACCTTCCTCTTCTGGAGTGGCTGGCCTTAATCCTAAGACTATATGGCACACCTAAATGGAAAAAAACAACGACACATGAACACGATGTGCAAACACATAAAAGACTTGAACATTTCAAGAGTGACTGTTAGTCCAGTCAATTGGTGCATATTGCCACTGTTGCCATTGGCCGAGCATCTGAAAGATCTTCAGCTTCCGAGGGACCCCCTGGACATTGGGGGAAATTGGTCTCAGCTACATGTGTGTGCACAGCAGCGGTGGTGTCCCAAAGAAATGTTTGCTGCAAAAAATTCAAAGGAAAAAGTTTCCCCACATTAAAAACAAATGCAGATTTCACTACAGGTCCCAGATGTACTTAATGGTAGATTACAGCTCAATAATCCTGTGCAATGCAGGGCATCAGATCTCTGTGGATCTCAGCAAGAGACACATGACTACTTTATGCCCTGGGCACTGCTATAAACACACACAAACAATAATACATATTATGACCCTTTTAATTACCAGAATACCTCTGAGCATCTAGAGTTGTCCTTCTCCATTAGGTTAAAGGTAAAGGTCCCCTGTGCAAACACCGGGTCATTCCTGACCCATGGGATGATATCACATCCAGACGTTTTCTAGGCAGACTTTGTTTTAAGGGGTGGTTTGCCAGTGCCTTCCCCAGTCATCTTCCCTTTACCCCCAGCAAGCTGGGTACTCATTTTACCGACATCAGAAGGATGGATGAGTCAACCTTGAGCAGGCTACCTGAAACCAACTTCCGTTGGGATCGAACTCAGGTCATGAGCAGAGCTTGGACTGCAGTACTGCAGCTTACCACTCTGCGCCACGGGGCTGCTTCTTTCCCCATTACTGGGAGATTTTGTTTGTTTCTCTTTTTTCTAATGGGCTAGCATTCAGCAGCAGTACGCCTCAGTTACACCACCTCATTCAGCTGCGTGTTAACCCTACATTTACACAACTTTGATATAATCTTCACAGGCAAGTTGTATTGTATTTTGAAAATAAAACAGCTTTATCTTGGGCCCGCAGTACAAGCCTACCTCAGAAATATTGCAGACACGGTTCCAGACCATTGTAATAAAGCGAATATCACAATAAAGCAAGTCACGCAATTCTTTTTATTTCCCGGTGAATATAAAAGATATGTTTACACGATACTGTAGTCTATTAAGTGTGCAATAGCATTATGTCTAAAAAATGTACTGTAATAATACTGGAAAAGTTTTAAATATTGCAAGCAATACCAAAATGTGACACAGAGACATGAAGTGAGCACATGCTGTTGGAAAAATGGTGCTGACAGACTTGCTTGAAAATGCTATATCTGTGAGGTACAATAAAATGAGATGCACCTGTAATGGTGACATCATTCCAAATTGCTAGAGAAACTGCACGCTTCCCTGGAACATGGGGCAGGTGCCACATTGGGGAACAGTGCCCAGAAGAGCCTCAGGTGGCATGTCAGAGAGCCTCAGGTGGCTCCTGGGCCACTGAGTCTCACTGGGCTAGGTTCTGGGGAAATGCTCAGAGGCCAGGGCGACCTGTTGCTTCTCTCCCCTTGGGCTGCTACACCATCTCCCTTTTGCCGCTTCGGAAGAACACTGGGTATTCCCTGGGAAAGCTACTGCCATCTTTCCTTCTAAGCCAGGTTAGCGGGCAAAGGCACGCGGTCCAGGGATTTGTTCTGAACACCTCTCCTGTCTTCCCCAATTACCACAGGGAAGGGGGTAGGAACCATACTGGGTAGCCACTTCAGGAACATTGCCTGTGCATTCTGGATCATCACCTGAGAATTAAGAGAGCCAGTGTGGTGTAGTGGTTAAGAGCAGTGGTTTGGAGTGGTGGACTCTGATCTGGTGAACTGGATTTGTTTCCCCACTCCTACACATGAAGCCAGCTGGGTGACCTTGGGCTACTCACAGTCCTCTCAGAACTCTCTCAGCCCAACTGACCTCACAGGGCGTCTGTTGTGGGGAGGGGAAGGGAAGGTGATTTAAGCCAGTTTGATATTTCCTTAAGTGGTAGAGAAAGTTGGCATATAAAAACCAGCTCCTCTTCTTCAGGATCTTTTCTAGATCCTTCGTAGCTGCCGTTCCCAGTCTCAATCTCCTTCTGATTTCTTGGTTGCAGTCTCCCTTTTTGTTTAAGCAGTGGGTAGAGATAACAGGCTTTGGCCAACCACAAATTTACTGCCACAAGATGACTGGAACACTCAGCAGTCCCAGACGTGCAACTGATTTAATTGGCAGACGGGCATCAGGGCACCCACAATCAATCAATCAATCAATCAATCAAGTTTTATTTCGATACAATATCAGCTCTGAATAAAAATCAAAGTTAGGTTAAAATAATAAAATAAAATAAAATAAGTTGATGATTCTGGGGGGGATGATTTGATGAAGAGGAGGAAAGATCTTCTATGGGGGAAGGTTTTCAATTAGCCGTTTATGAATCCCACTAGACTGGAGGCAAAATTTGGCTGCTTGAATGGTTATCTCCCAAGAGGAGTCTGCTAAGAGAAGGGAAACTTTAGTAGTGCATCCACAGGTGACTAGACCTGCCAGTGAAAATGGCAGTCACAGATTAAGCCAAAGTTTGGCTATCAGGCCCAGGTTACCACCTCCCTCTCTTGTAAGCCAGTTTGATTCTTCCTCAAGTGTTAGAGAAAGTCGGCATATTAAAACCAACTCTTCTTCTTCTTCTTTTTATTCTCTTGGTTAAAATTCCCTCCCTAGTTTCTAAGGAAGGGGCTGTAATTTAGAATACAGGTTTTCTAATATAAAGGTTAAGAGCAGTCATAACTGGGTCTTTGTGCATGTCGTACTGCACAGATTCCCCCACCACCCAAAAAAAGAGGCAGATTTGTGCTTTAAGGCTTTGGGATGTGTACAAATTAAACTCAGAAACAGTTGCAGAACTTTAATGATTGTTAGAATATTTTACAATTTAATCAATTTTAAGATGATAATTTTAACCAGGGGTTGCTTTTATTGATCTTACACCTTTATATGTACGAGCAGTCTGTGATTCTGTGGTGCAAAACTATTGAGTCTGGAAATTTTGATGTATTGGCACGTGATTGGTCAGTCGACCATATTAATAAATTTGAATTTGAACTCAGCACCAGTCAGGCAAGGAGAAGCATCTCACTCAAGTTTTGTTTCCGTGAAATAAGAGAGATCCTGAAACATGTCAGGCACAAGAGCCAACACAGGGCTTGGCATTCCACAACCGCAAACACGTAGGTAAAGCCCGTACAGCTGCCATGCAACAGAGGTTTCAGATTGTGTGGAACCTACCTGGAAAAGCAGATTTAAAAATTCATTGGCAAGAGCACTCTTCACACTCCAGATCTGGTAATCCTCCAGAGTGAGGTGGCCGAGCTGAAGCAACAGACAGAAGGCAGAGTGTGAGTATTTCATCAAGTGTTTGCCTCATATTTCACTTCCACTCTCTTTCATACATATGCAGTCATTACCTGTATGAACCTGGCCCTACCACTGAGATCCCTAGCAGAGGCACAGCATGATATGCCCCCTTTCTGAGGTGAAACGGCAACCGCTAATACAGGGCCTGTTCTGTCTGGCTTTACTTTCAAGAACAACGTATTTCCTAAGTGGCCATGAAAACAAACAGCCTTGTTCTCACTGATGCTGGTGAACCAGTGTCTCGACATCTAAGACCACAGGATGGAGCTCATAGGGTTGAACACTCCTTAATTATACACATTTTAAGGCTGCCTTTCTTAAGAGTCCCCAAGGCAGTAAACAACAGAAACATTAAAACAAGCCTTAAAACATGTCTAGATACATTCTAGGCTAGCCTGTCATGTTATAGGCTAGCCTAGAACTTCCTGGTTTTCTACTTATAGGGAGGGGGTTTTTTATTACAGAAAGGCATTCCATCATATGAGGCCCCCACTAACACCATCAAGTGCTACATAATGAAGTTCACAAGGGAGCTTTTTTTCTACTCTCTTCATTATTATATTTATTTAAAATATTTATTAGCCACCTTCCTTCCTACAGTGCTCAAGGTGGCTTACAATAGTAATAAAATGCATTTTATTTTTTTAAAAAAAACAAAACCAACGTTTAAAATCACCATTTAGGACTGCTTTAATTACATGCAGTTCTAAATAAAACAGTCTTCAGCTGCCTTCTAAAGATCGAAATTGATGGGGCCAGGCAGGCCTCCCTGGGGAGGTTGTTCCATAAACGTGGGGCTGCCACTGAAAAGGCCCTCTCTTGTGTACCCACCAAAAGAGCATCTTTGATTGGTTGTGTACCCACCAAAAGAGCAACTCTGATTGGTTGAGCAATCAGGAGGGCCTCTCCCCGCAATCTTAATTCCTGGGCAGGAACATATGGGAGACGACAGTCCTTCAGATACCCTGGTCTCAAGCCACATAGGGCTTTAAAGGTCAAAACCAACACCTTGAATTGGACTTGGGAGCCACTGCAATTGCTGTAATTCTGGGCTCACGTACTCCCGATAGCTGGCCCCAACCAGCAGTAGAGCCGCAATATTCTGCAGTAGTTGCAGCTTGAGAACACTCTTCGAGGAACACTCTCATTGATTCAAGGGCTAGATCTGATTGACCCAGGAATGGACACAGCTGACGCACCAGCTGAAGCTGAGCAAAAGCACTCCAGACTACCACAGCCACCTGGTTTTCTGACCACTGTGTCAAGCAGCACTCCCAAGCTGCGAACCTGGCTTTTCAAGGGGAGTATAACCCCATCCAAGACAGGAGAGATATGAAGTCCCTGGTCTCCCTTTCTATTACCCCGGAGAACCTCTGACTTGTCATGATTAAGTTTCCACTTTTTCACCCTCATCCAGCCCAATACTGACCCTCAGCCCCAATTCAGAACAGCAATGGGATCCTTGGAATTCGCTTGGAAAGGTAGGAAATGGAACCCTGAACTAAGCAGAGCTGAGCCAGCAGGTTAAAATTCACGGTCTTAAGAATCGACTTGAACATAATACAATAAAATGTTCATGACACGATGACCAAGCCACCTTACTTCTGTGGTACTCAAAGGTTTCACTGGTTGTGTCTGAACCATGAAAAGACAGTTTAAAGAGCAGATGATTCTTCAGTCCTGCAATGAACAGGAGAAAGCATATAAGCAGTTTCCTACCTTGGTGGTGTCATGAGTCTTCAAGACACTCTCTACAATGTCAGCTGGATTCATGTGAAGCTCCTTAGAAAAAGAAGAAGAATTATTACACATAGTTAAGAGACCGAGGGTTTCAAGAGTTGATCATGCCTACATAACAAAGCAGAAATATTCGGATTTTACAGCATCTCTGGATTATCTAGATTCCAGTCCAGCAGTACCTTGGAGACTAACAATATTTTCGGGATTTAAATTTTCGAGAGTTAAAGCTCCCTTAATCTCTGACGAAGGGAGCTTTGACTCTAAGCAACTGTATACTCCAAAAATCTTGTTGATCTTTAAGGTGCTACTCAACCCAAATCTAGCTTTTCTACTGCAGATCAACATGGCTATCCTACTGAAACTATCTGGATAATCTGCCAGTTTACAAGACTCAACAATCAGGTTGCAACCAAACTCTGATCAGTGTTTGGTAAAAAGGGCGCTTCACTCTGTATGAGACCAAAGTATCTTAAAATACAGGCTACTGAGTTTGCTGTTTGCCTTGCTTTTTACACATAAAGGCAGGTGATTCTGAATGTAGCTTACAGGAATGTCATCTGTTCGATTATCCTTCCATACTTCCAAAAGGGCAACCACCATTTCCTCGAGCTCAACACGAGATAAAACGCAGTCACGATCAACATCGAAAACCTTGAAGCAAACTAAGAGAGAGGGAGAAGCAAGGTTATTCTTCGAGCAAGACTCGGAGTGTGCTGTCCATGGAACTATAGCTCATCTCAGCCATAACAGGAGAGTGGTCAATGCCACACGGAGTCAACTCAACTCCAGAGATATGCTTATGTGCATCATGCACATGCACGCAGACGTGGGCTCTTCAGGTTTTAAGTATGAATCTCTAGGGCAGATGTCCTAGAGGTTAAGGCATAGCAGCAGTTCAACCACGTTGCACCCAGCCTGGGAGTCATCTCTACCAAGACTAGATGCAACCGCATTGTTCTCTATTGGTTTCACGAAGAAGAGTTGGTTTTTATACCCCAATTTTCTCTACCTTTAAGGAGTCTCACACTGGCTTACAATCACCTTCCCTTCCTCTCCCCACAACAGATACCCTGTGAGGTAGGTGAGGCTGAGAGAATTCCGAGAGAACTGTGACTAGACAAAGGTCACCCAGAAGGTTTAATGTGTAGGAGTGGGGAAACCAACCTGGTTCTCCAGATTAGAGTCTACCATTTTTAACCATTACACCAGGCTGGCTCAAGTTTTTGGGGGGTGAGAGTGGGGGGGTCTCATTTTTTGTTAAAACTTCCTTAAAAGTGATATGCTAAACTAAAGAAACAGATCTTGGGCATCTTAAAAAATAAAACAAAAGATACATTTACGTTGTACAGAACTCTACTCTAGCATGCTGGCTATGAAACTGAGTTACGAATTAGCAGATCCCTGGTTTGAGTCTTGCCTCTGCCATGAACTCACCTTAGGTGAACCGGAGTCTCTCAGGTTCAGCCTGCCTGCAGGATGACACTAAGACCTTCCTACCTTACAGGGTTGTTGTAAGGATCACAAGAAGACAACATATATCTGCAGCACTTTGGACACGTGAAAGTACAGTATAAAAGCACCATCGTCACCTGCTGGCAGGCAGCTGGCAACATCAGGGCATCCTAGTTGCAGGACCAACTACAAGCTTACGTTTTCATCTGCTGCTGGGCTTTGCAAATATAACACAGCCAGGGCCATTCAAGGCCATTCAAACCAGACCATTCAAACCAGACCACACAGATGCCATGATTATTTTGCAACAGCTCCTAACCTGATTCCAGGTATCTATCCAAGATCATCTGACAAATATTCTAATTGTGGCTAGCTCTGCAGTGTTCACAATCTGACGTTAAGACTAGCGGCATACTTTATTTTATTGTAACAGTGACAGATCTGTATTTTAAATGGTACAATTGACACAGTGCTAACAACACTGTTATGTTTGTGTTTGATTCTTGCTCAGAGACAGGATGTTTTGCTGTATGTACACCAAGTGTTTACTAGCCAGTTCCTACGGCCGATGGATAAACAAGGTATTTAATCATTCACCGGCCAATGCATTTAGACTTTATTTTTTCTCTTCCCACCTGAGGGCTGATCAGAAATCCAACCACCACCTCTAATATATAATTCCACAAAGTAATGCAAAATTAAGTAGCTTAAACCAGCTATTTCTTATTGATTTGTGAGAATCTGGAGGGCTTGTACATCCACTGGACAACAGGGAGCCAGACTGTAGATCTCTGAAGTCTCAGTGCCTGCTGCTGCTTCTCTGCAGCACAGCAAGGATTGTGCCGGGTTTGGGAAAGCAAGGACAGGCTACGGATGTGGGGAAAAATCTTGCCAGGTCCCTCTCTAGGGAGGAAAGAGAGGGAGGGAGAGAGAGGGAATGCCCTCAGGTCCAGAAGAAAGGTATGGACCACAGTACGGGGCATCAATGAGAGCAGAGGGCCTGCGTGGGCCTGGATTCTAGCTATGGCATTTCCAATTGCTGTCTCCCACTGCCCCCCCCCCCCACTTTGTCCCCATTCTGCTCTCAAGAGTTCATCAGCCCCAGGGCCATGAATTCAGGGGGAACAAAGGGAAGGAGGCAGAATGGAAAGTTTGCTCCTTCGAGGGCTGCTCCACTCATGTGAAATATCTATGCCGATATTTTTTAATTTGCATGTCTCAAGATAGCCAATATGATCATTCTAAACCAATAAAATGCAAGCAAAACAATAAAATATGGATGCCCTCGAGTTCTAGTATTTGGGAACAGGGAGAAAAAGTTCTCTTTCTCAACTCTCTCCACCTCATGCATAATTTAATAAATCTCTATCATGTCACCCCGCAGCAGTGTCTAAAGGGAATCTCCACATTTAGAGGCAGTCAACCTCTGAATTCCAGTGCGAGGAGGCAATATCAGGGGAAGGCCTCGACCTCTATGCCCTGTCCTTGGATCTCCAGAGGAACTGGCTGGTCATTGTGTGAGACAGGATGCTGGACTAGATGGACCCTCGCTGGTCTGATCCAGCAGGGCTCTTCTGATGTTCTTAAAACATGACCTGTTAAAAAATGGCAGAATTAAAGAATCTGCACTACTCTGCAATGGTGCATGCCAGTTAGCCAGCATGGTGTAGTGGTTAAGAGCAGTGGACTCTGATCTGGAAAACCGGGTTCGATTCCCCACTCCTCCACATGAGTGGCGGACGCTGATCTGGTGAACCGGGTTGGTTTCTCCACTCCTCCACATGAAGCACGCTGGGTGACCTTGGGCTAGTCACAGCTCTCTTTGAGCTCTCTCAGCCCCACCTACCTCACAAGGTGTCTGTTGTGGGTAGGGGGAGGGAAGGTGATTGTATGCCGGTTTGATTCTCCCTCAAGCGGTAGAGAAAGTCGGGATATAAAAACCAACTCTTCTTCTTAGCTAAAGGCTTTCTGGAATTATAAACCAACACACACACAAAATAGGTCTTTGATCTAAAAATGAACAAGAATGAACCTGACAGGCCTCTCTGTGAGTTCCCAAGGATGGGGGCCAGCATGGAGGAAGTGTGGCTCCCTTTGGTAACTTGTCCTGCCTCAGAAGGATGTGACGCTCTTGGAGAAAGTCTTGTTAGGCTGACTGACTCCCAGAGGGAGAGCCGTCGGGGAGAAGCCACTCTCTCAGGAAACCTGGGCCCAGGCCTTTTGTTTAAGGCTTTAACAAGGGAAGAACCAGCCCCCTGAACTGCAGAGGTCAACAAATGTGTGACCAAATGGGTGGGCCGCTATCAACCAAGAGCAAGAAACATACACCATTTTCTAGGAGCTCCCTGCTTCACAAAGTTACAATTAGAAGTGTGCAATTGTATAGTTCGGGCTGGCCCAATCTCATCAGATCTCAGGAGCTAAGCCCTGGTTAGTATCTGGATGGTAGACCACCAAGGAATACAAGGTCTCTACACCGAGACAGATTATGGCCAACTATCTCTAAACTCTCTTGCCTTGAAAACCCTACGGTGTCGCCATGAGTCAGCTGTGTCTTAATGGCAAAAAAATGGATATTGCCTCTATATGGATGGCCCAGGTTAGGCCGATCTCATCAGATCCTGGAAGCTAAGAAGGGTCAGCATTTGGATGGGAGACCACCAAGGAAGTCCAGAGCTGCTACACAGAGGTAGGCAATGGCCAACCACTTCTGAACGTCTTTTGCCTTGAAAAACCTATGGGGTTGCCGTAACCTGGCTGCTACTTGGTTTATTTATTTAATTTGGTTATTTACAGCCCGCCTTTCTCACTAGCCTCAAGATGGATTACATAGTGTAAATCAAGGACAATCAACATGACCACCAATTGGATATTGCCAGCTAATTAAATGCCAACTAATTAAATGCCTGGATCATCAATATCTGATACTGTGAAAGGCACTGCCAATACTTCCCAGTTCTACTATTTAGGTAAAGGTAAGGTAATCCCTTGTGCAAGCACCGGGTCATTACTGACCCATGGGATGACGTCACATCACAACGTTTACTAGGCAGACTATGTTTATGGGGTAGTTTGCCCATTGTTTTCCCCAGACGTCTACACTTTACCCCCAGCAAGCTGGGTACTCATTTTACCAACCTCGGAAGGATGGAAGGTTGAGTCAACTCTGAGCCGGCTACCTGAAACCCACTTCCGTCAGGATCAAACTCAGGTTGTGAGAAGAGTTTTGACTGCAGTACTGCAGCTTACCAATCTGCGCCATGGGGATCCTTTTAATTCTGGTGTTTAATTTCCAGTAAATACTGGAAATATCTGGAATCAGGTTGGGAGGCCTTTCTGCAGGTCTCGGCAGTCCAGGTCTACAACCTATTGAAACAGGGGCCTTTCAAAGGACCAGTGTAGCATGGACCAGCTGGGGTACGCTTCTTCCCTCTCCTGCCTTCTGCTGCATGGATGCACTTCCAAATATGTTTCCATTCTTTTTGTAATTTTGGAAAGAACATTATTATAATTTTCACTCTGTTTTGGGAGTACTGATATTTTCCCAGTATTTATTGAAACAGAAACTTTTCCAGACACAACTTTCCAATAGCAAACTCTTGATATATCACACAACTGATATTCTTGCCCTTCTAATATGGAATTAAAACGATAATTTCTGAAGAACACATCCCTGTTTACAATCCACACAACTGACAGGTGATGAGAAGCATATGCGTGTGGATGAAAGGGAAATGAACCCAATCCCCTCACTTAGGCCCTGCTCTTGGTACCCCACCCATGAAGCTCTGCCGGGGCCCAGACAAGTCAGGGCCTTCTCGCCAATGGCACACAGCCTGCAGAGCTCCCACCCCCCGCAAGGAGATTTGCTCGGTTCCCTTACGAGGATTTTGAGTGGCAAGTCATTTCACCTGAAAATGTTATATATATATACTGCAGTCCTAGCAGCCCCCCTGAATTTTCTGGAATCTAACAAAGCCAGAAGGGCGTTTGCACTAGCCAGAAGCCACACCTTACCCTCTGCTGTACTGGAGGGGAAATATAAGCAAACACTCTATGAACAGAGACTATGTGCTTGCCCACAAAGAGAGATTGAATCAACTGAGCACATATTGCTGGGGTGTGCTTTATACAACAAAATTCGCAGTGAAACTATAGGGCAATTGTTGGAAAGATTCCTAGGGAGATCTAATAAAATCAAAATAGAATATCTCCTATCGAATAAAAACCATCAAACGAAGGGTTGCCAGGTTTTGTGCCCAGGTCTACAACCTCAAAAAAACTAAGACGTGTTCTTAAATTAAAGAGTGGTATAGATTTTAAATCCATGGGGTTATTTTATTTTTAGTATTCATTAAGAAGCATTAGTATGTTAAATATGTTACGTTTATCTGTATTCATGGTTGATGTGTACCATGATTATTTTTAATTGTTCCCAATTTTTGTAATTTTGCTGTATTTGCTAGTCATGGACTGTAATAAATACCTTTGGCTTTGAGTGGCAAGTCAAAACATTGGCAATGTCATTTCAACCACGGCTTTTGGTTCCTTGCTGGGAGAACAGTTTTACTGTGGTCTGCATGAGCTCTGATCATTTGTTTTACACTGTGGTTAACTCCTTAACGGACAGAAAAGGGAATGCTCAAATGTTTTAAATAAAAATGAGGGAGCAGCAGAGAGACACGCAGGCAGGCGTTTCTGAAGGGTTGCCTGTGAAAGGCCTTGGAGAATGAAGCTATTTTGCAAGCTGAGAGGAGGCGCCAAGCGAGAACAAGGGAATGGAGAAAATAAAACATGCCAGTTTTCTCTACATGTCTGAAAAGCAAACATTTGTATTTCCAGCACAGAAACATCTCCTATTCTAAATATACATGAGTGCAGGCGTCAGCATCATAAAACGGTGCAAACAGTTTGTGTTCATGAATATTTTATCAGAGAAAAATTAAAATCCAGCCAAACACACACACGGCAACTGACAAACAAGGCAGCCCTGGATGCAGAACTGATTATAACTGGCATAAAATGGGGAAGTAAATCACAATACTAGATCGAATTAACAGAGCCCAGGCTTGATTAGGAATTAGTATTTAAAAGCCCTCTTATCTAAATGTTATGCAAGACCAATTTTTCTTGAGTTTTGCACCCTTATGGGAAGGCAGGATCGAGAAAAGAAAAGACGACGACTTTTAAAAATAGATAAAAGCAGACTGATACATTCTTTTTCATGAAAAACCCAAGCGCTGCTTCAGATACTGGGCAGGGGAATCAGTGGATTTGCCACCGGTTGTATGTTTAGCAGGCTGCTGCAGCCAACCTCTTCAAAGACGTACAATGCACACGTTTCCAAATGCATGTTGGTTGCATTCACACGTGGCACTGCTCTACACCTTTACCTCATTTCTCTAAGCGAAGTCCAACAGACTTCCAATCTATCAATTAGCTAAAATGCCGCAAAAGCAACGAACACCAATACAGCTACGAAAACAGCACTGCCAGCTGATAACCCCATGGATGAATTCCTCTATCAGCCAGCAAGTGTTTCTGAAAGCCTGAGAATGTCCACACAACAGAATGAAGAATCCTGTGACAGAGAGAAGGGCTGTACCACTTCAGGCTGACCTGGAGACCTATGAGGAAAGGCTGAGGGAGTTGGCAATGTTCAGTCTGGAGAAGAGGAGGTCGAGGGGGGGCATGATTGCTCTCTTCAAGTATCTGAAGGGCTGTCACTTGGAGGAGGGCAGGGAGCTGGTCCTGTTGGCAGCAAAGGATAGGACTCGCAACAATGGGTTTAAATTGCAGGAGGAAAGATACCGGCTGGAATATTAGGAAAAAAGTTTTACAGTAAGAGTTGTTCGACAGTGGAATCAGCTGCTTGGGGAGGAGGTGAGCCCCCCCCACACTGGCAGTCTTTAAGCAGAGGCCGGACAAGCACTTGTCAGGGATGCTCTAGGCCTGTGGTCGGCAAACTCATTAGTCAACAGAGCCAAATATCAACAGTACAACGATTGAGATTTCTTTTGAGAGCCAAATTTCTTAAACTTAAACTATATAGGTAGGTACACTGTTTATTAACTTGATAAACTTTAATTAAAGTTTTAAGTCTTATTTAACTATAGGTACACTGGGGAGGAGATGCTAGGGTTGCCAGGTCTCCAGCCACCACCTGGAGGTTGTGCAACCGAAACAAAAACTAGTGCCCCAAATGTGACTATTGGAAATCTCAAGCACTTATGGCAAAAACAGACAAAAATATGCTGATAAGTCAATCACTCTATTGTATATACAAAACGCAAAATGCAAAACTGTATAGATTCGCCATCCACCTTTACAAGTGAGCTAAGAGCTTGTTCAGCCAGAACAAATGTTCTGTGGATAATTTTATAGTGGACTGCCAACGATGAAAAAGCGTTCATGCGAAATAGGACTTTTACCGGAAACCTATTTTGGAGTTCACCTATACAGCTGCAAGGACTCCTTTACAAGTTGCAAGGACCTTGAAATACACGGGCTGTTGTTGGAGTACACTTACACAGCTGCAAGGACTCCTTTACAAGCTGCAAGGACCTTGAAACATACGGGCTGTTGTATTTTCTCCTTTGGAATTGATTTGTGTATAGCACTGTTTTGCATTTTGCGTTTTGTATATACAATAGAGTGATTGACTTATCAGCATATTTTTGTCTGTTTTTGCCATAAGTGCTTGAGATTTCCAGTAACCACCTGGAGGTTGGCAACCCTAGTAGAGGAAGGGAGGTGGGAGGGATGGAGAACGGAAGAAAGGAACTGGGAAAGGAAAGAGAATGAAGGAACTGAGGAAGGAAGGAAGGAAGGAAGGAAGGAAGGAACTGGGGAAGGAAGGAAGGAAGGAAGGAAGGAAGGAAGGAAGGAAGGAAGGAAGGAAGGAAGGAAGGAAGGAAGGAAGGAAGGAAGGAAGGAAGGAAGGAAGGAAGGAAGGAAGGAAGAGTGGGGGAGGGACAGAGAGAAAGAAAGAGGAAGGAAGGAACTGGGAAAGGAAAGAGAATGAAGGAACTGGGGAAGGAAGGAAGGAAGGAAGGAAGGAAGGAAGGAAGGAAGGAAGGAAGGAAGGAAGGAAGGAAGGAAGGAAGGAAGGAAGGAAGGAAGGAAGGAAGGAAGGAAGGAAGGAAGGAAGGAAGGAAGAAAGAAAGAGTGGGGGAGGGACAGAGAGAAAGAAAGAGGAAGGAAGGAACTGGGAAAGGAAAGAGAAGGAAGGAACTGGGGAAGGAAGGAACTGGGGAAGGAAGGAACTGGGGAAGGAAGGAAGGAAGGAAGGAAGGAAGGAAGGAAGGAAGGAAGGAAGGAAGGAAGGAAGGAAGGAAGGAAGGAAGGAAGGAAGGAAGGAAGAAAGAAAGAAAGAAAGAAAGAAAGAAAGAAAGAAAGAAAGAAAGAAAGAAAGAAAGAGTGGGGAGGGACAGAGAGAAAGAAAGAGGAAGGAAGGAACTGGGAAAGGAAAGAGAAGGAAGGAACTGGGGAAGAAAGGATGAAAGGGAGGAAGGATGGAAGGAAGAAAGAAAGAAAGAAAGAATGAGTGGGGGAGGGACAGAAAGAAAGAGGAAGGAAAGAACTGGGAAAGGAAAGAGAAGGAAGGGACTGGGGAAGAAAGGATGGAAGGAAGGAAGGAAGGAAGGAAGGAAGAAAGAAGAGGGGGGAGAAAGGAGAGGGGGGAGGACGAGGACGGAGGGGGACAGCAGGCCTTTCTCTGGCGGACGCGCGGCTGTTGAGGGGCCGCCTGGCCCTCCGCGAGCACCCTGAGGAGGAGGAGAAGGTGGCGGGCGAAAACGGCCGGGGGAGAGGCGCCTGAGGAGGAAGACGATGGCGGCGGCAGCCTGGAGCTGAACTTTTGGGAGCCGCCTGAGTGGGACGAGGAGGAGGAAGGCGGCGAGGAGGAGCTGCTGCTGGAGCCTGGAGGAGGAGGCCCGGCATCGTTGCTGCTGGCCTCCCCGCCGCCTGTCAGCTGTTGGGGGGCGAAGGGGGGGGAAGAGGAAGAAGCCAGCCACGTGTGTGCGAGGCAGGAAGCCTTCAGCCCTGCTGACGCGCGCACGGTGGGGGGGGGAGGTGTTGTGTTGGCGCTCTTCCCTGCCGCCCCCCTCGAAGGCCCCTGCCAGTGGCAGCAGCACCGAGCCCAGCCCGGGGGATAACAGCGGGGGCAGCGATGCCAGCAGCAACGAGGCAGGGCCTCCAGGCTCCAGCAGCAGCTCCTCCTCGCCGCCTTCCACCTCCTCGATCCCCTCGAACCCACATGAGCAAGCGCGGGGCCCAGCAAGGCTGAAAGCTTCACGCCTCATGCAGGCACGCCCACAGCTGGCTTCCTTCTCTTCCCCCCTCCCTCACTGCCCAACAGCTGACAGGCGGCGAGAGGAGGTTTAAAGGGCGCCGCAGCATTCCTGCACACTGCGGCATCTGGAGCAGTTTCAGGGAGAGCCGTGTTGGCCCGCATTTCAATGGATGGGCCCTGGTGCTACCCCCGGCCATTCTCCACGGGGTGGGGGAGAGACAGCGCACCCGCTCGCTTGCTCTCTCGCACTTGCTCGCTCTTGCTTTCTCTCAGGCGCGCCAGCTCTGGACAGGAAACTCGCCTCTGCTCTCTCTCTCTCTCTGTCCGGCGCAAAGGGAGCAAGCGCAGCACGGTTGCCGGCGCGAGAGCAGGGGCTCCAAACCAAGTGGCAGAGCCGCACTCAAGGGGCCAAAGAGCCGCATGCGGCTCATGAGCCGCGGTTTGCCAACCACTACTCTAGGCTGATCCTGCTTCAAGCAGGGGGTTGGACTACATGGCCCCTTCCAACTCTATGATTATATGACAGCGGGGGAGAAGCAGTTTCTGAATGCTTCCCTGCGCAGAAGCATCCCTGCAAGAAGGAAACAAGCACACCAAAGAGCAAGCTGGATCACAACTTTTTTTCCCAGTGTGCTGGTTTTTACTTACAGGGGTTCATTCACATGGGCAGGGTCTAAACCCAGCTTTCTTCACTAGCAGTCTAAGTAGTTCAAGTCCACTCTACCATGTCAGGATCCAACCACCTCATTCTGATGGATGCATAGACCAGGCCTAAGAGACGTCTTTTGGCTAACTTCCTCTGGGAAGCTGCTCCATAACCATGGGGCTGGCACTGCAAAGATCCTGCTCCTTGGGATTCAGTCTCGCGCAAAGATGACCTTAACTGGTGAAGGGAGAGGTGGTATCCAGGGCACAGAGATCCAGGGTGTGGAAGGACTTACAAGGATTCAGACAACTCAGGTATAACCCAGAGAAGGAGAAGAGTTGGTTTTTATATGCCGACTTTCTCTACCACTTAAGGAAGAATCAAACTGGCTTACAATTGCCTTGCCTTCCCCTCCCCACAACATACGCCCTGTGAGGTAGGTGGGGCTGAGAGAGTGTGACTAGCCCAAGGTCACCCAGCTGGCTTCATGGGTAGGAGTGGGGAAACAAATCCAGTTCACCAGATTTGCCTCCACCACTCATGTGGAGGAGTAGGGAATCAAACCCGGTTCTCCAGTTCAGAGTCCACCGCTCCAAACCACTGCTGTGTGAAGAGGCCCTGAGCATTCTTGCCACACACACTCACATTTTTGCCTTTCTGCCACCGGTCCCCTACAGCAGGCTGACAGTCCACAGGAGATTTCTTTGAAGTCTATGTGGTTGTCACGGTTTTCATCAAAGGCATTAAACAGACCTGCAAATGACAGAAGCATTGGAAGGTGCACACGGGTCCCACAATCAGCCTGATTCTAAGGGCTGACTAAATCCCAGGCTTGCAACTTCCATGCCCACCCTCCAAAAAAGACCACATAAACAAAAACAGGGCAGCAAAAACCGGCTCTTCTGTGACACCTATCAACCATTCAGCTACCCCTTCCCATTAAAACTTCCAACCATTTATGAGAAAGTATGTCCTCTCGCCTACAGGAGAAAGAAACAATTTGGAGGGGGAGCAGGAGAAAGGATCATCTCCAGCACTGTTACCCCTCTGCAACATTTACCTCTCCCACATTCCAAGGAATGGTGAGTTATTCTGTCCTTGGCCAGCCTCTGGCAGCGACTCTCCTGACTTGCAACCTGATACTGAACATGCTTTTAAGGACGCATCCTCAGCCAAAGGATAATTGCCCACTATTGTTCCCTGCTGCGCCAGGAGGAACAGTCTCTAGAGTGAAAGTTTAAATTGCCTCCCAGGCCAGCCACACCTTCCTTCTTTGGAAAACAGAAATCCTGAGTCCAGGGGGACAGACTGGAGATCTTTCATTTGCTGAACCGATGACTGACATCCCTTGGGAAGAACTGCTAATTCACATTGACCTTTCAAGATGGAGTGGCTTCTGAGTTTTAACAAACAATCCAAGATGGAAATAACCCCCCTCCCAAAAAAAATTCACAAAAGAGAGAACCATGAATTTTTCATACCTTCGCCCAGAGAGGGATGGATTGGAGGAGAAACCAAAGGGCTGAACGTTTCCAGATCAAAACGCCCCGTCCGCGATTGAGCTTTCAGGAGCCAATACCGTTTCTCGAGATCAATGATATCCGATTCTTCCACTGCGTAAAAACCGAAAGGAAAAAGTTAGACGGCTGAAAAGGAGCTGTGAAACAGTATTTCCAAGTCACTGCAGGAGAGGCCGCCCAGAGCCGCTCCCCAAGTCCAGATCTTCCACTGGCCAGCTGAGCCAAGCCAAGGGAGAAACACACAAAGCCACAGTCTGGAGAACTGATGTTATGAAGGGGCAGCGATATTCTGGCCTTTAAACTGTTTTGTGGTCTCCTGTCCTCAAGCAGCTCAATGCCTGGGCTCCTTTCCCCAATCCGGTGAGGAACCCACAGAGAAAGAGCCTTGGTTCACTTACCGTGAAGGCTTCTTCTGCTCGTAGGTAAGAAGGGCGTCTTCATTCCAGGTTATTTTCCTTATTTGCTAGGGAAGGCAGGATTCAACAAAAATGTAGGCCTTCCGGTTCCCCGGGGGAAATGACCCCCTCCCATCGGAATGCCTCAGTAGTTGAAAAGCTTAACATTAATCATCGAAAAAACTATTACGATTTTAATTTTGAAAGAAACATTTTTCCCCCTCGACAGATAAGGTAACGAAAGGAGCAAACGACTGGAAACGAAAACACCTTTAAAGGTTAACATGAACAATTTCACTCAGGACACCCTCCCCTATTTATTTATTTTTAATTCGGTGTGCTTCTGGCAGGAACTAGGGAGGGGAAGACGCCCTTCTTACCTACGAGCAGAAGAAGCCTTCACGGTAAGTGAACCAAGGCTCTTTCTCGCTCTATGTAAGAAGGGCGTCTTCATTCTGGGACCTACCAGAGCTGTTAATGAATTAGGGTGGGGAGTTAGTCCTCCTGCACTGCCTGAAGCACTCCCAGGCCGAAAGCAGAGGAATCTGTGGAGAAGGTATCCACCTTGTAGTGTCTAGAAAAGGTTGACAAGGAAGACCAAGTAGCGGCATTGCATATTTGTTCCAGCGACACCCTATGTCTGAAGGCCATAGTGGTGGCTGCGCTCCTAACGGAGTGTGCCGTAATGGTGGACGGAGTTTGTATGCCGGAGTTTTTATAGGCTTGGAAAATACAGGCCTTGATGTTACTGCTAATGGCCGCCCGGGACATAGCTCCGCCTTTGTTAGGAGCCGTCAAGGAAATAAAGAGGTGCTCTGATTTCCTAATCTGTTGAGTTCGACGGATGTAGATGCGTAGGGCTCTTTTAACATCCAAAGAGTGCCACTCCCTTTCCCTTTGGTTGGAAGGGTTTGGGAAAAAGGTAGGGAGAACAATCTCCTGCTCGAGGTGAAAACGTGTGTGAACCTTTGGAATGAAAGTAGGATCTGTCCGAAGAACCACTCTGTTCTTATGGAAAACACACAGCTCCGGCCGTACAGAGAGAGCTCCGAGCTCTGATACCCTCCTGGCCGAGGTGACGGTGGTAAGGAAAAGAGCCTTCATGCGGACCCACTTGAGGTCGACCTTTCTGAGAGGCTCAAACGGTGACTTAGTCAAGGCTTGTAACACGGTGCGTAAATTCCAGGAAGGGAACCTATGAACCACCGCCGGGGATGACAGCTTAACCCCTCTAAGAAAAGCGCGGATATGAGGGTGTTTTGACAAAGGGTATCTTGCCACCCGAGGGACTAGGGTGGCTATTGCGGCCAGCTGACGTCTCATGGTGGAAACTTTAAGGCCGAGCTTTCTTCCATCTTGAAGAAAGGCTAAAATGTCCGCCACCCTAGGTGTTAGAGGATCTTTGGCGTTACGGTGGCACCACATGGCGAAAACCTTCCAAGTAGCTCCGTATATTCGTTGAGTGGCTGGCTTCCGAGAAGCCAAGATGGTATCTACAATGCCAGAATTGTATCCCTGATCTATGAGGTCTCTCCTTTCAAGTGCCATACGGTTAGTCGATACCACCCGGGGTCCGGGTGGCAGATCGGTCCTTGGGTTAAGAGGTCGTGTCTGGACGGAAGTCGCCAGGGAGGTTGGATGGACATCTGTTGTAATGCCGGATACCATGGCCGTCTTGGCCAGTCCGGAGTTACCAGCAGTATCGTGGCTTGGAGAGTCCGAATACGTCTGATTACCCTGGGAATGAGAGGCAGAGGTGGAAAAGTGTAGAGTAGTCCGGTTGGCCACGGGGACAAGAGGGCATCTATTTTCTCTGCTCCGGTTTGGTGATACCTGGAGTAAAACCTCTTGAGCTGGGAGTTGGCTGGAGTTGCAAACATATCCACCTGTGGGACCCCGAATCTGATGGTGATTTGGTGGAATATTTCCGGGTGCAGGGACCACTCGGCCTCGTCGAGGTGTTGTCTGCTGAGCCAGTCGGCCTGAACGTTCTGGACTCCCTGTATGTGTTCGGCAGATATCGAAGCCAAGTGGGACTCTGCCCACTCTAAGATCCTGGAGGCCTGCTTGTGTAGGGAGGACGACTTGGAGCCCCCCTGTTTGTTTATATGCGCCTTCGCGGCTATGTTGTCCGTCCTTATGAGAAGGTGTGATCCCGCTATCTGAGGACCGAAGTGTAAGATGGCTTTCCAAATAGCTGTTATCTCTAGGAAGTTGATGCTTTTCCTGAGATGATTGGGTTCCCAGAGGCCCTGAGTTGGTTGACCGTGTAGAGTCGCTCCCCATCCCATCAGGCTGGCATCCGTGAACAGTTGTACGGGAGCTTCGTGGATGTACTGCAGCCCCCGAGATAGATTGTCGGGAATCGTCCACCAAGTCAGGCTCGCTCGGACCGAGTTCGAGAGTCTGAGGAACTTGTGCGTTTTCTTGGCAATGTCCTTCTGGAAAGGGCGGAGGAACCATTGTAACGGTCTCGCCCGAAACCGAGCCCATGGCACTGACGGGATGCACGAGATCATGTGCCCTTGGAGCTTGGCTAATGCCATGAGGCGAAATGATGGAGCAGATGCTGCCTGTCTGGCGAGAGAAGAGATGGATTGTACCTTCTCTGTCGTGAGGATGAAAGAGCTGGTCGTAGTGTCGATGACGACACCTAGATGTGTCCGCTTCTGTGAAGGAATCAGTTGACTTTTGCTCGTGATCCTGCAAGATCTTGAGTACGATGTTGGTGTGGATCCGACTCAGCTCCTGCGTAGGAGAGGATATGAGGATGTCGTACAGGTACAGGTGCACCTGGACTCCCAGTTTGCGGGCCTCTACCATGAGGGTCACTAGAATCTTGGTAAAGACCCTCGGGGCGATGTTAAGCCGAAAGGTAGAGCCCGAAACTGATAATGTTCGTCCTGGCAGGAGAAGCGCAGGAACTTCCTGTGATTCTGGTGGATGGGAACATGGAGATACGCCTCGGTGAGATCCACCGAGGTCAGGAAGGCCCGAGGAGTTAAGGACTCTGAGATGGATTTTAGAGTTTCCATCCTGAACCTTTTGTAGATGACGAACTTGTTCACCCATTTGAGGTTCAGGATGACTCTCCAGTCCCCGTTTTTCTTTGGAACCGTGAAAAACACAGAATACACCCCCAAGCAGCGCTCTGAGAACTCGACGGGCTCTATGGCCTGTATGTCTAACAAATGGCGTATTGCTTCTTGTGTGCGGATCAATTTTTCCTTGCCTAATGGTTGTGTTTTGGACATGAACCTTGAAGGTGGGGTCTTGCGAAACTCTATTAGGTATCCTTGATCGACAATCGAGGACACCCAATGATCCGCCTGGGATGACCTCCATGCCGCCAGGAAGCGGGTGAGACGGCCCCCCACCGGACCGACGGAGGCGTCATTGCTTGGACTGTTGAGGTCCATACCCGGCTCTGTCGGAGGGCTGGGTGGAACGTTGAGACCTGGAGTAACGGCCTCCCCTTCGAAAGGAACCCCGGAAAGAGTTCCAAGAACCCCTTCGTTGTTCGCCACGAAATCTGTTGAGGGTGTGGGAGGAGCGAAAGGGACGAAGGTTTTTTGGTCTTGCTTATAGCTCTTGGGGAGCGCCTTCTTTTTGTCCCTAGTCTCTAAGATAGGGTCAAGTTGATCACCTGTGATTCAGACAGGTCCAAGGCCTCTAGTGTCTTAGTTAAGAGGGAGGGGAAATCCTCCTGAGAAAAGAGCCTGAGCTGTTTCTCCTCCGGTTTTGGAGGATCCTCCTCTAGGGGGGAATCCTCATCATCCTCCCCGTTCTCATCCTCTAAGAAATCTGGGGAAGATTGGGGCTGCATGACTACTGTCTGTCTGGGTTGGCCAGAGGATTGGCTGCTAACAGCGTTCTCGTTCCCAGGCCCCTTGTGACTGTGGATAGTACTGGGTCCCTCCAGGGGATCCTGACAATCCTCTGTGCCTCTAATGGAAGGCGTAGGGGTCGCTTGAGCCACCAATAAGCCGTCCACAAAAACGCTCCTAATGAGCTCGGTGAGTTCAGCCCGTAAGGCAGCCAGCCCCCCACCATCTGAAGCCCCCGCGACCGCTGGTACGTTACCGGTGGCAGATCCCTGCTGCGAAGTCAGCGGTCTGTGGGGAACCTTGCCGCCGCCAAGGAGGACGTGGCTAGAAGCCGCGGCATTCATAAGGGGCCCCGCCGCCCCCGGCGGGTCCGCGGAGCAGTCGAAAGCCTCCGAGACAATTGGCGTCCGGCTAGCAGCCGCGCCTGCCGTCTGGCTAGCAGCCGCGCCTAGTTTCACCCGCTCTGCCACGGAGGTAGCGGCGAGTGCAGTAGGTGACCGGCTAGCAGCCGCGCCTGGGTCTTTCTTCTTCTTCTTAGCTTGCTGCGCTGGGTCCGGTTTTTTCCTTCGTTTGGGGTTGGCCCCCTTAGAGGAATTAGAGGGTTCCCCGCGGCTTGGGGATTCCCCGCGGCTTGGTGCTGCCGCGGTAAGGAGACCCGGGTCCAAATCCTTGGATGAAATAAATTCGTCCTGGCCGGGAGCCGCCATTTTCTTTAGGCGGAAAAAAGGCTATCTCCAACCCTCAGGGCCCTTCACACCCGACAACAAAGGACAAAACGGACACAGACTAAATAAGGACAAAAGGTAAGAAGAGGGAAAATACAGAGGGGAAAAATCTTTGGAAAATGGGAATACTTCCCTGTTTAAATTGCTAAAGAGTCAGTGAAAAAATGGCGGAGCCCGCCAGAAACCTCCTTCCCTGACAAGGCAGGAAACAAAACCGAGGCATTCCGATGGGAGGGGGTCATTTCCCCCGAGAACCGGAAGGCCTACATTTTTGTTGAATCCTGCCTTCCCTAGCAAATAAGGAAAATAACCCGGAATGAAGACGCCCTTCTTACCTAGAGCGAGAAGACCAAGGAAAGCTCTCTCACCTTGGAATAATTTGGCTGTTTGTACCACCAAGTAAAAAGAAAAATTTACAACACAGAGAAGTTATTGTGGGCTAAAAGCAGCCTTTAAAAAACCAGCAGTTCCTCTCAGGCTTCATGTGAGGAACTCCCAGCCACCTAAGGCCATGGGCAAAGAAGAAGTGTTGGTTTTTATATGCCGACTTTCTGTACTACTTAAGGAAGAATCAAACCAGCCCACAAACACCTTCCCTTCCCCTCCCCACAACAGACACCCTGTGAGGTAGGTGGGGCTGAGAGAGTGTGACTAGCCCAAGGTCACCCAGCTGGCTTCGTGTGTGTAGGAGTGGGGAATCAAACCCTGTTCACCAGATCAGCCTCCGCCGCTCATGTGGAGGAGTGGGGAATCAAACCTGATTCTCCAGCTCAGACTCCACTGCTCCACACCACAGCTCTTAACCACTACATCATGCTGGCTCCAAAGATGGGTCGCTGGGGTGACCTGAAATTTCATCACCAGCAGGGTAAGCCTTGAGCACACTCCAAAAGGAGAACAGATTGTTCTGCATATTGTGCTACAGTGCAGCATCATGAATTAGAAAATGGCTCCCCCACTGGGGTTGCCAGGTCCCTCTTCGCCACCGGCGGGAGATTTTTGGGGCAGAGCCTGAAGAGGGCGGGGTTTGGGGAGGGGAGGGACTTCAAGGCCATAGAGTCCAATGGCCAAAGTGGCCATTGTCTCCAGGTGATCTGATCTCTATTGGCTGGAGATCCGTTGAATTAGCAGGAGATCTCCTGCTACTACCTGGAAGTTGGCAACCCTATCCCCCACCCGTCTGCTGCTTCTCCATTGCAAAACCCCTCCATGAGCCAGCGAGAGAGAGATTTGCGAAGCCTCTTTGAAAAACGGAGTGTGACAGCCAAACTCTGCTGGCTACCAGAGAAACAGGAAACTACGAAGTTCAGCCAAACACTGTGAGCCTGTGGCTATATTTTAAACTATTTTAATGGGTTATTATTTATTGTGTTTTAGACTGTGTAAGCCGCTCTGAGCCAGACCTTTGGGTTGGGGAGAGCGGGGTAGAAATGTAATAAAATAATAAAATAAATAAATATAGGAACTGGAGCAAGGCCGAGCCATAAAGGTAACCACAGGCTTGGTTTCTCTTTGCACCAGCCTTTTATTTGAGGGGCTGTTAAGATACACACTTGTCAGTTTTTACCACAAAATTTCTATTTCCAACAGAGCATTTAGCCTTTTCTTTTCCCCCCTCTGCCGCCCCCCCCCCAACAGATCAGGTTCTCTTCCCATACGAGTCTTCAAATCAGGATATGAAATTGAACATGGTTTCCTTTTATTAATTTACTTTTTTATTACAGCCATAAAAAAGGGGAGCAAACCCAAACAAATCTTTCTTTTGTACAAGAGAGACAAAATCTGTAAGGTTACACAACCAGCGTGCTATAAATAAAATCATCTTCCGTAGCGAATCTTTTTGGAAGAGAGCCTTTTCTTGCGGTATTGTCAATTTGGAGGAGAATGCAAAATGGTGAGAACAGCCAAAGGCCACTGGAACCCACCTACTATTTCTGCGGGATGAAGGATTTCTGTTGGCGGAATAGCAACTTCTCCACCTCCCCCCCACCCCCCGAACAGAAGCCGTAAATGCTTACCAAAATATTGTTGGGGGAGGGTCAGAGGTCTGCCATAGGATGGAGGAATTGGTGAAAATAACCCGGGCCTCCCCATTCCAAAGATTCTACCTGCTTACTGTAAATTTTTAACTGTCCCCAAATACAGAGTGCTTTTTTCCAAGGCCAGATTAAATGCACTGCCATTGGGGGAGTTAGCAGGCTGATTTTCTGGGGTCCCCTTTTCTGAGCAACTTTGTGATTGTGGATCAGGGAGTTTGGACACTGATTGGCATTTTTTTGTAGATTGTAAAAAGCATGATTTCTCCAGAGACAAATGGATCACAATATACATTCAGAGGTGGGGACCTGCCCTAAAGCAAGATATAGTGGCAAAGTTATTGGCTGATACTGACCCAAATGTAACCCTCGCTGTGGCAAAAATTTTATCTGTTTTTTAATTGTACCTCTTTTTAACTGTATGGTTTAGATATTATATTTTTGTATGTATGGTTATTCATGTATTATGGAATGTACTGAATTTGTTTTGCTTATGATCTGTTGGTCCACAAGCATAAAGAATGGAATAAAGGAAAGGAAAATAAAGGAAAGGTGAAAATAACCTCCCCCCTTGCATGGGTTGAAATTTTAAATGGGATTCAATTCCCTGTATCGAACTTATCCCTCGCCCCCGCAAATTAACAGTATTAAAAGCATAGAGAACCTACATTTTCTAAACTAAACATAATTAAGAATGCTGCATTCCAAATATATTCATACCAATCTGTTAACTGTGGAGGTACTGAAAATTTCTAATATGTAAGTAACCTTTTGTTGTTGTTTTTGGCTGTTAAATGATTCCAACTCATCATCTGCAGCAGCGTCTTTTAAATAGCTCAACAGAACTATTTTTGGATGGGATTTTGTAACCCATCATCTCTTCAAGCCGTCCTAAAAATTTGGTTCCAGAAAGCCTTAACAGAAGAGCAGGTCTAAAGCATATGATCGTCATCAGCACGAGTTAGGTAGAAATGCCTGTAATTATTAGACATTCCAAAGCTTAATCCTGCAAACCCAATGGTCTGTTTTCAGAAAGCCACTGACCAAGAGAACATGGCCTGCAGGCTGAGGGTCTCTAGTTTGATTCCCAGCCTCTCCAGTTACTAAGGATCCCAGGAAGCAAGTTTGGGAAAGCCAAAATCTCTGCCTGAGACCTTGGGAGAGCCGCTGGCAGTCAGAGGAAAAAGTCCTGGACTCCACAAACCAGTCATCTGATTCCGTGTAGGGCAGTGTCATCTGTTCAGGCATTACAGCCACCTATCTAACATAAAAAAACAACAACATACTAAGCTCCTTCCCTGTTCATTGGGACAAGCGCTTCCACAGGGCATGTCCCAACTGCAGACGTACTCCATGGACTGGGAAGACAGCAGAGGCATCTACGAAGCTGGAGGAGGTGGTGCACCCAAATCAAGTTAACTCGGATGAGAATTTAAGCCTCTAGGAGTGCAAACACGTCGCCGCCCCCCCAAACACACCCCATAGAGGTGCCGAAGGGAGCTTTGACTCTTGAAAGCTTATACGCTGGAAATCTGGTCTTTAAGGTGCTACTGAACTCGAACCTTGCTCTTCTACTGCAGACGTACACAGCTACCCGCCCGAAACTGCCTACAACCACAGTCCCAAAACACTGAACAAAACATGCATGGTTCAGTTTGACTACGTTAACTGCTTTTCATGTTGGTTTTGATTGGGCAGCATGTGACTGATCCTGTGCACAGCGACCTATCCCATGTACAGGTGAACATAAGTTTTTCTGGAAAACAAAACATGAATGCCAGAATACCTAGCATGGATCAAGCATGCATCTAACTTCAAAAGGAATGTACATCTATGAAACTATAAATAGGATCACTGCTTATGAAGACAGTATCTGATCATTTCCCATCAGATACTGTCCAATCAAAACTAACAAGAAAAGCAGCTAACAAAACCACAATGAAGTTATTCTTGAGATAATAGCAAAACTCCCTACAGCCCTGACCATTTCCTTACTGGTATCATTTTAGATTCTGCTCTATAGGCCCCTGCCCCAAACAGCTAACCGCCTAAAATTTCCCATAACAGAAACAGCTGAGATAAATGGAATAAGGAATGCATGTTTTGTTCAAATAACCCAGCTTTGGCTCAATTTCAGCTGAACGTAGGGACCGAGGGCTTGTGTCAAAAACTTCCTGAAAAAGGTGGGCTTGGAGGAGGGATCTGAAGGAAGCAATAGACGTGGAGTCACATCAGCATTCTGGGAGGCAGTTCCCCACATAACAGGCAGTAAGGGAGAAAGTGTGGAATTGTTCAAGGAAGCAGAAGACCTCTGGAAGGTGGAGAAACAAATATCGCAAGCAAGAATGTATTGGGATATGACAAAGGAAGGAGATAATTCTAGTAGTAGCATTTGAGGAATCCTTGAGTATAATCAGTCAGTAACAGGATTCTAGTAGATTTGCTCATTGTTCCAACTCTGACTTTTAGCATCTAGTTTCTCCAAACTGTGATGGAGAAGCAAAGACAGGAAGGGGACTTGGAATGAAGAAGGGGGGACCCCAGCAAGGACAACACGCACCTACTAGGAAGAGAACTGGTCTAGGACAGCTTAGTACCTACAATAATCCCAGACCAGCTATATATGAATATGAAGCACATATATGAATATGAAGCACATTCCACCACGCCAAGGTCACCCTGGAAGAACCAGGTCATGCAGAACGGTCTGATAAGGGCGGGTTCTTCTTAATGTTAGTCCCACTTTGAGGAGGTTGCTGATTGGGGAATTAGCTGTCTCACTGACTCCACCACATATCTGGAGCAATGTTGGCGCAGCAGAGCTACACTGTTATCACATCACAATGGTGTCATCCAAAATTTACCATGCAAGGCAACTGCCATCCCTTGTTTCATCATGGTAGCACTGCCTTTGGCTGGCACATGCTACAAAAAGCACTTGTAGTCTTTTAATAAACATCAATCTAGTTACCAGCTCAAGGAGAGGATGCCATATATCCCTCAGCAGCTACTGAGAGCTTGAAAAATAACCCTCTGGGTAGAGAATGCAAATACAAATTGAACCATTTGGAGAACACGCTTAACTTCTTCAAGAACATACAGGCTCTCTTCATCAGCATTTTCACTGCTAAGTTATCTGCGAAAGTTGCAAAACGCTCGAGGCCAGCGTACATTAAGCACTTTCCAAACAATGAGACCATCTATATTAAGCCTCACCATGCATGATCTCATTCCCAGATGGTCGTGAGCCCTTAAGTCCACGCCGGATTCATAACAGGATTAAGCTGCAGCTCTTTGGACTGATTACCACAAAGGCCTAAGCAAAAAAAAATAAGGCATAGGCTGATGGCACTTGGCTCCCGCTCCCTCTTGCCAGAATGGGCAACCACGATGCACAGTGGAGAAATGTGTTTTACTTTGGGAACTTGGACTGTATAAAACCTTCATCTTGAGTTCTGTAAAAAAAATTCTCCTCTTTTAGCAGAGAACAGGTGAGGGGGAGTCAATTCAATTGTTTTGCAGCTTCACGTCAGCCACCTTTTGGAAACGCTAATACAGAGGTGGGGAACGTCAGGCCCAGGGGCTGTTTAAGGCCTGCGAAATCATTTGGTCTGGCCCTTTGTGGGTCCTGGCAGATCTCTAGCTCAGAAGGATCTAAGACTGGCAATCTGCCCCCTCCTGCGGACAAAAATAGCCTCTATTCAAGGCGGATGTGAGTTTGTTTTGCCGAGAAAAGGAACCTTTTTTTCCCCTTGCAGAAGAGTCATTAGCTATGGAGCTGCTAGGACCGCCCAAGAAACTGTGTTAACCCTTTTCCACCCGGGCCGTGGAGAAACGTATTCCCTCTGTACTACAAAAGGGCTACAAGAGGGGAAGAAGTGGCAACAATGGAGGGGTTAAAGGCGGCAGGGCCAGAATGCGTGGGGGGGGGGGTTCTTAGCCAGTGTATCCTCATTTCATCCCTGCAGGCAAAGGTAGCAGGAGCAGGATGTAGAATCTGGCCCCAACCATGCGGAGCAGGAGCAACTCCAGCATGCAGCTGGATGGCTACGCTCGGCTAGTGCAACAGACATCCTGTGCCACCAGGTGGGCGAGTGTGCCACCGGTTGGATGCCTGCCTGTTTGCCCGTACCGGGGGGGGGGGTCATCTGGGGCAGCTGCCTGCTTGGGGCTTGGTTGGCTAATTTTTAAGTTGATAATTTTGTATGGCCCGTAAATGATGTTATAAATATCCAAATGGCCCTTGGTGGAAAAAAGATTCCCCACCCCTGTGCTAATAGCTCTCTGGTGGGAGACAATGGGATGGTCAATTGGATGGTCAAGGCTCCCTCCCACTAGAAAAGTGACATCTACTAGGGAACAGAGTTATGGAGGTTGAAAACCCCAGAGAAGTCTTTTTCTGGAAACATCAGGAAAAGCTTCTTGGAGCTGCCCTGCCCCACCCAAAGGGGTGAACAGAGATGATAAAACTCCTTGGCACAGAGAAGAGGGTCTCTTTTGTGCTGATTCCATCAGACTCCAACTGAGTTCCTGCTGAAGGTGGCCACAGCAGCCCTGAACAAAGAATCCAAGGTAATCGGAACTTCTTAGAACAACAGCAACTTTCAAATTAAGGAGGCTGCCTGAGAATAGCATCAGCAAGGACATGTACAGATTGAGGGACAGAGGAACTGAGGGTTTACAGTGTTCTTTTGGATCCTTTGCTCAAACTGTTGCTGTGGTGAGAGCGTGTGTATGAGTATTTTCTTTTTAATAAATGTTTTATAACTTTTAATGCTTGTAGCTGCTCTCTGTTCCAAACAGACCTCCACCATTTTGGACACACAATCTTAAAATGAGCACTGGGAGAAGGGGAGGAACAATCAGTTGGCAAGTTGCTACTTTCCCAGTGTGCACAAGTGCAGTCCCCATGGTAACTACTCTGGTTAGCAGGAGACACAGATCCAAGGTGAGGCCTTAGGACAGCAATGAAGGGAAGGCAGCTGAGAGTCCTGTTCCTCTCAGCGGGTCGTGGTAGTAGTGGTTGAACCAAGCATCCTTGGGGAAGGCATTCCAAAGGCAAGGAGCCACCACTGAAAAAGCTCCAGCTCTGGTGGTTACCTGCTTCACTTCCACAGGTTAGGGATCCAGAGAGCAGCTCTTGAGCAGAGGATCTTTGGGAGGAATTCCCTTGGGAGGCATATAAGAGGCACTCCCTTCAAGGACTCTATTATGACCAACTTCAGACTTTTCTGGACTGAGCTTCTGTGTACTGGCCCTTAAGCCAGCCATTTGTTCAGGACTTCCATGGAGCCACTTGATTCAGTTGTTAGGTACAAACAGCATCATCTGCACATTGGTGGCACCTCACTCCAAATCACCAGATGGTCAAGATGGACCGGTGCAAGACCACACAGCATAAATACTACAGGCTCAAGCAGCAGTCCCACAGCACCACTTTCTGAAACCAGTCAGTCAGATAAAAGTGAAACCCTCAAAGCAACCTGCCCCCTCCCCAAACCCAGTCAGCCTCTCCAGACAGATAATATGGCCAATGAGGATTTAAAGCTGCCCAGAGGTCCTGGAGAATCAACAGAAGTGCACTCCCTGATCACTCTCCTGCTGAAGACAGTCAGTAAGGGTGATTAAGGCCATTACTACCCCAAACCCAAGCCTGAATCCAGATTGAAAGCGGTCTACATAATTCATCTCCTCCTAGACCATCTGAAGCAGCGCAGCCACCACCCACTTGAGCACCTTGCCCAAGAACGAAATCCAGACCCTGTTATCCTAGACAGGCAATTTATTGGGGGAATTAGCTGGGGAGACAGAGCGAGAAGGAGGGGTAGCTGGATTGATAACCTGTGTATACTGTGCCTGGGCTATTCCCTTGAATACTGATTGATTGCTGGGATGGGTGCAGATAGGGTAAGTAATGGTCTGCTTGGAGCGCTGATAGAATCACCTTAAGGTGACACAATGGAGATTAGCTAGCTCCATTGTTAAGCCAGGCACACCTTAGGGCCAGGGGAAAAGTGCAGCAGCGCAACTACCTTCCTGCCCAGGCTTGAAAACAACAAGATGGATCCCCAAACTCTCTAAGGGGCATCCATTTTGTAGGAGCAGTGCCCTGCTTTGGTGTCAGCCTTGGAGACTCCCTTGCCTCCAACGGGCTCCTTGCCTTTAACAGGAGGAGGGTCCGAATGCTCACAACTCCCTCCCCCCAAAGCACTAATTGTCTGAGGTCACCCTGGTCCAAGTCTGCCCTTTTCTGCTTCTTTCAGAAATGGCCTGAACACTCACACTCCTCCCATGGCAACATGCTTATTATCTCCCAAACCCACTCCCCAAACCCAGTCTGGCTAGATACCATCAGCTGTGATTGGCAAAGCTTGAGCCTAGACATGTTGGGCCACACGCCTATCAGCAGCTTGTCCCAGGTCATCAGCTCTCTTCAATGGAAAGTCATCCACGGTGTAGTGGTTAAGAAAGGTGGTTTGGAGCGGTGGACTCTGATCTAGAGAAGCAAGTTTGATTCCCCATTCCTCCACATGAGCAGTAGACACTAATCTGGGGAACTGGATTGGTTTCTTCACTCCTACACATGAAGCCAGCTGGGTGACCTTGGGCTAGTCACAGTCTCTCAGCCCCACCTACCTCACAGGGTGTCTGTTTTGGGGAGAGGAAGGGAAGGTGATTGTAAGCCGGTTTGATTCTTCCTTAAGTGGTAGAGGAACTCGGCATATAAAAACCAACTTTTCTTCTTCATCCATACAACTTGTACTAGACTACGCTCCAACATCATCCTGAAATTGAACGGTACCAACAGTGGCACTTAAGCTGTGGCGGGGGTATTTGTTATTTGCCAGAGTCACAGCAAGCCAGTACATTTTCCAGCTCTGTCTCTTCAGGGGCCTGAAACATCAACAAGAAGGCCCAGAAATTTCAGCTTTGCTTAGAAGTCATCCATTATTTGCCACTGCTGCCAAACTGTTCACTTCCTCCAAGTCTTCAAGCATGCACAGAAAAACCAGGGAGGGAGGAAAGGGATGGAATTAAGTTGCCCTGGAGAAGACAGAAACATTGAGATGTGTGCCGTTTCTGTTTTTTTCCTAAAAGTCAGATGAGACCCCCTTCCACTCCGTCCTCTGCACATGGCAAAGGACCTGGGGGACAGGCCCTTCTCCGCCACTTGGCACCAGGCTGTGGGAAAGCAAAACAGCAGTGCCAGACCCTGCCTGCTGTGAGAGCAAAACGCCCTCTCTGCTCAGCCAGCCCTCTTACTTCTCAAGCCTCCTCTGTCAACTTGAATCATAGTTAAGCCCTACATTAACACCAAAGACTAGCCAGGATTTGAAAGGAGAACTCAAAGCTGGTTAGCAAAACTGGGTTACTATTAACTACAACTAAGGCTGGCACTGACTGAACACATAAATGCTATTAAGGCTAGAGGGAGAAGGAAGGATGTGTGCATGGAAGGGGGGCAGGTGGTCTACTCCCAGTGCCTTAATTAGATACGCCGATCCCGGCCAGCACCATTGACAACTCTTCCACATTCAAGTTTACCCAAAAACAGACATTTAAACCAACACAACTTGGGACAGAGTTGAGTGGCCTGATGCCCCAAGGAACATGAGGGCTGAATTTAGCAATGACAATATAGTTATTTGCAACCCACCACCGCTAGAGAAGCTCTGCCAGAATCAACAGACCTACACAGATATAGGTAGTAAATGGCTCTCTGAAGGCCTCACATCTCAGCACTCACATCTTATAAGATCCAACAAGACCAACAGGGACTCAATTTCATCTAAGTGCACGGCAGACTGTAATGTCCAAGAGAAGAAGAAGAGTTGGTTTTTATATGCTGACTTTCTCTACCGCTTAAGAAAGAATCAAACTGCTCAAAGAAACTCCAAAACCAACCTGAATTTGCCTTTTATGCTCTGATCAGTTGTCTAGGTGGGATTTTTCCACACAGATTAAGTTGTT
This sequence comes from Euleptes europaea, assembly GCF_029931775.1. Taxonomy (NCBI): domain Eukaryota; kingdom Metazoa; phylum Chordata; class Lepidosauria; order Squamata; family Sphaerodactylidae; genus Euleptes; species Euleptes europaea. The sequence continues at coordinate 31,788,659 of NC_079330.1, read as the reverse complement.
ACTAAACATACCACAAGGATAAGTCTGCTTAGGTCTGTATATTTTCTCCTCCTTTAAAATCAGTTTATTGCAGGATTAAAGAAAAGTTGCCCAGATTCAACAGGCACAGTATTAAGTCAGCAACCTACAACTCAGTAATTTAATCTAGAACGAAGCATCTCTGAATAAACCTCTATTTTTATTTTGACCCAATTCCAGATAATCTGAACAGGTTATACTGAATTTTAGCAGGCAACACAAAGATGCAAAATTAGACAAGTGTAACATTTCTCACACCATGCCTATCTAGTTCCCGCAACACCGCATTCCTTGGTTGGAAAGGTCTCTCCCTGGTCCCAATCCAGACATAATAAAGCATCACAAACATTACAAGCCATCTCGTATCTCACACCCCCAAACACCTCCCCCTATTCCCCAATTTATCTTACCAACCTAAAGGGGCAATTCTCCTGGGCTCCCAACAGCAGCAGCATACCATATTCCCATCATTTTTACCAACCCTCCCTGGCCTGCACCAACAGTTGCTATGAGAGTTTTCAGCCAGGGGCGGTCATGCAGCCAGCGAGAACCATCCCGCATCGCCAAACCAGAAGCCTGGTGGCCAAAAGACGGATGAGCGAGATCCCCTCAAGCTCAAGCTGACTTGTGTCACTTTCAAACAAACAAACCATCAAGGAATGTGCGGAACCAAGATCTGGTTAAGGTGACACGCGATGACCCAGCAGCTAAGAGGATCAGCAGGTAGAGCAACGCAGATTAAGCCAGGCTCAAGGGTTTTACACAGTGCGAGGTCTGGAGTTTCTTAGGAGCCTTTCGTCCTCTCTCCCCTTTTGTTATCAAGAACATACACAGGAAGGCCTCTCTTCAGGAACACACATTATTGAGTCCTCTCATGATGTCTCAACAGGGACATTTAAGAGAAAGCACACCCTAGAAAGGCTTGTAAAAATGTTCACTACCCCAACTGCTCTTCTCTGTATTACTTGCCCTTGCTTCAACGAGGGGCTTAAAAAAATCTCTTCTTTGCTTAGTCACCTCGACGTGATCTGTGTGTGACATGGGCAACCAGGGAAGTGCACAAGGCTGTTGCAGATGAAAGGACCAGGGCTGAGCGTGGCTTACCTAGGGCCACCAGGTGAATTTGCGGCTGAAATGGCATTTGAACCGGTGACCTCCCTAATCACAGTCCAGTCCCTTAACCATTACGCTACACTAGTTCCCACGATAATGTTGTCACCAGGAGACTTCACGCAGGCGCTTCAAGAAACCAGGGGCTGCAGGTAACCGACTGTTAATCAGGTGCCACCTACCACTACTTAAAAGAGACAGGATCAAGTGGTCTGAAATAACTTTGGGGCAATAATCTCCTACTGATTGGGATGCAGAGCCCCCAAACCAAGGGGTCCCATAATTAAAAAAAAAAAAAAAAACATCTTAGACCTGTCTGCAAGTTTCAGTCCCAAGACCTTGGGTGACCAGGTGGAGAGTACAGCTCCTGTACCTTAATATCTGCACAAGAAGAAGGATATTGGGGAAGGTCTCAACATAGAAGAATGGAAGAATAAATTGGCAGAATATGCTGTTGCGGCGAAACTAACTAATTTAGTAAACAAATGACATAGAGAAGAATGGTTTCTAAACTGAAGGTTTTATAGTACTTACGTGAAAACAGCATAAGATGAGTTCAATATGAATAATATTAAATATGTGTTTTAAAGATATTTTTTGTTTAGTATAACTAATATATAGAAATAGAGAATAAATATATCACATTTTAGAATGCTAGAGGTTAAACTGAGATAAAAGACATATTCCCATCCAGTGTATATACTTTTTCTTCTATATAATTGAACAGTATATGTAATTATTGATGCATTATTGTAATCCCCTATTTCCTCCCCATCCCTTTTCTTTTATGTTCACTCCTTTATTCTTTTGAAAATGAAAACAGACAGACAGAGACAGACAGACAGACAGACGGACGGACGGACGGACGGATTTTGGTAGGTGGGGAACAAGAGCTGCCCCCGAGGATCTCCCTTCTTCATGACTGTTCTGAAATCTTCCGCATTTGACCTGGCTCCCTCTGCCTCTTTTTCTTACAAAAGAGTTTTTTAAATGGTAGTGAGCCCATGTCAGGACACAGCCCATTTCTGCAGAGCTACTAACTGGAGGTACCAGTGCGGTACTCAGTGCTAAGATCTCTCTTGCATACATAACACAACACAAACATAACACAACACAAAGCAACACTGTACCCCCAATCCCAGAAATGCTGCTCTCTCTCGGTACTGAACAGAAGACAAGAAAAGAGTTGGTTTTTCTCTACAACTTAAGGGAGAATCAAATTGGCTTACAATCACCTTCTCTTCCCCTCCCAACAACAGATACCCTGTGAGGTAGGTGGGGCTGAGAGAGCTCTAAGAGAGCTGTGACTAGCCCAAGGTCACCCAGCTGGCTCCCGTAGGTGCAGCCGCCGCTTCCTCCCCCGGTGCTTTCAGCCAGCTGAGTCCAGAGATACTTGGTGAGAAGCAGGGTCTGCATGCCCAGCACCAGCGTAGCCAGCAACAACACCGGTTCCACTGCCTGCAGGCGCATGCAGCCGGGCACGGAGGAGGGCAGCCACGTGACCCCCTCCTCAGGCGAGCCTGCTGAAGGCAGCTTGGCCAAGGCTAGCATGAGGGCTAGCAGGCTGCGGAGGCGCCAAGACTCGACATGACGCCACGGCGAGGGGGTGGTCCTTGGCCCGGGCGAGGCAAGGCAAAGATGAGGGCTGGCTTCCTTGCTTTGCCTTGGGAAGAGCACACTGACTTTTGAGCTCCCCCGAACTCTTTATGGGTTTGGACATTCAGGATATACAAAAACCCCGGGTGGCGAGGAGAGGGAACAAAAAGACAGTTCGGAGCATGGTGGGAAAGGCCAAAAGAGGATGATTCCTCTCCAATGATGAGTCGGGAGTGGGGAATCAAACCCGGTTCTCCAGATTAAAGTTCACCACTCTTAACCACTACACCACGCGGGCTCAGTGGCACATGCTATGGTACGATCCCCGACACCTAAGATTTGTTATGTTATTTAAGTGCCCTGGCATGGGACTTCACAAAAGTACCTTCCAGTGATTAAAGCTTCACAGTGGCTCGTAAGATGCTTCTCGGGCCTTCCCCTGAGAGCATTTTGGTGGAAATAGAGCAGATTTCTCCTAGTTTAAGCCTAAGGGTGAATCATGCAGCCACTATGTGTTTTAGTTTAAGATTTACAGCCCAACCAGACCCCAGGGGTCAAAGTGGGCAATGGCCTTGTATAATATGGAGACACCCCCCTGTCTTGAAGCCTCACCATCCAGTTCAAGCAAAGAAAATATGGTGGGGTGGAAAAAACCTTGAGGAGGGATGGGCCATAGTTCATTGGAGAACACACTCGGCAAGCAGAAGGTCCCCTGTTCAACCCCTGCCATCGCCAGTTTCTTATTTATTATTATTTATTTAAAACATTTATTAGCTGCCTTCCTTACAGAGCTTAAGGCAGCTGTTTTGGGATTTTTGGGAGGGGTTGTGCCGTGAAGCTGACTTAAGGCAACCCCGAAGAGTTTTCAAGGCAAGAGACATTCAGAGTTTGCCATCACCCGCCTCCACGTAGCAACCCTGGGCTTCCTTGGAGGTCTCCCATCCAAATACTGACCAGGGTTGACCCTACTTAGCTACTGATATCTGACGAGATTGGGATAGCCTGGCTTATCCAGGTCAGGACCACGGCAGTTTACGACACAGGTAACATATACAAAATATAAAACACATATAAAATAAGAACTGGGTTTGATTCCCCACTCCTCCACATGAGCAGTGGAGGCTAATTTGGTGAGCCGGGTTGGTTTCCCCACTCCTCCACATAAAGCCAGCAGGGTGACCTTGGGCTAGTCACACTCTCTCAGCCCCACCTACCTCACAGGGTGTCTGTCGTGGGGAGGGGAAGGGAAGGTGATTGTAAGCCGGTTTGATTCTCCCTTAAGTGGTAGAGAAAGTCAGCATATAAAAACCAACTCTTCTTCTTCTTCTGTGCAGGGGGTTGGACTAGATGACCCTAGTGGTCCCTTCCAACTCTATGATTCTTCTTCTAAGAAAAAAAATAGCCTCAGGTATCCAAAGTTTGGGCAACTGGGAAACAGGGCTGGACCCCCCACCCCCACCCCCGGCTATGCAACAAACTCAGGTGGCATCAGGAGTCTTTCCCACAGTGGCAGCAACCATCACTTTTGACACGCCAGCAGCGCTTGCAGGATGTTCAGAGTGCTTTGCTTGCAATGCTTACGACAATGCTTACTGCAATGCTTACTGCAACGCTTACGACAGCTCACTAAAGATTCAAGATCTGTATCTCCTCAGTAGAGGTGATGACAGGGGAATGGGCCGTGGGCAAGTGACTACATGGCGGAGGCAAAATTCGAATTGGTACACCAAGCTCTTTAACTGTTATGCTACACAAGCATGCGCCTCGCTGGGAGCCCGCATGATAAAGGGAAAGCCTTTATTCTACTGGCCCATGTGCTGGTCTACCTGACAACGTCCCTTCAAGTTGTCTAGCAGCTAAGGTCAGCATCTGTCACCTGACCTCCTTTAACTAGAGGTGCCGGAGACAAAACCTGGGAAGTAAGTGCGCTACCACTAGACTATGCTCCCGCCCCTAAATGAGCACATAAAACTGCCTTACATTAAGTCAGACCACTGGTCCACCTCCAAAAACCTCTCCTGTTGGGAAGGAATTCTCCCAGCTTAAGACGGACATCTCTGTCCATGCTGCTACTCAAGATCCTGTAGTATACCCTTGACCGAAGAACGGTACACTCCTTCTATCTGGGATGGTCGTCCTCTTCCACCGAGCGCACAGCTTCAGGAGGGACGCACATGGAGCAGTAAGAGAGGTAGGGGACACCCGCCTAGCCAGCCAGATCAGCCGAATCAACCTTGGAGATCAATGGGGTGACAGATCACCCTCAGATCACCCTCACATCCACATCCGGTAGTCAGAGATGCCAGGAATTGACTCTAGGGTGTTTTTTTATGCAAAGCATATGCTTTACAATGAAGAAGTGATCAGACAGCTTCTTTATCACCAAACTCCTAACATGACGAGTGTCTGACTTAAGATGTTTCTGAGTCCTCTCTGCTTAAGATCCATTGTAGGATTTAACACAGAGAGACATGCTCCAGTTCTGTTCTGTCAAAGAAAAACAGTTACAGAATCGTTCTAGCCTCAAAATTCATCTTTATGTACTACTTATCCAACACTGAACACTCCACAAAAACTAAGAAATGTGACTCTAGCTGGAGGTTTACAATCTAGCCAACATACACATAAATAAAGGAACCAAGAAGGAAAAGGGATAATATCCGCCAATTAGGATTGCCAACTCCTGCTTGGGAAATGCCTTGGGGTAGTGCCTGGGGAGGGTGAGGTTTGGAAAGGGGAGGGATCTCAACAGGTTACAATGCCATAGAGTCCCCCCTCCAAAGCAGCCATTTGCTCCATGGGAACTAATCTTGACCATCCGGAGACCAATTGGAAGAAAAGGAATGCTGGGAGTGAAGAATTCTAAAATCTAAATATGCTAAGTGTACACAGTCCCGGACACATCGCAAGGAAACCTTAGTTTGCACACTTTTTTTTTTTTGGCTGTCAAGTCACAGCTGACTTATGGTGACCCATAGGATTTTCAAGGCAAGAGATGTCAGAAGGTGGTTTGCTATTGCCTGTCTCCACGTCAGGAGGACCCTGGTGTTCCTTGGAGGTCTCCCATCCAAATACTAGCCGGGGTCAGGGCTGAGAGTGTGTGACTGGCTGAAGGTCACCCATCAAGCTTCCATGGCATGAGTGGTCATTTGAACCTGGGTTTCCCAGTTCCTAGTCCTTAACCACTACACCACGCTGGCTCACATAGCCTGGCATTATTAAAAATCTGAATGTGAGGAAAAGGCCTGGATGTTCAATGTCCCTACAAAGGGGGGGGGGAACCAATTAATTAAACCAATCCCAGGCCACTGAACTGCTGTGCTAACTTTCAAGTGCAACAACCCCCCCATGGAAGAATATTTATGATTTAAATGAAATGGAACAAAATTTGATTAAAAATGGCACGTGTGCGCAACTTTGTGTGACTTTCAAAAATTCCCTTTGCAGTTTTGGGTTGGGAAAACATAACTGTAGTTGTCTGCCTTCTACAACATAAATGTTATTTACAAGTGAAAACATTGTAATTCTTTTTTATGTTTTTTCAATAACTTGGCTCGTTAAGCAGATTTAAATGGAACCACTGAAGTTTCACAATAAACGCTTGCTGTCTTCCGTTCATTCCCACATCCCCTCCAAAAATTAATAACTTTTTGCCTATTTTCAAACAGGGCTATTTTTCATTCCTATGCCAAAGTTACTCAGATGGGTTTTAATAGAAAAGCCAGCAGAAGCCAAAAAAAAAGCTAAGCCTACCAACAGGGGGCACCACACAAAGCAACACTACCTGTGACCTGTCAAAGGTAGTTTATAGTACAGCATATTTGGGTTTTTTTAAATGATCATCATCCAAAATCCATCTTTGTCTAAAAAAATCAGAATTTGTTGAAACAGTAAAAAGGAGCAACAGAATCTCAGAGGTTCTTCAAAATCTTCCTAAACTTCAATCCAAGAAGAAGAAGAGGGGCAGCAGCTCAGTGAAAAGGCATCTGCTTGGCATGCAGGTTCCAGATTCAATCCCCAGCACCTCTAGTTAAAAGGATCGAGTAATAGATGATGCAAAAGACCTACACCAGACCAATGGTCAGTCTAAGCAAGGTTTCACTTATAGAGGAGCTGTGGCTCAGTGGCAGAGCACCTGCTTTGCACGCAGAAGGTCCCAGGTTCAGTCCCCGACATCTCCAGTTAAAAACGACCAAGAAGTAGGTGATGAGAAAGACTTTCGCCTGAGACCCAGAGAGCTACTACCAGTGAGAGGAGACAACTGAGCTTGATGGTCTAATTCAGAATAAGGCTGCTTCAGGTGTTCAATATTGATCTGCCTTTTCTGGAACCCTGTCCCAGAGCCTCAGAAAATGCCGCTGTCTTTACTGCTGCAAATCTAATCTCCCTGGGCTTTTACTCTTATGAACACAGAATGACCCTGCTGGATCAGAAGCTTCTGGTTATTGCTTGGCAGCCCTCCAGGGGCCTTCAAGAAGCCCAAAAGGAGAACAGGCCCACCCCTACTGTTGCCCCCCCAGCAAACAGAATTCAGAGCCATACTGCTTCTAAACATGGAGGCTCCATTTAGCCATCTTAGTTAATAGGTTCATTAGCGGACTTCTCTCCCCCATGAATTTATTGAATCCTTTCTTCAAAGCCAAAGTCGGCAACAACTGCCACAAGTTTACAATCCACTGTGTGAAGCAACACTCATTTGCTTGTCCTGAATCTACCGCCAATCAATTTCACTGTGACCCCCCTCCCCCCCCCCCAATTCTTATAATATGGGAGAGGAAGGAAGTTTTCTGTCCACTTCTTCAAAAGCCCACATAGTTTTATAAATCCAAACCTAGTGGTGAATCATTACAAACAAAATTAGTATTTTGGCTTTCATGGCAATGAAATGCCTTCGCAAAAAGCATGAGCCGATCTCTTCCCCCTTCATGCAGTTCTCATGCAGCAGAAATTCCAGGGCTCCAAAAACCCAGAAATGAGCTTCAGCCCTGGGCAAGCTTGGCACCTACCACCTGGGCTTGCCAAGGTCCTGGGGCGAACCCAGCCATCTATTCTGGAAGTAACAGTATGAATGACAACACCATGGTCCAGCCTTTGCCCCTCTATGCTCTCTGTATCTCCTGCCTCCTTTCAAGCTTTCCATGACCACCGAATTTGCATCGTACATGTCACAAAAACAGACTTCTTTTTACGACTTGCAGAACGCAAGGGAAATCAGAGGCACAATAATAAAGCTTTGCACAGAGAGGGGAAGGAGCAGAGAATCTCCCTCACAATTCCTTGAGGCCTTTAGCCCCATCAGGCAAGTGCAGTATAGCCATTGACAAGTGTGGGGGGGGGGGGAGTATGTGTATGGGAGAACAACTGCTGTTGCTTGGCAACTGGCTTAGGCCATTTGCAAGCAGGGTCATCAATGTCTGGGCGTCACTGGCGTGGGTTTCCAATCTGAAAAAATGCAAACAAGCGACATCCACGTCTCTGGACGCTCGGGGCAACTCTGATTCTCCAAGCAACAGTCTGGAGGGCAGGAAGTATATTTTGTTGGGCACACACATAAACACATGAAGCTGCCTTATACTGAATCAGACTCCTGGTCCATCAAAGTCAGTATTGTCTACTCAGACCAGTAGCGGCTCTCTGGGGTCTCAGGCAGAGGTTTTTCACATCACCTACTTGCCTAGCCCCTTTAAGTGGAGACGCCGGGGATTGAACCTGAGTCCTTCTGCATGCCAAGAAGACTCTACCACTGTGACAGCCCCTCCTCCAAAGGGTTGCTATGTTATACTTTGAACACATGAAGCTGCCTTATACTGAATCAGACCCTTGGTCCATCAAAATCAGTATTGTCTACTCGGCTCTCCGGGGTCTCAGGAAGAGGTCTTTCACATCACCTACTTGCCTATTCCCTTTAACTGGGGAGGCCTGGGATTGAACCTGGGACCTTCTGCATGCCCAGCAGATGTCCTACCACTGAGCTACAGCCCCTCCCCAACTGCCCCTCTGGTGGGGCTCTGGAATGAAGCCGGAGCAACCCAGCAGGAAGGACACCGCAGTTTTGGAGCACGTGCCAGGAGGTGACGTTCCAAGCCCCAAAGCAAGAGGGGGAGACTGAGCGTAGAATCCCTTGACTACTACTTCTCTCTTACAAATGGAAAAGATAGGCAAACTTTCTGCCGCACCTGAATCTACATTTGGCGAGGACACCAGAAGCATGCCTGCCGGGCCTATGAAAAGCCTCAAGGGCCAGAGCATGAAAGCAATAGCCCTCCTCTACCATTGCCACCCAGGAAAAGGAATTTATTTATTTATCTATTTCTATCCTGCCCTCATCCCCGGCTACGCCGGGCTCAGGGCAGCTCACATCACCAACACATACCACACAATAAAACCGTATACAGTAAAAAAATTAAAATTCCTTGAAAAAAATAGGCATGAATTTCTAATCCGTTAGATCAGTCAATCAAGTTTTCTTTCGGTACAATATCAGCTCTGAATAAAAATCAAAGTTAGGTTAAAATAATAAAATAAAATCATAAAAGTTGATGATTCTGGGAGGGATGATTTGAAGAGGAGGAGGAAAGATCTTCTATGGGGAAAGGTTTTCAATTAGCCGTTTACGAATCCCACTAGACCGGAGGCAAAATTTGGCTACTTGAATGGTTATCTCCCGAGAGGAGTCTGCTAAGAGAAGGGAAACTTTAGATCCGATCTCCCAGGAAAGGATGACAATATGGGGAGAATGTACTGCGATCTTATGTCTTTGTAGAAGGGACATTGCAGCAGAACATGTTCTATTGTTTCCACTTTCTCTGTTTTGCATGAGCATAGACGTTGATGAAAGGGAGTACGGAGATACCTGCCTTCCAGGAGAGCTGAAGGTAAGGCACTGAAATGCACAAGAGTAAAGGCCCTTCGATATTTGGATACTTCCAGGAACCAAGGTAGTCTGCAGGGTGGAAAGGTTTGATGTATTGCAAGATGAATCTGAGCCCTATCTGATTGAAGGGCATGGTCCAAGAGTCTCTGATTGTTTCCTTGGCTTTTTGGTGTCCCAATGGCAATATGGCTTGAGGAGATCAAATCAAATGTATTAATACAATCAACTGACCAATCACATGCCAACACATCACAATGTCCAGACTCAATAGTTTGGCACCGCAGAATCACAGACTGCCCGAACAAATACAGGTGTAAGAGCAATAAAAAAAATGCCTGATTAAAATTATCACCTTAAAATTTAACAATTGTAAAATATTTTAACAATCATTCTCTAATAAAGTTCTGCGTATTTTAATAGCAACAACGCAGAACTTGGCAGTTTGGCGTGTAAGCTGAGGATCTTCTCCTAATAGAAGCTTCTTTGCCAAAAGTACAACTGACTCTTCAGGGAATTAACCAAGCAAGGGGGAAATAAGCTTTGATTTAACAGTAGAACGGGCAACATAACAGTGCGTGTTCGATGGTTGCAATGTCCCCTGTCCCACATGGACAAAACCTCTCTGATCTAGGGATCTTCTTAAATTTTTCTTCTAAAACAGCCGATGTAGGGGCTGGCATCTGGCAAGGGTAAAGGCCTTCCTAATCAGTTAGGTGAATTAGAACAGTGGCACTCATCAACAAAATATAGGGCCTTGGTGGCCTGAAGAGGCAGTCAAGACCCCCAATTGAGAATTAACGACTATAGGCCTGGCAAAAAATCTCCGTTTTGCAAACCATGCAGAATTTTTTAAGGTCCCGACAGGACCCAAGTTTCACTGGTAAGGTAGTTCCACAAGACCGGGGCCAGGACAGAAAAAGCCCTGGCCCTAGTTGAGGACAGCCGGACACTCTTTGGGCCGGGGATCACCAATAAGTTATTAGCAGAGCGTAAAACTCTCTGGGGCGGGCATACCAGGAGAGAGGGTCAGAAGCAGTATTATCCAGGTCCATCAGCATGCCTGTCCCACAGGAATTTGTCTAAGCCCAGGGTCGGTGAACCTTTTTGAACCTGTGGGCACTTTTGGAATTCTGACACAGGGAGGCGGGCACGCTCCCAAAATGGACACTGCAGGAAAAGGTGCCAACCACAAAATGCCAGAGAGCAAGGTAATATACAAGTAATAGTAAATCTTCAATATCATAGGCGGCAGCTCCGTTTAACAGGATGCACACCCTATCAGAAGCCCTGCTGGGCAAAAGTCCCACCTGGCCCCACCCACTTTCTAAATGCAACTTGGTAGCCACCAGGAAAATTGTTGCTGGGCACCATGGTACCCATGGGTGCCACATTGGGGACCCCGGTCTAAGCCCTTTTCCAAGCCAAAGCCAACAGCCGTCATTCCATGTCTTGTTGGACATCAATGGTGGTGGAAAGTACCGTGAAGTCACAGCCAACTTATGGTTGTCCCAGAGTGTTTTCAAGGCCATAGACATTCAGAGGTGGTTTGCCATTGCCTGCCTCTGCGTAGCAATCATGGACTTTACTGGTGGTCTCCCATCCAAGTACTAACCAGGACTGATCCTGCTTAGCTTCCAAGATCTGTCGAGATCAGGTATCACAAGTCTAACTAAATTCATCACTCCACAGAAGCAATCTGAACTACTCACAGATTGCCAAGCTTCATGGAGGGGGGCAACATCTAGCAGCAAAGAGCACATGAGTTTAGCCAGCACGAGGTTTTGTTTTATCGGGGCACTGAAGATTATTTGGCTACCGAAAAGGATCACCGCCACCCCCTCAAGAGACGCCACCCCCTCAAGAGGCACTGATCCTCTGCTGTTTCAGACCTCCCACGAGACAGTTATACAGACGCATCCGCAAGTCAAATTCTTCATCGTCCTTGATTCAGTAGGATCATGGGGGCTAATAATAATAATAAAAATAACAACAATAATAATAATGAGGAGGAGGAGGAGGAGGAGGAGTTGGTTTTTATATGCCGACTTTCTCAAACTGGCTGACAATCACCATCCCTTCCCCTCCCCACAACAGACACCCTGTGAGGTAGGTGGGGCTCAGAGAGCTCTAAGAGAGCTGTGACTAGCCCAAGGTCACCGAGCTGGCTTTGTGTGTAGGAGTGGGGAAATAAACCCAGTTCTCCAGATTAGCCTGCCCCCCTCATGTGGAGGATTGGGGAATCAAACTCGGTTCTCAAGATCAGAGTCCACTTCTCCAAACCACTGCTCTTAACCACTACACCACGCTGCATCAAGAGGCTCAGATTCTGTCTACAGAACACAATCTGGCCACCCAGACAGTCACACAAAATTAACATTTTGTTTAGTAAACAGATCTGTTCCAAAAGATAGGTCTTTTTTTTTTTAAGCCACAAACACAAAAAACCCCAAGAACCAAAGCCAACCAGCTAGGAAATATTTGTTTCCCTATTTCCCGGGCCTCGTAAATTCTGAGACAAATTGCTCTATTTCACGGCACTTACAATTCCTGCTGAAGGCCAGCAATAACTGTAAATCCCATGACAAATACAGATATTTCAGAGAGCTATAAAGTTCTAGAGGCTTTTGCCAGTACTACCAGCCACACCTCCTATACTGCAAACCAAAATAATCAGATTTCCTCTGCTTCCTGGTAAAAGAGAAAGGGGGGGCATTGGTTTCTTCCAACAATGCAATTAAATGGCAATGTAATGAATCCTGTAGACTGAGATCAGCAGCACATGTATACAAGAAAACACTGAGAGGCAAGAGAAAGCATTAAAGCAAAAGTCGGGGTGAGGTGCAAATAATACAACTGCAGTCCTGAAATTTTCCATCCCAGCCTCTGAGGGCTCTCCAGGGAACAGCTGGGGAAACGGGTACCATACTCGCTTGCAAAATGTGAAGGAATGTCACAAAACCCAGCATACGGACAACCATCTGAAATATCCACAAGGGAGAGGGGAAATTACAGGATTATTTCCCTTTCCCCAAAAGTGTAGAACTGGACAAAAATCTCAATCAGAGTTTAAGGAGAAAACTGAAATGCAAAGATTATTTGCATTTCCCTAATGTTGATTAACGGCTGAAAAGAATGTATTAATCAAGGGGAGGAATGATAAGGGGGAAAGGTGGAAACATACTGTGCTAAAAGAGAAATATCTGTCAATCATAACGAGACCGCCTGCTGTCCTCACTAGGTCACATCACTAGGCCACCAGTCTGGGAACAATCTGCTTCTGCATCTTCTATGTTTTTCGGAAGGGGTATGATTCTGATGGACACTTACTGGGTGCTCGTTGCCTCTCCCAGGAGGATGCCACTACATTCTGACTCCATTCAGATGTCATACGTTCCTCACCCCTATTTGAACGCAAGTTCCCTTTGTCACTTCCTGGCTGATTGTAATGGAAGTTTGCCGCGATATCTCATTTGGCACAGTGTGACTAGCACGCACGGAACTGGACTCCATATTCCGATTTGCAAACTTATTTAAATAACTGACCATGGGTGTTTTGGGGGGGAATGAAACAAGCTCATGGCCATTTCCCAAGCTTACGAAGCACAGTTTTAAGAACTGAACTAATGACATCCAAACTAAGTCATACCATATATCCAGTATTCTCCATTGTATCTATTTGCACACCCAGAACGGAGGTCGCTTCTGGCTTCTCCAGCAGACAACAGAGCTAAAATGGGATTGGCAGACTTAGCCCCGTCTGCCGCAACCACAATGCCAGAATTACCTAAATGTTCTGTTGGTACAGGCGTCTGTTTGAACAAAGTATGATGAATAAAGAGGTTTGAGCTGAAGAACGTTAAAATTTCAAATATTTTTACAAGAAGTCACATGAGACAAAAACGGCTTGTATGTATTTTCTACCTTGCATTATGAAATTAGATTGTTAGGATGTGTACTATATTACAATTTCATGTATGGCCACTGAAGAAAGCCTATATGAGGCCGAAACGTGTCTCGTCCTAGTTTGGTCCTACTTTGGACATTGTACGGTCATCAACAATGTATGTGTTTTATGTATTTATTTATTGTGAATTACTAGCCTACTATATAGGCCCTGTGTTTTTAACTTTACTGTGCACCGTATTAAAATTTATATATTTGAAATTTTAATGTTCTTCAGCTCAACCCTTTCAGCTTGGATTCAACATTTTGATTGAGTTTAATTTGTTGCCCCCCTTTTTTCCGTTGAATAAAGTTCAGCCACAGTAATTTAAAGGAGAAGGAGTTCAATGGCTGAACAATCCCAAGTATGATGTATACATTCAGTATCACAAAATGCAGGAAACCTTGAGGCCTGCTGCCCGCAGGAAACAGGACTGCTCAGTTACGAGGCAGTTACTTACAGTGCGTGACTCCAGCGAGAGTCTGATAGAAAGTGGGGGTGTCGCTGTCATCCGTGAGGGTCACGTACACTCCTCCAGATAGCAGCCAGCGGGAAAATGTGAAGGCCTCTTTGTTGTGCAACAACCAGTTCCTGAATTTGTCGTAATTTACCTTTTCACCCTATAAACAAAAGCAAATTTGGGAAAAAGTAAGAAAGGTGGATTGTTTTAGGGCACTTCCATGAAAAAAAAATATGCCCAAGGCAGCTCACAAGACAAGCAAATAAAAGAAAAGCAGAAAAATCAGACATAAAAACCAAAGATGTCCTAACTACCAGGGGTCGCCAGAGTCTTACTGGGTCAATGTCAGACAGTAAAAAGCAGTCTCAGGGTTGTAAATGGTTACCAGGCAAACAGGAAGTGACATTCTAGGCTGATCTACCCGCTGCCTCCGCTGCTCTGCTACCAAAATATGTACCTGTGGAGAGAAACTGCTGCGAGTCCCCAGGAAGCTGCCAGTTTAGTATCAATTACATAAAATCCATGCAGTTGGATGCAAACCGATTAGAACCACTTGTACAGCGCAAAGGTCAAATGTGCAACCTGGGAGGTAGTGGGTAAAATTTTGCCTCAGCCCACAAGCCCACTTGGAAGCCTTTGGCAAGAAACTCACTTACTCTTAGTCTGACAGATGTGTCTGCAATATGGGGGAAATAGTGATCTACCTTGCAAAGCTGTTGTAATGATTACTGAGATAACTTCTCACAGAGTGCTATAAAATGCTTCCTTTGCCTTCCAAGTCAGGCTGCTGAGCCAGCCAAGTCTATACTCTCTGCTCTGATGGATGGTACCCATGCAGGGCCTCAGATGGAGATCGTCCGCAGCCCAGAGATCCTTCGACGGGACATACCAGAAGGAACCTTCTGTTGGCAAAACAATTCGTCTGCTCACCATAGCTAAAATCTGATTATATTTGGGAAACAAGTGGGCAGCCTTTTGTTGCTGAGGTCAAGCAACAAGGTGCTACTTCCGTTCATTTCATTATCAGCCTGAGCCTCTGGTCTAAAAGGTCTGGTCTTCAAGTACTTGAAGGGCTGTCATATAGAGGATGGTGCCAAGTTGTTTTCTATTGCTCCAGAAGGTCAGACCAGAACCTACAGGTTGAAATTAAATCAAAAGAGTCTCCGTCTAGACACTAGGAAAAAATTTCTAGCAGTCAGAGCTGTTCCTCAGTGGAGTAGGCTTTCTCGGGAGGTGGTGAGTGCTCCTTCCCTGGAGGTTTTTAAGTAGAGGCTAGATGGCCATCTGTCAGCAATGCTGATCCTATGACCTTAGGCAGATCATGAGAGAGAGGGTACCTTGGCCATCTTCTGGGCATGGAGTAGGGGTCGCTTGGGTGTGTGTGTGGGGGAGGTAGTTTGGAATTTCCTGCATTGTGCAGGGGGTTGGACTAGATGACCCTGGTGGTCCCTTCCAACTCTATGATTCTATGAAAAGGGGGCACGAGTTCAGCCAAACGAGAATCTTTTCACAAGTGGCCTGTCTGGGGGTATCATACAGAAGGGCAGGGGATGGAAGACAGCAGGAAACAAAGCTCACTCAACTGCATTTACTCAGACACACACACCAGAGCTCAGCTTATCTGCTGCAGACTTTGCAAGGCCGAGAGAGTTTTGAAACTGTTGCTGCTCCAGTGATGTAAGTTCTCCAGAAACATATGAATCAAAAAAAGTTTTCCCAGAAAGTTCTCCGACTCCCTAAATCAAATGAGATCTGATGTGGGGTGGTCTTAGCCAATAGGCAGCAGGGTCAACTGCCCTGGGCCCTGTGCTTTTGGGGTGGGGGACAACTGTCCACAGACCCCTCCCCACAAATGGTGGGGGAGCGAGAAGAGACTCCTGCCACCACATGCACCTGCACTTTCCGGGGCTCAGGCAGCTGGCTCTTGTTGCCAGTGGTGGCTCCCACCCCCTAGCACAGGGTGAGGGACATTCATTCCTTGCTTGGCTCCAGTGGGGGGTGGCAGCAGTGATTCTGGGGCCCCACCCAGGACTTTTGCCCAAGACTCCCAAATCACAGAGACTGCCCCAGATCTGATTTAGCAAGCTTATTTTAACTTCCTTTTGGTAAAGAAGATTATTAGTAGTACCCCGTGTTAATATTATGTCCCACTAACAACTACTTGGTCTGAAATATTTGATTAGAAAAAATAAAGTAATAGAACTATATAATCATAGAATTGGAAGGTACCACCAGGGTCATCTAGCCCAACCCCCTGCACAATACAGGAAATTCATAATCACCTCCCTCCCACACCCCCAGTGACTCATACTTCATGCCCAGAAGATGGCCAAGATGCCCTCCCTCTCATAAGCTGCCTAAGGTAATAGAATCAGCGTAAAAGTTTGATATTGTATTGGCAATGGAATCCATTCATTGCCATTAATTTTATAAAATGATCAATCCTTTGGAAACAAAACATTTTCTGTGGAACAATTTCAGCCCATTCCTGACCTCCAAGGACAAAAGTCCTTAGGAGGCCAAAAAGGGGCTGTGCCTGCGTTGGGACTCCCTGCGCCAGCACCCAGGCTACTTACACCACGCAGAGGCCTGTGCTGGCATCCCGGGGGGCGTCCCTGGGGTGTGCCGAGGGAGGAGCTGCCAGTAGGCAACTTCCTGTCCCCTTTCGGCCTGGCATGATGGCGGGGAGAACGGCGTTGCTGCGACTGCTTTTTTGCAGGCACAGCCTCGCTGTTCTCAGTGGGCAAAATGCCCCATTTAAAATTTAAAAAGCCAGCGAAAGGCTTTTAAAATTCTTTTGGCGACTTCCAGTGAAGATGGCCGTCAGCCAGTAGGACTTGCGCTGACCGCTCCCCACCGCACCAGCAAGGACGGGCTTCCCACACAGCTAGAAGCCGTGGCGGGCCGCAACCAAGGTCCCGAAGGCCACCCCACCCGAACGGGGTCCAGGAGACCGGAATCCGGGAGGCCAGGTACCCACAGCGGAGTGAACTCGGAGCGACCAGCATTGCGTCGGCCCCTCCTGGCCGGCCAAACTTCACCCACCATCCCCTCCTCTCCCCACCCCCGCTCACCCTCCTTCGTTCCGGGAGAAGTCTCTCCTGCGACCCACGTCCAACAGCTCCAGATCGGTGAGTAGAAAAAAAAAAGCCAAGCCCTTGAGGCAATTCAAACCAGAATCCCTCAAGGGGCACGGGGACGAGGCATAGAAAGACGGCAAAAATGGCGGCCATGCAAAAGCGAAACTAAGATCTCAGCGGCAACACTAGAGAAGGGGGCCCAGAAGGGGAACGCGCCTGGCCAGTTGCCACACAGCGAGAGCGAGAGGAGGCTTAGAGCGCGAGCCCCCCGACCGGGGCCAGAGGAGAGGCCAGGATAAACGCGCCAGTAGGAAAGCCGCTGCGGCCAGCGCAAGGCCAGAGCAGATCGAAGCGAGCGACATGGTCTAAAATAGAAAAGGACCTTGACCGATGGAACAGGCTGCAAATCTCTTGGCTTGGCAGAATTTCTACGATCAAGATGAATGTATTACCAAGAATAAACTTTTTGTTCCAAATGCTACCAACAGCCATTAACAAGACGCTAATATACCAATGGCAAAGAACTATTAACAAATTCATCTGGAGAGGAAGGAAACCCAGAGTCAGGTTCGCGGTGTTGCAAGTAGACACAGAGAGGGGAGGACTGTCACTGCCAAACTTGCATCTATACCACCAGGCGGCAGCGCTGGTAGCCATTACGGATTGGATTCTATACCCAGAAGACCGCAAAATCAGACCAGAAAAAGCCCCGCTGGGACAAGGATTTCATTACTGGTTATGGTCCAAGACCCCAAAAACAATGCCCAAGGCCCTGCCCCGAGACTCCATTGCCTTCAATCTGCTGAAAACCTGGAACTCCCTGAAACGGATGCTCAGTCCACATGTGCCAAATCTGATGTCACCTACCGAAGCATAACTGGACATGGGAGGTAGAAAAAAAAAACCGACTCCCTGACCTACGGTGGGCTCACGAAGGAGAATGGACAGATCAAAACACTCGAGGAGCTACAGGCAGAAAATGTCAAACTGACATGGTTCGCATACCATCAAATTGTCCACAGACTGAAAACTGAATATAACCACTCAGACACGCCTACGAAATTCGAACTACTAATAACCAAATCCCAGGATCACCTGCTCTCCAAAATCTACAAAACGCTGTTGGCCATGGAAACTGCAGAAGAACAAGTCAAAACATGTATGATAAAATGGATGCAGAGCTTTGGGGAAACAATCCCAATGCAAGACTGGGAGAAGTTGTGGAACTCCGAAATTGAATTCTCAAAATCCCAAGACGTCCGAGAAAACTGGTACAAAATGTTCTACCGTTGGTACCTGGCACCCACAGACTTACGAACAATGTACAAATCCGACCAAGCAAATTGCTGGAAGTGCTCGGAAGCAGAAGGAACCTTCTACCACCAATGGTGGACCTGCAAAAAGGCCCAGGAATTCTGGGAGTGTATACACAAAGAAATAAGGGAAACCCTTCAGGTGGACTTTGAATTAAACCCGAAATTAATACTTTTAGGAATTGCACCGACCCAAATACAGACAGCGCACAAGGAAGTATTCCAATACGCTGTGACTGTGGCGAAAGTCCTATATGCAAGAAACTGGAAAAATGAGAAAACCCCAAAAATATCTGAATGGATTACAAAAATGATGGAGTACTCAACTATGGTAAGACTGACAAACTTAATCCATGGAACACAAATGGAAGAGCATCAACAAAAATGGCGATCATTCTACGAAAAATATGGATGAGGACTGATCTAGGCTATAATCAGCAACGACGGTGCACCTAGGATAGCACCCGTGGCACAGCAGAAAGAACCAGCGGTACTATGAGACAGACCACACATTTACTACAGAGAGACAGCATCCCAGAACAACAACAAAAAACTTAGTAATGACCTGTTTAGGTCAACATGAAGCACTACCAAGTGCAAAACCAGGCAAGGTTTGAAGGTTCACAACAAAAGTACCACTCCCCTACTCCCATGCTTTACCCCTCACCCTCACTCCTCTATGTCTCCAAAAAGACCGATTACAATAGTAACAATGACAACCAAAGCAGAAATGTAGACGGGTTTTGACGGGCATGGATACACAATGAATTGTACAACCTCCCCCCATCTGTCCCTTTTTTCCTTTCCTGTACCCCTTTTAAAAATGAATAAAACTTTTTTTAAAAAAATTCTTTTGGCGGCCGGGAAATGGTTCTGGAGGCTCTACAGCAGCCACTCTGTCCCTGGCCGCCAAAAGGTACTGTAAGCAATGGGCTGTTAGAGATGCAACACACACACTGGACTTTTTTCAATTTATCCAATAGAAAAACTGGAAAATTTGGGGGAGCACTGGGGGGAAAAACCCTATGAAATGAGTTTTTATTCTAACCCTTTTAGAATGAGTAAAATGCTTCTCAAGGCTTCACACTCAGGATGTATAGCATGAAAAAAAATCTAATGACTTGCTCAATTTTTCCATTGGATATGAAATTGGAAAAATTGGAAAATACTGGGGAGTACTAAAAAAAGTCCTATGACAAATATTCTCTTTTTGTTTCTTTCCAGAAAATTTCCAGACATTTTTGACAATTTAGCAATAAAGCACTGGGATGCTTTTTGTGGGAGATTTTCTGCTCCCCATCTTTGTTCGTCTTCTTCATAGACCACACATTCACAACAAGAGCCTGTTTTCTGGCAAAAAGGCACCCAAACCCATCTGCACTATCATGGTGGTATTTAAAAACATATATTGCCTACATCCTTAGAGGATAATGCTTAATTGAGCAAAGGGACCTGGAGTTTAAATTCTAATCTTCCCAGAGAGTCCCTCAAGCAAGCCAAATGCTTACTTCTAAGACTTCCCTACCCTTACTCTGAGCCTTCACAGTAGATGAGGCAATGGCAGCCAACTAGAGGAACTGGAAGATCCAGCTCAAGTTCAGCCAATGGCCTTGTAAAAGGTAAAGGTAAAGGTCCCCTGTGCAAGCACCGGGTCATTCCTGACCCATGGGGAGACGTCACATCCCGACGTTTTCTAGGAAGACTTTGTTTGCGGGGTGGTTTGCCAGTGCCTTCCCCAGTCATCTTCCCTTTACCCCCAGCAAGCTGGGTACTCATTTGACCGACCTCGGAAGGATGGAAGGCTGAGTCGACCTTGAGCCGGCTACCTGAAACCGACTTCTGTCGAGATCGAACTCAGGTCGTGAGCAGAGCTTTTGACTGCAGTACTGTAGCTTAACACTCTGCACCACGGGGCTCCTTAATGGCCTTGAGGAAGAGAGAAAGAGTCGGAGCAGGCAGACAGGTCAAGGAGGCGAATGCAGCAGTGCTCAGGAGAAGAAGCAGAATAATTTGGTGGTGATGGAAAGGGCCATCAAGTTGCAGTGACCCCACATGGTTTCAAGGCAGGCGATGTTCAAGAGATGGCTAGCCATTGCCTACCTCTGCATAGCAAACCTAGACTTCCTTGGGGGTCTCCCATCCAAACACTAATTTGCAGAACCAGGTTTGCTTCCCCACTCCTCCACATGAAGCCTGCTGGGTGACTTTCAGCTAGTCACAGTTCCCTCAGAACTCTCTCAGCCCCACCTACCTCACAAGGTACCTGTTGTGGAGAGGGGAAGGGGATTGTAAGCTGCTTTGAGACTCCTTAAAGAGAAAATAGAAGCATAAAACCAACTCTTCTTCTTCTTCATTATAATGCATACACAAAGAGCAGACCCCCTGATTTAAAAAATCCTCACATCTACTTTTCCAGCAGATCAGGTAGCTTGCTTTTCAAACACACGGTCTGCTACTTATTCAAATTAAGGCTCTGCCTCCCCACTCCCCCCCCTCCGCAAAAAAAGCAGCCATCAGCAACAGGAGGGTCTGTGCACACTTTTTTTAACCCTTTGGCACAAAGGGATCAAACGGTGCCTGAAAACTCTTTATCAGTAAAAAGCAGCTTTGCTGAGAACTAATGTTTTTCTTTCTCTGCCAGCTGCTTTAATTTTGTTGTTGAAAAGTTATGCATCTATACCATTTTTATTGATGTTAACCAGTTATGGGACCCAGTTATCTGGGAGAAAGGCAGGGTCGGGGAATTTTTGTGTGCGAGTACCAGAACCTTTTTCAGGGTCATTTCAGGTAGGTAGAAGAAGAGTTGGTTTTTATATGCCAACTTTCTCTACCTTTTAAGGAGAATCAAACCAGCTTACAATTGCCTTCCCTTCCCTTCCCCTCCCCACAACAGACACCTTGTGAGATAGGTGGGGCTGAGAGAGTTCAGAGAACTGTGACTAGCCCAAGGTCACCCGGGTGGCTTCATGCGTAGGAGCGGGGAAACCAACCCGGTTCACCAGATTAGAGTCTGCTGCTCATGTGGCGTGGGGAATCAAACCGGTTCTCCAGATTAGAGTCCACCACTCCTAACCACTACACCACCCTGGCTCTCCTGTTGGTCTGCAATACAAGAGCAAGATTTGAGTCCTGTAGCACTTCAGAGACCAACAAGATTTCTGGGGTATCAGCTTTCAAGAATCAAAGCTCCCCCTTGCCAGATAAAAACGTCCCCTTTTTCCAGAGTCTCCCAAGTCCTGATCCTCCTGTCCCAGCCTGCCCTACTCAGTCAATGAAAGAGAGAGTAGACCCTCAGGAACAACCAAGGGGCTCTGCAGAGGGAGGGAAGAACTGGTGGCCAGGGTTACAAATGTTTTTAATAAACATTTGTGCAAAACCTTACTGGTGCTCCTCTTGTCCGGGACTCCAAGATCTGAAGGGGGAAGTTTGTCATCAGAGGACCAGCCGAGAGAGCTGGGGGGAGGAAGCATCAGAGGCAGGTTGGAGAGCTCTCGTCAGGAAATGGGGGCTGGGGGTGCCCCACAACTGGCAGGCATTGCAGAGCCTCTGCTTTTATTCATATTTTTATTCATATTCATAGGCAACCCAACAGAGGTCTCCCATCGAGGCATAAGACCCCTGCCCAGCATCAGCATAGGAAGAGCCCCATGGTGCATGTTTCACCACAACCAGGAACCACCAGGACTGGACTGGGCCGGGGTGCATAAAAATCAACGATTTTTAAAAAAATCAAGAATATAGGATTTTTAAAATAAAATGCTTTTTGAGGAAAAATATATCTAAAGATATTTTTCTATTTTAGATACATTATAGTCCAAAGGTTATTCATCATGAAATAAGGATTAGTTTTTAATTATGTAGCATGAGGCTGTATACTCATGCAATGTTTAACTTTTTTGGTAAATGAATTCCATTAATCCATTCACAATATTATGCTCTTCCAGAGGTTTCTGTAAAATTATTTTGGGCAATTTTTCTGTCTAGAAAATATTATCACAGATGCTTGGTTTTGCAGTTCTCAAAACTGTGAATTTGTGTCTGCAGAGATAACATGCCTCTTCTTCACAGCAAAAATGTTTTAAATTAAACATGTAGAGTTGAGAAAAAGACCTTAATCCCATTGCTCCATTGCAAATCTATGTACATGGAATCAACCCTTTACCTCTTAAGTGTTAAGTTTCAAGAAATTTGCTGAACAGAAGATGGAGAGGAATAGATCTGCACAAGGAGCTAGGTGTGAGGAGGGAGGGACAAGCAGTAGAAATTATAGGGAAACCTTTTGAGCAGAATTCCTCACAAGTCTTGGGTTCTTTGAGTGTACAGCCTGAGGTTTATCGTATTATTCTCTCCCTGGAGGAGAAAGCCTATAATGGCAGCAGGCTGTAAAAGAGACCTAGTTTGGGAATATTTCAATGAAGTTCCTCTACCTATGGGTAAGGCAGGCAAGTGTGCAAAATGCAAACACTGCAACAAAGAAATGCAAGGCCCGGTAGCCTGAATGAAACAACATCATGAGAAGTGCTGTTTATGTAGAAAACCATGATTTAAATATAGTCTTACTGACTGGTGATTTAAACTGTGAAAATCTAGTCTTACTGACGAGTGATTTAAATCATGATTTAAATCAAATCCACCCTGGCCTGGCCTGTTCTATATTACTAGGAGTCAGAAAACCATTTGACTCTTGCACCCAAGAGCACACGAAAAGCATATGGGGTTGTCCTGCGTTTGGTTACTACAACAATCCTATGAGCCAGGTTAGCCTGAATCACTGGCTCCAATGAGCAGAAAGGCAAACCCAGGTCTCTCCAGTCCTAATCGGACACATGCTCCCCTACCCCAAACTGATTCTCGCAAGATCATCTCTAGCATGCACCACGCAGGGCTTCAGCTACAGCAGCTACTCAGAGGCTGAAGACTACTAAGCCCCAGGTCTACATTTGGCCCCCACTTTCCCCAACCATAGGGCTGCCAACTCTGGGTTGGGAAATTCCTGATGATTTGGGGTGGAGCCTGGGGAGGGGAGGGATCTCAGCAGCATATACTGCCATATAGTCCACCTTCCAAAGCAGCCATTTTCTCCAAGGAAATGGATCTCTGTAGTCTAGAGATCATTTGCAATTCTGGGAGATCTCTGGGCTCCACCTGGAGGTTGGCAACCCTGCCCAGCCATCATATAGAGAATGTCATGAATGAACCAGCCTATACTGTGTTTGTTCACGAGCAGCTGACGGAGAAATTTATAACCCAATCTGAAGAAAGTCCTAGCCAAAGAGATATGCAGTCAAGTCTTTATTCTATAAAAAGTATTTATTGGTTAACCAGTTTGAAACCCTGGGCAACATCCAAGAACAAAGAGATGTCTGCATGGTTATAGTAGTGAAGAAATAATCAAAATTAACATATAGCCAATATCGAATTGTGTGTGTGTGTGTGTGTGTGTGTGTGTGAGCGCATGCCATGAAGTCACACCTAACTGTGACCCCATTGCCTGCCTCCACGTCATGCCCCTGGTATCCCTCGGTGGTCTCCCATCCAAATACTAACCGGGGCCAACCCTGCTTAGCTTGTGAGCTCTGATGAGATTAGGCTAGCCTGGGGCTATCCAGGTCAAGACCATACAGAAAGCAATGCTCTTCTCACCAAACAAAAGTACTTTTCCATACGGGAGTTGATACCAGGCTTCTGTATAGCTTACATTCCTAAGGAAAAGGGAGGGGAGAGTAAAGGAGTCTACATGAACACATCAGAGACACTCAAGGATATATGGTCTCTTAGACAAACAAAGAGAAGAAGATGTGCAGACACTCTGGCACCCCCCACCCCCAGATCTAAGTGAATTAGGGGAATACCACATTCAAATCAGCACCTCCGCTGACGCGTTACTTTCTCCCAGCAGCAAGCTGGGCCTGTACCAAGGAGAGATTTCTCCTCAAATAGTAACAAATGAGCAGCCTCCTCAGTTACTATACGGCCATGCACAAGGGGGGGATCTGCCATCACACATGGTTCTGTTTAAGAAAGTGGGGGGGGGGGGAGGAATAGCAACCCTTGCCTTAGATGAGCGAAACAAAATATTTCTGAAGGAAAAGATTAATCCCTTCCTGCCAAACACACACAAGTAACGCAGAACGTACAGCTGCTTCTGGCCTCCCCAGAAGGGAGACACACAACAGGAACATAAAATTTCCCTGCCATCCACAGCTGGTGGCAGAAACTTTCTCCTGAGATTAAGAGGCTGTGGAAATCCAGCGAAGAAGGTTACTGCAGTCCATTTTCATTTCAAAAGAAGGTTCACGTGGGATATTTCTGTAGGACCGAAGACTAGGGCTGCATACATTAAAGAGGCACTCCTTCGCCTCCTCCGGGATTCTTGCTGAAACTGAGCAGGGCTGACATTTCTAGCCTGCTTTTTCATTAAGATGCGCAGCCGGGGCTCCCGTGTTCTCTGCCTGACAGGAACCCAAATGCTACACAAAAATCCTGACAATCGATTCAGCCTCCCACGCCGTGCACAATTAGACAACACTAGCACAGCTTGCTTTTGGCACGATGCCTCTGACTTCCAAAATGCAAATACCTTCCTCAAGGATTTCTCCAAAGTAGCAAGAATGGAGGGCAGAATGGAAGAAGCCAGGCACAGAAGTCAAAGATGGGTTAACCGCTGTCAACATCTGGTGGGAAGCCCTGACTGAGGAGTTAAGAAGAAGGATTCTGTTTATCAGCTATACAGAACCTGGTTTTCAATTAAGCCTTTTGTATGATCCAAAATGACCAAACTGGGTCTTTCATACTTTGGTCACATTATGAGAAGACAAGCGTCACTGGAAAAGACAGTAGAAAAGAGCAAGATTCCAGTATCACCTTAAAGACAACAAAATTTCTGGCAGGGTATGAGCTTTCGTGAGCCACGGCTCACTTCTTCAGATACAGCTAGAATGTGATTCCATCTATCCGTAAGTAGAGATGAGTGAATTAGACACACAATGGCAATGTAAATGTCAAAAGCAAGTAAATGACATTAGCAGGTATGATTGGATTAGGTGTGATATGCAGAGGGATAGTAAAAAGGTAAAGGTCCCCTGTGCAAGCACCGGGTCATTCCTGACCCATGGGGTGACATTTACTAGGCAGACTTTGTTTTATGGGGTGGTTTGCCAGTGCCTTCCCCAGTCATCTTCCCTTTATCCCCAGCAAGCTGGGTACTAATTTTACTGACCTCAGAAGGATGGAAGGCTGAGCCAACCTTGAGCCGGCTACCTGAAACCGACTTCCGCTGGGATCGAACTCAGGTCATGAGCAGAGCTTGGACTGCAGTACTGCAGCTTACCACTCTGCGTCATGGGGCTCCAGAGGGATAGTAGGCGTGGAGAAATTAGCATTGGTAATGAGACAGGAATCCTAGGTCTCTATTAAATCCAGGAGAATGCATTTTCTTGAGCTTCATTAGGAGTTGCAATTCTGCAATCTCTGTTTCTAATCTCCCTTTGAAATCCCTTTGTAAGAGAACCACTACTCTTAAATCAGCAACTGAATGTCCTGGAATGTTAAAATGTTCTCCCACTGGTTTCTGAATGTTGTGGAAAAGACAATAACGCTAGGAAAAGCTGAAGGCAGCAGGAAAAAAGGAAGACCCAGCATGAGATGGATTGACTCAATCAAGGAAACCACAGTCCTCGGTTTGCAAGACCTGAGCAAGGCTGTGAATGGAGCATTGTTTACTCACCGTGAATGCTCCTTCTCTCCTGAGGCGAAGGCGTCTTGATTTGTGAGTTATTTCCTTCCATCATCGGGTAGGCAGGACCAATTCTTTTGACTTCCTGTCTCCCCCTGGTGGGAAATAGCCTGCAAAACCTCAGTTACAGTCTTGCCTAGCTATCAACAGGAATGAAGCTCCTTGATAAAAAACATGTAAACATAATTGACGACAACAACCACAGTAATAAGACCAAGGAGGACTGAACTGGTTGAAAACGGTCATCTCAGGAACCTAACTCGAAAATTTTTCCAGAACCTTGACCTTAACGTTTCCGCCTTAACTAAGAATTCTAACCTGTGCCGGGTGGGCAAGACGCCTTCGCCTCAGGAGAGAAGGAGCATTCACGGTGAGTAAACAATGCTCCATTCTCCTACTGAGGCTCCAGCGTCTTGATTTGTGGGACCTCCAAGAGCTCCCAACTGGGTGGGTAGAGCACCCTATTCCACCACGTGCTGAAGAACTCTACGGCCAAAGGCCGCTTGAGCCGATGCCCACGTGTTAACCCTATAATGTTTAACGAAGGTAGAAATAGATGCCCCGGTAGCGGCTTTGCAAATTTCTTCAACCGGGGCCTGTCTATCGAAGGCCGCTGATGAGGCCGCGCTACGCAGGGAGTGAGCAGTTATTCCCTGTGGTGCTATAACTCCCTAGCCCTTATATGCCTGTATGATGCAGAGTCTAAGGGTATGACTAATAGATGCTGCCGACATCCTTTTGCCCTTACTGGGATTGCTGATACCAATAAACATATAATCAGTCTGACAGATGTCAGCGGTTCTGTCTACGTAGAGCCCTACGTAAATCTAAGGTAAGCCAGGCCTGTTCCTTTGATCCTGAAGGCTTAGGAAAAAAGGAAGGTAGGTTGATTTCCTGCGACCTGTGAAAGGGAGAACTTATCTTTCGAGTAAAGATAGGGTCTGGTATCAGAACCACTTTGTCCTTATAGAAGGTACATAAACCTTCACGAATGGACAGAGCTCTGATTTCAGAAACCCGTCGCACAGACGTGATTGCAATCTGGAAAAGGACCTTCATCTGAAGGAACTTCATGTCTATGGTACATATGGGCTCGAAGGAAGCCTTTGTGAGGGCTCTTAAGGACTAAATTGAGGTTCCATGAGGGAAAACGGTGTATAACCGGTGGTTGAGTCTGAGAGACACCCTTTAAAAAAGGAGATGACGTGCTGGTGCCTGGAAATAGGTACCCTATCCAGTTCTGGAATAACTGTGGCCATCGCTGCTATCTGTCTCCTTAAGGTTGAGGCTAAGAGATTAAGCTGTAGACCTTCCTGTAAAGAAAAAATCAGTACCCTCTGAATGCCCGGACGGAGTGGGTCTACCTTCTTCCATCTGGCCCATCGGACAAATGCTTTCCACGACGCATTGTATATGAGTCAAGTGGAGGGTCTGCAAGCCACTAAGATGGTGATCACTACCTCCTTTGAGTAGCCCCTAACTAGGCGAGATTGCCGTTCAAGCGCCAAGCGGTCAAGGAGAACCAGTGAGGATCTGAATGCACCAGTGGCCCTGGCGCAATGTTCCCCAATGGGTTGGAATAGCCCAAGGTTCCTGGCATGACATCTGATGAAGAGCCGCGAACCAAGGCCAGTGTGGCCAGCAGGGGGCCACCAAGATGACTTCGGCCCATTCTTCCTTAGAACCTTGGGAAGAATGGACAGCGGGGGGAAAAGCGTACAGAAGTCCCCGGGGCCAAGGACTCAGAAGGGCGTCTATGCCCTCTGCTGCCGGGTGGTAAAACCCTTCGAGAAAACCCTTTCTACTCTGCAATTTTCTGCGGAGGCGAACAAGTCTACTAAGGGAGCTCTGAAGACGGTTGTAATCTGAGAGAAGGCCGCATGGTCTAAGTACCATTCTCCTTCATCTGCCAACTGGCGGCTTAGATGGTCCGCCTGCACATTCAGAGCTCCCTTGATATGTTCTGGCTGAATCAACTGAAGGTTTGACTGGGCCCAGGTAAAAATCTGCACCGCTTCCCGATGCAGAGCAGAGGATCGGGACCCCCCACCCTTTATGTAAGCCTTGGTTACTATATTGTCCATTCTTATCAGGACATGCAACCCCCTGAGGAGTGGGGCGAAGGCTCGGAGGGCAAGCCATACCGCCCTCAGTTCCAGGACATTGATATGTAATGATGTCTCCTCTGTGGACCATCGTCCCTGGGTAGAGTTGGTGGCCAAAGGTGGCTCCCCAACCCTCCGGACTGGTGTCTGTGATCACTTGTGTGGGCTCCCCGTGTATATAGAAGGTGTGCCTGACCAGGTTCCTTCGATCAGTCCATCATCGAAGACTCCTCCGAGTCTCTGAGGATAGGGAAATAGATCTGTTCCTCTTCTTTGCAACGTCCCTCTGGTACGGTCAAATCAGCCACTGCAGAGCCCTGGAGTGGAATCTGGCCCAGGGAACGACCGCTATACAGGCCATCATTAATCCCAGCAACTTCGCTAGGGACATGGCCCCCGCTTTCCTTGTTCTGGCTAAGGATGAAAAGACATTGATTAGTTTCTGAACGCGTTCCTGGGGCAGTGATAGGGCATTGAGAGAGGAATCTATTCTGACCCCTAGGTGTAACATTGACTGAGAGGGTATGAGAGAGCTCTTTAGAAAATTGAATAAGAATCCATGTTCCTGAAGAACGTGAACCACCCTTGCTGTGTGATGTATGGACTGGTGTTCTGATTGAACACAGATCAGGATATCGCCCAGGTACGGGTGTACCTGGACGCCCTCCTGTCTGAGAGTGGCAATGATTGTCACTAGGGTCTTGGATGTCAACCCAAAGGGGAGGGCCCGAAATTGAAAATGGTCTTGTCCATAGGTGAACCTGAGGAAGCGTCTGTGTGAAGGGTGTATAGGTATGTGTAGGTACGCCTCTGTCAGGTCCACTGCCATCATAAAGGTGCCTGGGAGCAGTGAATCCACTACTGACCTCACCGTTTCCATACAAAGTGCCTTCGAGCCATCCGCCTGTTTAGATATTGTAAGTTAAGGATGGCTCGCCAGTTCCCGTTCTTTTTGGGGACTGTAAAAAATATGGAGGCCCCTTTCGAGGGCAGGGACCTGTTCTATGGCCCTAATAGACAATAGATGTTGAATGGCCTTTAATGTTCTGGAATGTTTCTCTGCCCTGTGTGGCATGGGAGATCTTAAGAAGTGATCCCTTGGTAGAGATGTGAATTCCAGGAGGTAACCCCTGGATATGATCTGAGAGACCCAGTGGTCTGGTTGTGAGGTGGTCCACCTGGCACTGAAGAAAAGAAAATCTGCCCCCACTGGAGACAGATGGGAGTCACTGGGGATTATTCTTTGGGAATTTGTCACCTCTGTCCGACCGGGGTGGTTGGTTCTGAGGTCTGGTGAACTTGCCCCCCCTACAGAAGGGTCGTGAAGCGTTCCACAATCCCCTTCTGAAGTCAGAACGATACCTGTTTGTTGCTCGTGGGGCACGAAAGGATTGGAAACCAGGGACTCGTGGTTCCTTTTTAAATTGTTTAGGCAAGGCCTGCTTTTTATCCTTCGTCTCCACTAATATTTTATCTAATTTCTCTCTAAACAGGCGCCCTTCCTGAATGGGGTAGGCCATTAAGTTTGTTTTTGCCTTAAATTCCGCTGGCCAGGCTCTGAGCTACAGTGCCCTTCTTATGGAGGTTACCGATGCCATGGATCGTGCTGTAAAGGACATGGAGTCCAGAGAGGCTATTAGGGTGATGGCGTCCTGGACCCTTTCTAATCCTCCCACTATTCTATGATGTTCTGAAGGAATCAACTGGATGAGCTTCTTTACCCAAAGGAAGGAGGCTCTTGCAAATATTGATGTAGTAGCATTGGCCTGTATAGCTAATGCTGCGTTCTCGTGGGCCCTTCTGCTTAAAGACTCAGCCTTTCGATCCAATTGATCCCTCAGGGATCCCATGCCGTCCTCAGGCGCAAGGCCAGGGGACTGCAAATCCACCACTGGTGCATCCACAAGAGGTACTTTCAAAAGGAGCGAGGGTGTATAGTGTTTTGATGGACTGAGGCGTCTGCTTATTGGACGCAGGACTGGTCCACTCCTCTTGAATGGCTCTGAGAAAAAACTCTGGGAATGGTACTGAATTGTGACATGGCTGCTTTCTAGGAAAGCATTCAGGCACTTCCTGTTTCAGTTTAGAATTAGAGTCCTCTGTAGAGGAGGCCTCTTCATTTAGGTCCAAAGCTAATATAGCCTTTGCCAGGAGGGCCTGATAATCCTCCCCACTGAATAGGCGGCTCTGTGACTCCTCCACAGGGGCTGACTCGTCCACGGAGTCAAACACATCAGTATTGAGGGAGGAAGTGTGGGAGCTAGTGCCAGCAATATTAAGATCAGTAGATTGTTTTAGTGCTGCCTTGGTAGGCCATTGTGAACTGGTAGAAGGACCTCCCCCAGGGCCTGTAACCTGCCCACTCTCAACGGAATGGGATCTGGTAGACGAGGAAGTTGCTGACTCAACCGGTCCCTGAGGGGGAATTCTCATTAAGTATGCATGAAAAGCCTGCCACTGTCTTTGCAAGGCTATATTAATCCACTCATCTGCCTCCTCCCTGGTAAGCACCGGGGCAGCTGCCCTAGGAGCAGAGGGAGAGAATTGCCCCCCCCCCCGTCATTGAAGGAAATGGTGGGGGTTGTGCTGGCACTGGCAAATAAAAGGCAGGAAAATGGGCGCCCCCCTTTGGAAAGGCAGTAGAAGCCTGTACTCCTGTCGTCGGGAAGGAGGAGGGAAAATGGCCACCTGCCCCCGGGACCAGTGGCTGAACATTACCGATTCCAAATGGAAAGCCCGGAGTCGCTGTCAGGAAAACCGTGGGAGTTGTGCCTTCTTCGCCGTCGGCATGCAGCGAGTAGACGGGATCCTTTTTTCCCGGCTCTCGACATGCCCCCGCACTTTGTGACAGCGCTTTCTTTTTACGCCTACGTGTAAGCTCGTTGTGACTTTTCAAAGAGCCGCCGCGGCTTTTCGCGCTTTTTTTTTTTAGGCGCATCATCCGCACTCTGCGCTGAGCCTTCCAAATCCCTGCCCCCTAAGGCACCAACATTGTGGGCATTGGGAGTGGGCGTCTCGGACTTCTTCGGAGTAGGCTGGACCAGCTGGTAGTCCGAGACTGAGAGGAGGCCATCCTCCCTCTCCTCTGAGGCGTTTGCCATAGGAGTCTCCGGGATTAACACCGGGGCTCCTATTCACTCAATCTCACAAGGGAAACGAGGGACGGCAATGAGGGAGGGAGGGAGGGAGGGAGGGAACACCCAAACAGTAGGATATTACAAACAAACAGACAAAAAACACAAATCGATAAGGAGCTACGGTAGAAAACCTGAAAGGCTAACTTAAGCTGAGCAAGCACAGAGCTGTGCTTACGACCTGCGTACCCTTCTGAGGCAGGACGGAACTGAGGTTTTGCAGGCTATTACCCACCAGGGGGAGACAGGAAGTCAAAAGAATTGGTCCTGCCTACCCGATGATGGAAGGAAATAACCCACAAATCAAGACGCTGGAGCCTCAGTAGGAGAATGATAGGACACTTTGGAGGACACTGATTCATAGAATCGCCATGAGTCGGAAGCAACTTGATGGCACTTAACACACACATGATCTACAGTCAGCTGCAGTGAGATGTTTGGGGGCCGTTCTGACTTTGTCAGGTTCCCCGGCAGGAAGGGGGTGTCAGTAGGCTGGGAAAAGAAGAGAGCAACGGGGACAGCAAAAGTCCTGCTGTGGAGATAGCAGTTAGTGGGCCCCTATCCTCCCTGCTAGTGGAAAACCAAGTCAGGATACAATGCTGTACCTTCCGTGCAAAGCTCCGCTATGAAACAATCCCTTGCTGGTGATACAGTATTTCTTCACACAACACATAGTGAAACTGTGGAACTTCCTGCCCCGGGATGTGGTGATGGCTGCCAACTTGGAAAGCTTTAAGAGGGGAGTGGACATGTCCATCAAGGGAAGGGCTCCATGGGACCTAACCCCATACATTTCCATGAGAACTAGAACCCTCTTTTTTAAAACCCCAAAAGCTGAGCGCCGAATTCTAAACTAGGTGGGAGAGTTGCACTTGGTGGGAGAGTTGCAGACACATAAGAAACACCCACAGCTCTCCTTAAAATTCAACCATTTGTTATCAGCCACCTGCCTGCCTGAATTGATTAAGCTGGAGAACTGCATGCTAGGCTTATGAAGTTAAGTGTGCTGCATGCGGAACCTTTGGTAAATAAAGTGCTTTCTGGCTGAGTGTGGAATTAATGGTGCTTGGATATTACTTTTATTGACGTTCTCAAGCGCTATGATTTCAAAGGCATTTGTCTACTGAATGGCTTACCTCTTGGCAGGGCTGGAGTTCAAACGCTCCCAGTCTTTGTTTTGTTGGAAATTCATTTCTCTCGCTCAGGCACTACATGGCTACTAATCACACCGCCCAACTTGGGGGGGGGGGGGAAACTGACTTCTCCCTCCTGAAGCTAACAAGCAGACTGTAGCTGCTATTTATAAAGTGCCTAATATTGTGCTAGGTGCTATATGAATTAACGCCTACGTGAAAGTCACATAGCCAAGGGCTCAGCATTTTATAAAATGAAACACCCAAGGGATAACTGAAAGCAAGGTAGAAGAATGAACGGGAATCTCAGCTTTTGATTTTAAACAGAACAAATCTCCAACTCTCATGCCTGCAAAAATATGACTGATGTTATGTGGTCAGTGACTGCCAAGTAAGATCACTGCGACATTTATACCAATCAATCAATCAATCAACCTTAATTGGCATAAACCCAGAGACATAACATTAGCAGTACACAAAATTCTCTGTCCATTCATTTTCAGTTTAAATACAGGTTAAACTTTGGTCCTAGTTTTGACAATACAGGAATAAATAGGGACTATGGCATTCTATAGCAATATGTGAAGCGTCTCAAGTTTTTATGTACATTATTAAGCAAAGCCCCAGCAATTACTTTTAAAGACTGGCTAGGCAGTAAATGGAGTTTAAACTATTTCTCTTTTATTTCACAAAACCTTAGGAAATACCTCTGAGAAGCATTTCTTGACAGTTTCCGGGACTTTTCCATCGACCACCTGGAGCATCCTCTCCATCTCTTCACGGACAACATAGCTGCCAGATTCATTCGCAAAGAGGCTGAAGATGTCTAGGGGAAAGCACAGGAAAAGTTAAACCAGTCAAACTGCACTTTAGCACAACTTAGGAGCTGATGCTAAGGTGAACATCTCCTTAGAACTGCTTTCTTGAGTATGAGTACTCCCTACACTGAGGTCATTTACATCCCTCAGATCTTAGCTATGCAGTGTTTCATCTCCAATGTGACTATACCAAAAGTGATAGATTTCTCTCACACACACACTCAGAGAACAACCCTTTTACTGTGGGTGAGCACACACATTATAAAGTAGCAAAAAGGAAGAGTGGAGGATTAAAAGTTTGAGAATCCATCAGATAACTCCCCCCCACCCCCACACACACACTAATCTTTACCCTTATTGCAGGTTCCAAAATGTTTAGGACCAGAAGTGTTTTTGAATTTTGATTTTTTTTTTTTTTTTGAATATTTGTATATACATAATGAGATATCTTGGGGATGGGACCCTAGTCTAAACACAAAATTAATTTATGTTTTATATACACCTTATGCCCATAGCCTGAGGGTAATTTTATACAATATTTTAAATAATTTTGTGCATATGAGACATCATGGGGAACCTGCTGTTGGTGCAGCTGGCAGGCACACACCCTTTGTGGGCATTCGAAAAGTTTTGGATTTTGGATCATTTTGTATATTGGATTTTTGGATAAGGGATACTCAACCCATATTATTAAAATATTTTTATGTCGCCTTTCCTCATTGGCGTATACCCTGCTGCAGCTCCCCGTTGCATTCCTTGTGGCTGATCTTGGATTGTAGTAAAGGAAAAGAACTGCACACCCTGGCCTTTGAGTGCCTGTGCAAAACATCCCTTGACATCCTAGCAAGCATGGGGAGGTGTCAGAACTCACACCCATTCACTAGACTTTTGCAACCAAGAGGATTTAGGTAGCTGAATCTGAAACAAACAAAAACCTACCAGAGAAAATGGGATTGGTTCCCACAGATTTGTTCCACTGATGACAATGCTCTCCTCTGGTGCAAGGAGACTTCCGCTGATGCCAGTGAAAAGATCTATTGTTAGTAGCACAGATCTGCTGTACTCAAACCCATGATGCTCAGACTTTCAATTCAGGCTACCAAGTATCTTCCATGAAAGTATAAAAATTAAGGAATCCACTCAGAATCTGGAATTTACATTCAACTTAAAGTGGAACTGGCAAGCAGACATGATTCACGAGAATGTTCATCTTAAGTAAAATCTAGGATTCCCTGAGAGAGCCCAGAGGCCAAAGGAACAGGGCTTGAGGTTACATGTCAAGTCATCACAGTACAGAAATCTTTTTGCGTTTTCTGCTGAACGCATTATCCACTCCTTCTCAACGCTACTTACATTTTGCCTTCTCTTCATCTCGACCCCTTGTCAGGAGGACCAGGCCCACAATCAGGTTATTGAAATGTAGTCCTTTGGATGTGCCGCCGAAAGAACAGTATATGACCTGGAAGGAAAAGACAGAGGAGAAAGGTTAATGTGTGCAGTTCAGTGCTGTTGGAGGATTCCAGAGGTGTTGCACGTGTCAGTTACAGTCCCCCTGGATGATAAACATCATAAGAACTGATCCAGCAGATCAGATCAAGACCCTGTGAGACCAGTGGTCCACCAGAAGCCAGACAGATGCTCACAAGAAGAGTGTTGAGGTGATGCACAGATGTTCCTGCATGCTCTGGCATCTGTCATGCAAAGGTCTGCTGTCTCTGTCCATGAAATATTCTGAATACATATGAGGCTAAATCCAACAAGAAAACTTTTCCTGATGCCAACTTACAAGTGACACAGAATCATAGAGTTGGAAGGGGCCATACAGCCCATCTAGTCCAACCCCCTGCTTAATGCAGGATCAGCCTAGAGCATCCCTGACAAGTGCTTGTCCAGCCTCTGCTTAAAGACTGCCAGTGAGGGGGAGCTCACCACCTCCCTAGTTAGCTGGTTCTACTAACAAACAACTCTTACTATAAAAAAATGTTTCCTAGTATCCAGCTGGTACCTTTCCGCCCGCAATTTAGCCCCATTATTGCGAGTCCTATCTCTGCTGCCAAAAGGAACAGCTGCCCTCCTCTAAGTGGCAGCCCTTCAAATATTTAAAGAGAGCGATCATGTCCCCCCTCAACCTCCTCTTCTCCAGACTAAACATGCCCAGCTCCCTCAGGCTTTCCTCATAAGGCTTGGTCTCCAGGCCCCTGATCATCCTCATCACTCTCTTCTGCACCCTCTCAATTCTGTCCACATCCTTTTTGAAGTGAGGCCTCCAGAACTGCAAACAATACTCCAGGTGCAGCCTGACCAATGCAGTGTACAGTGGAACTATGACATCTTGCTATTTGGATGTTATGCCTCTGTGGATGATGCACAGCCATAAGCAGGTGTGATGCAGTGGGGAGATTAGAAGCAGGGAACCCCAGGTTCAAATTCCCACTCAGCCTCAAACCTCACAGAGTAACCCCGGGCCACCTGCTGTGTCAACACCTAACCTACTACATAGGTTCTTGTAGGTTATCCGGGCTGTGTAACCGTGGTCTTGGAATTTTCTTTCCTGACGTTTCGCCAGCAACTGTGGCAGGCATCTTCAGAGTAGTAACACTGAAGGACAGTGTCTCTCAGTGTCAAGGGTGTAGGAAGAGTAATATATAGTCAGAAAGGGGTTGGGTTTGAGCTGAGTATTGTCCTGCAAAAGTATTGTCCTGTAACCCACCAAGAAAATACAACAAATGCTACGATCAGCAAAAGACAAAAGAGACCCCCTCACCTCTGCAGGAGTATATCGTATACCTTGCAGCTGTGGAGAAGTTTACATCGGGACCACAAAACGCAGCATACAAACAAGGATAAAAGAACATGAAAGATACTGCAGACTTGGCCAACCTGAGAAATCAGCTACTGACACAAACAGGACACAGGGTCTTATTCCAAGACACTGAAAGACTGGACAATTCTACCAACTATTTTGTCAGATTGCACAGAGAAGCCATTGAAATTCATAAACATCAGCACAACTTTAACAGAAAAGAGGAGAGTTTAAGAATGAATAAGGCTTGGCTTCCTGCCCTGAAAAACCTCCAGACTGACAAAGACAACATTCAACAATAGCCATACAGATTAGCTTTGGATTACACACATTAACAGATCTCTTCAGGATACAATGGTTCCATATTAACATACCATATCCTCATTAGCACATTATCTTGATACTTACAGGACAATACTTTTGCAGGACAATACTCAGCTCAAACCCAACCCCTTTCTGACTATATATTACTCTTCCTACACCCTTGACACTGAGAGACACTGTCCTTCAGTGTTACTACTCTGAAGATGCCTGCCACAGTTGCTGGCGAAACGTCAGGAAAGAAAATTCCAAGACCACGGTTACACAGCCCGGATAACCTACAAGAACCAATGAACTCTGACCGTGAAAGCCTTCGACAATATCTACTACATAGGGT
The DNA here is from genome assembly GCF_029931775.1 of Euleptes europaea. Taxonomy (NCBI): domain Eukaryota; kingdom Metazoa; phylum Chordata; class Lepidosauria; order Squamata; family Sphaerodactylidae; genus Euleptes; species Euleptes europaea. The sequence continues at coordinate 31,751,879 of NC_079330.1, read as the reverse complement.
TGCTGTTAAAGTCCAAAAGAGGAGATGAGACCTGTGCGCACTGCCTTGAGCTCCTCAAAGGTCAGGATCAAGATGTAATTAAAGAACTACGAAGTGAGCCACCCAGTCGAGAGAGAGAGAGAGAGAGAGGAAAGAGATCTCATAACAAACTGCCACCCAATCCATATATATATGAAGCTGCCTTATACTGAATCAGACCCTTGGTCCCATCAAAGTCAGTATTGTCTACTCAGACTGGCAGCAGCTCTCCAGGGTCTCAGGCAGAGGTTTTTCACATCACCTACTTGCCTAATCCCTTTAGCTGGAGATGCTGGGGATTTAACCTGGGACCTTCTGCATGCCAAGCAGAGGCTCTACCACTGAGCCACGGCCCCTCCCCGCACAACCCAAGGAATTCTCCCCATCCTTTAACTGCCACGAGCGCCAGGCATGAAAGGCCAACAACCATCCACACAGCCTGTGCACAATTCTGTGGACCCATGAGCAGAAGTACTCGCACTCATGCAAGGATGACCTAAATGACAGTTACAGAGGATTACTAGTTATATAAATACAGTAAATAATCGACTGTAGGGGTACGACTGCAAGATGTTCGCCCCTCCCTCCCCCGGGGATCACTTGCAATGCCAGAGAGAATGCTGGGATGGATTCCCCAGCCATGCGGTGCAGCAGCCAGTTGACTGAAAGCATCTCTTCCCTGACTTCCTACCAGGGGCACCCAGAGCGGGTTACAATATTTAAACAGTATAAAAACACACACAATTACAACAACTATTTTAACAACCAAACCCAGAAACACCATTCAAAGCTAGGAAGAATCTCATAACAAGAATACAGCCAAAGGCCCAAGAGAACAGAACCAAACATTCGTGTCAGAAATAGGGACTGGTGTAGAATATAGGTGCGGGACTCTCATGAGGGAGACCCTAAAGGTGGAAGCAACTGGAGCAGGGCCTCCAAAGGAGATCCAGGGGGAATGTGCCAGGTGACATGGGAGCAGGTGGTCCCTCGGATGTGTGGGTTCCACGCCCTTTTAGAGCTTTATAGGTTAACCACTACTTGGGATTGATGCCAGAAAGAAGCTAAGATCCAATGAAAACCTTTTAGGGCAGACGAGATGCCTTACCCGCCATTTTAGCTGAGGGAACATTACTAAATGCTCTGTGTAGTGAGACCTGGGCCCTGCGGGATTTATCACAGTTCCGCAGGGCCTTTGAGATGGAGATGTTCCACCAGGCATATGGTTGAGGCAGCAACAGTTCCATCAATAAATCAATAAATTGGACTTCCTTCCCCTCTCCCCCTCTTTTGCTTTATTTAGGTAGGCCCCTCTGCTCGAAATCTAAGATGGGCTCTCGCCATTACAACTTAATTTTATTGAAGTAGTAGGTAGAATCTAGACGATCATTTTAATCTATATTATACAGGTAGTAAATTGCTTTAAATTATGTTTTAATGTAGTGTGTGTGTGCTTGCTGGAAGCCAGCCTGACCCTCCATCTTAGGGAGCCAGCGTGGTGTAGTGGTTAAGAGGGGTGGTTTGGAGCGGTGGACTCTGATCTGGAGAACCGGGTTTGATTCCCCACTCCTCCACATGAGCGGCGGAGGCTAATCTGGTGAACTGGATTTGTTTCCCCACTCCTACACAGGAAGCCAGCTGGGTGACCTTGGGCTAGTCACATTCTCTCCGCTTCACCTACCTCATAGGGTGTCTGTTGTGGGGAGGGGAAGGGAAGGTGATTGTAAACAGGTTTGAGTCTCCCTTAAGTGGTAGTGAAAGTCGGCATATAAAAACCAACTCTTCTTCTTCTTAGGATGGGAAAGGGCAGGGTTTAAATTGAATAATATAAAATAAATAAAACAGTCTTCAAAAGAAGGCTCCGCCTGAAAGACACTGCAGGAATCTAACCTAGACATGATCAAATAAAATCAAATTTGTAAATACAGTCAACTAACCAATCACATGCCAACACATCAAAATTTCCAGACAATAGTTTTGCACCGCAGAATCACAGATTGACCGTACAAATAAAGGTATAAGATCAATAAAAACAACCCCTGCTTAAAATTATCACCTTAAAATTGATAAAATTGTAAAATATTCTAACCATCGTTCTCTGATAAAATTCTGCATATTTTAAAAGCAACAGCGCAGAACTTGGCAGTTTGGAGCATAAGCTGAGGATCTTCTCCTATTAGGAGTTTCTTTGCCAAAAGCGCAACTGACTCTTCAGGGAATTGACCAAGCAAGGGGAAAATAAGCTTTGATCTAACTTCGTGGTGGAATGGGCAACATAGTGAATGTTCGATGGTTTCAATGTCCCCTGTCCCATTCGGACAAAGCCTCTCTGATCTAGGGATCTTCTTATATTTCCCTTCTAAAACAGCCGATGGTAGGGCCTGGAATCTGGCAAGGGTAAAGACCTTTCTATAATTAATAGGCTTAAGATGAGAAAAATAAGCTGCAGATGAGACTAAGTATCTAGACTTATCAGGTACTAGGAAAAATAGTAATTTTCCAAAATGGCATTTAATGTCTTAACCTAGACATGATCAGTGCACACATATTTGGGTGAAATCATCACTGGACAAGGATGGCTGTTGTTGGCTCCCCAATAAGAATGCCTGTGATCACGTCAGCTACCTTGCATTGGGTTCGGCACTCATTCCTAACCCAGAGGCAGCAAGATTTCCTTTCCCCTGAAAAAGGTATGACTCATTTGTGTACACACGCACGCACACAGCATCATATTACTTATTAGCTACCTTTCAGGTTGAAGTGCTGGGTGGTTATTTATAGACCTGACAGTCAAACAAGAAGTCACCGCAGGACAAATTTCTCCTGCTTTTAATAACTTGGAGCCGCTGCCTTGCTTATCATAAAGGAGCCAGCAATGGAACCATTTCAAGTACCTAAAGGCATAATTATCCGAGACAGGTACCTAGGAAATTTTTTTTTGCACCAATAGTGTGGGGGGGGAGGGGGACTGCTGTCAAAAAATCTGATGCTGGAGCCCCTGAAATGTCAGAACTGGCACATAAGAAGTGAACAAATCTTTGTAGTCTGAGCAACTGTAAGCAGCTAATTTCCCAAACTCCATTCAGCTCCTGATCCCTTGTGGCAGATAAATATCAACTGCAGGCAGCAAGGAAAAGCCCCCGTTTGCTTGGAGTAGAGCTGCACGCACACATGGCATAGGAATGCCTTGTATTTACACAGGCTGCACAGGGCTCTGTTTCACCTGTCCATCAAAATGCCCTGTGCAGAGCTCACTTTTCATGCATGTAAGAGACCCCCCCCCAGACTTTGCACATAAGCCCCCGTCCCACCCTGGGCAGTGAACGGAGGACCAGCCCTTCACTTTAGCTCCAATTGCTACTTCTGATTAGAACAGTGTTTGGGGAGGGCCACAGTGAATGGCAGAGAGCCTTGTCGGCTTCAGGTAGCCGCCTCAAGGTTGACTCAGCCTTCCATCCTTCCGAGGTTGGTCAAATGAGTACCCAGCTTGCTGGGGGTAAAGTGTAGACGACTGGGGAAGGCACTGGCAAACCACCCCGTAAACATATTCTGCCTAGTAAATGTCGGGATGTGACATTACAGCATGGGTCGGTAATGACCCAGTTCTTGCACAGGTGACTACCTTTACCTTTTTACAGTGAATGGCACATGGGGAGGAGCTGACCTCTTTAGGTGTGGGGGAAGGAGAGACATTTAAAGATCAAATCAGCTCAGCTTCAAATGCATGGCAGTATGTGTACGAGGCCCTTACTTGGATAGCCCAGGCTAGCCTGGTTTCATCAGATCTTGGAAGCTAAGCAGGGTCAGCCCTGGTTAGCCGTTGGATGGGAGACCACCACAGAAGTCCAGAGTTGCTATGAAGAGGCAGGAATGGCAACATATAAATTTATATAAATAAACAGGAAGCCAGCTGGGTGACCTTGGGCTAGTCACACTCTCTCAGCCCCACCTACCTCACAGGGTGTCTGTTGTGGGGAGGGGAAGGGACAGTGACTGTAATCCAGTTTGATTCTTCCTTAAGTGGTAGAGAAAGTTGGCATATAAAAACCAACTCCTCCTTTTTCTTCTTATATCAAGAAATAATTTCTATTCGGTGACTGCAGCTGGAATTGCTTACATTTCTGGAAATCTCAACATGTTTAAGAAGAAAAGGACTCTCCAATGGAAGTGTGGAAAGTAATTAGAATGGCAATAAACTTACTTTACTCTAATAAACTTACTCTACTCCAAGCAAACGGGGGCTTTTCCTTGCTGCCTGCAGTTGATATTTATCTGCCACAAGGAATTAGGAGCCGGAGTTTAGGAAATTAGCTGCCTACAGTTGCCCAGACTACAAAGATCTGTTCACTTCTTATGTGCCAGTTCTGACATTTCAGGGGCTCCAGCATAGGAACGCCTCTTGCCTTAAAAGCCCAGCAGGGTAACCATAAGTCGGCTGCAACTTGACAGCACTTGACCACATGTGTGTTAAGAAGGGATCACTGTTTTCAATCAACAAAGAGAACAGTCCTAAGATGATATAACAGTGCTACTTGTCCCTATGGAGGAGGAGGAGAAAGAGGAAGAGGAAAAGTTGGTTTTTATACGCCGACTTTCTCCACCACTTAAGGGAGACTCAAACCGGTTTACAATCACCTTCCCTTCCCACAACAGACACCCTGTGAGGTAGGTGGGGCTAAGAGAGCTCTAAGAGAGCTATGACTAGCCCAAGGTCACCCAGCTGGCTTCATGTGTAGGAGTGGGGAAACCAACCCGGTTCACCAGATTAGCCTCCACCGATCATGTGGAGGAGTGGGGAATCAAACCCGGTCTCCAGATCAGAGTCCACCGCTCCAAACCACCGCTCTTAACCACTATTATACAGGTCCTTTTCCTTTCCTTTTATCCCTTAGAAGCTCCTTGATCAATTGATCTTGAGCAGCATATATCTAGTGTTGGAGGGCTATAAGGACTGAAACAAATCTTGCCACTGACAATGTAGCCTTGGGGTCCCTATCACTTAGTAAAAAAGGCATTATGTCAGTCACAGAGGCATTGGATTTATATATTAAAAGGGGGGAAATATAGTGCGATCGAAGTTCCTCGTAAAAGCGGCATTCCAAAAGGGCATGGGCTAATGAGTCAATAGAGCCAGAAGAGCAAGGGCAGATCCTGTCAGAGTATGGTATATTCAGAATTCTGCCCTGCATTACCATAGAAGGGTTAGCATTCAATCTAGCCAAGCAAAAAGCTCTACAGAGACGAGGAGTTGTTAGATAATATGTATAGGCAGGCAGACCACGTGGAGGGGGTATTCCGAAGAACTGGGATGAACAGAAGCGATGAGCACGAAGAGTAGTGCTGTTATAATCAAGCTCTTTAATGCGCTTTTTAATTTTGGCAAAAGCTTCAGTTTTCCCAAGATCTGATAACATATCCTGCGAGAAGCCCAACAACGCCAGTTTCTCATCTAAGATTTTTTGCCATGAGGATTTAAAAGGGTCATGCTTCAGAGAAGCTAGGAACCCCTCAGTGCTAAAGCACAGTTTAAGGTGTAGTTTAAAGGCAGCCAACCACGCCCTAGCTTCAAGTGACATTTGGCCAAACTCAGAACGAAGAGTAATGCCAGCAACACATCGAGGGGCATTTAGAAGTTTTCGTAAGAACTGAAGCAGTGGACGATCTATAGATTCATTGATGACTGTAATCCAGATGGCAACACCAAAGAGGATAATTGGGGTAATTTTCAGGTTAAAAACCTGAATAGCCCCTGGAATATATTTGCCACCTTTGGTGTGAAAAAAATTGACAATAGCACCAACCCCAGGTTTAATTTTGTTGGACACTGCTTTTTGATGGGCATTCCAATTTAGGTTACGGGAAAAAAGAATGCCAAGGTAAACAAACTCCTTCACTTGGTCAACCTCAAAGCCATCTAATACCCAGCGAAAAAGAGGCAATTTTCTCCTCTTAGTGAAGATTATAATCTTAGATTTATGGTGGTTTAATTTAAGACCTTCCCTAGAGCAGTACTCAGAAAAAGTTTGCAAAGATCTTTTCAAACCAATTCTTGTGCAGGACAGGAGAACTGCATCGTCAGCATAGAGTAGAATCGGGGTGGGATGACTTGCAAGCTTTGGGGGGTGGCAAAACTCTGAGAAATTGGTTGCCATATCATTCAGGTATAGGTTAAACAAGAGAGGAGCAAGGAGGCAACCTTGTCTAACTCCCTTGACCAGTTCAAAGGGCTCGGTTAGTTCTCCTTGGTTGCCACAGCGAACCTGAGCTGTGAGGTCAGTATGAAAATGCTGAATAAGCCATAGTAACCTCCTATCCATAGTAGAATTTAATAGTTTCAACCATAGCCTCTCCCTCGGGATGGTATCAAAAGCTCCCTTAAGATCCATAAAAACCGTATAAAGGGTGCCATTTCTGGGGGAGGAATATTTCTCTGCTAGATGGGAGAGCACTAAACAGTGGTCTGTGACAGACCAACCCCTTCTAAAGCCAATCTGTTCCCAGCCAAGGATGTCATTACTCTCAACCCAGTCCAACAGCCTCTTTAATAAGTAGGAGGAATACAATTTGCCTAAGCAAGACAAAAGGCTGATTGGACGATAACAGCTTGGGTCAGAGCGCTGACCCTTTTTAAAGATTGGGACGATAATAGTATGTCTCCAAGATTTTGGAATAGCTCCTGAGGCATTAATTTGTGTGAATACAGGAGCAAGAATGTTGGCCCACCAATTGCTGTTGACTTTAAAAAGTTCGTAGGGAATTAGATCGGGACCTGGGGCTTTACCTGAGTGTAGGCGATCAATGAGCGGTTTAATTTCCTTAGGAGACACATCTGCCCAGGAATTCAACAAAATAGAAGGTGCTACAGGTATAAGACCCTGGTTTTCCACAGAGTAGGAGAAGAGGCTCTTGAAGTAAGCTACCCAGACCGAAGACGGGATACATGCGGGGACTCTGGCATAGCCATTGCTTAAAGAATTCAGAGTCCGCCAGAAAGTTGAATTATCATTGTTGTTTATAGCTGTAATCAAGCTCCTCCAATTTTTATATAGGGCCTCTTTTTTCCTCCAGTTCACCAAGTCCTTGTAGTTCTTTTTAATAGTTAACAATTCCTTCAATACTGAAATAGTGTTGTTCCTTCTGAATTCTCTATGTTTCCTGGTTATTGCTCGTTTGAGTAGTCTACACTCGTGGTTAAACCAAGAATTTCGTTTGTATAAAGCGTGAAAGCTTGAGGTGATTTCTTTAGTAAATAAAGGTTTAAATAAATCAATTAATCTGAAAAAAACATTTAAGACAGTGGCTGCAGACTCTTGCTCAAGGAGGGCAGCTTTCAACGAAGTCACCTCCAAAAGCTGCATTTTACCACGCACCAAGGAATCAAGCTCAGGGCTCCAGTAAACACGAGCTAGGGCTTTTTGGGATTGGTGCAATATTTGATGGTAGGACGGTAATAAGTGTGGAACACATAATTGGTTGATTGAAAGAGAGATAGGGAGATGGTCACTGCCCATGTAATCGCAGACTTCCATATTACTGATTAGAGGTAAGAGATCTAATGAAACCAGAAAATAATCGATAACACTGGCACCATTTTGGTTAAAAAAAGTGAAATCTCCATAAGGGTCGATCTGCGATCGCCCACTGACTATTATTAGGTCCTCTGAATAGCGAATTGGGCCAGGCTTAAGCCGGAAGAATTAATTACTGAGTCCCTGGAAGTTCTAGTATATCATAGGGAGCTCAGGAAAGATTCATCAAAATTCCCTATAAGATTTTGGAAGAGAGTATTATCATCTGGCCCTATTCGTGCGTTAAAATAACAAGCCATAAGAACTGGAGTAGTTGGGTGGTTATTTTTGATGTCATCAAATAGTTCTCCCAGACGGGCCCAGTTTCGTGCAGTATTACTTGATCTACCAGGAGGAATATAAACAGAAAATAAAATAAGTGAAGAAAAAGTCAGGTTTACTTTAATTGCTAGCACCAGCTCTTCAGCCAAAAGAAGGCCAATTGAGCTTATGCTTAAAGAAGTGGAGGTAAAGCATGCAGGTAGTAAATTGCTTTAAATTATGTTTTAATGTAGTGTGTGTTTGCTTGTTGGAAGCCAGCCTGACCCTCCATCTTAGGGAGCCAGAGTGGTGTAGTGGTTAAGCTAAATGCCCAACGGGAGGAAGGGGGGAAGACGAAGCTGAAATAAAATGGTGGGCGCAACAAACCGAAACTAAGCAGGAACCCAAACAGCTTTGATAGAATAAGCCTACCTGGTAGAACTGCAGGATCGGAGTGTGTGGATTAAACACCAGGGAGGTGCAGGAGCGGGATTCGCTGGGAGAGTTCTTGAAGCCCCCGAAAGTCACAGAAGGTGGCGGGAAAGAAGCAGACACCATGGTAGAATGGCTTGCGAGGGAACTGAGGCGAACTGGGACCAATCGCAACGGGGAGAACGCGCGGCCGACGGCGCCAGTCAGGGGGACCAACCCCCCACCCAGAAAATCTTTAGATAGCTGTTTTAAAAGCAAGAGCCTCGTTGGTGGTGGGAAGGCGTGCTGATTGGGGATGGTGCCAGTTTGACCGGTGTTACTAGTGGCCCTGTAACTGTTGGAAAGTGGAGGAGGGACACCGCGGGGGAACGGCTCGGAGGATCGGAGGACGAGGACAGGGCGAGCACGCAGAGAACGGCACCAGTTCAGAAGACCAGCGCTCCATTGCCAGCCAACTTGCATGCCAGAAGTACAATGTCATTAAGGAGTTTAAATCCTGAAACTGAGCAATAGCTCCATCTGGTGGCTTAATCAATAAATAACAACCAGCATCTTCCCTCTAGTGCTATTAACTCATTGAGCCCAGTGAAAAAGCAACCCCTTCCTCTCCCAACTAATAAAAAGGGGGGGAAAAGCTTTTAAATCTTTTGAATAATAACCAAATTAATTGGACTAATACGGGATTTGATGAATTAATAATTAACTCATTGATCTTAACTTAATAACCAGACTAAATTAATTTTGTTTTGTTTTTAATTAGTGTAAACTGACTTCAGAAGGATTTAAGAGGTGATAGCAAATTGATTGTATGTAACTATAAACGTTGATTAAAAACTGATTGTAACTGATAGTAGTTAAGGCAATTAATTAAATTGACTAAACAAGGAATTAAGAGGGGAATGTAAACTGTAGGTAAGCAATTACAGTTATAAAAAAGTGGTTAAATTGAACCTATAACATATCAAGAAGTGATCCAAAAGTGATTGAACGAGATTGTGGTTATTAATTAATGGTTAAGGCAGTCATAAATTGATTGAAAGTGATTGTAGAAATTGATGATTGGTTAAAATAATATGAAAAAATATTTTAACTATAAGAAAAAGCAACTTACTTCCAAGATAAGACCTACCCAGAATAATCTAAGAACGGAGAAGATTATTCTTTACTCTTGTGAAGAGGAATTAATACAGTCTTGTGAAGAGGACCATACACAGTCTTGCAAAGAGGACGTGTTGCATTCTTCAGCACAAATAGATATGACAAGAGGGGGAAAGGCTAAGTCAGCAGAAGAAGAGGCACAAATGGAAGATCTTAAAAACTTCATGTTAAAACTGAGTGAAGAAACTAACAAGAAAACAGAAGAAAATAACAAGAAAATAGAAGAAACAAATAAGAGTTTACAAGAAAGTCAGCAAGAAAGCAACAAGTTGCAAGAAACGTTGGAGAGGATTGAAAAAAAAATTGATGACAACACTAAAGAAATTAAAGTTCTCCAATTAAAACAAAAGGTGGAATTTCATGAAGCTACCCTAACAATTCATGAAGAGAAGCATGAACAAGCTGAAGAACGTTTTGATCTTCAAGATATCATCAATAGAGAGAACAATTTAAAATTTAGAGGCTTTTAGGAAAGTTTCGGATTGGTGGACTTGGAAACTGAACTACAACAATTGATCCAGGATACTTTTGATCTCAAGGAAGAGTTGCTCCAAGTGGAAAAAATATTTAGGATTACTATAGCTTTCTCAAAAAAATTTCAAGCCCCTAGAGACATCTTAGTCAAATTCACACACCAGAGAGGGAGAGATGAAATACTTACATTGCAGAGAGAGAAAAGACTGACATATGAAGAGAAGCAAATTCAGATCTTCTCAGATCTGCCACCAGCGGTTATTCAAAGATGCAAACAATTTGATGAACTACGGGCCATTCTACACAAGTACGATATAAGATTTCGTTGGATTGCACCTTATGCACTAGATATCTCCTTATCGGATGGGAGAAGAAACAAAGGAGAGGCAGAGCAGTTAGTCGAAGAACTATTGTACTCCCATCAATATCGACGCTATAGGAGAAGAGAGAGTCAAGACATACCAGCAGAAGAAGAAAGATTTGAAGAAGAGAGGAGAGAGAAAAAGAAGAACAAAAAAGAACTGAAGCGGTCTTAGGACTAGTTAAAGTTGATCCAAGAACACCAAGGGCAGAACGTAATCAGCTTCATCAGTTGGTAGATGCGGCAAAACCCTGCATATCACCTGAATCACTGATAGACCAAGAAGAGGAAAGACAAGCAAAACTTCAGGCATTGGAGGCCCCAGTCTCTGAAGAACTAGAAGAAGAACTGAAAGTGGACGAAGCTTGTGCATATAAATACGATGGGAAAAATGAATATCATTTCAGTAAACGTAAATGGACTAAATTCACCAACCAAAAGAAAGAGAATATTCCATAACTTATGCAAACAGAATTCGGATCTGATTTGTATTCAAGAGATGCATATAAAAAAAGATCATGGAAAATTTTTAGAATATAAAAAACTGGGTACGGTAGTTTCATCCTCAGCATCCAAAAAGAAGAAAGGGGTGGCGATTTACGTTAAAGAGACTAAATTTTCCACAGAAAATGTCAGAACCGACAAGGAGGATCGATATGTGCTTCTATTTCTTCAAGGGGCAAAAGGATGCAAATTCACAATTGCAAATATTTATGCACCAAATTTTAAGACCTTTTTCGAAGATTTAATTGACTTTCACCAAGGTGAAATATTGATAGTAGGAGATATGAACGGGGTAATAAACCCTAAGATGGACAAATCAACAAGACAAAAAGGTAACAAACTACCAAAGATAGTATTTCAGTATCTTCAAGACTGGAAGTTGATAGATGCATGGCGCTTTAAGCATCCCAACAAAAAAGATTACACTTATTATTTAATAGACACAGTTCTTATTCCAGAATAGATCTTGGATGGATTTCAAACTCTTTATCATCAAATTTGGAAGAAGAGGAAATTTTATCAGTGACATATGCAGATCATAATCCTTTGCAAATAAAATTCTATGGAGACAGAAGAGGTCCAAGGAGGTGGAGAATGAATGACAATTTGTTTCTGAGACAGGACATTGTGAAACAGTTTCAAGAGGAGGGTAATCTTTTTTTCGAAATTAATTGTACCCCAGAGATGGATTCAAGAACAGTTTGGGATGCAAGTAAGGCTTACATGAGGGGAAGACTGATAGCAATTGCCCCTAAAGTAAAAAAAGAAAGAGAAGAAAAACTACGAAACATTCCCAACTAAGACTTTTAGAAGAAGAACATCATAAATCGGGAAAGAAACAAGATATGCTGCAGATCTTAAGTCTCAAACAGAAGATAGAAAGTTTGGAAGTAGAAGAGATGCATAAGAAACTGAGATTTGTAAAACATAAATATTTTGAACAAGCAAACAAACCGGGGAGACTATTAGCTAATACCTTGAAAAATGAATCCGCGAAAAGAAGAATCACTACTGTATATAAAAATGAACAACTGACGAGTAAAGAAGACATTGAAGAAATTTTTAAAGAATACTATGTACAATTTTATCACAATAATGACACTGAACAGACAGATCTTGAATCCTATGTACAATCTGCAAATCTTAAAAAATTTGAGGAAGATCAAAAAAATTTAAATCAGAAAATTACCATACAAGAAATAAATGATGCTCTGAGAAATTTAAAAACACAAGGCGCCAGGACCAGATGGAATTTCAGTGAGCTATTATCAGAAGATGGAGAACATAGTAACTCCTCAACTGCAAAAGGTTTTTAATGATCTGCTTCAAGAAGGAAAAATTCCGGAAACATGGAAAGATGCACATATCTCCTTAATTCCGAAGGATGAAAAAGAGAGATATTCCCCCAAATCATACAGACCAATTTCACTTTTAAATGTGGATTATAAACTTTTTGCCTCAATATTAGCCCAACGGCTGAAGAAGTGTATTACGAAAATCATACACCCAGAGCAAACCAGATTTATCCCGAAAAGGCAATTAAAAGACAATGTAAGAGTGGTCCTGGCTGCAATCAATTTCATTAAGAACAAAAAAGAAAAAGCAGCAATGATATATCTGGATGCGGAGAAGGCCTTTGATAATGTTTCTTGGAGATTTCTGCAAGAAACGTTGCAACAACTAGACTGTGGTACACATTTTTTGAAAGCTGTTAATTCTATTTATACCAATCAAAGCGCAAGACTTCTGATTAATGGGATGCTAACAGATAAATTGATGATACAAAAAGGAACAAGACAGGGCTGACCTTTGTCACTACTGTTGTTCAACTTGTCAATGGAGATACTTGCAAATAGGATAAGGAATGATCCTAAAAGAGAAGGAATAACATATGAAGACCAAGGATATAAAATAAGAAGCTATGCAGATGATGTGGTGTTAATATGTCGAAAACCAGAACTTTCACTGAATGAAATTCAGAAACAAATTGATTTATTTAGTTATTACTCCGGATATAAGCTTAACAAAACTAAAACTAATATGATTCTTTATAATGTCTCAGAAGAAGAAAGACAAGATATTCAAAACAGAGTCCAATGGTTTACACCAAAGAAGAGTGTGAAATACTTAGGTGTTAAGATACCAACGAGATCAGACACACTTTTTGATTTAAACTACGAGGAAGTATGGAGGAAGATTGAAGAAGATCTACAAAGATGGAATAGACTTCAAATATCATGGTTGGGCCGAATATCAGTATTGAAAATGAATGTTATGCCAAGACTCAACTTTCTTTTTCAAACAATTCCAATCGACATAAACGCAATGAAAATGACCAAATGGCAGAGAGGAATTAATAAATGTATCTGGAATGGTAAGAAACCCAGAGTAAGATTTGCAGTGTTGCAAGACACTGAAAAGTAGAGGAGGACTGAATCTACCTAACCTTAAGCTATATCATTAAGCAGCCACATTGGCTGCACTGTCAGACTGGATTATCCGCCCTGAAGACAGAATGATAAGACTAGAAAAAGCCGACCTTAGACATGGATTTCATCAATTACTTTGGACCAAAAAAGTTGAACCAACCCCAAGAATGTAAACACAGAAAATTTACCAACACAGATGGTGAAGGTATGGAATTTACTTAGAAGATTTCTTAGTCCCTCACCACCAGGAATGATATCTCCTATTGAAGTATATACAGACTTTGCAAGTAGGATCAAGAACAGCTTACTTACTTATAATGACCTAATCAAGAAAGATGGACAAATTAAATCATTGCAAGAACTTCAGGAAGAAAATGTAAAAATTTCCTGGTTTACATATCACCAAATAATTCATGCATTAAGAACGGACTATTTGCAAGGAGCTAAACAAAGAAAATTGCCAGAGTTTGAAACTTTGATAACAAAAAATCAGGATCATCTTTTATCAAGGATTTATAAAATATTGCTGACTACGGACACAGCATCAGAACAAGTAAATATGCATGGTGAAGTGGATGCAAAACTTTGGGGAGACGATCCCAATGCTGATTTGGGAAAAATTGTGGAAAACAGATATTAAATTTTCAAGATCACAAGAAGTAAGAGAGAATTGGTACAAAATGTTTTTTAGATGGCATTATGCTCAGAAAGATATGCAGAAGATGTACAAAGCAAATCAGGCTAATTGTTGGAAGTGTTCAGACACAGAAGGAACGTATTTCCATCAATGGTGGACATGTAAAAAAATTCAAACTTTTTGGAAAGTCATACACAAAGAAATACAAGAGATGTTGAAAACGAGCTTTCAATTGGAAGCCAAATATTTTTTATTGGGAATAATTCCAACTCAAATACCTGTAAAGTACAAAGTGTTTTATCAGAACGCAATGACGGCCGCGAGATTGTTAATAGCACAGAAATGGAAGGACAAGGAGAAAGCTGTGGATTACAAAAATGCATGAATATGCAATGACGGCAAGACTTTCAGCCATACTGTACTATGAGATGACCGAAGAACATATGCAAAGATGGCAACCTTTTTATGACAGATACTGATGTTCAGAAACATGTTTATTAGACAGAGTTATTAAGAATAAGAATTGATGTAGTATAAGAAAATTGTATTAGAATTTTGTACCCATTTTGTACCATTTTGTACCAATTCTCTCTTACTTCTTGTGATCTTGAAAATTTAATATCTGTTTTCCACAATTTTTTCCAAATCTGCATAGGGATCGTCTCCCCAAAGTTTTGCATCCACTTCACCATGCATATCTTTACTTGTTCTGATGCTGTGTCCGTAGTCAGCAATATTTTATAAATCCTTGATAAAAGATGATCCTGATTTTTTGTTATCAAAGTTTCAAACTCTGGCAATTTTCTTTGTTTAGCTCCTTGTAAATAGTCCGTTCTTAATGCATGAATTATTTGGTGATATGTAAACCAGGAAATTTTTACATTTTCTTCCTGAAGTTCTTGCAATGATTTAATTTGTCCATCTTTCTTGATTAGGTCATTATAAGTAAGCAAGCTGTTCTTGATCCTACTTGCAAAGTCTGTATATGCTTCAATAGGAGACATCATTCCTGGTGGTGAGGGACTAAGAAGTCTTTTAAGTAAATTCCATACCTTCATCATCTGTGTTGGTAAATTTTCTGTGTTTACATTCTTGGGTTTGGTTGCAACTTTTTTGGTCCAAAGTAATTGATGAAATCCATATAAGGACACTAATAGTTAAGAGAAACATTTTATATAGATGATGAAGTAGTCCGTGTGCTGGTGAAAAACAGTGAATGTAATTCTATTTCCCTTTCCTCATTTTCCACTTTTCTTTTGTATTTTGAAAAACATAATAAAAAAAATTTAAAAAAGAAAGAAACCACGGATCCTGCAAACTACCTCTCAACTTCTGGGAACCGGCTCCAATCACGACTTGGGCAACCTGGAAGAATACTTTCTCATCAGCAGGGCCCATTTATGGTCTGGTTTTAATGAAGACATTGGCAAGTTGTAAACACAAGAAAGCATTTTTAAAGGGAAGGGTTTCTTTTCCTCCAAAGGGATGGCATTTTGAAAGCAAAGATATGACAAAAATTCAGAACCCACTCCTCAACACAAGCATGAAGGCACATCTCCAAAAATATGTCCATCAAGGACTCTCAACTGCATGGCTCCAGTCTGGGGATACCCAGGGCTGTGTGCCCTCATTTCTTGAGGAACAGAATGCCGACTGTGGGCCAGACCAGATGTCAGTATCAGGTAAGAAGAAGAAGAGTTGGTTTTCATATGCTGATTTTCTCTACCTTTTTTTAAGGAGTCCCAAACCAGCTTACAATCGCCTTCCCTTCCCCTCCCCACAACAGACACCTTGTGAGGTAGGTGAGGTCGTGAGAGTTCGGAGAGAACTGTGACTAGCCTAAGGGCAACCAGCAGGCTTCATGTGGAGGAGTGGAGGGGCTGTGGCTCAGTGGTAGAGCATCTGCTTGGCATGCAGAAGGTCCTAGGTTCAATCCCCAGCATCTCCAGTTAAAGGGACTAGGCAAGTAGGTGATGTGAAAGACCTCTACCTGAGGTCCTGGAGACCTGCTGCCGGTCTGAGTAGACAATACTGACTTTGATGGACCAAGGGTCTGACTCAGTATAAGGCAGCTTCATGTGTTCACATGTGAGTGGGGAATTGAACCCGGTTCTCCATATCAGAGTCCACCACTCCCAACCACGACACCTTCCAGGCACCAGGGTAGCAAAACGTCATTATGTTTTTCTGAAAGGTGTATGTCTATGTATTATGTTTTGATGGGATAACCTGTTCTAACGGGTAGCTTAAACTTTTTATGCTGTCATCAAGACGGCCAAAGTCAACTTTTTCTGCCTTTTCTAACTTGAGCTATAATTTGTGAAGCAAGTGACCAATTTCAAATTTTAAGGTACTGTTGGAAAGCTAATAAATCCCCCTACAAATTGCTAATACCAATAAAGCTTCTATCCATTACTGCTTTTGTGATATAAGGCTTAAATCAGAGAAAAGGTCATTTCCCCCCAAATTTTTATAAGGTTTATGGCATATGGTACTTTACCTAATCCAGAGAGTTACCTGAAGTATATTAGACAATTGTAACTTGTTTTGCCTTCCCAATGATTCAAAGCATCCAATGAGAATGGATCCACATTTTATGTCATTTTTACCCAATGCAGCTGGATAATAGGTAACTTAGTGTTACTGCAAATAAACATCTTTTAATTATGCGAGTTCAGCAGCTGTTCAATATGCATATGTTTTATTTAGAAATCTTAGATTAACATCATTTCATGAATCTTACTCTCTAAGGGACCATATATTGTAGTAATACTGGGCTACAGCATCTGCTGCGGCTTTTGTGTTCGTGTTCATAAATTTTCTCCCTTCGGAGCTACTGTAGCCTGGTTACTATTGATACTGACACTGGAATCCCTACCATCTAGGCTTGGAACAATATACACCAGTTAGAGGACACATTCAGTGGCAAGGAGATGTCACAGAATGGCAGTGGCACTGCCATCTAGCTGAGGATTCTTGAGCCTCTTTGGCCCAAATCAATGCCTTATGTGATAAAAACCAAGAACAAAGGCTTTTCTAGCCAGCTATTTATGTTACCAATGTACAATGCTGGCAAAAGGGAGTAACTTACAATGTACAGATAGACACCAAGACATCATTCTGATGTGACTTGCAGAAGAATCTCATATGTCTTCTGGCATGCATGTCAAACCATGAACAACAATCAATATGCAGTTGGCCAGGCTTGAACATACATGTCCATATTATGTCAGTTGTGCAAGATAATATTGGCTATCTGCCCACAATAAATGCTCCTGTAATGGAAATGTCAACTGCTTATGAGGTTCTAAACCAATCTATCAGCATCATGCAATCTCTGCATTGTCTAAGATTGGGTTAGTGTTTGATCAGGCACTTTATGCAAAAGCTGTAGAAATTATACAGAAGCATCAAGAAAAAATTAAGCTTACTACCATAATTAGAATGGGGCAACTTAAAGGCTAACAGGATTAAAGACTAACAAAATGTGTTAGTCTTTAAGGTGCTACTGGACTCTTGCTATTTACTGTTACAGACAGACAAACACGGCTACCCATCATGATTTATAATTAGAATGGATGTATTTCACACTTCAGGCACTTTTTTGACCACCGTCGAAAGCTGTTTCAAGCTGCAGGGCCATGGGATTTGTGCACTGAGTCAGGCACAACTGCAGAAGTTTCAGGAGCTGGAGTAATAGATGGTCACAAGTATAATCATGCAGTCAGACTTCACAAACTAGTTTATGAAGCACTCATGCAGCTAGCATGGCAGCAACCTTTGCTAAGATGCATGCATAGCTTTTGCTGAAGGAAATTCTTGATAAGCCACCATGTTCGAGGATTATGGATTGGGTTGCATGCCTTCACTGGCAGTGACATCATGAGCATTTTTGTAGGTAAAGGTAAGCTCCCTCCCTTGAAACTACTGAGAAAAGTCTACCGGGACACATTCAGTCAATTAGGAAAGACTTGAGAAGATGTGGGAAATCTCTACAGAGTTGTTTGAGAAGGTACAGCAATTCACCTGTCAAATGTATGCTCCAAATACCTGCGCTACTTCTGTAAATGATCCACCAATTTTTCTGCCAACTGAGAGTGGTGGAGCCCAGCCAGTTTCCACCACGCAAAGACTGCCTATTCATGTACACACTTAGGGCCAACTGGTAGGCAGGAATGTGAAGACTTTGTAAAGCCTGCCAAATGTACCCAGGCCCAAAAGATTATGGATGGCTGACAGGCAGAGATGGCAATCTTGTCATTGACAGGATGCACAAACCACCAATTGACGTTTTGGAGATGTTATCATGTGAGGATGTGCATTCCTGTTAACTGCCCAATTGCTCACGTCTGTCCTATGGACTTACCATTTCTTTTCTTCTCAAGACAACATTCTTGAGCACAAACAGTTCCAACAACAGAACAAAAAGAATAACAATAATAAATACTCCTATGACAACTAGGGCATCAGGTTGTTCATATCTATCTGTTAGATTTGATTACATGGGAGGGGGATTGGCAACTTCCAGGGTGATATTATGATCACTTCTAGCCAAAAGGGTCTGCAGTTTACAATGGGTTGGAATGCTAACCAGATCCTTTAGAAAGGGAGAGAAAACATAGTTTGTGGAATTTTTGACAATCTAATAGACAATTTGGAATTTTTGACAATCCAATAGACAATTTGGAATTTTGGACAATTCAATAGACAATGGAGCAAGGTGTCCAGGCTCCCTGTGCCACAGCTATAAAGTCTATCTGCACATAGATAGACTTTGCACAAGTGGCCAAAATGTTCTGCTGTTGTGACTCAATTAAGGCGAGCCATCAGTATTCGGGAACTGTCAAGTAGTCAACTTACTTGCACCACTATGTGTAAATTGCAGGCATGTAGCAACCAGGGGGGAAAAACAGAAGTGGACTTTGCAGTTGAATTTGAGGGCTCAGAAGATACTTCAGTGATGATATTTTTAAAATTCTGGAAACATATCAGTTGTTAACAGTTACATTATCCTTTTGCACAATTTGTAAATAAAACACATCCGTATTGAACAGCTGTTGAACTCATAAAATTAAAAGATGTTTCTTTGCAGAAACACAAAGTTAACTATTATCCAGTTAAATTGAATAACAATCACATAGAATGTGGACCCGTTCTCAAGTAGCCAACTGCAGCATATCAAAATTAATTTCTTCATGCTTTGGCTCATTGGAAAAGCAACACTATAAAAATGAATTAATTTGGTTGCCAGCTCTGAGTTGGGAAATACCTGGAGATTTTGGGGATGGTGCCTGAGGAGGGCGAGGGGAGGAACTTCAATGCCATAGAGTCCAATTGCAAAAGCGGCCATTTTCTCCAGGTGAACTGATCTCTATCGGCTGGAGATGAGTTAAGGTTGCCAGGTCCCTCATCGCCACCGGCGGGAGGTTTTCTGTGGCGGAGCCTGAGGAGGGTGAGGTTTGGGGAGGGGAGACACTTCAATGCCATAGAGTCCAATTGCCAAAGTGGCCATTTTTCTCCAGGGGAACTGATCTCTACCAGCTGGAGATCAGTTGTAACAGAAGGAGATCTCCAACCACCACCTGGAGGTTTATAACCCTAGCTGTAAACCTTATAAAAATGTGAAAAAACTGACTTTTTCTTTGGTTCATGCCCTGTACCACAAAAACTATAAAGGACAGGGGTGCTACAGGTATTAGTTATTTGCAGAGGAATATATCAGCTTCCAACAGTGCCTAAAATTTTAAAATTGGCCACTTGGTTCATGAGTTATAGCTCAAATTAGAAAAGGTAAGGAAAACTGGCTTTGACCATCTTGATGACATCTTGATTCAGAGCCTGCGTGGTGTAGTGGTTAAGAGCAGTGGTTTGGAGTGGTGGACTCTGATCTGGAGAACCTGGTTTGATTCCTCAATCCTC
Organism: Euleptes europaea; assembly: GCF_029931775.1. Taxonomy (NCBI): domain Eukaryota; kingdom Metazoa; phylum Chordata; class Lepidosauria; order Squamata; family Sphaerodactylidae; genus Euleptes; species Euleptes europaea. The sequence goes on along the minus strand of NC_079330.1, from coordinate 31,732,118 downwards.
CACACGAGCAGCCGACGCTAATCTGGTGAACTGGGTTGGTTTTCCCACTCCTCCACATGAAGCCAGCTGGGTGACTTTGGGCTAGTCACAGCTCTTAGAGCTCTCTCAGCCCCACCTACCCTGGACTTCATTGGTGGTCTCCCATTCAAGTACTAGCCACGACTGACCTGCTTAGCTTCTGAAATCTGAGGAGATCAGGCTAGCCTGGGCCATCCAGGTCAGGGTAAACTAGGGTGAGAGGTTAGCCTTTTGTTGTGGTGATGACAACCCAGGTTAGCCCCATATTTATTTATACACTCCAACATTTTTGTCATAGCTTTAATAAAATTGCAAGTTAGGATTAGGTTTTGTGGCAGCAAAAACGTTAAAATATGATTATTAAAAACCAAAACACTGATGGTTAAAAAAAGAGTTTGGCTCCTAAAGTTTTGGACTGGCTCCCAGAGCCGAAGACAGTTTGCCAAGGGCTGAGCTAAAAGCATCTCACAGGACATCTTTCAATGACTGGTTTTCCCCACATGCGTCAGACAGAGGTACCAGAGGGCCAAGGGGACGGAGCAGGCTCAACCACTTCAGGTTGCTGATGAAAGATCCTGTTTCTGAACACTGCCTTCTGTTATGAACAAGTCCTTACCGATAGAACACCGGGACAGCTGGCCACAGGTTTAAGCTACAGCAGTGGTTCCCAAACGTTTTGGGCCACCTCCCCCTTGGTTCCACAAATTCAACCCCAGTGCCCCCTACCCTATCCTATAAAAAGCATTATTCAAAATAGGGGTTTGTATGACGCACTAAAGAAGATAATAACAATAAACCTTCAAAACAGTAACAATTAATTGCACATCTATTCAAAATCAAATTAAAACTTCTTAGTTGAAATGTATTCAACAAAACTGATGAACTTGATCCAGTGGTATCAAAGGTCACCTCTTCAAAGTCTGTAAAAAAATTCTGATTGTTTCCACCAAATTTGCCAGCATGGTGCCATCGCTTGATCTATTGTAAATTAGTGAACAACTAATTGAAGGGGCCCACCTCTAGCGCCCCCTGCTGCCCCCTTGCCTCTTAGTGTCCCCCTAGGTAATCCCACCGCCCCCCAGGGGGTGGCACTGCCCATTTTGGGAACCACTGAGCTAGAGGCTCGCTCCGCAGAGTGCTTGTCTCCCATTTGTGGAGAAGCACCCAGGCTGCCCTTCTGCTGGGCATCCAGGCCCAAGCCTGAGCCAAAGCAAGAGGATGCTTTTCACTTATTTTATTCATTTTTATTTATTCATCACTCTTATATGTGCAGAAAGGTACCAGCTGGATATTAGGAAAACATTTTTTACAGTATGAGTTGTTCGACATTGGAATCAGCTGCCTAGGGAGGTGGTGAGCTCCCCCTTACTGGCAGTCTTTAAGCAGAGGCTGGACAAACACTTGTCAAAGATGCTTTGGGCTGATCCTGCATTAAGCAGGGGGTTGGACTAGATGGCCTGTATGGCTCCTTCCAACTCTATGATTCTATATCCTGCTCTCCCCGGCAAAGCCGGGCTCAGCGCGGCTTACAATAAAACATAAATATATAAAACCATTAAAATACATTAAAACATTATATACCAATAAAATCCAGCCCCAAAAACAACAAATCACTAAAATCAGAATAAAACTGCAGGAGTGCAAAGATGGTGCTCCTCAGTTGTATACGCCATCACAGGGCCTAGGGGCAGTAAGTCCCTCCACCAAGTGATTGACTGAATAAATATGTTAAAGAGAGGGGTGCAGGGGTTAGGGAAGCCAGCACTGACAGAAAACCATAGGTGTCCTCAACCATAAGCCTGGCAGAATAGCTCTGTCTTGGAGGCCCTGTGGAATTCCTTAGGGTCCTGCAGGGCCCTGATCTCATTTGGGAGGCTATTCCACCAGGCAGAGGCCGGGGCAGAAAACGCCCTGGCCGAGGACAGTCGGACACTCTTTGGGCCAGGGACCACCAGCAGATTGTTACTAGTAACGTTCTCTGGAGGGCATACCAGGAGAGGCAGTCCCACAGATGCGAAGCACTTGACAAAAACGCAGCAGAATCTGCTGCCGTCTGCGTGGGAACCAGGCAGGAGTGCACGAGAGGCTGATCGGCCCAGGACCGAACTGCTTTGGATTACTGAAACTACACAGCTGAGGAATGTAAGGAATGGCTCATGTGCAGAAAATGTGATGCCTCTTGGTGCCAGCCGCAGCATGTCTCCCCCCTTGCTCTCCGAGAACCAGATCGTGTGGCAAGGGGGAGAAAGCTCTTTCAAGAGGACCACACGCAAAGGCCCATCGGCGGGGGAGGAGGGGCGGCTTTTGCTTCCTGATCTGCAGCTTCAATCTTGTTTGCAGACACGATGCTGCTTGGACCGAGCACCACTTCCAGTTTTCAAGATAGTATGTGAGATATGCCAAACGGCATCAAAGGGGGTCTGCTTTCTACCCCCTTCTTTCTACCTCCTTCCCCCTCCACTCCGTAGGCCATGCTGGTGCATCGAGCTGCCCCACATAGTACGAGTCATATTAGCCATGTATTACAGCACAAGGTAACATTCCTATTTCTGTATCTTGTTTTAAGCAGCAAAATGGGGAGGGGAGGTGGTAAATCTGGCACCTAATTAACATCTGGTGTATTGCATCAGAACCAAGGGCTTTGTGTGGTACAGGTTTGCTGTTGGTTCATGGGGCGCAGCTTATTCACAAACTATTTCTTGTTTGATGACAAAAGCAATCTCTCTCGAGCAGGCCTCAGACACCAGGGCTTACTGAGATGCTACCAGCCCAGCCCACCTCCAGGAACTCCACATGGGGCAAAATGGGGAGCAGATCTCAGGCCTGCATGACTTCTCGCCCTGAACGGCAAGCACAACCACGCCGGCATCACTCCTCCCTGTTTCTGCCCGACAAAAAACCACTGGCAATCTGCAAGTGCCGCTATAACATTGGGCAGCAACCACAAGAGGAGGGGACGGGGGAAGACGCCCTGTATCAATATATCATCGTGCCTAGACACATGAACACAGACACACAAAGCTGCCTTATATTGAATCAGACCACTGGTCCTTGGAGGTCAGTCTTGTCTACTCAGACTGGCAGCAGCTCTTCAGGACCTCAGGTGGAGGCCATTGACACCACCCACTGCCTGGTCCTGTTAACTGGAGATGCCAGAGATTGAGCCTGGGGACCTTTCTGCATACCAAGCAGATGTTCTACCGCTGAGCCACTTTGCCCCTTCCTTTAGACCTTCTTATACAAGGCCCACCGCTGGCTGCCCTCCCGCCTGGGAGGGGGGAGGGAGGGGGGAGCGGGGGTGCCCTCCAGGCCTTCTTTGCGTGCCCCCCCCTGTGGTTGCCACACTCCTGGTGCTGGTTGGAGACCTGGCAATCCTAGCCTCCCCGCCCCCGCGCCAGGAGATCTACACCTGGTTATGGCCCCCGAATGATGTTATAAATGAGCAAATGGCCCTTGGCAGGAAAAAGGTTCCCCACCCCTGCTTTAACTTAAGAAGGACAGACAGTGTACAAGCAGCAAGAACAGGGCTAGCTCTGTTTCCCGGGCTGTCAGCTGCATACACTCCTCCTTTCAAACAACTAAGCACTCACCGAAACCTTATGTTCTTATGCTTGCTCATTCACATCGATTTATTTAAATTCATTTATACCCAGCCTTCCTCCCCAATGAGACCCAAAGTGGCTTACGTCATTCTCCTCCATTTTATCCTCACAACAATCCTGTGAGGTAGGTTAGGCTTCAAATCCCCATTAATCCATAAAGCTGACTGAGTGCCCTCAGATCTATTCCAGCTTCCTAATCTACCTGAAAGAAATGTTTGTGAGCAATAGAAAAGAAGAAAGAAGAAAAAAGAAAAAGGGAGAAGGAGGAAGGAGGAGGAAGAAGGAGAAGAGGAGTTGGTTTTTATATTCCGACTTTCTCTACCACTTAAGGAAGAATCAAACCGGCTTCGAATCGCCTTCCCTTCCTCTCCCCACAACAGACACCCTGTGAGGTAGGTGGGGCTGAGAGAGCTCTAAGAGAACTGTGACTGGCCTAAGGTCACCCAGCTGGCTTCATGGGGAAACCAACCCCGTTTTCCAGATTACAGTCCACCGCTCCAAACCACCACTTTTAACCACTATACCACGCTGGCTCTAGATAGGCCACTCTGAGCTCCAGGGAAATGTTTGATAGATACACCAGCATGGGATGGGCAGAGAAACACACACATGCGCTGAAGGACAGACCTTATCAAATAGTGCAGAGACAGGCCTCTGCTTCAAGTGTTACAGATCTACCCTTGACACATACTGCGGATGTGCAGAAAACAAGTTTGCCGCAGAGATGCAAAAAGCAACCCCCATCAGTCAGCTTCAGAACCAAGTGGCAATCTTTGCACTTTAGAAGTCCGGCATCGATATCTAAACACTTTCTGTGAGCCCTCTGAAGATTTCCTTGTACTGAAGAAAAGCTGACACCTTTTAAAAAATCAGCTTGCACTGCAATTAAATGTGGTTGCCACGTTTACAGTTACGGGAAAAGGAAGAACAGGAAGCATTTGACGGTGGAAGCTGAGCCACCCTTGTCAAGAAGCAACTGCCACAACAGAGTGCTGGGAAACAGCGGTGTGCTGCAAGAAATTAAAGCCTCCTAGCCACCTGAACACAAGGCACCTTGCTGCAGTTCTGCATGAGTCACTGCTCTGGCTCAGCTTCCCTCCTACCAGCACCAGATGTGGGTAGCCGAGCCTCCACTGGTTAGAACTTGATCATTCAATTGCCAGCGTGGTGTAGTGTGGTTAAGAGCAGTGGTTTGGAGCGGTGGACTCTGATCTGGAGAACCGGGTTTGATCCCTCACTCCTCCACATGAGCGGCGGACGGTAATCTGGTGAACTGGGTTGGTTTCCCCGCTCCTACACACGAAGCCAACCCACCTACCTCGAGGTGTCTGTTGCCGGGAGGGGAAGGGAAGGTGGTTGTAAGCCAGTTTAATTCTTCCTTAAGTGGGAAAGAAAGTCAGCTTCTTCTTCTTCTGCTACCTGCTTGCAGAAGCTTCACGCCCAGAACAATGACTTGCAGAAATCGTAAAAGGCACTCCCAGATGGACACATGAAGCTGCCTTATACTTAATCAACCTTTTTGGTCCATCAAGGCCAGTATTGTCTACTCAGACTGGCAGCAGCTCTCCAGGGTTTCAGGCAGAGGTCTTTCACATCACCTGATCCTTTTTACTGGAGAAGCTGGGGACTGAACCTGGGACCTTCTGCATGCCAAGCAGATGCTCTACCATTGAGCCATGACACTCTGCAACTACAACTTTTCAGTTATAAGAAGGAGGAAACTATCAGAAATTTGGGAGACCCTGGATGGAGCAGCAGGACACAAGCCACGGAGACTTCTCAGAAAGCCAATCTGTTCTAAGGCATGCCAGTGGCATGCTCTGTCCCAGCCCTCAACCCATCATGACTGACAGATGGGCACAGTGGTGACATTTTGATTCAAATTGAAGAAATTTGTTGCCCCGATCCACCCAGCCATTTGGGTGAGGGAGCCTCATCCAAACTGGATTACTGTAATGCGTCCAGTATGGGGCTGCCCTTGAAACCTGTTTGGAAGCTGCAGCTGACCCAGAGTGCAGCAGCCGGAATGATCTCTCACATTAGCTGCAGGGGACATAGAGACCCAGTTTCTCAAGAGCTTGATCCGGTACCCATTTGCTTCTGAAAGGCGTGTGAGGTGCTGAGTTTGATGGTTGATGGTTCTACCATCCTTCAGGTGCAAATCAGGCACTCTCCGCAGGGCCCCCTAAACCATGGAATTAGCAGTATCCCCAGGTGTGTCGGGACAGGGGGCCAGGCCCTTTCAAATGGGCCAGAAAGTCTGACTCACTTTTTAAGGCTGGCTTTCTGCCGACTGGTCTCTGAATTGTGGCATTTCTTGGCCTCTGCGTTGATTCTTCTGCTCTTTGCTTTCTGGAGGGCTTCCCTGATGTTTTGGCTGCCTCAAGAACCATTGCATCCAAATGCGAGTTTTACGTTTTCTAAACAAAAATGGATCCACATACTTGAGCAGTGCTAGCATGAGCAAAATCATTCCGCACGCTCGGCTTCCCACCCAGCAGTTCCTTGTCTAACAGCCAGACGAGACACTGCCAGCAGCGATGTGGGGCAGAAAATCTTCTGATGTTACTGTTTTTCCGCGGACAATTTTCTGCCCCACATACATTAAATATAGCCTCTTCGTCTATAACTGTCGGGGCTGTTATGCTGCAAATCAATCATGATGGATAGGCTAAATGTGGGATATGAAGCACTGACAGACCCCAGTTGCCCAGGGGGGAGCTGAAAATGAGAGCCCCTCCAAGTGCACAATGCAGCTGGATCCAGACTTGTCGAGACTTGTTTGCCATGCATTTTGCCTTCTCTGGCTCAACTCAGGAACAAGCTGAAGCAAAACTGAAACTACAACTGGGATTACATTTTGGCCTTTTATGCACGGCTGTTTCCCTCATGGTCACCCCTCCGATGACTTCGGGTCTTTGTTTTGATTATGCGTGCAGTTTCCGACCATCAGAGGTCACCTCGCTTTCCCCTGTGTTTCCCTACATTTTGAGGGACCTGTTTTACCTCGAGTTTTGAAACAGCCGTGCATAAAAGGCCTGCGTTTTGCTTTCTTCAATCATAAAAAGCAGTCCCTCATTTTTTCTCTTGAGCTTGCATAAGGCTTGTTGGATGTCTAGTGCTGTTGGTAGCTTTCACAAGCTCAGAAATTCAGACACAGTCTTGGGTGGGGTAGGCATTCAGAACTTCAACACCGGATTTAAACAATGCTCGAACAGCTCCCTTGCAGTTCCATGCTGTCTGGCACGCTCTCAAGACACCAATTAGGATTGCCAACCTCCTGGTGGGGCCTGGAAATCTCTCAGAATTACAACTAATCTCCAGACAATACAAATCTGTTCTCCTGGAGAAAATGTCTGTGGCATTACACCCTGATGTGGTCCCTCCCGTGGTTCAACCCCAGGAATTTCCTATCCTGGAGTTGGCAATCCTAATGCAAGGTAGAATTCCTTCCCAACCCCCCAACCCCCCTGCTCAGATACTGCCCACAAATCTCCCTGGATTTTTCAGGCCAGAGCTGGCAACCCTCATACCAATATGGTGCCATGCCTCTGTCTTGGTTCAAATCCTTCCTCAAAAGTCATCTGGATTTTACGCTGGTCAATGACTGTCTTTAATAAATCTAATCTAATCTCTTCTGGAAAGCCTCTGGCTTCACCCCATGGTCCTGGTTCCTCAGTCGAGGACACATCACTGCATTTGAGTATCTTCCTCCCTCTGACACTCCTTTTATCACCTTCCCCACTGATAGTTAAATTGTACGTTCCTTGGGACAGTTACTGGTTTATGTAAACAACCACCTGGGAGTCTGAAAAATTATTCCAGCCTTCTGGTAAACACCCTCCTCATCCAGGACTATTTATAACCTGCACCAAAGATCCCAAATTCCATGGCTGAGAGCCAGCAAGTGTAAGAAGAGCTTCATTTGCATAGCGGATCTTTCCCACCCTCTCACCACCACCACCACCCCCATTGCACAAATGGAAAGGCAAGTCTGGATCCAAGCCATAGCCCAGAATTTAGAGGAGCATGCAAATTCTTTAATGAAAAAAAGCATTCTGAGTTGTGTGTGTGTTAGGTGCCGTCAAGTCGCTTCCAAGTCATGGGGACTCTATGAATCAATGTCCTCCAAAACGTCCTCTCCTTAACAGCCTTGCTCAGGTTTTACAAATTGAGGGCCGTGGCTTCCTTTATAGAGTCAATCCATCCCTTGTTGGGTCTTCCTCTTTTCTTGCTTTTCCTAGCATGATTGTCTCTTCCAGAGACTCTTGTCTTCTCATAATGTGACCAAAGTATGATAGCCTCATTTTAGTCATTTTAGCTTCTAGGATCAGTTCAGGCTTCATTTGATCTAGAACCCATTGATTTGCTTTTTTTGACAGTCCACGGTATCCGTAACACTGTCCTCCAACACCATATTTCAAAAGAATCTACTTTCTCCCCATTGGCTTTCTTCATTGTCCAGCTTTCACACCCATACATAGTAATAGGGAATACTATGGCATTAATTAACTTGATCATGGTTGCCAGTGACACATCCTCACACTTAAGAACCATTTCTAGCTCCTTCATGGCTGCCCTTCTCAGTCTCAATCTCCTTCTGATTTCTTGGCTGCAATCTCCCTTTTGGTTGATGATGGAGCCAAGGAATAGAAAGTCTTGAACAATTTCAATTTCCTCAATGTCAACCTTAAAGCTGAGTAATTCTCCTGTAGTTATTACTTTTGTCTTCTTGATGTTCAGCTGTAGTCCTGCTTCGGCACTTTCTCCTTTCTGAGTTACACGTGAAAAATAAGAAGGTACCTCCTGTGGATCTTTCTTGCAAGTTACTGGCAAGAGACATGGCCCAGGGCCAGCAAGGAAAGAGTGAGAAGGGCGAAAGAATCTGTTCTGTTTATTATATGTTCATCCCATCCTCCTCTAAGGAGCTTAAAGCAGTGCACATGGCTCACGCACACAAACACTTCATCCTCACAACGAAACTGTGAGGTTAGCCTGAGACGGAGAAACTAGTCCAAGGTGAGCTTCAGAACACAGGACTTCCTGGGCCTAAACAATATACTTCACAGGCTCTCACAGGGCTTCTCAAAGAAGCATCAGCTTGCCCCGCCCCACTCAAATCTCCCTATAATCACTTGCCCAAATGTCTCACTCAGACCATGAGATCTAGAAACCTGCTTTGGCTTTCAGGAGTCCAAACTCTACGTCAGAGATCCAGCTCAACATGGAATGGAAGAAGACCTGTGCTTCTGGCTCGGTTTTCTCTGCAGACGGTTGCTTTCTTGAATCCAAACATGTGCAAGAGATGCAGGCCGAACCATCAGTAATTGCTTCTCAAGTGACAAAAAGAAATCATTAGCCCATTTCACTTGAGATGAATAGGTTGCGCCTAGTTCTGACTTCACTTAATGGGAAATGCCAAGATACCTAATCATTCATACCAGAGAAATCAATAGCCGTGTACATCACAGATGGCCTCCAGGTTGAAATGGCTTTTAAAACACACACACACACACACACACACACACAATATGAGCTGCTGCCTTTTTGGGAGCTATTCTGAGAAGGTGCCGGTTCCTTCCAAAGCTCTTCTGCTGAAGCCATGAGGGCCAGTAGCTTTCCCTGTGTCAAAGCTCAACTACTGATATATTTGTTTTGGAGAAGAATTTCCCATCAGGACTTAGATTCAGTATTTCTACTAAATGCATTCTATTACTTTTGAGGCTTAGTCAAGAAAATTCTTGTACTTTAATGCAAAACAACGAAAGTTGTGCTTTGGAAAATGGCACTCAGCTAGCATGGTTCCTGCTAAATCCCTGGTCGGCTACAAGGCTTGCTAGAGAACTACATGGAACCCCTCCTAGAGGCCTGTGTTCAAGTTCCACTGCTACTGAGGGCTTCTCATCCACACCTCTGTTTTGCTTCCAGATAGCATCTAGAAGTCTGGGCAATGCTGACCCTTAGAGACCAGATTTGGACCAAGGCTGCAAGGTGCTGATTCCTATACAAAATGCAATGATTTGCCCCCTGCTCCCTCACACACAAAGCAAAAGCAACTTCCTGCCAGAGAAATCCCTAGCTCCCCCGACACGTGGGAGGAATTGCTTGTTATAAAACATTTTCAATTCATGTTATCCCCCTCCCTTCTGGATCCATATATGTGATTTGGCTTTAGCATGAGTCTTTTAATTAGGAACATATATTTAAAATATTATTGCTAGCCACCCTGAGCCCTCAGGATTGGTAGAGGCAGGATGCAAATCCAAAAGCGAAAGATCAAGCATAACTCACCTTCACGACCGCACAAGTCCTGTTTGCATCCATGGGTCTCTTTTACAATCTCAGGGAAATGGATATTATGCTACTTCCCCCCCCACACACACACACACACACAATCTATTCTCTTTTGATGTAGGCTTAATTGCTTCAAACAGCATGCGAATAGTTAGAATATGGCCAATGGTTGCAATCCAATGGCACTGTTGAGCAGCTTTCAGTAGGGTTGCCAGGTCCTTCTTCGCCACCAGCAGGAGGTTTTGGGGATGGAGCCTGAGGAGGGCAGGATTTGGGGAGGGGAGGGACTTCAATGCCTTAGAGTCCAATTGCCAAAGTGGCCATTTTCTCCAGGGGAACTGATCTCTATTGGCTGGAGATCAGTTGTAACAGTGGGAGATCTCCAGCTAGTACCTAGAGGTTGGCAACCCTAGCTTTTGGCCAAATGCTTCCCTCCTTGGCTCGGCAGCACTGGTTTTGAATGCCCCCCCCCAGAGCTGAATGGAGCTGCTTCAATTCACCCATTCAACATTCCTCTCCACCCATGGGTGATCCACTGAGCCTCTGGAGCCGCAGCTCCAGCAAACACTTTTCATGGCTGAAAGTCTCAGGTCCACTTGACGACATCTATTGACCTCAGGACAGCACAGGTACCTCACAAGGTCTCGGCTTCTAGCGGCCTTTGGTGGCAACCTGTAGTCCCTTTTCTTCTTTGCCTCATTTGCTTCGGTAGCATCAGCTTTTTCCCCTGACAGCTCCCAGGAGAGAGGAAACACTGCCAGAACGAGCAAACATTTTTCTGGATCCAGGCAGTCCAAATTCTGCCCCACTGACTTTGGCGACCAATGTAAAATTATACAAACTCTTACTCTGCATAATGTATCCTGCACTTTTTTTTTGCTACCTTGCACAATTCGTTTTGATTTTGCTAGTCACAGAGAGAGGAAAGGAGTTAGAAGAAGAAGAGTTGGTTTTTATATGCCAACTTTCTCTGCTACTTAAGGAAGAATCAAACCGGCTTACAATCACCTTCCTTTCTCCTCCCCACAACAGATACCCTGTGAGGTAGGTGGGGCTGAGAGAGCTCTAAGAGAGCTGTGACTAGCCCAAGGTCACCCAGCTGGCTTCATGTGGAGGAGTAGGGAAACCAACCCAATTTACCAGATTAGCGTCCACCACTCATGTGGAGGAGCAGGGAATCAAACCCAGTTCTCCAGATTATAGTCCACTGCTCCAAACCACCGCTCTCAACCACTACACCACGCTGGCTCTCCATAAGGACTAGAAGCTTACATTTTAAAAATAAATAGAAGCTTTATGTTTCAGGAGGCTAAATGCTGAGCAGGCCACCATCTTCAGAGTGTGTGTGTGTGTGTGTGTGTGTGTGCGTGTGTGTGTGTGTGTGTGTGTGTGTGTGAGAGAGAGAGAGAGAGAGAGAGAGAGAGAGAGAGAGAGAGAGAGAGAGAGAGAGAGAGAGAGAGAAAAATGACGTCAAGTTGCAGCCCACGACCCTGTAGGATTTTTAAGGTAAGACACGAGCAGAGGTGGTTGCCAAAGCTTGCCTCTGCAGAGCAATCCTGGAATTCCTTGGTGGTCTACCACCCAAATGCTAACTAAGGTCGACCCTGCTTAACCTCCGAGATCTGACAAGATCAGGTTAGCCTGGACCATCCAGGTCAGGGCATCAGCTTCAATACTCCTGCAGAACTGAAGTGTGTGCACAAGCGCATCCCACCCCAAGGATATACCACTTTCATATGTACAGCAGATCATTACTTCAATAGGCAACTGATTCATGGGGGATGGGGATCAGTTAACAAGGAGGGTTGAACATTTATGAACCAGAAGCTTCCACGCGCTTGTCTTCTACAATGGAGAAAAGCATTTCTGCAATTGTTACTACATCTACTTACTGCTTTAAGAGGCATGCCTAGCAAGCATCACTTGGACAATAACACAGGGCCATTTGATTTGGTTAAATTAACAGATGATATTCAGTGAACCCAGAAAGAAGTTTTAGCAGTACTACTGCAAAGCGTGGGAGGGGGGGGCATATTTTTTACCTTCTGCAAAATCACAACATGGCAGAAAGAGAGGCAGCTCCAATCTTTGCCCCTGGACATTCTCTGGTCTTTGGTTTCGCCCAACGTTATTCACTGCCCGCACTGTTGCTGCAATATGCCATCGCTTCAGGAACAAGAAATTGGTGTTGTCAAACTACAAAGCAAATTTATTCATTCCCAAACACAAGACAGCTTTCACTCTGGGCTATCTCATTGTTCTTCCATCCGCTTTATTGGAAGGGAGATACCATGCTGTGCAGCCTCATGAGCGTTTATGCCCTTGCGCTACTGGGGAAATCGAAACGGCAGGACACGCACTGCTGCCATTACCCCTTCTATAATGATCTTAGTTATATATATTCATTATACAAAGACTACCATCCCTTGGAAGCAGTTCAATCTAAATTCCTTAGATGCATATTTGGTGTTTCTGGTTGTGCGTAAAATCCAATTCTTAGAATAGGACCAGGGCAGGTGTCGCTTGAAGCTCGCGGCTGGTATCAAGCCATATGTTTTTGGCTCAAACGAAACCTTAACCTGTCTCGATTAACCTTCTTCTTAAAAACATACATAAGAACATAAGAAAGACCCTGCTGGATCAGACCAAAGCCCATCAAGTCCAGCAGTCTGTTCACACAGTGGCCAACCAGGTGCCTCTAGGAAGCCCACAAACAAGACAACTGCAGCAGCACCATCCTGCCTGTGTTTCACAGCACCTCCTATAATAGGCCTGCTCCTCTGATACTAGAAAGAATAGGTATGCAGCATGACTAGTATCCATTTTAACTAATAGCCATGAATACCCCTTTCCTCCATGAATATGTCCACTCCCCTCTTAAAGCCTTCCAAGTTGGCGGCCATCACCACATCCTGGGCCAGGAAGTTCCACAATTTAACTATGCGTTGTGTGAAAAAATACTTCCTTTTATCTGTTTTTAATCTCTCACCCTCCAGCTTCAACAGATGACCTCGCGTTCTAGTATTATGGGAGAGGGTGAAAAACGTCTCTTTGTCCACTCTCTCCAAACCATGCATAATTTTATAGACCTCTATCATGTCTCCTCTTAGCAGCCTTCTTTCCAAGCTAAACAGCCCTAAGCGTCTTAACCGCTCCCCATAGGACAGTTGCTCTAGTCCCCTAATCATTTTGGTTGTTCTTTTCTGCACCTTCTCAAGCTCTGTAATATCCTTTTTTAGGTGTGGTGACCAGAACTGTACACAGTACTCCAAGTGTGGTCTCACCATAATTTGTACGGCAGTATGATATCAGAAGTTTTATTCTCTATTCCTTGTCTAATTATGGCCAGCATGGAATTTGCCTTTTTTACAGCAGCCGCACACTAGGTTGACATCTTAATTGAGCTATCCACTACCACCCCAAGGTCACTTTCTTGGTCTGTCGCTGCCAGCACACAACCCATCAGTGTATATGTGAAGTTGGGATTTTTTGCCCCAATATGCATCACTTTACACTTGCTCACACTGAATCTCATTTGCCATTTTAAATCCCATTCTTCCAGTATGTAGAGATCCTTCTGGAGTTCTTCACAGTCCGATTTTGTTTTAACCACCCTAAATAATTTGGTGTCATCTGCAAACTTCGCTACTTCACTGTTTAACCCCAACTCCAGGTCATTGATGAACAGGTTGAAAAGCACTGGTCCCAACACAGATCCCTGAGGCACCCCACTGCTCACATCCCGCCATTGTGGGAACTGACCATTGATTCCTACTCTCTGCTTCCTATTTTTCAGCCAGCTCTCAATCCATAAGAGGACTTGTCCTCTTATCCTATGACTATGAAGTTTGCTTAGCAGTCTTTGTCAAAAGCTTTTTGGAAATCCAAATACACAATGTCCACAGGCTCATTCCTGTCCACATGCTTATTGACTCTTTCAAAAAACTCTAATAGGTTAGTGAGACAGGACCTACCTTTACAGAAGCCATGTTGGGTTTTGCTCAGCAGACCTTGCCCTTCTATATGCTTGACAATTTTATCTTTAATAATGCTTTCCATCAATTTACCTGGAACAGACATTAAGCTAACTGGCCTGTAATTTACTGGGTCCCCCCTGGAACTTTTTTTATAAATGGCTGTTACACTGGCAATTCTCCAGTCCTCTGGTACAGAGGCTGATCGAAGGGACATATTACATATCTTTGTTAGAAATTCAGCAATTTCCCATTTGAGTTCTCGAAGAACTCTAGGATGAATACCATCTGGTCCCTGTGACTTGTTAGTTTGCAGTTTGTCTAGACGTTCTAGGACTTCCTGCCTTGTTACCACTATTTGCCTCAGTTCCTCATTCTCCCCTCTCCAAAATCTCTGTTCAGGAGAAGGAATCTGCCCTGTATCTTCAACAGTGAAGACAGTGAATTTGCCCTGTATCTTCTTCTTCCTCTTCTCCTCCTCTTCTTCTCTTCCTTCTTCTCCTCCTCCTTCTCCTTTCTCTCAGATAGCTATCATTCAGGTTGGGTATATGCGGTTGAGAGTAAAACTCTGCTTCTCCCCTAAGCAATAGGCCATCTTCAGCGCTCGGGGGATAAAGAAACAGACATGGGATGCAGCTCTTCAGGCTGATAGAGCTCAGGCACACCTCCAACCGGTGGTAGGGAATCATAGCCAAAGGTTTGTGCTGGCAAACTACTTTTACTCTTTAGAATTCCCTAAATAGCGCTGAATTCCCATCCTAGCCTGTTTTGACTGCCTGCCATCAACGCTACTGGAAAGGAGATACCTGCGTAGCCCCTATTCTCAATGTCTGTGTTCCTGCCAACTGAATACAGTTGAAACAGTGGAACATGTGTTATTATACTGTCCATTTTATAAGGACATCCGTTCCACATATCTCATCCCTATTCTATCTAAGTTCCCAGGAAGATCTGGAAAATTCTATACACATCTCCTTGCAGACTGCTCCAATGAGACCACCTCTGAAGTGGCCAAATTCTGTGCTGAGACCTTGTCCATAAGAAAGCAAGTATTCCAAACCTTTTAATGACTTTTATGTATAATTAATTACAGCACAATAAGGTTATGAATTTTAATCTCTGTATACAAATTTTTATATTTGTAGGTGCATTATGCCGTTAAACTGATGCTGACTGATCTTTCGATCGTAATAAACGTTGGCTGGTTGATATATTTATTACACTCATCCTCCAAAGAATCCCAGGAAGATCGGAAGAATGGTATACCTGCTTTCTTCTTGCCAGCCTTGGATAAAGTTGTCAGATGCTGTGCAGCTGCTCAGGTCAACAAGGCACAGTGCTGATCCAGTAACACAAATTTGCTTTTTTTTAATACATATTTTAATGGAAGATTGCATATATATTTTTATAACCACTCTGTTAATGTATGTTTTATTCTAGTGGTCCATAACTAATATGTACACCAGCGTGGTGTACTGGCTAAGAGCAGTGGTTTTGAGTGGTAGACTCTGGAGAACCGGGTTTGATTCCCCACTCCTCCACATGAGTGGCAGAGGCTAATCTGGTGAACTGGATTTGTTTCCCCACTCCTACACATGAAGCCAGCTGGGTGACCTTGGGCTAGTCACGCTCTCTCAGCCACACCTACCTCACAGGGTCTCTAGTGGGGAGGGGAAGGGAAGGTTTGAGTCTCTCTTAAGTGGTAGAGAAAGTCGGCATATAAAACCCACCACCACCACCACCACCTCCTCCTCCTCCTCCTCCTCTTCCTCATCTTCCTCTTCTAATAAATTACTGATTGATTGTCTGGCAGGGTGTGAGGCAAAGCAAGGTCTTTCCCAGTGCCTGCTACTGGAGATCCTTCTTAACAGGAGATGCCAGGGATCAAACTTGGATTTTACGTGTGCAAAATATGAATTCTGTGAGCTAAAGCTTCTCTCAAACGTAAGACGTGCAAATGAAGCCATCTGTTGGATGCCCATCTGTCGGGAGAGCTTTGATTGTGGGATCCTGCATGGCAGGGGGTTGGACTGGATGGCCGTTGTGGTCTCTTCCAACCTTGTGTAATTTTGTGAAGCAGCTAAGCCAGACCCTGGGTTCATCTATGTAAGAGCATTCTCCGTATCAGGCCCCAGGCCCATCTGTACCAACACCCTGTTTCCTACTGTGGCAGAACAGATGCTTCCTGGAAGCTCCCCCCCCCACCCCCCACATGAAGGCAACACCCCTGGTTGTTTAGGACCCCCTAAGCTCTTGGCCAAAGATGCTTCCCATCCACTACCTGAAACCCTTCTTATCAGAGATGTTTGGAACTGAACTGGGTTCAAGCTGGGACCTTCTGCATGCCGACCACACACTCTGCTACTGAGCCATAACCCTCAGAACTGTACAGCCTCTGTCTATTAGCTTCTAAGTGCAGCACCATGTGTATGGGAGCCCTTCTCTGCCTGTGACAGCCACAAGAAGGGGGGGAGGAAGAAGAAGACGAAAAAGAAGAAAGAAGAGTGTTTATATGCCAACTTCCTCTACCACTTAAGGAAGAATCAAACTGGCTTACAATCACCTTCCCTTCCCCTCCCTGCAACAGACACCCTGTGAGGCAGGTGAGGCTGAGAGAGTGTGACTAGCTCAAGCTCACCCAGCTGGCTTCATGTGTAGGAGAGGGGAAACAAATCCAGTTCACCAGATTAGCCTCCACCACTCATGTGGAGGAGTGGGGAATCAAACCCGGTTCTCCAGATCAGAGTCCACCGCTCCAAACCACCGTTCTTAACCACTACACCAGGCTGGCTGAAGTGGCCCCACCCCTTAGAAAGCCAAAAACATTACTCATTCTGCACTTGTTTACTTCCTTGTTCTGCCCATGGTTGAGAAGAATCGGCTACCATATGTGGTTGTATCTTGTAGCCTCTATTTCCCCCATACACACACAGCACCAACAATCAGCCTGTTATTGTTGTGTTTGCTTCCCCTGGTAACTGTAAGGAGGGGGAGAAAAAGGGATGCCCACCAGAGCAAATGAGGTACTTCTGCAATGACAAAAAGGAAAGGAACTACATGTTCTGGTAGAAGGATGGAAGCAGAGACCACATTTTCAGCGACGGCCGGCAATTTCTCTGGGCCGCAACTGAAAACACACTAAGGTCACAGGCAAGCATTCAGAGCCCTCAAGCAGTGATAGGATTTGCCTCTGGGAGAAGAGAGCTGGCACAGGCAGAGGGAGGCTCGATGCCTGCACCCTCATTCAAGGGTTGCCACAGGAAGTAACTCCCACGTCACAAACCTAGGAATCCCATATCTCCTACAAGAAAGGAAACAAGCCAAGCATTCAATCTGCGCACCTTACCATATATTCCCCCTCTGTTCCATGTAAATATTCCAAGATAATGCATATAATGAAGCCAACTAAAGCTAAAAAAAATGCAGACACTTGTGAGAGAAAGAAGACTTGTGATTCTTTCACATCACTACCCTTTGAGGCAGATGATGCGTAGAGAAAGCTACTGAGTCCTGAGGCTACCTAGAAGACTTCACTGGTGGTGAGCAAGGATTTGAACCCAGTCTATCACTCTAAGTATGCTAGCTCTTTGAGATTATATGGACTGGGGGGGAGGAGAACTGTATACATGCAACAAAAATTAAAAGGGCCAAGGATGACAAATTTGAGCATGAAGGAGGACTTTAAAATTAGCCCTCTCCCTCGAGGCAAGAATGTGACATGAAAGTTTCTTGATCCAGAGAGGACAGAGTGGAAGCGGAAAACGCAGAGCCGCTTTCATTAAAGAGCTTCTCCTTAATTTTGTTAGCCAGCCATTTCTTGTACACCTCGAAGGTGTTGCTGCCACCTGGCCTACGAGAGCCTGGACCAATGTCTTTTGCTGTCAGACAAACCTCTTCTGTCTTTACTTATAAAACCAGGAATCCACAGGCCCCATCACCAGCTGCCATTGGCAAGCGTGCCTCCCAAGCACTAATATCCTCTCCTGAGTTCTCAATTTATTTATTTTTAAATACACCCTTGGGGGCAGGCAGGGAAGAGGCAGAGAACAGCTCAAGTCCCGCAGCATGTGCAGAGAACTGGGAAGCGGAGAGGGTAGGATTCAGAGCTGGTATCTCTCCCCCCCCGCCCTCCACGTTGTGTGTGTGTGTAACGTGCTGTCAAGTCGCAGCCGACTTATGGCGACCCCTTTTTGGGGTTTTCGTGGCAACAGACTACACTGCAGTTATTTAATACCTTTTTATCCTTCCAACTCTCGTTGCCATGACTCACAAGACAATTTCGAAGTAAAATTAATGTGATAACGGGTCATAAATGCAAAAAGGCAGCAGCAATAAAGCAACACTCTTCCCAAGCATCTTCCCAGATAAAAGAATCCCTGACTCATTGAAAGGAGACAGACATAAACATGATATTAACCAAAAGCCTGGAAAAACAGGTGCTAGAAAAATCTCAGCAAATAGCATTCCCAAGTGAGGACCACCACCAAGAAGCCCCTGCCTATTGCAGCCATCCTACTTGCTACTGAGGGAGGGGTGCACACAGCACTGCCCCTGTGAAGATCCTAAAATGGGAGTAGGCTGTCTTTGAAGTAGACCAGTTTCAGAACATTTAGGTAGAATTTAAAAGGTAACAGCCAGTCCTGTGAGTTACGCCTGGAAGGAAACAGGTATCCACTGTCACTGTTAAAGCTGGTGAGATGTAGTCTGCGGTCACCCAGAAAGCTTCCATGGCAGAGTAGAGATTCAAACCTAGGCTGTTACCGCACTAGGTATTCTCAGTGATGTATCAAGAGTTTGGAAATGTTATAAAAAACATCGCTTTAAAAGGGTTTTTGGATGCCACGGTTAAAAAATGGTTGGAAGAAGTCTTCACAGCTAAAGGGGCCAAACAAAGTGCGAACGGTATTTTTTATAAGTTTCAAACTCTTAATACATCGGTGGGAATACATAGAAAGTGCGAACAGCATTTTTTATAACATTTCCAAACTCTTAATACATTGCTGGGAATACCTAGTGCGGTAACAGCCCCTGATCCCAGATCCTGGTCCAACACTCGCTAACCACTACAAGATCCAAGTATTTTAGTTGACCTAATCAATTAAGTTACAAGACCAGTCCAGTTATGCTGCTTGAAAGATATTGCTAAAAAAACAGCTCTGGAACCTTCTATAATCTATTTACAACTGCTAAGATGCGCTTTGCTGCTCTCCCAAAAAGTTGAAACGCCCACAATATCAAAGTGGTTCAACAAAACTGGACAAATGGCTTTAATGACTAAATTAATCGATCAGATGTTAAACCGAATCACAGACTTCAGTAGATCAAGTTTACTAAATTCTGCAACATGCTACATTTTGGAATAGGAAGTTTCAAGATGCTGCTCATCTGTGCATGCATTAGAAAATGCTATGATACTGTTTGTTTTTTAAAAGCCCTGACCCTGAATGGTGCAGGCTAGCCCAATCTTGTCAAGCTAAGCAGGGTCGGCCCTGATGAGTACTTGGATGGGAGACCACCAAGGAAGTCCAAGGTTGCTACACAGAGGCAGGCAGTGGCAAACCACCTGTGAACATCTCTTGCCTTGAAAACCCTAAGGGTTCACCCCATATTGGCTGTGACTTGATGGCACTTTTAAGAACTTTGGCTTGGATCCAGTGATGCGCACGCTGAAGCAAACATATTCGTGCAGTTCCCCTTGCGCAAGACCTTGTGCAACACCTAGCCCTTTCCTCTCTAATCAAATCAAGTTTATTTGTGGTCAAAGACCAGCAACAGTTGACATAGTTCCAGCCATATTAAAATTATCGGATATCACCATTACAATAATACAGCACATCTCTGATCCAAGGTGATAAATCCCAAGTCTAAATACATGACTATTGTACTCTACTCCATTTTACGGGCAAGGACATCTCCTCATCATACACACCTGCACACAATTTGTTAATATACAGCATTAGCAAAAAGTAAAACATATTCGTGCAGTTCCCTTGTGCGAGACCTTGTGTAACACCTAGCACTTTCCTCTATGTTAGCATGCCTGGAAATTCGTTGTGCAAGATCTTGCAGAAGTGGAAGCACAAATGAGGACACAATCAGTGTGACAGTGCAAGTGGCCACCGCAGACTTTTCCTTGAGCTCCCATTTGAGCAAGAGTTCTATCTAAAGTGGAAATTTGCACTGGATCCAATCCTTTGAGTCTAAAACTGCATTTCAAAAGCAGGTAAAGAACAAGTCTCCTGCCCCCTCAGGTTCATTCCTTGTTCTCTTGCGGGGGCTTCTGGCTACATAAACACCTTGCCATGACAAGCAGAAAAATTGAACACAGAAGCAGCAACAGAAAAGGCAAAAGAATTCCAACACACTGTGCTCGACCCCAACATGGACACAGAAACAGCAGGGAAGCTGCATGCATCACATAGATTTTTTCTAGTCTCTGGATGCATTCTGCCCTTTCTCCACACCTTCACCCACCCACCCACCTTCTCTGCTCTCCCTTTGGCTACCTTCTCTCCCTCTCTCCATTCCTTCACATCAGCTCTGCTCAACCTAATTACATCACCACATTCATATCCTATCTTTCTTCCATCAGTGGATTCCAGGCAGTGTGCATGAGATTCCCGGGAGATTTTGCCGTGCAGACAAAGAGTGGACCCTAGGCCCCACTTAAGTTCTAGCAAGCCTGCTTTCTCATGTGCCCTCCACCGATACCCTCGGTCTCTGCCATGTCCATCTCTGGTTTCATCTTGTCAGAGATGTCCCTTTGAGGGAGATGTGACAACTGTCAACTTGAGGCAACCAGGCACTGGTAGCTGCCCAGTTACAAGAGCTGGCCAGACTTTTGTCCAATCAAAAAGGAGGAGAATCCTTAGATCAGATTATTCACCGAACAGAAAAATAAACAGGGATCAAAGCAATGCATTCTTTTCTGGCTGAGAAATAGCAGGCTACCCAGTCAGTCCACACCTAAGTAAGAGAATCTGACCATCCAGGCCCCTCTGAAATATTTTGTTTGCATCAAGAGCTGCATCAGTTGGTAGGCACACATCCCATATCTCACCTGCAACCAGACAATGTCCCCTACAGATCACTCCAGAATTCAGCCCAGTGACAGACACGTACCAAGTCAACATACAGGAACGCTTAACTTCATATTAAGCCCGTAATATGATCTTCATTTCCTATCATATTAAGCCTGTAAGATCTCCATTTCCTATGATCCGCCCCCCACACACCTGCTCAGTGCTGAGGAAGACAGCACTGGAAAACTTTTCTCCTTGACATTTCACACTCCATTATGTCAAGGCGCTGGGATCTCCACTACAGCGAGATCTAATATGATCAGGGAATTTTCTCACTAAATCTTTGTGAACCTTCAAGAGCCACTACAGCAGAGGTTTCAAGAAGCAGCAACTCCGGGTGAACTCAGGAGAAAAGAAGAAATGAGCAAGTATTGTATAAGCAAAATGACCTCTTCCCCTCTCAGCAGTGTGGGCGCATCATTTTGTGAGAGGAGGATGGGAATGTTACACTATGTTTTCTAGAGAGAATGGCTATTAGCAAAATACCCACTATTAAAAAGGGGTGGTGGTCTTCTATCCTACAAGGGACTCTGCGGAATGAAGTGCAGGTTGGTCACATATTTATTCCAACTTCCTCCTAAGAACTTAAGGGGCCATATTTATTCTCCCCACCCCCACCCCCATGTATCCTCGCAATAGTCCTGTGAGATAGACCAGGCTGAGACAGCATGTGCAGCAATCTAGATAATGCCCAGTCAAACCCTCCCCAACTCTATGATTCTATGATCTGTGGAAGTTACAAAAGGCCTGTTCTTTGTCCACTGAGGGGTGCAGCTCTGGTCAATCATGGGCACTACCTTTCATTGAAGGGCAGTCCTGAGGAAAATTCAATAGAATCTGGTTAGAGTAAGGACATGACTCGTTAGATTACTATTTAACCTCTTTCATGCTAACCTTTCAGTAAGGTGCATTCAGGAATTACTTTGTCTCTCAATTAGAAGAACCCATTCCAATCCTCATTCCCCTCCTTCTCTGTTTAAAGCCTGAATAAAATTTAAAAACGAAACTAGGCTGGCTGCTAAGGGGGAGGTTGCACTCTGCACATGCTTTGAAACTGCTCAGCAAAATTATGCTCAAAGCAAGGGTTAACTTTCCCCCCTACAGATTCCCAGTTCAAAGAGCCAACAGTTTCCTTTCCAGGGTTTTGGCACAGGCTGTTCCAGCATTCTACCCACATGCTGAAAAAGCCAGCACCGATGGCGGCACTGTGTCAAGACTCCATTTTCCCCCAGCTGGAGGACAGAGTACCCCTCCTCCCAGTCATCATACTCTGACTGGTCTAACGTCACCTGGTGAGCTTCATGGCTGAGTCAGGTTCTGAACCCAGGAAGCCCTGATTGCAAGCCAATGCTAACCACTATGTGACACTAGGAACACAAAGATATACTATCTGCCCCACCTTACCTGTCATGGACAGTAAAGCCAGGAGAATAAGAAAAGCCCTGCTGGATCAGACCAAGGCCCATCCAGTCCAGCAGTTGGTTCACACATTGGCCAACCAGGTGCCTCTAGGAAGCCCACAAGCAAGACAACTGCAGCAGCAGCGGCATCCTGCCTGTGTCCCACAGCACCTAATATAATAGGCCTGCTTCTGTAAGCAGACAGGGGTCTTGCCTTCACCTCATAAAGCTTTACCCTCTTGCCCAGTGCTTCTCAACCTTTTTACCCTTGCGGAGCCCTTGAAATAATATTCATGACTCAGGGAACCCCTACATAGAGTTACATAGGATTTACATAAGATTTACATATTAGCCTATTCATCACTATTTCTTGCAGTACCCCTAGTGATTTCTCGCGGAACCCTAGGGTTCCAGGAAACCCTGGTTGAGAAACATGGCTCTTGCCTAAAATGAAACAGCAACCACACTTCCACAGGATGAGTGAAAGAGACACATGTCCTTTTCCTTTTATCCCTTAGAAGCTCCTTGATCAATTGATCTTGAGCAGCATATATCTAGTATTGGAGGGATATAAGGATTGAAACAAATCTTGCCACTGACAATGTAGCCTTGGGGTCCCTATCGCTTAGTAAAAAAGGCATTATGTCAGTCACAGAGGCATTGGATTTGTATATTAAAAGGGGGGAAATATAGTGCGATCGAAGTTCCTCATAAAAGCGAATTCCAAAAGGGCATGGGCTAATGAGTCAATACAGCCAGAAGAGCAAGGGCAGATCCTGTCTGAGTATGGTATATTCAGAATTCTGCCCTGCATTACCATAGAAGGGTTAGCATTCAATCTAGCCAAGCAAAAAGCTCTACAGAGACGAGGAGTTGTCAGATAATATGTATAGGCAGGCAGACCACGTGGAGGGGGTATTCCGAAGAACTGGGATAAACAGACGCGACGAGCACGAAAAGTAATGCTGTTATAATCGAGCTCTTTAATGCGCTTTTTAATTTTGGTAAAAGCTTCAGTTTTCCCAAGATCTAATAACATATCCTGCGAGAAGCCCAACAACGACAGTTTCTCATCTAAGATTTTTTGCCATGAGGATTTAAAAGGGTCATGCTTCAGAGAAGCTAGGAACCCCTCAGTGCTAAAGCACAGTTTAAGGTGTAGTTTAAAGGCGGCCAACCACGCCCTAGCTTCAAGTGACATTTGGCCAAACTGGGAATGAAGAGTAACGCCAGCAACACATCGAGGGGCATTAAAGACGCATGTAGCGAAAGACCGCTTTCTCCTTCTGATGATCTCAGCCATCAAAAACAAATCAGCTACTCCTATCTGCATAGCCCGACCCCTTCACTTGCATCAGCCCAACCTGGGTTCTGTTTCTTGGTCACATTACAGTGTGACAGTATACTGGTAACTGACTTTTATATCACAGATAGAGCCACAGATGCCAGGATCCTATCTGCCTAGTCTTGGAGACAGTATGATTCTTCACCTGCCAAAGGAACACACTGCTGTACCAAAAAGCAACAGTGGCTCTGGCACGACTGATCAGCAGTTAACACAATGACAGATATTTTGAATGATCTCAAGCTAGCTTGGAAAAGGATGCCAACATAAAACAACCATGTCCACCGCAGAAGAAAGCACACACGACCCTGCCCCACCCAACAACTCAGAAAAACAGTAATTACCTCTGCAACCTTTGGAGGGACTCCATCCCCGAGCACTTCCCTAATGAAGCACTGCTGGCTCATGTAGCATGAGAGTCCACAGGTCCTCTTGAAAGCATCTTTCAGCCGCTTCAGCTCTATGTCCGTCACTGCATTGAAGAAGAAAGGACAGAAATCACTGTAAATCAAGAAACTTGCTCACAAAAACGTTAGCCACTTTTTAAAGAAAAGGCTTAGGAAGGAGTCTTAAACATGAATAGAGGATCCTGTGCGCCCTTTCACATGCCCAGAGGGCATAGCTTGTGGGTCTATTCAGAAGCTTCCCATTATCTATTTTTAAGCAGATTATAAATATCTCTCTCTCACACACACACACAGTGGAATTTTGAATTGGGTGAAGCAAAAATTCACAGCTTCTTTTAAAAGAAGCTTCACTTTTTTTCAAATCATGGTTTTCTTTCTCAATGTGCTACAGTCAGATCTGCAGTCATCCAACACCAGCAAACATGGGACAATCCAGAACTCTCAGCCCGGGAATGTCAACCTTCCAAAGAACTGAAAACATCTCGATTTCTAGTCTTCGCTGGGTATAAGTCAAAATCACTCAACAGTAAAGCAGGTCAGCCCAATCACTGTGGTACTGTGCCCAGTACCACAAAGCCTCATGGTAGCCAGGACTGCTAGGGACTCAGTTATGGCCACCATGCATGCTTCCGTAATGTTAAAGAAACACAGCATCCGGGATGGAGACACTGACAACCTCTGACCGCACGAAACAATATTGGGGCAATAATTGGTGGGGGGGAGGGACAGGGAAAGGCTTTCAGGGACACCTGGAGGCTAGAGGTCTGATGTGGCCCACTAGCAATGTTATTTAGGGACAAAGATCCACAAGGCATTGCATGCAACCCCAGCCTTGGGTGCAGTCAAGTTAGATTATTACCATGGACAGAAAGAGAGAGCACGCAACCCTTAGGGGAGTGCCTCTTTGCCTGTGAGCTCTTGCGTGGATTCTGAAAATATTTGCTTTAAGTTTAGAGGCAGGGCAGCCGTTTGAAAAGCCCCCCACACACACACACGTTGTTTGTGTGATGTCTGAACTGAACCGGTATTGTGGAGTATGGAGAAGAGATCTTAGCACACATTCTTTAAAAGCAGGAAAGCTGGGATCAGAACTAGAGAAAAACATACTGTGCCATTACCAAACGTTTAGGTGGTCGCTTTGCTTTGCAGAGCGCTACGAAGAAAATGACTTCTAATTCATAACTGATGGCATCCAGTGACTCGATTGCTGGAATAGTCCAGCCCCCTCCAAAGCAAAACAAGCATTAACACACACACACACACCCATTCTAGTTGCCTCTTTTGTGTACTGTTCACAATATTTTTGTTTTATTGGAGCAGACGTTCAGATGCTAGCAGTAGAATTCCTCCCCCCCTCCCCCCAACCTCTCCTACAAGCTCAATTCAATCAGGAGGCCTGATCTTCAGCGTGTTCTTGCTGGCACAGAAGGAGGGAGCTGGCTGTACGGATTAGAATTTGTCCCCAGGAATTGAAATCTTTCCATTCTAATCGCAGACGGCCTCCTGAGAGCACGAGAGAACACATGAACTCCGCAGTCTCCGCAGCCATTTCCGTATCCCCTGAGAGATAGGCGGGCAAAGAGAACCTTTTCCTCTCTGACGAAGCGTTTCAAGAGTCAGTGATAAATACCTTCAAATGTATTTCCCCCACTGGCACCCCACACCCACAATATTTATGAAGCTTCAATTTTTAATTTGTTGTAAGAGCCTGAGCTCTGGGAATGCAACGCATTCTCATAAAGCCCTGCCGCTCAGGGCCAAGCAGATAATTTGGCACTGAAGGTCAGCATTAGAGATGAATTGCAAACCAAAGGGGCTGCTGCTCATTTGCACATTCGGAATTTTAGGGAACAGATGCAGCAAGAGTAGATCGTTTCCACAAACACAGGTGATGCCAGGCTGCAGCTGTAGGTCCTGCAGTGTCCACTCCAAACTGGCAGACTTGCAAAACCCTGGCCCAGTTTCTTGGGGAGACTTTGGTGGACAAAGTGGATGCACGATCCTAACTGCCAACCAAGGTTTTGGAAGTAAGGGGGCCTTTGATCCCATTGATTTCAGAGCGCCTTTGGGAAGAAGAGCTCAATTCAGAAGGAAGCACGAGGGCACACAGGCAAGCTGTATTCAAGGCAGAGGCCACAGGAGGCCCGGTCGACTAGCGTCTGAAAGTCTCTTTCAAGAAAGAGAAAATCCTGAAAATTCACAAGTTCACAAGGTTGGAAGAGACCACAAGGGCCATCCAGCCCAACCCCCTGCCATGCAGGATCCCACAATCAAAGCACTCCCGACAGATGGCCATCCAGCCTCTGCTTAAGACCTCCAAAGACGGGGACTCTACCACCCTCCGAGGCAACGCATTCCATCATCGAACAGCCCTCACTGTCAGAAAGTTCTTCCTAATGTTAGGTGGAATCATTTTTCTCTTAGTTTAAATCCATTACTCCGTGTCCTAGTCTCTGGAGCAACAGAGAACAAGCTAGTTCCCTCATCAGCATGACATCCCTTCAAATATTTAAACATGGCTATCATGTCACCCCTTAACCTTCTCTTCTCCAGACTAAACAAACCCAGCTCCTTAAGTCTCTCCTCATAGGGCATGGGTTCCAGACCTTTGACCATTCTGGTCGCCCTCCTCTGGACACGCTCCAACTTGTCAACATCCTTCTTAAATTGTGGAGCCCAAAACTGGACACAGTATTCCAAGTGAGGTCTGACCAATGCAGAATACAGTGGTAGTATTAGTTCCTTTGATTTAGACACAATACTCCTATTGATGCAGCCCAGAATTACATTGGCCTTCTTAGCCGCCGTATCACACTGTTGACTCATGTTCAGTTTTTGGTCCACTAAGACTCCCAGATCTCTTTCGCATGTACTGTGTTAAGCCAACTCTCTCCCATCCTGTACCTGTGCCTTATGTTGTTTCTGCCTAGGTGAAGTACCTTACACTTCTCCCTATTGAAATTCATTTTATTGCTTATGGCCCAGCTCTCCAGTCTATCAAGGTCATTCTGAACTCTGACCCTGTCCTCTGGGTTATTAACTACCCCTCCCGACTTGGTGTCATCTGCAAATCCTCTATTCCAGCATATCCTCTATTCCATCATCCAAGTCATTTATAAAAATATTAAATAGTACAGGTCCCAGGACAGACCCCTGTGGCACCCCAATTGCACAAAAAAGGGGGGACACCATGGGAGTAACCAAACCTGCAGATCTTTCTGAGGTGGAATCTTTCTATCGCAGATACAGGCAACTGGGCTCCCACAGGAGGGTTAGAACAATCCACCAGTTGGGAGGATGCCCGTCACCAACCAGTGACATGGAATTTGCCATTTACCATCAGAGATCCACCAAGAAGAGCTACAAGTAACATCTGTTGTACAGCTTAAAGACAAATGTGCCCTTTTCCAACTTTACAAAGGCAACCAAGGAGTCCATGAACACTTCTGAGAATGGGCACCTCCCACCAAAGAAATGATATACCCAATCCTGCCTCTGGGAGACTTGTTGGGGCATTAACAGTATACTACTATCCAGATTTATTTATTTTAAATTTCCTCCTAACTGAACTTATATGTGTCAATTATACTTACAGCAATGCTGAATGTAATATTACTTTCGTATTCTTTAATTTTTTAATAAAAATTAAAAGGGGGGGACTGCTTTTGCGACCAGGAGCTATTGCAAGCTGAAGCTATTCCAGTCACCCAGATGTTCCACACCAGTACTCATGGACCTGAAAGCATTTTCTTCTCAGACTTCTGCAAAGCCAAGAGCCTAAAGATATGATGCTGGCGTAGCATGGTTTCTAACATGCACCCCCCCCCCAATTCTCTTCTCTCGGGTGCAGGGTGCCGCCAAGCAAAACCATCCCTCCCCACACTCAAGCAATTGATAACATAGCTACAGCCCCTGCACTGTTCCCCCTCTCGTACCATCCCGCAGAGTTATCTTTCGGTAGGCTGCCGCCTTCAGTATATGCTAGGGTTACCAGCTCCAGGCTGAGAAATACCTGGAGATTTTGAAGGTGGAGCCTAAGGAGAGCAGGGTTTGGAGAGAGGAGGAACTTCAATGCCACAGAGTCCAATTGCCAAGGCGGCCATGTTCTCCAGATGAACTGATCTCTGCTGCCTGGAGATCAGCTGTAATAGTTGGAGATCTCCAGCCACCACCTGGAGGTTGGCAACCCTAGTATATGCATGAGCCAGGCACTGGCAAGAGTCTACGTTCCTGACTCTCCAAGCCTATGCTGAGCTCAGAATACGTTCTCTGTTTAAAAAAACACAAGGGACAGAGCCAGCACAGCTCCTCCAACAGTCGAATGAGTCGCGGAAGAGGAATGTATTATACAAAAAAAATTTTTTAAGTATCTATTTACAGGATTCAGGCTCTCCCCCGCATGTGGACACACCTCTGCTGTCCTGCATCTACGGGTTGCTTCTTGAACAAGGGGCCGCTGCACACCCTGCTCCTGTGATATAAAGCGTGCTTGACAATAAAATCGTTTTCTCTGCACCGTGAGCCACTTTCTGATTCATCGATCCACCGTCTACTCCTACTTTAGATGCGCCAGCCTTAATTATTAATACAGCTCCCGCAACTGCAGCCAATCCAGCTCCGGGTCTCAAAAGGCAGCATCTTTCATTCTGAACGCTTTATTAACTTATCTATAAAGAATGGCTGAGGGGAGGAGGCGGCTTGTAGTGAAACGGCTTCCCCCAAAAAACCCTGAACTGAATTCCAAATTTCAAATTTCAATACCTTTATTGGCATGCCATCAAGCAGTCAATCAAATAAAACCAACCCTCTAAACATCATTTAACCTCCACCTCTTAACGATTTCATCAAAAAATTTAGCCACAGATTCAATAGTCTCAGAATCTCGGGAGGATAACAACAATTTGATCTTACTATCATCAGCTTGATCTACATGATTTGAGAGAAAGGGATCTAAAAGGACCGCAAGAATTTCACAATAAAATGGACAATACAAGAGCATATGGTCAATACTTTCAATCTCCCCCAAGGCACATTGACACACCCTGGTAGAGTATGGAATTTTCTTATATCTCCTATACAGAATAGCAGAAGGGAGAACATTAAAATGGGCTAACATAAATGCCCTCCGGAGATGGGAACTGAATTCCATGGGAGGGAGGGGTAGAGATCAGCATCTTTTCAGTGCATACAGCACGATATTGTCATGCAGCAAGTGTTTGTGCGAGAGATGAATGATGAATGAATCCAAAGCGAAGAGTAACTGAGAAAGAGCTACAGGCCTGCAGCCAAAAACGGGACTATTGCAAATCAAAGCGCGATTCTTCATCTTCTCTGCAATTCCTGGTCACGTAACCTTCTTCTCTAGCTGGTGTTCTTTCCTCGTTCCTCTAAACCTGGGTACTCCCCTTGGCTTGCAAATCTGGAGAGGCCACTTCTCCCTTCTCTAGTGGAACACCATACAGGGAAGACATATGGAAACTGCTTACTGAGAACCGAAGTCTCTGGGCCACCCCTTCAACCTTACTCAAAAAACTATGTGGTGACACCCAGGTGCAGAGAACAGTTTCCTGCCCCCTCCCAAGCCAAACTTATCAAGGTTATAAAGCTTCCTTCCCCCTGAGGTTAGTCTGAATTAGAGCTAGCCAAAATCTGTGATTAACTCAGCAATGCACAAAGCTTACTTCATCCATCTGCAAGGCCATGGTCTTCGTGGATGACAATTTCAATCCGGCACAGTCTAGTTCTGCAGGGTTAGTTCACGAGAACAATGGAATCACAAGACGCCAACTACGAACACAAGCCAGCTTGTCTTTTTTTAAAAAAAGAAAGACTGGGCCTGCAAACTGTTAGCCGTTGCTCCAGGCTGATTAGCAATCTAGACAGCCGCTTGTCACACGGCCTCACCAACCACAAGCCAAATACACCAGTGAAAAGCAAATGGGGGGTGGGGGTATTGCTCATTTCCTCTCTCTCAATTTGCTGCAATGTCCAATTTCATGTTTCTAAGGACAACAACATTCTCAAGGACTTTTTACTCATCCTGAAGATGGGGGGGGGGGAGAGACAGAATCGGCCTAAGGCCAGTGTTCTAACTCCAGGAGGGCAGGGAAGGCGCATCTGCTTGGAGTGCAGGTATATGTACCATGCTTCTACCTCAAAGCAAGTGGGAATAACCTAATCCCATGGCTTCTCAGCTGCAGGGTTGTCCATGCCATCACAAACTTTCTCTCTCCCCCACCCCCAAAAAAGCTTAAGGCTTTTGTGCTGCCCCAGCAGAAAGCGAGGTGTTACATAGAAAATGTTTGTGGTACTTAGCCCTTTAAGACTTAGAATCGTGGGAAATGTAGTCCAGACCAACACTAGGTCAGATGTGTCTGAACTGAACGCTAATTGGCCATCAGAGCTTCTTCTTCCCACAATTCCCTCTGGCCAGGGAAAAATGAAATCCTTTGTTTACCGTGACCGAGGCAGAAGAGAAAGGAGGCTCCCAATTCATCTGTGTTTTCACAGACTCTAGACATGTTCTGCATCTACCTCTCCTGTTCAGTGATGAGATTAATCCTTATGCATTTGTGTGAAGAAATAATAAAGATGTAATCTTGTGGACAGTAAGAGTTCTGTTGTCAATACTCAAAAAGGGTCTGGAGTGTAGCTCCAGGCGCTGGACGAGATAGTGAAAACACAGTGACTATTAAGAGCCTACGGATATTTTGGATTTATAGATTTAAACAGACTTTATAAACTTGCATGCCTGCTCTGCAAACTGCTTCATCCCATGCAAGCGGCTTGGATTTAAAAGGGCATTTTCCCTTGTGCTTAAAGCTGGTTTAATCTGCATATGAATCACAAGGAGATTGCCTATTTGCATTTGTATATGTCTCCAGCTTACCCTCTCCAACTAGCTGAAGAAAAGACGGGCAGATCTCCCTGCAGTTTGAACAGTTTAAAAGGTTTTAGTCTGCATGCTCCTGTATTGCAATGTCTACAGCGTTCAGTTCACTTCTCCTCTAAGCAACCCCCTGGCCTTTAACCCTAGCCCACGAAAGCCATTAAAGAGGGAAGTCTCTGGCTCCCTGAAAGCAAAGCACGCCATGGTCACTGGAGCCCCATACAGCTCAGATAGCTAACGAGGTCCAAGCACCAGGCGCTGGACGAGATAGCTTTATTTACAATCATCCTGCATTCACCACTTAACAAGTGACCAAAGCAATTTAAAGGTATCTCGCCCCAAGTAGCTGAGTGACAGTCTGGTACCTGGATACCCAAGGTTGGGTGGAGAAGGTAAAACTATATAATAGAAAAATACTTGCATGCGCACTTTGTATGAGAGACCAATACAGCCCAGTGAAGAACAACCTACAGGTATTCTACCTAGAGGGATTTCTAATTTGACATTTATTATACATCCTATAAACATGCCTGGGCTTTATAGTCATCTATCAATACATGACCATACATTTATATATTACTTGTGTGTGCATTATATGTGTTCTTATTTGACCACTGATGAAGGCCTGTAGGCCGAAACGCCTTATGAGTTGCCAATGTGCCTTGTTTTATCATTTTTAATGTTTTTAACCTGATTTAAGCACCTTAAAATAAAAATATTTTTCTATTATATGGTTTTACCTTCTCTACCCAGCCTTGGGTACCCAGCTTTTGATTTTTTAAGGTTGGGTTTCTTCCCCCTTTTTTTTTGTTGAGCAACAGTCTGGAACATGAGGCTGACACTGACTCTGCAACAACGACCCATGGAATCCACAGATCTTATCAGCTGTGCATTAGAAACCATCCCTCCACCCAATGTGTGTGTGTAAGCCGTCGTCAAGTCCCTGCCAACTTATGGTGACCCCTCAGAGGGTTTTCAAGGCAAGAAACATTCAGAGGTGGTCTGCCATTGCCTGCCTCTGCATAGAACTCTAGTATTCCTTGGAGGTCTCCCGCCAGTTACTAACCAGGGCCGACTCTGCTTAGCTTCCAAGATCTGAAGAGATTGCGCTAGCCTGGACTACCCAGGTCAGGGCCCTCCTCCCAATTCCTGGGGGAAAGTAAATTGGCCAGAGGATGGGTATTCCACCAGGTTTTTTTGCATTCACTTCTACTGAATTCTGCTTATTTGGTGAAGACTTTTAGGTGGTCTAGAATAAAAATCACTGATCCTCATTCAAAGGTCTAGGGCAGGGGTGTCCAAACTTTTTTCAAAGAGAGCCAGATTTGATGAAGTGAACATGCGTGAGGGCCGACCATTTTGCCTGGAATTCTTAATTAAATTAATTAATTGCAAATTAACTATTTTATGCAAAGTTTATTGCAAACGGCATACTTATTATGCCCATAACCACAGACTGCACCACAAAAACCATGGCTACATTCCTTCCTTTCCGCAAAACCCCTTTAAGCTCACCGGACGTCCCCCAGCTTCTAAATCTCCAACCTTCCTTCTGTAGGGAGGGAGCAGGAACTCTTCCTCCCGCATCCCCGCTCATGTGCCTCTCTGGGGCTGTCGTCTCTTTCCCTTCAACCATGCCGGGGGTATTCTGTCCTCCCCTCATCTGAGCCAGGAAATAAACTGGTTTTCATTCTCATGGAGTCCAAGATTCAAACACTGTGACATCTCCCGTGTAGGGAGGAATGTGCAGTTTTTCTCCCCATGAGAGCCAACGTGGTATAGTGGTTAAGAGCGGTGGTTTGGAGCGGTGGAGTCTGATCTGGAGAACCGGGTCTGATTCCCCCACTCCTCCACATGAGCGGTGGAGGCTAATCTGGTGAGCTGGATTTGTTTCTCCCGCTCCTACACTCGAAGCCAGCTGGGTGACCTTGGGCTAATCACAGCTCTCTTAGCCTTACCTACCTCACAGGGTATCTGTTGTGGGGAGGGGAAGGGTAGGGCGATAGTAAGCCACCCTTAAGTGGTAGAGAAAGTGGGCATATAAAAACCAACCCTTCTCTTCTTCTTTCCTTCTGACCTCTTTGCTCTCTGCTCGGGCTTTGACCTCTGGAATGAACACGGGTGTCCTCTGCAGACTCGGCCCCATCTGAACGCGCCTCGTTTCCAAACATGATACATGCCAGGAGTCATTTATTTCCCCCACCCCATCCCTTCTTTCGAAGCAGCCACTTGCCTTGGAAACACTTCCCGCCCCCAAATCCAGCCCCCTCTCCCCCTGCCTTTCCTTGACTCACAATCCCCCCACTCAAGACCCATCCAGTCTCTCCCCTCCTCCCTCAGACCCACCCTGCAAATCTGGATCCCTCGCGAGGCCTCCGCAATGCAGGGAAGGGCTGCATCTCCCCACCACCCCAGCCTTCTGCAGAGAGGAAGGAGGAGAAAGGAGAGCCAGATGGAGCAGCCCCCCCCCACTCCCAGGCTTTTCGGTGTTTGTGTGTGGGGAGGGGGTCTTTCCTCTCCCGGATTGGGGCCAGCCTCTGACCTCCCTTGCATTTCCCTTCCCCCCCCCGCCACCTTTCCCACCCTCGAGTCCCCCCCAACCCATCCTCAGGATCCCCCTTGACCCACTCGGGAGCAGCTGCTGCTGCTTTTCCATGCATCAGAACAACAAAGGCGCGGGCTCTGGGTAAGAAGGAAGTGGCCTCTCTAGGGTTTCAGACTCGCTGGCCTTCATTCCGGGGGGTGGGGCTGAGACAGCCAATCGAGGTGACCCTCCGCCCAAGCGTCGCCCCCTCGTTCGGGGATGCAAAGCACAGGCGCAGCCCCCATGCACCCCCTTTTCTCAGCTGGGTGGCCGTATTAAACTGGCCCAGGGGCCACAATTGGCCCCCGGGCCGGACTTTGGACATGACTGGTCTAGGGGCACCTCATCCTGCAGCACTGCAAAAGCTAAACAGGTAAGGATCTGGATCAGCCCCTGGGTGGGAGACCACATGGATGCTTACTGAAGCGGCTGTGAGCTTTCTGAAGGAAGAGAGAAATATTTTGAGTGACTGAGTGGGAGCGGTGCAAGATGTACAGGACTGTTGCAAGGTTAACAAGAAACCACCCGCACAGATATTCTGAATTCCTTGGAAGAAAGGTAGGGCACAAATGCAAGGAACAGCAGGGATGTGCCATTTAGACTGAAGTCCTTGGGGCCATGCGCATGGCACACATGCACAAACACACTGGATTGTGGTCCTAAAGGTACGTCTAGTGGCTCAAACAACCTTCTTGCCAGGCTGCAACACATCTCCTAAATGTTCCCTTTCAGCAAATCTTTCATGTGCTAACGTTAGACAAAGCAAACAACACCAAGACCCAACAGCTTTACATTCTGCACAAAGGCAGGTGCTGAATGTGGGCATTCATCTCACTTTAGCTAAAAACAGTTCATGGACAAAATTGCTTGTTGCAAAAATATTTTGTGTAAATCAACACAATTAGAAGGGGGATTGCAACTACTCCCCCCCCCCGCCGCCCATCCGCTTTCTCATTTCTTAGGGAAGGGGCCTCAGCTCAGGGGGGAGAATTGCCTTTGCAAGCAGAAGACTGGAGCTGAAGAGCAAAGGAATCCATATTATTCGGCGGCAATCTTCTGGCATGCAGAGCCTATGCTCTACTTCGGAGTTGGAGAAGCTGAGCCAGCCACCTATGGGTGAACAGGAATACAGAATGAATGAACTGCATTCCTATTCACAACAGGCAGTCCACTCAGCTGCCTAAGCCACAGCTCAGTAGCAGAACCTGTGCTTCACATGTAGAAGGATCCCAGATACATTCCCCCAGCATCTTCAGGGGAAAGGATCAGGCAAGGGCTCAGAAAAGCTTCCAAGGCCCTGGACAGCAGAAGACGCCTCTTGCTTTTGGAGAGGAAAACACGGGGCAATATTTATAGGCTCACCACTTCAGAAGCCATACGCTGATTTATATTCATAGAGGTTGGAGAGAAATAAAACCACTTGATTTGCATCCAACCCCTTCTGGCATAATTTTCTTCACAGACAGTATTTTAATAGATACGCTGCTTTGTGTTTACATACTCAAAAATGATATTGATTTAAGTCTGAGTCTGCAAAGCGTATTTCCGCACAAACATTTTCATATTCTGATTTAAAGCCCGTTTTATGGTTGCCATTCCCCTCACGGTCCTAACGCTGCAAACGTGGAAGAACAACAAAGCTGGCTGGCAAGGCTTTGGCCAGTAGATGAGCAGGCGACGATTCTAGATGTCATGTCAGATCACTGTCCCATCTCGCTACTGGCAAAAGGCTCTTTGTGGTATCGGGCAGAGGCCTCTCCTAGCTCCCCCTCCCCACATCTTTCTAACTGGATCTAAAGCATGCATGTGCTCGGTTATGGGAATTGATGAGTACCAGGTGTTCCTGGTCCCATTTCCGTACTTCAGTGCGCAATCTCCTCCCATCCCCCAAGCATCAGTTCCTTTGGAAAATGCAGAGGGCTTTCCCTTACCTCCACATAACTATCAGCTGGCCTTAGAACACAGGAAGTTACAGAAAGGGACTCTCAGGTCGTTTATGCATGGGAGTTTTACCTGAGGTTCATTGCTCACTGGACCCACACTTTCCTGTTGGGAATCTCTGCACCAGCAGTCTCCAAGCTCAAATGAAGTCCACCCCTTGAAATGCTGCTTTTTAATTGGCTTACTTTGTAGACCTTAATGTAAGAGAAAATTCCCCCCCAAAAAAATCCAATTGCTGCATTAAAAAAAAAACATTTTAAGACCAAAAAACAAAGCAATCTGAAAGGGGGGGGAGAAATCCAAGCCTCTGTTTTAAAAAGCCTTTCTTCTGCTCAGAAAGAGCTCCCAGGAAGCAGGAAGCATTTGAATCCCCGCCTCTTTACATGCTGCTCTGTAACTGTCTGAGAGAAACCAAGCTTGCTGTCAGCTAAGGCTTCCTGGCTTTCGGCCTCTGCCCATCCCCCCCCCCTCCCCCCGCATCTACACCTCAATGGAGAGCTGCCCGGCTAATCGTTACTGAGCTTCCTGGTCCCGCAGAACAATGCCTGGGAGCCCTGGCAATCACCTAGCTATTTCACATATTATTTTCATGTATGGTTTTTCCTGTGAAAAGTTACCGGCTGTTACCTTCTGTATTGTTTTGCTGGAGTCTCACACTTGCATGTCCCGCGCTTTGCCTTATGCACGGGGATTTCACCCAGGCTGAGCTCGGGAGAGGGAAGAATCGGGTTAACAGAGGAATGGGAAGTCTAAGCGTTTTACAAGTGTTTGTAATGGACGGAAAACTCATGCATAACTCCAAGGAACAAATGAGACAGACGTGAACGTGAGTGAAAGTACCTATGCATAAACGACCTCAGACTGCACATACATTTAGGAATGTTTTGTCATATAGAAGGTACCAAGGATTCCTGCTGCTAGTGTGGCAGAGGAAATCACAGCCCACAAATCTATGCCAGCAGGGAAAGAGAGGGCAGGAACAGACAGCAGGCTTACCCCCACTTACGAACCCACTATGACACCACCATGCACGATGGGCCCCCCCAGTGTGGAAAGAGTTTCTCTGAAGTTGGAAAGTTTGAACACCTCTGAACTACAGCTTTAACAGATTTGTCTACTAATTAAAACTTGCAGTGTTGTTATATATGTTTCTAATCAGCCTAGATTTTAGGGTACATTTTTTTCAAGGCAGGATTGAAATTCAACGTGTAACTATAAGGCCTAGACTAGTCCAGGGGAAGTGGGTTCAGCCTACTCTCGGGTCCAGACTCTCCTCCCTATGCTGAAAATCCTGAAGCGAGGCCAAACAGGCAAAAGCAACAGGAAACACCTAAGGCAGCCGAATCCTGGGTAACTGGAACCAGACGCCCACAGGTCTGAGGGATGAGCAAAGCCTCTGAATTATCCCATTATTACATCAATCAGAGAAGGCCAACTGGAGACCCAAGGGCCACATCAGGTGCTCAGTGTAACGTCCCTTGGCCCCACCAGAGTGTGACCACATGGTTGTTACTTGTTACCTAACGAAGGCCCCTCATTTCCCAGGAGGGGATCTCACAAGGAGGAACTGATGCTGCGCCCAGCATTACCAGTGTGGCTCAGGGAGAGTGGCACAGTGCTTTCTACTGATAGGTCACTCCTCCCATTGGGAAACAAGAGGCCACCCCAGATGAGGAGGATCTCTCTTTTCCCAAATTTGCCTGCAAATTAAGTAGCAGCAAGCCGGGCTCTTTTGGTCCCATTTCTTACTCTGCAAGTGCCTTACCCTGTCAGTTTTGGGGAACAGACACTTTATGTCCTATTACGAGTTCCTTAAGGTGGCTAGCAACAAGAATACAAATATTAAACCAGGAGTCTCCAACATGGTGCTTGTAGGTGCCATGGCGCCCAAGGAAACTTTTTCTGGTGCCTGCCACGTGTTTTTAGAAAGTGAGTGGGGCAGGCAGGGCTTCTGCTCAGCAGGGCTTCTGACTGGATGTGCAGATTTTTAAAATATTGCTCTGGCAGCAGCTGCCATCACAGCACAAGGTTCTTCACTGTGCTACTGAAATTAGAGGTGGCAATCATTTTGTGGCCAGCTCAGCCTCATGTGGCAGCCATTTTTTGATAGTTTGCTGCCTTGGGGACCCTACACCAGGCGGAAGAGTGGCCTACAAATGTTTTAATTAATTAAATAACTAAAACAAACTTTGCCAAGGCCCAAGATGTGACTCATCTTCTATTACCGTATCCTATTTTTCTGACAAGCTTGCATTGATTTACAAAGCAATTTAAGTGAGCATCAGGGCTTTACTATTCCCCTTGTACTCTTTAGGGAACCCTTAAGCACTACCCGTTCCAAGCTTAATCGGGTTTAAATGAAATTCCATAACCTCACCTGAAACGTCCACTGTGAAATACAACAGTTCTAACAGATCTTCAGCCTATTCAATTTGCAAGATCAACTCGAAGTTGACACACAAAGAGGATAATCATATGGATTGTTAAAAGCATACAAACACCTGCTTGGTAAAAATGTCAAGAAATCCCATTTGTAATAAATGGCCCCTTACAAGCTGTGACGTCCCTTCTCCACTCACACAGAGTACACACCACCCTCTACCCCCCTCTGTCTCTCAGGTTCACGGTACACGTCCCTCACACTCACCACCCTTCTCCTCTCCTTTAAAATCCCTAGAGAGCCATGGCCATTTCACCTCTCAGGTCCTCCCTCTCACTTGCAGAGATATCAGCAGCCCAGTCCCCTTGAATCACAGGCCCTAATTCAAAAAGAGTTGGGGGTCAAATGCTGCACCATTCACATGCTGCCACTATTTATTCATATCCTATTTTATTTATTTACTTATTCATTTAGCTGTCAAGTAACAGCTGACTTATGGTGACCTCGTAAGGGTTTCAAGGCAAGAGAGGTTCAGAGGTGGTTTGCCACTGCCTGCCTCTGCATCAAGCCCCTCGTATTCCTTGGAGGTTTCTTATCCAAATACTAGCCAGGGCCGGGGATGAGACTGTGTGACTGGCCCAAGGTTGCTGAGCAAGCTTCTATTGTGTGAGTGGGGTTTGAACCTGGATTTCCTCGGTTCTAGTCCAACACCTTAACCACGCTGCCTCACTAGATAAATATTTTACATATATAGAGGGGTGGGAGATACATACACACACACATATTAATCTCTCTGTGTATTCCTTTCCCTGAAACACAAAGCCCACAGGGTTAAACAAAAAAAGAAGTTAACTTTTATTTATGGTATGAACATTACAATGAAGTAACATTTCATTTTAATTGAACTTTTGAACTGCTTCCCTATTCCAGTATCTTGGATCTTTGTTCTCTAAAGTGCTACTGGACTCAAATCTAACTGTTCAACTGCAGACCAACACGGCTGCCCTCCAAAACTCTTCCCTTAGACTTCAAAAGCTTGCCTACTTTTTTGAAAGGTAAGACCACCCAATGCAAACACATGGCAGCTAAATTCAAATGTCATCTATGATTAACATCTTCGGTTCCACAGGGCCTTGAACATTAGAAAAGCAAAGCAAAACAAGGTTTTCCTTCCTCTACAGAGATGCCACAAGTGGCACCCCCACCCCCCAGCCTATACTTGGGGTGCCACAAAAATTTGGCTGGGCTTGGTCTACCACGTTAGTCTGTCCTCGCAAAAAAAAAAAGACAAAACTCAGTGGCACCTTAAAGACCAACAACATATATTTCAATATTTCAAATTGTGGAACTCCCTGCCCCAGGATGTGGTGATGGCTGCCAACTTGGAAGGCTTTAAGAGGGGAGTGGACATGTTCATGGAGGAGAGGGGTATCCATGGCTACTAGTCAAAATGGATACTAGTCATGATGCATACCTATTCTCTCCAGGATCAGAGGAGCATGCCCATTATATTAGGTGCTTTGGAACACAGGCAGGATAATGCTGCTGCAGTTCTCTTGTTTGGGGGCTTCCTAGAGGCACCCGGTTGGCCACTGTGGGAACAGATTGCTGGACTTGATGGGCCTTGGTCTGATCTAGCAGGGCTTTTCTTATGTTCTTATGAAGGATAGGGCTATCCATGGCAACTAGTCAAAATGAATACTAGTCATGATGCATGGCTATTCTCTCCAGGATCAGAGGAGCATGCCTATTATATTAGGTGCTTTGGAACTGAGGCAGGATAATGCTGCTGCAGTTGTCTTGTTTGTACAGGGCTTCTAAGAGGCACCTGGTTGGCTACTGTGTGAACAGACTGCTGGACTTGATGGACCTTGGACTGATCCAGCAGGGCCTTTCTTATGTTCTTATGTCAATATTTTGATAGAAATGTTAGTTTTCAAGGTGCCACTGGATTTGTTTCGTTGGCAGCGGACCATTCAGAAGCCAGCTAAGCTCGGTTCTTTGCTTCCTGCTCCAGAGAGACCAGTAAGGGCAACGCTTCTGAACCGGCTCCCTGGTGAGGAGTTACGGGTGAGGAATAGAAAGTGGGGCAAAGCCAGGCGCAACTTCCCCTCTAGCTCACTTCCCTATTTGTAAAGTATTTATGAGGCAAAGTAAAACTCTATCCGAGGCACCCATCAGTTTTTTTTTTTTAATTGCAACACAGCAATCAACTCAATC
Source organism: Euleptes europaea (assembly GCF_029931775.1). Classification (NCBI taxonomy): domain Eukaryota; kingdom Metazoa; phylum Chordata; class Lepidosauria; order Squamata; family Sphaerodactylidae; genus Euleptes; species Euleptes europaea. The sequence continues at coordinate 31,691,982 of NC_079330.1, read as the reverse complement.
ATAACAAAATTAACAGCGAGAGCTGAGGGGGAACCCAAAACCCATCCTTGATCAAGTTCATTTGGAAGCAAACTTCCAACAGCCGGAGAGATAATGCCAAGCAAATTTCAGGCCCCCGAAGCCTGGCAAATAAAGCCAGGCTATATTACTGCAGCCCTGTTTGCCAAAGTTAAACACGCAGCAGCAGGCACGGGAAGATTCATTAGCTATAAAAGAAAATTGTACACATATTAACTGTAGCAAGGCAAACAATAAAACGCTTCTATTACAAGACCCTGAAAATTATCACCCTCCTCCTATGCGCGCCGAGGTGAAGGTCACATTTTTCACATGCCACAGCTGCGCGCTCATATCCCCAGCCGCCACTTCACAGGAGCGCGGCTCGCTTCCAATGCTCGGCCCTCTTCTCCCGCCAAGGTGCTCAGATGCTAACCAAACCATCTCACAACAAAGGGCAGGGATTTTAGGCCACGGTAAAACGAAACACAAAAACTAGGGACAACTGAGCCATAAAGGGATGGGACAAAGAAATCCTCCTCCCTGCTGGCAAGGAAGCTCCAAAAATACATATTTTTATAGCTACACTATTCATTCATATTCCATTTTTATCCTCTAAAGCAAGGGTGCTGAACTCCTTTGTTACAAGGGCTGGATATGACATAAATGTCACTTGGTCGGGCCGGGCCACGGGTACCATAAAATTTAATGCCGGGTACCAGAGATACAAACTGTACAGAAGACACAGGCAAAGCCAATTAATGGTTTGTTTTTTTACTTAAAATACAAACATGCTTAAAACAATAACACTCTTACAGTATTTTCTTTTATTGATTGGTCTTTGATAACTGACACCTTGGGACTGGGGGAGGGGGCTGCCTTGGCTGGCAAGCCCACAGCAGACATGCCAACCCAGATCGGGACTGGGGGGGGGGAGGTGGATGCCTCGGCTGGTGAGCCCACAGCAGGCATGCCAGCCCCGATTGGGAGCAGGGGGGACTGCCTCAGCTGGCTCGCGGGCCAGATAAGAGCCCTCAAGGGGCTGAATCCGGACCCCAGGCCTTATGTTTGACACTCATGCTCTAAAGAGCTCAGGAGAGGGTTCATGGTCCTGTCCTCCATTTTACCATAACAGCCCTGTGAAGTAGGTGAGGTTGACAGAGAACAACAGGGGCAAACAGCATCCGGAAAACACACAAGGAGGGTGGGACAGCCTCTAACAGTTGGAAAATGCACGCATAATAAAAACAAAGCCCCAAAGTAATCGGGGGGGGGGGAATGACCACGAGGGAAACAGCCGTGCATAAAAGGCCCAAGACAGCAACCCAATCATGTAAGTACATCTAATTTCTCACAAACCAGGACCTTGCAAAGGATTGTTAAGTGTGATTTTCTACACAAAGTAATGACATTCATATAAAAAAATAAAACACCCCTCTGAACTGGATTCCTGCCAAATAATAATTAGATCTGTACGTGCACAAACTTCAATAAACAGCAAACTGAAATCTAAGCAGTCACCAGATCCTTTCCCACAAAGTCCTGAGCCAAACTAAAAAGCCAAATATAGCCTGTACAAGTCCTGCCGCCTATCAGTATGGAATTAAACCAATGCAACACCAATACGTGGCCTGGGGGACTGGGGGCACCCCGAGATCTGTGTGCACTTCGCAAGCCCATGTGACCTACCCCCAGTAGGGTTTCCAGGTGGGTGATTTCAGTGGGCAATTGCCCGCCAATCCACCCAGCTGCTCAAGAGTGGGGATCGCATGTGGTGCTTCCGGGTGTAAACCCGGAAGTGACGTGATCGCGTCATGCACAGCCACGTGCTTGTGCAATCGCCCCAGCCAGCAAAACCTCCCGCCAATGGAGAGGGGGGACCTAACCCCCAGCCACCACAGCCCGAAGGTGTCATAGCACCCACAGGATGACTGTAAGAACAGGATGCCCAGAAATACGCACACCTGCATATTTGTGGCATTGTTTTTAAAGCTCTTTTTGTAAACCACCTTGAGGTAGAGTCAAAAACTTTGTAAGTAAAACAACTTAGGGAATTTTCCTCGCTCCTTTCTTCCTCTGTACTCCATCAATTTTGGACTTAAGGTTTTTCTTTTAAACTAGGGGGATTAAGATTTCCTTTACCCCAAATTTCTTGGCAATTCAGCCACTGAATCCTGTTAATGAACGAAATTTTGCAGGTATTTTGCAGGTACAGTATCAATCTTGTGGGGCATAAATTAAATCTCTAATGACTGAATTCTCTTCTCTGTAATCAACGGCTCAGCATCTCCCCCAGGAACCCGTGTCCTAGTTACACATGGAAATGGCTACTATATTCAGGATGCTACTGCGAGTTGATGACCCAGACCAATTTAAAGGGGAGGGGGATCATCCATGGAAGGGAACAGAAGGTGTGCGAGAATAATGCCCTCCCCAAAAACAAGGCAAATGAAAGATACACACATAAGATACTCTTATGGTAAACATCTAAGGAAATACACTTCTACTGTGTGGAAACTTTCCAGGAATTATTCATTACAAAAAATATACAATAGGATTCAAATACCAAAAGCTACATCAGAACTGTATTAAGTTGATTTTAGTGGATTTTGCACATTTCACATGCATGGAATTTACATAATCCACATTTTATTTTAATGCATGATAGATGCCGAATGAAAGCTGGGGGATATGTTAGGGTTATTATCAACATAATAAACTTTTAATTGTTTAGCCTGTGAAAAACACTGGCCTAACCAAGCAACAACTTTGGCATCCAGCTCAGCAATTATGCAAGAGTGCTACACAGAACTTGGGAAGACTGATTTGTGAACCTTTCAAATATTTCCCCTCCTTTACAAAGCTGCTCCACTGTAACCAGCAAAGGCTGCAATCCTGAAGAGGAGGGAGGCTCCTTAGAAGCCTGTGTAACCCCGTGCCGGTGTAAGTGCCCATTTAATCCATGATAAAGGGCACTTACACCATCACGGGTGGCATCCACGCTGACGCCAGGATGCCATGCACAGGCGCTGCTTCCTGGCAGTGTTCCAGTGCCGCAAGTCCCCGTACTGGCTCCCTGGGAGGCGTTCCCGGGGTGTTCCTGGGGGTGGAGCTGCCTTTACGCAACTTTCCAATCCCCTTCACCCCAGGAACACACCTTCCCGCAGCAGCGTAGCTACAACACTTTTTTGGGTGTCTATGGGGAAGTCTATGGGGGCCGCCCCCCCCCCTTAGGAATGGGTTGTACAGCTCCGTTCAGGCACGACTTGATACACCTAAGGATGACGAAATGTGGTTTGCTGTAACGTCTGACTTGAAGACAACTGGCCAGAACCAGAAGGTATAGCTTGAAGGATGTCCCCTCAACTCATGACCTATCCTAATGTCTAAATTCACAAGCAGACGTTATAGCCATTGTCCCAGTCTGCAATTCCATTGAAATGGGAGTGAATTTATGAACCAAGTCCCAAGTAGATGGAAAACATGAACCAACCTGCAGCTTTAAATTGTGATTTGCTTGCTGTACATGCGGCTGCTCAAACCAACCAGGGTTTGGATTTCAGACCATGGTTAGTACAAACCATGGTTTGGCATTACTTTTCCACTGAGCCCACAAGACAGATCAAAAGTAACCAAGCGGACACTGTGATCCATTAGCAGATGACAGTTAATCTTGCCTGCATTCCCCTCTTCCAAGTAGCTCTTCCCAGCCCCTGGAAAATTTATTTCTTTGGTCGTAGGGCCTGCACAGGCTAATAGCCATGGGGTTTGGGAAGCTGCAGTGGGGAAGGGGGATATATCACTCCTTCATTGGTCCTTGTGCAAAACAGGTTGCTGGGCTAGATGGTGCACTAGTCTGATCCAGCAGAGTCCTTCTTATGGGAGTGTGGGAAAAGATCCAGGATCCTCGTTTCTGCAGATCATGGCCTTCAACTCTACGTTAGGGGGATTGCTCAGTCCCTCCCCCCTTCTATTAACCGTAAAAAATGAAATACTTTTACTGAAAATCATGGTTCATCATTTTGTTCAAATGACAAACCTTGGCTTTGTCCCTAAACTCATTGTGATTTCAGCACATAAGTGCAGGCCTACTGGATCCAATCAAGATCCCACCAAATCCAGCATACTATTTCTGACAGCTGGGTACTTCTGGGAAACTTACCAGTGAGTCATAAAAGAAGAGGCCCTCTGCCATTCTTGGTCCCTTCTAACACTGGCAACCGCAGACATATTGCTTCTCAACATGGAGATTCTGTTTGGCAACCATGACCCAGATCAACAGACCCATCTCCCATGAATTTCCCTGACTTTTTTAAACACCTATGAAGACCAAAGACAATAGCTACTAGAAGAGAGGCCACATGCTACTTAGAGCAACAAAACCCTGCTACCTGATAGATGGACATTTTATTCAGCCATTTCTTTGGCTTCTGAAATTTTACTGGGCTATCACAAAGCCCAAGGATTAGAAACTTACTCTCATTTTACATTGAAGCCGGGACTCTTAGCTTGCTGCGCTTTACTACACTTGCATGGGGTAATTCGCAGAATAACCGCCTCCCTGCTCTCTCAAGATCCTCGGACCCCTAACAGAAGGGACAGGGCTTTCCTCAGCATTAGCAAGTACGCATACCCAGAGCTTCATAGTCTGGTAACATCCCTTTACTTTCAAATTGCTGGCACCTGCTCAGAACGGAGCCTTGTTTACTTACCGTGAGGGCTGCTTCTGTTCTGGGGTCGAAGGGCATCTTGCAGACTTGTGGGTTTTACCATCATGTGCCCAGGGAGGCAGGATCTAAACTAACTTCCTGTCTTCCTGGGCAGAAAACCCGCCAGTTCCAGTTTACGGACTCGCCGAGCTAAAGGAGACAGGTAAGCGCAGAAACAACACACAACTACAAGATAAAAACACAATAACATGATAACAGGATCTATGAGGTGGAAAACTATTAACCACAAGCAACAGTAAGGAGAAAAGCTCTATTAGACAGGCTGTTAGAGAAGATGGTGGACGTACGGAGTTCCTTAATATCTAGCTCAAGGATTGAAGGATTCCACTTGCCCAGACCGCCCAAATCAGATGGAATAGTTGCAAGCGGATTAAATAATTAATTAATTGGGTGGGCAAGATGCCCTTCGACCACAGAACAGAAGGAGCCCTCACGGTAAATAAACAAGGCTCCGTTCTCGTTCTGGGGGAAGGGCATCTTGCAGACTTGTGGGATCTCCAAGAGCTAGATCGCCTGGGTGGGCCCTATGATTTGTCCAAGACATGCTACAACACCCTTCTTCCGAAGGCTGCATCAGCAGAGACCATGGAATCAATTTTGTAGTGTTTTACAAATGTGGAAACTGTAGACCAAGTGGCCGCACAGCAGATCTCTTCCAGTGAGGCTTGTTTTTCGAATGCCGCTGAAGTGGCTGCGCTGCATACTCAGTGTGCAGTGATTCCAGCCGGAACCGGAATCTTGCTGGGCCTGTAGGATTCAGCAATGCACTGCCGTATTGTGTAGCTTAGCGCCGCCCTGGACATCTTCTGTCCTTTGGATGGGTTGGTCAAGGAAATGAACAAGGAATTGGAGCACCTGATGGAGGCCAAGCACTTAAGGAACACCTTGAGAGTTCTACGAATGTCCAAATGGTGCCATTCCTGTTCCTTAGTGTGACTAGGGTTAGGGCAGAAAGATGGAAGGTGTAACTCCTGTTTACAGTGGAAGAGAGTGTTCATCTTTGGGATAAATGTGGGGTCTGGTCTGAGCACCACCTTGTCCCTATGGAAAATGCAGAAGCCTTTGTGCGCTGACAAAGCCCCTAGTTCCAAGACTCATCGAGCGGAGGTGACAGCTGTTAGAAATATGGCCTTCATCCTCAGCATCTTCAGTGGAATCTCCCGAATAGGCTCAAATGGAGGTTGCGTGAGAGTCTTAAAAACTACATTGAGGCACCAGGTAGGAAAACGGTGAACAGTTGGAGGTTTTACCTGGACCACCCCTTTTAAGAAGGTTTGAATGTGTGGGTGTCTAGATGGCGGGAGGCCATCAATAGATGTGATAACGGTGGACAAGGCTGCAACTTGTCAGCGTAGGGTAGTTGCCTTGAGGCCCTGTTCCACCCCGTTCTGTAGGAACTGAAGGGTTTTGGGGATACCCGGGGCCAGGGGATCAGTATGCCTTCTCCTACACCGCAAGATGAATGCCTTCCAGGAGGTGTTATAAAAACTCCTAGTGGACGGTTTTCTGGACTCAATCATGGTGTTTACTATCTCGGTGCTGTAACCGTAGTTTAGGAGCCGATTCCGCTCAATTTCGAGGCGGTCAAGCGAAGCCATTGAGGATTGGGGTGGAATAGGGGACTCTGGTGAAGGAGATCTGGAATGGCCGGAAGTTTCAAAGGCTGTTGTATTGAAAGCTCTTTCAGGCTGGGAAACCATGGTTTCCTTGGCCAGAGGGGAGCAATGAGGATGACAGTTGCCTCTTCCTTCCTGATCTTTCTGAGAACCCTCGGTAGAATGGGAATGGGAGGGAAGGCGAATAAGGTTTCCCTCGGCCATGGAGACAGCAGGGTGTCCATAGCTTCCACTTTCGGGTGGAAATAATGAGTGAAGAAGCGGGGAAGGAGGTGATTGTTCGCCGATGCAAAGAGATCCACTGTAGAGTGGCCGAAACTCTCCACAATCTGATTGAAGATAGATCAGTTAAGGGCCCACTCCCCCTCGTTGAGGACTTGCCGGATTAGCCAGTTCACTTGTAGGTTTAGGACTTCCCTGATGTGTTCCGCCGATAGAGATAGTAGGTGAGACTCTGGCCAGGAAAGGATAATCTCTGCTTCCCGGTTCAGTTTGGAAGATCGAGAACCCCCGTTTAAGTGTGCCTTTGCAGACACATTGTCTGTGCATACAAGAACGTGTCTTGGGCTATGTGGTTCTGGCACGTCATCCCCCAACCTTTGAGGCTGGCGTCCATGTGGATCTGAACTTGACCCTCTATGATAAATTGAAGCCCTGTGTTGAGGTTCTTGCAGTTGTACCACCACAGGAGACTGGATCGAAAGTCCTGAGTCAAAGGTACTTTCTTGTCTCTTCTCTGGAAAATGAGGTGTTGATATGGTTGCAGAAGACGCTGGAGCGGCCTCGCATGGAATCTGGCCCAGGGAACAGAACTTATACAAGAAACCATTAGTCCTAGAAACTTGGCCAGGGACATGATCCCGCACCTCTTGGTTCTGATTGTGGCCTGAGCTATGGATCTGATCTTTGTAACCTTGTCTGGTGGGAGTATGACTAGGTTCTTGCAGGTGTCTAGGATAACCCTTAGGTGTGGTAGCCTCTGTGTCGGTGTCAAGTGGCTTTTCTCTAGGTTCACTAAGAAACTGTGCTCTACCAGAACCTGAACTACCCTGTCTGTGTGTCTTGGCTTCCTCCCTGGACCCGGAGCAAATTAGAATATCATCCGGGTAAGGGAAAATATTTATCCCCTCCTATCAGAGGGCTACCAGTGTCACCAGGACTTTGGTAAAGACACATGGTGCCGATGCCAGACCGAAGGAGACGGCTCTGAATTGGAAGTGTTTTCCTGCATAGGTGAATCGGAGAAATCTTCGATGCTAATGGTGTATGGGTATATGGAGGTAGGCCTCTTTTAGGTCTAAGGCTGTCAAGAAGCAACCTATCTGGAGTGCTTCCACAATGGACCTTAAGGTCTCCATGCAGAATTGCCTGTATTTGACAAATTTGTTTAGGTGTTTTAAATCCAAGATGGCCCTCCAGTCCCCATTCCTCTTGGGGACCGTAAAAAAGATGGAATAGATCCCTTGGCCTGTTTCCATGTGGGGGACTGGCTCTATAGCCTGTATGAGAAACAAGTGGTCTATGGCATCCAGGATTCTTAGATGCTTTTCCTTTTTTAAGGACCTTGGGGAAGTTACAAACCTGTTCCTTGGAACGCTTACAAACTCAATTAGATAGCCTGAAGAAACGACTTGTGTGAGATCTTGCCCACTTCTGATGGAACTCCAGCAGCCTCCCCCCCACTGCCAATGGCCTGGAGTCATTGTTTTGAGGTCTTGGAGAACTTGTCCCCCTTGTTTGTGTTGAACTGCTGCTGTCCCTGATTGGGACGAGAAAACCTACCCCCTCCTCTGCGAAAAGAACCCCTATTGGTGTTCCAGGATCCCCTTCATTGATCTGGTTTCAAGTGACCGAGGGAGTGAAAGGACCTAAAACTGGGAAAGGAAGAAGAGGAAGACCTCCCTTCCTTCCTGGAGGATTTGGGGAGAACCTTTTTCTTGTTTTTGTTCTCTACGAGGATCTTTTCAAGTCTTTCCCCAAATAATTTTCCTCCCTGAAAAGGGTAGGATAAGGTATGTGTCTTTGTTTTGAATTCATTCTGCCAGGGACGAATCCATAAGGCCCTTCTAACTGCTATGTTAGAAGAAGTGGCTCAAGCCGCAAAGGTCATGGCATCCAGCGATGCATCTGCCATGAAGGCAGTGGCTTTTAGAAGTCTATTCAGCCCTTCAGATATTCTGCGGCTCTCTCCTGAATATAGCTGGACTATTTTCCTAATCCATACAATGGAAGCTCTGGCCATAATGGAGGTGGCTGCCAAGGCTTGGATGGCCAAAATGGAGGATTCATGTACCTTTTTAGAGATTATTTCTGCTTTTCTATCCATGGGATCTTTAATAGTCCCCATCCCATCTTCTGCAGGTAAGTCAGGTGAATGTACTGCCACCACCGGGGCGTCTATCAGTGGGAACTGCAAGAGCTCCATGGCTTGAGGAACCATGGTGTACAACCTTTTAATATTAGAGGGAAATTGTCTATTTGCCAGAGGCTTGTCTAACTCGGCCAAACTCTGGGAAAGGAATTTCTGAGCTTTGGGGTTGGGATCTAGGAAATAATTCCTTGGTTCCCTTTTTCTAGATTTGGGTTTGGATTCTGTGTCAGGGTCAGGATCCTCATTCAGGTCTAATGCCACTAAGGCTTTATTTAGTAGACTGAAAGTCCTCGGCCAAGAAGAGTCGGGGCTGTTGCTCCTCCAGTATTACGGGGGCCTCCTCATCAGAATCGAACTCCCCTTCCTCCCTATTCTCCCCCAGAGTCTGCCATGGAGGAGCAGTCATCCAGGGATTTACGGGCCTGTTCCTGGCAGGGAGCCTTCATGGCTGCCTTGGTGCGCCACTGATTTCTGGTATGTTCCAGGCTACCTTGCCCATCCCCACTACCCGGGGAATGAGATTGAAATTGGGAGGAGGAATGAGGGGTCAAATTAAAATCAACATTCTGCAGAAAGGGAGAGAATGACTCTCTAAAGGCCTGCAGCATCTGGTATTGCCTATCCATAACTCATTTAAACAAATCAAAGGCTTCCCGCCGGGATAGAGGCTCGTCCGCCTCATCCTGTAATACTTTACCCCCGGATCGAAGAGCAGGTTCGGGAAGTGATGCGCCCTCCCCCCACAAGTTCTCGTGACGACGGGTTGCTTCTGCCGCCTTGGTGCAGCTCGGCGCATTTTTCGCACCATTTTCAGGCGGCCCATTTGGGCACGATTTCTTAGGCGCACTGGGTCCCTCTGGGCCTTGCTCCACGGTACCACAGCTGCGGCCGTTGGAGCTTTCCTGACGACTTCACCCTATTGAGGCGACCAGGGCTAGGTCATGATCCTCCTCAGAGAGGAGTTCTTCCTCAGACTCTCTCCTTTCGGCCATCTAGCTCAAAGGAGCGAAGTGGAAGAGGAGGGGGGAGGAGAGAGCGACCCAAAGTTGGAGCTGAGAGGGAAAACTTCGAGGCAGAGGGAGAAAGAAGGAGGTTTTAGATAGGTTATTAGAGAGAATAGCAGGCACAAGAATAAAGTGAGAAAAATTCCTAAATAAGTCGGAGCCAAACGGCAAAGCTGCTTCCCTGAACAAGGCAGGACGGAAACTGGAACTGGCGGGTTTCCCGGCCAGGAAGACAGGAAGTTAGTTTTGGTCCTGCCTCCCTGGGCACATGATGGTAAAATCCACAAGTCTGCAAGATGCCCTTCCCCCAGAACGAGAATGCAGAAATCTCACCATGTAATGTGTGAGGTGCAAGAAGGCCGTTTGAGTATATGTGGATCTAAATTCTACTCCAGTAGCATCTCTGAGAACAACAAGATTTTTGGGGTACAAGTTTTCAAGAGTCAAAGCTCCTTTTTTCAGATACAAGTAGCTTATACCCCCAAAATCTTGTTGGTTTCTAAGATGCTACTGGACTCACATCTAACTCTTCTACTGCAGACCAAGACGTCTACACCCTTAAACTGGGTTTTTGTAGACTCTGAACATTGTTAGTTTGTGGCACCCCCTTATGGCTTTGGTTTTAAACCATGCTTTGACCATGTTTCTTTTAGCCTCCACCTAGCCATCGTCAATCGTCTTGGAAGCCGCCATTTCTTTTGTCGAATGCAGCCATTTCTCACCTGCCTAGTTTTGAGGCATCTTTGGAATATATCCCTCATGTGCTAGAGCCTTGCTGCGCCTGCACATAGAAGGCCACAGCAGCACCCCCAGACCTGTGAACCCCCTCTTGTTCCTCCTGTCTGAAGCGCTACCTTTGGCACCAAAGTGGTCTCGCTGAAACATTAAACCACTTTGCTGCTGAAAGAGCAAGAAGAGCAAGAACAAGACAGCAGAGCTAGAGGCCAAGATTCAAAAGGTTTCTTTAGGGAAGCCTAAAGGATTGCGTTCCCTTCTGTTTAAAGAGCTGGCCACAACAGTATTGCAAACTGGTTTTGAAACTCCCCTCAATTTGCCCTAGGGTGAACAAGTGTGGTACTGTTATCTCAAGAAGAGTTTAAAATTCTACCAAGAAACCCAGTGAACTGGTAATGAAGACGGGAGGACTGCATCAGCTACTCTGGCATTTTGTTCTTCGTATGTAGGAGTTCTCAAGTCCCCTTCTGATCCTCAACTCCCTCTGGTTTTGCTGGTCACCTAACAAGCAAGCCCTCACAGTCATGCTTACCAGGGGCTCCATGGCAATGGGACCAGCAGCAATAAACAAGCGTCTCTGAAAAAGACCGCTACCCTCCATGCCCCACCTTCCTCTGCAGCATATAACAATGGTCTGGGACCAGGGTCTCCGAAGGTCCACCTGCTCTCCTATCAACTCTGAGTTCAGAGGCCCACCTGTTGAGTTTAGGCAAGCAGCTACATGCAAGGAGGCCAGTGTGGTGTAGTGGTTAAGAGCGGTGGTTTGGAGAGATGGAGTCTGATCTGGAGAACCGGGTTTGATTCTCCACTCCTCTACATGAGCAGCAGAGGCCAATCTGGTGAACTAGGTTGGTTTCCCCACTCCTACACATGAAGCCAGCTGGGTGACCTTGGGCCAGTCACACTCTCTCAGCCCCACCCACCTCACAGGGTGTCTGTTGTGGGGAGGGGGAGAGAAGGTGATTGTAAGCCGGTTTGGTTCTCCCTTAAGTGGTAGAGAAAGTCAGCATTTAAAACCCAACTCTTCTTCTCCTCTTCTGCAGCACAACCTTGGTTGCAGAACTTTCTTCCTAGAGAAATTCCTTTGGGGCCATCTTCCCATCCACTTCCAGTGCTACCCAACAATGTTTGCTTCGTCACAACCTCCATCATCAGCTACACGCCAGTCCTGTTTCAGTACTTTCACTGCTACTCAGCTTTATTGTTGTTGTTTTTAAACTGATATGTTGTTTTAGAAAGCCAGTGTGATGTAATGGGTAAGGTGTTGAACTAGAGCCTGGGAAACCCAGGTTCAAATCCCCACTCGCACCATAGAAGATTGCTGATTGACCTTGGGCCAGTCACACACTCTTAGCCCTGACTCACGTCAGTATTTGGATGGGAAACCTCCAAGGAATACCAGGGATGTGATGCAGAGGAAGGCAATGAGAAGCCACCTCCGAAATGTCTCTCGGCTTGAAAACCCTATGGGGTCACCATAAGACAGCTGTGACTTGACAGTGGAAAAAAATGTTTTTTAAGTCTTGCTTTTACGACTCCCTATAAGCCATCTTGAGGGCTGCTATTAGACTTTATTAAAAATGTTTAAACATGTATAAACAGCAGAGAGCTGGGTGTGTTCCAGGGCATGTTTTAGCTCATGTTGCCAGACAGTGAGACTCAACTGGTCTGGCCAGTGTTTTTCATGTATTAAATGTGTGCCTTCACAGTCCAAAATCCACTGCAATGCACAGGGGTTCTGGGGCAGACAAATCCAGGTGGAAAGTATTCCCTGAAGGTAGAGAGGCTGAAAAACCAGGGCTGTTATCAAGTGAGTGTCCACACACAGTTATGTGATGTGAGACACAAGGCTGGTCGCTTCCGATTTCTACCCTGTTAGGAATATGGCATTGGTTCCTTTGTCATGCGCTAGGTAGGCAGCCTAGACAGTCTCAGCTGTGGCTAATTTAAAGAGAGCTTTGCACACATACATGCACAATGCTGTTTCTTTAGAAGAGACCCTTATACCGTGCCCTAATTGGCACAATTGTTCCTCCAGTCCTGACCAGTGGAGAAAACACACAGCTTTTCAGTCCTCACACCCACCTTCTGACTACCTGCCTGACCATAATCCCCAAAATTCCACTTGCATAATGTGAGACTCTTTTGCATTCAAAACCCGAACACAAAGTGTAAAGACATTAACAACTTTCCCAATGCTTCCCAAGCATTAACAACCTTCCCAAGTAGGAAGGAGGGACTTCCAGGTTCACAAAAAGGGCAAGGAAAACTGGAGAACTCCTATGCGCAACCAGGAAATGCCGTTCTGGGAACAAATCTTTGTTGCGAAACTGCATCAAGCCTCTATTATGACGCAGTCTGAAAGGACATAATCCTGAGAGTGAAGAAGAAGAGTTGGTTTTTATATGCCAACTTTCTCTACCACTTAAGGGAGACTCAAACCGGCTTACAATCATCTTCCCTTCCCCTCCCCACAACAGACACCCTGTGAGGTAGGTGGAGCCGAGAGAGCTCTAACAGAGCTGTAACTTGCCCAACGTCACCCAGCTGGTTTCGTGCGTAGGAACGGGGAAACAAATCCAGTTCGCCAGATTAGCCTCCGCCGCTCATATGGAGGAGTGGGGAATCAAACCTGGTTCTCCAGATCAGAGTCCACCGCTGCAGACCACCGCTCTTAACCTTTTCATTTCTAAGTTTTACTTATGCAGCTAGCCGAGAGATTCCTATCTACAAATGTCTTAAGTTAAATGATTGCAGGGGGGAAAGAGAGCAACCTCTTCCATTTTCGTCTCCAGAACTATCTTAATGAAGTTTTTTACTTGTACAGTCATTTGCATTGCCTATGGGTGCTATACTTCCAAATAGCAGTGAACTCCAGATTGAAGAGAGGGGGTCCAATTTGTGAGTTTGAAAAACTTGGAAGAGGGGATTTGAAATCAAGCAGGAAGAGCAGTTAGAGGGGGGGAGAAATTCATGCTGTTTTTTTTTAATACAGTCCTTGCAAACTGAATGAGACTTAAATTCCCAGTCTTCAGACCTCCTAGTATTAGCCCTAATTTGGCGGGGGGGGGGGTGTGAACTCTGGAGCACAGCTAGTGAATGGAATGTCACAAGGAAAACTGTGATTTCATATTTCCACAAGCCTACACACCCTGACCCAGATAGCCCAGGCCAGCCTGATCTCGTCAGATCTTGGAAGCTAAGCAGATTCGGCCCTGGTCAGTATTTGGATGGGAGACCACCAAGGAAGTCCAGGGTTGTTACACAGAGGCAGGCAACGGCAAACCACCTCTGAACATCTCTCGCCTTGAAAACCCCATGGGGTATAAGTCAGCTGCAACTTAACAGCAAAAGGGGGGGCTACACAATCTCGGTCAGAAGTCAAATGAAATAAAATTTATTAATACGGTCAACTGACCAATCACATGCCAACACATCAAAATGTCCAGACTCAATAGTTTTGCACCGAAGAATCACGGACGGCCCGTACAAATAAAGGTGTAAGATCAATAAAAACAACCCCTGATTAAAATGATCACCTTAAAATTTAACAATTGTAAAATATTTTAACGATCATTCTCTAAGAAAGTTCTGCGTATTTTAATAGCAACAGCACAGAACTTGGCAGTTTGGAGCGTAAGGTGAGAATCTTCTCTTAATAGGAGCTTCTTTGCCAAAAGCTCAACTGACTCTTCAGGGAATTTATCAAGCAAGGGGGAAATAAGTTTTGATCTAACTTCGCGGTAGAATGGGCAACAGATCAGTACGTGTTCGATGGTCTCAGTCAGAAATTACATTTGGTAGTGGGCTGATTTGGAGAAGGGAAAAGGAAGGAAAGACAGAGCAATATCCAACCCTGTTGCAAGTCCCACGAGCAAGAGATCAGCCACCCTGAAAGCACCTTCCCTCCTCCTCCCCTCAAAGGCAGAAGAAAGTATGGGCTGGGGATGAGTTCCCTGTGTCCTTCAAACAGCCCTGGGCATCTGCCAACTGTGCCAACCAGGAGTGAGTAGGAGGTAATGAAGCACGAAGGCACATTCCTTTGCTCTCGCAAAACACTGGCAAATGCCTCCACCTTCTGCCATCCTTGCTATGGCCTCTGCTTTCCTCCCTCTCAGTCCCCCGCTGTGCTGCCCAATCAGGTCACCCAGCCCGTCAGAAACGCCTCCTGCCTAGCAAGCAAGCAATACTAAGACGACTTCATATTTACACAGGGGAGATTCAGATATTCAGAGTGCTCCACATATACTCCCTCAGCAATCTTTGCAGCCAAATATGTCAAATAGTCACGATTGCAAATATGGGAAAGAAGGGGGTATAAGAGAGCTAAGGCAGAAAGGGAAGACAACTGGGGAAGGCACTGGCAAACCACCCCGTAAACAAAGTCTGCCTAGAAAACGTCGGGATGTGACGTCACCCCATGGGTCAGGAATGACCCGGTGCTTGCACAGGGGACCTTTACTTAAGGCAGAAAGACTATTATAAGACCATGGCAGAGATGAGAGTGAAATCCTCCGGGCTCAGTCTCTTAACCAATACAATGTACCACAAAGGAAAACAGAGCCTGGCAATTTGTGGGCCAAGAGGCACAGAATCATAGAGTTGGAAGGGACCCCCCCACACACACACCAGGGTCATCTAGTTCAAGCCCCCTTCACAATGCAGGAAATTCCAAACTACTGCCCCCCACACCCCCAGTGACCTCTACTCCATGCCCAGAAGATGGCCAAGATGCCCTCCCTCTCATCATCTGCCTAAGGTCATAGAATCAGCATTGCTGACAGATGGCCATCTAGCCTCTGCTTAAAAACCTCCAGGGAAGGAGAGCTTACCACCTCCCAAGGAAGCCTGTTCCACTGAGGAACCACTCTGTTAGAAAATTCTTCCTTTTTGGGAATCGGATTTAGCTAAAAGGTTGCCAGTTGCCAACCCCTTGCATGTTCTTCACTCATAAGGCAAAGAGGAGAGTGGATAGGGTAGCCATGTGGTGTGGGTGCCTCCTCCTTTATCCGGCCAGCCCTATTGGCCCAGAAGACTGGTGTAGATGTTTAATGCAGAATGGGACCCGACAACCCATGAAGACTTGGAAGATCTTGGGAGCTGCTTCAGCGCATTAGGAGTGCTTGTACAATACATGACAATAGACATGCCATTCTAGAGACACACTCTTCATAGATGCCCTACGATTGAAGAACTCTTCCCCACCCAACATCTGCCTTAGCCCAAGCCTGAACGCTCTCCAGAAGAGCTTGCACAATTTTCCTCTTTGGGCTGATACCAAGCAGCCAGGTTTTTCCCTTCGAAGTACTTCATTTGGGTGTTTTGTTTTCTTCAACTGCAAGCCCTTGGCATGACAAGGGACAGAAAGTGACCGCAAAACAGACAGCAGCACTTCAAGGTGACCACAGCCTTACGGCTCTCAAGTGATCTGAAGAAGAGCCCCCTCTTTAACAAGCAGTGAAGCTCGGTTCTAGTGCTCAAGAGCTCAGATCGATTAGCCAACGTTTAAGGTGCCACAAGACTCCTCTAGCTTTAACAGCCTAAACCATTTCACCACTCACCACTTAGTCACTTGTGGCATGCAAAACAGAGCTTCCAGGCAGTCAGTCGGGAAAGTCTGACAAAAAGTTGGTTCTCCTTTCTTAAGTCACAAATGACTACACTGGGTGTGCGTGGGCAGACAGGGAAATTAAAATCTGGGACTTCTAAGCGCTTGTTTGCAAGGCTGTGACATTAACCTTTGGGCAGGGGGGAAGCACGCTGGACAGCATCTGTTTCCTTCGGCTGAAACCCACAATCATTATGCAGTTGCTATTTGCAAAGAGTACCCAAAACATTCCCATTCCATTCTCTTCTTTTTCATGCCCCTCTAAAACAAGGGAAAGAAGAGTTAAATGTTGCCTTGGCACAGTTGCCAGAATCAGAAACATTTATTGTGGCATTGCGCCAATAAAAATTAAGAACATAACAGCAATATTACAGCGGATACATAAGGCACGGTTGCCTTCTCAGGGGGAAAAAAAAGGAAGAACAAGTGATTGCAAGGAAGAGTAAAGTAAGACATGATCCCAGCACCAGAAAGGAAAAGAAAGAGTGCGGTGTGGGGAAAGCTGGAGCCATTCTCTGGAGCAAGGGAAGCCACAGTTGAGGGCATGTCTGGCAACCTAGAGGCATGGCACCAATGTGGAGATGCCCCCTGGATGTGATCCCTCCCCTCAAATTTTCATTCGCTGGCAAATTAGGTTAACTACTTTTTGCCCTAACCTGGATGGCCCAGGCTAGCCCTATCTTATCAGATCTTGGAAGCTAAGCCGGGTCAGCCCTGGTTAGTACTTGGATGGGAGACCACCAAGGAATTCTAGAGCGGCTATGCAGAGGCAGGCAGTGGCAAACAACTCTGAACATCTCTTGACTTGAAAACCCTACAGGCCACCATACGTCAGCTGCAACTCAACGGACCTTTCCATCACCACTTTTTGTTCGCATCAAGTTTCAAAATCCTTTGTGATAGGCAGGCAGCCCCAAACCCTCTCTTCTTGGCCAAAGGCAAGTTTCTCTAGCCATTCCTGACATTTATTTGATACCCTTTTCTGATTCCAATAATAATTGTTTGAGCTTCTGTCACTCGCTGGTTCCTTTGTTCCACTGAGGCTATTTTTAAGTGGCTTTAACAGAAGGACTTTGTCATGACAATGCAAATAACCTCTGCATCCTGCCTGGCTTGGAAGGTCCAGCCGTAGTCAATGAAGGAAGCCTGTGTGCTATTACTGATGAACGCTTTTTGCCGTGCATAGAACTTCTATACATGCAACAAACAAACAAAATCTTGGTTTCCCTTTTCTAAAAGAATCATTTTTTATTTTTTTATTAGAACTCTGTGCCTAGGACTTCCAAAACATGCATCCCTCAAGCCCAGTTTTGGCTTGTGCAAAAGATAAACCCATACAGGAGGAGCGAAAGGGGTTGATCTCCTGGTACAGAAAGACTCACAAACCAGATAGTGATGGTCAGTATGGCTCTTATATGTTTGAACCCTGAGTTTGCTCCAGGAGACCAATGGGAGAGTGCAGCAAGCATATAGGCTAGGAAAAACTCTTTACATCCCCAGACACCATTTGTGACGCCACAAAAAACACTGCTACCAAAAGACTGCAGTGGTGGACAGCCTCACTTAAACCAAAACCTCGGATTAGCCAGAAGCTTAGACTGGAGCAATCAATAAAGCGGAACAAAGGCCTCAGGCCCAGCCCCTAATATTTACACAGGGCCAAAGAGTGGGCATGAGGCGAAATCCCAATTTCATGAGAATCTAGTCTTGGATGAATTCTGGCACCATACTTCAGAAGTGAGATCACCCTGACCCAAAGATCACTGGTGCGTATAGCAGATAATGATCCCCTGCAGAATCTGTGGTCAACCGCCCGAGAGAGCAGATTCAAGACCCTGGGCCCCAGGTAAGGCTCAGCAACCTTGCTGAAGCTAAGTATTTATGGTTGTGGTCAGTGCTCAGATATGCGCACGCACACACACCCTTCAGTGTTCTGCCTTGAATTCCCGTAACAGAAGAAAGGGAGACATCAGAGCAACAGAACAATAAAGGACAGGTCTAAAACCAGGTTAGCCCAAGGGGAACATGATACACAAAGTCCCCTCTGCTGATGCTGGAGGGGCCAGAGCAGGATTCCCCAGCCTGGCCCCTGCCAATCCTTTCCCCCAGGCCCACTGAGCGTTCCAGAAAGTGGGCAGGGCCCATGGTAAGGAAGGGCTTGTTACTGGGCTGCCCTCATTGAAAGGAAAGGGTCTTCCACGGTTGGTGCAGCAGCCACTGGAGGATCAGGAGAACTGGTAAGCCACCAAGCTTTCATTAGTCAATCTGTAGCTCCCTTTCCCCTTCAGGCTTCGTTTCATTCTGATCCATTTTCTCTTTCTCACCCCCACCCCCAGCTTTCCTTCTTTTCTTCTTATTCCCATCTCTCTTTATTCCTCCCCCCTCCCTGCTCAGGCTTTCCTTCCTTTATTTTTATTTCCCCTGCTGCCTCCCTCATTCCCTCCTCCCCTTGGGATTTCCTTCTTGTTTCTTATTCCCCTTTTAAGACTATTTTGCAAAGTGAAAAAAGGGAGGTACTGGTTTCGGCTCCGCCCCTTCTACAGCAACCATTTGGTTTTTGGCTCCACCTCCTGTGGCAACCATTTCGGGGTGGTCCTCACCACCCCTTGTCAAATTTCCAAAGGTGCTTGCAGACTCAAAAGGGTTTGGGATCCCCCTGCGCTGGAGGTTATGAAGTGGCTGAAGATGTAAATCGCCCTCTTCATCATACCTCCAGCGCAGCAACAGTCCTCTCAGGAAAAGTAACAGGGTGCAATGGATTCCTAGAGTCCATATATGTATATGTTTAATTAAAGTTAGCTGGAATGAGCAACTATGAAAAAAGATTCCACGGGTAAAAGAAAGGAAAGAAGCAAATCTAGTTAACATCTGTAAATTTCACATTCATATCTGAGCAAGTATTATGCAGCAAAGAACCTAGCCAGTGGCAAAGAATTTGCTTCCAAACGTTGCCTATTATGATTAAAAAGCAAGTGCCTGGCCCTCAGGATTCCTTCCAAAGCAGGCAATTACTGTCTGCTGAAGGCCAAGGAGAACCAGGAAGCCAAAGCCTGCATGTGCCACAATGTGGGTAGGGATTTAGCACAGAATGCCAAAAAGGAAACCAAAGTGGCAGGCTCCGTTCTGCATGCATGTAGACAGACGCACACAAGTACATATTTTGTTACTATAAGGTAGGATGAGCCAGACCACACTGAAAGGGATTCAATCCCCTTCTTCCGTGGCAATCATCACTAGGTCATGTTGGATTTATTATGCAAATTCAGCAGCTCAATCCTCCATCTAGAAAATGAAGGGAGTGTCCCGTAGGGTCCAGAATCAAGGCCCAGGGCTTTCCCATTCCCCACAGGATGAAGAAATGGGTCTCCCACCGCAGCCAAAAGGGAGAGGAGGAGGAGGAGGAGCAAGAGGACGAGAAGGAGACGGAGAGTTGGTTTTTATATGCCAACTTCCTCTGCCACTTAAGGAAGAATCAAACTGGCTTACAATCACCTTCCCTTCCCCTCCCCACAACAGACACACTGTGAGGGAGGTGGGGCTGAGACAGTGTGATTAGCCCAAGATCACCCAGCTGGCTTCATGTGTAGGAGTGGGGAAACAAATCCAGTTCACCAGATTAGCCTCCGCCACTCATGTGGAGGAGTAGGGAATCAAACCCGGTTCTCCAGATCAGACTCCACCGCTCCAAACCACCACTGTTAACCACTACATCACACAGGCTACACATGGTGTCATGGGGAAAGAGGGAGAACTGCAAGGATATGTGCACAGGAGTGAAGAACAGCAGGTGACACCGGTGAGGAATCTACCTCTGAGACTTGCAAGCCTGTACAAAACCTCACACTACCCATTAAGATCAATAGGTTAAGGCCTGCCCAGGTTACCAAGGTCCCACGGAGATGAGATCAAGAGCAGGAAAGGCGGGGGCTTCTTCCACAGCACCAAGCCTCATCTAGAACAAGTGTCCAGAGGAAACACAGCTGATGCAGGCTTGCTCCAGTGTAAGCAGCCGCCTGAAGGCCGCCTGAACTTCTTACATAAACTCATAGCAGCCAATCTGTTATTCTTCTCAACAAGTTCTGATTTTACAGCTACTGGTGGACGAATTTAGGTTTGTTTGTATAGACTTTGAAATCAGGCTAGAAATGGCTCTGGGAGAAGTATAAAGACAGTCCCCTGGATCCTTCCAAAAGTCACAGAATTATAGAGTTGGAAGGGTCCACCAGGATCCTCCAAGCAGAACACAGAAGCTGAAGACTCCTTCCAGTAACTGGGATCCAGATATATCCTGCTGCTGAACATGCAAGTACCATTTTGCTCCCAAACCAACACAGGCTCTGGGCAAGACCCCTAAGCAATGGCTTCTGTTGACCCTGTATGCCTAGTGCATCCTCTGAAAGTAAAGCCCCACCTTGGCTAATACAAAGAGTGCCACCCATCTCTATGCTTCCACTGTCTTATAAAGAACCCATATGTGGTTAGGGTTGGAAACAGATCCAATCAACTGCAGGCGTTTATATTTTCCCAAAGGCTTCTCTGTTGCTTCCTTTTTAAAAAAAAATAAGTTTTATTGTTAGAAAGTACAAAAAAAAAACAGGAACATCAGAAATAAAGAAAAAAAACAATGCATAGATACAAAAACCGAAAGAAAAAAACGATCACAAAAATTACATAGACCAAGAAAAGGACCATTCTTGAACTTCATTTGCAGACCCCAATGGGAACATCAATACATTCTGCTAATTCTCTGCTCATTAAGACATAAAATAATGGTTTATCTAATTAAATTACTTATATTACAGTCAGAGATTTTACCGAAATAAAGTAACAAATTACCCCACACCTTATTAAATTCTTCCCCCACCTTATATCCTTGAATTACTCTGGTATTAAAAGTAATTTTTTCCAAAATCGTGAACATTTTTATTTTCTGTCGCCAGCTGTCCAACTTAATATTTTCTGCCATTTCCCAATTCGTGGCGATTACCAACCTCGCTGCTATAATAAAAAAACATACTAATGTTTTCTGTGTACAATTCCCGTTTTCGTTCAAAAATAGATTCAGGAGAACTATCTGCACTGAGGGTTCTATTGTTTCTTTGGTAATCGCCTCAATTTCCTTAAAGATTTCTTTCCAAAATTTTTGTATAACTGGACAGTCCACCACATGTGAATAAATGTACCAATTTCCCCACATCCTCTCCAACAATGCTATCTACTACATTATTTAGAAGATATAATTTTTGTGGGGCAAAGTACCATTTCTGCAATACTGTTGCTTCCTGATACCAATTTTGATGCACCCCAGGGATTTCTGTACTCGACACAAAGCAAGTTAATCTACCAAAGAATAAGCCTGCCATGTGTTACAGATAGGTCTTCACCACATTCCTTTTTCCTCTGAAACTCGAACCCTAGCTCCCCTCCTTTTGTGGCTATCTAGTAGATCCTAATAAAAGGGGCAATGCTACTGCTCCAGAAGATCTAGTATGTTGAAGGGGAGGTGTGGCTTGAAAGTGTCTTTTTCTAATTCTTTTTTTCCCTTGCACTTAGGACTGGATACGACATAAACGTCACTTGGTCGGGCCGGGCCATGCGTACCATAAATGTAATGCCAAGTACCAGAGATACAATCTTTCTAGAAGACACAGGCAATGCCAATTAATGATACTATTTTTTTATTTCTTACATAAATACAAACATACTTAAAACAATAACACTCTTAACAGTATATACCTTCATTTAACAGTCTTTGATAACTGACACCTCCGGACTGGAGGAGGTGGTTGCCTCGGCTGGCTCGCAGGCTGGATAAGAGCCCTCAAGGGGCCGGATCCAGGCTCTGAGCCTTATGTTTGACACCCACGCCATAGGGCTTTTGAGGCAAGAGACATTCAGAGGTGGTTTGCAACTGCCTGCCCTTGCGTGATAACCCTGGACTTCCTCGGTGGTCTCCCATCCAAATACTGAGCAGGACAGGCCCTGATTAGCTTCCAAGATGGGGCTATCCAGGTCCAGGCCTCAGGCTATATGCTGCTCTCCAAAGGCTGCCTGAGACTGGGCAGCCACTACTGACTGGCAGGCGATAAATCCCTCGAACATGAGGGGGAAGGGAGAGAAGGCAAATCCCTTCAGGAAAGCGCTACCTGCAAATGTTATGCACAGCAACTACCGAGACGCTGCCTTGCTCTAAATGCCTAGTGCCATTCATAACATCTGTTTGCTCCCACGTCTGATTTTAATACAGCAAAAGTGGCTTAAGTAACTATGCGTGTACTTCAAAGGTCAGCAAGGTTTTGTATTGAAACTGGAAGAACACACAATAACAGGGATTAAAATAAATAAATAAAAAGGACTCTCTTGCCTCAGTGTGGTATAGTGGTTAAGAGCGGTGGTTTGGAGTGGTGGACTCTAATCTGGAGAACCGAGTTTGATTCCCCACTCCTCCACATGAGCAGCGGACACTAATCTGGTGAGCTGGGTTGGTTTCCCCACTCCTACACATGAAGCCAGCTGGATGACCTTGGGCTAGTCACTGCTCTCTTAAGAGCTCTCTCAGTCCCACCTACATCACAGGATGTCTGTTGTGGGGAGGGGAAGAGAAGGTGATTGTAAGCAAGTTTGATTCTTCCTTATGTGGTAGAGAAAGTCAGCATATAAAAACCAACTCTTCTTCTTCTCTCTTCCTCAGTAATGTTGCGCCAGCTTCAACGTTTATGCTTTGGATTTGCATCCCACCCATTCGCATTTTTCAGGCCATGAAACCAGGCTGCAGAAACAAAGACAAGCAAGCCGGGCAGGGGACCCCTGGCTGCTACAGATCAGCACATCTCACCCTACATTGCTCTGGAGCAGCTTGAAGACGCCAAGCCAGAACAGCACAGAAACACTTCCTGGTTTTGATGCCACTATCCAAGGTTGTGACTGGACAGGTCACTATAACCGCAACAAAAGCCCTTAAGCTCTGTGCAGAAACTTGGGGACAGGGGTCCTTGGAAGCCTATCAAGAGCCCCTCAATGGACAGATTAGTAACGGCAGACAAATGCCCCTGAAAGACAGCCGGCCCTTCCTCTAGCCTTCTGCTGTATAGCACAGCTACAGAGAGTGATCAAGAACAGGCATAGAAAGATCACGGTCAACTAGTGGAACCCTGGCCAGTTTCTGGTAGACCACTGAGCTGCCCCCTGGGGTTCTTGCAACAAACAGTGGACTGGGGTGTGTGTGTGTTGGTCTGATCCATCAAGGAACGCCATATATTCTTCAGCAAAATGCGTTCTCAGGATCACACAATTAGTTATGCCTTCACTGCTCCAGCATCCTGAGTGAGGCCACTTTAGCTTTGTAAATTTAACATGCGCATTGATGGACCACACAGATATCAGCAGATAAACGGGGCCTGAAGTCAGCCCAAGCACACACACCCTGAAGCTACTGCAACAGGCTGGGGATCTGAAGGAGACAAGTTATTGTGGAAAGATCCCTGAAGCTACACACTTTCAAAGCCCCTGCTCTACATTAATCAAAGCCAACAAATGCAATCTGACGGAGGAGAGCAGGGCTGCAAAAAAACACTGGGTGTCTTGCTGGCTACTAGGTTGTTAAGGTTAGGCTTGTAAAATATACGCCCACTAAGTAGCCTCTAAGAATCTACACTGGATAACCAGAAGAGCTGCTTTTTGAACCGGGAAGACTTGGTTCTTTGGGGGGATCTCGATGTGTCTCAAAAACAAACAGCCTAGGTGTGCAAGACTAATGCCATTTTACAGTGCCTGTGGAGTCAGCCTTGCAACATATGTGTGCATGTTCCACTTTTTAAATTATTATTATTTAACTCTACCTAGCACATCAAATCACTCTACCTAGCACACCAAATATTTTTCCTAACCTTGCTAGGCGTATTTATGTCTTCCACCTTGCCTGCCTGCCCCTCTTAGAGTCAGAGCTAGCAAATTACACAACTTGGAGGAAGTCCAGTTGAGCCTGCTCTGCTGAACTCTATCACTGATGACTCAGATCTAGGACTTTGGAGAATGGATGACCTCACCGCTAAAGTGGAATTAGTTTCGGTTTTAAACAAGGAAGGATCTATAAGCTCTTTCTCTCCCTCTGCTTCTGTGATGCCTCCTACCCAACCGGCTGCATGCGATCTCTCAGGGACCAGGCAGTCAGCATCAACTTAAGACATTTTGAAATGGCCTAAACAAAGCACCATCAAAACCCAGAAGTTCTGGACCCTGCCAGCAAACCCAACCAAGCGCTGACAAAGAATACCCAGCTAAGTATTTTGCTAGTTTTATACATTCCATGCTAACAATAACAACAATTCAGAAGAAGAAGAGTTGGTTTTTATATGCCAACTTTCTCTACCACTTAAGGGAGAATCAAACCAGCTTACAATCGCCTTCCCTCCCCCTCCCAACAACAAACACCCTGTGAGGTAGGTGGGGCTGAGAGAGCTCTAAGAGAGCAGTGTCTAGCCCAAGGTCATCCAGCTGGCTTCATGTGTAGGAGTGGGGAAACCAACCCGGTTCACCAGATTAGTGTCCGCTGGCTTCATGTGGAGGAGTGGGGAAACAAATCCTGTTCACCAGATTAGTCTCCGCCGCTCATGTGGAGGAGGGGGGAATCAAACCAGATCAGAGTCCACTGCTCTGAACCACTGCTCTTAACCACTACACCACGCTGGCTCTCAGTGCTACATATTATACTACATTTCTGTTTCCCTTCTATAATTAAAAACACTATGTAAATAAAAGTAGTCTGGAATGGCAACCAACACCACACCCATGTATTGTGTGCAGAAAGTACCATGAAGCCGCAGCTGACTTTGGCAACCCCAGCAAGGGGCTGTCAAGGCAAGTGACTAAGCAGATGTGATTTGCCAGTGCCTTCGTCTGCAGAGCCTTCCTTGGTGATCTTCCTTCCAAGTACTGACCCTGCTCAGCTTCCAAGATCTGATGAGATCGAGCTATACCACGCCCCAACCCCTTCACTCCCCAACCAAGTATTACTACTCTATTATTATTATTATTATTATTATTATTACACATATTACACATTTTCTCAAAAGAGGGCTTTATGCTCAGATTGGTGAGGGGAACTCAGGACTTTGGCTATGATGGAAAGGGTGGTTCCAGGCTTTGCAATGGCTCTTGCCTGGGGCCTCTGTTTATTTGGGGGCATCTAACCAACTTGGTAGTGGTGAATGCTGAGAAACAGCCCTAGCTAGTAGATTAAAAACACCCTAGCTAGCAGATTAAAAACACCCTACCTAAGCTTGGACCGAGGACCCCTTGTTTGTGCAAATACACCCCGCACTTCAGTGGTCATGAAACAGAAGACACAAGGTGTCACCTTGGTCAAGGTTCAGCATATGTTGAAAGCCCAGTTGGAGTGGCAAAACCCTAATTTGGGGGCTCCACTAATCCATCATCATGGCTTTTGGCACTAAGTTTACTATGCCAGCTTGAGATAAAAACTTCAGCTTGATAAAACAGCATGCCCAGTTTCAGTCTCAAAGATCAACTGAGATACAAATAATTTCAGGCCCCAGTGTCTAGCCCCAACATCCTGAGCAGTTGTGGGGGAGGAGGAAACTTGGTGGTTTCTGCCAGCTCTATTCAGTTCCTCAAAGGAACAGTTTTGGCAACAAGGAGCTGTTTGGTTCATGTCTATATTCAGCTGCTCTGCAAGAGGAGAAAAGTAAAAAACTTCCAGAGCTCTGCGTCAGTGCCAACCATCTAGAAAAGGAGGCCTTAGGCAACTGCTCTGGTGCTTGGAAAAACCACCACCATTCCAGTATTGTTGTCATTACAGAAGATTCTCCAAGGATATTAGATTGTGTGAACTTTGCTTGCAGTTTGGTCTCTTTGAGGGTTTATTCTCAGTGACGCCAAAAGGGGCTCCGCTGGGCTGGTCCTAAAGACAGGCTGAGATCTGTATCCCTATCTAGGCATTACACATGAACCTGCCTTATCCTGAATCAGACCCTTGGTCCATCAAAGTCAGTATTGTCTACTCAGACCAGCAGTGGTTTTCCAGGGTCTCAGGCTAATGTCTTTCACATCACCTACTTACCTGGTCCCTTTAACTGAAGATGCCAGGGATTGAACCTGGGACCTTCTGCATGCAAAGCAGAGGCTCTACCACTGAGCCACAGCCCCTCCCTTTTACATTTACATTTTTATCCCACCCTTCCTCCAGCGAATTTATAGTTGGCATATGTGGCCTTGTCTCCTTTCAGGAGCAGAACAGGAAGAAGGCCACAGAGCCAGCTGAAGAGAAAGGAGATGCCACCATTCTCCTCCTTGCTGGCCCACCGCTGCCAAGCTGTCAGGGAAAAGCCAAGCACTGTTGTGCCATGCTCCTCCTTGCCAGCCAAAGTTGGGTGCTGCCATGCCCACCACACGCCTCCTCGATCGTGGCACCAATTCCAAGCATTGCATACTTCTCCTTGCCAGCCCCACCATGGGGGTACACAGGGCTCAGTGCCCCAGCCCACTGCAAATTTCCCCAGTGAAGTTAATGGCCAATCCACCCCTGCTTCCTCTGTTATAGAAGCGGGCTGCAATGAAAGAGACTGGCCCATTGGGAACCAAAAAGCTCTATGGCTCAGTGAGGATTTTTCAAATTCCGTGTGAGCAGAATGTAAATATTTATATTTTAAAACAAACAAACCCATGTCCTTCCAGGCCTAGCATGGCATTCTAACCACACTGGCTTTGGGATTCTGTTTTTGTTTTTAAGAAAACAAAATGGCTCAGTTTAAATACGACATGAAACCACGGTTGATTTTAACTACAACCAGGCTTGTGAAACTAGGATTCGCTCACAGACCACCACTCAAATCCAGATTTGCCTTAATAAATACTGATTTCATCTGTCAGGGATGCTCCTAGTAGGAGGCAGTGAAAGGTGAGAGAAGTTTTGCTTTTTGGCAGCTTTGGGAAGCTCTGGACAGACAAGTCTTGACAGAGGAGAGTGTAAATGAGGCAGCATTTAGATGTCCATACATCACAGGAAACCAGAGTCAAGACATAGTTAATAAGCCAACTTCAAAATATGGTTTGACAGACCAAACTGGCCATAGTTAGTGGGTGTCCTACCCTTCAGATGACCAGTCTAAACCACGGTTTCCCCATGACATCTGAACCGAGCCAGCAAATCACCAGCTGCATCCTCCCGTCCGTCCCCAATTCTAGCCCAAAGAAGAGACTTGTACAACATCAGTGCATACTATTCCTCCAATTGAAGAAGGAAAAATTTTGTGGCCTATTTGTGATTAACATAAGAACATAAGAAAGGCCCTGCTGGATCAGACCAAGGTCCATCAAGTCCAGCAGTCTGTTCACACAGTGGCCCAACCAGGTGCCTCTAGGAAGCCACTAACAAGACGACTGCCGCAGCACCATCCTGCCTGTGTTCCACAGCACCTAATACAATAGGCCTGCTCCTCTGATCCTGGAGAGAATAGGTATGCATCATTACTAGTACCCATTTTTACTAGTACCCATGAATACCCCTCTTCTCCATGAACATGTCCACTCCCCTCTTAAAGCCTTCCACGTTGACAGCCATCACCACATCCTGGGGCAGGGAGTTCTGAAGCAGGTCAGTGCATTTCTCTTGACTATGTTCTTAGAATTGACCCCTTCCTGAGAAGTGGTATGTTACCTTATTCAGTTAGTCACCTACTAAGCAGGACTCAACTTATTTACTCACAAAAGTAAGGGGGTTACCGCACTTTGTATTCCCAACGGTGTATTAAGTTTGAAAATGTTATAAAAAACATCGCTTTAAAAGGGTTTTTGGATACCACGGCTAATAAATGGTTGGAAGACGTCTTCACAGTTAAAGGGGCCAAACAAAGTGCGAACAGTATTTTTTATAACATTTTCAAACTCTTAATACATCAAAATATTGTCGAAGGCTTTCACCGTCAGAGTTCATTGGTTCTTGTAGGTTATCCGGGCTGTGTAACCATGGTCTTGGTATTTTCTTTCCTGACGTTTCGCCAGCAGCTGTGGCAGGCATCTTCAGAGGAGTAACACTGAAGTAACACTGTCCTTCAGTGTTACTCCTCTGAAGATGCCTGCCACAGCTGCTGGCGAAACGTCAGGAAAGAAAATACCAAGACCACGTTCACACAGCCCGGATAACCTACAAGAACTTTTGAACCTAAGCATCTCAATGTGAAGTTAGCTATCTAAGCCTTTTGTTGTTCTCTGCTTAAACTGCCTCACGAATCCTTTTGCTTTCTGTAATGAGCACAAATCTTTGAAATAAATATTTAACCTATATTTTGGTTGTGTTCTTTGGCTTTGTGGGCTTCAAGCTCTAAATCGAAGTGCCTTATTGTTTTTGGGTCTGCCTACCAACCCAAACATTTTGCTTGTGTAGTTCTTCCCCTGCCGGGCCTCCTACTCTGCAGGGTGAGTGTTACGCACTAATTTGGCATCAGCAGGCAGAGGCTGCCCTTATCCTCTACCTGGGGCTAAACTGATTGAATAAGGGCTGGTGGCAACCTACTGGCTGAGCCCAGGGGTTTCCTGTGCTTAGTGTTTGGTTAAAAATAATTTTTGGGACCACCTTCAAGGAGGAATGCCCAGCGGAGGCTGGCGGCCCTCCTCTACACTAAGACAGTCCATTTTTAGCTTTAATATACCTCTATAATGATTAATTTTATCAGCATCGTCATCTACCAGAGCATGATCAAAATGAATCTATTTTCAACATTCTATTACAACTCTTTCATATTTAAACTTTAAAATCCAATGTAACATTATATAACACTATTTGATAATGTTTTCAGTCATTGTTAGTGACAGATTGGAAAAATCGAAAGGAGTAGGATTCCAGAAACTTAGTTTTCTAAAAGGGTAGGATTCCAGAATAGTCCTCAAAAAGAGTCTCTTAGCCAGACACGTTCAATTTAAATGAAAAACAAGCCTCTAATGGTTTTTCATGAAAAATAGGGTTTTACATTGAAGAATTCTGCATATGTACAACACTAATATGCTCTAATATGTCAAAGCCTGTAACAGTTCCACAATTTCACTATGCGTTGTGTGAAGAAATACTTCCTTTAGGAAAGCTCCTTTTGCTCTATAACAGGGGACCCTGACATGGTGCCTGCCAAGTGTTTTTAGGAAATGGGCAGGGCCAGGTAGGGCTTTTGCCCAGCAAGGCTTCTGATTAACTATTGGAGATTTGACTGGCTGTGCAGATTTTTTTTTAAAGGTTGCTTCGGCAGCAGCTGCCACCACAGCACAAGGATCTACACTGTGTTACTGAAGTTAAGCTGTGGCAGTCATTTTATGGCTGGCTCCGCCTCCGGCAGCAACCATTTTGTAGCAGTCATTTTGTTGCTGCATCTGCGTCAGAATTCCAAATGTGTCCACAGGCTCAAAAGGGCTGGGGACCCCCGCTCTATAAGAACCATAAGCTTCTTTTTACCAGCGAAAACCCCACACTGCTTTCTGTTTTTAAGCTACTTCTTCTGGTAGAAAATAAAATATTTCAGGAGGTTGCCCACAGGAAGCACACAGGGCACGGCAGACTACAAAGTCAACAGCCCAGCAATTCCTAGGCACCCTGAAGGAATGTTAAGCCCCAGTAGCTCTGTACTCACAACAGAGAAGGAGGGGACCAAAACCAAACACCAACTCCTTTCATGTTGGCACACAAGAGGAGTTATTTGAAGGATTAAACCCCTTCAGCAACTCCACTGGGACAGATTAAAAACAAACAGGCTAGATAAAGCAAGTTGAAGTTAACAACCACACACCAAAGGTGAGTAGCTATTCTTTTCAGAAAAGGCAAATGTGGCGTAAGTAGTCACAAGTGTTCAACTAGGATCAAGCCGACCTAGGTTGGAAGCCCCATTCTGCCCTGGAAGCTCACCAGTCTTTCCCCACCTCACACGATTGTTGTTCAATCAGTTAACCTTTATTGACATATACTCAGAGACATAGCATAAGCAGTGCACAAAATTCTCTATCCATACATTTTCAATTTAAATATAGTTTAAACTTTGGTCCTAGTTTTGACAACTTCTATCAGAAATTCCGCTACCTTTGAAGTGACTTCAGGAATAGAATCGTTCTATTAAAACCGGCATACTGAGGATTCTTGGCTAGATTTCATTTTATCGATCAAGGG
This sequence comes from Euleptes europaea, assembly GCF_029931775.1. Classification (NCBI taxonomy): domain Eukaryota; kingdom Metazoa; phylum Chordata; class Lepidosauria; order Squamata; family Sphaerodactylidae; genus Euleptes; species Euleptes europaea. The sequence continues at coordinate 31,661,760 of NC_079330.1, read as the reverse complement.
TAGAATTGTTTTCTTATGAGGGCCGTCGTGCAGATGACAATTTAAGATTATATAAATTTAAGATTATATTGTTGTTGTGATGATAAAACAGAGGGACGAATGTTGCTCTAAAAGCCACTTTGGGGAGAAAAGTGGGGTATAAATACCTAAATAAATAAATACCCTACCATTCAGGCCTTCTTGCCATACAAGATGGACGGGGCACAGCAATAAAATTGTCTGCATATATTGATGGAGCAGCCTTGAAAGATGGCGCTCTAATCAGGATCCACAAACGAAAAAGAACATATAGGTTTTTTATGCATGGGCTGGATCTCCCAGCTTGGACCTGGGTTCATCACACATTAAAGTAACCTGGGTTGGGGGGAACTGTATGTATTGGCTTGAATGATCAGGGATAAAACTGTGTGCTAATCAATCCATGAATACAGAAAAACAGTCTCCCAAGCTCAAATCAAGTCCCACATCTTTAAATGCTGCTCTGTAATTGGCTTACTTCACAGTCCTCCCCGTGAGAGAAGATTTCCTTCCCCCCAAACCCAACTGCTACATAAAAAAGCATTTTAAGAACAAAAACAGATCAATCTGAAAGAAGGGGGGGAATCCAACCCTCGTTTTTAAGAAGTCTTTCTTTTGCTCAGAAAGAGCTCCGAGGTAGCAGGAAGCACTTGAATCCCCGCCTCTTTAAACACTGCTATGTGATTGGCTGTGAGAGAAACCAATCTTCTGTTTTCCCCTTTTAACCATCTACATGCTGCTTTGAGAAGAGGTTGGAAAAGGGTGGGGCGTGATGGCGCAGGGAAGCTCAACTCGAGAACGGAGTATGCCCGCTCTGTGACTCCGGAATGAGCCAGGATGAACAGTAATTCAGGCCAGAAGAGGAATGGGAAAATCCAGGTTCGTTTTGCGTCGAAACAGCGTTGAGCTTCCAAGGAATGAGATATCGTGCATACTGAAAAATTTGATCCTGGCTGAAACGGAGAATAAAGAAGGTTGAAGCGACCATGCATAAAACACCATAGTTCAAAATACAGTTGACTTTTGGCACAGCCACATGGTGGTTTCCTGTAACCACAGGGGGTAATTCCCCTTAGCATTTGCTGTCACCTTCATATTCTCTTAGTCTCATCTCAACTGTGAGTTTCTCTGTCTCCCATCAAGGGTGACAACTGGGCTATTACTGGAATGCCAACAAATCAAGTCTCTTCCGTGGGCTACCAACCAAGAACAAATGCCTAAAGAGACCAGTAAGTGGACATGGTATCCTTAGCAACAGGCAATTATTAAATGCAACTGTCCAAAACCTGTTTCCCAGCATTTCCAAAAACAGTGACCATAAAGAGTTTTGAGGTTTTTAAGGGCTTCAGGTATCTAGAACAAAAAATACCAAGGCAGTACCATCTTCACCTGAACCACTGTATCTGTAACACATTCTGGATGTTTGGGTTTTCCTTTCAATCCACTTTCACGACTGGGACTCAGCAAGGTTCACGTGTCGTGATAGGACAAACCTGCAGGGACACTGGGCTCACCTGGACCACTCCTACACAGCTTGGAAATTAAAAAGTTTTTACAACCAACCACCACAGAGTGTTTTTACATCTGAATCAGACATAGTGGATTGTTACCTTGCCTACAAACCAAGACTACAACCCATGTTTCAACTCTTCTCTAAAGGGAAGAGTACAGAGCACAGTTAGTAGTTTGGACGTAAATTATGCTTTGCTGCAGTCGTGACAGTGTTTGCTACCTGAGCTGCGTATTAAGGAGGAACACAGGATCTCGAGAGCACCCCCCAGCCTCACTTCTGTAATGATAAACCATTACTTGTCATCATGCAAGAATCGATTCTCTAACTTATCAGTCTAGTTAAGAACTTGGAGGGGAGGGAATTGAGAATGAACCTAGGATTACAACAAGGCTAAAGAAGGCAGCCTATACCCCACAGGAACCAAGGGTGTGCTCCACAACAGCGATCTTTAGTCCATGTGTCAGGACCTTCATCGGGACCCCGATGGGTCACAAATCCCTATAGAGAAGCAAACTTTTTGGGTGACTTTTTGGAAGGCCCTGCTGCTAGTGTGCATGGTGTAGACCAAGGGTGTCCCACTCATGTGTTACGAGGGCCGGATATGACAAAAATGTCACTCGGTCGGGCCAGCCCAGATCGAGAGTGGGGTTTGTTTGTTTTTTGCCATGGATGGCTCGTAGGCCACATAAGAGTTCTCAAGGGACCAAATCCGGCCGCCGGGCCTTATGTTTGACACTCCTGGCATAGACAGCAAAGGTACCATACCTCCCTGCCTTGGTCTGCAGGCACACAGAGGAGCAGGACAAAGATGCGGGCCAGCCCAGATCAAGAGTAGGGTTTGTTTGTTTTTTGCCATGGATGGCTCGTAGGCCACATAAGAGCTCTCAAGGGACCGGATCCGGCCGCCGGGCCTTATGTTTGACACCCGGCATAGACAGCAACGGTGCCATGCCTCCCTGCCTTGGTCAGCAGGCACACAGAGGAGCAGGACAAAGATGCGAGGTAGAAAGAAGTTGTCTTTGCAGGCAGGTTCAGAGGGTGACTCCTCTCTTCTGGCCATAACTGTGATGCCATGTGACTTCCTGCCACATGCTCAATGGGTCCCATGTTGCCTGCCACTAAGGGATTAAAATACTAAAGACCACTGCGCTAGAACATGTCCCAGAATCCTTTGCAATGCAGCACAGGACCACACATTCTCCAAAATGTAGCAAGTTTACAATTCACTAGTGCAGGGGTCAGCAAACTCATTAGTCAAAAGAGCCAAATATCAACAATACAACGATTGAGATTTCTTTTGAGAGCCAAATTTCTTAAACTTAAACTATATAGGTAGGTACACTGTTTATTAACTTAATAAACTTTAATTAAAGTTTTAAGTCTTAATTAAACTATAGGTACACTGAATAAAACTTGATATCATACTTAATAATGATCTTATTTATTGATAAAAATTAAATTGTAAGTCCCTGCCATTTCCCCCTCCCCGTCCGGAGTCCTCGTCTGGAGGCCTGGTCTACCGCCATAAAAGCCTATTGGTAGACCTGGCCTCCGGCTGAGTCCCATTAGGAGGCCAGGTCTACCCATTGGCTTTCTTGGCAGTAGACCTGGCCTCCAGAGGCCCATAGAAGCCAATTGGTGGACCAGGCCTCTGAAGGGGGACTTTTTCCCCTCCTCGGAGTCCAGGTCTACTGCTAAGAAAGCCAGTGGGTAAACATGGCCTCTGAGGACGGAAAAAAGTAAGTAAGGTATCCATAAAATTACATCATGACAATGATTGACAAACACTTAATGTGAACAATGTGAGCAAACTTATAGATTCACAGACGCAGTAAACACATGAGAACATAAGAAAGGCCGTGCTGGATCAGACCAAGGCCCTTCAAGTCCAGTAGTCTGTTCCCACAGTGGCCAACCAGGTGCCTCCAGGAAGCCCACCAGCAAGACCAGTGCAGCATCATTGTCCTGCCTGTGTTCCATAACACCTGATATAATAGGCCTGCTCCTCTGAACCTGGAGAGAATAGGCATGCATCATGACTAGTATCCATTTTGATTAGTAGCCATGGATAGCCCTCTCCTCCATGAACAGGTCCACTCCCCTCTTAAAGCCCTCCAAGTTGGCAGCCATCACCACCTCCTGGGGCAGGGAGTCCCACCATTTAACCACGTGTTGTGTGAAGAAATACTTCCTTTTATCAGTTTTGAATCTCCCACCCTCCAGCTTCAGCAGACAACTCCGAGTTGTAGCATTACGTGTGTCCCAGGTCGGGGGCCCCACCCCACGCCCCGGGGCTTTCCCGCCACCCTCCACTTACCAAACAAGCTCCTGCGCTGGCTCCAAAGTGTGCCTCTTCCCGGCTTACAGGGACCCGCAGGCCCAGGAGACGACGGGGGAACTGAGTCGGCGCCGCAGAAGACGGGGAGCTGCGGCCCAGCGCCACTGCCGGAGACGCGCCACCAAAGGAAGCCCGTCCCGCCCAACAGCTGATAGGCGGGCGGGCCCGGGCCAGGAACCGCCCAGCCGCCTGCCCAGCAATCACGCGGCTAGAGGGGAGGGGAGGCTTTAGCCTCCCAACCATTGAGGGCAAGGGAAAGGGGGACCCAGCCTTTCTCCACAGCGGGGGGGGGGGGGAGAGACAGCGTGCCCGTTTGCCTGTTCTCTCTCGCTCTCGCTCTCCCTCTCAGGCACGCCGGCTCTGAAGCCCGGCTGCCGGCGCAAGCGGGCGCAAGAGCAGGGGCTCCGAACCAAGTTCGGAGAGCTGCACTCAAGGGGCCAAAGAGCCGCATGCGGCTCTCGAGCTGCAGTTTGTTGACCCCTGCACTAGTGCAGCAACATTTGGAGTAACAGAGTTTGGCAGCACTGCTGGAAGCTAGCTTGGGTATTCAAGTCAGGCACTGAGGGGAAGGAAGAAAGATACCAAAAACACCCCTTCCTACAGCTAGTGATTAAATCTCTCCAGAAATACTACAATTCTAGCTAAAATGTTTGTATATTATGAAATCTTGGGGTCAAAGGTTAACAAAAAGACTAGCACAAGCTAACAAAAATCAAGACATCTCTGAATGAATCACCCAAGAAGGTTTAACACCCTGACATTCTGCTGCTGTGCTAAAACTAGAACACTTTTAGTTCTCCAGTTATCTTGCCAGAAAGAACATCCCAAGTGCAGCAAATTAGACTATGCTTTGAAGAAAACCCGGTATAAAATCCTGTATTAATGGGGTTTTTCCCCTGCAAAGGGTTGTTTTTGCCAAAAGGCTTTTTGTCTCATTATGTAAATGACCTTTTCATGTGAAAATGAAATGTTAAAACTTGCACAAAGCATCTTTCCAAGTACAGAGAATATCACACGGGGCATTCAAAGCCATTTAGATATTTGTGGGCAGACAAAGGTACCACTTCAGCTAAGACAACAGGAGGTGGGGGGGAGAGAGAGAGAGAGAGAGCTTGATCCAGCAATTACAAACCACAATACAATTCAACCGGGACATGGGAGACCTACAAAAAATCTAGCAATTCAAACTTATGCAGAGTTGTGTGTGTAAAGTGCCGTCAAGTCACAGCCAACTTATGGCACCCCCTTATAGAGTTTTCAAGGCAAGAGACTAACAGAGGTGGTTTGCCATTGCTTTCCTCTGCATAGCAACCCTGGAATTCCTTGGTGCATAAGAACATAAGAAAAGCCAAGCTAGATCAGACCAAGGCCCATCAAGTGTGGTCTCACCATGTGCAAAGGGCAGTATGATAGAAGCAGTTTTATTCTCTATTCCTTGTCTAATTATGGCCAGAATGGTTGACATCTTCATCGAACTATCCAATACCATGCCAAGATCCCTTTCTGGGTCTGTCACTGCCAGCACAAATCCCATCAGTGTATATGTGAAGTTGGGATTTTTTGCCCCAATATGGATCACTTTACACTTGCTCAATTGAATCTCATTTGCCATTTTAATGGTGGTCTCCCATCCGAACACTAACCAGGGCTGACCTTGCTTAGCTTCTGAGATTGAGCTAGCCTGGGCCTTATACAGAGTTACCAAACTGAAATCACTGGGCTTAAACTGGAGTAATGCCACATGCGACTGCACCATAATGGTGTTTAACAGTAGGTTAAACATGTGAGTACCATTTTCATGAATGGGGCAGGATCGAGTTGCCTTCTCCCTCTTCTATTGTTAAAGGTCTACACAAGAGAGAGGGAGCCAAACTGTTTGTACAGCAGCTGTGCTTAACAACACTGGTCATCTCTGTCAAACTCTGAAGGACTCCTGGCTCTTGAATGCCAGAAGAAGGGGGAATGTGTCATGCACATACAACCAACATAGAGCAGCACTGAGCTGACACAGTGCAGTGCTGTGACAGCTACCCAAATGGGTATCTCCACAGCCAAGACAATTTGAGAGAGTGCCCAGGCCACAAACACAGTGGCAAATGTATTTATAGTCCACCTTTCTCACTGAGGCGGATTACCCAATGCAAGTCAATGCATTCCTGAATCATTCTGCTAAAATGCAGCCCTATTTCTTTCATAAAAATGCTCTCTGGAACAGTACTGTTTTACACAGTTTTCAGAAAACCAGGTGTGTGCGAGCCCCAGGCAGGCCATTCCATAGGGTGGAGAAGGCACATATATGGGCAGTTGTGGATCTTGCCCATTTGCAGGGTGGCACCTACAGAAAGCCCTGATCAGATGAGCAAAGCTGCGGTGGTGGGGCATGGGAAGATATAGGCAGAGGAAGGAGGGAACTCTGGGTAAAGAAGGAAACACAGAGACACCAAAATATTGTCGAAGGCTTTCACGGTCAGAGTTCATTGGTTCTCGTAGGTTATCCGGGCTGTGTAACCGTGGTCTTGGTATTTTCTTTCCTGATGTTTCGCCAGCAGCTGTGGCCGGCATCTTCAGAGGAGTAACACTGAAGGACAGTGTCTCTCAGTGTCAAGTGTTTAGGAAGAGTAATATATAGTCAGAAAGGGGTTGGGTTTGAGCTGAATCATTGTCCTGCAAAAAGTAACAAAGGTAATGTGCTAACCATTGTCCTGTAAGTATCAAGATAATGTGCTAATGAGGGTGTGGTATGTTAATATGGAACCACTGTATCCTGAAGTGATCTGTTAATGTGTGAAATCCAAAGCTAATCTGCATGGCTATTGTTGACTGTAGTCTTTGTTAGTCTGGAGGTTTTCAAGACAGGAAGCCAAGCCTTATTCATTCTTAAACTCTCTTCTTTTCTGTTAAAGTTGTGCTGATGTTTATGAATTTCAATGGCTTCTCTGTACAATCTGACAAAATAGTTGGTAGAATTGTCCAGTCTTTCAGTGTCTTGGAATAAGACCCTGTGTCCTGTTTGTGTCAGTCCATGTTCAGCCACTGCTGATTTCTCAGGTTGGCCCAGTCTGCAGTATCTTTCATGTTCTTTTATCCTTGTTTGTATGCTGCGTTTTGTTGTCCCGATGTAAACTTGTCCACAGCTGCAAGGTATACGATATACTCCTGCAGAGGTGAGGGGGTCTCTTTTGTCTTTTGCTGATCGTAGCATTTGTTGTATTTTCTTGGTGGGTTTAAACACCGTTTGTAGGTTATGTTTTTTCAAAAGTTTCTCCATCCTATCAGTGACTCCTTTAATAAATGGCAAGAATACCTTTCCTATGGGAGACTGTTTTTCCTGAGTTTTCTGATTTTTGTTTGGTTTAATGGCCCTTCTGATTTCATTCTTGGAATAGCCGTTTGCTAGCAGTGCGTGATTTAGATGATTAGTTTCTTCCTTGAGAAACTGTGGTTCACAGATCCGTCTTGCACGGTCCATTCAAAGATTAGCTTTGGATTTCACACATTAACAGATCACTTCAGGATACAATGGTTCCATATTAACATACCACACCCTCATTAGCACATTATCTTGATACTTACAGGGCAATGGTTAGCACATTACCTTTGTTACTTTTTGCAGGACAATGATTCAGCTCAAACCCAACCCCTTTGACTATATATTACTCTTCCTACACACTTGACACTGAAATACACTGTCCTTCAGTGTTACTCCTCTGAAGATGCCGGCCACAGCTGCTGGCAAAACGTCAGGAAAGAAAATACCAAGATCACGGTTACACAGCCCGGATAACCTACGAGAACCAACAGAGACACCATTTCAGTCCATTTTTGGGCCTGGAGACTTTACTTTAGGGATACTTCAGTGTCGCCATCCCCCTCCCCCACGGCATTAGCCAATTTCTCTTGACAGACTATGACAGCTAGATGTTCCAGAAGACTATGTCAGCTATCTGGGTGGGTTCGCCTGATACAGATAAGCCGTGACAGAGGAATGCTTCTGGAAGGGGTCTTAACTTTTGGGTTCCAGACTGGCTCCCAACTCCCCAGAAGCACAGACCTCTCTGCAGGCAAAGAAAAGTGCCAGCAAGTCACAGCCAACTTATGGAGACCCTGGAGGATTTTCAAGGCAAGAGCGGTTCAGAGGAGGTTTGCCATTTCCTGCTTATGAATGGCAGCCCTCGACTTCCTTGCTGGTCTCCCATCCAAGTACTAACTAGGATTGACCCTGCTTAGCTTTCGAGATCTGACGCACCCAATCTAGCCTGGGCCATCCTAGTTAACAACAGCCCTATGACTGGCAGTATGAAACCTCTGGATTGGCCAGGCCTGAGATTAACAATAAGAATCTGGATTCTCACCAGGATAGCAGAAAAGTATCTTCTGTGTACTATGGTTCAAGTTCCAGCCGCCAACTCAAGCTACTGCCCTCAGGGGTCCTCCCTGAGCAACTTTGGGTACAACCAGTGAGCCAGCGTGGTATAGTGGTTAAGAGCAGTGGTTTGCAGTGGTGGACTCTGAACTGGAGAACTGGGTTTGATTCCCCACTCCTCCACATGAGCAACAGAGGCTAATCTGGTGAACTGGATTTGTTTCCCCACTCCTACACACGAAGCCAGCTGGATGAGCTTGGACAAGTTACAGCTCTGCTAGAGCTCTCTCAGCCCCACCTACCTCACAGGGTGTCTTGTTGTGGGGAGGGGAAGGGAAGGTGATTGTAGGCCGGTTTGAATCTCCCTTAAGTGGTAGAGAAAGTTGGCATATAAAAATCAACTCTTCTTCTTCAACCCCACACAGCCTCAGCACACCCTTGCCAGTTTCCTCAGTGATGGGTTATGCAGGAAATCCTCTATATCATAAGAAGCACAAGATCCCAGGATGGCTTGATTTCATGCCCAACAGTCTATGCAAAGAGTAGCCACTTGCTGCTTGTGGCCAAAGGTTGCCCAACAATCACTGTAAAAATGTAATGAAGCAACTGCATAGGTAAATCAGTGAAAAATTAACTTCAGAAATGTGCCCAGCGTACAGGTTTCAATTACTCAAGTATGAATAAGCTGCGGCCGCTTCCATTAATAGACTTCAGGACAAATGTGACATTTCCAGACAACTCCAGTAAATTGCTTAGATAATTCAATTACAAAACTGAGTTACCATCTATCAGAGCTCTCCTTGTAGGATGGAAAGGAACACAGCTTACATGGACTGAAAAGTCAAAGGTTGAGCGTCCTCATACCAATTCATGACCACAATTCTAGTGCTATAAAGGAAGACTTTATAGACCCCAGTGGCAGACATCGCATACCGCTTTGGATTGGCCAGCAGAACTGCCTCCCTATTAGTGGAATGGGGACTCATAAGGTTTTCTATGAGGGACCTGGCTCTGGAGACATGCGCAGGTTCTCACAACTGATTTGGAATGTTCTATGGAGGACAGGCCCTTCAATGGTTAGGGGTGGGGCCATGGCTCAGTGGCAGAGCATCTGCTTGGCATGCAGAAGGTCCCAGGTCCAATCCCCAGCATCTCCAGTTAAAGGGACTAGGCAAGTAGGTGATGTGAAAGACCCCTGCCTGAAACCCTGGAGAGCTGCTGCTGGTCTGAGTAGGCAATATTTTGATGGACCAAGGGTCTGATTCAGTATAAAGCAGCTTCATGTGTTCATGGTTACTAGCCATAGCGACTGAAGGGAGCCTCCACATTCAGAGGAAGTAAACCTCTGAATACCAGTGCTCTGAATATCTTGGCCTCTATGGCTTGTTTATCAGCCCTCCAGGACAGGACGCTGGACTAGATGGTCTGATCTAGCAGGGCTCTTCTGATGTTCTTACGCTTTTATGGACTGAAGCATAACAGGCTTTGGCCCACCATCTTCTGTCCTATTTTTAAAGCTTCTTAACACACAAAACCATGCACCTTTGCAGCCAAGACACAGCACACTGCACAGAAACATCCTCTCAACCTTTCCATTTCATCTTGGCTATGATAAAACTGTAGATGGGGTGGGGGTCATAGTCATATATTTTATTGCAGTCAGTTGACCAGACCCATATAAAATTCAGAGATGGGGGGGTCTTTCAAATCCAATTCTCAAAAACAGCAGCTGAGATGGCCAGCTGAGAACACATGAAGCTGCCTTATCCTGAATCAGACCCTTGGTCCATCAAAGTCAGTATTGTCTACTCTGACCGGCAGTGGCTCTCCAGGATCTCAGGCAGAGGTCTTTCATATCACCTACTTGCCAGGTCCCTTTAACTGGAGATGCCAGGGATTGAACCTGGAACCTTTTGCATGCCAAGCAGATGTTCTACCACTGAGCTCTCCCCACCCAACATACACAAGTTCATCCCCACAGAATGCCAGATGTATAGCAGGAAAAGACTCGGCCAGCACCGCCCTCCCCAAGCCCCGATTGTTCTCCGTGGCAATATGAAAGGGCATTCGAAGGCATGGGCCCCCACCTGCAGTCTGAAGTCATGAAATCAAGTTGACCAGACTCATTTGCTGCTTGTAGAACAAACAGTGCACTCCTAAGGAGAATTGCTCCAGTCTAAGCACATTGAAATGAATGGGCTTAGACTGGAGTAACTCTCCTTAGGAATGCACTGTAAGCCTTGGATACCTTTATGGCTTAGTAGATTAGCAGAGGCACTCAAAACCAAAGCCAGAAAGAGAGAGGATGCTAGAAGTTTCATGTTTGAGCCCTTCATGCTTCTGCTGGGAACACTTCAATGCCACACAGATGGTAGAGAGAGACAATGTTTTTCCTGTTATTTCACATCAGTTTCTATTTCCCACCTCATTCATCTCCAGGGCCTAGCTTTTGGAGAACGTGTCTCAGTATTTGTGCCAAGCACTGATTCTTGCCCTGTGCCCCTGTAACCAGACTGGAAGACTACTAAGGCCAGCTTCTCAGATTCAGCTCTGACGGGGAATTAATGTATGACAATTAACTGAACCACTTTCCTGGGCAAAGGCCTGTCTCCTTCTGTTGCCGTCTTCCACCAGCGAGTGAAGACTTTTTTGTTTTGCTTGGCACTCGCTCAATGATCCCTCCTTCCTAACCAATGTTTTCATTGATGTTTTGTACGTATTTTAACACATTTTTTTAAAATGGTTTTAATGATGTGTGTTTGGGAAGGGGTTTGATTTTAGCGGTGTTAAAACGTGATTTTATCATGTGGGTTCCAAATTGTTAGCCGCCTTGGCAGCCACTGTAAACCCACAAAGGTGGAATACAAATATTGTAAACAAATAGAATAAATAATGAGATCCGTCGCACCCTAGTCATCCAACTCCAGCAGGCAGGAGGAACCTGGACTGCCTGTTCCAGCAGCCCTTTAAAACTGGACACAGCTGCAGGCACTGCTTTGTCCCGTCTAGAAACAGCAAGGCAAGACATCCCCAGCTCCCTACGGTGGTTCAGTGGATACATCATTGTCACAGAAGTGGCAACTTCCCACTACAGGTCCATTTATCTGCATTAAATGCCTCGGCACCGGCAGCATTCTCCCATCTTCAACAACCACAACGATCTGCAGAAGCTACGGAGCTTCCTTCCAACCCTCTCTTACCCCTTCTAGACATAGGTAACAGCTAGAAACTTCATAACATGTCTTGATCCGCTGTTCATTCTACCAAGAAGTACGTACAAGGGTTCTTTCCCCTTTGCTTAACACTTTCCCTGACCAACCAGATGAGTTTCTGGCTAAGAAGCTCCTAACTGATGAAAACTCACAGTTTACACTCTTGACTGCTAAATTCTGCACTGCAGCTATTAAAATATGTCATACTCTGACAGGATAAGAGTAGCAGAAATACTTTATTACTCAAAATATTAAGGGGGTCACACCAAGTTATACAATGTTTATATACATTTTATTCATACACGTAATATGTAACTTTTAGGCTCAGATTATTTGTAATAGCAGTAGTAGCTGTTGTGGTTTTCTTATTATCTGTTGTGGCGGTTGTTGTTTTTGCTGGTCAGTGACCATATTAATACATCATCATCATTATTATTATTCACAGGTAACAGCTGTTGCCACCAGAAGGATGAAAAGCTGGCAGGAACTCCTCCTTTGGGTGGGGTGGGGGAGAAATAGGTACGCTTTTAGAAGGATGAGTAGGAGGTGGCAGAGCTCTCCTCACGAGACGTGTGGGACCAGGCCCTTAAACAAACCATCCCAGCTGGGGGCCACTACAGGTACTGGGAGGCCTGAATGTATCTGATCACTCAATATGACGATAACACAGGAATTGACGCTAATCACCAGCTTCTAATGCCAGCCCAGCAAAAAGATAACCTACCAGAAAAACCTTTTCAAAAATGCTTTCCTTAAGCTTGCAAGTTTATTAACAAAAATGTATCCTGCCTGCCAACTGGAAGCCATATAAAGAAGACTGCTTTTACAAGCGTGTGCCTGTTGTCCCTTTGGACCATGAAATATGCTTCAATATTGCCTATTAATTGCCAAGTTTCAGAGAAAGATTCTTCTGCATCCCACTCAATATTTATACCAGGGAAAAAATAGAATTGCTGTCACTCACAATTTAATGATATCAAGATAAGGTTTGGATTACACCTCCGGTTTGTCAAATTACACACACATACACCCTGCTCTTTACAGGGGAGTCTTTCCTTCGCTTGTCTGGAGAAGAAATACAACAAAGATTCTCACCACAGCTCGGCAATTACTTTTGTCAACTTGAAAGGATTCTAACTATTATAGTAGTTCACTACACTGATTTTATTTTTGTGTGTATGTGTATACAATATATATATTGTTCATATGTCAGGCTTCTGGCTAGCTTTAATCGGAATGTTTTATTGTAAACTGCTTTGAGCAAAGAGGAAAGCAGACACAGAAGTACAGCAAATAAATAAACATACACACACACAAGGAAGGGCTGAAAACGGTTCTGCAATTCCCAGACACGTTCTTATTAGGTCACATGGTTAGACCAATAGACTTGAAGTGCAATCCTATGCAGCATTACGCCAGTCTACATGCACTGAAATCAATAGGCTTAGACTGGAATAAATCTGCACATGACTGCACTGGTAGAGCAGTAACAAGCATTTTGTCCTATAATATACCCAGTAAACGGTTAAGAGAGCAGATACTTGTCTGGTAGGCTGCGGTGAGTTTGGATCATGTCCAGCAGACCTGGTAAAGAAGTATTGTACACTGGATGCAAACTGGTCCATTTTGATCCCCCGTGGGGTTTTACTAAGCTGCCCCTATGCACTGTATTCAAGTTTAGCCATGTGTATTACTGTCCGTTTCTTCACTGAATGCAAGATCCAGTCAGGCTCTTAACATAAGTTCAGGCCAAGTTCTGGCCACAAGTCAAGTCCTTGGTTCTCAGGGTTTTGAAGCTCTTGTGTATACTTTCATTTGTGCTGATTCTCACAGCTGCGGCATGTTTTGTCTTCATTCCTGGGAACCGCTTTACTCCCTGTTGCCTAGCAATGTTTATCTTATTCTCCTGTCCTAGTGTTTTTAAGCAAGTAACTTGTAAGGGGTCTCTATTGCTAACCTTACCTGCCTGCGTGCAGTCAGTTCTTTTATTTGCCTTTTAGTTCCTAATAAAGTATTACTGCTTCAGCTCTACCTGTCTGGATGAGTTTGCTTAAGGGATACTAGGGGCAGACGCCTGAGACTGACATTAGGTTAGCAATCCCTTTTTTGGGCTGAGGTGCCGTATTCTCCCCGACACCACGACATCAGTTATCCCTGATCAGGAACTGATGGAGCCTAAGTTGCCATTGGAGGAGCCTAAGTTGCCACAAGTTGCCGTTGGAGAAACCGAAACCTTTGGGCGCGGAAGGAGGAGTACCCGGGCTTCCAGACATTCAACCGCAGCCGTGGCTGGAGTCTCCTCGCCCGTGTGTGTCTTCGTGAGTGAATACCCGGCGTCAGCGGGGAGCGGGCTCCATCCTGCCAGAGGGAGATCACCTTGCACAGGTTTCTGAGCTGTGGGAAGCCCCATGTAAGGGACTAAATGCACTTGCTTAGAGAAAAGATCCGTTACCACCCATAGTAAAGTTTTACCCCGGCTGGGAGGGAGGTCAGTGTCAAAATCCATGGCTATAACCTCCCAAGGAGACGAAGGTGTCTCTAGAGGTTTCAAAAGTCCAGGTGGTTTCCCCATCACCCGTTTGGCTGAAGCACAAGTGGGACAGCTGCGAATAAAAGAATCCAAGTCTGATCTCATCCCCGGCCACCAAAATTGCCGGCGCAGAAGGCCCAAGGACTTGACGAACCCAAAATGTCCCGCCACCTTAGAACCATGGCCCCGATCCATCACCTCCCTCCGGAGAAGCGTGGGGACATACAGTTTGTTTTCTCGAAACCAGCACTCGCCCCTTTGAACCAATTTGTCAGGCAGACGGTTCGTGGCTACTTCTGCCTGACAGGCCTGAATTAATGCAGTTTTGAAAGAGTCTGGTAGCCCCTCCAAGGGGTGAGTTTCCCCCGTTTGTGAACGGGTGAGAACCACAAGTCCGGGCAAAGCCCCCCCCCGCTGCTCAGGGGTAAAGAGCGAGTCCGTGGGGCGGTCCACTTTACTCTGATACTGGGGGAGGCGGGAGAGTGCATCTGCCAAGTGGTTCTGCTTGCCGGGCACATGCTTTAAGACAAAACGAAATTTAGAAAAGAATTCAGCCAGCACACTTGTTTAGTGGTGAGTTTGTGAGTCCCTTTCAGAGCCTCTAGGTTTTTATGGTCTGTCCATACTTCAAACGGAACGTCGACCCCCCTCTAGAAAATGCCTCCACACAGTGAGAGCGCATTTTATTGCGGCAGCCTCCTTTTCCCAAATGGGCCAGTTCAGTTCTGACTGCGAAAATCTTTTGGAAAAATAGGCACAGGGTATGGCTAAGCAGGAGGGGGAAAGGGGCCCATTCCATCAAGAAACAGGAGGTGGCCTGAAGAAGAGTTGGTTTTTATATGCCGACTTTCTCTACCACTTAAGGAAGAATCAAACCAGCTTACAATCCCCTTCCCCTCCCCACAACAGACGCCCTGGGAGGTAGGTGGAGCTGAGAGAATGTGACTAGCCCAAGGTCACCCAGCTGGCTTCCTGTGGAGGAGTGGGGAAACAAATCCAGTTCACCAGATTAGCATCTGCTGCTTGTGTGGAAGAGTGGGGAAACCAACCCGGTTCACCAGATTAGCATCTACTGCTCATGTGGAAGAGTGGGGAATCAAACCCGGTTCTCCAGATCAGACTCCACTGCTCCAAACCACCACTCTTAACCACTATACCATGCTGGCACACCACTTTGCTAGCCTCCCCCAGTTGGGACAGAGCACAAGTGTGGTTTGGGTTGCCTGGTGGTTGCCCCACTATCCTCAGTGGATCAGCTGGCCAATCAACCAAGGAACCCATTGCCTGGAAGGATCAGAGCCCCACGCAGCAGCAGAAGATGAAGCGGTTGCAGAGTACTTCCTCATGGGATGCCCCCTCTGGGGGATTCCCCGGTAAATGGAGCCTCCCCCTATGTAGAACCACAAACACTGCCAGGGCCCAACAGGCAGGGCTGTGGCCAGCATGGGGCCTGCACCCTTTGCCATTGCTGCACTGGTTCTGTCTGGCATCTGTGCAGATGGTAACTCATCAGAGGAAGACTGGGAGGCTGACGGGGCA
The DNA here is from genome assembly GCF_029931775.1 of Euleptes europaea. NCBI lineage: Eukaryota > Metazoa > Chordata > Lepidosauria > Squamata > Sphaerodactylidae > Euleptes > Euleptes europaea. The sequence continues at coordinate 31,646,247 of NC_079330.1, read as the reverse complement.
GTCCCTGCCACCTTGCTCAGTCACCAGTGCCAGCCCAGCTCCTGGAGCATCCTGCCTCAGACAGCCCTGACCAGCCAGTCCTCCTCATTCGCATGCATGCCGAGCATACCGACAGCTCAGCCTGTCTTCCTACGGACTCTGGGAGGAGCTCACAAAGGCATAGGTGCCACACTGGGCGGAGAGAGTTAGCAACTCGGGGTGTGCATATTGATATGCCAAATTTTAAAAAAACAAAAGAATCCTTTTTAGGTATTTTTCAGGGGGGTTACCAGAAATAATTATGGCAGCAATAAATGGAAGCTGAAACAGCAGACCTGAATACTGCCCCGCCGCCACTTCCCCCACTCCCTCCCCTCTTCCCGTCCCCCTTAGTTCCCTGCTGGCTGACTCAGATCCATGTCGCCCACCTTTTCCGGAGTCTGGAGAAAGGGTGTGGCACAGCTCTGAGCCACATCCCGCCTTCCTATCCACGATGCTTGCCGGATCGGGCCTCCATGTGCCTGCAGGAGGTATTTTCCAGGTATGGCTATTTTTTGGGTTTGAATTTATTAACCCAAAATTTTCTTTTAAAATCCAGGGTTTTCAGATTTTTTTGAAATTTTTCAGGTTTAATAAACTCTAACCTGAAAAATACCGGAAAAATTGGTCGTATTAGCAACCCAGTTCATTGGACTTCTTCATGACTTACTATCCAATAAAGTCTGGGGTGTTTTACAGTGCTGCCCCTGTCTGTCTGTCTGTCTGTCTGTCTGACTATGAGTGGCTGAGATCAACTCTGTGCCTCTCTCTGCCCCACCTCTTCCCTCATCTGTGACTTCCCCTCAGGGCTGCCCCTTCACACGTCTGGGCCCTGACTCAAGGATGCCCATGCTGGGATCAGTTTTGCTGGTCTTCCGGGAGCCACTGGACTTCTGTTTTGTTAGCTGCAAAACATAGCAGAGGTCCAGTGGCACCTTGAAGACTGACCCCACATATTGGTCCCCACCCCCTTCCCACACACACATGCTCTGCTGGCTGCTGCATGCAGCTCGCATGGGGAACAGGGAGTTGATTTGTCTTGGGGGTGATCTAGCCTGGCTGTCCTATCTGCCACACAGGTGCCTTTCCCCTATGGGCTGGGAGGGGGGCATTCTTGGGCCATGTTCCTCTGAAGGTTGTGTTGCTGCTAGACCCATCCTCTCCATCCGCTGGCTCTCCATGGGGGGTTCAAGTAGTGTCGAGGGCAGTGGCCAGATTGGCAGGTGGTGATTGGCCGTGCGCTTGTGCCACTCAGACTGCCATTGTCTGACTGGTGAGTGTTGCTGGGGTTTCTGTGGACTCTGGTGTGCTTGCTATGACCTCTGTAACTGGTGGAGGGAGTGCCCCCTGAAGACTGCCACAAGGAATGGACCAGTGGTGCCACTTCCGCATTGGCAGCTGGCTGCCTCAGCAGCCCTCAGGATTGTGCTGTCTGACTTTTATCCTGCCTGTAGGCCTTTGGAAGAGCCCCGTGGCGCAGAGTGGGAAGCTGCAGGACTGCAGTCAAAAGCTTTGCTCACGACCTGAGTTTGATCCCGATGTTCAAAGTCGGTTTCAGGTAGCTGGCTCAAGGTTGACTCAGCCTCCCATCCTTCCGAGGTCGGTAAAATGAGTACCCAGCTTCCTGCGGGTAAAGCGCAGATGACTGGGGAAGGCGATGGCAAACCACCCCATAAACAAAGTCTGCCTACTAAACGCTGGGATGTGATATCACCCCATGGGTCAGGAATGACCTGGTGCTTGCACAGGGGACTATCTTTACCTTTAGGCCTTTGAACTTCTACAGCAGCTGACAAAATCAAATATGAAGCCTTTATTGGCATTAGTTATACAACATCTATATATGATAAAAACAATTTAGAATCATCTCCATAAAATTGACACTAAAACAGGTTTAAATACATTAGAAGTTACTCACTTCACAGCCCTAAAATTACCTCATGAGTTGCACAAGCTTTCACGCACTTTAATTGCCCTCAGTAAAAATCTTGCCACCACATCAATTATTAGTGGATCCTGCGCGTTCATAAGGATGGAGGCGGCTGACAAAATCAAAACTGCAAAGGTTACCATTAGCTCAGAAATAAAATGTTAACCTGCAAGTTATATTCAGCTGAGGCTTAAAAGGTTTCCTAACACTTCCCTGCCTGCTGGAGATCCTTGCTCACAACGCACAACCAGCCAAGAAGCAATGCAGAAGCCTACCCCTAGGGAACCACACCCACCAGCCTTTTCATTAAATGGCCCCCCTGCACGGAAGTCCAAACCTGCCACAACTTCATACATAAGGCACATTGTGTTGCAACATCTATCCCCTGCTGCCTACAGAGCCAACGCCTGGCAGAGCATGGCAGTGCCAAGAAGGAACCAGCAAGTGAGGCTTTTGTATGTAAAACACACACACTTGCTAAGTAAACAGACAAGTCGCTCAGCCGAGCGTATACCTGTTCAAAGCAACCAAACAGCTCACCTCAAGTACAACAGCTCAGAAGAACCCTCGGAAACGGAGGACTGCAGAATGCAACTGCTTGGCTCCAGCACCACCTGTAGCACTAAGCAAATCCTGAAACACGGCCTCTGAATTCTCAAAGTCATGGCAGGGCTCACCCCTTACAGCAACCCCAGAGGACTCTCCGTTCAGCTAATACCAACCTTTCAGTGGTCCCCAGCCCGAGGAGTGTCTGGCTGGCCTCAACCAGGGCCAGGGCTTTCTCTGCCCTGGCCCCTGCCTGGTGGTACAGCCTCTCTAGTGAAACCAGGGCCCTGCGGGACCTTGGAGAGTTCCGCAGGGCCTGTAAAACAGAGCTATTCCACCAGGCCTATAGCTGAGGCCAGCTACGGTTCCCTTATATATAAATGCTGGCCTCCTTAACCTCCACTGCTGTTATATTTTCCCCCTATATTCAACTTGGGACCTTATTCCATCTGCTCGCCTGGTTGTAGTTTTATGCTTTACACTCTAGAGGCGCCCTAGACATTTTCAGATATTTGTTTTACATGACTGTTTTTTGGGCCATTTTAAATGCTGCTTTTAATAGTTTTTATCAATTTAATGGGATGTTACACTCCTTGTAAGCTGCTCTGAGCCCGGCCTCAGACGGGGAAGGCGGGGTCGTAAGTTGAAATAATAAATGTACTTTATATAAACATAATTTAACTGCTCCCAAGTTTGTTTATGTAATGCTTCCCCCAATCCCAGTTAAGGGAGGGGTGCAAATGTATCCATAAGAGATACTAAGCCTCAGATCAGGAATGTCACTGAATTCCACAACCCTGTCTCCCCTATTCTGCCTCCAAAATCCAACTTTTGAACAAGCAAAATCAAATTGAAACCAAAAATTTTTATTTTCATGCTATTATGTGTTTTCTCTCACTGGGTTTTCTCATTACTTTTACACCATTTTTAACATTCGCATGTGGGTGTCAACTGCATGAAAGAGGCAGGAGAGAAAACAAATCGGGAATTCCAGTAAGACTTGCAACAACTTATAAAAACAAAGATTGTCCATACGTATCTACACAAATAATTTGTGCCCTAGAATCAAAGTGCACCCAAAGCAGATTTGCGAATCTCCTAGGCCTAGTTGTCTGGCAACTTCCTGCCCCTTCCTTTCTTCACATGAGTGTGTATTTGCAAGCGTGACCAAATTCACATTCTTCGGTGGGGGGGGGGGGAGTTACTTCCTACCTTACAATGTCTGATACTCCCAACTTGCTTAGCTTAACAATTGTGGCTTCTCTTCCCCTTTTTTAAACTACTGAGAGAAAAGCCACAGCCACATACTGGAAACGCAACAGAATTTTCAGACGCAGAAGTATAAAGTCCAACTATCTAGTAACTATTTCCTACCACTGAGCACTGCTCAGCCATGCTCTTGAAGGACAGGACTTTGGAAGAAGCTGCAGCTGCCAGTGCTGAACAGCCAAACTAGGAGTCAAATTTCTAGTCAAAACTGACACTTGCCCAGAATCAAACAATGGCTGGGTCGAGTGCTCCGATACAGCTGGGATAACTTTAGGAAGCCACCAATGCGAATTCAGAACCAGTTCCTTGAACTCTCCACTGAATGTAGTGGCACAATTCCAACATGGATCACATCACTCTGAAATGTTTTATACAGATAAAGAGTGATTCTTCACCTGCTGTGCAGCATGTGCCAGTTTCTGCCAGAGTACAGTTATCAGTAATTTCACCCTATGGAAGTGGCCATATGTCACATTTCAGCCAGAAAAGCAATAAGTATTCCCCCCTCCAGCCCCTTTTGTCCTTCAGAGCAAAGCTAAGAGAGAAAGTGCAGCTTTTGGTGGAGGGGGGAAGAGTTGCCTGGAGTCCAGAAGGCAAAGGCCAACCACTACCCTCCCCGAAGCAACCCATCGCTCTGTTGCATGATTATTCTTCTCCATGTATTTGTTTAAAGGAGTCCAACACTCAGAAATATGCTCAGATATAATTATCAGCAATGCAACAATTGCTTTGTGTCACTTTATCCCCAAAATAAGCAAAATCAGTGTTGTTCAAACTGTAACGATAACCAAAAAATACAACACTAGGCTACTGAACACATGAAGCTGCCTTAAACTGTATCAGACCCTGGGTCCATCAAAGCCAATATTGTAAACTCAGACCAGCAGCGGCTCTCCAGGGACTCAGGCTGAGGTCTTTCACATTACCTACTTGCCTAGTCCCTTTAACTGGAGATGCTGGGGATTGAACCTGGGACCTTCTGCATGCCAAGCAGATGCTCTGCCACTGAGCCACAGCCCCTCCCATCATTATATACTAAGTTCACTATGAATTTCTATCAAACATGACAGCAATGTATAGAAACTAAAGTATTCATACAATATTTTATAAGCAACTGCACAGAACCCAACCTTCCAAGAGAGGTAAAGGCAAACCTGAGAGTTCAACCGGTAAGACAAGGTTCAACAGGTAAAGCAAAAAGTCTGTATCTTTAAAGAACCAAGTGATATATCTTCCTCCTTAGGTGCCAAGTAGGTCAGGAAGATGGGCTTTCCGGATAATAATTAGGCTCCGTTTGTGCTTCCACCAAAGTCATACACCTCAAGAGCAGCTGCAACAATATACACCGGAGTTATAAGTACACAAGAGAGGTGGCAAAGTGAAAAGCAGAAGTGGGAGAGGCAAAGGAACGCAACGGCTGTCAGACAAGGAAGCACGATCATCTCACGTCATTGTATGTAACACAGGTGTGCCAGATGCCAGGCAAGGCCTTCAGGAGCCAGCTAAACCAGTGGCCTAAAGGGATGCATTGGGATGGGGGGGCAATCTTGCAGCATCAGGCACTGTCCACCCCACCCCAGCAGCACAGCTAAGACCGCCAGAGAAAGCACAATAAAAGCATCGAAGAGGGCAAAGGGGCTGCGTGCGCTCCAGTTAAGGTCCGGCATGCAAACAAGTGCCAAAAGGACGTGACGACCCAGAGGCCTGGCGCCTCCAAGAGAAAGCACACGGAGCAGGCTGAGGTGCAAGCAGAGACACGAAGGCAAAGCAATTCACACTGCTCTGCCCTGACAGACACTGACAGCTCTGCCGGAAGAGACGCCGCACGTTGCCAGCTCCCTCCTTCCCGGTGTGACATCCCAGAGGATATTTACTACCTGGCTGCTTCTCGTGGACTAAGCACATTGCAGTTCCTCCGAAATCCACCCCCAGGAATAGCCCTGAAGGAGACTCATCTCCCTCCCTCTCTGGACAGGGACGGAGGACTCCATCGCTCTCCAGCCCAGATCCCTTTATGACCAGGACTCTGCACACTCCCAACCTTCTCAGGAACACCTGGCACCCCCCCCACACACACACACACCTCGTAGCTGTATTTTCCCAAAGACCAACAGGAAATCACACCCTGCCCGAGCCTCCCCAAGACACCAGAACCCCCAAGCTTCTCTCACCCATTCCCCCACACACCCACCCTTCTACAAGCCCTTCACCCACCTCCCTGACCTTCCCTGGGCCTGCAAAACCATGACTCTCACTTTCAGCCCCACCACCACCACATGGAGTTTCTTCCCTCAGGATTTTCACTGTGGCTGCCGTCACTCCCCACCACCCCCATCAACAGCAGTGCCCTGAAGTCCTACCCTCAAAGGCTCCCCCCACCTGCCACAGTCCTCAGGAAAAGCTCTTCAGCACCTCCACCACCACAGTGTCCCCCAAACTCCACTCTTCCCCCCCCATTAAGTTGACAGCAAGTTTAACTTCATGCCTTCCACCTGCCAGACCTCCTTAGGGCCCCCCAAACTTTAAGCCCACGACCCCCTTCCTGCCCCCACGAACCCTCGAGCCCCGCTCGCCAGCCATAGGCCCCTCTTACGACTCCATGCAGAAAGCGTGCAAGCCTTTCTCTTGCTACAGTGCCCACTTCAGCCCCGATTCCCACACACACACACCTCCCTGCTGACCCCACGTGGCTTCTACAGCCACAACTGGAGGCAGTGGCACATCTTCTCAGCCTGCAATTCCCCAATGACAGCTAGGACTCACAAGTTAGACTAATTATGATTTAAGACTACAGAAACCATCCTTCCAGTACACGCGCTGTTGGCAGTGGCAAAATATCTCTCTCAGCCCTTACATTCCCCAAAATATAGGTTTAAAACCAAACTGCTCAAGATCAGATATTCTACGGGATAAAGGAAAGTACATGTGCTGCCATGCGCCTTCCTCTGTGCCACCTCATCAACCTTACGCCCCCAAAGCCCATCCACCTTGCCTACCCCCACAGCTCAGCTCCCCTAGCAGCAACCTTGGCCCCCAACGGCCAGTGGCAATCCCCTGCCCACTGCAGCACAGGCCACACAAATCCTGACGCCTCCTGCCCAGATCCAGTCACCCCGTCCCCTTGGACTGCAGAAGTCCAAGCCAGCTTCCTCCACCCAACCCACGCACAGCCCCCAGCCCCGAGAGCCATTCCGTTCCCTCCCACCACCCTCAAGCCGCTATATGCACATCCCTCACACCACTGGTCAACATAAGAAAAGCCCTGCTGGATCAGACCAAGGCCCATCAAGTCCAGCAGTCTGTTCACACAGTGGCCAACCAGGTACCTCTGGAAGCCACAAACAAGACGAGTGCAGCAGCACCATCCTGCCTGTGTTTCACCGCACCTAAGATAATAGGCCTGCTCCTCTGATCCTGGAGAGAATAGGTCTGCATCATGACTAGCACCCATTTCAAATAGCAGCCATGAACAGCTCTCTCCTCCATGAACATGCCCACTCCCCTCTTAAAGCCTTCCAAGATGGCAGCCATCACCACATCCTGGGGCAGGGAGTTCCACAATTTCACTATGTGTGAAGCAATACTTCCTTTTATCAGTTCTGAATCCGTCACCCTCCAGCTTCAGCAGATGACCCCGCCTTCTGGTATTATGAGGAAGAAAAGCATCTCCCCGTCCACTCTCCGCATACCATGCATAATTTTATAGATCTTTTTCACGTCTCCCCTTAACCCCCTTCTCTCCAAGCGAAACGGCCCTAAGCGTTTTCAATCGCTCCTCAGCAAAGGGACCCGGGTCTGTTGCATTTTGAAGCATTCGGAATCCTTCCAACACGGTTAACGCAAGGAGGCAGCCTGGGCCCACAAACGCGCCCCACTGGGCTGGGGTATTTGTGGCAGGCTCATCTCACCGTGGATGGCCCAGGCTAGCCTGATCTCATCAGATCTCAGAAGCTAAGCAGGGTCAGCCCTGGTTACTATTTGGATGGGAGACCACCGAGGAAGTCCAGGGCTGCTGCGCAGAGGAAGGCACTGGCCAACCACCTCTGTTCGTCTCTGGCCATGAAAACCCCAAAAGGGGTCGCCATGTCGGCTGTGACTTGAAGGCACTTTACACACACATCTCCCCTCCTCCCCATCCCCTTTCTGACACCCCCCGGGGGGGGGGCTGAGCCTCCCCACAACCGCCAGCCCCAAACCTACATCTTCTATCCTCCCACCCGCTTCCACTCTCACCCCACCCCCCAAAAAAGACCAACCAGGACCTAGCACCGCTGACCGCTGGCCCCAAACCCCTCCATCCCTCCCACAACTACCCCCCTCAGAGGCTATGAGGCCCCCCCCCACTCAAAGGGCCTCCTTCAGACCCCCCCCCCCAGCACCAACCCCGACCTCGCCCCTAAGTGCCACCCCGCAACATTCAGCTCCTCCTCCCCCTCCCCCCAACCCCACCCTGGGGCCGAAGCCCCGCCCCCTCATTAGCATACCCCCGCCCACCACTCACCCCTCCGCAGGGCCTCGTCGTAGGTGAGGAAGCCGATGCGGGACTCCTTGTTGCCCATCGCGTCGCCTCAGTCCATGGCGGACGCCGCCGCCGGCCGCCGCTCCGGACCCCGCTCGCTTCGGCCGCTGCTGCTCGCGAGGCCGACTCCTCCGCGCCTGTCCGCGGCCGGCCTGGCCTGGCCTGGCCCGGCCCTCCGTCCGCCCCTAGCGCCGCGGCCGCCACCGCCGCCGAGCAGTCCGGAGAGGCAGGCGGGACGCCTCGGCCGCCTCCATGCCGAATCACGTGACGTCGCCAACAGCCGGCCCCGCCCCCTCCTCGCCTTTCAAAACCGGCCCCGCCCGCCTCGAGGGAGGGCGGCGTCACGTGACGGACGTAACGGGCGGGGCGAAAACAAACGGTCGCTGTAGCCGCCTTTCTTTTTTTTTTTTAATAATTTTTTTATTATTTTCTCATTTTATACATCATTTCCCCATAATACTTAACAAGATAAGATTAAATCTATAAAAATTTCTAATCTAAAAAATAACAAAGCGTAAATGACTTCCCCTCACTCTCTTCTGTCCATCATTAAATTGCATATACTTTTGCTGACAGTTTAGTCCCCCTACTCAATTACTTTATAAGTATTTTATTATCTAAGTGGTATGCCTGTAATCATCCTTATATTTTCATATACCAAATAAATGTGAGGCGTTAAAGAGTATCCTTTAAATTGACCCATCAAGAAATATTTTTCACAATAAATTCTCCACACCTCCCACTCCCCCTTAAACTATTAAACACCTATTTCAACAAATACAAATAAGCAGTAAAGATCAGTTTCCGTTATTTAGCTATCCCTTGATATAACAAATTTTTAAAAAAGGTCATTTTGCATCTCCATACCTTTATAATTACAATTTACACTTTCCTTCTTCCGATACAAATTTTCCCCTTTCCCTCCCCCCACGGACTAATTTCACCCAGCCACCCACTTTCTCCCTTTAACTGACTCTCAGCATTCTGTGCCTCCTAGAGCATGTTCAGTCCTCACAAGTCTGTTTTTTTAAAAAGTTTTATTTCTTTTGATTAATTTACAAAAGTCATTTTTAATACCCAGAAAGTCCATTGTGCAGTTTTAATGATATACCAACCCATTCCCTCCCCCAAATTATTCATTTCAAGCCTCTTACCATCCATCTATTGCATTTTCACTCACCCTCTTTTCAAGAAGTTCAGGCTGGTAAACATGGTCCTCTCCCCTCCTCGTTTATTCTGATAGAAGTTTTGACAAATACATCTAATACAATTTCTATTTCAAATAGCTAAAGCGAGTGCCTTCCAGGGTGGCAGATTTCAGAGGGTAAGCCATTTGAGGAGGAGGAGGATAAGAGTTGATTTTTATATGCTGACTTTATCTACCACTTAAGGCAGAATCAAACAGGCTTACAATCACCTTCCCTTCCCCTCCCCACAACAGACATCCTGTGAGGTAGGTGAGGCTGAGAGAGTTCAGAGAGAGCTGTGACTCGCCCAAGGTCCGCCAACTGGCTTCATGTAGAGGATTGGGGAAACAAATCCAGTTCACCAGATTAGCCTCTGCCGCTCATATGGAGGAGTAAGGAATCAAACTCAGTTCTCCAGATCAGACTCCACCAAACCACTACACCACAAGCTATCTTGTGATACCTTCAAGCACAATCCTAAAGAGATCGACTAGGAATCCTACCCAGGTATATAGAACTGGGCTCATTCCCAGGGACGTTTTCTTGGGATTGCACCCTAAGGGTATTGGGGCATCAGTTTTAGTGGACTAGAACTCACTTTGTCAGAGGGCCAGCAGTTCATCAGATGTTCATGTGGCACACAAAAGTGTACACCACAATAATACAATTGTTTTGAGCTGCTGAAGAATCCTTTTGTTGGCATTCAGATGCCAGCAGAATTGAAACAATAGTTCAACACAGCACTTAATACATTATATAATATTCATCTAGTGCACAAAAGGAGTGGTGCTGTGAGGAAGAGGGGTGAATGATGTTGTAAGGTACTTTTCATCAATATTGGGAACAAAAGAAGAGTATAAGTATCTTATTATTTGCCTCATTATATATTTTTTATCATATGCTCCAAATTAAATCATCTTTAATATAGGCTCCACTTTCCCTTTGTTCTCAGCCTAGTTAATTACCCTCCATTTTGCTTGGGGCATTCTTAAATCAAGAGTTACTTATCAGTCCTTGTTCCCTTGGAAAAGGGGGAGTATCTGTACTGCTTTTCACTTTGTAACTAATCAAAGTAACTGATCATATTTTTATCACTTGAGATTACAATACCACAATAACAAAATCATCATGAAAACATGTTAAATCAGCAGTATAGCGTAATAGTTACTGTGTCTGACCAATATTGAGGAGTCCTGGGTACAAAGTCACACTTAGCCACAAAGCTAAAGTACAAGAATGACCTTGTAGCAATGTCTCAATCTAACATTTTATATGCCAGCATGGTGCCATGGTTAGAATGTTGGACTAGCACCTCAGAGATCCAAGTTCAAATCCCCACTCAACCATGGAAGTTCACAAGGTGACCCTGGGCCAGTCAAACACTCTTAGCCTAACCTACTTCACAGGGTTGTTGTGAGGATAAAATGGAGGACAGGATAATTATGTAAACTGGTTTGGGTTCCCACTGGGAAGAAAGGTGGGGTATAAATAAAGTAAATACATACAGCTAGAAGGAGAAAGAAACATTTGGCAGGATAATAGTCTTGAAAAAAAATTCAACAGCACTGGACTGTCCAAACTGCAGAGTCTGGCCCTACAGTTGTATTTCAAGTTTCTTTTCTTTCTTTTCTCTTTTTTTTAATGCCACAAATCAGGTCTGAAAAAAGATGAAACAGCAACACAGGAAACAATGGAATGCAATTGTTATCTGGACTGCTTGTTACAAAGGGAACACATATTGGTGATGGTAGACTGAGCAACTAACTGGGAACCACCCTGAGTCTGAAAGATATCACAGATTCCCGAGGGTTTGGTGGAGGTGGTCTTTTGCAAGAAATACATAAAGGGGTCTTGTAGTCTCTTAACGAATAACAGACTTACAGTGCATGCAGGCGATTGCCAGTGGGGCTGGCCATTCAGAGCAGCAACTGAAGGCGATTAACACAATCTTCCTCAACCTGTTGAGCTCCCTTTAAGTATTTGAAGGACTATCACTTAGAGGAGGGCAAGGAGCTGTTCCTGTTGGCAGCAGAGGATAGGACCCGCAATAATGGGTTTAAATTATGGACGGAAAGGTACCAGCTGGACATTAGGAATTGTTTTTTGTGGTAAAAGTTGTTCAGCAGTGGAATTGGCTGCCTAGGGAGGTGGTGAGCTCCTCCTCTCTTCAAGGACCAGCTGGATGAACACTTGTCAGGGATGCTCTAGGCTGATCCTGCATTGAGCAGGGGGTTGGACTAGATGGCCCCTTCCGTGATTCTATGAGATTTTTCAGGCTGCACCTCGAGGATAGCAACCCTATGAGAAAAATACCATTAAGGTGCCTACATTCCAACATATTTATGAAGCAGTTTCACGCTGGAGAAGGATGACAACTTCGGGGTCAGCAGCAGAGCCTCCTGATAGGAACACCGGACTCTTACTGGGGTTTTTTTTTGTTTTTTTTTAGGAGAAATGCAAGTCAGGAAAGCATGAACAATTCTTCCCTGGAGAACAGCTGGCAAAATGTGCTTGGAATTCAAGTGGCTTTTTTGTCTGTGCTGCTGAGGATGCTGCTCTTTTTTGTTTGCTGTGTTTCTCCCCCCCCCCCCATGCAACCACTAGATTCCTTTGATTGCTTTGGACTCCCTTCTCCTAATACCCCCCTACAAGTTTATTGCCCCAGGGCAGGAAAGGATGGTGGCTCCTCCACCTGCTGCCCATTAAACCAACAGTTTCCTTTTCGAATTAAGCCTAGGGACGCTAGACAGAGGCAGGCAATGGCAAACTCTCCACCACCATCCAAGGGCCCTGGAAGTTGGTATAGACCAAGCTAGGCCACCAGGTTATCTGCCTTTGGAATGCCTTCTCCTGGGAAGCTCGCCTGTTGCCTGCCTCACTCTCCTTTAGGTGCCAGGCTCAAACATTCCTTTTTAACCCAGGCTTTTAACTCAACATTTTATTTATGTTAGCTATTTTAGGCCATGTTTCTGACTCAAAGACTCTTATTGATACCATTTGAGGCTGCATGTTTTATGCTCATCTCATGCCTTGGCATGTTTTAATGGTCGTGTTTTAATAGTTTTAATTGTTATAGCTGGAAGTCCCCTCACACAGGTCTCTGGAGAGGTGGTATATAATTTCTTACAATAAATAAATAATAGGGACCACTATTGTCTACTTTGGCTAGCACTGGCCCTCCAATGTAGGGTCACCCAACTCCAGGTGCGGCCAGGATTTCTCCCAGCATTACAGCTGATCTCCAGACTAGAGACCAGTTTCCCTGGAGAACATGGCTATTTTGGAGGATTGAGTCTATGGCATTACATCCCTGCTCCCTCCTTTCTCCTCCCCAAACTCTGCCCTTTCCAGGATCTGGCCCCAAATCCCTAGTAATTTCCCAGTCTGGAGTTGGCAACCTGATCTCCAAGGCCTCTGGTGGACAAAGGCACCCTTTCCCAGCCCTACCACTTGAATGCCTGTTTTAATGGGCAGAGGATCTCAGTGGGATGGAGTAGCTCCCCCCGCCCAAACTGCTTACAAAATGTGCAATTTTGCTCTGCTTCCTCAGTCTCATCTGACCAGCAGCAGAAATTCCAGGGCCTGGGCAAAGTCCTTCCTTCCCACATTGCTTCCTCACTGGCAACGCTGGGAACTGAACCTCAGCCTTTCTGCAGGCAAAGCAGATACTCCACTATTCAGCTGGTGGTGCAGACGGGGATAATAATCCTATCTCTGCTACTGATGGTGAGGGGTGAGCCACATCCCTCCTATGTACCGGCATTAAGCTAAGGTATGGCACTGCTTGGCTGGACCTGCCCTTGCCATAGAAAAGTATCTGGAGAGTCCCTAAAGCAGGGCACAATCCAGCTGAAGTTTGAACCACACAGATATCAAACACATGCTTAATTCTCTCATGGAAAATCAACACAGCTTAAAGGTGCTTTAGTCATGCTCTTCTACATGGGTGTCCTTTAGGGTTGCCAGGTCCCTCTTCACCACCCGCGGGAGGTTTTGGGGGCGGAGCCTGAGGAGGGTGGGATTTGGGGAGGGGAGGGACTTCAATGCCATAGAGTCCAATTGCCAAAGCAGCCATTTCTCCAGCTGAACTGATCACTATCGGCTGGAGATCAGTTGTAATAGCAGGAGACTTCCAGTTAGTACCTGGAAGTTGGCAACTCCGGTGTCCTTCCATTCTCAGAGTGAGTTTTGAGCTTCCCGTTTCTCCATTTTGAGTTGCTGGTTGGTGAGCACCTACTCGATATTTGGTGAGAGCCTGCTCTAGTTTTGTGCACTTCCCTCTCAGCCCACTGTCTGTGACAGAAATCGTTCAGCAAAGCATCTTGAGACGTTGCCGTTTTGAACTTGATGGTCCTGGATCTTTCCTACACAACAGCAAGCAGGTTGGCAATAAACGCCAGATCCTCCACAAAGCTGCACAGATTTGTGAAAATTACCAGCAGGCTTCATTCCAGAAATCTCATCAGGCTCCCACACCTTTGCTTTTGTTCTTTATGTTTGTTTTTGGACTTCAGCCTCTGAGTACAATCATCTTTCTCCCCACCCCACCCCAAAAAAAGCAGGCGGTGGAAATTTGCAAGATAAGAAGGAGGCAGGTGCTTTATTTTAAGCAAACGTTTCCACTACGAGAAGATAAGATTAAAACAGGCCAGTTTTACAAGCAACAAGGGTGACCTGCAGGAGGAGACTTTTCTACAGCTCCAAGGCAAGATTGTTGGAAGAAGCAGAGATGAGAAGGCAGTCAAAGCCAATCATGTTATAAGGACTGGACCAGTTAAGGGTGATTTGGAATTTCTCAGTGCTGCTGCTTCAAACAAACAAACAGTTTGGATTGTGCTTCTCCAGAGTGGCTTCATAATTGTGTGGTAAAAGATAAATAGGATTCTGACTAGGATAATAATAATAATAATAATAATAATAATAATAATACTTTATTAATACGGTAACTGACCAGAGATGGATTGACTCAATAAAGGAAGCCACAACCTTCAATTTGCAAGATCTGAGCAAGGCTGTCAAAGATAGGACATTTTGGAGGACTTTCATTCATAGGGTCGCCATGAGTCAGAAGCGACTTGACGGCACTTAACACACACACAACTGACCAGAAGAAAAAATAGCAACAGTACTGACTAGGATGGTAAACTGAACCTACTAACATGAACACATGAAGCTGCCTTATACTGAATCAGACCCCCTTGGTCCATCAGAGTCAGTATTGTCAACTCAGACTGGCAGCGGCTCTCCGTGGTCTCAGGCTGAAGTTTTTCACATCACCTACTGCCTGGTCCTTTTAACTGGAGATGCTGGGGGTTGGACCTGGGACCTTCTGCATGCCAAGCAGAGGCTCTACCACTGAGCCGCAGCCCCTCCCCAAACCTCTGTATGATTTGTTTATAGAACTGAGGATTAACTTGTCAAGCTTTGTACCAAATTTCTTTTTAATGAATAAAAATGTTATTTTAAAAACCCTCAGTCATATCACTTCAATGGGAGAAGGAATAAACCAGTTCATTTCAGAGTTTTGTGCAATAATGGCCTTTCATGCATGGCTGTTTCCCTCACCAACTCCTCCAATGACTTTGGGTCTTTGTGTTGATTGTGCCTGCCGTTTCCAACCATCAGAGGTCACTTCGCGCTCCCCCTGCATTTCCCCACATTTTGCCCACGTTTTCAGGGATCTGTTTTATCTCAAATTTGAAAACACGGGCAAAAAGCAGGGAAATGCAGGGGGAGAGCGAGGTGATCTCTGACGAACGGAAATGGCACACATAATCAAAACAAAGACCCAAAGTCATTGGTGGGGTGACTGCGAGGGAAACAGACATGCATAAAAGGCCAACATCTCACCTCACAAACAAGAAATGTGTACAATGTGTACAAAGAAACCAGCAGTGGGAAGGGGGCATCCTACACTCCTTAGATGCTTGATGAGAATTGCTCCTCCCTCTTTGAGGTTTTACTTTACAAATTGTGTGGTGCAGATGTCTCCACCTGTTCAAGTGGAAAGTTTGCATCCACTGTAATTCTTGAACATCATCTCAGATTACTTTTGATTTCCCCACATACAAGTGATTACGCAAGGTTGCCAGAAGTTCAGAAAGTTTCAGTAACTTTGGGCAGAGGTGCCTTGACTCACCTGCCAGGCCAACAGTCTCAGTGAGGACACACACAGGTAAACTTGCGTAACACAGAATCTTGCATAAATTAAGTTGGGAGTAGCTGACCCACTTTCATAGGTAGCCCCAGAGGACAACTAGTTTCACTGGTTAAAGTCAGCCTGGGTTTGTTGATCACACATCCTAGAAGCTGTACAAGGAAATGGATCTCGTTTTCTGAAACCTGGGAACAGTCTTAGCAGCCTCTGGGATGGATCTTGGCCCACAAGATATGATTATCTTGCTCCTGTGTTTGGCTTCATCAATATTTTCCAAAGCAAGGTGCGGCAAAACGTTTGCCTGCAAAGATTATTATTTGTTTCTAAGAGGAATTTCAAGTTATTTTAAAAGACAAGAACTGGAAAAAGCAAATAAGAGGAAAGGCAAAAAATTCAAGACTATTTGGTTTAGAAAAAAGATGACTAGAAAACAGGATAGAAGTTTATATCATCATGGATGGAGTAGAATAAGTGGAGAGATATACCTTTTTCTGACTCTCCCACAATACTAGCATTTAGGTCTCAGCAGAGTACCAAGTAAGTAATATGAGTTCAAGTTCAATATTCAAGATGAATAAGAAGCCACAATCTTCAATAGGATACGACCGTTTCAAATTCACAATAATGTAGAATCCTTCTTCAGTCCTTCCTGTATTTTAAAATTGCAGTACATAGTCATATACTCTAGATTACAGCTATTCAAAATACAACGTTAAATGAATTAAACATACAGAAAATTGCTTCTAAAGAGTGTATAGTCATACACAATCATTTTCATATCCCACACAGGGTAAGTATAAATCAGGTTACTATAAGACGTTCAAAAGGTACTTCACATCATGCAGCATTAGAAAATTAGAAACTAGCTAGCAGCTATGTAGTAAACCCAGGTATGCGTCATTACAGTCAGATCTGAAACGAAAGCCAGACCTTGCCACCGGCATGCATGTATCTTAAAGGGGACAGAAGTATTTTAGAAGAAGCATGTCAGATCGTTGTCCAAATTTAAACCGTGTGGAGCCAGCGTGTTCAGGAGATGTATGAAGAAAGCCTCCTTTTGTCTCAGTATCTTTTCATTATTGCATCTATCAAAACGTTTCCTGTTTAAACGCCAGATCACAAAGTAGCGAAGCTCATTCTCGCTGTGGCGCTGCTGAAGGATATGTTCCACTACTGGGGCAGAAATCAGTTTAGCCAGTATCTTGGACTTATGTTCAAGTATACGACTCTTAATAGGTCTAACAGATGAGCCAATATACATTTTTCCACACGGACAAAGGAGGCAGTACACACAGAAACGAGTGTCACAATTGGTATAGGATCGCAACTTGAAGGTAAAGTTCATGTCAGTTCTAGTAAATTCCTTGACCTCAAGGCATAAATTGAAAGTCATGCATTTGTGACACTTAAAGTGTCCATACATAGATTTACTGTCAGTAACCTTATATATGTCTTATATATGTCGTATATATTCATGATTGAAAATGATTGTGTATGACTATACACTCTTTAGAAGCAATTTTCTGTAAGTATGTTTTATTCATTTAACGTTATATCTTGAATAGCTGTAATCTAGAGTATATGACTATGTACTGCAATTTTAAAATACAGGAAGGACTGAAGAAGGATTCTACATTATTGTGAATTTGAAACGGCCGTATCCTATTGAAGATTGTGGCTTCTCATTCATCTTGAATATTGAACTTGAACTCATATTATTTACTTGGTACTCTGCTGAGACCTTTGAAAGACTTTTTGCCCTTTGATGGTATATTTTGTACATACTGTGTGTTGGTTATAGTGTGGTTACTTGTGTTTGTACATTGCATGTATATAGGTATCTCAATAGCTTATATAAATTGCACCTTGTTTGTAAATGTTCTTCACTCCTATACTACTAACCTCCAGGTACTAGCTGGAGATCTCCTGCTATTACAACTGATCTCCAGCCGATAGAGATCACTTCACCTGGAGAAAATGGCTGCTTTGGCAATTGGACTCTATGGCATTGAGGTCCCTCTCCTCCCCAAATCTCTCCTCCTCAGCTCTGACCCAAAATCCTCCCGCGGGTGGCGAAGAGGGACCTGGCAACCCTAGGCACAGAGCAGGATCCAAAGGTAGCTATGCTAAATCTGTCTTCTCCATTATAATGTGGAGTCCTTGCCAGTCTTCGTGAGATCCTGGACAGGTTCTGCAGCAGGATGGACAGTAATTAGTTACCGTAACTGGAAGGGCAAAGTCCCACCCATTGGGGAACCAGGCAAAGATGCCTGATTCAGACAGAGGGAGTCAGCTTCTGAAGTATGTATTTTTGCTACCTCTCTGCGTGTGGAGAGACTGAATAATCAAAGGCATGAATTATAGGAGACAGCACAGGATTACCCACCCACAACAGCGGCTGACTGATTGCAGGCAAAGCCAGAGCAGTGAATCATGCAGACATGCAACAGGCAGCCTCCTCTATATGGTGGGTAATTGGGGCTTTCATTATTTAGTTTGTGGTCTCACACGAAACGTTCTTGCGCCTCAGCAAACTAGCTATGATCTTTGGTTCATACACTGGGCTCCCTCTGTCGAGCTGGCTGCAAAAATGTAGACTTCTTTACTGGCTATATTGCAGTCAGATTTTTTCTCTCCCATCTTCACCATGTGTGGAGGGGGTGTCATATCAAGAAACATTGCGTAGCCACCAAATGTCACTGGGCGAAGGGATACTTGAGTTATCTCTAGAAATACGAGATGGTCATCTTGGTTCATTTGAAAGTAAAAAATTCTCATCTTTCTGACAATTTTATTTTTAGGACTGCATTTGACTGATTTAGTTTTTATTTATCGGCAGTCCTAACTGGAGTTTTGAAATTGTGACATTTTATGTATTTTAATAATTGTTGTTTTACTTATGTTTTTATTGTGTTTTTATAACCATTTTATTTATATTGTAAGCCGCCTTGAGTTCCACAAGGGAGAAAGGTGGGCTAATGAATGTTTTAAATAAATAAATACATATCTTCATCCAGGACCTAATTAAAAACTTTCCATCGTAATACAAAGATCTGGCCTCCAGAAAAAAAAACCAAAATATCCAACTTTAAATTTGTGGAGCCCTGGTTGGCCCTGGTTAGTATTTGGACGAGAGACCACCAAGGAATACCAGGTATTGTATAGCGTGGGCGATAAACGAGGCATGAGGCAGAGATAATACAACATTGCTTTATTGTGTCTACAGCTACCTAACTCAGTGTGCATCGCGCTTATATGACAGCTGCGCATGCAATGAGGAGTTGTGGTGGTCTTTGTAAAGGGTATTTTCTGTTTCATTGTTGCCAAAAATACTAGGCACTATGCCTGGGACAAAATGTGCCTCCCTGGCTCTCCTGGCCAAACCACCCCCAGTATCCTATTGGGCGGCTACAGCCGTTCTAGCCAATGAGAGCACACAAGCCCTCTAGTCTGTGATTGGACAGTTACGGTCTTTCAGCCAATATGAACACGCAGCTCAGGAGCCTGGAGAGAACTCCAAGCTCTGTATAGATGCTGCTTTCCCCATGGATTAGCCGTCCCAGTGCATCTTTCATGGTGCGCACCATTCTCTCTGCTTGCCCGTTTGTGGAGGGGTGGAAAGGGGCCGAAGTAACGTGCCTTACAAGATTCCATGTCATGAACTCCTGGAACTCGGCAGAAGGGAACTGTGCCCCGTTATCCGAGACGATGGTGTCCGGCAAGCCATGTGTTGCAAAGATTTCTCGCAACACTCTTATCGCGACCCGGGCGGTCATTGGCGTGATGGGGACGACCTCCAGCCATTTGGAGAAAGCATCTACGACCACCAGGGACGACCTCCAGCCATTTGGAGAAAGCATCTACGACCACCAGGAAAGTCCTCCCTTGGAAGGGCCCCGCGAAGTCAATGTGGATGCGGGACCATGGTGCATGCGGGGTCTCCCAACACTGTATCGGGGCGTGTGGCATCTCGGGCCGGGATTCCTGGCACACCTGGCAGCGCTTGACCCATTCTTAGATTTCTGCATCGATGCCCGGCCACCACATGTAGCTCTGCACGAGTGCTTTCATCCGGACGATGCTGGGGTGGCAGATGTGGAGGGACTCTAGGACCCTGGCGCACAGCTTGGCGGGGATCACGACTCGGCTTCCCCACAGCAGGCAGCCCTTGTGTGCCGAGAGTTCGTGCTGATGGCTGTGAAGGGCGCAAATTCGGCGGCTGGTCGCTCAGATCTTGTGGGTATTGTCCGTCTCCTCCTTAACCTCGTGGTGGACAGGGATGGCAGCGGCGGGGGGCGTAATTGCTGCCAGGGCCGCAGGACGGGGCACCTTCTCGGTGGCCTTGGACGCCATTGCTTCCTCTAAGGCCACCGCGAACGTGGGGGCCTTCTTTGCGAACAACTGCAGCCTGGTCTTCTCGTCCCAGAGTCCAATAACCAGCTGGTCTCGGATTCTATCCTCAAGGTCCGGGAACTCGCACCCTCGAGCAGCCTGGCGGAGTGTCGACACGTACTCGACTACTGATTCCGTGGGCCCTTGCTGGCACATCTGGAAAGCATTGTGCTTGGCGAGTAGGGACGGTTGGGGTGCGAAGTGGGCTTCATGATGCTGTCGAATGTGGCCGCGTCCAACTGCACGGGAGCCCGGAGTCCCTGGGCGATCTCGAATGTGGGCAGGCCGCAGCTGCTGAGGATGGTCGCCCACTTCTTGTTGGCATCCGTGATGTCATTGGCCGCCATGAAGAATTTCAGGCTCATGGCGTAAGAGTCCCACTTCTCTGGAGCGGCGGGGTTGAACGGCTCGAACTTCCCTGGGGCAGCCATCGCTGCGCCTCTGCGACTCTCCCCGTGTATCAGCTGGTGATGGGCTGGATTGCCTACCAGCGCCTAAATCCCATCCTCGTCGCCACTATTGTGTAGCATGGGCAATACACAAGGCATGAGGCAGAGATAATGTGACTACAGCTACCTAACTCAGTGTGCATCGCGCTTATATGCTCATTCAACCTTCCCAGCCAAACCACCCCCAGTATCCTATTGGGCGGCTATAGCCGTTCTAGCCAATGAGAGCACACAAGCCCTCTAATCTGTGATTGGACAGTTACGGTCTTTCAGCCAATACGAACACACAGCTCAGGAGTCTGGAGAAAACTCCAAGCTCTGTTTAGATGCTGCTTTCCACTACATACATAACACCAGGATTGCTACTTAGCAGCAGGCAATGGCAAACCACCTCTGTTAGTCTCTTACCTTAAAAACCCTACTGGGTTGCCATAAGTCAGCTGCCACACGACAGCATTTTACACACTTTACACACACAAGAGCAGCAAAGAGAAACCAGGGAATACCAGAGGTAGATGGAGGGAACATCCAGGACTGGGTAGCTGCCTCAGGGCAGAGGGACGGCAAGCGAGCATTTGAAATCAGAGACTTAAGAGCTGCTTTGAAAGGCAAGAAAGGAAGCAGCATGCTGACCTTTGGATGCAAAAAGAGGAGGTGAAGTATTCTTGAAGTTAACTTTTTGCAAATTAAAACTGAGAGTTTAACTCGTAGAGAGATGAAAGGCGCCAATGTAATTTATCCATACCAGCCACAGAAAGCCTAGGATACATTTCTGAGACAGTACAAGAACCACTTTCAAGTCTGACACCAGTGGGTAAGTGGACAGGAGCACCCTACAGGAAGTGTCTTGGTTCCAGACCAGCTGGCCAGCTATTCTGACTAGCAGTGGCTCTCCAAAGTCTCAGGCAGAGGTGTCTTTCACAGGGGACTGAACCTGGGACCTTCTCTGGGCAACCCATGGGTCCCTCACAGAAAAGCTACCTAAAAGGATGACATGTCTGAGCAGAGAGATAACCATGTCTGAGCCGAGCTGGATTTACCCACCAGCTAAGTAAGGTAAAGGCCTCAGATTATGAAGAACTTCTAAATACCATATGTGTGCCATCTGCACACACACACACACCCTGATCAGGGTAGCCCAAGTTAGCCTGATCTTGGAAGCTAAGCAGGGTCAGCCCTAGTCAGTACTTGGATGATGATGAAGAAGAAGATTTGGGTTTTGTACCCCGATTTTCTGTACCGTAAGGAGTCTCAAACCAGCTTACAATCACCTTCCCTTCCTCTTCCCACAACAGACACCTTGTGTGGTAGGTGGGGCTGGGAGAGTTCAGAGAGCACAGTGACTAGCCCAAGGTCACTCAGCAGGCTTCGTGTGTAGGAGTGGGGAATCAAACCCAGTTCTCCGGATTAGAGTCCACCGCTCCTTTTTTTTTTTTTTTTATAATTTTTTATTGATTTTTATAATAAATCCAAAAAAAAAGAAAAAAAGAAAAAAAATAATAATAGTAAAATAAAAAGACAAAAAATAATACAAACATAGATAGAGCGTACAATTCTGTTACACATACGTTGTTATACATATAGAAATATATATTACGCCCTACTTCAAAAATCCACCACCCACCACAGTGCCCATCACCAATGGACTTCCGATGGGGTGTAGTGACTAATAAAAGAAAATCACATTATTATACATTAATTAAAATCACGTTATACTATAATTCGTTAATTAAATTTTTAAAATCCGTTTTTGCCGATTTATCCCAATATGCAGCGGCCTTTGACCACATAATTTTAAATTCCTCCATGTCTTTACCATGTAAAGATGCTGTAATTTTGGCCATCCGCATATATAACCATAGTTTTTCTCTCCATTCTCTAATTGAAGGTTTAATCGTTTGCTTCCACTTTTTTGCAATTATAATTCTAGCTGCTGCAAAACTATATTGGCATATGACTCTATCACCTTTATCCAATTCTCTATTTGGAATGCCCAATAAACAAAAAGCGGGATCTCGCTTGATTTTTACTTTAATAAGATTGTTAGTTTCATTCATAACTAATTGCCAAAATCTTCTAATTTTTTTACATAACCACCAACTATGCATAAACGTTCCTATATCAGTACCACACTTCCAACATAACACTTTGTCATCTTTTTTCATTTTACTCAATAGAACTGGGGTTATATACCATCTATAAAACATTTTATATAAATTTTCCCTTATTTCATTCGAAATAGTAAACCTAAATTCATTTTTCCAAAGCTTTTCCCAAATTTCCAAATCAATATTATATCCTAGATCTCTCATCCATTTCAACATGACTGGTTTAATCCTTTCTTGTTCTAAGTTCAATTCTATAAGTACTTTATAAATCCTACCAATCAATCCTTTATTACCTTTCAATAATACTGTCTCAAAATTAGATTTGGTGTGATTAAATCCCAATCTATTATCTTTAATAAAAACATCATTTAATTTATAATACATAAACCAGTCTTTTAATTGGAGTTCTTCACGTGTTTTCAATATCCATACCCCATCTCTATAGTCTATCAATTCTCTATAAATATCACAGTCCAAATTTAAATGTGCACCTCTTCGCATAAAAGCTTCTATAGGATTTATCCAACCGGGAGTTTTACTTTCTAAAGCATCTTTATATTTATTCCATACATATAATAAATTTTTCCTAATAATATGAAAATAAAATTCCTTATTCACTTTCTGCTTCTCATACCATAAATAAGCATGCCACCCAAATCGTAGCTTATATCCTTCTAATTCTAATAACTTTGGATTCTCCAAGAGAATCCAATCTTTAATCCAGGTGAAACATGCCGCTTGGTAATACATTTTTAAATCCGGTAATCCCAGTCCTCCCGTCTCCCTTAATTCTATTAAGTTATTATATGCAATCCTGTGTCTCTCTTTACCCCAAATAAATCTCAGAATATCTTTTTTCCATTCCTCAAATGTCTGTACGCCTGCCACTATTGGTAAATTTTGAAACAAAAAAAGCATCTTGGGCAATAACATCATTTTAATTACTGATATTCTTCCCCAGAGTGATAAAGGAATCTTTTCCCAGCTTATCAAATCTTTTTTTAATTGTTGCCATTGTTTCACATAATTATCCTGAAATAAATTAAGATTATTATTTGATAACCATATTCCTAAATATTTAACTTTATGTTCAATATTGAGTCCCGACTTTTTGGTCAATGTTTGTTGCTGTGAGAGAGTCATATTTTTAACCAAAATTTTTGTTTTTGCCTTGTTAATTTTAAAACCTGAAAGCTTTCCATAAACCTCCAGTATTTTATTCCATTTGTCAAACTGTTCATTCGGGTCAATCAAAAAACATACTAAATCATCCGCATAAGCTTTAAGTTTATAATGATTTCTCCCTATTCTTACCCCTACTACATCATTAGATTTTCTAAGATTATTCAATAAAACCTCTAGTACTAAAATAAAAAGTAAAGGGGAAAGAGGACAACCCTGTCTCGTTCCCCTTTGAATTTGAATCTTTGGTGATAAAGATCCATTCATAATCAAATTAGCTGTTTGATGTGTATATATATTTTTTTATGGCAGTTTTAAAGCTATCACCAAAACCCATATATTCTAATACCTTAATCATAAACTGCCAATTAACATTATCAAAAGCTTTTTCAGCATCCAAAAATATAAAAGCAATTGGTGTTGTGTCTTGTTCCGCATATTCTAAAAGATCTATTACCACCCTAACATTTTGACTAATCAATCTCCCTGGTAAAAATCCAGCTTGATCATCATGTATTAATTGATTCAATACTCCTTTTAGTCTAGTAGCTAAAATTGCTACAAATAATTTATAGTCAATGTTCAACAATGAAATCGGTCTATAGTTTTTAACTTCCAATATATCAGAATTCACCTTTGGTATTAAAGCTATATTTGCTTGCTTCCATGTTTGAGGAATAATACCTTTTGTCATCCCTAAATTCATAACTTCCAAAAGATAGGGGATTAATTGTTCTCTAAATGTTTTATAATAATATGCTGTAAAACCATCTGGTCCAGGAGATTTATTCAGTTTGGTTTTTTTTATAGCCTGCTCCAATTCATCCTTGGTTATTGGAGAATCTAAAAGTTCTTTATTTTCTTGTGTTATTTTCCGCCAATCCCATTTAGCAAGATATACATCCATTTCTACCTCTGAAACTAACTTTTTTTTATATAAATCTATATAAAATTTCACAAATGTATCTACTATCTCCTCTTTAGTTCTTGTTATCTTGCCCTCCCTTCTTATTTGAGTTATTGATATTTTTTTATCTTTCTGTTTAATTTGCCAAGCTAACATTTTACCTGGTTTGTTAGCATGTTCAAAGAATCTTTGTTTGGTATACGTAACTTTTCGTTCAATTTCCTCAGCAAGTAAGAATTCATATTGAAGTTGGCAGTTTCTAATCTTATTTTGTTGTTCTTGTTTAGCCTCTTTATCTTGCAATCTAGTTAAATATCTCTCCGCTTGCTTTATTTCATCTAATATACATTTTTTCTTATTCTCCCTTTCCCTATAGTATCTTGTGTTTTGTTGAATTAAAAATCCCCTAATTACTGCTTTACCGGCATCCCAAACTATGTCTTCACTGGTACCTTTATCGATATTTTCTATGAAATAATTTGATATTTCAGTTTTCAATTTATCTACATTTTTTTTATTTTTTAAAAGAAAGTCATTCATTCTCCAGGGTTTGTAACCTCTATTTCCCATTTCAATTTTAACTGAAACCGCGTTGTGGTCTGACAGCACCCTAGGTAGAATCTCACATTTTTCTAACTTCTGTACCAGACCCTCTGACATCCATATCATATCTATCCTGGAACACGTGAGATGTCTCTGTGAAAAAAAAGTATATTGCTTCCTATTACCATGTGTCAACCTCCAGACATCAAACATATCCCACTGATCTATAAGAACATCAAAAATCCCTGGTAACTTTCCTTCATTACTTGCTTTTTTCTTTTTCCCAGATCTATCTAGCTTAGGTACCTTAACTCCATTAAAATCCCCCATCCATATCATTTTTTCAGTAGCATATTCAGCTAATAATAATGCTAAGTTCTCATAAAATACCTTTTGATTTGTATTAGGTGCATATATTCCCACAAGCAATACCTTTTGGAAACCAATTATTACCTCCAACAACAAAACTCTTCCCTCTATATCTTGATAAATAACTTTTGGTTGTAATAAAGCAGATATATACATAGCTATACCATTAGTTTTTTTAGTGCTATTACAAGCTGTAAATAAAGTACCCAACCTAGCATGTTCCAGCCTCACAACATCCTTTGGGAGTATATGCGTTTCCTGTAAGCAAATAATATTAGCATTAGATTTTCGTAAATGATGAAATATTTTCCTCCTTTTGTTGGGAGAGTTCAATCCATTAACATTCCAAGATATAGCCTGTAACATATCAAATTATCAGTTAGATTCCATATATTTTCACAGTAAATACATACTTGACTCCTACTACCACAACCCCCCTCTACCCCCCATCTGTTCGATCTTCAGTCTTCAGGTTCATCATTTAGAGAGTCCTCTGATGAAGCTACTGGCAAATCTCCGCCACCAGAAGCTTCAGATGCCTTTTCTTCTTCTGTAGATTCTCTAGTTGGAACTTGTTTAGCTGACTTGAAAGGTTTAACCAGTTCTGCATCATATCTTCTTAAAAACTGGTCTGCCTTATCCACTTCTGTGTACTTGAACCTTTTCTCCTTAAAAATAAAAGAGACACCCTGCGGATATTCCCATCTGTATTGAATTCCACTGAGTCTTAAGCGCTGGGCAATCTCCATGAAGTCCTTCCTCTTCCTCAGTAGTCTTGCAGGTATTTCTTTCATCAGCCTCAGAGACTCACCTCCAACCTTCAGTGGTGTTTTATAATGAGTATTAAGTATTAAGTCTCTGTGGCTTCTAGAAAATAGTTGAATCAGGCAGTCCCTCGGTACTTTATTCCTGGTTGCATATGCTGAATTTATTCTGTAGGCTGTCACAATCATCCCTGCAGTCACCTCCTCAGATTCTTGCAAAAAATCTGCCAAGAGAACCGACAGATATTTGCGCAAATCCCGCTCCTCAATTTTCTCTCGCAATCCACGAATACGTAGGGAAGATTCTTTTATCTTGAGCTCCATCATTGCCATCTGATCATTTTGGGTCTCCTGTCTGTCAGCTACAGATGTTATTGACATCTCCAGGGTATCCACCTTCTTCTTAGTTTCTTTAGTATCCTGTGAATTTTTTTTGAGCTTGGTTTCTACCCTGTCTTGCCTGACAGCCAAAGATGAGATTGTATCCTGCAAGGCAGCTATTGCAGCTGAGTTCTGAGCTATAGTAGCTGTATTCTGAGATAGCTCCTGTTTCATTTCAGTGACATCCTGATGGGTCTTAGTTAGCAATTCAAAAACAGAAGTCAAAGTCACTTCAGGTTTAGTTTTTAAAGGCATCTTGGCAGCAATAGATGTTGTTGCAATTGGAGAAGTTGTCTGTTTGGTTGTTTGAGTTATTTGAGTCACAGAGGACCGTCTAACAGGAGGCTGTACCACCAACTTTGTGTCTTTTAAAATGTCCTTAGTGTGTTTCTCTTTCTCACCCATTGGTGAGGCAAAAAAAAAACTGGAGACTGAAGTTACAAATCCATTATAATCCAAGGGAAGGAAGGGGGGGGGCAGAAAGTTTCTTTTATTTCATTTCATTCAGAACAAACCACTTTGGAGAAAACAATCACTGTGACCACTATAAAGTTTCTATGCCATGTCACTTGATTATCCTCCAATTCTTTTCTCTTAGCTCAATGGTCTTTAGTTTTAAAAGAAACTTTTTTTTTTGTGAGTGCGTCACTCAACTGGCAAAAAGCCAAAAAAAGAACAAAAAAGCGTAACTGAATTATAGATAGTTTCAGAACTGTCCTTCAAGAAAGAAAACTGCCACACACCCCAAATAGTGATTTTTAAAAGTCAGAAAAAAACTTTATTAATAATCCATAAAAGAAAAAGTCAGGTCCCACCTCGCTCTCTCCTGCCGTCTTCTTTAAGATGGCGCCGGCTATTTGGTGGAATCTGCCAGAGCGACCGCCGCCGATTTCTCGGCGGCTATCGCTCCCATGGCAGCTCCGCCACCGGCACCCAGGACTGCATCCCCTCTTGTCCCGAGGGGTGCCGCTTGCAGGCTCTTCCCGGGGCTAATTATGTGCCCCGTAGCAGCGGACAGCAGGAGCGCTGCTTTCGCGATTGCAACGGGGGGGTCACCTGACCCGGAAGTCAGAGTCCACCGCTCCTAACCACTACACCACATTGGCTCTCACGATGGGAGACCGCCAAGGAAGTCTAGGGTTGCTAGACAGAGGCAAGCAATGGCAAACCACCTCTGTAATTGCCATTGTTGTTGGTAAATCTATGGGGCCTCTTCAACTTGACATAGTTAGGACCCCAGCATGTCTGAATTTGGCTTTGTATTTGAGGAACCACTCAAACCCTGGACCATTCAATGAAACATCTGTGCAGCTACCTCGACAACCAGACTTGTCCTCCCTCCCACTTTCCTTCCTGGGAAAGCATTTCCTCTCCTTCGATTGTCCTAGCAACTCGGAACCAATTTGCCTCAGAAGTGACATCACAAAAGTCGGGCTACCATCAAAACACCCACACACACTTCACTACAATTCATAAGTCCTTTTCATCTTTGCCGCAATGGAGCTCCTTGGGAGCAGAGAAGGAAAAGGCGGGATTTGGCTGGCGGAGAAGGTTCTCCTGAGCGAAGGAAAAGCCAGAAGAGGAGTGGCCCTAGGAGACTGGAAGACCAGCCAGGGCTTCCAGGTGTGGCAAGGGATATTTCCATGTAGAATTCTTCTTTATCTCTAGTTATTTGTCATTTCATACACCGCAAGGTAACAAAAATGGATTATAAACCAGTCGATGATCAGTCACCAATATTCCTATTTTATAAGAAAGAAATTGAAAGATGGAGGCCCTGATCCAACTAAAAGTTGTTCAAGACTAATAGTGAACACTTAACCTGGGATTAAACCCCACTGAACACAGTGATGGACTTCTTGAGAAATCATGCCTAGTGTTGCTCTGTAAATCCCAATGAAAGGTTGAGTGAGTTGAGACTAGGGTTGCCAGATCTGGGTTGGGAAATACCTGGAGATTTTGGGGGTGGAGCCTGAGGAGGGCGGGGATTAGAGAGGGGAGGGAGATCACCTGGAGGTCACCTGGAGATCACCTGGAAGGGAGGTCACCTGGAGATCAGTTGTAATAGCAGGAGATCTCCAGGTACCACCTGGAAGTTGGCAACCCTAGTTGAGATCAAATTGTTCAATCGCTTTCAACAGATGACAACTAGCCGGAAGGGACTTGACCAAGCCTCTCCCGCTCCAATGAGTCCATGGGAAATCAAAGATTTAATCCCCTGGTCCTCTTTTCCAGGTGAAAAAACTTTACTATACTAGCTAAATAAAGCCCAGTTCACACATCTCCTTTGCGAGGTATCAGGTGATTAATTTGCGGCTTTTATTTGATCTGTCTGTTGTTTTATTCATTTATGTCATTTATAGCCCGCCTTTCTCTCCAGTAGGGATCCAAAGAGGCTTACATCATTCTTCTCCATCTTATCCTCACAACCACCATGTGAAGTTGAGGTTAGGCTGAATGTATGTGACTGGCCAAAGGTCACCCCAAGCTTTAGTGGCAGGGTGGGGATTCGAACCCGAGTCTCCTGGATCCTAGCCCAACATGCTAACAACTACACAACAATGGCATAGTAAAAAAAAGTTGCATCTCTACTTTTCAATAGTGTGACTCCCCCCCGCTCGCCCTTCTTTTGTTTGCTTTCCTCTCACACTTTTCTTCTATATGTTTTTTGTGGGCAGGAGGCGTTCTTCTTGTATCGACAGTTCTTATAAACCTCCTGTCAACAGTATGAAAAATGTGGGTGATATTGTAGAAATGTACAAAATCTCTTTCATACACAAAAAAACTGGTTTTAGTGGCCAAAATCAGTGGGTCTCACAATACCCAGAGCCTGTTTCAAACACCTAAAGCCTTGAGACACACTTTCCATGTGAGGTGGCAGGTTACTTTAGTTTAGTTGTATGTTTTTAAAAATATATTCCATAACTCATACCACTTCTGGGGGATGTTATCAGGTATTTTTGTGACCAGACAGAGGGCTTGGAATGGATGTCCCTAGGATACTGAACAAGGCATCCTCCGATCAGTGCTGTCTGT
The DNA here is from genome assembly GCF_029931775.1 of Euleptes europaea. Taxonomy (NCBI): domain Eukaryota; kingdom Metazoa; phylum Chordata; class Lepidosauria; order Squamata; family Sphaerodactylidae; genus Euleptes; species Euleptes europaea. The sequence goes on along the minus strand of NC_079330.1, from coordinate 31,616,490 downwards.
AAAAACTTGGGTGGTGTTTTTTTTTTTTAACCCCGGTGCATTTGCTCAGGTAAAAAATTACCCTAAGCACAAAAAGCAGTGATTTTTTCTTCTGGCATCACATCTAGTTTTATTTATTTCACTTAAAACATTGATTAGCTTCCTTTCTTCCTTGTAGAACTCAAGGCAGCTTACAATGCAAATGAAACAACAATGCTAAAAAACACACACACAGAGAAGACCACAATTTAAAATCTCACTTAGGACTGCCAATCAATAAAAACTAAATCAGTGAAATGCAGTACTAAATAAATCGGTCTTCAACTGCCTCCTGAAGACAGACACACATGAACACATGAAGCTGAACCAGACCCTTGGTCCATCAAAGTCAGTGTTGTCTACTCAGACTGGCAGCGGCTCTCCAGGGTCTCAGGCAGGGGTCTTTCATATCACCTACTTGCCTGGTCCCTTTAACTGGAGATGCCGGGGATTGAACCTGGGACCTTCTGCATGCCAAGCAGATGCTCTGCCACTGAGCCACAGCCCCAGGGGGACAGAGGCAAGTTGTTCCATAATTATGGGGACGCTACTGAAAAGGCCCTCCCGTGCCCACCAGGTGAAAGTTTTACACCTCACCGCATTTTCTGTTACAGAAAGAAAACTAAACAGCTACACTTTGGGGACCTTGTTGAATAACTTGCAGCTGACAATATCCTAAAAGGGAAATTTTCTAGAGCCACTTCTGTGTGCGTACTGCACAAAATAAGTGCAACCGGGAAGGAATTTCACCCAGAATGCTGGTGAACATTTAAAAAAAAAACTTGAACAAAAATCTTAATAATTACAGAATTTAAAAATATGGGGCTGTAACAACTAACCTGCGAAGTGCGACTGTTTGCAGGCGACAGAGAGCCAGCTTCCAACCAGCCGGGCAAAGGAGGCAACGACCAGAGAGACCCTCGTCAGGCCTACGTCATCTGGAGAGTCACTCGTCTGTTACACCGATGGGCTCACGCAGGACGCTTTCAAAATAGTGAGATGTTGTGTTAGTTTTACCATAACCAAAATAAAGAATACTCTTATGCTGTTGCAATAGGTCACGAAAAAAAGTTACAGCATATATTTTGAAGCAGTACAAACGGTTATTGAGACACGTACCAAATGGCCTCGATGAAAATGTAGATGGGGGCTTCATATATATGAATGCATACCTTTAAATGATTTTCTGTTGCAAATGTATATCAGGACCAGGTGAAAGCAATTGCATTTGACCAAGGTTTTGGCAAAGATGAAGCAGCGAAATATTACTGCCCTCAAGAATTAATACTATGAGTACAATTTGAACATTTTTCAGGGTGAGTTATAATTTGTATAATGATTATTGGTTTAGTATATTATGAGGTTGACAAACAACTTTTTTAACTGTTTTATTGATATAGGAGAATTGAAAAAGCTAAAACACCTCGGGAGTAATAGCGAAACGACTTTATTTAAGGCTGCCAAGTCGTCTTCTCTCCTTCACCACGTTTGCCTTTGGAAATTCTTCTTGCAAAAGGAAGAGATAAGAACTTCAAAACCGTCACATAAACTGTTTATTAACTCACCTGTGGCTCCAGTGAGGTGCCTCTGTAAAGAAAGAAAGAAGAATAACTTCATATTCACTTACAGACTTAAGAGTTGTTAAACAGACATTATACATTGTATGTTACGTGTGTGTATATGTGTGTGTACATGTTATATGTCTATATATATTTAATGTGTCTCAGTAACCGTTTGTACTGCTTAAAATATATGCTGTAACTTTTTTCATGTGTTAGTTTTACCGCCAGATTCCTGAGCACCTTGTCTTTTACAACGCAGGGAAAATGAGACTCCAGGGGCAGATGAATGACCAACACATTCCTTCATTTACAAAAGAAGCTGCTTTAGGTCTTTCGCTTTATTGAGGGACACAAGCAGGTTTGCATACTACCCAGTTGATCAAGAAAGTGCATCTGGGAGCCATTGGCCTCACAGCATTATAAATTGGGGGGGGGTGCACTCCTCTGGGCCCACCATATAGCGCCCCTTACGAATGCCCAAAGTGAGTTTAAGTGAGTTTCTACCTAAACGGGACCCAAAGCAGCTTGTCACATCTCCGCCTTATCCTCACAACAACCCTCTGAGGTAAGATAGGCTGAGAGACTGTGACGGGTACAAGGTCATGACGGGCTTCCAGGGCAAAGCTGGGATTTGAGCCCAATTGGCCCAGGTCCTAAGTCTATGCTCTAACCACTACGCAATGTAGCTTGGCCAGTTTTCTATGCTTATCAAAGTTTCTCTTCTAAAAATGCTATGCATGGTGTTGTTTGTCCCAAAGAAAGTCCTGAAGTATCATGAGCAGTGCAGAATCCCCAGCAAAAATCCAGAAGCATCTGAGACCCTGCCCCTTGAAAACGCTGCTTTGTAATTGGCTGTAGTGCTTACTGTGATAAACACATCACCACCACCACCCTGGTCCCCTCTCCCCCCTGGCAACTGGCCATTTTATAACCCAAGCTCTTTAAAGAGGACAGGGTGAGCGGGAGAAACCCAAGTGCCATTTTACAAGCCGTTTTACAACCCAAGTGCTGTTTTCTTTTTCTTCTGGCTGCCTTCTTCTCTGGCTGCCCTCTGCTGTTGTTGTTTTTGTTTCTCCTCCTATGATAATATATTGATATATCATTAAAAATATCAATACAAATGAAGGGAGAGGCAGCTGAGGTTAAGATCAGGTGATTGCTCGCCCCCCCTCCCCTGGGTAACTCATCACCCAAATGCGGGGGGGGGGGGTCCAATCTAGCCTCAGCTGCCTCTCTCTTCAATTTTATTTATATTTTTGATGATCTACTGATATACTATCATACCAGGAGGGGGGGGGAACGGCGGAGGGCGGCCAGAGAAGGAGGTGGCCACATGGCCAAGTCCTTCTCCGGTAGTCAGTCCATGAGTCAAAGTACCCATGCATAAAAGACCTACGTCTTTCCAGTTTTCCACATCCTGCATCAAAATATCTGTTTCTCAAGTGTGGCCCTCATCTGTGGATACCTAAATCTGTGGATTGGGGCCACACTTACCCAAAACAGATTTTTCTGTAAACTGGGGTGACCCCCCCCCACACACACACACAAGTTTGCAGAAAAATCTGAAATCTTTTTTTTTTTAAAGTTGGAGGTTAATTCCCCCAAAAGTAAAATAGTGTTTTCTGTGCAAGAACAGAGAGTGCTCTTTCTTACCTTGAGCATGGCAGTTGGCCCAGCGTTGGCTGTGGTGGAGCCTGGGACCTGAAGCAGCTGCCTCAGTGCCCGGGACCTGCAGCAGGCCCACCGCGAAAGCGGGTGGGGGGAGAGATGGGATTCCCCACCACGGGTCTCACGGGTCCATGCTTGTAATTATCTCAGTCTCTATCATGTTTCCTCTTGGTTGCATTTCTTTTTCTTTAAGTGCTTCTGAAGAGGATTTACTTAGGGTATTTCCAGCCCAACCAAGTCTGATGGTCCCCCCCTCACCACCACCAAAGTTCCTGGTTACAGATTGATCAGTTTATCAAAACCCTCATAAATTATCTTTGCCAGGATGAAAAAGCAAGTTCAACAATCACTCAAAGAAAACACATTTGCATTGATCCTATTTTAATAGCCACTGTTTCCAGCAGTGTGGAATAATGAAGCATTGTGTTCTATCTTACACAAACGAGTGGCAGTTTTTATTTTTTCCTCTTTGCTCCCCAGTGCAAGGAATATCTGAGGCCCTTCAAGAAGTGCCTGCGGAAGCTGAATCTGCCCAAGGATTTGCCCAAGGAGAAGAGGGTCAGTTGCACCAGAAAGAACTTGACCATCCTCGGAGACCACATTAACATGTTCCTTCAACACTATTGTAAGACGTGGGAACTCAAGCGCTGGAAGAAGTAAGGCATTCTCCACCATGGGGGCTGCTCTTGTGTGTCAACCTTCTGCAGCCTGACAAATATCTGCAAACTAGCCCATCACTGTGACATATTCTCCCCCTACAGAAACCTGACAATGGGGGGTGGGGAGCTGCCACCCAGAGTTGGGGAGAAGGGGAGGTTTGTCCGAACTGTCCCCAAGAATGTTGTGAACCTACTGGAACCTGCTGAGCTGTCCCATTGGAAATCAAGGCTGGTCGCTCCGCCTTTTTATCTGCATAGCCCCAGTCTAGATTCTTGTAGGACAGAATATCAGAAACTGACTTCAAGTATAGAGTTTCAAAAAGTGAGGACACATGAAGCTGCCTTATACTGAATCAGACCCTTGGTCCATCAAAATCAGTATTGTCTACTCAGACTGGCAGCAGCTGTCCAGGGTCTCAGGAAGGGGTCTTCCACATCACCTTCTTGCCTAGTCCCCTTAACTGGAGATGCCAGGGATTCAACCTGGGGCCTTCTGCATGCCAAGCAGATGCTCTACCACTGAGCCACAGCCCCTTTCCTCCTCCCCCAATGTCTCTGAGTGGTAGCACATTCTAAAGGTGTCTTAGTAGCAGTAGTAGTAGTAATAATAACAGTATGTCATCAAGTTGCAACCAATTTATGACGATCCCAGGATCCTGGGGTTTTCAAGGCAAGAGATGAGCAGATGTGGTTTGCCATTGGCTTCCTTTGCATAGCAACCCCAGTCTTCCTTGGTGGTCTCCCACCCAAGTACTGACTGTGGCAAACCCTGCTTAGCTCCCAAGCCCTGGCAAGTTCAGGCTAGGCTGAGTTATCAGGCTGCTGTGTTTGTGGTGTAAAGTGACATCAAATTGCAGCCAACTGTGATGGTGACTCCGTAGGATTTTCAAGGGAAGAGATGTTCAGAGGTGTTTTGCCATTGCCTTCCTCTCCATAGCAACTCTGGACTTCATTGGTGGTGTCATATCCAAATACTAACCAGGGCTGACCCTGCTTAGCTTCTGAGATCTGATGAGATCAAGCTAGAGTGAGCCATCCTGCTGAGGGTTTCTTTGTAATACCTACCTGCAAATACACAAGCAGAGCTTACTACAATGAGCAGGTCTCACAAACAGGCAGCACAACCACTAATCCTGCATCAGAAATCAATGGACTCAAGAATGTGCATCTCTGGCATTGTATATCCTGTAAAAAGAAGGAGCACTTTTGAGATTTTTTTCTGATAAATCAAGCCACGAAATAATTTTTAAATGAATTATCATCTGCCTTTTAATCAATAGCCAAATGATTATATTAGTACGAGGCCAGAATTGCAGTGCAGTGCCTCTCTGAGATACTGAAGGAAGCGTGAGGTAGTTTTCCAACCTAGTAGATAAGCACCACTGTTCATTGCTCAAAGGAAAAATAATTTTGGTTCTTTTTTCTATAGCTTATTGAAATTAAGACAGCATAATAGCTATGGAGTCATAATAACTAAAAAAAAAATAGCCAACAGACCCTTAACCCCCAGTGTCATTGACTAAACTTGGGTTGGATCTGATTCATCAAGCTAAGCTTTAGCGGATTTCACGCCTAATTAAAGCTGGCCGGCTGACTTGGAATCGGTGCCTTGCACAACTATGCAGGTCAAGGAGACGGGAACCACGTGGGACGAGCAGCAGCCTCAACCTTCCCCACGTAGATCAGCACACATCTGCTGCCATCTTCTCTCACTTGTAGGGTTGCCAACTCTGGGTGCAGAAATTCCTGGAGATTTGAAGGCAGAGCCTGGGGAGGGATGGGAGGGGTTCTCATTTAGGCATATAACACCATACAGCCCACCCTCCAAAGCAGCCATTTTCTCTAGGGGGAACTGATCCCTGTTGTCTGGAGGTCAATTTTAATTCTGGGAGATCTCCAGGTCCTCCCCACTTGGAGGCTGGCAACCCTACTCACTTGGGTGCTTTTGTCAGCCAGCTCTCAATATATTTACTTTCATTATCTGCCTCATAAAGACTCATTATTTCTTCATCTTAAACCCCAAAATTTCCTTTCAGTTCCCACCTTGGCAAGCGTTAAGGTTGCCAGCCTCCAGGTACTGTAAAATAATTTCACCTATGCTGCCTAATGTATGGTCACTATAATATAAAGCAGCACAAAAGCTCCAAAGCAACAGATATATTATCTACATAGCTTTAGTGTAATTGATAAAAATGTGAAATACAGAAAACAATGTATACACATAACACAAATATCGTATACAAGAAACATGCTACAAATCACACCAGGGGAAGTCCAACAAGTTCATATTCAAAGTCCTTAGAGACTTATAGTGCCAAACATAGGGTTGCCAACTGCCAGGTAGTAGCAGGAGATCTCCTGCTAATTCAACTGATCTCCAGCCGATAGCGATCAGATCACCTGGAGAAAAATGGTTACTTTGGCAATTGGACTCTATGGCATTGAAGTCCCTCCCCTCCCCAAACCCCACCCTCCTCAGGCTCTGCCCCAAAAATCCCCCGCCGGTGGCGAAGAGGGACCTGGCAACCCTAGGCCTGGAGATCTCCCAGAAATACAACTGATCTCCAGACTACAGAGATCGGTTCCATGGGAGAAAATGGATTCTTTGGAGGGTGGACTTAGGGTTTCCAGCTCCGGGTTGGGAAATACCTGGAGATTTTGGGGATGGAGCCTGAGGAGGGCGGGGTTTGGGGAGGGACATCAACGCCATACAGTCCACCTTCCAAAGCAGCCATTTTCTCCAGGTGAACTGATCTCTGTCGCCTGGAGATCAGTTGTAGTAGTGGGAGATCTCCAGCCACCACCAGGAGATTGGCAACCCTAGGTGCACTCTATGGGATTGTATCCCCCCCATCCCACCCTCCCCAGAGTTGGCAACCCTACCTGGTCTCCTTGAGAGGCAGGACTAACCCTGCAGATTCTCATTTGCCAAGGTCTGGAGGGCAGGAGCAGGCAAGGCCTGGAGCTGGAGGGCAGGGGCCCAAAGGATCTGGCAAAGCTCCCTTCCCGAAGAAAAGCAACCCTGGTTGTTCTTTACCCCCGGGTCTGGCACTTTCCTGGTAAAGGTCTTAATTGGGCCAGAATCCTGCAGAGACCGAGGTTCTACCGCAGCCGCAGGGGTTTCTAACCCAGCATTTAGGTTTGCCAGGTCCCTCTTTGCCACCGGCGGGAGGTTTTTGGGGCAGAGCCTGAGGAGGGTGGGGTTTGGGGAGGGGAGGGGCTTCAATGCCGTAGACTCCAATGGCCAAAGCGGCCATTTTCTCCCGGGGAACTGATCTCTATTGGCTGGAGGTCAGTTGTAATAGCAGGAGATCTCCAGCTAGTACCTGGAGGTTGGCAACCCTACCAGCATTACGCCTCCTCTCAGCTACCTCCGCATGAGCCCACTGCCTCTGCTGTGCCTGCTGGGTAGAGGCTAGCGTTGCCAACCTCCAGGTGGTGGCTGATCTCCAGGTGACCGAGATCAGTTCCCTTGGAGAAAATGGCCTTTTTGGAAGGTGGGCTCTATGGTATTAGACCCCACTGAAGTCCCTTCCCTCCCCAAACCCCAGCCTCCGCCCCCCAAATCTCCGGGTATTTCCTAATCCGGAGCTGGAAACCCTAATTATACCCCATTGATGTCCTTTCTTCACCAAACCCTGCCCACCTCAAGCTCCAACCCCCAAATCTCCAGAGATTTTCCAACCTGCAGCTGGCAACCCTAGGGTCATGGCAACCACCTATCCATAAACGCTCCTTTTACCTCTGGTTGACAACTAGGGAACCAGGAACCATCTTCCAGTGGGGCAAGATCTGGCCCCAAGGGTTGCTGGTTGCTGATTCATAGCATAATTGGACTACCCCCCTCCCTGCCCCATACAGAGTTGTAAGCTTTAAAACCACCCTTCCATTTTCAGGCAGGCAAAGCACAAATAGAACCAAAAAAAAGAGAAGCTCATCTTATCTGTCGGAGCAAATAATTATTTATTGTTTATAGCCAGAACGTTGATGGATCGGGAGGGAGGCATAGTGATTGCAATTTGGTCAGCCCTGCAAAAAGAAAATAAGAACATCCGTTATTCCAACAGAGTTTACCCTCTAAATAGGTCAGCAAAGGGGTTGAATGGGACGATTTACGAGGGCAGCGTGGCACTTGATAGCCTGTCGGTTCGATATCAGCCATTGTTCAATATCTTGTTAAGCAGGGATGAACTCTTCGGCATCATTATGGTCTTCCAGACATGACAGGTCTGCCATATTGCCCAGAAACAGGAGTTAATCAAAAGCCCGTTTGCATAATTGATTCCATCCGATCAATAGGGCAACCAGGAGGCTGGGTTTCCTGGACCTTGCAATAGTCCTCTGAGCTTTCCAGCAATGCACCGATACAACCAGGGAAGATCCTGAGGTTCACACCAAAGACTGGATCTCCCCTCAATTGTGCGTTGCTGAAGATTCTACTCTGTTGCAAGCTGTTTTAATTGCCTCTCTAACAGCCAGTCCTCCAATGATCTAAAAACCAAGACAGTGCTTGTTCTGTCGGCTAGAAATATATCGGAAATCATAATTTATTCCCCACCTTTCTTTCTTCGTGGAGTGTGAATTGGCAGACATGAAGGTCTCAGGAGACAGGACTGCCAAACTTCCAGTGGGACCTGGGGCTCCCTGAAATTAGAACTGATCTCCAAACTACAGAGGTCAGTTCTTTTGGAGGGAATGATGGTTTTGGGTACCAGGCTCTATGGCACCACATCCCCGCTGAATTCCCTCCCCAAACTCTGGCCTCCCAAAGCAGCTCCCCACCCCACCCCCAAGATCTCTAGCATTTTCCCAAGCCAGGGTTGGCAACCTTACCAGGAAGTGACCTTGGGCTAGACACAGTTCTCTCAGAACTCTCTCAGCCCCACCTACCTCACAGGGTGTCTGTTGTGGGGAGGGGAAGAAGTGATTGTAAGCACTTTGATTCTTCCTTAAGCGGTAGAGAAAGTCGGGATATAAAAACGTCCTCTTCCTCCACCTCCTCCTCAAACACTTCCAGACTGGCTTTCCCTCAGCAAGGATGCCATCTCGTATGCTTTCAGACAATGCCCTGGTGTGATTCTTTGGTATTGGTGAGTATATAGTTTCTGGGTTCAAAATATAGCTCCGTGTCTGCAGTGTCATATCTTCAAAATGGACATCGCAGGGCTGGATAAAGTACACAAGAGGGCAACCAAGATGATTAAGGAGTTGGAGCACCTTTCTGGAGATTGGTTGTAATTCTGGGGGAATTCCAGGTCCCCACATGGACATTAGAGTCCTGCGGCACAGAGTGGGAAGCTGCAGTACTGCAGTCAAAAGCTCTGCTCATGAGTTCGATCCCAACGGAAGTCAGTTTCAGGTAGCCGACTCAAGGTTGACTCAGCCTTCCATCCTTCCGAGGTTGGTAAAATGAGTGCCAGCTTGCTGGCGGTAAAGTGTAGACGACTGGGGAAGGCAATGGCAAACCATCCCGTAAACAGAGTCTGCCTAGTACATGTCAGGATGTGACGTCACCCCATGGGTCAGTAATGACCCAGTGCTTGCACAGGGTGGACTACCTTTACCTTTTTGCCTGGACATTGGCAAGCCTAGCCCTAGAACAACGGCCTTGGGATAAAGATGGTTTGAGCCCTCATATGGTGCTGGATAGCCGTAAGGTATGGAGTCTTGTCTACCCTCCCATTTTATGAAACAGTCATGTTTCCACCGTCTGCTTCTAGGATGCTGTGGAGGTTTGTTGCCCTTTTCTCAGCGCTCGATGAGAAGCAACTGTGCAAATTGTACCGGTACAGCAAGACCAACCAAGTATCCAAGTTCCTGGTAAGATTCTTTGCTAATGAGCTATGACCTAATGAGTGGTGGACTCTAATCTGGAGACCTGGGTTTGATTCTCCTTAAAAAAAGGTAGAGAAAATCGGCATATAAAAACCAACTCTTCTTCTTCTATATGGCAGGAAGATCTGCCAAGTATTGAGTGTGTGTGTCAGCATTATGGGATAGCCCCAGACAGCCTATAAAGATCCCAGCAAGACTCACTCTTCTCTGGTATTGCTCTGTAGTGCAGACGATCTGGGTTCTAGTCCCCCTACCCTACCAGATAGAGTGATTCCTCAGTGGAACCGGCTTCCTCGGGAGGTGGTGAGCTCTCCTTCCCTGGAGGTTTTGAAGCAAGGCTAGATGGCCATCTGTCAGCAATGCTGATTCTATGACCTTAGGCAGATCATGAGAGGGAGGGCATCTGGGCCATCTTCTGGGCATGGAGGAGGGGTCACTGGGGGTGTGGGGGGAGGTAGTTGTGAATTTCCTGCATTGGGCAGGGGGTTGGAATAGATGACCCTGGTGGTCTCTTCCAACTCTATGATTCTATTATTAGACCTCGCTTCCCCGCCCCCCCATCCAAAATGATTGTTGACATCAGGATCCCAAAAAGGAGGTCTTTGCCTTTCCCATCTCTCTAGGGTGAGAATCAACGCCCTGCCTCCTGTTTTCCATTGACGTGCACTTTCCTAGCAAGCTGCCAGGGAAACGACAGAGCATGGACTGTACAGGCTGTTGCAGCTTCCATAGTACTTCGTTCAGGTAGCCCCAATCCATCAAAACCTCTGTCTCACTGAGAGGGCAACATAAACATGCAATATTCTGAAAATGGTTGGCATGCATTTTATTTCTTATGAGGAATCTGTGGTTCTGCATGCCATAGCCCCTTGTACGTAGGGAAGTGTAGCTGTGTGTGGAAAGAGCTGAGAGCTACCACCACAAGCAGTAGTTGGCAACATACAGCTCAAAGGCAGAGATCGTCCCCTGTCCCGCTAAAGATAGCTGGTCCAGAAGGGCAATTCCTTGCCACAACCTTGAATTGTCTTCATGGAATCAGTCCAATTTATTTTAAAAGGCCCTTTTCCTCCCTTTGGTATAGCCAAGGCAGCTTTGAAAATGGTTATCAACAGCTATTGGCCAAGGAAGCTAAATGGAACTTCCATGTTCAAAGGAAGTATACCAGTTTTCCAGATGAGGGTAAGCATTGGCGCAGGTAATGGCAGTCACCTTCAGGCACTGTGAGTGCCCAGAGGCACTGGGACTGGCCAGTACTGGGAACTGTATACTGGGGTTCGGTATGCTCTAGCAAAGCAACTGCACTCTTAAGTTTGGCTCTTGTCCCATTCGCCAGTTGTATTTATTTATTTGTTTGTTTATTTTTTTAAATCATGTCTATGCCACCTTTCCACCCAATTCGTGGTCCCCAAGATGCAAACATTAAAAACATTTCAAACACTGAAAAACATTTTAAATGCAGATAAAATATTTAGAACAAATCAATAAAACATATAAACACATCGGCACAGTTGCAGACGGGCAGCTGTTTATTGACCTGTTTGGGGCTTCCAAACAAGTTTGCTTCAATATATTCCTTCCTCATATGTAGGGTTGCCAGCCCTGGGTTGGGAAATACCTGGAGACTTTGGGGGTGGAGCCTGGGAGGACAGGGTTTGGGAAGGGGAGGGACCTCAGCAGGGTATAATGCCATAGAGTCCACCCTCCAAACCAGCCATTTTCTCCAGGGAACTGATCATGGTCATCTGGAGATTAATTGTAATAGTGGGAGGTGCTACCCGAAAGGGGACAACCCTACTCAGCCCAATGACCCACAGCCCAATGGAGATCTATTCCCCTCCCACGATTGCTAGATTGTTAAAGCAATCACAAATCATATAGATCAAACCTGTATGCCAGGCACTCAAACCATACTGAAGCAGATCAATTGCTGTGATAAATGGCTATGTTTCTAGATCTTGTATTTCACTAAAAAAAACATTATCTTGCTTAACCAGCCTCTTCAAGCAATGACTCAACTTTGAATTGTGTTAGAATTCCTTTTTATTGTTAATGCTTCAATAGTATTAATGAAAAAGTAACTGAAGAGATTGGAAATTCTTTGCCAGGCATGCTTACATGCTGTCTGTCTGAGAATTCTCCCTGGCATGACACATTAATGGGTATGTAATTCTATTGTATTTTTACTGTATTTCAGATCTGTTATAATTTGTTAGAATCTGTTAGATTTTTTCATGTAATCTGACTTTCATATATTCCATATAAGTGTTTTTTACTTTTTCATTGTATTGAAGTATTAACAATAAAAAGGAATTCTAATACAATTCAAAGTTGTGTCATTACTTGAGGTGGCTGGTTAAGGAAGATAATGTATTTTCCAGTGATAGACAAAATCTAGAAACATAGCCACTTATCACAGTAATTGACCGCTTCAGTTTAATGTCAAACTCAACAGACCTGAAGATGAAGTTTGATCAACACAGCTGAACATTTGAAGCAGGACTCTTGAATACATTTGCTGCAATATTCTCAGCATCCCTCATCAATAGGCAGAACCAAAAGGATATTTGGCATGTTTCCCAACACTGCTGATTTTCTTTATGGCGGTCTTCGAGTTTTATTAAATCTATGGAGATGAGCAGGACAGTCAGGGTTGACAAGGTCTGCTATGACTGACAGGCGTCCTCCTTCCTGAGGCCTTGGAAATGGCCTGTTTCTCCCAATCCCATAAAAAAAAGCAGCAAAGGCGTTTCTAACCAACATGGGGAGCTAAATCAAGGTGGAAAGCTCCAAAGAACAAGAATGTTGCATTCGCACAACGCCCCTGCACAGAAAGCCAAAGATTTCTTCCTTTAAAGTGAAGTGCCTGGTTGTACCAATCCAATAATTGCACAGTCTGAGGAAGCAAATTGAACTCTTATGCAAAACAAGGATACTTGTTACTATCTCATGTGCTATATACATCACAACAACAAACAACGCATAGCTACAGGTGCTAGCGCTTGTAACCGGCTCAACCAGCAGTAACGGGATTTGAACCATTGGATTGGTCTACGCGTGATCAGCTGACCGCGACTGAGAACGATTTTGATTGTACTGCCTGATTCGTGGCGGATTTCAATACACCTGTAAAGACTTTGTGGACCTTACTGCTGATCGTAAGAATTATTCCCCGGGAGGTTTTATGTTCTGGAATGTTTGTAATATTAAGAAGAGAATTGTGAAGTTGTATAGAGTGTTAAAGCCTATTATTGTCATCACGTTCAGGCTATTTGCAGCTCAGAACTTTATTTAAAAGAGTGTTACGCATACATAACGTGCATATTGTAGTAGTATATAAGTAAAGTTGCATATGTTGAAACGATTAGTGGCTGTGTACTGAGATTATCTCCTTAGGGATTTACTAGCTATATATCAGTACACCTCCAGTTTATAGTACCTGGAGCTTGGCAACCTAACGGCAGATGTACCCAGTAGGTCCTACTGCCTGCAGCTCTGCCTAGTAAGCCAGGGTCCTTGCCTGCAAATAATTTGTATTTGGCTCTTTGTTACTGGCTAACTGCACAAGACCCTGGGAAAAGGAGGGATCAGTTTTTGTTTCCTCCTGGAAAATAACTTAGGAATGCATACCCCCACACACCATAGAAGTCCAGACATTGTTCATAGGCAGGGCTATGTGTGCTTCCATACTTCTGCCATGCGAGCCTGGGATTCAGTAAGCCGGCAGATTTAACTTGGCATTCTAAGAATTTCACATGACTTTCAAAAGGCAGGTTCCTAATCCCTATGGTTTGCAGAACTTCCAGCGTACAGGGCAGAGCTAGAGGATTCTCAGAAGTCAGAAAATCTAGAGTGAGACTTCCAGGTAAGGTTGCCAGTCTCCGGGTGGGGCCTGGAGATCTCCCAGAATCACAAGTCATCTCCAGAATACAGACATCAGTTCCCCTGGAGAAAAAGGCTGCTTTGGAGGATGGGGGCTCCATGGCATTATATGTTGCTTTGGCCCCTCCCCTCCTCAAACATCACTGTCCCCAGGCTCCATGCCCAAATCTCCAGGAATTTCCTAACCCAGAGGTGGCAACCCTCCTTCCAGGGATCATGCTTATGTAATACGCATCTTACCAAGATTTGGTGGGGATTGATCTATGAAGGAGGCAAATCCAAGGCTACTGTTATGAATGCCCCAAACAATGGCATTGCAGTTGCACAAATTCCTTATGAACACAGCACACCGTTAATGAAGTCATATCAGATTTTAAAATAGGGGCTTCTAAAACCAGTGGCAGATCTACTATGAAACTAATGAAGCTTAAGCTTCAGGGCCCCTAATCCCGGAGGGTTTGGGGAGGGACTCCGATGGGGTATGATGCCATAGGCCTTGCCTGCGTGGCTGTTTCCCTCGCCGTCACCCCTCCAACGACTTTGGGTCTTTGCTTTTATTATGCATGCCGTTTCTGACCGTCAGAGGTTGCCTCCCTCTCCCCCTGCATTTCCGCACGTTTTACCTGGGTTTTAAGGAACCACTTTTATCACGCATTTGAAAATGCAGGGAAACGCGGGGGAGAGCGAGGCGACCTCTGGCGTTCAGAAACGGCATGCACAGTCAAAACAAAGACCGGAAGTCATTGGAGGGGTGACCGCGAGGGAAACAGCCATGCATAAAACGCTATACAGTCTACCTTCCAAAGCAGCCATTTTCTCCAGGGGAACTGATCTCTGTCACCTGGAGATCAGTTGTAATCCCAGAAGATCTCCAGCCACTGCCTGGAGGTACAGGATTTGCAGCCGCGGCCTCATCAGGCCTCTGCTGCCTGCAGAATGTCTCTCCTCTATGCCGTGAGCATGCCTGGGTTGAGGCAAATTACTACCACATAGCTCAGGTTTACATTGGATCATTAACTTTCATCTGAAAATCAGAAAGAACACAAACATCTGTATACCCAAGAATGCTGTCAAGGCAGTTGAGTACCTCTGCTTTAATTCTTTCTAAAGAGGGGGGTTCTTAGAGAGAGTCAGGCCCACATGAAATCCTGCCCTGTTCGTACATCTGAATTAATGTTTGTTTTATAAAATTGCTTTTACATTCTTGTCACCCACCTTGGGTTTGGAGATGCTCACAAGAAAGGCCGGCACGCAAATGTTTTAAATAAAGGCAAGGGAAAACTCTTAGCATTAAGCCCTGTATCATACAGAGGGAACAGTTCTCCGTATATGAACCCACAAAGTAGCCGTATACTGAATCAGACCATCAGTCCATCAAGGTAACTATGGTCTACTCCAGGGGTGCCCAAACTTGTCCAGTTTGCGGTCACCTTTGGGATTTGGACACAGTGTGGTAGGTGCAGCCAGGAAGCGGCTGCCACAGAAGGCAGAGCCAGGCCTAAAATGGTCATGCAATGAAGATCCTTGTGCTGTGATGGCAACTGTCCCCATAAGGATGTTTTTAAAAATCGACACAGCCAATCAAATCCCCAAAGGTCAATCAGAAGCCCCACTTTCTAAAACTACTTGGCAGGTGCCAGGTAGGGTTGCCAGGTGGGTGGTTTCGGCAGGCGATTGTACGCCAATCTGTCCGCCAGGCGTCCCTGACAGTGGGGAGAGGGAAAGAGGGAGCGGCTCCGCCCAGGGCAAGCTGGTGGGGCGCGGCAACACCTGCTTCCCCACTGTCGGAGCAGGAGGAGCGCCTGCGGCTTCCCAGGGAGCGCCTTCCACCAACTCGCCCGGTGCCGCTCACCAGCTGGGTGGTGGGTGGGCCCGGACGTTATTGCGCCTTCCCCAGCAAGCACAAGGGAAGCCGGAGGGAGGGAGGCCAATGACAGGCCCTCCCAGGGCAGAGCCAAGGGCTGGGAGGGGGTGGAGCTGCGAGGAAAAGGGGATTTAAGCCCACGGGAGCTGAGGCCGAGGAGGATTGATGTGAGGTCCAGCGTGGACTTGCTGTGTCAAATGGGCGCAACCCTGGCAACGTCAGGAGGGGGAAACAGCTCTGGTTCTCCTTCTGAATGGTCTGAGGTTGAGGAGGCTATACCTCAGGACGACTCAGGTGGAACCGCCAGCTGGGGGTCAGGGCTTCACACAGGGCCTCAGGCCAAAGTAGTATCCTTTTATGTTTCAGCCTTTTTTTAGAACAAATGCAGCTTTGAAATAAATGTTTTGTAGTATGTGCAAATTTTAATATCACCTACAACCTCATCCTTTTAGCTGGAGAAGCCAGGATTTGAACAGCAGACCTTCTGCGTGCCAAGCAGGTGCTCTGCCATTGAACCGCAGCCCTGTGTACTTAATTACTTCAGATACAAGTCTTTTGAGGTCAAAGAAACCATGGGTAAAGATGAACGGGGGCGATGCCCAGTGGGCAGACCAAGAGAAGAACCACCGAACTTCCAACTGGCTCTGCAGCTTTCTTATAAAATCTAGAGTCTAAAAAGCCCTCTCAGCAAGTGACTGACCAGCCCGGTGCATGGATTTCATTTCAGAAGGCTTACCATCTCGTGGAAAACCCGGATTTAGGCGCTCTGCCTGAAAACAGCCACCTTCTGAAGCTGCGTGACTCCTGGGGTCTCTACGGGGGTGTGAAGAGGCAGGAGAAACTGACCCAGGTGTGCCCACAGGCACCAGGTGGTGACCTACCTGCAGGCAAGAGCATTAAGAAAAGGTAAGTCGAGGAGAGGGGATTGGCTACTCTGATCAGGACTTGGGGGATGAGCTAGAGAAGGAGTGTTGAACTCATTTGTTACGAGGGCTGGATACGACATAAATGTCACTTGGCCATGCCGGGCCATGCCTCGCTAGCCCAGATTGGGACTGGGTGTGTGTGGCTGCTTCAGCTGGTTTGCGGGCAGGATAAGACCTGTCAAGGGGCCGGATCCAGCCCGCAGGCCGTATGTTTGATACCCCTGAGCTAGAGAGTGAGACAGGACTGAGGCCAGCCTGCCTCAATGCGATTTCTTTATTTGACACTTTGAACCTGCTTTTCCCCATTCAGTGAGGAGGCAAAACAGTTTGCAGTGTCAAAAATGACAACAGAAAACCACCAAATGCTACAAACATTTGAACCCGGGATATTTAACAGCCAATCTACCTGCCCTCAGCAGATGAATCCGTCCGGGGTGTGGGTGGGGGTAAGAGCAGGTGATAAGAGCTTTGCCCTTGATGATAAGTCTTGCCTCTTTTCTTCCTGTGACTCCTGTGATGGGCTTGCGGCTCTGACTAGGGTTAGAATAATAGAATCATAGAGTTGGATGGGACCACCAGGGTCATCAAGTCCAACCCCCTGCACAATGCAGGAAATTCACAACTACCTCCCCCCTCCACACCCCTACTGACCAGAAGATGGCCAAGATGCCCTCCCTCTCATCATCTGCCTAAGGTCACAGAATCAGCATTGCTGACAGATGGCCATCTAACCTCTTCTTAAAAACCTCCAGGAAAGGAGAGCTTACCACCTCCCGAGGAAGCCTGTTCCACTGAGGAACCGCTGTTAGAAAATTCTTCCTAATGTCTAGACGGAAACTCTTTTGATTTAATTTCAACCTGTTGTTTCTGGTACGACCCTCTGGGGCAACAGAAAACAACTCAGCACCCTCCTCTATATGACAGCCCCTCAAATACTTGAACATGGTTATCATATCCCCTCTCAGTCTTCTCCTCTTCAGGCTAAACATACCCAGCTCCTTCAACCTTTCCTCATAGGACTTGGTCTCCAGACCCCTCACCATCTTTGTTGCCCTCCTCTGGACACGTTCCAGCTTGTCTACATCTTTCTTAAATTGCAGCGCCCAAAACTGAACACAGTACTCTAGGTGAGGTCTAACCAGAGCAGAGTAAAGCGATACCATCACTTCGCATGATCTGGACACTATACTTCTGTTGATGCAGCCCAAGACCGCATTTGCCTTTTTAGCTACCGCATCACACTGCTGACTCATGTTCAGTGTTTGGTCTACTAAGACCCCAAGATTCTTTTCACACACACTACTGCTCAGACAAGTCTCCCTCATCCTATAATTATGTATTTGATTTTTCCTACCTAAATGCAGAACTTTATTTGTCTTTGTTGAAGTGCATTTTATTAGTTCTAGCCCACTTCTCCAGCCTGTCAAGATCATCCTGCATCTTGGCTGTCTTCTACTGTATTTGCTACCCCTCCCAATTTAGTATCATCTGCAAATTTAATAAGCATCCCCTCTATTCCTTCATTCAAATCATTTATAAAGATGTTGAACAACACAGGGCCCAGAACTCCACTAGTCACTTCTCTCCAAGTGGATGAGGAACCATTAACAAGCACTCTTTGGGTACGATCTGTCAACCAGTTGCTGATCCACCTAACAGTAATAGGATCTAAACCACATTTTCCCAATTTGTCAACTAGAATACTATGTGGAACCTTATCAAAAGCCTTACTGAAATCTAGATAAACTATGTCTACAGCATTCCCCTGATCCAGCAAGGTAGTAACTTTCTCAAAAAAGGAGATAAGATTAGTCTGACATGACTTATTCTTGAGAAACCCGTGCTGGCTCTTAGTGATCAGATCCATCCTTTCTAAATGCTCAAGGACTGATTGTTTGATGATTTGTTTGAAAACTTTCCCTGGTATAGAAGTCAAGTTGATGGGTCGGTAGTTACCCAGATCCTCCTTTTTCCCCTTCTTGAAGATGGGGACAACATTTGCCTGCCTCCAATCTTCTGGCACCTCACCTGTTTGCCAAGACTTTTCAAAAATAATGGACAGAGGTTCCGAAATTACATCTGCAAGTTCTTTGAGTACCCTTGGGTGCAATTCATCTGGCCCAGAGGATTTTGTTTCATTTAAAGAAACCAGGTGTTTGTGCACTACCCCAATGCCAATTCTAGGCTGCAAATCCCTTCCCTCATCACATGTTCTGTTTATGCCATGTTGAGCACCACTTTCCTCACGAGAAAAGTAGGAATTGAGGAGTTCTGCCCTCTCTTCATCTCCCATTACAATTTCACTTTCCGGTCCATTTAGCGTCTCTCGCTAGCCTAAGTTCATACTGAGCTTTAGCTTTCCTAACACTCTCCCTACAAGCACTAGTTATTTATTTGTATTCCTCTTTGGTTATAAGGCCCTCCTTCCACTTCCTAAATGAGTCTTTTTTATTTCTCAACTCTTTAAAAAGCTGTTTATGGAGCCACCCTGGCCTCTTTAGGCTCCTCCCATTTTTCCTTTGCCAGGTCCCTCTTTGGTGGGTTTTTCTGGGCAGAGCCTGAGGAGGGCGGAGTTTGGGGAAGGGAGGGACTTCAATGCCAAAAAGTCCAATTGCCAAAGCGGCCATTTTCTCCAGGTGAGCTGATCTGTATCAGCTGGAGATCAGTTATAATAGCAGGATATCTCCAGCTAGTACCTGGCGGTTGGCAACCCTACCTCTGCCATTACGTGGGCATTAAAACGGTGGGTTCTAGGTCTGGGAAAGTTGAAAAACAATATGGTATCCTGTATCCAAGAAGCCTCCCATTCCAGAGTTCAGTTTGCCTTACATTACTCAGACCCATGGGAGTAGAGCTCCTCTCTTTCTCTGCTGTGTACAAGGGATGGATAGAACTTGGTAGGGCCTGAAGTTCTCCCAGAATGACAACTGATCTCCAGACTGCAGAGATCAGTTCCCCAGGAGGAAATGGCCAATTCAGAGGATGGACTACATGGAATTATATGGCTGCTGAACTCCATCCCCTCCCCAAACACCATCCCCCAAACATAGGGTTGCCAACCTCCAGGTACTAAAATCTCCTGCTATTACAACTGAATTCCAGCCGATAGACATCAGTTAACCTGGAGAAAATGGCTCCTTTGGCAATTGGACTCTATGGCATTGAAGTCCCTCCCCTCCCCCAAACCCCCCCTCCTCCAGGTATTTCCCAACCCAGACCTGGCAACCCTACCCAACCCCCCAGGAATTTCCCAAGCTGGGGTTGGCAATCCTACCTCATAGGGGTTTTATTTCTCCAGGCCCTGTAAGACTTCTCTGACCGGGAAGAAGAAAAGCGTTGACAGACACAGGTTCATCAAAAAGCCCCACGATGGTCAAGCTTCTAGCATTGCCAGAAGTGATGCGGGGGAGTTTTCTTCGCCGCCAGAAGCAGCTCTTTGAGGATGGACCAGGATTTGTAACAGAACATCAAAAATATTCCTTGCCAAACTGAGAATTTGAAGCTTTGCTAAAGTTTGCTAACTGCATCTCAACACACAATTGAAGCAACCACCCCTAAACCCAGCCCTATGCTTCATTCTTGGCATTTATTAAACCTGTCGTCTTGTACGGTTTTGACTTTGTGCTTGGGAGGAGAATCTTGTTTGTAAAAGCCAAGAGGTGAAATTATCTTGGAATGAGCCAGAATATTTTGGTAACTTCCCCTTAACATCGTTAAGGGCCGTGTAAGAAACAGGGCATAGCAAAGGTTTAGGGGAGAGATCAAATGCATTTTCCCTCTGCTCCCCCATACAGATGGTTTATACAAATAGTACAAACATCTGGAACAGCCTCCCAAAAGGCTAGGGAAAGGATCGGTGGAAGAGTCTCTGTTTTGTATGCGGAAGGTCACAGGTTTGGTATCTCCAATTGGAAAAAAAAATCAGGTAGCAGGTGATGTGAAAGAGCTCTTTCCTAAAAAGGAGGAGGAGTAGTAGTTGGTTTTTATATGCTGACTTTCTCTACCACTTAAGGAAGAATCAAACTGGCTTACAATCACCTTCCCTTCCCCTCCCCACAACAGACACCCTGTGAGGTCGGTGGGGCTGAGACAGCTCTAAGAGAGCTGTGACTAGCCCAAGGTCACCCAGCTGGCTTCGTGTGGAGGAGTAGGGAAACAAATCTGGTTGACCAGATTAGCCTCCACCGCTCATGTGGAGGAAGTGGAGAATCAAATTTGGTCCTCCAGATCAGAGTCCACCGCTCCAAACCACCGCTCTTAACCCCTACACCACTCTGGCTGCAGCCAGTCAGAGGAGACAATACTGACCTTGATGGACCAATGGTCCGACTCAGATTCATTGGTTCAGGGCCAGATAGATTTGACTGGACGCTGTGAACTGCTCAAGACTCTCTTGAGCCTGAACTAAAATAATGTAGCAGTGACCTCTAGTGTCCATTTCTGTTCTCTTCCTGGGCTCTGGGAGTCTCCTGTGAAAAGCAAAGCCTATCTCAGCAGAGGGGCTTGTGACTCATCTGTGTTCACCTGTCCATTAGGACAGTCCACCTCCCCCATCTTTCCTCCAAGGAGCTGAGGGTGGTGTTTGTGCTTCGCCTTGCCTCAAAACAAACTTGTGAGGTAGATGAGGCTAAAAGAGAGTTATTGGCCTAACATTACCCAGCAAGCTTCCATGGAAGAATGTGGATTTGAACTCAGGCCTTCTGGATCTTAGTGTAGCATTTTAACAACTAGACCACAGTGGCTGTAGTTCAGTGATAAAGCACACCCTTTTTATACTCAGGGTCCCTAAATTCAGTCCCTGTCACCTCCAGATTAAAAATAAAATCTGAGCTCAAGAACATGAGTACCGGTCCACTAGTGTATAACTGAACATCCCTTTTTGCTCCACATAGGCCAGCCAGATGCCTTAGGGTTTTCAAGGCAAGAGATGTTCAGAGATGGTTTGCCATTGCCTGCCTCTGCACGGGCTGAGAGAGTTCTGAGAAAACTGTGACTGGCCCAAGGTCACCCAGCAGGCTTCATTGAGTGGAGAATCAAACCCAGTTCTCCAGATTAGAGTCTTTTGCTCTTAACCACCATATCATGCTGGCTCTCTCCAGTTCTCATAGCAGAAGTTAAATTTCTAATCTCTCAAATGAAATCTGGTAAGGCACCAGAATCTGATCTGGTGCCTACAGGGTTATTTAAAGGAAATGCTGACTGGCGGGCCAAGATTTTGGCACCTATTTTTACTCAATGAGACAGGTATCATGCCTCCCTCTTGGTGACATGCAATAACATCCCTTGGTGACATGCAATAACTACAGAAAAGGTGATCCAAACAGATCCATGTAACTATTGTCCAATAAGTCTGCTGTTAGCTGCGGGAAAGTCATATGCTTCCCTGCTTCATAAGAAATTATTATCATGGATAGAGACGAAGTTATTTTGGGATGAGAGAAAGCTAGATTCTGTAGAGGCATTAGTACAGTTGATCACCACATTCCTCAGTTTCTTGTGGATAAATATACCAGCTCAAAGGATGGCATGTTGACTTTGGCCTTTATGCGCCTTAGAGCTGCCTTTGATTCAGTGCCTAGGCAGAGATTATGGGATAAACTAAAGAAATTGTCTACTGACACGCATCTCCTAAGTTTGATTCAACAATTAGATGATCGGCCTACAGCTCAAGTAAGATATGGTCTATTTGGTGAACTGACTAGAACTATTGTATTGGGCAAAGGAGTGAAGCGTGGATGTATCCTCGTTCCTCTGTTATTTAATTTGTATATCCTTACCTTTCCTTTTATCCCTTAGAAGCTCCTTGATCAATTGATCTTGAGCAGCATATATCTATGTTGGGGGGATATAAAGACTGAAACAAATCTTGCCACTGACAATGTAGCCTTGGGGTCCCTATCCAAAGATCTTTTCAAACCAATTCTTGTGCGGGACAGGAGAACTGCATCGTCAGCATAGAGCAGAATTGGGTTGGGATGACTTGCAAGCTTTGGGTGGTGGCAAAACTCAGAAATTGGTTGCCATATCATTCAGGTATGGATTAAACAAGAGAGGAGCAAGGAGGCAACCTTGTCTAACTCCCTTGACCAGTTCAAAGGGCTCAGTTAGTTCTCCTTGGTTGCCACAGCGAACCTGAGCTGTGAGGTCAGTATGAAATTGCTGAATAAGCCATAATAACCTCCTATCCATAGTAGAATTTGATAGTTTCAACCATAGCCTCTCCCTCGGGATGGTATCAAAAGCCCCCTTAAGATCCATAAAAACCGTATAAAGGGTGCCATTTCGGGGGGAGGAATATTTCTTGGCTAGATGGGAGAGCACTAAACAGTGGTCCGTGACAGACCAACCCCTTCTAAAGCCAATCTGTTCCCAGCCAAGGATGTCATTACTCTCAACCCAGTCCAACAGCCTCTTTAATAAGTAGGAGGAATACAATTTGCCTAAGCAAGACAAAAGGCTGATTGGATGATAACAGCTTGGGTCAGAGCGCTGACCCTTTTTAAAGATTGGGATGATAATAGTATGTCTCCAAGATTTTGGAATGGCTCCTGATGCATTAATTTGTGTAAATACAGGAGCAAGAATGTTGGCCCACCATTTACTGTTGACTTTAAAAAGTTCGTAGGGAATTAGATCAGGACCTGGGGCTTTGCCTGAGCATAAGCGATCAGTGAGCGGTTTAATTTCATTAGGAGACACATCTGGCCAGGAATTCAACAAAATAGAAGGTGCTACAGGTATAAGTCCCTGGTTTTCCACAGAGTAGGAGAAGAGGCTCTTGAAGTAAGCTACCCAGACCGATGGCGACATGCGGGGACTCTGGCATAGCCATTACTTAAAGAATTCACAGTCCGCCAAAAGGTTGAATTATCATTGTTGTTTATAGCTGTAATCAAGCTCCTCCAATTTTTATATAGGGCCTCTTTTTTCCTCCAGTTTACCAAGTCCTTGTAGTTCTTTTTAATGGTTAACAATTCCTACAATACTGAAATAGTATTGTTCCTTCTGAATTCTCTATGTTTCCTGGTTATTGCTCATTTGAGTAGTCTACACTTGCGGTTAAACCAAGAATTTTGTTTGTATAAAGCATGCAAGCTTGAGGTGGTTTCTTTAGTAAATAAAGGTTTAAATAAATCAATTAATCTGAAAAAAACATTTAAGACAGTGGCTGCAGACTCTTGCTTAAGGAGGGCAGCTTTCAACGAAGTCACCTCCAAAAGCTGCATTTTGCCACGCGCCAAGGAATCAAGCTCAGGGCTCCAGTAAACATGAGCTAGGGCTTTTTGGGATTGGTGCAATATTTGATGGTAAGACGGTATTAAGTGTTGAACACATAATTGGTTGATCGAAAGAGAGATAGGGAGATGGTCACTACCCATGTAATCGCAGACTTCCATATTACTGATTAGATGTAAGAGATCTAATGAAACCAGAAAATAATCAATAACACTGGCACCATTTTGGCTAAAAAAAGTAAAATCTCCATTAGGGTCGATCCGCGATCGCCCATTTACTATTATTAGGTTCCTCTGAATAACGAATTGGGCCAGACTTAAGCCGCAAGAATTAATTACCGAGTCCCTGGAAGTTCTAGTATACCATAGGGAACTCAGGAAAGATTCATCGAAATTCCCTATAAGATTTTGGAAGAGAGTATTATCATCCGGCCCTATTCGAAGATCTAAACTCCTATATTTCCAGAGATGAATCCATGTGCCTCATCTAGCTCATGTTAAATTCCCATGTCTTTCGTATGCAGATGATACAGTTCTTCTCTCAAGATCCGTGGTTGGCCTACATAAACTTATAGCCTCTTTTTCAGAGCATTGCTCCAAAGAGAGCCTAACTATTAACGTTTTTAAGCCAAAAGTCCTTCTCTTTAGCAAAACCCCCCCGATGAGTATAAGTGGACTGTAGCAGGTCAGTTTATAGAGCAAGTAGAGCAATTTAAGTATTTAGAAGCTAGATTTCAAGTGTATCTTTGAGATTTTCTTATTCCTCTCAGGGACAATATGTTCCGGCAACAGTTAAAGCATTTAATGTTAAAGGTTCTGGCCAGGTTGACAAGCCTTTTTTTTCCCCCCTACTGAGGGGACGCACACAACTTCCTAAGATTTTTGGGGTCTAGGTTTGTTTTGAACTAGAAACCTTCCCCTCAGTTTTCACGTGTTCTAAAGGTACCAATTGTATAGGCTTTGGGTTCGCTGCCCTGAGGTACGTTTCGTGGTGCACAAGGGGAAGATGGAGACCACTGAGGCAGGATTAGCGCATCAACAACTAAGAAGATGTATTTATTGACAGGTTGGTTCAAAAGGAACAGATCAGCAGCACAGGTCTCCAGGGAGGCAAGGGAGAAACCGGGCTGAGGCACACACATTTCAACTTGTTCTGGCTTCAGAGAGCAGTTAGAAGAAGTGTCTTTGATGCTTTCAGGCACAAACTGGCTTTTGCTGACTAGCCACTAGGTTGGATCCTCTCTCACACTCAGGAATCAACTCACACCAGCCTGCTCTTTTCCCCAAGAGCCAGACTCAATGGTACCAGGTCTGCTCATCCCCAGAGACGGGCCTCACAATCCCGGGTACTCTGTCCTCTCCCAGAGGTAGAGTTCAACCACTCTGCCACATCACCAGGCAGAGACACCCTTCTTCGCTCCATCTCCATCCTGAGCCAGACCTGAGCGGTTCCTGCTCTCTCCCCGAGGCAGATCTTCACTCTCCTCCTCCTGTTTTCCACCTACATTCCTCAAAGAGCAGCAATCCTGTGGGCTCATCTTAGTGGCTCTTTTCCTCTTCAGGGGCAGGACAGCTTCCTGTCCATCATACCAGTTTTTGTATGCTGTAGGGGTGTAGATTAGTGTGGTAATAGATAATATTGATGGACTGTTACCAAGATTTTTACACAATATCCTGGGAACTCGGAGATCTGTGGCAGGAATAACTCTGAGAGCCAAGATTGGGGAGATGTCTTTTGAAGCAAAGACTTGGTGGAGTTTAATGTGAAAATGCGGATATTGAAATCAAATTTAGAATCAAGTCTTCTTGGATTAGTTATTATGCTGGATTACCATACAAGTGATTGGGACACAGATTTGGCATTCAAATTATTATGTTTGGGCATCACCAATGATATGATAGAAACTATGAGTAGCTGTGAATCGAGTCAGTCAATTAAAATACGTTTGAGGGATCGTGATTATGAGAGTATGCTGGTTACAGCTCACAGAATATGCTCATCCTTTTCTGTTAGTATTCTTCCCGACAAAAATGCCAAACTCCATTTGAATTATCTCTTCCAAATACAGGGTGGCATTTATGCTTGCACGTTTGAACACTTTGCCATTGGTGGTATTGTTAGGAAGGTTTAATGGTATTCCGTACTTTAATAGATTTTGTGGATGTGGTACTAACCACATTGACTGTATAGATCATATTCTTTTGGACTGCCCTGAATTTTAAGATTTGAGAGCTGAATTGATTTTTCCTTTGCTTAGGCAGGACTCTCTCTCTCTAGAAGCTAAGTCTTCTTGGGTACTAAGATGAAGACGAACAAAAGTGTTGCTAAATTTTTGATGGCTGTAGTAAAATCATGTTGTAACTCAGGTAGTAAACCTCAGGCTTCCTTTTTAGTGTGCAATGGCTCACTGCTTATGACTTTTATCATGAAAACAGTAATTAAGAAGAACCTTGCTTCATGTGAATTGCTTGCATGAAATTATAAGATGCTGCCTCAGATAAACAAACAGTCCAAGGAGTACATTAACACGTCCCTCTCTCATTTCATCTTCACACACAACCCCATGAAGGCAAAGAAAAGAAGCAATGGGCGTACGACCACCCAGCAAGTTTAATGAGTTGTGGGTAGATTTGAACCCAGGTCTCTCAACACACTGGCCTTTGTACTGCTGACAGACTCAGCTTCATACTCCCCGGCCCTTCAATTCCTCTAACCTCAATCTAGCCTTAATTCCATCTGGCCCCCCCATCTCCACTATGGAACTCCAAGATTTGTTGGTAAATGGGTCCCTTGTACAGTGCATGATGAAGTCAGAAAGTCCAAAAAGCCACAATGGATCCCACATACCATTTGCTACGGACCAACCATCCTGAGTCACAAACAAACACCCCCCCGCC
This sequence comes from Euleptes europaea, assembly GCF_029931775.1. Taxonomy (NCBI): domain Eukaryota; kingdom Metazoa; phylum Chordata; class Lepidosauria; order Squamata; family Sphaerodactylidae; genus Euleptes; species Euleptes europaea. The sequence goes on along the minus strand of NC_079330.1, from coordinate 31,589,946 downwards.
AACGCAGGAACACTATATTTATTAGGTCAATAATTCATTTTAGCAATACAATTACAGAATATCACAATGTCAGTTACAAACATACTCAGTATGGTTTTTGATGGTTACAAAGAATAAAATCGGGCACTGCAGTCCATTGTGATGTCAGATATACAAAAATAATAATGGTGGACACGAAAAGGAGGATGACGGCCGAGAGTGATCAAGATTACCTTCATATAAATAACTGTGGCACTAAACGAGAAGGGGATTCAGATTTAGAGACGCTGGGCAGGTGTGCTTGTTCTACTTTCAGCCGTTGGCTTCCAGCACTCTTGCTGATGTGGTTTTTTAAATATATATATTAATCCCCTATTAGTTTCCATACAGAGTTAAAAAAAAATAGTAGTGAACCAGTAATATTTGATAAAATGTAAAATTCATTCACCTCCGAGAAATAGCTCTACAAGTTTTTTTCTTGTTTTAAATTACCATGGCAACAGAACTTCCTATAAAAGGAATATACATACAAAGGAAAGCCCCCCCCCCATTTTTTTTTAAAGTTACACGCATGGTACCTGCGAAGTTAGTGATCCAACACTGGAAGAAAAAAAAACTTGTGCGCCACAAACCAAGTTTCTAGATATCTATATATATTTTATATAGTATATATATTTTCCCATCTTAAAATCTTTTTAATGTCTTGAAACAAAAAAAATGTGCACTTTGAAAACAATTTACTAAGGCCTCTCATGCTAGAAGTTAACCTAGGATTGCAATGAACCTTTTTGCTATCAAGAATGCTAGAATGCGCACTGCGATATACCCAACAGAAAGAGACACCCATTTGCACTGCCTCAAACATTCCTGAGTTTGGGAAGGGGGACACAAAAGCATTACCGACCTCACAGACGTTCTCCCCCAACATAGGTTTTCCTCTTCCCTTCCTACCTCACCACAACAAAAATCCTACACACTCAGCAAAGAAACTCCCAAAAGGCCAAGAGGTGAAATGTGCAACAAGCCAACAGTGTCAAAGACACAAAACCAAATGAACTCTAAAAAGCAAGCGTCCACAAAGAGCACGAATGTTCTGAATCACAATTAATAGCACTTGAGCGCTCAGACTGATGTGATGGGGGAAGGGGTGCTACCAAAAAAAGGGAGAAAAAGGTGCCCCAGGTATCCAACCCAAGTTTTCCCCTTCCAGATATGCCCATCTGATAAATTCCAACACAAAAATGGCACCAGAATGGAGGCTCAAGGCTGTTCTTTGAAGAGCAGCATCGCGAGATGGATTGATGGTTGGATGCCATGTTTTCTTGCCACCACGGCAGAAGAACTGGCTCCCCCTCACGCATGAAGTCAAGCGGCACCTCTACAGCCAGGCCAAGGTGGGCCAGAACACATGGCCGAGCCCATTTCCTACCGGTATTTCTCTTTCCAAAAGGAAAAAAGGACCTTGTACAAAATACAGTGTTGTATATGTAAGCATTTACACAGTCAACGAGGATAAGGAAACATTGATTCACAAGATACTTTTGTTATCTCCGTCCATGCCAATCTGTTACCGCTTGCTTCACCAAACAGCTTTGAGGCACGATGCGTTAAAGTCTGCCAACGAGTGGAAAAGGAAGAGAAACTACAAGAGACCCGCTCTCCATTTCCCGTAACATGATTAAAAGGTTATCAGACCAAAACCCCTAACCGTGTTAAGGGGCTGTGGGGGTGGGAAGGCAAAAAAAAATTTAAGCAATTTTATAAGCCCCACTACCTTCAGTGGAAGAGACCTGAGGACAAGTTTAACTCTCTCCTCGAAATCAGCAGAACTTCAAAAACACTTTTAAACCTCTCCCACTTCAAACTTAATGGGACTTGTAAGTACTTTGGTTTGGATGAATTGTGCCCACTGCTTATAAAGGAAGGCAGGGTTTGTGCATCAGGTAGGGTCAGTTTTTCACCTACTTAGGACTCAGTCCCACATGGATATCACCCAACGTGAGATGCAGCAACTCTTGTGGGCCAACTGGATATACATTAGTAGCATCCAGAGTTCATTTGGGGTATCAGCTGTCATGGAACGACTAACAGAGCCAGACCAAAAGGTACCAGCTCACATGGCATCATTCCCATGAGTGAAGTTGTGGGAATTATTTCAGTATCATTGGATGTTCTTAACTGGTCCTTAGAAGATAATCCAAGAATAGACTCCTGCTTCAAAAGGCCGTTTTCAAAAAGATATGGAAACAATGGGTTTCTGTAGAATCAACAGGAAAAAGCTTCAGCCCATAAACAATTTAACCTCTAAATGGGAACAGGACCACTCCACAGAGCCTGAGGTATAACTCAGAAGCAAATCCTCCCCACTTGAAGCAAAGTACATTTAAAATTGCAGTTTCACTTAAATGAATATGTGCCAAGACTTAACAGACTGGTAGAAAAGAAGGATTTTATCAGTCAAGCAAGTGGGTAAAGACAGTTCCAAAATTTTGCTATCTTACCATCTGTTTCCCATTAACCCTATTTCAAAGCAAAATCTGTAAACATGGAAAAGATTCTTCCAAGTGCCATGAATTCTTCCTAAAATCCTTCATGAATTCTTTTAGAGGTGCTTTGCTTCTCTCGTGTAACATTTTCTTTCACTTGCACAACCCTAAAGCATTCTACGCAGGGATTACACCTAACTCTAGATTACACAAGAGAAGAAAAAAGGTGTGAGATCTGCAATATATACAACCATGTGGCCTCTTCTGGATTTTAGCGCATGGCCAGTCAGCTCTGAATACTTGCTGATTCATATGCCTACAAACCATAGGGAGATTCTGTAGAAGAGGGCACTTCTAAATCTGTGTACACACTGGGTGGCAGAACAATCTGGAGTTCCTTTCCCTTCTTACTAGAGTCTGGTTCACATATGCAGGGGAATGTTGTGGCAGAGACCTGGTAGAAAGGACTGATCCTTCAACCTCAAGTAGCACAGAGTTTGGAGTGCTCTCCTACGTTTTAAAAAAATTCCTCGCAACCAGAAAACCAGCCTGCTCTGCTAACTCTCCATCTGCAGGAAATTTTTCATGCCAAGCACCATTGAAGGCTGGCATCCACCACGTGCCATTGGAAGCAGCCCGGCCCAGTGCACCAACTCAGTGGGTGTGAAGCAGATGTGAGGCACACAACCCGTTAGCAAGCACTTTAAAAGCAAAGAGGGTGGGGCCCCACAAGGATGGGAAAGCCCAGACCTTCATGGGCAGGGCTGAGACTTCAAACTGAAAAGGCATCTTTCATGTTATTTATATCACAGCCACTGTGCCTTTGTGAAAACGGTGCTCCCACCAGACAGGCGTAACGGCACATTTTACAACCTTGTACCGAGTCAAACATAACTAAATGGTTTCTTCTGAAAGCTTGTCAGATCAGTTCATGTCACTGGGTTACAAGCTGCATGTTCACATTTCGACTGAATTAAAAGCCGGAGGGAACGTCATATTGCAGCTAAGTCACTATCCGTTGATCTCTCTGATAAAAATTCAATTTGGCCCAAGCTCTACAGAAATTTCTGGGGCAAAAATACCCCTCCCAGACAGCACAAGAACAAAGTTTCTCTGCGCATGTGAAATCTTCCACTGTTAAAAGCGAGACACAGAAATATGCTATTTGCCTTTTAAAAGACCCAAGACAATTCTTTATAATATAGCAAACCTGCAAGGGATTTTGGCCTCCCCTGTATCTTTGAAGCTGAAATGTCACAATAGCCGTGCCATCACAGGGGCAACTACACATTACATTTGTTCATTTCTTTACACCAATTTTCCTGTGTTCTCCACAGCCACACAGCACCTGTGACAAACTGTTTCTAAAAAAAGGGGAGCTCAAACAGGCTCAGAATGGCACCATGGGAAGAGGAAGCGCTCCCGCCTCCCCCTGTAAGCAGTTTTCTTGTGCAAAGACTGCAAGGGGGGAGGGGTTATTTCACCAATTTCCATTTGGAGCAGAAAAATGGTAGAAGTTCGTTGTAGGAGCTGCGTGTATTTGTGTGGACCCTTTCTCTTTTAATAATCAATTGCCTGTCTTTAAATATCTTAACTCCATAACACAAACATAGCAGAAGCTACTAAACCAGTGATGCAAGACAATCCAAAGTAAATCCTGATATGCAAATAGCAGCCTTTGGCCAATGTAATAATGCCCATCCCCAAAACTGAGAGTCTACCTGAAAAAGCAAGTGAAAACTCAGACTCCTGCCTTGACTTCCAAGGAGCACAGGATTTTAAAGAAGCTATTCTTCTGAATTTGCTCAGTCTCCAATTAGTTCTTTTACTCATTTGCCCCCTTCTGAGGACTATGCTCCAAGCAGAAAGCTAACCAAGTAGTCAAAGATTTTTAAAAGTTCAGTAGTTAGCTGTTCAAAGGGTTTGTGGGGCTTTCGAGGGGGGGCTGCTGAGATTTCAACTGTGACTAAGCTCCTACTCTGCAGGAAGCAAAGAGAACCTAAAGAAGTTCTGCCACTTTTGTGTTCTCCAGTAATAAAACATAAGCCCCTCAACTACACTGAGGGCCAGTTCAGCTACCAAGGATTTTGCTGAAGTCGTCATGAGCAAAATCATGCACAAGGCGGGGGGGGGGGGGGACAGGGGACCTAAGTTTGCATTCTACAAACTAGAAGTTAGTTTTGTCATTTCAATTTTGTGGGGACTGCAACAGGCAGAGATTTGACCGCTTCGGTGCCTAAATAACGCTGCCCATATGTGTGAAGTCAAAAGGGCAGCAGAGGAACCTGCCATTGACTCACAGGTCACTCATGGCGATTCCAGGCAGGAGATGAACAGAGGCGGATTGCTACTGCCTTCCTCCATGTAGCAACCCGTTTTCCTTGGTGGTCTCTTCTCCAAGTACTGACCGTGGCCAACCCTGCTTACCTCCCGAGCCCTGACAAGCTCTGGCTAAACTGGGCTAATCAGGTTGTTCAACAGGGCACGAGTTGACCAGCAAAACAGTTCCAAGAGAATCTGGAAACATCTAGACCTTTTGGAACGCCAAGGCAAAAGCTCTCCATTTTCCCTGGAAGAGGTGCAAAAAAATCATACTTCAACCAAATCTTTTTGTATTACCTTTCCTTTAATGATACAGCTTTATTGGCCAGAGCCTAAAGCCTAATTCCTTTCGTACTACAAAGTTATCAGTATGTTCAATTGGATAAACGCAAGTGGAAAGGGTATACAGACCACCGGCACAAGTAAACATAAAACAATCTCCCTTCTTCAGGTGTCTGGATCAATCTGGCAAATCCCCAGTCAACATGATTTAGAAGGCAGGCCTGTGCATTTAATAGTTATGGGGGTGGAAGTTTGTTTGACAATATCACATGTCATTGGGCTAAAAAGCCTACAAATGACTCAAGTAGTTTATACTGCGACTTCACACAGTAACACGGGGAAAACATGAGAGGGAACAGCTCAGAAACCATTCTTGTTGACAGGAACGGTACGTTAGACCCTTTTGTACTCCGAACAAGCTTTTCTGCTAAGAAGATTTGGAAGGGGATGACCCCTGGCCTACACAAGCAGGAGACTCCATCGGTCTCACTCCATCGGTCTACTAAAGGCTGCCCTGCATACATTTAGGAGCACCCCCAGAATGATATGCGCAAAGACCTTGTGGACTGGCTATATAGCATCCTAAACCGTAAATCAAGACAAAACTAGAACGGCAAAAGGCCTAAGACAGCACTGTTTCTTATTAAATTTGGATTCTAGAGACTCGACAGGCTTGTCCAAGTGTTGCGCTCAAGGAATCTCAGGATTTCTCAAATCCCTTTCGATTGTGGGAAGTCATGAACAAACTGGACTGCACCATGTTTAGCTCAAACAAGTTCTTTTGGACCACACAGTCAGTACCTGGAAACTATGGGGGGAGGGCTAAAATGAAGGAGAGTGTCCTCTTCAAGTCAGTACGGCAACCCATTTTGTCTGCCGTTCTCTCTCTGGGATAAGGGGGAACAGGTAAACATACACACACACACAGCCTTTGACCAGCCAGGTGTTTGCTCTCGATTGCACTGGCCACAATAGGCCCAATGATGCCAGCATTCTGTCTTTTCTCTAAAGGTCTCCCTTGGTTGGAGAAAATGATTTTCTAGCAATCTACACCAAGGTTAACATCCTGCGGAAGATAATGGCAAAGGTCATGTCATGGAGCAAGCTCCTAAAGTCCATTTTAATCTACTGAACAAGGTTTTAAAGAAAAAAATTAACTTGTTACTTCAGTCAGAGTATTCCAGTGGTACACTGTTAGTCTCTTCCATCCCATTTTTTATTTTGTAAGGCAATATAACTGGTATTATTATAAAGGCGGGAGCAATTCCAAAATAGCAACAGTGGAAATGCAATGGGTTGCTTTGAAATATATTTTTTGTTACAGCTGAAACTTATAAAATTGTTGCACTTCAAAAACCAACAAAATTCAGAGCTTCATATTGTTTGACATACCACAAACACTCCCATTGTGTAGTAGAAAAGAGCAAGAGTCCAGGTATCTTCAGGTATCTGAAGAAGTGAGCTGTGGCTGACGAAAGCTCATACCCTGCCAGAAATCCTGTTAATATTTGAGATGCTACTGGACTCTTGCTCTTTTCTACTGCGATTGACAGACTAACATGGCTACCCATCGCGATCTATGCCATTGTGTACTAACTATAGATCTAGAGCCCCTTGCTTCATTGTGGTGCCGTCCCAATTATTGGATCAAACAATTTACAGAGTAGCCAAGGAGCACTTGTTGAATGAAAGATACTAACTGAAGACTTGGTACTTTGGGTTATGAGTACAAAACTTTTATTCTTGAGAACATTTCAGGTTAAAGGTTGACAAATTAGGATACAGCTGATGGCCGCGGGGTGGAAAATGCATTCAGAGAACACGACACCCTGGTTTTGGAGGCTCGTGTTACCCAATCTGCACAGAAAGCACCGTGGAGAAAGGTTGACTCTGACATACGATGACAAGTTGTTAAGATTATCCTACTGCAGATGATTCTGCAACCCCTTTTGACTACAGTGATTCCTCTAAGAGCTAAATCCACACAGCTAAATACATCCATTTGAAGCAGGATATCACTGGACATTCCCCCCCTCCCAAAGGAAAACATTTTAAAAGGCACAAACTATCAGCCCACCATATTCCATGTTAGAAGCCAAAGGTATTGCTATAAGTTAGGGAATAAGAGAAAACTCAAAAACCACCAACTGGTAACTCATCACACAGGTCTCTCCCCGAAACCCTTCACACTCCAAAAATATGCAGAGATTAATTTAGAATACTGTAGAGAAATTTGGGGGGTTAAGCCTGAGCTCAGAGGGAGCTTTCCCATGGCCAACTTCAAAAAAACCCTGAAAATAGGGGAGCCCCCCCCAAAAAAAACTTAAGTATGGAGACACTTCTTGTGACTCCATATCAACAACTGAGGTAACAACAACAATGATTTTTCCACCCTTATCCTGCTGGCCACACTACATTGGTCTTCCAAATTTTGATTAATACCGCAACATAAAAAAAAAAGACTTGATCAAAGAAAAAAATAAAAGCATAAAAACAAGCCATGTACACAATGGAAAAATTAAGACAAGCTAGTGAGACAGGCATAGTTATATATCTCTTTTTTTAAAAAAATATGACAAGACGTTTTAAAAATATAATAAAGGAATCAGGATCAGGCTGTTGTTGGAAGTAAAAATAATAATGAAGTTTTTGTTTAAAGAGAGAGACTGACCAGTTGTGCTTTTTTGGCATTATCCATCGACACACACCCCGCCTGCAATTTGTATAATAAACTGTCATCTCCAGAAATTCAAATAAAACCAGAGTCTTAAGGGTTGATCCTACGGTCTTGTTCTGCCAGCACTTGTCAGGCGAAGGGTCGCTGCACTGGAGGAACACACAAGCACCAGGGGAACAAACCAGCAGGATCCGACCCAACATTTGCACAAGCAAGTTATAGCCTTTTAGAGAGAGCCTACTTTGAAAATGCTGAAAGAAAAAAAGAAAGAAGAGGAAATAAGAAGCATCTTAAGTTTTGCTTATGGCATTCACATCTAGTTTATCTGAGTAACCTTAGTATTTTGAAAAGACATGCCATCGCTACCGCCAACGAACATTGAAGCTCCTAGTTTTGTTACCTATTACATGTATATAAAGTGTTCATTATCACTGGAAATACACCTTGATGAAATAACTCTACTGGGATAGAAGTGAATGCGGGGGGCGGGAGAGGAGGGGGGAACTCATCACATAGAGCCATTGGTCCAAGACAGCACGCTTTTTTAAGGACGGGCTGGTCCGTTTTTAATTCTCCTGGTCCTGCGGCAGAAAAAAACTCAGAACTGTGGTAACTCTTGTCTCTCTACCAACAAGGAAAGTCAAGACAGGTTTATATTGACTTCCGACGATCACTGGTCCAGTACGGATGCTCGTAGAAAACCCAGGTTGGTCAGCTGGCAGCCTAGCACAGTTCACAACCCAGCGTTGCTTCCCGGAGGAGTTTGTTGTCACGCTTCCTCGTAAGGCAGAAAAAAAAGGCAAAAGCCAGATCTTAAACCCCCCTTTTGTGTGTGTGAATATCCGTGATGTACCACCGCTGTTTTCTGACAGATCCATACTGAATAAGACAACCTTAGTGTAAAAAGGAACAAAACCACCTGGTGCTCTCCGACTATGACTTGTCGGAAGTGTTGACCAGACGGCCCCCTTCCTCTCACAATGAAGAATGCAACTCTTAGGACATTTAAATGGTTTTATTTCTCGCTTTTCTTGCAGAGATTTCCTGTAAAGTAGCGTCTTTTTCAACAAAAAAAGAAAAAAAGACGAAAAAACCAACATGGATGTCTTTTTTTTTTTAATATCAGGTTGAAAATGTGAGCTGAAAATAAACATGCTGGTAAGAATTTAGCACACATCTGTCTGTACAGGCACTCCACCGAAGTTGGGATCACCCCAAACTGGGGGATTTTTATGGACTGGACCAGTGTTTCAATGCGACTCCAGCCTCCTCAAGAAAGAAAAAAAACTACATGGTTTTCAGATTTCACAGTATGACTTTCCCGTGTAAATTTGGGGAAAACCGGGGGGGGGGGAATTAGCAGTTGGTAAAATTGACCAAGTTCCTTAGCAAATCTGTTCATCGATCGTCTGAGACATCAGAAAAGACTGGACCACTTCTTCAGTGGACTGAAGGCTGGTGCTGACATCCTCCAGGGCGTCTGTCACGGAAAACTGCCGGTCCCGCAACCGGTTCCAGTTGGCCAAAATATTGTGGTATTCAAATACTTTCTCATAATTGCCAATGGAGTTGTACAGTTTAATGAGGCCCCGGTAGTCGTATTCTAGTCCACTGTAACCTTCCCCAAATAACTTCTTTCCTGAAACAGTAATATAAAGAGAGAATTACTTTTTAAAGTTGCACAGGAAAGTATCTGTGAGGCAACTGTTTAGGACATAAGATTAGGACATTTAAAAATCTCATTAGTTGGAGCTAATTTTAGTGTGGAATAAAAGGACAGAAGAAATTCTGATTTTGTTTAAGCAAAGAGTTGTTCTTAGCTTCTCTAGAGGGTAAGACTAGATCTAACGGGCACAAGTTACAGCAGGCAAAGTCTCAGGCAAACATTAGGGGAAAACTTCCTAATGGTAAGAACAGTTTGACAACTGATCCCATTACTTGATGTGTGGGCTCTTCCTTGCTAGGCAGCCTTCAAGCAGAGCGTGGACATCCATCAACTGGAGTTACTGTATTTACTTGAAAGAAAGACAATATTTTTAAAATGTTTTTGGGCTTTACAAAAGCGGGGTGTCTTCCAACTTGCATACCAATTTATTGATAAGTTACCCTTTCCGAGAGACAATGTGGCTCTGGAGAACAGGGTTTCATTCCCAACTCCTCCATATGAAGCCTGCTGGCTGACCTTGGGCCAGTCACAGTTCTCTCCGAACTCTCTCAGCCCACGCAGTGGCAAGCAATGGCAAACCACCTCTCAACGTCTCTTTCCTTGAAAAGCCTTTGGGGTCCCCATAAGTCGGCTGTGATGGCACGCACACACAAGTTGCCCCCATACTATTACTGGCAGGTTCTGTTGGAGAGGGCCTGTGAATCTAACAGGTGGCACAGAGGAGGAGAAGGAGAAGAAGAAGAGTTGGTTTTTATATGTCGATTTTCTCAACCTTTTAAGGAGAATCAAACTGGCTTACAATCTCCTTCCCTTCCTCTCCCTACAACAGACACCTTTGGAGGTAGGTGGTGTTGAGAGAGTTCGGAGAGAACTGTGACTGGCCCAAGGTCATCTAGCTGGATTCATGTGCAGGAATGCAGAATCGAACCTGGTTCTCCAGATTAGGGTTCGCCGCTTATGTGGAGGAGTGGGGAATCAAACCCAGTTCTCCAGATTAGAGTCCACCACTCCAAACCACTGCTCTTAACCACTACACCATGCAGGTATGCCTTCCATAAGCTGGGTCCTGCGGGCTGGAAGCGCTGCCAGGTGCATGCTCTTCCTCCGGGATTGTGGTTGAGCCGTTCAAAAGCATGGAGAGAGGCCAGCCTCTACGTCAGCAGCAGAAGAGGCTGGAGGCAGCCCAGTTGCCCTGTGTAAGGAGAGGCCTTGCCCAGACTGGGTAGGCAAGAAGGAAGCCAGGAAAAAGATGAAGGGTGAGGAAAAAGCTCTCTTGCCCTGTGCAAAGCAGCAGGGCTGTATCTGGAGGGGGGGGACAAGGAGGGCAGCCACCACCCCTGTGGCATGCAGAAGGGGCAGCAGAACTGCCTTTCCTACAGGAGGAGCGGGCCGGGTAGGAGAGGCAGTTCTGCTGCCCTTTCTGCATGCTTCCCCTCATTACCCAGGCAGCAACCCCTGGGGTAGCACCAGGAGCATCAAAAGACCCAACAAGTGCCAAGTCCTGCTAAGACCACCACGATGGCTGGCCTTTGTATGGCGCCAAGGAAACAGGAGTGCGCTCAGCTCACGAGCCGGTGGAGGAATGGGAATGGCCTGGTCCTGCGGCAGAAAAAAACTCAGAACTGTGGTAACTCTTGTCCCTCTACCAACAAGGAAAGCCAAAACGGGTTTATATCACCTTCCGACGATCACTGGTCCAGTACGGATGCTTGTAAAAAGCCCAGGTTGGTCAGCTGGCAGCCTAGCACAGATCACAACCCAGCGTTGCTTCCCGGAGGAATTTGTTGCCACGCTTCCTCGTAATTACAACCAAACAAAAGGGCAACTCAGGCTGTGTTTAAACATACATGAACTTATATTTCAGGTTACCAATTCTCCAAAGTGACTCACAGTGTTTGCAACTAAGATTCACATGAAACAAACAACATTCCATAAGCTTCCTCGTAAAGCAGAAATAAAGGCAAAAGCCAGATTTTAAGTGCCCCTTTTGTGCGCATGAATATCTGTGATGTACCGCCGCTTTTCACAGGGCTGTGGTGAGAGGAGGAAGCAGCACGTGGGACTCAATGGAGGGGAGGGGGCTGGAAGGGGAAGACAGAAGCAGTTGCGAGGGGGCATCTCTGGCTGGCTGACCTCTTGGGGAGCATCGCATTCAGGATCATCTGCTTTTATGTATTGGCTTCTTCTTTTTTTAAAGGGGTCATCTTACATTCAAAGTCATCTTCCTTTCGAGTAAATACAGTAACTCTTAGTTTTTGATTCCGTGCAGTGAATCCGGAGAGTTGCAATAGACGGCTCTAAGACCCCTCCTGAAACCCTAAGGCATACACTCTGCCAACACTCTCGGTAGCGACCTGCTTGCCACGGTAATGGTGCAAAACCCGCCCAACCAGCATACACCTATATCACACGCAGGGCTTAGGATTCACACACCAATCGCTATTGATCTCAAGTACAGCTTTTCAGCGTTCTCGTATTGGTTCATGTCGTAGTTGTAAAGCGAGGCCAGGTGTCCCACGGAGAGGGCGACCTCATAATCCTCTTGGCCCAGAAGTTGCTCCTTGATCTGGATCGCCTTGATGTGCATTTCTTCTGCTTCCTGAAACGACCCCCAAAAGTTTAACCCTGATTATAAATTGTGTTAACACACATACGCTTAAAATTAAGGCAGGAATTTCTGAATCTCTATTGCTCACACACAGAAAAATCAAATACCAAGATGGTATTAATTAAACCACTGCAAAGATGGCCTGTTCAAAGAACACAGTGGTGGAGAATTCAAGGACTCCAGGCTGAAGGGCAGAAAAAGTATGGGGTTTGGCACAGCATTCTCAACTAGGCCTCCAGAGTGCTTCAGTTTACCTTAAATCAGGATTAAGAACATAAGAAAAGCCCTTCTGGATCAGCCCAAGGTCCATCAACTCCAGCAGTCTGTTCACACAGTGGCCAACCAGGTGCCTCTAGGAGCCCACAAGCAAGACATCTGCAGCAGCATTATCCTGCCCGTGTTCCAAAGCACCTAATATAGTCCCTATGGCTGTAGAACTAAATCAGGAGAATGCCAGTAGCTAGGAGACAGCCTGGATTGCTGCTCCAGGCTCAGGGGCAAGGTTTCAGGGGTAATTTTAGGCTGCTGTGGGGTGGGGTGGCGGGAAGATCATGCTCTACGGCCGGAAGTCCTTGCACCCATGTCTAGTCTGAATCCAACCATGTGTGCGCACACGCATAGCAAGCAGGCAGCCAGGCGGATTTCCAGGGCTTTAGCACCTTGCAGACTTTCTTGCATTTCCCCAGTAAAAGTAGAAAAGAGCAAAAGTCCAGTACCACCTTAAAGACTAACAACATTTCTGGCAGGGGATGAGATTTTGTGAGCCACAGCTCACTTCTTCAGATACAGCTGGAATGTGATTCCATCTATCCTTAAGTAGAGAAGAGTGAATAAGACACACAATGGTAGCAGTAAGTCAAAAGCAAGTACATTTTGTTAGTCTTTAAGGCGCTACTGGACTCTTGCTCTTTTATACTGCTATTGACAGACTAGCCCGGCTACCCATCATGATCTATCCCCAGTAAAAATAAAAACAGAATTATGACTAAGCTGCTGTATGCGGTTTGATGGTTGCTGTTCACACTATGTGCCTATTTTAGTAGTGCTTCTGTCTGCTATTAATGTAGGTCTTAGTTGTATTCATTCTACATTTTAGAGGTCTTATTTTGTAAGCTGCCCTGTGGGCTTCTACAAAACAGACAGGCAAGATATAAATGCCTTAGAAATAAATAAAACCAACATCTGTAAGCAGTAGCAGAGTTTTGATTCAAGAATCAGTATTCTTAAGGTCCAGAGATAATGATGACCATCGTTCAGTGAACGTGGCCTTACACAGTCAGACCACTGGACTATTTATCACAATATGGTCTACTCTGGGTAGCAGTGACTCTCCTGGGTTGCAGGCAGGGAAAGGGTGCTTAGGCACCTGATGCTACTGAGAGCCAGTGTAGTGTAGTGGTTAAGAGTGGTGGTTAGGAGCGGTGGACTCTAATCTGGAGAACCAGGATTGATTCCCCGTTCCTCCACACGAGCAGCAGGCACTAAACTGGTGAACCGGGTTGGTTTCCCCACTACTACACATGAAGCCAGCTGGATGACCTTGGGCTAGTCAGTTCTCTTAGAGCGCTCTCAGCCCCACCTACCTCACAGGTGTCTGTTGTGGGGAGGGGAAGGGAAGGTGACTGATTCTTCCTTAAGTGGTAGAGAAAGTTGGCATATAAAAGCCAACCCTTCATCTTCATTTTTTTATTAGAGACACCAAGGCTGTCATTGTGGTGAAAACGCACCTAAGCACGAGATGAAGCTCCCTCCAGGAGCCTGCCTGGCCAATCTACCACTGAGCTCTTCCCTTCTCAGGTTCTATCGGTGATCAACTGTCCCGCACAAGGAGAGAACGCCTTTCATTGATCAGCAGATAATAATCACACCCATGTTTTACACACAACAGGGGACAACCAGCATTTAAAGCCATGGATATTTCTCTCATGTGTGTCAGGTTCTTCGCTGAACACAAGATTCAGTCAGGCTCTTGACATAAGTTCAGGCCAAGTCCTGGCCACAAGTCAAGTCCTTGGTTCCCAGGGTTTGGATCTCCTGTATCTCCTGTGTATACTTCGTTTGTGCCGGTGCTCACAGCTACGGTGTGTTTTGTCTTCATTCATGGAAACTGCTTATCTCGCTGTTGCCTAGCAATGTTTATCTTATTCTCCTGTCCTAGTGGTTTTAAGCAAGTAACCTGTACTGGGTCTCCATTGCTAACCTCGCCTGCCTGCGTGCAGTCAGTTCTTTTATTTTGCCTTTTAGTTCCTAATAAAGTATTACTGCTTCAGATCTACCTGTCTGGATGAGTTTGCTTGAGGGATACTAGGGGCAGACGCCTGAGACTGACATTGTGGAGCCAAGCCCACATCTGCGATTGACCTGGGAGCTCCCAACTCACTGTTGTTGTTTAAGAGGCCACTTTGCATATGTAGGTAGGATGGAGGAACCAAGCCTACCAGCAGATCCGGGTGCCCCGACCTCTGCGCTCTGCTATTGCTGTAGGGCTGGTAAGCAGATCAGGGACCGGCCAGCATTAGATTGCAGTGTGCTGAGCTGGGCTGGACTCAGAGGCATCTAACTGCTGACCCCTATTCCAGATCTATGGTGGTGGAAAGTGGCATCAAGTCGCTGGCAACGTATGACGACCCCATAGGTTTTCAAGGCAAGAGACCTTCAGAGGTGGTTTGCTATCGCCTGCATCCGCATAGCAACCCTAGACTTCCCTGGTGGTCTCCCATCCAAGTACTAACCAGGACCAACCTTGCTTAGCTTCCAGGATCTGACGAGATTGGACTAGCCTGGAGACTGGACTAGCCATCCAGATCAGGGCAGAGACAAGCAGAGGTGGTTTGCCATTGTCTGCCTCTGCGTGGAGACCCTAGACTTCTTTGGTGGTCTCCCTTCCAAGTATTAACCAGGACTGACCCTGCTTAGCTTCTGAGATCTAATGAGATCTGGCCAGCCTGGGCCATCCAGGTCAGAGCATCCTAGATCTATAGCCATGTCTTTATTTACAGAATTTATATTTTGCCTTTCTACCCAAACAGGGCCAACGAGGTGGCAAAACTGAGAAGAGGAGTTGGTTTTTGTATGCTCTCTCTCTCTACTACTTAAGGAAGAATCAAACCAGCTTACAATCACCTTCCCCTCCCCACAACAGACACCCTGTGAGGTAGGTGGGACTGAGAGTGTGTGACTGGCCCAAGGTCACCCAACTAGCTTCATGTGTAGGAGTGGGGAAACAAATCCAGTTCACCAGATTAGCATCTGCCGCTCATGTGGAGGAGTGGGGAATCAAACCCGGTTCTCCAAATCAGAGTCCACCGCTCCAAACCACTGCTCTTAATCACTGCACCACGCTGGCTCTCTAAGAAGGTATGGAGCTCGTCAGTGGCTGGATGGGAAACTACAGGAAGCCCCTGGTAAGTTAATGTAGCTTTCCAAGAAAGAACAGGATCTAGTAGAAAATAAACTGGGGGGGGGGGGAGAGAAATATGAGAGTTCCTGGCGCCAGTGGAGATGTATCATAAGCACCTGCATAGTATCCCCTGCCAAAGCAAGCTGCACTTACCTTAAACTTCCTCATTGACTGATAAAGTCTTCCAAGGTTACCGTAGTGTTTTGCTGTCTGCACGTTGAATTCCCCAAAGGCTTTTTTAGCGAGCTGGAGGGAGGACAGGTGTAAGTCGTGGGCTTCCTGGAGCAACCGCTGCTCCGTTTCCTTGTTGTGACAGTCGATCGCAATCTCCTCCAAGATAAGTGCTTGCATGTGGAAGGAAGGAAGGAAGGTCACATCAACATGCTGAAAGGCACCAAGTTCAACTGGAAATCGAGTCACCAAAGTGTCCTTCTGCTCAACCCTTACCTTCTGTATTGCCTGTTACCAGATCAACTAGACCATTCGGAAAGAGAAAGCGTACATGCATACAAACCCTTTCACTCCCACACATATCATACCCTCATGTCAGATAATTGTTCTACCTAGTTCACAACTGACTACTCGTACAGAAGTCGTTCTTCAGTCTCAGACTGTCCCGGCTCTGCTATCCAAAAATCTTTTTAACTGGAGATGCAGCAGATTGGAACTTAGACCATGTGCCTACAACTAAGTGCTGGATCTCTGAGCTCAGGACTCTCCCAAAGGCTTCTCTACACTGCAAGTAATTTCCCTCCCATCAGCAGCCAAATCTCAAGAAATAAAAAAAATGTGAGTATGTGTGGTGGGGTGTCTGGAAAGCTGTGCTATTAATCCAGTACACTGGGGAGGGAAATGTCACAGAAAAGAATGGGAATGACACATGGGGTTGGATCTAGACTAAATTTTTCATCTGCTGAATGGAACTTTCCTGCTCTCCCCTCCCCCTGCTGCCCACTGATCTCCACAAAATGCTGCCCTGGGGGGGGGTGGGGGTGGCGGACAGGGACCGTGTGAAACAAAAAAAGGGGGAGAAATCAGTGGACATCACCAGTTTAGTCTGGATCGAGCCCAGGGTCTTGGAACAGACACTGAAATGCTGTGACTCTTTGCACCTTACATGGTACATTGAACGGTCTCAGGAAATGCTCTTTGGGGGAAGTTAATGGCACAGCACTGCTGAAACCAAGCAGGCAGGGACCTGAGTGCTACCCTGATGAGAGAGCTCTGGGTATCCCCAAGGAGAGTAATTCTGAGCTTTCTAAAGCATGAGCAGGATATTATAAAAATAAGTGGGTGTGTGGAGGAGGGCAGAGACATTGGAAGACATGGAGCCAAACAGTATCACTTAGACACCAACAGCTGAAAGAAGTTTGTTGGAGAGAGAGTTTAAATGGGAGTCACGCAGCGGTAGCTTGAGGCCACATGTCTGCTAACTATATTTCACCCAGCATCACTGCTTCGTCTTAAGCTTTCCCCCTTGCCCTTCAAGATTTTTTGCAGGAGCAGCCGTCATTCCTACTTCACCGAGCATGGGAGCTAAAAACAGCTCGCAAATACCTTTAACTCTCTTGGAAGAGGCCAGAAGAAGATGATCTTCAGGAAGAATGTGAGTTATGATGCCAATGGCACGCTCCGCGTGGAATCTAAAAGCAGGACAACAGCAGGTAAGAAAAAAAGATCCCTTTGTCTTGAAATGTTATTTAGTCAAAATAAGACAAATTCAATATGTTTTGTTTTTTTAAAACTAAGAGGGACAATTTAAACCATACTCTGACAAGGGATGCTTAACCTCTAAAATCCCGGTCTCCAAGAGTGTCAAACAAGGATGTGTTTTGGCCCCTCTTTTGTTTAACTTATTCTTGAGCAATCTACCTCAAAGCTTTCAATCCATCAATGGCCATCCTCCTAAACTAGGAGGCCGCACAGTTCCATTACTACTATATGCTGATGACACAGTCATCCTGTCTTATACGATTGGCCTCCAAAGATATCTCAAAACTTTCCATCAATATTGTCAGAAAAATAAATTGCAAATTAATTACTCCAAAACCAAAGTGATGATCTTTGCAAAAAGCTGGCATCCAGTGAAATGGAGTATTGATAGCACCCCAATAGAACAAGTTAAAAACTACAAATATTTAGGCATCACATTCAATTATCATCTATCTTGGACAGGGAACAGGAAAAGGGTGCTAAATTTGGCTAGACATTCAACAGCACAATTAAAACACTTCTTTTTCTCCAAGGGCAATCAGAACGTTACCGCAGCTATTAAAATTTTCGACCTCAAAACATGTAGCCAAATACTCTATGGTATTCCAATTTGGATAAGGGCCTTTAACAGCAATGTGGAGAGCCTTCAGGCAAATTTTATAAGACAAATACTAGGAATACCAAAATGTGTCTCATATTCAACCATCTCTCTCAAAATTGGCCGCAATTTAACAGAGATGAAAGCCTGGATATTGACTTTTAAATACTGGATTAAATTCCACTTTAGAGCCAACTTGAAAGATCTAATGTTCCATCTTCTGAAGGATCCATACAGGGCCAGCTGGTTCTCGGCAATTTTAGCCAAGCTTAATCAAATTGGAATTAACCTGGATGAATTATTAATGCTAGAGGAAAAAGCAGCTTTTTATATAATCAAACAACGACTCTTAGATCACGAATACCAGAAAATATGCCCGCTTACTCCGCCAGTATGTTCCCCACTTAAAATGGGTTTGTCAATATTACCCGGGAGGATGCAGCAATATTTTAGTACACTTGAGGAACCTCTTCAATGGAGAGAATTTATGCTAGCTCGACTCAATTCCTTTCCATCTAAGGTTTTATACGGGAGATTTACTAAGACTCCCTTTCACAAGAAGGTATGTCCATGCGGAACGGGCCAGCCAGACGCCCTACATCACATTATTTTAAATTGTCGTTTACATGAAGAACCCTGTAAAAAATGTATATTACCCTTAATCAGCAAATGGATGGCCCCTTATAGAACATCCACTTGCCAATTCTTGCTGAACGACATTACAACTGATGTTACGGTGAAGGTGGCGGAGTTTTTGGCAGAAGTTGTTAAGGTTAAGATTCAAACTCAATTTTAATCTAGATATGTATTATCTGTTTATCTCTGACCTTCTGACCATCAATTTTATTGTGCCAATAAAGGTTATCTGATTCTGAATTTAAACCATGCGCTTGAAGGACTGCCACCCCCCTCCCTGGCATCCTCCTGTGCCCGCACTTACAGAGGCGAGGTGGGTGGCAACTAGAGACAGGGCTTTTGCGGTGGTGGCGCCTCATCTTTGGAATGCCCTCCCCCTTTAAGCTCACTGGGAGCCTACCCTGCTGCCATTTAGATGATAGGTCAAAACATTTCTCTTTACTCAGGTTTTTAAGTAAAGTTTTATCCCATCCGCTTCTGGTGGCTATTTTGCAGCCTGCCTCCCATTGGAGTACTGTTACCACGGTTCTTTATGATTCCTTCTATTTCATGATTTTTAAAACAACTTCCAAAATAATTTGTTCCTGTTTTTTGCCGTTTTTACCCTTTTATTTATTAAAAAATGTTTACCCTGCCTTTCCTTGTGGTTCAAGGTGGCTTACAATGAGTTTAAAAACATTTCCAATTAACACCAAATTATAGCGAACCCCTCCAAATTTCCCCCCCTCCCCTTAAAAGATGCCTGCCATTTAAATGCCCTCAAAAGAGTTGGTGAACAAGAAAGCTTTGCAGTGCCTCCTGAAGATGTCCAAGGGGGGGGCCTCCACAAATCTCTTCAGGGAGCCCATTCCACAAAGCCGGAGCCACCGTGGAAAAGGCCCTAAGCTCTGGTCGATGCCAGACAGGCCACCCTAAGTGGTGGGAGAGCCAACATATGGCTACCTGAAGACTGAAGTTGGTGCACAGGGACATACGGAAAGAGATGGTCCCCTTTATAGGGCTCTTTCATGATTTTAAGTGTTTTTACTTTGTCAGCAGGCCTCTGAAGAGGCAGCGTCTAAATTTCCAGAATAAAAGGAGGGCTGAATGTGAAAAGTCTTAGCAGAGATACAAGGAGTTACTTCACATGTCCTCTTAACACAGTGGTTAGAAGCCCACATGCATAGTTCCCTGTGGGTCTCTCCAAAGTGGGTGGCTGTTTTGCCAAATTTGCCATCTCTTCTTTACTGTGGGCGGTATTCATTGTGTTCCCACCTCTTCTCTTGTCAATCATGGTTTGTTCCACTGCTAGCTAATGTCTTTAGTTTTAACCCTTTCCTGGACCTTCAAGGCAGATAACAGAAGGAAGCCATCTTCCCATGTCCCTGGCAAGTAAAAAATAAAATAAACAAAATCCCAATTCTTTCCACACATCGCTTCCCAGAGCGGGTACCCTGAAAGAGAAGCAGAGATCTTGAATATCTCAAGCACTCTTTTAAAAAAAGTGGCTAAGCATTTTCAACAACATCGTTGCTATGAGAAAATGAGCAGGTCCAGATTATTCTGAATGCATAGAGGGACTCAAAGTTTATTTCAGGACAACTGTTTACTACACGCTAAAACAGAATACAAAAGTAAGGATGAATGCTTTCATCAGAACTATGCTAAGTTTATATTTCTATACTACTTTTCTGCACTGCTCAAAGCAGTTTACAAGAAAACAAGTTAATTATAAACATTAACACACCCACACCCCTCGCAATTCCAACATTAGTCCTCATTGCTGGCAGTTGCTCTCCCTACATAGAGAAGCCAGAGGGGAAATGGCGGATGGTGGGGGGGGATGCAGCTTTCATTTTAAAATAAAGTGATTATATCCAGTAAGGAGAGAAATTCACACACCCCAATGGTGAGGAAAGACACTTTTATTTTGCTGATTCTTTTAGAATTCATGGTCACCCAATGAAGCTGACAGGCAGACACTAAGAAATGCCTCATAATGCAACATGTACTTCATCATATCACATGTCACACGAAACTACCTTATACTGAATCAGACCCTTGGTCCATCAAGGTAAATCCTGTCTACTCAGACTGGCAGTGGCTCTTTAGGGTGTCAGGCAGAGATATTTCACATCACCTCCTATCTGGTCCTTTTAACTGGAGATGCCGGGGATTGAACCTGGGACCTTCTATATGCAAAGCAGAGGCTCTTCCACTAAGCCACAGCTCCTCCCAATTATAACTTTACCAACTCCCCATAATAATGACTTATGATGATCCCTACCTTAGGCTTGCCCTGACCTGAACGGCCCAGGCTAGCCCAATCTAGTCAGATCTTGGAAGCTCAGCAAGGTAGGCAATGGTTAATATTTGGATGAGAGACTGCCAAGGAAGTCCAGGTTTGTGACACAGAGGCAGGCAATGGCAAACCACCTCTGAATGTCTCTTGCCTTGAAAACCCTACATGGTTGCTGTAGTTCAGCTGTGACTTGACAGCAATTTCCACCGCCGCCACCTTAGTCTTTTAAAAAAGTAATTAGGGAGGTGGATGGGTCTACTAATGACTTCTAACTATACCCAAAGAAGAAAACCCCCATGTATAGATATTTCATTTATATATGAGTACCCAGCTTGCTGGGGGTAAAGTGTAGACGCGACTGGGGAGGCAATGGCAAACCACCCTGCAAACATAGTCTGCCTAGTAAACGTTGGGATGTGACATCACCCCATGGGTCAGGAATGACCCGGTACTTGCAGTGTGGTGTAGTGGTTAAGAGTGGTGGTTTGGAGCGGTGGACTCTGATCTGGAGAACCGGGTTTGATTCCCCACTCCTCCACATGAGTGGCGGAGGCTAACCTGGTGAACTGAATTTGTTTCCCCAATCCTACACATGAAGCCAGCTGGGTGACCTTGGGCTACTCACACTCTCTCAGCCCCACCTGCCTCACAAGGTATCTGTTGTGGGGAGGGGAAGGGAAGGTGATTGTTAGCCTGTTTGAGTCTCCCTTAAGTGCTAGAGAAAGTCGGCATATAAAATCCCACTCTTCTTCTTCTACTACCTTTACCTTTATAGATGAGGCCTACCTGTGAGTGCCTGATACTGGAGACAAACAGGGAAGGGCCACCACCCTCACAATAAACATCTGGCTGGCTTCTGCTGGAAGAATAATTCTGGACTATTTGGACTTCAGTGTGATCCATCAAAACAGTTTTTAATATTTAAAGCAAAGCTTTAAAGGGACAGACAGCCTGTCATTCCAGCACCCTAAACCATACTGTGCCTTTGGCTATTTTAAAGGAAAGGGCACAATCTGTTCAACAGCTGTGGGATGCAGGTAGGATTTTCAGTGGTCAGGGAGAGCCACCCCTTGCTGCAGACATTCCTCTCCCGTCTGACAGGGCCCACTACTGACCATTCCTGCCTTCCTCCTAAAACTGCACAGGCTCCACCCCATCAACAAGGTCTTCACTATGCATCAACAAGGTCTTCACAAGGAGCACCACCTCGCCAACGTAGCAACACAGCCCCTGCACCCACAGTCAAATACTAGCAAGCAATGTTTCCGTGGTTTTATTTGCATAATTTATTCTGCTGGCAAAGGATGAGAAGGGTCAAGCGGTCCCAGCATACCTTTCAGTTTTGGATTTGCAGTAAACAACTATCTCCGTTTACAAAGTCCACCTCTGCCAATTCAGATCACAAATGGCCAATTCAAAGAAAAAACACTGGAGGCACAGGCCTCTCTGGATGTTACCAATTCAGAGTATGGAGCAGAGACAGGGAATTTACTACCTAGGTGCTCCCCCCAACCCCAATATAAAGAACTGAAAATCATCCTGTGAAGTAGGTTAAACTGGCCCGAAGTCAGCTAGCGAGCTTCATGGGCAGATAAGAATTTGAAGCTTCTCCCTCCCAGTCTAAAACTCAACTCAATACACCAGGCTGGCTAGTAGTGGTCTATGCAGCTCAGCCCCATCTAATTCTGACTGGCAGTGGCTCTCCAGGGTCTCTCATGCAAAGGCAGATCCTTCCCAGTGTTTGAGATGCTTTAACCGGAGATGTCAGGAAGGGAACCTGGGACTGTCTGCATGCAACTGCTCTATTCCCCGAACCACGGCTTTTCTTCCTAGGAGGATTGCACGTACAAACAGACTAGGATTTATGAGAGAAGAGAATTTTGGTCTAAAGGGAATGCAATACTCACAGCGCATTGTCAAATTTCCCCGAACTGTACTGGTGAACGTAGGAAGAGTACGCCAAATCTTCATGAGCCGTGGCTACGTGGATGTTTTTGCCACCGAACACCGACTGTCTGATGTCTAGCGCCGTCTGAAACGATTTGTGCCAAAGAAAACAGAGTTTCACTTACCTGTAGCTGTTGTTCATCTGGTGGATCTTCTATGCAGTAACACATTGGGACGGCGCAGGCCAGCCACGGATAAGATTTGTCAGCTTCTAGCAAAATCGAAAGTGAGAGTGCTCCCCCTCCCATCGGGGCATGCAGCCTTCCTGCCCAGCGGTCACATGACCCAGGGGGAGGGAGCACTCTCCCCTCCAGTTCTCCAACCTGCCGCCACGGAACCAATAACCACATGATTGCGGAGAGGTCCCACAGCAGGGAAGGAGGGAGGGATGTGTTACTGCATAGAAGATCCACCAGATGAACAACAGTTACAGGTAAGTGAAACTCTGTTTTCATCTGCGTGGCTTCTATGCAGTCCCACATTGGGAGAGTAGCAAGCTCGGTTCCCCGGATGGTGGGTGTGGGACAGTCACCGAAACAATGACTGCAAGACGGCACGTCCCACTACTGCCTCTCTAGAAGAATCCACGTCGACCTCATAGTGCTTCATGACGTCGCCACTCGACAGATGTCTCGGAGGTCAATTTTAGACGAACAGGCGACGGAGGCAGCATAAGCCCTTCTGGAGTGCGCCTTGATCATGTCTGGGCAATCCACATGTGCTCTCTCATAAGACAGTTGAATGGCTG
Organism: Euleptes europaea; assembly: GCF_029931775.1. Classification (NCBI taxonomy): domain Eukaryota; kingdom Metazoa; phylum Chordata; class Lepidosauria; order Squamata; family Sphaerodactylidae; genus Euleptes; species Euleptes europaea. Next base: position 31,566,603 of record NC_079330.1, on the reverse strand, counting down.
AGGCAATCCACCTGGACAGGGACTGCTGGGAAGCCCGGTGCCCCCTACGGCAGTCACTACAGCAATAACATATTAATGTTTTCCCTGCAAACAAGATTCTCTGTAATAGAGCCCTCTCCGTATCGGAAGAAGGGGTCGGCAATGACACGGGTAAGACGAGACCTTGTGTGGGAAAGAAAACTTGGGTTTCAACACCACTTGATCAACGTGAAGCTTAGTAAATGGTGAGGAACGACAAGAGCCACTAAATCTCTGACACGACTGGCCGAGGTGACTGTGACCAGACAGGCAGTATCAAGGATAGCAAGAGAGGCCCCCGGTGGCCAAGGGCTCAAACGGTGTTTCATGAGTTGGGACAACATGAAGGGAAAGCTCCACTGAGGAACAGTGGAGATACCCGGGGATAGAGGTTGATTATGTCCCTGTATAAAAACTTCTGTGAGTCTGGGTGTGAAAAAAACACAGAAAGAGAGTCCAACTCAGCGTGAGAAGCTATAGACACGTCCTCTCTCCGTGGCGGCAGGTTGGAGAACTGGAGGGGAGAGTGCTCCCTCCCCCTGGGTCATGTGACCGCTGGGTGGGAAGGCTGCATGCCCCAAGGGGAGGGGGAGTGTAGCAGTCTCTGACATGATCATGGTATCTTATGAACATGTGCAGAATTAATTCCATATAGAGCTTAAACACATCATACACATACAGAGGTTTGTGTAATGTATAATGAAAGTCTGTGTCATGCTGACAGGCTAAGCTCTGTGTCGGGCTGACTGACTACTCTCAAGGTTAGCTCTATCAAAGCTAACTACTAAAGTTACTCTGGCTTTGTCCTTGAAGGGGCAGTGTAAAAGTCACCTTTCTGACTCAGCTGCCAGATGTCAGAATCTTAAATGGCCTTTTCAAGGTCTTAAGATATCTTAATGTACTAAGAGTGCATTAATAGTTGAACTTGTGCTTAAAGTATAGCCTAAAGGCATTATAAGTTCTCTCAGGATAAGAGTAACAAGCTTTCTTGCCTTTTGTAATCTGCCCAAGGCTGTCAGTTACTAAAAGATGTTACAAAGTGACAAATGTAAACAATAATTGTGTTTCATGAGTTCTATGGTTAAACGTTGTGCTACAGATTTCTAAGTAGTCTCATTTAATGCGTATAGTCCTAACGAAGAGGATGGTATAGAAATTAAATATGTAACTTGATCATGTAACTCAGAAATGAGTATTTATACTTTAGGCACAGAGAACTGAAAGAGAAGGAAATCCATATAAGGACATAAGACAGGAACAGAAACCACTAAGCTCCTGGTATTGGATAAGAAAGGGAAAATAAAGGTACCCTTTTGAAGGCAAAGGAAGAGGGGAAAAGGAACATTCTTCACTCTTAATGGGTCTAGAAATTGTATAAATACCAGCCACAGTCCAGCTTGCATTTTAGAATGCTATGACTGGCAGACTGCAGCTGTCTGATGTAGCACTTCTCCATCTCAAAAGGCTTGAGATGTAAAACATTGAAACTCTGATCCTTGCGTGGACAGAAGTTCAGAGATATCTTGAAATATCAAGATCTGGATATTTCAACATATCTTACTTACAGTCTTCTTGTGAGACTGCTCTATTCCTAGAAGATAGAGACCCTTAGAATTCCTATACTTTGAATAGGAATCTAAGTGCAGTGATCTTTCCATGTAATGGAACACTGAGAGTCCATCAGATTTATGGATTCTTACAGACTAAGCCTATTTGGCTTACCAATGCTAAGAAGCATCCTGAACACAGGGCTAATAGCTAGACCTCTGAGATTGTGTCAGAACATCCTCTACTTAACAGAGGGACTTCTGAACCTCCTCAGAGCAAGAGACCAGAAATGTTCCTGAAGGGAAAGGAGACTTTCTGTACTTTGTGAGATATGCACAATGCACATACACAGATTGGCATAGTCAAAGAGACTGTAAACAGCTTTAAGCTAACACATAGTATTTATATATTCAGCATTGCTGTCTAAAACTAGAAAGAGCATGCATAGCATGTACATAGACAATGTCTGATCTTAATGATGATCAGTTAAGAATATTAATAGAAGTCTTTAAAGGACTCCAGGTGACACAGATGACACAGCGAGGTATAGTGTGTCTTCTGTACAGAAATGTTATGATGTTTTGAATGATTTAAGTTAGGATGTTTCTAACCAAATCTTTCTCCAAAGAATTAACCATATTTTGACAGGATTTCTGTAACCTTATATTCTGAATGAAGGTGCATTGCACTAAGGATACTTTATGAGTATATTCTGACTAAGATACTCCTTTATGGAGGCATAGAGAATGTGAATGGTTACTTGCTACATAAACATGTTTAAGACTAATGATGTCTATCCTTATATGATATTTTAAGGCTTTGCAACCAGAAAGCATATATTGTATAATGTAAATAAATGTGTTTTATATATACTTCTACTCTTGTCCATTATTATAAATTTATTGGCGTGTTCAAAAGATGTCCTAGAAGCAATAACAAGTTTCTAGGAACCGTTGATTCCGGTCTAGTGGTGTCTTGCTGAATAAGATAACTCCATTTCTCAGTGAATGGTACATTCTAAGAGTGTAGGCACTTAACGGCCCGAACCGCGACAGGAGCACTCTCACTTTCGATTTTGGTAGAAGCTGAGAAATCTTATCCGTGGCTGGCCTGTGCCTGCGCAGTCCCAATGTGGGACTGCATAGAAGTCACACAGATGAACTCTTGTTATGCTGTCCACATTTCAGATGCTTCCACAGCAAATTTTCAAGAATCACTCAAAGTGCTTCCATATACAGGCATCACCGCGAATGTCTCAGAACACCGCTGGCATACGGCCCACTAAAACGGCCTGTGGCCAGAGCTACATGTTGGGACTGCGCATGCAGCAGCAGGAGGAGAATGAGCCAGACCACTTCAGAACACAGGCAGGGGTGGGGGATAACCCATCCAAATGTTCACCCATGTAAATAATACGTCCTCACAAATCTGAAGTGCGCATGAAAGATTCTAGCCCAGACCAAAGCTTGCTGTAATGGTTCTGCTATCTTTAAAATCTGGGGAACATTAAAAATAATAATGTGGTTCCCCACCCTCATAGTCTGAAGGGCACGTAGCCCGTTCAGTCTTCCCACCATTCCCCCATCTCATTCGGTTTCATATGTAGACCAAAGCCATGCATTAGGTCCATCCTCCAGTTAAGCCCTTCCAGGTGTTTAGGGTGGGATACTGAATTTTTATATGTTTCTCCCCCACTTACAAAAATCAAACAGCATCAACACCATTTCATTGTGTGGCTCTTCAGTCTTGTAGTTCTGGTTTAGTTTTTCCAATGCACTTCCCACTTTCGGGGCCCAGTTCTTGCTGTATTTTATACATGTTGTTTTTGTTACATGTATTATGTTGTATATTGTTTCTATTCTATTGTTTAATAAATAACTAATTAATTTTAAAAAATCCTGATAGTGAGGCAGGGGGTAGTTTAAGGAGCAGGATTCAAAAGCCACTCATTTCAAAAGAACTGTTTAGAACTGCAAGGCTGATTTAATCTGCTGTGAGCCAACATTTAGAAAAAATATGCATTTAGTTTCAAAAAGTCAAAAATTTGCACTCTAAAAATGGAGAGGGCACTGAAAATAGTGACATTTTACTGCCAGTGTCAGTTTGAGAGGTCACTGCCTCACTTGCAAGCCAGGAATTCCAAGATTTAAATGGCAACACATGCCCAATAAACAGCATTCAAAAGGCACAGACAGGAACCATACCTGGTAAATCGCAACCGACTGGCATATGTTGTCTACGTTGAGTAAATAAAACCCATAGTCAAGTAGTGTGTCTGAATATTTTGGGTGCTTGGCTCCAAAATGCTCCCTGAATGACAAAAAGAAAATGCACGTTAGAATACAGATAACATGCAACAATATCGGTTTTCAAAACACCTTTAGATACTCACCGAGCTAGATACACTGCGTGTTTTATCAACTGTTCGGCTTTCTTAAATTCACGTTTTACAACACAGGCCTGAACCAACAAAAAAAGAATGCACGAGTGAGAGACTATGAATATTCAAAGCATTCCTGTACACCGACTTACAGGAACCCACGTTTCCAGAACTACCACAGCCTCTTACTACAAAACTGGCACTACTTTTCCCCAGGAATGTTGGATGGGAGGAACAAAATAATAGGGAAAATAAACAAAGATCAACAACAGTCAGCTGCTTTTGGGGGGTGTAATTTGCTACTTCTAAAGCAGCAAAAGCATTGTGTAATTTGGCAAGCACAAAACAGAGTTGGAAATATTACTGGAGAATGAATTATCTGAGGATGGAATACACATAGCCAAGGAGCTTTTAAAACAGGGGTGGGGAACCTTTTCTCTGCCAAGGGCCATTTGGATATTTATAACATCATTCGCGGGCCATACAAAATTATCAACTTAAAAATTAGCCTGCTATATTTGGTCAAACATTTAGCCAAGAGGCACGACCAGAGACGACTCTGAGTGTCTGCCACATAGAGCGACTCGCTTTTGAGCTCTGCTGTCCCCAGCTGGGCCCAAGAGATTCAGGCAGGGCAGCATCCTTCTGAGCTAGAGATCTGCCAGGACCCATGAAGGGCCAGAACAAATGATTTTGCGGGCCTTATACGGCCCCCGGGCCTGACGTTCCCCACCCGTTTTAAAATAAAGCAGCCATCTGCCCAATGAAGACCTTTAATGGGACAAAGTCAGAAAAACCCACACAATCCACTCTGAAGGAAGAGTGGGACATAAGTTAAGAGTTTGCACAGGGCAGTGTTGCAGCTCAAAAGCAGAACTGGAACTCTGCTCCCATGCATGGTGCACACCGAGGGCAGAATGGGCAATACCACCTTCAGTCTGCAGGTGGGTAATCATGTTTCTGGATTACTTCTTGAGTTAAAACCTCCTTGACCTGTATCATCATCATCAATTTTATTAATGTTTTAGTTACAGACCTTAACAATATTAAGATTAAAACCATACAAAATATATAACCCACAACACCCAGAATTACATGAATAAAATATTTAAAATATTAAAAAGTCACGTATATACATATTATTGCTGATTTAAACATTATAGTTCCCCTAAAATATTCTTTCTATGGCAACTTTGGAGCCTAATTTTCAACAAATGTCTTCCTTAACTTAGACGCTAACATGATAAAAAAAGCCACGCTAAGCATGAGCTTAGAATTAACGTCTGCCATTAAAAATCTAACTGGACCTCAACTGTATCTAATACAGCTGGGATATGCTGGGGCAGGGGTCGCCAAACTCATTAGTCAAGAGAGCCAAATATCAGCAGTACAACGATTGAGATTTCTTTTGAGAGCCAAATTTTTTAAACTCAAACTATATCGGTAGGTACACTGTTTATTAACTTAATAAACTTTAATTAAACTTTAGCAGAAGTGGAAACCAGTAGAGCACCTACTGCACAGTGGGGTGGTGAATGGCTGTGGGGAGAGTGTTAAACCCCCCCCCCGGTTCCTTTTGAAAGAGGCACAAAGTAGCAGGAAGAGGGAAAACCTGTAGTAATAGGCCAGGGGAGGGCTAACAATTGCCAGACAAAAAGGCCCACTGTTTTCTCCCCACCACCACCATCACCCAGCGAGGGTCCAGATGTCCAGGGATCCCAGGCACAGAGGAAGAGGCCAGCAGGTCCCCGGTCTATGTGTGTTCCATGCAAACAAACAAGGGGGAGATGCACAGTCCATCCTTCCTTCCCCCCGCCACGGACATGCCAGTTCCCTCCTGGCCAGAGGGAGGGGCAGGTGCTCACCCCCCCCCACCATTCTGGGAAAGACGGGCTCCAGATTCAGGGCAGGCAGGCGGGTGCCTGGGCAAGGTGGTTTGGCTGGAGGAGCCCCCCCCAGCTGGGGGGCAGGCAGGCAGGGCCGCCAACTGCCCCTCCCTCCCTCCCTCCCTCGAGGCCACGGCGCCAGCCCCCTCCCCCCTCCCAGGGGCGGCCTGAGCATGGCCTTGGGCCCGCTCTGCAGCCCTGGGGGCGAGAGCGGCCGTACCGAAAGAGAAGCCCGCGCGGCAGGGAGGGAGGAGGTGGCGGCCGCCGGGGCAGCTCGCTCTCTGCCTCCCCCTCCCCTCCGGGCTGCGGGCGGCCTCAAGCGAGAAAGGCGCTGCGCGGGGCTTCCTCGTCCGGGCGAAGCGCGTCCAAAGCAATGAGAATTTCTCTCGAGCCTTTCTGAAGAGGGACTCGAGGAGCCAACAGCAGAAGCCAAGAGGCAGCGGGTGGGCTTACCATGCAAATATCGAAACGGCGGCTGCTCCCTCCACTGCTTAAGAAACCCCCAATCCCCACACCAGGCCAGCCAGCAGCAGCAGCACGTGGTTGCTCCTTTGTAATTCGAGCGCAGACTCTCTCCCCACAGCAGGCCCGCCAGCAGCAGCGGCACGTGGCCGCTCCTACGTAACCCAAGCGCCTTCTGCGCAGACTCTCTCCCGCCCCCCGCCCCTTTCGCTACTCAGCCGGGCCCGGAAATGGAAAGAGCCGCACTCAAGGGCTCAAAGAGCCGCATGCGGCTCGGGAGCCGCACTTTTGCGACCCCTGTGCTGGGGTAATTTAAAACGATTGGAGTCATAAAATGGGAAACTAAACAAAATATGTGGGAGGTCCTCTATTGAACCTGTGGAACAGGGACATGGCCTTAGAACTTGACCTGTAAACACACCAGCTTCTGAGTTACTATGGAAGATACATTTTCTGTTAATATTTTATTAATATGAATCTTACACTTTATTACCATTAAGCATCAATGCTAATTTTTTTTACACATTTGATGTTTCAGCACTAACACTCTACCAGCATTATCCTATTTTTATCTCGCCTTGTGCAAGACTTCAATTAAAATATTTTTAACTTTACTAGTAATTAAAGCCACAGACTACTACATAAAAACAAACTCCTTGAAACAGAAAGCCAGCACATTTGGCAAACAGCCAGGATAGTTCATTCTTCCCACTGCACTTGTTTTCTACTTGTTAAAGAGGCTTTTAAGAAACTGGACATATATTCAGAACAGAATCCCTTGCCTACACTACCGCTTAATTTGCTGTGTGGGTGAACTAGGCCTTGTTCAGATGAATACAGATCACACAAACACCGGCTGGGAGCTACTTTAGGGCTTTTGGCCAGGCTGAAGTGGAATATTTTACACAGCAGATCCCTGTGACACCTCACAGAGTTTTGAAAGTCTTTTTGTTCCAAAGACAGCTTGCTTATGAAGCTGGAGAGACTGCTGTTCAAGTTCAAATCCTCTTGAGTTGTGTGGTGTATTTTTGGGTTCCAGCCCTAACATTACGTATGGTACAGAGATGTACCCCCACAGACAGCTATGGCCCCAAGCAGCTATCTAAGGAATCATTATAAGGCAACCACAGAATACACCCTGACAATGTCGCAAATGTCTTTACCACCCCAGCATGCAAGGATTTTGCGGCCCTTTTCTCAGCTTGGTATAAGGCCTGGTTCCTGCACATCACATGCTGACCCCAAGAAGTGTGAAACCGTCTCCACTCCCACTCAGTTGTACATCGGTTGTTTACACCAAAGTAAAACCCACCTTTGAAGCTTGCCGTAAAACATCCACTACTACTTTTACTGGCAAGCCAACTGTGATCTCTTTCATGGCTTCTATACACCACTTGTAAGCCTGTGGAGCAGCAACAAGAAGAAAAGGCAGAGAGAACTTGAAAATAAGAACATGAATTTCTCCAAAATAGCAACCTTCCTTCATAATTAAAACATCTGCAGGTTTGATATGGCCTAATTTTGTAAGCACTAACAGCAACGTTGTGGCATACCTTGCAATTAAAAGAGGGAGAAAGATATAAAGGGACATGCCTTCCCCCCAAAAAAACCCACAGGGCTTGCAACTCTTCCTCTCTCTGGTGCAGAACTAAGGTTCCCCCCCACAGCTCTTACAAGACTGCACAGGTGAGCAGTTCCATATCAGCTGTCTTGCTGTCCTACTGCTTATCAGCTAAACTCTAGCCATTAGGCCAAAATCCGCTTTTGCGCCTTAATCCAGATATTTACAGAAGTCTGGTTACAGGCCTCTAGAATGAGGTTTTCAAACTTTGTACCTCAAGAAGTCACCGCTCGAATCTCTCCAGCCAGAGTGTGGAGCAAAAGGCAAGATATCCCAAACCCAGAAACAGGTTACCCAGGGGCAAGAAGTTTTGGGTAAGCAGGAGCCCTAAAGCAATTCCAGGAGCTGATCTGGAGACTAGATGTTCCAGCAAGTCCAAACGACTTGAGCCTGGTGACAGTCCATGGAAAGGTTCAACCTGCAGCTTCCAAGAGTGGCAGAGGCTCGAGTGCAGCCTGAAAAGCTGATTTTGTTTGGCATCAGCTTTCTGAATTACCATTTGTTGCCCAGCAGAAAGACTCAACAAGGCAAGCTTGTATGTGCACACGCGTCGCTGAGGAGTCAACCCCAGTAAAGTTTGCCCAAGGGAAATACTTGTGTGCATGCAGAGAAATTTTGGGATCGGATTCCTTGCAGCTGGACACAAGACACTCACCTCATCGTAATGGCTCTTTGCAAACAGCAGGGCGCACAGCTCCCCGTACAGGGCTGCTTTGTTGGCTTGCTGGCCGTGCTTTGCTAGTTTGTCCATGTACGACTGGGCTAGTTTGAACGTCTCTTCTCCCAAATGGTATTTACAATTGCCGTTTCGAACGTGCAGCAACCTGGGAAAAACAAATCAGGAGCTTGAACCTTGATGCGTTAGTAGAGTTGCCAACCTCCAAGGGGGGCCTGGAGAGCTCCCAGATCTCCAGACAACAGAGAAAATGGCTGCTGTGGTCTGAATGGACTGAATGGCATCATATCCTACTGAGGTCCCTCCGCAAATCCCACCATCCCCAGGCTCCACCCCAAAATCTCCAGGAATTTCCCAACCCAGTGTTGGCAACCCTAGCTGTTAGCTATGCAGTGCCTCACAACCCAGTGAAATGCTAATACTGGCACACAGTCTTACATCCTTGAGGAAACAGGGCACTGTACAAGGACCTCTCACCCCATTTTAAACACTAATGTCCCAAGCAGATTTTCAAAACGCATGGCAGTACAGCAGATGTTCCAAGCAATAAGACCTGGCAGAGAAGTTCGGAAGCAGCAAAGCTCTGAATACCTGATGTAGTTCTGTGGGTTCATTGAAATTATTTATCTGACCTATTCCTTATGTAAGTCTGGGCATCGCCCTCGGGGTCCCTCTCTCCCGTCCCAGTCTGGACGGCCTTAGAATCCCTAACTTGAGCCAGCCTAAGAAAGGGTGCAGACCTTCTCCAGTCTTACAGCCCAGGACTTCTGCCTACCACTCACTCTCAGTCAGGCTTCAGTCCACTCTCCTCCCCTGGCATGGCTCATTCTGCTACCTTTTATTCCTCTCTCCCTCTTCAGTCCTAGCCCCTCCCATTTCTCCCAGGTGCTTCCCTTTCCCCCTGTGCCTCTGTTAACCCATGGTTGTCTGAGCCCGGGTCTGGCTCTTCCTGTCCTCACAGGGCTCCTCGTGAGCCGTCTTCCCCAGCTTTGATGGCCTTCCCTCGCTCCCTCCACCTGAGATCTTGCCTCCCAGGTGTAGAAGAAGAAGAAGAGTTGGTTTTTATATGCCGACTTTCTCTACCACTTAAGGCAGAATCAAACCACCTTGCAATCACCTTCCCTTCCCCTCCCCACAACAGACACCCTGTGAGGTAGGTGGGGCTGAGAGAGTGTGACTAGCCCAAGGTCACCCAGCTGGCTTCGTGTGTAAGAGTGGGGAAACCAACCCAGTTCACCAGATTAGCCTCCGCTGCTCATGTGGAGGAGTGGGGAATCAAACCCGGTTCTCCAGATCAGACTCCAATGCTCCAAACCCCCACTCTTAACCACTACACCACGCTGGCATTCGGCAGCTTCTCCTCCCTGCTTGGCAGACAGTGCTTTTGAAGGGCTGCTGGCCTTGGGGAAGAGGGTTCTGCTGCTGCTGCACCTTCCCCTGAGATGGCAAGAGGGCAGGGCCGGTACCCTCCTGGACTGTGGGTGCTGTGGGTGCCCACTCTTGCCCCCTTGCAGGTAAGTGGGGCTGAGGGTTTCTGGTAGGGGCTGGCAAAGGAAGCCAGGAAGGCCTCCATGCCTGGGCTGTCGGCTCTGAAGGCCGGGATGGACTCTGCTGCCCTTGCTTGTGCATTAAGAGGTTTGAAAGAGCAACTGTTTGCTCCAAGGCAATGGAAGACGCCTCTCCCCATGCTTAGCTCTCAAAGGCAGCAAGAAGAAAACTTCCAGATATTTGTGTACGGTTTGAATCTATTTTGTAGCTCTTTCTCATCAAAAATTCACTGCCTGTAAACATTAAGTGAAAGATACTGGTCGTTCAAGTCTTTAGCTCAAAATTCGGCCCCTGATAAAAGCTACTTCCTGACCAGGGGCCAAACAGGTCCACACTTGGGTGTTTCTAATAGACAATGTGATTCTAAAGGCATTCTCCAACAGCTTCCATCAAGGACAAATCAATTCCTCATGATTAATGGCATACCAATTTCTCCTTGAGAACACACTTGGGGACTGACGGACATGGTTAAGGCCAGAGCAAACTACATAGGACACCACTGAAAAGAACCACACAGCTTCACTAGCTTAATCTTGTGGAAACTTGTTAATTCATCCTCACAGAGTATGTTTGCAACAGACATTTGTCATGGAGCGGGGAGAATCACACCGCCTGTTAACAAGGAAGAGCTTACCTCACACAACACTCCACTGCACGAAACCAATGGAGCATTTCGTCATGAAGGGTACATAACTGAAGGCAGGAAAGGAAGACCTTCTCAGCATCGCTATACCAGCCCGCATCTGAGAGGAACCCTCCTGGAAAGGCAAATGTTATCAGGGACATCAGGACACCACCCAGAGACAGAAAGGCCTGTGTCTTAATCATGCTATTCCCTTTTCCTCCAAGGACATTTTTTGAGCAACCGAATTTTGAGCTGCAAGCTGGAATTGGCCCTTCGAGAAGTTTCAATGCTAACTGAACAGGATATCTGAACTGGCAATTTTGTGATTAAGGTGGTGCAGAAAAAGGTAAAAGGACTGGAGCAGGCAATGGGATCTGAGCCTCTGAGGGACATCAGATGGAGCTGCCAGCCAGCTCTGGACAAGGGAGGGAGAGTGGCAACGGAGCACCTTATGAGCTCCCTGGACAAAGGGCAGGATAAAATGCAGTTGACTGCAAAGGCTTCTGATACGCTGTCCCAAATCAACATACTGGTTAGTATATTTGCAAGATACCAACAGCAGTAAAATACATGCGTCAGGCTCCAAAAAGCTGCTTGAAGAGTGGACACAGACTTATATAACTACCCCATTCCAGATGACTTGCTCCAGCCCTCAGGGAGCAACCTAGAACTAAGGAATTGGGTCTACAAAGAAGATGCCATAATTGATAGCTATTTTATTTCCCAGACGAAATTTGCCCCATGGTTTAAAACGATAAAAAAGATCACATTAGAACCTCCTATCTGGCAGATATCACAACCTATAGCCTTAGAGCAGCCTTTACATTGCTGCGCTTCCAAACTATGCCCACGGAACTTCTTGCCGGTCATTTCTCAAAAAACAACAACACTCTAGCTCAACTTATCTGCCTATGTAGTGGGGATGTAGAAGACCTTACCCATTATGTCTTGGCCTGCCCTTTATATATTGAACCCCGAAATAAGTTCTTGGCAAATATTCTATCTGCATTACAATCATTATCTGATGCTGATAAATAAATGTATTTGTTATCAGACACGGATCCCTATATTTCCCAAAAAATGGCACTTTATGGCCTGGCGGCCAAGAAAATCAGCAAGAAACTAATATAAATTGTGGAAAGCTGGATAGAATTGACTGGGCACATTTTAATGTGCTTTTTCTTTTTTAATGATATTGGCTTGTCCGTTTTAAAATTGCTGTTACATTGTTTTCAGATTGTAATGGCCTATGGTCTTATACAATAAACTACTATTACTTACTTGCTATATACACCCTAGATTGGGCTAGCCTGAGCCATCCAGGTCATGGCTGTGCGTGCCCAGAAGGCATTATACGCTTGTGGTAATTTTCAGAAGTTTACCCAGCATTGCTCCTTCTAAATAGCCTGCCCCCCTGCAGTTACCTAGCACAAATCCAATCTGGATAGCCTTTTCCTTCACGGCAGCATCTGATTCTGCTATGTAGGAGCACCGCCGGCTGAACGAATAGGCCAAGACTGAGGCCACCTTCACGCCATGGTCCATCAATGCCTGAAAGCAGTGATGAAGTAAGTGTCTGGGAAGGCAGAAAAGAAAAAGGAAATTAGAATGTGTGTCCCCCCACACACACAATTTCTTAATTAAGTAACATATACTGAAATACCAAATTGATTAAATTGAAATATCCACAGTATCCAGAATAAAACAGACTGAAAAATCCACAGTATCCAGAATAAAACAGACTGAAAAATCCACAGTATCCAGAATAAAACAGACTGAAAAATAACAGTCTGGTGAACTATTATGGAACAGATGTAGTTTTCCTTCTCATCCTTCTTGCTGTTAACAGAGAGCCAGAAACAAAGGTGAGATGCTAATGGATTCATCTTAGCTCTCTCTCTCTCACACACACACAAGCACACAGCATCTGCACTTTATACTGCTGAAAGGATGCAAGTAAGGTCCCTGACAGAGATAAACAAAATATTTTTGCAAAAACTCAAATGCTGCCAACGGCTGTTTTGAAAACAGGAAGCAATCAACTCTGAATTCCAACCTAGATGGATACATCAAGCCATATGAAATATAGTAACTTCACAAGCCTAGGAACACTTTTTAATTAAAAAGCACAATAGGGCAGGGGAGAGGAGCATGCGTGTGCACAGATACAGAGCTGTGAGAAGCGGGTGGGGCAAGAACATTAGGCAAGAGGATGGAGGCCCCCTGAAATGAAACTGCCTCTTCCCCCGGTCCCCGAGCCCAGTAGTGAAGCTCTGGATTATGTTGTATTTGGGGGTGGGGTGGGGCTCACATTATAGAATCCCCTTTGCGTGAAGACAAGGTTCCACACAGCCTGGCTTAGTTAAACATGCAGCTGCTATCAATTCCCCATTGACCCACCCAGTACTCCAGCATGCTGGGAACCTGGGAAAGAGGCAGAGGTGATGTATCAGGCATTCACTTTGATGCTGGGCATTAGAGAGGCAAGGACAAAGATAAAATAAGGGATTATACTGAAACTCACCAGACACTCAGCCACCTAGAACCATAGAGTTGGAAGGTACCCCCAGAGTCATCTAGTCCAACCCCCTGCACAACGCAGGAAATTCACAACTACCTCCCCCACACACCCCCAGTGACCCCTACTCCATGCCCAGAAGATGGCCAAGATGCCCTTCCTCTCATCATCTGCCTAAGGTCATAGAATCGGCATTGCTGACAGATGGCCATCTAACCTCTTCTTAAAAACCTACAGGGAAGGAGAGCTCACCACCTCCCGAGGAAGCCTGTTCCACTGAGGAACCGCTCTAACAGTTAGAAAGTTCTCTCTAATGTCTAGATGGAAACTCTTTTGACTTAACTTCAACCCGTTGGTTCTGATCCGAACTTCTGGGGCAACAGAAAACAACTCAGCACCATCCTCTATATGACAGCCCTTCAAGTACTTGAAGATGGTTATCATATCACCTCCCAAAAGAGAGGGTACACTTACATGTAGAATCCATTCATCATAAGCAGCACTGAGCTCTGAACTTGATCATTACAGGCCAGCATGGTGCAGCGGTTAAAAGTAGGGGTGTGCAAAAAGTAAAATCGGTAAAATTCAGATTTTGGATCTAATGGACCCAATTTTTTTCAGGTCCATTAGACCCCAATCCAAATTTGACCCCCTCCCCCTCACTTACTTTTACTGAGGCAGCTGGGGTGCCTGCCACCGAGCCCCACATGATGGATGCAGTTGGAGGCAGTGGCCAGTGCAGAGCTGCCTCCAAGCCCCACATGGAGCACAGAGGCAGCAGTGTTGTTCTGCCCTGGCCACCAGGTAAGTGAGGGGCAGAAGGAGGGTGGGAGGGAGAGGGATTTCCCCCCCCCCCAGTCTCTCTGTCTCTTTAAAAAAAATTTTTGGCAAGGCCAAAGTGGCCTGAATAATGTTGAATATATTCGGCATTATTCAGGATCCTCTTTTCGGTTCCCTTTAAATGCTGCCTTTTCCCCGGGAGAACCCCCGCAAATACCAAAAAGGTATTTTTCAGGTTTTTTGGTTTGGCTTTGCCGAATGCACATCCCTAGTTAAGAGCAGCAGACTCTAATCTGGTGAACCAGGTTTGATTCCCCACTCCTACACATGAAGCCAACTGGGTGATCTTGAGCTATACAGTTCTCTCACAATTCTCTCAGCCCCGCCTACCTCACAAGGTGCATGTTGTTTTTTGGGGGGGGGGAAGGTGATTGTAAGCCACATTGCGACTCCTTACGGTATAGAAAAGCGGGGTATAAAAACCAACTCTTCTCCTTCTTCCAGTCAACCAGACACAAGTACAAAATCCATGTCATCCCTTTTATTAGGACTAACCAGATAGACACAAAACATTAAAAAGTGTCAATTCGGTTGGTTCTAATAAAGGGTATTACACAGATTTTGTTCTAGTTTCGGATTTTGCATGGACCAATGTGGCTGTTTGCAGCAGAATTGAACAAATGCCAGTTGAACTGTATGTTTGTTATACTCGTAGTGTTAAACTCTGCAATCCAACAACATAGCCCCATAGCTCCACAGGAGGCCGAGGAGCAACCTGGCAATGTCAATCCAAATTACGTGTTCACAAGAGAATACTAGACCAGCAGAGTAACTACCTGAACTCTGCCGACTGAAAGACTCAGGCAGGGGTTATAAACCTTGGCCTGGGCTGTACCCACTTCAAATGGCAAGTGTGGACTCCCAGATTAATATTAAATATAAAAACAAAATGCTTCCTATCAAAAACTAGATGCAAGGTTTATATCTAGATATCCATGTTAATTGTATAGACATTAAATACCCCTCACAGATAAGTTGGTGATCACTTTTTGATTATATTATGTGATCAGCAATGTCTGAAAAGTTTTATATAATTTGGGTAACTATTTGACTATATGATTAGTAATGCCTGACTAATTTTCTTTTTCTTCTTTTCCCCCCTCAGAATTTGGGTAATTATTTGATTGTATAATGGCTCTGAAAAGCATGGCAATGCAATCTGTTTGATATGTGTGCTTATTTTTATTTTCTCAATTGTACTGAGGAAACCCTTTTTTTCCCCGTTCCATTTTTTTCTTTTGTACTCATCTATCTATCTATCTATCTATCTATCTATCTATCTATCTATCTATCTATCTATCTATCTATCTATCTATCTATCAACCTACCTACCGACCGACCTACCTACCTACCTACCTACCTACCTACCTAAACTAGATGCAAGGGAGAACAGTCAGCTATGAGCCACATCCTAGGTACAGGATTAATAGCACAATAAAAATTAGAATGTACAGCCCATTCCTAAAGGAGGGGTGGATACACGGCGATCGTGGACGGTGCAACCACGCCGCTCCTGTCAGGTTTCCCAGACGAAATAAAGGCAAATAAAGTATATTTAAAAATAAAAACTAGAAATATTGCCTCATTGCTTTTACCAAGGCTATGCTCGCAAAATAGATGGCATAGCAATGCCGCAGCATGAGGGGGGCATTCCTGGGGCAAAAGGGGTTAGGAAGCTGCCTAAAGGCAGCTCCACCCCCAGGAACGCCTCCCAGGATACCAGCGCGGGAGATATGGCGGGGAAAAGCTGGTGGGAGGCCGTTCTGGTGTCCAAGAGCCACGCTACTGCCACGGTCCAAAAGGGCAGACTTTTACAGTGTCTGTGCCAGTTCACATGGCACAAGTGGTATGGAGCCGTAGAGGTGACGCCGGCTCCTATGGGCTTCCCCCCCCCCTTCAGGATTGCATGGTTAGTCTCTTCCAGAGGGTGTGTGAGGATCTGTCCCGTGGACCCGGCCTCTTCACCCCCCCCCCCGGCCTGTTTGACTCTGGGGCGCTTCCCTGGCCTCAGGTTGGGTCGGATGAGGATCTCTCTCTCTCTCTCTCTCTCTCTCTCTCTCTCTCTCTCTCTCTCTCTCTCTCTCTCTCTCTCTCTCTCTCTCTCTCTCTCTCTCTCTCCTTCACACCCACGGCCAGTCCCTGCTCCACTGAGCCCGAAGCTCCACAGCGGACTGCCCCCTCTTCCTCCACGCTCCTCCCCAGGTCACTCTTTCTCTACCGAGGAAGGCTGCCGCGGGGCAGGGTGCCCAGGAGCGGCTCGCGGATGCGGCGCCTCTGGGGACCTCCCGCTGTGGGGCCGCGTGGCTGGGTTGCCCAGCTCTCTCCCTCCCCGCCAGGCCGTTTGTCCCTCCGAGGGCTTCGCGGGCGGCGGAACAGCCAGCTCCACACACACCCCCGACCACGGCCGGCCGGTCGTCCTGCCCGGTAAGTGCGCTGCCGGGTAGTCCCGCTGCCGGGGCTTGCCCGGCCGCGGGACAGGGTAAAATGCAAGGTTAAAACTGACAATACAAATCTCAGCACGAAAGGAGCACTGAAACTCCCCTTTTCCTAAGGTGCTTCCCACGTGACATAGGAATCTAAGTAGAAAGAGGAACGTGTCTCATGTCCTAATAGATGTGTGAAAGTCTGCAGGGGAACGTGGAAAACTTCAGAGGGCTGAAGGATTTTTTCCCTTCAATTTTTCCAATGGGAAAATTGAAGGGAAAAAGTCCGTCAGCCCTCTGAATTTTTCCAATGGAAAAACTGAAGGGATTTTTTTTTCCAATGGAAAAACTGGGACATTTTGGGGACCACTACAAAAGCTATTGAATGTTTTGTTTTATGAGTGGAATGAATTTTTAGGATAAGGTTTCATTCAATCTGAATGGGAAGTATCTATTGAAATTTTTATGTAAGAATCTACAGCATTAGATAACTGTAATCACTGAGTATACTGTAAACATACACAATATTTTCAGGAATATATTTACTTTTAAAATGTGACTCGTCCAGTCCACAATTAATATTCTATAAGTTACGTCATGTGGATAAGTTACTGAACAGTTCAGTGTTACCCATGTTATACAGTTTAATTCTATCACCAAATATGCTACTAGCCCAGGGGTGGGGAACGTCAGGCCCGGGGCCCCTGCAAAGTCATTTGGTCTGGCCCTTCATGGGTCTTGGCAGATCTCTAGCTCAGAAGGATCTAAGACTGGTGATCCGTCCCCTCCCATGGACAGGAATAGCCTCTGTTCAAGCCAGATGTTTGTTTTGCTGAGAAAAGGAACCTTTTTTTCCCTTGCAGAAGAGTCATTAGCTATGGAGCTGCTAGGAGTGCCCAAGAAGCTGTGTTAACCCTTTCCCACCTGGGCCATGGAGAAACATATTCCCTCTGTACTACAAGAGGGCTGGGGGCGGAAGTGGCAACAATGGAGGGGTTAAAAAAGGCAGGGCCAGAATGTGCGTGGTGGGAGGAGTTCTTAGCCAGTGTGTCCTCATTTCATCCCTGCAGGCGGAGGTAGCAGGAGCAGGCTGTAGAATCTGGCCCCGACCATGTGGAGCAGGAGCAACTCCGGCGTGCGGCTGGACGGCTACGCCCAGCTGGTGCAACAGACCATTCTGTGCCACCAGGTGGGCGAGTGCGCCACCGGTTGGACGCCTGCCTGCTTGCCCGTGTGTGTGTGTGTGGGGTCATCTGGGGAAGCTGCCTGCTTGGAGCTTGGTCGACTAATTTTTAAGTTGATAATTTTGTATGGCCCGCAAATGATGTTATAAATATCCAAATGGCCCTTGGCGGAAAAAAGGTTCCCCACCCCTGTGCTAGCCTAATTATGTCTGTATGGGACATGTCCGAACAACACACTTTCTTTTGTTTACCACAAACGTTGTGTTTTCTGTTTTCAACTTCTAATTTTTTCTGCTTCTCTCAGATGCCAAAAACAAAGATACTCCAAATAACAAATACAGCACGCTGGCCATAAAACGAAAATTAATCTTGTTCACACAAAATGTGTTCAAACTGCATAGGGTGCAGTAGTTTGCAGCTCTCTCTTTGACATTGTGTGTACAGTACTGAAAAATTGGAGGTAGAACAGGATAGAAATGGCATATCATGTTCTCACTGTTGTATAAATGAGGTATGATGTACCATGTGGTTTTATTAAGGTTGTGGGAACTAGAAAATGTGTGGGAAGGTGGGGAGGTAGAGAGAGAGAATACTGGGGGGGGGTGGCAGTCAAGTTGCAGCAGACTTATGGTGACCCCATAGGGTTTTCAAGGCAAGAGATGTTCAGAGGAGGTTTGACACTGCCTGACCCTGCATCATGCCCCTGGAATTTCTTGGCTGTCTCCCATCCAAATACTTGCCAGGGTCAGGGCTGAGAGTGTGCGACTCAGCCAAGGTCACCCAGCAAGCTTTCATGGAGCAAGTGGGGATTTGAACCAGGTTTTCCCAGAACCTAGTCGGACAAGCAGATCCCAAATTGTAGCTTGAAGACAACCACTGTTCCTGTTCTTAAAAGCTGAAGACTAAGCAGAACATGCAGCGTCTTACACAGGCCCCTCAGTGGTCCACAGAGGTCCAGGCTGTTTCCAGCCATTGAGGTACCTAGTCACAATGGCCACTGAGAGGGCAATTCTAATACTGCTTCTATTGCTTGGGCGACAGTTTTAGAACCCTCCTTTTTAAAAAGATTTCAGATTTTTCTGCATATCATTTGGGGAGGAAAAAGGGGTAGGGAGAAGCCAGAGGTTATGCAAAGGTGGCTTCAGAATCAGATGATTTATCTGCCTGAAAATTAGTAGCTTGCCTCTTCACTCATATTTAGGATGGTCATACTAGGCATGATTCATCCTTTTCTTAACCACTTCCAAGTTGCATAAATTTCAATAGAGAAGATTTATACACATGCTTAAATTTCTTCTATGGACACCAATGGAACTCAGCAGTGCTTAACTGGAGCTGGGACTGTACCCATTCCTTTCCTATTTGTTTTCCTTTCACACAATCCTTTTTGGGGGGGGGAGGTTAAGAGGGATGAGAAACTGCTAAAAAGAGGAACTGAATTATTGTTCTCTAAACATACGAAACTGCTTCATGCCCATCTACCCAGTGTGATCAATTCTGACTGGCAGCTGCTGTCTGGGATCTTAGGCAGAGAAAGGTCTCACCTGATTCTTACCACCCGAGAGCCTCTAACTGGATATGCCAGTGTCGTGTAGTGGTTAAGAGCAGTGGTTTAGAGCGGTGGACTCTGATCTGGAGAACCGGGTTTGATTCCCCACTCCCCCACATGAGCGGCCGACACTAATCTGGTGAACTGGGTTTGTTTTCCCCCTCCTACACATGAAGCCACCTTGGTGACCTTGGGCCAGTCACACTCTCTCAGCCTCACCTACCTCACAGGGTGTCTGTTATGGGGAGGGGAAGGGAAGGTGATTGCAAGCCAGTTTGATTCTTCCTTAAGTGGTAGAGAAAGTCAGCATATAAAAACCAACTCTTCTGCTTGCAAAATGGAGCCTTGACTACTTACCGTGAGGGCTCCTTCTCTTCTGAGGCGGAGGGCATCTTGGAACTGTGGGTTATTGTCCATGCCCCTATCCGGGGAGGCAGGACCAAAAAGATTTCCTGCTGCCCCCTATTGGGACACTAACCCGTTGAACCTCAGTCACAGGCTTGCTTAGCTCTTAAACAGGAATAAAACGAGGTCTAACGGAATGAAACGTAACCTTAACCAAATAACACAGGAAGGAACTTGACAAACAGACAAGAATTGGGACCGGCATTAGGTCTGAAGCTGTCTTCTGAAGATATGGTCGATAGCACGTTGTCTTGACTCTTCGTCCGGGTGGGCAAGATGCCCTCCGCCTCAGAAGAGAAGGAGCCCTCACGGTAAGTAGTCAAGGCTCCATTCTCCTCTGAGGCTCGGGCATCTTGGAACTGTGGGACCTATCAGAGCTCCCATCCGGGTGGGTCATGCGTTCTCTTCCACTACGTGCTGTAAGACCCTGCGGCCAAAGGCCGCCTGTGCAGATGACCATGTACTAATCTTGTAATGCTTGACGAATGTTGACACGCTTGACCACGTGGCTGCACGGCAAATTTCGTCAACAGGAGATTGCTTGTCAAACGCCGCCGTTGTAGAGGCGCTGCGAAGCGAATGAGCCGTAATTCCCGGTGGAAGAGGAGCCCCCGCGGCTTTGTATGCCTCAGCTATTGTTGACTTTAAGGTATAACTAATGGATGCCGCTGACATTCTGAGACCTTTGTTAGGGTTGGATATGTTAACAAACAAATAGTCCGTCTTTCTCAGGTCCGATGTTCTATCAATGAAGATGCGCAAAGCTCTACGTAGGTCGAGAGAGTGCCAAGACCGTTCCTTTGGGCAAGATGGTTTAGGACA
Organism: Euleptes europaea; assembly: GCF_029931775.1. Classification (NCBI taxonomy): domain Eukaryota; kingdom Metazoa; phylum Chordata; class Lepidosauria; order Squamata; family Sphaerodactylidae; genus Euleptes; species Euleptes europaea. The sequence goes on along the minus strand of NC_079330.1, from coordinate 31,546,098 downwards.
GAACGATGGTAAGGAAATGTCCTGACCGCGATGAAAAGGAGAGTTAATCTTGGGGATGAAGGTAGGGTCTGGTCTTAATACCACCTTATCCCTATGAAAGATGCAAAGTCCCTGACGGATGGACAGGGCTCGCAATTCTGACACTCGACGAGCCGATGTGATGGCTACGAGGAATAGAACTTTCATCCTAAGAAGTCTAAGAGGAGCTGTCCGAAGGGGCTCGAAGGGTTCCTTCGTTAGGGCCTTAAGAACGATGTTAAGATTCCAGGTAGGGAACCGATGAACAGTAGGAGGTCGAGTCTGGGAAACTCCCTTCAGAAAGGAGACGATATGCCGATGCTTGGACAACGCCACTCCATCCACCATTGGAACTACTGTTGCTATGGCCGCAACCTGTCTGCGAAGAGTAGAAACTGCTAGGTTTAGTCTCACTCCCTCCTGTAAGAACCCTAGGATGTTGCTAACTCCTGGTTGAAGAGGGTCAAACTTCTTTCTACGTGCCCATCTGACAAACGCTTTCCAAGAAGCGGAATATATGCGACGGGTTGCAGGTCTGAACGCCTCAAGAATGGTGTTTACGACCTCTGTAGGGTAACCCAGTTTGACCAGGCTCATCCTCTCAAGTGCCAGACGGTCAAGCAGAACCAGTGGGGGTCTGGGTGGGCTAGAGGACCTTGGCGTAAAGTCCCCCACTGGGTTGGTATTCTCCATGGTTCTTGAACTGCTAGTCTTTGTAGAGTGACGAACCATGGACGACGAGGCCAAAACGGGGCCACTAGAAGCACATTGGCTTTTTCCAGCTGGATCTTGCGAAGGACCTTCGGAATGATTGGCAGAGGCGGGAAGGCGTACAACAGAGTGCTTGGCCAAGGACTGAGAAGAGCATCGATTCTCTCTGCGTCTGGGTGGAAGAATCTGGAGAAGAATCTTGGGAGTTTGGAATTGTCTGACGAGGCGAACAAATCGACCTCTGGAAGACCAAATTTTTGAGTGATGAGACGAAAGGAGTCCTGGTCTAAGGACCACTCTCCTTCGTTTACTTGCTGCCTGCTCAGCCAGTCGGCTTCCACGTTGAGAGCGCCCTTTATGTGTTCCGCCCGTATTGATAGAACCTTGAACTGGGCCCAGCGGAATAGTTTGACTGCTTCCTGATGTAACGTCGATGATCTTGTGCCCCCCTGTTTGTTCAGGTGGGCCTTGGTAGTCGTATTGTCCGTCCTGACTAGGACGTGGTGGTTGCAAACGTCCGCTGAGAAGAATAGAAGAGCCAGTCTCACCGCTCTTAGCTCCAGCACGATGATGTGAAGGGTCGACTCCTGAGCAGACCAACGTCCTTGGGCCATTTTTCCATTGAGGGTGGCTCCCCACCCCTCCAGACTGGCGTCCGTAAAGAGCTGGAGAGGATCCTCGTGCAGGTACTGTGTGGGTTTGGTTAAATTCTCCCTGGAAGCCCACCACCGCAGGCTCTTGCGGACACTGAGTGGTAAGGGAATGATTCTGTCCCTCTTCATCCCAATGTCCCCTTGGTAGGGGCAAAGGAGCCACTGCAATTGTCTGGAATGGAACCTGGCCCAAGGCACCACTGCTATGCACGAAATCATGTGCCCTAAAAGTTTCGCTAGGGACATTAGCCTGGCTGATTTGGAACTGGCGGCTGATGCTGCCCGACTGACAATTTTTTCCACTCTCTCTCGGGACAAGGTTACAGTATTCTTCCGAGAGTCTATTCGCACTCCCAGGTGTACCAGAGATTGTGCGGGGCTGAGGGAACTTTTCTCGAAGTTCACTAAATATCCATGGTCTTGAAGAACCTGGACTACTCTGTTGGTATGGGTCCGGGATTGTTCCCTGGATTGTGCACAGATCAGGATGTCGTCCAGGTACAGATGTACCTGGATAGACTCCTGTCTGAGGGTGGCCATAACAGTCACCAGGGTCTTTGTGAAAACCCGGGGGGCGGAAGCTAACCCAAAGGGGAGGGCCCTGAATTGATAATGATTGACGCCATGGGTGAACCGAAGGAACCTCCTGTGGGCTGGATGGATAAGAATATGGAGGTAGGCCTCCGTCAAATCCACCGCCGTCATGAAAGTCTGAGGCTGAAGGGACTCCATGATAGATTTTAACGTTTCCATCCGGAAATGTTTGCGCCTCATTCTTCGGTTCACATACTTTAAATTAAGGATAGCCCTCCAGTCCCCATTTTTCTTCGGAACCGTGAAGAAGATGGAGTAGATCCCCAACCCCCTCTCCTGGTTGGGGACCCTCTCCACGGCTCCTATGTGCAAAAGGTGTTGAATTGCTGTGGCGGTTCTGGTCCTCTTCTCTTTCTTTAGGGGTAAGGGGGAAGAAAGGAAACGATCCCGGGGTAGGGAAGAAAACTCCAGGAGATATCCCTGAGATATTATTTGGGATACCCACGAATCCGGGTTGGAACTGGCCCATATGTGACTGAAAGCCTGAAGTCTCCCCCCCACTGCCAGCAGTGAGGCGTCATTGTGAATTGTTGTTTTTGGGGAACTTATCCCCTTTGTCGGACCTAGCCGGGCCTTGTCTCTGGAACTTCCCCCCTTTCCGAAAGGATCTACTCTGGTTCCATGAGTTACTCTGGTTCCAGGAGCCCTTTCTGTAGTCTGCCCGATATCTGGGAGAGACCTTGGAAGAACGAAAGGACGGGTAGTAAGAGGATCTATTCTCCTTCCGAATTTGCCTAGGGAGAACGTGCTTCTTATCCCTAGTTTCAATCAAAATCCCATCCATTTTTTCTCCGAAAAGCCGACCCCCTTTAATGGGGTAGGACATGAGAATGGTTTTAGATCTGAAATCGGCCGGCCAGGCCCTTAGCCACAGGGCCCTTCTAATGGATGTGGTAGAAGCCATGGCCCTAGCCGTGAAGGACATTGTGTCCAGAGAGGCATCTGCCATAAGAGTGATGGCACTAAGCACTCTTTCCAAACCCCCAACTACCCTGCGGTTGTCGGGCGGTACCAATTGTAGGAGTTTTTTGACCCATAAATAGGAAGCCCTGGCAAAAATGGAGGTAGTAGCGCTAGCCTGAATGGCTAGGGCCGAAGCCTCATGAGCCTTTCTTGCCAAATGGTCAGTCTTCCTGTCCAGCTGGTCACGGATGGATCCCACCCCATCCTCGGGAATCAATCCAGGGGTCTGAAGGTCAGCCACTGGAGCATCCACTACATGAACCTTCAACATCTGCATGGCGTGAGGGGCCAGGCTATAATGTTTTTTGACGTAGGCCGGGACCTGCTTATTAGAGGAGGGGTTATCCCACTCATCCGTGAGGGCCCTAATGAAGAACTCTGGGAAAGGAACCAGATTGCTTTGAGTCCTCCTTCTGGGGAAGCACTCCTTCACTCCCTCTTTAAATTTTGACTTAGGTTCCTCTGAGGGCTGTTGCTCCTCATTAAGATCTAAGGCGATCATAGCCTTTGCCAACAAACCCTGAAAATCCTCTCCCGAGAACAACCTGGGCTGTTGGTCATCAGGACGGGGGGTCTCGTCCTCGGAGTCGAACTCCCCTTCCTCGCGTTCTTCCCCTTCAGATTCCTGATCAGTGGTAATGGTATCCTGATGGCTAGAGGAGTCAGAGCCAGTTTGAGAGATTGGCTGTGACTGTGCCTTTTTGGCGGCCTTAGTGGGCCAAGAAAAGGAAGTCTCCTCTCTGGATGGCCCCCCCGAGGTGGATGAACTGCCCTCCTCCCCCACTGCTTGGGGATGGAGAACTGATCCTGAAAAACCACTAGAGGTCTGAGTCAAGCGCATTTGGAAAGCCTGGAAGGCTTGCCACTGCCTCTGTAAGGCTATATTAACCATGTCATTAGCCTGATCTGCTGTTAAAAACCTCCCTGTTGCCGCCCCTGAGGTGGGAAAGGGGTTAAGAAAAGGCTGGTGGGCTGAAGCCTGCTGCATTGGCATAAAGTGGCCCCCTATAGGTCCCAGCGAAAAGGCGGGAATAGGTGCTGCAGGCTGTCTTCCTGTTTGCTCCGAAAGGGGGGGGGGTACGTTACCACCTCCCGACGGGAGACTGTCTGTCGCCACGGGATCTGACGTCGCGGGCGAAGATGCTGCCGAGGAGGGCTGGATCCGCGAGTAGACAGCCGGGGCCTTCCCGCTGGCTCTCGCCGCGCCGGCGAACTTCCCGCTGCCGCGCTTCCTGCGTTTAGCGCCGGCAAGGGACGGCGCCGTTTTTCGCGCCTTTTTTTGCTTGGGCTGAATGGCGCCTCCGCGATCTTCCTGCGGCTCTCCGCTCTCCTCCGTCGCCCGGGTGTTCTCTCCGCCCTTGGTCGGAGCGTTGTTGTTCGGGGCGAATTGGACCAGCCCCACTGAGTAGTCCTTCTCCGAGAGAAGGTCGTCTTCTCTGTTCAAAATGGCGTCCGCCATTTTCTCTCCCCTTCTTCTTCTCGCCCCAACACTCAGGACAACACCAGGAAGGTCGGGGGAAAGGACACCGGGTAGGTCAGGTCGGGTGGGGAGGTAATTGGAAAGGAAGGTTGAGGAAAGGATTAAGGGAAAAGACACAAAAAGCCTCTAAATCTAGCCTAAAACACAGAGCTGTGAAACTCACTGCTCTCCCCGCTAGGCAGGACAAAAGACTGAGGTTCAACGGGTTAGTGTCCCAATAGGGGGCAGCAGGAAATCTTTTTGGTCCTGCCTCCCCGGATAGGGGCGTGGACAATAACCCACAGTTCCAAGATGCCCGAGCCTCAGAGGAGAAAGCCCGTGCTCCAAAGCCGAGCTATTCTATTTTATTTACTTATTAATTATCTTAAGATTTATATATCCCGTCCTCCCCAGTTGAAGTCAGGCTCAGGGGATCATAACTCAACTAAAAATGGGGGGGGGGAGGTAGGGAGACTAGCATAGATGACATCTGCGGCTGCCCTCAGTTGTAGACCTGGTGGAGCAGCGCTCCATTTTACAAGCCCTGCGGAACTCTTTAAGGTCCCGCAGCAGGGCTCTGATGTTGCTAGGAAGGGTTTTCCACCAGGCTGGGGCCGAAAAGGCCCTGGCTCTCGACGAGGACAGCTGCACATTCTTAGGGCCGCGGACCACCAGTAGGTTATTATCTGCAGAACATAATGTTCTTTGGGGCGTGTACCAGAAGAGGTGGTCCCGAGGTGTACCTCATCTGTTTAGTTTGCCTTCCTTTCCCCCCTCAATATATCCAAACAATACTCAGAGGAAAGCCCTTTGGGGTTAGGGACAAATGTTGATGGAACTGCTGTAAGTCATTGTACAGGTCATGAAGGGTCTCAGATATGGGGTTGGGTCCAAAAGGTAAGCTTCCACAATCAGAAGGCGGACTTAGCTCACAAAAAGGCTACTTTATTGGGCACTTTCACACATGCTGAATAATGCACTTTCAATCCACTGAAGCTGGATTTTACTGTGTGAATTGGCAACACCCACTTGCAAACGATCGCTAAAGTGCACTGAAAGTGGATTGAAAGTGCATTATTCGACATGTGTGAAAGAACCCTTTATCTCTCAGGCTAGAACACTGCACGAAAAAGCTGTAACAGAATCCAAAGCTGCTGACCCGCCTGTGCAAGCACAAGGGCAGGCATGGTGCAGTGATAAGAGTATCAGACTAGGGCCAGAGAGAATCTGCGTCAAATTCTCACTCTGCCATGAAGCTCACTGAATGACCCTGGAGTGCTCACTCACTCTGAGCCTGTCCTACCTCACAGGATTGTCTGCAAGAATGAAGCAGGAATAGAAAACATGAGAAAAGACAAGCTAATCTAATAACCTAAATAACATGTGGACATTTGAGCATAATGTTGAGCATAAAGTCTCTGTGGAACTGTCAAGTCACTACTTTTCTTCCAATCACAGTTCTTTGAATCCAATCCAAACATGCATCTCACAAGTCATTTACACCTCCTACAGTGTCGGAAGAGACTTGAAGGCACTTAACACACACACACACAGGGTGGCTAAATAAAACTGGGCGTACAAGGCAACTGTAAGTTCAGAACAAGTAATTTTACTTATTATACAAACAGAAAGGAGGTAGAGAAATAATACATGACAAATTTAAAATCCTGTAACTCTCAAACTAAGGGCAATTTCAGAACACTTTGAAAAACAAAGCTAGGTTCAATCTTAGCATTGGTTTACAATCCCCCACAGGAGAAACCACACCTGACTGAGTTATTTAGGGTGGGTCAGATTGAGGCCTCCAGGCAAACTTGCCAAATTTGGTTGATCTCTTCCTTCTAGTTTTCAATCAACAACAACAATGAGTCTGTTGGTATAAGTACCCACAGGTGATCTAGTAAAAACGTCTGTAGGCTAGTAATACTTCTTATTGACAAGCGTAGAACTGTGAGGCACTTTACAAAGGCTGGGTGCAATCCAGCCCTTTGGAAGACCCACAGATTCCTATGAAGCACAAGCTTAAATCTTTCCCACTGAGACCAAGGAGAGGGGACAGAGGAACTGTGTCCAGTATGTTTTACAGGAAACCTTTTCCTTTTGGAAAGCGAAAAAGCAGTACTTTTTTGTGTGCATAGGCTTACCTCTTGTCTAAAGCTCGAAGAACCTTCGCAAAAACTTCTAGCTCACAAAATTCGCTACCCAACTGGCACAGTCGTCCTTGCTGGTAAAGCTGGGAGAAGAAAAGACAAGTGTGAATGGTGTAAATGATGGAAATGCAAATATTAAGACATGCACTCGGCCCAGCGGTTACCAAGCTGCTCCTCTACAGAACTCAGACACACAAATATTGACTCTTACACAGAACAAGCCATTTGGTGCACATCTGTGACTGTCGCTTAATCAAGGAACATACACCACTTGGTACAGTGTGTTGATGTTGCTAGGCTAGGAGGACAGTGACCTTCCCACGCTCTGCACAGAAAAATAAAAATGGTAAGGACACACGGGTCATTCATCTGTCTACCTTGTTCATACGCAGACCAAAAGATTTTAACTGCGTAAGGAGAAACGGGAGAAGGTGCCGACACTATTCTCCCAAACTATGCCTCATCTCTGCCTTGCGCTCCAAAACTTCCATTCTTGGCTGGAACCAGAAATGGAGGAAACAATGGGCTTCAGTGAGGTATGCTGTGCAGGGAGGGGAGTGGGTGTTTCACACTCCCACCTTCTGCTCTATTGTTCAGGATAGACCCCACCACTTTTAATGGGGTGGACAAATGAAAAGCAGGAAGTTTATATCTCCTACTCCATGCCCAGAAGATGGCCAAAGTGCCCTCGCTTTCATCATCTGCCTAAGGTCATAGAATCAGCATTACTGACAGATGGCCATCTAACTTCTTCTTAAAAACCTCCAGGGAAGAAGAGCTCACCACCTCCTGAGGAAGCCTGTTCCACTGAGGAACAGCTCTAACTGTTAGAAAATTCTTCCTAATGTCTTTTGATTTAATTTCAACCCGTTGGTTCTGGTCTGACCTTCTGGGGCAACAGAAAACAACTCGGCACCATCCTCTATATGACAGCCCTTCAAGTACTTGAAGATGGTTATCATATCCCCTCTCAGTCTTCTCCTCTTCAGGCTAAACATACCCAGCTCCTTCAACCTTTCCTCGTAGGACTTGGTCTCCAGACCCCTCACCATCTTTGTTGCCCTTCTCTGGGCACATTCCAGCCTGTCTGCATCTTTCTTAAATTGCGGTGCCCAGAACTGAACACAGTACTCTAGGTGAGGTCTAACCAGAGCAGAGTAAAGCGATACCATCATTCACTATACACTATACTTCTTTTGATACAGCCCAAGATCTCATTTGCCTTTTTAGCTACCACATCACAAAGAAGAAACGAAGACCCTGTAGGGGGCAGCTAGACAGGGTAGTGAGGTCAGACCTTCTCTCCTGTGCATCTTTCGTTGTCTGTCTGCAGGCGGCTACTCTTAGGGCAATATCCTCCTCCTTCACAGAAATTCCACAGCCAGTTCTCTCTCTCAGCTAGTTATGTAAGTTAGGAGACTATCTCTGTCTCTACCCTTTACATGTTAGTTCCTCAATAAACCTTTACCGACACTTTAATCAGTTTGTGCACCTTTGCTGTGTTAGTTACTCTGTCAACAAAGCCCAAGTGCCTAGAACCCTAACAATGAGCTATTTAACATATTATTCCAGCCCCTCTGCACAGCTGGTGCTTAAAAACACCATGCTGGCAAGCATAAAGGAAGGTGAGATATTTGCCAACTCTACTTTGAACAATAACTTGGCACAATTTCAAGATCTCCATCATTCTAATACAGGATAGTATTCATCTGTATTCTAAAGCAGTGGGCTTGTTTAAGACATTTTAACCCCCTTTCCCCCTCAATGACCAATGATAGCCAAATATGATACCATAAGAACATAAGAAAAGCCATGCTGGATCAGACCAAGGTCCATCAAGTCCAGCAGTCTGTTCACACAGTGGCCAACCAGGTGTCTCTAGGAAGCCCACAAACAAGACAACTGCAGCAGCACCATCCTGCCTGTGTTCCACAGCACCTAATATATTCGGCATGCTCTGATCCTGGAGAGAACAGGTGTGCATCATGACTAGTATCCATTTTAACTAGTGGCCACAAATGCCCCTCTCCTCCATGAATATGTCCACTCCCCTCTTAAAGCCTTCCAAGTTGGCAACCATCATCACATCCTGGGGCAGGGAGTTCCACAATTTCACTATGCGTTGTGTGAAGAAATACTTCCTTTTATCTGTTTTGAATCTGTTACCCTCCAGCTTCAGCAGATGATCCCATATTCTAGTATTATGAGAGAGAAAAGCTTCTCCCTGTCCACTCTCTCCAAATCATGCATAATTTTATAGATCTCTATCATGTCTCCCCTTAACCGCCTTCTTTCTTACCATCTCATTCCAATGTCCCATTTTTGTTTAAATTTTGTTTTTAAGCTATATACTTATTCAGTGTATTTTAAATTTTGGTTACCTGCCCTGAGCCTTGCTGTGCAGGGGGAGAGCGGGGTATAAATAGTAGTATAAATAAATAATATTGTAACAAATAAAAAATCAATTACTGACAGAAAGAACAACACAACATATCTAACCACTGGCCCTCTTACACTGCATAATCCAATTCAAATGAGTGGGTCCCTTCCAGAAGGCCATTGCATGATGTGGGGGGGGGGGAGTGTCGAGAAAAGGCTAAAGATCGTTCAAATCCTTCCAAAAAAGCAACAAAAAAGCAACACCTCAGCAGGAACTTGCAACCCACCTTAGAGTCCTGACTCATGTGACCACTGCTGTAAAAACTGAAGAAATTTCTGTCTTAGTATTATACCTGTTGAATGTTACCATTACATCCTAGTGTTATCCCTTGAAATCACACCAGTAAAGTATAAGCTCTATTTAAAAAAAAAAAGTCAGGCAACTTCTCCCGGTCAATAATTATATTCCACCTCCATTTTTTCTCAGAGCTACATAAATCTGGGATGTTGAGCATGGATTTTGCATGCACAAGTCCATACTTTTTCATTAATATTTTGCTAGTTTTACCTTAGCTTGGCAAGTCTCTTAAATGGGTAGGGAAGTAAGGATAAAATATGAACACTGTGGCAAAGGGGGTGGGATGAAGTTGGGGTGGGCGATCTGCCAATAGTTTTCACACTCTACATTATGTCTACATTGCAGGTTACTTTACATCTGTCTACATCGCAGGTTACACAGAGCTAGAATGCAAAGGGGGCCATGAACAGACATGGGGTGGCGGTGGTAAATGGCTGGGAAATTCTTCTCCCTGTTCCAGCCATTCCCTTCCAGGATAACTCTTGGGGGATTCAGAAGGCCAAGTTCTCCAACTCCATGTTTCTTCTTTTCTCCTCCTCAAATACCCACGGTATCTGACAAAGCAAGCTTTGACTCTCAAAAGCTTATTATACCCTGAAAAACTTGTTGTTCTCTAAGGTGCGGCTGTACTTGAATCTAGCTGTCAAGTATCCATGTCACAGTGTGCTGCAGGAAGAAGGCATTTAAAAAAAAATAAACACAGTCACAGTAATGTTTTTCTGCATACCTGGGGCAATCCTCCCAATATATAGGAACTCCCACCTTGCCTACACTTCACTGGCCTATGGACAGAAGAATGATCAATCAAGTTGGCTATCTGAGGGAACGCCACTAATACTAATTTTCAATTCCTTGTATGCTTCCCTTGGTCCCATGCATTCACATGCATAAACATATACCTGGGGAGATGGCAACAAGGGGTGCCAATCATGCCACTCAAACCTCGTCAAACCAGAGCTGTACTATGGAAGCAGGGAGCAAGTCACTGCCTATTAGTGAAGTGCGCGAAGAGCCATAAACCACAGAAATTCCTCTCTCTCACACCCATTTTACTAGCACTCAGTCATTTTACTAGCAGGTCAAGAAAAAGGAAACAATGATTTTTCAACATGGAATTGATTTGAAGAATTCCACGAGATGTGCAAATTGGCTACTGTAGCTCTGTTACTCACCGAGAGGGCTCTTTCCACTCCGAGGTAAAAGGGCATCTTGAAGCTTGGGTTTTCCCACCCTTTGCTCGGGGAGGCAGGACTAAAATTCTCATTTCCTGTCTACTGGGCGGGAAAGCCTCCAACTTCCAGTTTCCCTCCTGCCTTTGCGGGGAATAGCACGCTGTAGCAGAGCTCTTCTACTACTTTTACCTGTGACTTGTTCTGCTGAATGGGGACACTGGCTCATCTAAATCCAGCATTCTGTTTCACACAGGGCACAGAGGTCTTTCCCTGTTGGTACCTCCTAGGTCTGGTATTCAGAGTTTTACTGCCTCTGGATGTAGAGGTTCCCTTTGAATTTGTCTAACTCTTTTTTTAAAATACCTGGGTCTATTGATGTGGAAACCCCCTTGTGACTACCAGATGCAAGGCAAGGTGATCTCCTTTATACCCTGCTTGGAGTCTGCCAGGATATCCTGTTTTCTGCTGCTGGGAAGAGAATGCTGGCCAGGTGGAACTTCAGTTTAAGCCCATTAGGCAATTTTTACATTCTGAAAATCGTTAAAATACAGTGAACACTACAACTCCTCTCTCAGGGTACAACACACTCATCATTTTTCACAAAATATATTTAATCCTTAACAGAGAAAGGGGGTCAGGGGAGAAAACTGTGAATTACTTTTTTTAAAAAACAGCTTATTAGATTGTACACACTTTGCTGTTGGTAACACTCCTGCAAGCCACTTGGCCGTAAAACAGCTTTGTTCATTTGAACTTGGCATAAAAAAATGCAGCTCTTCCACTGACTTCACTAGAGTATAAGCCAACAAAGTTTGTTTACTACATTCACTGTTTGCGCTCTTTAACAGACTATTCAGTGGAAAATCAAGTTACAAGAGGCACTGTTAAAAGTATGGGCGTCAAACTTTAAGCAGGCAAAGATAGTGTTTTTTTAAATGCATGCCACAGAAAACATTTCATTTTTTAAAATCTTAGTCAATGGCTTATTTGTTCACCACGGTAGGCAAGAACCAACTGAGTCAAAGAAGTGGGGAAATGTGAACAGACTAGTAGACAGGTCTCCCCTTTCAAGCTACTGATGTGCCACATGGGTAAATAATTAACCTGAGAAGCGGGCTCTGCCTCAAAGACATCCATACCACCATAAACATGTTAGACTTTTAAGATGCCATCCCTTTGTTGTTTGGATTACAACAGATGAACAGTGTTGCCCTTCTGAGATTTAATTCATAGCAACATACCGGGAGATGGGCTACTACTTTTGATCTTTAGAAGGCAGTTGAAGACGGTTTTATTTAGGATTACATTTGGTTCAGTTTAGCAGCAGCCCTGAGTAGTGCTTTTAAATTTTGGATTTATGTTTTTAATGTATTTCACTTGATGTGTTTTATCTACGTTTGTAATCCACCTTGAACTCTGTAAGGAAGAAAGGTGGCGAATAAATGTTTTAAATAAATAAATACTTTTGTGGGCTAAGATGGCTGGGCAAGATGGTTACACAGTAATTTTAAATCTTTAGGCTGAGCAACCTCATAATATTCTACCCTGCATTACACCAGCTGTGTTATAAACCCTTAAGCATTTTAACATCAAGACAAGGGTGGGAAAGCATAAACTTGTTTAAATAGCCACAAGCAGCACTTGATTATTCAGTAATTATTACACTGAAAGTGTTCATAAAGTATTTCACCTCCTAGTAAAAAGGGTCACAGAAGCAGCAGCCTTTGGCCCAGTTTGCCAACTTGACTGGTGCCATGTCACCCCCCCCCTTTCTCAACTTGACTGGTGCCATTTCACACCCCCCCCCCTTTACTTAGAGGCACTGCAGGGTTTTTGTTTTTTTTTAATCTTCACTGGCCTCCAAGAGAAGGAATGAAAGAGAACAAGATTATCAAGTTAAACATTAGTTTCTCTCTGTTTAGTGGTACTTCCTAGGATGGAGAGAGACATATGAACTAACCCAAGCCTTCTTAAACTTTTTCCACTCACAACCCCTTTTCACCCGAGAAATTTTTACGCGACCCTGGGCGTATAGATATATAAAATAGGTATACAAATCAAACATTTACTGATAATAAATAATAAAGAAATTTATTTCAAAACAATTCTTTGGTTTTCATATAATTTTACCATTTATTAAAGACGAAAGCAAATTTCCATACTGAGATGGATGTACTTGTTTATTTTTACATAAAGAATTAAATCTTGCTGCCACATTTTTCATGACCCCCACATTCAGTTATGTGACCCCATACGGGATCGCGACCCACCATTCAAGAAGCTTACATCTAACTGAAGCTATGCATTTTTTAAAGAACACTGATATTCAGTGGCTGTGGAGACACCTGCAGCTCTTCCCCAACGTGGCACCCTTTCCATGTTCCAGGAAAGTGAGTGATGTGATAGGGTTTGCGGTTAGAAGGTGGTTACCACTTTAAAACAGCTGCTGCTGGAGGGACTGGGGGATGAGTAAACTATGGGTCTTACTTCAAGGGTGGAAGCAGTAGCAGAAGAGTTGGTTTTTATACCCCGCTTTTCTCTACCTTTAAGGAGTCTCAAAGCAGCTTACAATCGCCTTCTGTTCCCCTCCCCACAACAGGCACCTTGTGAGGTAGGTGAGGCTGAGAGAGTCCAGAGAGGGCTGTGGCTAGTCCAAGGTCATTCAGCAGGCTTCATGTAAAGGAGTGGAGAAACCAACCTGGTTCTCCAGGTTAGAGTCTGCTGCTCTTAACCGCTACACCATGCTGACATGTCCTCTCCAACACCCACTCCTCCTTCTCCGCAGTCTCTGCGCTCTCATCTCAGGATTGGGGCAACTGGCGGGAGGACAGGAAGATGAACACAGAGAAAAGAGCAAAACCACCACAGCAGACATCCAAGAAAAATGCCAGCTGGCCACAGTGGGGTGGTGAGTTTTACTCCCCTTTCGGCATAGCCAGATGGTCCTCCTCTGGACCCCTTGGCAATCTCTCTCACCTGAGTGACTGTGCCTCATCCTGATGAGAGAGCAAGGTGGCAAAGATGGGAGCTCTTCCCCTCATTCTTGATACACAAGGGCTGGCTAAGGCTCAGCAGGGGTGGGCAGAGACAACCACTTGCTCAGAGGCATTCCAGTAATTTACATACAGTAGAATCATAGAATAGAATCATAGGGTTGGAAGGGACCACCAGGATCATCTAGTCCAACGCCCTGCACAATGCAGGAAATTCACACCCCCAGTGACCCCTACTCCATGCTCAGAAGATGGCCAAGATGCCCCCCCCTCTCATCATCTGCCTATGGTCATAGAATCAGCATTGCTGACAGATGGCCACCTAGCCTCTGCTTAAAAACCTCCAGGGAAGGAGAGCTTACCTCCTCCCGAAAAAGCCTGTTCCACTGAGGAATTGCTCTAATTGTTAGAAAAGAAACTCTTTTGATTTAATTTCAACCCGCTGGTTCTGCTCTGACCTTCTGGGGCAACAGAAAACAACTCGGCACCATCTTCTATATGACAGCCCTTCAAGTACTTGAAGATGGTTATCATATTAATAGCTATATCTTATGTGTATGTTTGGTAGGGCAGTGCACAAGGTATACAATAGTTACGTGGCTCTTTTGGTTGCTGGTAATTGCAAATGCACCCTGGCCTGGATGGCTCGGGCTAGCCTCATCTCATAAGATCTTGGAAGCCAAGCAGGGTTAGTACCTGGATGGGAGGCCACCAAGTAAGTACTGGGTCGCTATGCAGAGGCTGCCAATGATAAACCAAACTCCCTGTTCATCTCTTGCCTTGAAAACCCCTTGAGGGGTTGATATAAGTCAACTTTGACTTGATAGAATTATACACACACACACAATTGTGAATATGGCTCTCTGTAACTGCGGAGTGAGTACCACTGACATATAGAGGCATAATCTGAATTCCTTTTGAGCTGGTTTCATTTCCACGAAGTAAACCACACTGGAAGGTGCCTTTGGTGTTTAATAACAATCAGAAGTTCAGACAGCTTCAAACAACTCTACTCCTCTTCTCCTTGTGTGTGTTAAGTCCCGTCAAGTCGCAACACCTCAAAATGTGCTTAAGTTTCTGGATCTCTGTTAGAATTTGAAAACTATATGTCCAAGCAACATGAGGTGGGTGATCTGGTGCAGGGAAAGGAGTCAGCCATTAAAAATTCATGTAGAGATGCAGGAATGTGTTTCCCGAACGGTTTTCAAGTTGTGTGCTGATAAAGCCTGGGGTGCCCCTGAGAAGAACATTAGGGAACCCTCAATGGTAAGACCCCTCATCAATCTTCTGAGAGCCAGCATGGTGTAGTGGTTAAGAGCGGTGGTTTGGAGCGGTGGACTCTGGAGAACCAGGTTTGATTCCCCTCCTCCACATGAGTGGCAGGTGTTAATCTGGTGAACTGGATTTGTTTCCCCACTCCTCCACATGAAACCAGCTGGGTGACCTTGGGATAGTCACAGCTCTCTTAGAGCTCTCTCAGCCCACCTACCTCATAGGATGTCTGTTGTCCGGAGGGGAAGGTGATTGTAAGCCAGTTTGATTCTTCTTTAAGTGGTAGAGAAAGTCGGCATTTATAAAATCAAATCAAATTTTATTTTGATACAATATTAGCTCTGAATAAAAATCAAAGTTAGCTTAAAATAATAAAAGTTGATGGTTCTGGGAGGGATGATTTGAAGAAGAGGAGGAAAGGAAAGATCTTCTATGGGAAAAGGTTTTCAATCAGCCGTTTACGAATCCCACTTGACCGGAGGCAAAATTTGGCTAAATCCGGATATAAAAACCAACTCTTCTTCTTGCACAAATCCACTGAATGGCCTCTGGTAATCAGAGATTCCATCAGGTGCACAGGGGGAAGTCTCAGGCAGAAGTCAGCACGCCACGCCGTCAGCCTTGCAGCATGGGATCCAAACCTGAAACAGAAGTGTTCCAGCCACCAGCCTCGCCCCCGGAGTCGCAAGAGCCCTTGGAATGCCAGAGAAGGCACAGCCCAGCACCGGACAACCTCAGGCTGCAAGCCTGAGTCAGATAAGGATCAGGAGGCCGACAGCCGTGCAGGCTGCTCAGCCACTGAGCAGAAGCACCTATCCTTGTATGACTCAGCAGGTTGAGCAGTTGCCCATTCCTGATCAGGGTTCTCCCGATAAAAGCAGCCAGAAAAGAGGTGAGCCAGCGTGGAAGCAATTTGTCCACAACCCTTGTGTACTTGCTGGTGTCCTGTGCCTTAGCTCTCAGCGTGTTGACCTTGCACCGGACCTGGACTTTGCTTATTGGATTCACCCCGACTTTGGACCGCGACCTGGCCTGTGCCCTTTGGATCTGCCCCTCTGGTTTGAGGCTTGGCTTTGGGAAACCTGTGTTTTGACCCAGGATTGCATTTGAACTATTCCTGTTACCTCTTGCCCCAGGTGCCTACCTGAACCAAGACAACCAGTTTACAGCTCTCCCTAGAGAAGAGGCCCCCATCTTTTTAGATAGATAGATAGATAGATAGATAGATAGATAGATAGATAGATAGATAGATAGATAGATAGATAGATAGATAGAGATAATTTATTAAGAGAAAAAAAGAAAATGGAAATATACCAGTACTAAAATACTCATAATACAAATTCTTGAAAAGAAACTAAAACAGTGCTGCTAATATAATTAAAATACCCATAACAGTGAACCAATTATTTATCTAAAAGCTGCATGATTATTACATCACTACCTCTCTATGATTTACACACGGGAGTGTTTTTTCCATCCTTGAAATTGTTAAGTTCCAGCGAGAGTCCAGTCCTTCTGTATTTTTGTCATTATTATAATACGTCAACTTAATTAAAGCATAAGTTTCTTTAACCTTATCAAGCAGGGGTCCCCAATCTTATTGAGCCTGTGTGGGCACTTTTATAACTTTGAGAACTGGGAATGGGCGGCACCATCACAAAGCGGCTGCCGTGGAGGGCCCAAAACCAATAAATAAATGGCTGTCATGGAGAACTGGAACAAAACCCAAAATGCGGGAAGTTGGAAGCCTCCTACTATGAAGTCAGTTGTTTCTGGGTTCTCCAGCAAAGGACATAGAGGAATGCTCTTTGCTCTGGGGAAGAAGCAAACGGGCAGCAGGGAACCCATGTGGTACATGTGAGTGCAACGTTTGGGATCACTGCCCTAGAGGCTTGAGGAGCCAGGAAGTGGGGCTGAGCAGCTGGGAAAGCTCCACCACTGGTGGAAAGTTCTCCCCAGGTGAACCATGAGGGGGGGGGGACCCAGAACTTCCCTCCCAATTTATTCCCCCTCTCCCACACCACAGATGTTTTGAAGAAACAGACAATTCTTATTCTCTAATCAAATTTAAGCTTCTTTTACTACCTCAAGAATATAGAACACATCATGATGTTTGATTTATTTGTTCAGATTTCCCCCAAAAAAACAATAATTACAAGTATTAGTAATGATAGAGATGGAAGTGCAATCTTCGTTTCTGGCCCTTGGCAAAATAGGAAAACTCTGTAAGAGCGGAAAATAGAAACCATCAAAATTGTAGTCAACAAAAGGACACTATTAGCTTAAAGTAGTCTTATTTCCATATAGTCAGTATTATCCATAAACTGAAGAAACGCACATTTTGAGAGGGCTGAGAAAACAAACAGCCCTATAACTAAGGCTGAAGGCAGAGTCAAAACACACTCTGAGAGAATGGAACATTGGAACTTACTGGGAAAGTTCCTTTTACCTAGAACGCTAAGGATATTGTTTTGATGAACGGGTATTTCCAATAATCCTAGAGGCAGGAAGTTGACTGCAAACTTTTATCTCCACCTTACTGGAAGCGCCCACCAACTTTCAGTTTGTAGACCTCTATAGCCATATAAGTAGTCCATCATGAAAAATTATTTATGTCTACTCAGAAAAGTTAAACATGTAGAACCAAGGGGAAAAAACAGAGGCAGTAAGCCTTGATCATAACGTCACAAACAGACATTGTAGGAAAATATGTATAGGAAAGGTAAGAACAGGTGCCTTGATCCAACTCCCAACACTTCTCCTTAAACAGGTTGGACAAAATTACTTCCTCCAAGTTCCAGAGAACTTTCATAGCAAGTTCAGTGTTTTGCTCTTGCCTGAAACCAGATTTTGATGAATGGGGTATTACAAAGCTGTACAGAATGAGGGCAGAATCACTGTTCACTTCCAGCTATTCAAAGGATTTGCTGGAGCACCCTTCGCCTGAATGCTACAATAGCCAAAACAATTGTATTCACATTTGTGGTGGCCAACAAATGTAGACAGTGAAGCCCAAGATACTGCTTCACAATTTTCTGCCACTGAAACATTCTCATCAAAGGCAAGCAGAACTCCTAATGCCTTGAGTAGTGATGCCTTCTGGGGACATGAGACCCATGGACTTGGAAGCTATGTAAATACTGCCTCTCAACCACTTGCTTACTGATGTCTTAGAAGCCTTCCTTCATCTAGCCATGGGATGGAAGAAGAGAAGCAAGGAATCAGATTTGCAGAACAGTGCCATCCTTCGAATACAGATGTGCTGAGACATGTGAGAGTTGAAAGCAGAACTCCAATGTGGCACCTGCCAAAACCTTCCCTGTTGCTCGCCAAGTGCTTTTAGAAATTGGGTGGGGCTTTTGCCCAGCAGAACTTCTGATTGCCTGGGTAGACTTAAAAGGCATCCTGTAAAACAGAGCTTCTACCTGAAATGTTGAAGAGTTACTATTAAAGTTACATATAACCTTGATCACTGACATTTTGTGGTTGGCTGTGCCTCCTGAACCCATTTTGTGATTGGCTCCACCTAGTGCAGCAGCCATTTTGTGGTGGTGCCCATCACCCAGTGTCAGAATTCCAAAGGTGCCCACCGGGTCAAAAAGATTGGTGACCCCTGGCAAACCACCTCTGAATGGTGCTTGCCTTGAAAACCCTACGGGGTTGCCATAACTCAGCTGTGACTTGACGGCACATGCACACCTCTAGCTAATACTTAAATGATCTGACATATGAAAGCTAATTAGACACCTAGGGCTTCTTACGTGCATGCCTATATCTGACTCAGGCCTGACCAGAGTCACCCAGAACACCTGGTCTGATGGAGAGCGTTCCCAGTTCCAACACACACCTCGCTGAGGTGACAGCAACAAAAGAGAACCTTGAGGGTGAGGTACTTCAACCATAGGTTAAAGGATGTCTCATAAATACCTGGAGGACTACATGGAGATGCCAGAAAGGAAAGTGATGAGGTGTAGGAGGGCATGACAGATCTGCTTAACATCAGGATGTCTGGAGATAGATAAACCATATACCTGAGGGAGAATAGAAGCCAAGCCAGCTACTTGCTAGCATAGCGTGTTGTATCTTAAACTCTGAGCCATGCTGGTTTGAAGAACCAAAATTCCCTTGCAACAGTACCACCTACACAAAGCCTTTCAAGTGCATTTATATACACATTGGCTGTTGAATGTATCCATGAAGTCATCATAACCACCGTGACTTCCTCTGGGAAGCCATGATTCAGGAGTGTTTGCAGCTTAATCACCATGCAACTGGGTGGAGTCAGGTAAGGTCAGGATGGAGAATCTGATCCTGTGAGAGTAGGTTTGTTGAAACTAAAATCCTTCAGGCAGGTGTTGTGGATAGTCCCACCAGGTTGGAGAACCATGGCCTCCTTGGCCAATAAGGATGGAGTGAACCTTGGCCCAAGGCACCATATCTATTAAAGCAATCATTAAGCCCTGTAATTGGGCTAACAGCAAGATGTCTGCTGAGTCCATTGTCTGTAACTTCCGAACCTTCTCCAAAGATTTTTTTTGTGAACTGTCTATGATGGCTTCCAATCATACAGCACACAATCAACCATGCACTACAGTGAGAAATCCATTTGTTTAGCTGTATAACAGGAACAACACTGGCTCGTCTTCATCCAGTTACACTTGTCAGAAAAAATCCAGGCCAGCCCATATCTAGCTAACCAGACTTTAAAAAGAATCCCTCAAAAGTAGGTCAGATTTTTTAGATTCTTCCTTTCTGAGATGAAAAGTGAAGTACAGTGGCAAGAATGAAACTATTAATCTATGTTAAAACAATGTACTGTGGAACTATCAGATACCAGACCATGCTTGCAAATAATATTCATTTGAAAACATTCAAAATGCTTTGCATACATATATCAACAATCCTTCACCACAGTTCTGTAAGCTAAGCCAATATTATTGGCTACATATTGTTGATAGGAAGAAGGGAGCGGAGATATAGCAGCTTAAGAGCCGTAGTTATTTGAAAGGAAGGCAACTCAATGTAAGACGACCTCCCTAAAGAAAAAAGCTATACACAACCAATAAAATTACTGGACATAACCTGTAACTTGTATGTCCGGGGTGGGGAACGTCAGGCCCGGGGGCTGTTTAAGGCCCGGGGGCTGTTTAAGACCCGTGAAATCATTTGGTCCAGCCCTTTGTGGATCCTGGCAGATCTCTAGCTTAGAAGGACCTAAGACTGGCGATCCGTCCCCTCCCGCAGACAGGAATAGCCTCTATTCAAGGCAGATGTGAGTTTGTTTTGCTGAGAAAGGAACCTTTTCCCCCCATTGCAGAGGAGTCGTTAGCTATGGAGCTGCTAGGACCGCCCAAGAAACTGTGTTAACCCTTTCCCACCCGGGCCATGGAGAAACGTATTCCCTCTGTACTACAAGAGGGCTGGGGGCGGAAGTAGGGACAATGGAGGGGTTAAAGGGGGCAGGGGCAGAATGTGCGGGGGGTGTCCTCCTTTCACCCCTGAAAGTGTGTCAGTGTGTCCTCCTTTCACCCCTGAAGGCGGAGGTAGCAGGAGCAACTCCAGCATGTGGCTGGACGGCTACGCCCTGCTGGTGCAACAGACCATCCTGTGCCACCAGGTGGGCGAGTGCGCCACCGGTTCAATGCCTGCCTGCTTGCCCGTGTGGGGGTCATCTGGGGCAGCTGCCTGATTGGGGCTTGACTGGCTAATTTTTAAGTTGATAATTTTGTATGGCCCACAAATGATGTTATAAATATTCAAATGGCCCTTGGTGAAAAAAAGGTTCCCCACCCCTGTTGTATGTGAATGTAAGATGACCCCCCCTTTTGTGTGATGGCATTCCTGGGGAAAAACCTAGTCCTGCAATGGAGTAAATACCATATGTGAGAATTCTGACATGTACCCCTGCCCTTATTGAAGGGAGATATGCACACAATCCTTATGCCCTGCTAGTCGGGCAAGGTAGAAACTATTGAACATGCCCTATTATACTGTTGTTTTTACCAGGAGATCAGAAACAGGTATATTAGTCCAATACTGCATAACTATCCAGGCAGACCAAATTATTTCTACACCGCCCTTCTTCTTGCCAACAGCTTTAATGAAACTACCCTCAAGGTGGCAAAATTTTGTGCATTGGCATGTCTAATAAGGCAGAAGAACGTAGCCTAATTAATATTAATTGTTAAATTCATGCTTTTATTAATTGCACTCCCTGTACAGAGATTTATGTGTATTCAAATGTAATTTTTGTTAATATCTATGTTTATGTCTGTAATGTTGGAATAGCACTTAGTAGCCATGTATTTAGATCAGGGATTTATCATTTTAATTGTAGTAATAATACCTGATAGTTTTAACAGGTTTTTTGGTCTTATATCAGATTTTGCTGGTCATTGACTGTAAATAAATTGATTGATTGACATGTACCCATCACCACTATTATGAAGCTGTATTGCCTCACTAAATCTCACGCATTGCGCAAATGGCCAAAAGCCCGGAACAAATCCATGTGTGTGCACCTGACCAGTAGGTGGGGAACTGCCTAGAAATCCATCCTTCCACGGGTGCTGTTCAGAACTCCTTGGAGAAAGAGGAGGGACAGAAGTAGAAGCAGCGTTGGTTTTTATACCCTGATTTTCTTTACCTTTAATGAGTCTCAAACCGGCTTACAATTGCCTTGCCTTCCTCTCCCCACATAATACACCTTGTGAGGAAGGTGGAGCTGAGAGAGTTCGGAGAGAACTGGGACTGGCCCAAGGTCACCTACGGTAGCAGGCTTCATGTGGAGGAGTGGGGAACCAGACCCAGTTCTCCAGATTAATGAGTAAATATTCAAGAAGTCAACCCATCAGTATAAAGTATATTAAGCTTGACTAAAGCTTTTTTGCTATAGCTCCATAGCATGAGAAATCCATAGCAAGAACCACCCCACAGACTTCACTACAGGATTAGAGACTTTAATTGTAACTCCATGTTGCTATTTATGGGGGGAAACAAAATGAAATCCCCTATCAGGCTTTTTTTGCTTTCTTCTCCAAAGCAGGGTTGCTAGGGTTTTCTCTCTCTACGAGATAATTCATATAATTCATATTCAAACTATAATCCTGCCTTTAAAAAAAAAACACTTCATAACCTCCTGGTTATATCTGGAAAATAAATTTTACCAGTTTCTCCTCCTTTTGGAGAAGAAAGATCATACATACAAGAGAGGAAATGGATTTAGCTAGCTGTAGATTAAGTGGGAGGCCTGAACATAGGAACTAGATCAGACTGAGAGTCCATCTCAGCCCGCATTCTCTTTCAAGCAAAGGCTAATCCGATGCTTCTGCCCACTCAGAAGCAGGGCATCAAGGCAACAGGCCCCCACCCCATTTCTACCCATAATCTGGTGTTCAGATGTAAGTTACACTGAACTTCCATGGCTACAGCCACTGTTAACTCCATCCGGTGCGACCATCTCTATTTCTTAGTCAGTTCCATAAATCAATTGCTTGATTAAATTTAAGCAAAACACACAAACTGGGAGACAAGGAATCACTGGGAAGGAGAAAATATTTGGATTCTTCGCCCTCCTCCTGAAATCTCCCACTCTAGGATTCTTCATGGTCTCAAGGACCTTCTCTCCTCTCTTATCCTTCAAGTGCTCTGAACATTTTGGTTGTTTCCACACATGGGGCATGAAAGAGGAGATGACTGGAGAGGAGATATGATAACCAACTTCAAGTATTTGAAGGGCTGTCACATAGAGGATGGTGCTGAGTTGTTTTCTGTTGCCCCAGAAGGTCCGACCAGAACCAATGAGTTGTAATTAAATCAAAAGAGTTTCCGGCTAAACATTAGGAAGAACTTTCTAACAGTTAGAGCAGTTACTCAGTGAAACAGGATTCCTCAGGAGGTGGTGGGCTCCCCTGGAGGTTTTTAAGCAGAGGCTAGATGGCCATCTGTCAGCAATGCTCATTCTATGACTTTAGGCGGATCATGAAAGGGAGGGCAGGAAGGTCTGCATCAGTGTTTGGCTCTCAGGGCCCTTTCTTGCATGCCCAGGGTAGTGCCGATTACCACTTTGGGGTCAGGAAGCAATTTTCCTCGGGCCAAATTGGCCAGGGATGCTGGAGGGTGTTTTTTTTTTTTTTTTTTGGCCATCTTCTGGGCATGGAGTAGGGGTCACTGGGGGTGTGGGGGGAGGTAGTTGCGAATTTCCTGCATTGTGCAGGGGGTTGGACTAGATGACCCAGGTGGTGCCTTCCAACCCTATGGCCGCTTATGCTTGGTAATTAGCAGCACATTCCAGGCTGAAGTGCCGGCATATTTTTTTGATTTCTTCATGCTGAAGCTTCAGCTGGCACATACCTGCTTCGCATTTCTTAACAGCCCCTTTAACATGAAGCATTCACTGAAGGAAGCATGCAGAATCCCAGCTGAGCCTTAGCTATGCAAACGACCATTGTTAATGACTATGAAAATGAAGTAGTAGAAAAGGGCAAGAGTCCAGTAGCACCTTAAAGACTAACAAAAATATTTTCTGGTAGGGTATGAGCTTTCGTGAGCCACAGCTCTCTTCTGTGGCTCACGAAAGCTCATACGCTACCAGAAAATATTTTTGTTAGTCTTTAAGGTGCTACTGGACTTTTGCCCTTTTCTACTACTGCAGACAGACTAACACGGCTACCTACTGTGAATTATGAAAATGAAGGAATGAAGGAGCAGGCAAGTGGGGGGGGTGGAATTTGTTTGACTTTCTCCTTTTGTATTGGGACCATGAATAGTCATTTTAAAGGGCGGATTTAAAAAATCAGCATTGAGCAAGGAGCAGAATCGACCCTGCATAAATGGCCTATGAGTCTATGAAAAGACACCTCTGCTGCAGAAGCAGCATCAAGCAGTGTGGAAGCAGGCAGAGGTTGCGTCCACATGCCCCGTTCCTGCACAGCTCCTGATGCTGTCCCCCTCCCAGCCCATCCTTTTTTGCTCCATCACAGCAACTCAGACAAATCACATAGCCCCTACCCTGTACCTTCCCCTTCTCAGCTGAGCTGAGGTACAAAACAATAAATAAATGAAACTGCTCAGAGAGTGTGTGTGTATGGGTAGGTGTGTGGTGTCAAGTCACACCTGACTTACAGCGTCCCCATAGGGTTTTCAAGGCAAGAGACATTCAGAGGTGGTTTGCCATTGCCTCTCTCCGCATCACGACCCTGGTAGTCAATCCAATCCAATCAACCTTTATTGGCATATAGACCCTGGTAGTCCATGGAGGTTCACCAATCCAAATTCTAACCAGGGCCAAACCTGCTTAACTTCTGAGATCTGATGAAATCAGGCTAGGCTGGGGCTATCCAGGTCAAGGTGTGTGTGTGTAATTAAAGGGCCAAAAATGGGGGAAGGCAAATGCAGAGCTTATTCCCCATATTTGCTGCAGGCAGAGTTTCCACACAGCTTTGCCCACAGCCACCTGCAAATCCATGTCTAAATAAGACCAAAGAGGTTATTCTTTGATCAGATTTAAAGAGGGAAGCCCTGGGAGCCCTACGAGTTGTGAGCATGACATCATGTCAAAGCTCCCCAAATATGCAGGGGCATTTGGCTCTCCATGGGGGTAAAAAAAAAACCATGTGGAAGCAGCCTTCCAGGACAATAAGCAGGCTCAGTCATCTTTAAGTTTTTTTTTACTATTATTTTTTATTAATTTACAACATCATCACATTTTTCTGCAGATCTAGAGAGCCTCAAGTGTTCAGAAACCTGTACCTTGTCTGTGGGTGGCCTAGTTTTGCAGCTTTAATATTAGATATAGCAATACATAATTTTCGCACATGACAGGATATGCAGCAACGCATACTCTATGACAGGGAGGCTGCCTCTTTGAAGGAATCCTGAAGAACACACAGGAAAATGGTGTGACAAACAGAACTGAAGTATTATGCAGACAGAGCCATTATATTTCCTCTGAAAATAACACAAATCAATAATTTAGGAGAACATGCTGCAAACTGGGGCACACATTTTTATCTGTTGGAGACTGTGCACCCCCACCCCAGATAAAGTAGTTAACCCCCACCCAGCAAAATTGGTTTAAGCACTAACATTAAGGATGCACTTGTGCATGATACTGAAAACCACAACGCCTCATAAACCTTTCTCCCATGGGTGAGTTTGGGGGAAATGAGAATGCATAGAATCATGCTTGGTTAACAATGCATTCTTGTCAATAATCCTCTGCAGACAACAGAAAAAACTTTTAAAAATCAGAATTCTGCAGACAAGAAGCTGGAGTAGCCCTATATCTGACAATTTCACCAGCAAATGAAATGTCCCATTTTCACTTGCACGGTGCACTTTTAAAAAATCATTTGTCTCCAGTTTTCCTTCTTTGGAGCTGTCCCATCTGTCTCCGCCCCCGCCCCCATACTGCAGGATAAATTACAGCCCATTCCTGAGGGAAGGGGCTGCTCTGGTGGCTGGAGGCAGCTGCCTCCAAGGAAGGTTTCAGCCCCCCCCCCCATGAAGGAAAAACCCTGCCCTTACCTTTGAGGCCCATGGAACCACTCCACTGAGTTCCTCGGGGATAATCCATCTTTTTAGGTAAGGGAAAAGGGGGTGTTCCCTGCCTGAAAGGGCTTAGGAAGCCGCCTGAAGGTGGATCCTCCCCTGGACCGGACCGGGAACACCCCCCAGGAGGATGGCACACAGAAGTGCACTGTCAGGATGCCGGCGCAAGGCTGTACTGCCGCAGCAGCGCCGAGAGGAGAGCGCACGTCCCAACATCGGCATCTGTGCCACTCTGGGCGACGTAAGTGGCAAGGGTGCCGGCGCAGGGGGCACGGATGCCAGCATGGGCCCCTGTGCTTCTCCTAAGCACTTTCAGCCCTCAAGGTGAGGAATGGGCTGTTAGGCTGTCACAGGAAACCAAAGCTTTTAACGATGGATAATATGATTATCTGAATGCAGGTCACCCCACTATGACTGGTAACAAACAAACCAGGTTCATTGGTTCTTGTAGGTTATCCGGGCTGTGTAACCGTGGTCTTGGTATTTTCTTTCCAGCAGCTGTGGCAGGCATCTTCAGAGGAGTAACACTGAAGGACAGTGACCGTGAAAGCCTTCGACAAACCCGTTTCAGATGCCATGGTTTGAGGATGGTTTGTCTTAGCTACAGTTTTGTATGAGGAATGAGTGTGGGTATCCTGGCTGGCTCCCTGGCGTTGCCCTTACTGCAATGCAGTCTGGGACACCAGCTGGGTCTTTGCACTGAAGAACCAAACCAGAATTTGTCAAGACAAACCAGGATTTGGATGACCGTGAGCCAAGTCTTAGTTTCACAAACTAATTATAATTAAAATATATTGTGATTTTATGTTATGTATGAGCCCAGCTTGTGACAGATGTCACCCAGATAGTGGGGTCAAATTGACCCAGAGAAGAGGGGAGAACATGATTTTAAAAATGATAAACTTCATTTTCAATCTGCAATCTTCAACCTTAATAAGGCAGGTTACTCCTCTGTGTTAATGGAGCATTCATATTTGTATTTTTTTAAATTGGCTGTGTATATGCTGGGCCTGTTGGGGGAATTTTTAACCCTGCTTGACTGAATGGGAAACTGAAGGAAATATAATGGGTGAAACATTAAACAAATGCAATTCTCCCTTGTATTTTACCCCAGGTTGCTGCTGTTCTATTTCTTCACCGCCAAAGAGAAATACTTAATACAAGCTAGATTTTGGGGGGAGGGGGCAGCTGGAGTCATACTCAATGGAACTCCTTGGAGATTTTCAGACTACCACATCCAGTTTGTGCAGGACACTTCATCTAAGCGAAGATCACCATGCCAGCTTTATCTGAATCCAGGTCTCCCCAAACACTAAACTCCAGCCTCTACACCAGAGGTGTCCAACATAAGGTCCGAGGGCCAGATCCAGCCCCTTGAGAGCTCTTACCTGACCTGTGAGCCACCTGAGGCAGCCACCCCCACCCCACTTTCAATCTGGGCTGGCAAGCCGGAGGCAGCCTCTCCCCCCCTCCCAATCTGGGCTGGCGAGGCATGGCACGGCCCGACCAAGTGACATTTATGTCATATCCGGCCCTCTTAACAATTGAGCTCGACACCCCTGCTCTACACCAAACTCACACTTTCCCTCCCCAATATTCAAATGGCTTCACGTACAACCTTGTGGTAAAACAGCACAACACCCCTCTAGTATGGATCTCTACCACAGGCTACTGTATGCATTAAGAATGTAAAAAGCAAATATAAACGGAAAACAAAGTATCCTTAATATTAAGAATACCGAGGCAGCATGTGCAATACATTTCAGCAAAACTTCACAATATATGAGCACCTGGAGGACTACAACCAGTTCTTTAACAGTCCAGCATTATGTTCAGCAGTCTCTGCGGAAACAATCTGAATCCACCAAAACATCCCTGTCTAGGAACTGGATCTTCTAGCAGACAACTAAGTGACTTTATCAGAAACATCTCACAAACCAAAAAAAAAAACCCCACAGTTCATTTGAATGTCTGTACTGCATGCCACTGTAATTTACATGCTTCACTACCAAAACAGCTTCAAATGCCTGGTCACCTTAACACTATTTGAGCTATGGCGCACCCTGCCTCAAACACACAGGCTGGGTAACACTGTTGTCTTGTATGTTGGGTTAACCCTCAGGAACCTAATTGTTTTAAAATACTTTTCCATCTGCAAGGGTCCATGAAGCAGCTATCACACTATGAATACTAAGGACAGACTATTACAGATAATTTTAAAAGGAAACCCTCCGATGTTCTAGGGCAGGGGTGTCAAACTCAGTTGTTACAAGGGCCAGATATGACATAAATGTTACTTGGTCGGGTCGAGCCATGGCTCACCAGCTCAGATTGAGAGTGGCCAGATGGCTGCTTCAGCTGGCCAGATAAGAGCTCTCAAAGGGCCGCATCCGGCCCACGAGCCTTGTGTTTGACACCCCTGTTCTACAGTGAAATTATACTACTTCAGATGGATTTTCTTTCTTGCACACTGAAAAAATTGGGGCCCCTTCTTGATCCAGTGTTGCTGCTGGAGAAACAGGTCAGCTTGGTGACTAAGAGTGCTCCCCCCTCCCCAAGTTGCATGTGGCTTGGAAATTCCCTACACTCAGTTGACTCAGCCAAGTTGATCCATGCTACTGCAACCCTTAGGCTTGATTACTGTAACAAGCTCTAAGTGAGGCTGCCCTTAAAGACATCTCCGAAGCCATCTCCGTGGCCCATCTTTCAACTGGAATCAGCTAACTGAGCACATTAAACCCGTTATTGAACACCTGCACTGCAAAATGGTTCAGGGCTCTATTTACCTTCCCTGGGACCCATGTCACTCTCTGCAGGAAGCTGTGCATTCTTCTCAGCAACTTCTACTGGCTCCACAGTTGCACAAGGGTATGAGGCCTGCCCTAGCCCCATTCACAGGTACTTTCTTGTAGCCCTCAAGTGCTCAAACTATCTCTCAGAAAAGGTCAGGCTATCACCTCTCCTGATGTCCTTTAGAAAACAATTTAGAAGAGATTTTTGGTGAAACAGGGTGTTGGATGGAATTCTGTTCTCAAAAGCAAAATTACACCCAGAAGTCTCTGAAAATCAAGTGAATATTATGTGTCATTTTCAGCTACATTAACTAGACACTTCTTTGCCATGTTTCAGGATATGGCCATATCAAGCTTTCATGTAACAGCACAATAAGGCCCCAAAGTATAAACCTTTACACTGGTGTACCTGCTTTTAGCACTGCAGTGACAGAGTTTGCAATGGTGCTCTACTTCCGCAGTCAGTAAGGTCTAAGAGAAGCACTGAACCACTCACACAGAAAATCTTGGTAGAAGGCCATGAACATGAAAAGCAACTGATAATCATTACTTTATTATTATATCCATTTTAACAACAGGGCTTGGTCAAGGACACTGTTATGATATGAGCTATGATCAGGTCTCCTTTCTCCAAAGCTGGCATTTTCTCCTGGATGACACCAGAACTTGGATATACATTTAAGGGCACCCTGATCATTAAAAAAAAGGAGATATATATCTCTAATAAAGGTAAAGGTAGTCCCATGTGCAAGCACCAGGTCATTACTGACCCATGGGGTGAAGTCACATCCTGACGTTTACTAGGCAGATGGTGTTTGCCATTGCCTTCCCCAGTCATCTACACTTTACTTCCAGCAGCTAGGTACTCATTTTCCTGACCTCAGAAGGATGGAAGGCTGAGTCAACCTCAAGTAAGTTAATATAAGGGAACCAGAAGGTCATCCAGTCGAACCCCAAAGGGACAGGTTTATTTAGATATGTATACTTCACTTTTCTCCCCAATGGGGACACAGGGGGATTTAAACTTTAATCTCCCCTCCGGCAGTTTATTCTCACAACAACCTTATGAGGTAGGTTAGGCTAAGAATGAATGACTGGCTCAAGGTCACCCAGCAAGCCTCCATGACACAGTAAGGTTTCAAACCAGAGTCTCCTGGATAGCGGTCCAATCCTCTAACCACTACACCAGGCTGGTTCATCCATCTAGTCTTGCACTAAACAGAATCCAACCTACCGTACTACCTCCAACCAGGAGAGATGCACTGCTCAGATATTCCAACAGTATAATAATATACATTAAAGCAATGGAAGTCATCAAAACGCTTATTTAGCATTCACAATAACTATTAAAGAGCGTGTAAAATGTGTGTTTTTCTCGCTTTCCTCACCTCAGCAAACCAAGTAAACAAGGTATTATTCGCAGTTTTCAGCTAGCATAGGGACAATTTCCTCTCTAGTCTTCCTCAGACACACAGATTCCAACCTCCCCCACCCAAATCGAGTTCATCCTCCCTTTTCGAACTAGTGCAGCTCTATCCCACTGAGCAACGATTTCAGTCTTTAGCGCATAGAGACATTTCTGGAAAACATACCACTTTCCTGGAGACTGTGCTAGATGTTTAAAGATTCTTTTGAGCGTGGGAGGGCCCCTTCCTCTGAACCAACACTTTGCCTATCCCTACTCGCTGGCAAAAGATGTCTTTTTTTCCCTTATAGAGGGCATCTGGAAGTGACCTCAATGGATCACATTACATTTCATTGCCCTTCTATACTAGGTCAATGTTTAATATAAATGGGGGAAGGGGAGAGTCCCTCCTATCTGAGACATCCTTTAAGGCAGACATATAGAAAAACATGTACATTCAAACAAGCATTTCAAGGTTAATAAAATCAGTCACTGCTCTGTCTTCTCAAAAAACAAAACAAAAAGGCCCGCATACTGGCAGCCCTCTAGACCACAAGAGAGGGTTGACCCTCTTTTAAACCACTCTCATTTTTGTAGAAGGCTGGATAAACAGCACAGCACAATGTGAATGATTGAAATGCTGCACAACAGTAAGCTTCATGTCTGAGGATGAATTCAATCACATCCAACTCACAGCAACCTATGAAATAACAAACATCCCTAGGAAAATATCAAGGCGAGACAGATGTGCACGCAGGTCAGCAAAGTCGGCAGTTCTGAGGTTTCCAAAGGCTCATTCGGAATGTTTATCCAGATAGCAAAAAAGCAGACACAGCAATCAAAGGAACAGAGGCAATAATTTTAGAAAAACAAAAGCTACATTTTTCTGTGT
This sequence comes from Euleptes europaea, assembly GCF_029931775.1. NCBI lineage: Eukaryota > Metazoa > Chordata > Lepidosauria > Squamata > Sphaerodactylidae > Euleptes > Euleptes europaea. The sequence continues at coordinate 31,515,736 of NC_079330.1, read as the reverse complement.
TAAGTGAATGTCTGAAGGTAAACACCCCATCTACACAGCCCCTGGTCAAAGCCTGAGGGAGGAAAAAAGCCCTCCTTAATTTGTAAAGAGCACCCCAATTCCACGGCCGATAACCCTGCATTCTCCATGCACGTGAGGACAGTATCATCCAAGATCACAACTGTACATCATCCTGCCCCTCTCAGAGAACACACACAAAACGTGCTAAATGCGTATTTGGAACAATTTGCCAGCCCTGCAATGAAGATGGCCAGCAGGGAGAGCAGAAAGGTGATTTGCCACTTAGGATCAACCCCCCACCCCCAAAACTCCTATCTTTGTAACTAAAGGAACTGCTTTTTAGGGTGTCTGCGATGCAAAGACAAGACTGAACAGATTTGGAGGGAACATATTCTGTAATTATTGGACTGTGTGTGCAATGGGTGGAGGGAGTTGCCAAAGAAATGGGTTTGTATTTTGCACACTCAGGAGGAAAGTATATAAAGGTTAAAATAAATTCTGAGGGGGCAAAGCTTAGCATAAGGGATGCAAGCAAACGGGTAAAAGGAATATTGTCGAAGGCTTTCACGGTCAGAGTTCATTGGTTCTTGTAGGTTATCCCGGCTGTGTGACCGTGGTCTTGGTAAAAGGAAACTTGAAAAGGCTGGTGCCAGGGAGGATTGCAAAAAAATAAGAGAAAGGAAGTGTAAAATATATTTTGAGGGGGCCCAAATTTCTCAAGGGGTGGGAAGCCCCTCCTGGATGGCGAAAGGGAAAAAGCTTCCAGGGAGCAAGTTTTACAGCTGGGTGTGTGTGAAGAAAAGAGGACAGTTAATATTCAGGTGGAATAATTATGTGTTCGAATATGTGCAAACAGATGTATTGGGATACTTAAAACAACAGACGATGGGAGAAACAGAAGAAATGGAACTGAAGACTAAGTGGAACCCATACGTTAATTGGGTGAAAAGAGGAGAAGCCAACGAAGAGACTTTAGTAAAACGAAAAAGGCTATGCTCAGGGCTGAAAATATGAAAATGTGATATTATGGATTGGTCCGCGGGGGGAGGGAAAGGGGGAAATTTGTATTGGAAGAAGGAAAGTGTAAAGTGTAATTATAAAGGTATGGAGATGTAAAATGACCTCCAATGCAATAAAAAAAATATTTAAAAAAAAGTTAATATTCAGTGGGGGGGAATACAAGGTAGACCAAAACAGTAAGGTAGTTTGGAGTGGTGGTTTCTACAGTGTGTGTGTGTGTGTGTGTGTGTAAGGGGTGGGGGGGATTACTTTCGCAGACAAGGGGGACGGAAGGCAACACAGACTGCAGGGGGGGGGGCAAATTCCAAAACGAAAGGGGGTAAAGAAAAGAGAAATGGGGGTCGGGCTTTTTAAAAAAAGGGCAAAGTAACCCCGATGGACAATTAATTCGCCATGGGAAGGGCTCCAAGTGAGAAAGGCGGGGGGGGGGGATGACAGCAGGCGACATGAGCTTCTGGGGGAAAGGGCCTTTTTCCCTGCAGCGGGGGTTGCACAGAAGGGGCAGCGCAGCTTCCATCCTAGAAATAAAGCCCTGCAGGGTCTAGGCGGGGGCCTTCTCTACAGGGGGCTGCAAAGGGGGGGGGAAGTGTAGGGGGGGAAGTGTGTGTGGGGGGAGAAAGCGCTTCGCAGCCATGCAAGACCAAGCTTGGGGGGGGCGCCCTTTAAAAGGGGGACCTCGAGGCCCCATCCCCACGTTCATACACGGGGGTTTCCTCCTCTCGTCGTCGTCGTCGTCGTCCCCCCTCATCGCCGCCGCCACCAGCACCCTCGGCCTGGCTTGCCCGGGCCCAGGCCTCCTCCTCCTCCTCCTCGTCCCCCTCCTCACCTTGTAATAGACGTCGAACTGGATGTTCTCGGGCAGGGAGCGGATGTCCCTGCGGCGCGCCCGGCCGTAGCTGTCGACCACGGCCGAGATGGCGGTGTTGTAGAGCGTCTCGGGCACCCACTCCAGCTCCACCGCCGCCATCTTGCGTGAGCCGAGAGGGCTCGAGGAGGGAGGGAGGGAGGGAGGCCCGCCGAGCCGCCCGCCCGCCAGCCCCTCCCCCACTCTCCCTCACCCCCGGCCTCGCCTCAGCGCAGCTCGGGCCTGCCGCGGGGCCTGCCTGCCTGCATCAGCCCTCCTGCTCCCACCGACCGACCGACCGCGCGCCCTCGCTCCGCCCCAGCCAGCCAGCCAGCCAACAGCCGCCCCGGCGCTCCCCGGGCTGAGGAGGCCTGGCCGGACGGGCGGGAGAGAGAGAGAGAGAGAGAGAGAGCCGCTGGGGGCGCCATCGGCCGCCTCGGCGGGAGGGAGGGAGGCGGCGGAGCCCTGAGGGGGACGAGGGAGGGAGGGAGGGAGGGAGGCCGCGAGCCTCCTTCTCCTCAGGAACGCTCACGCGTGAAGCGGCCTTCTCCTGAACCAGGCCCTGGGTCCGTCCCAGTCAGGGTTGTCCACTCAGACCGGCGGGCCAGGGTCTCAGGCGGGGGTCTTTCACATCACCTACTTGCCTGGGCCTTTTAACTGGAGATGCCGGGGACTGAACCTGGGACCTTCTGCAAAACTGTGTGAACACGTGAAGCGGCCTTCTCCTGAACTAGACCCTGGGTCCATCCAAGTCAGGGTTGTCCACTCAGACCGGTGGGCCAGGGTCTCAGGCGGGGGTCTTTCACCCCTAGTCCCTTTGACGGGAGATGCCGGGGATTGAACCTGGGACCTTCTGCAAAACAATGTGAACCCGTGAAGCGGCCGTCTCCTGAACCAGACCCTGGGTCCGTCCCAGTCAGGGTTGTCCACTCAGACCGGCGGGCCAGGGTCTCAGGCGGGGGTCTTTCACATCACCTACTTGCCTGGGCCTTTTAACTGGAGATGCCGGGGAATGAACCTGGGACCTTCTGCAAAACTGTGTGAACACGTGAAGCGGCCTTCTCCTGAACTAGACCCTGGGTCCATCCAAGTCAGGGTTGTCCACTCAGACCGGTGGGCCAGGGTCTCAGGCGGGGGTCTTTCACCCCTAGTCCCTTTGACGGGAGATGCTGGGGATTGAACCTGGGACCTTCTGCAAAACAGTGTGAACCCGTGAAGCGGCCGTCTCCTGAACCAGACCCTGGGTCCGTCCCAGTCAGGGTTGTCCACTCAGACCGGCGGGCCAGGGTCTCAGGCGGGGGTCTTTCACATCACCTACTTGCCTGGGCCTTTTAACTGGACATGCCGGGGACTGAACCTGGGACCTTCTGCAAAACTGTGTGAACACGTGAAGCGGCCTTCTCCTGAACCAGGCCCTGGGTCCGTCCCAGTCAGGGTTGTCCACTCAGACCGGCGGGCCAGGGTCTCAGGCGGGGGTCTTTCACATCACCTACTTGCCTGGGCCTTTTAACTGGAGATGCCGGGGACTGAACCTGGGACCTTCTGCAAAACTGTGTGAACACGTGAAGCGGCCTTCTCCTGAACTAGACCCTGGGTCCGTCCCAGTCAGGGTTGTCCACTCAGACCGGCGGGCCAGGGTCTCAGGCGGGGGTCTTTCACCCCTAGTCCCTTTGACGGGAGATGCCGGGGATTGAACCTGGGACCTTCTGCAAAACAGTGTGAACCCGTGAAGCGGCCGTCTCCTGAACCAGACCCTGGGTCCGTCCCAGTCAGGGTTGTCCACTCAGACCGGCGGGCCAGGGTCTCAGGCAGGGGTCTTTCACATCACCTACTTGCCTGGGCCTTTTAACTGGAGATGCCGGGGACTGAACCTGGGACCTTCTGCAAAACTGTGTGAACACGTGAAGCGGCCTTCTCCTGAACCAGGCCCTGGGTCCGTCCCAGTCAGGGTTGTCCACTCAGACCGGCGGGCCAGGGTCTCAGGCGGGGGTCTTTCACCCCTAGTCCCTTTGACGGGAGATGCCGGGGATTGAACCTGGGACCTTCTGCAAAACTGTGTGAACACGTGAAGCGGCCGTCTCCTGAACCAGACCCTGGGTCCGTCCCAGTCAGGGTTGTCCACTCAGACCGGCGGGCCAGGGTCTCAGGCGGGGGTCTTTCACATCACCTACTTGCCTGGGCCTTTTAACTGGAGATGCCGGGGACTGAACCTGGGACCTTCTGCAAAACTGTGTGAACACGTGAAGCGGCCTTCTCCTGAACTACACCCTGGGTCCATCCAAGTCAGGGTTGTCCACTCAGACCGGTGGGCCAGGGTCTCAGGCGGGGGTCTTTCACTCCTATGACGGGAGATGCCGGGGATTGAACCTGGGACCTTCTGCAAAACAGTGTGAACCCGTGAAGCGGCCGTCTCCTGAACCAGACCCTGGGTCCGTCCCAGTCAGGGTTGTCCACTCAGACCGGCGGGCCAGGGTCTCAGGCGGGGGTCTTTCACATCACCTACTTGCCTGGGCCTTTTAACTGGAGATGCCGGGGACTGAACCTGGGACCTTCTGCAAAACTGTGTGAACACGTGAAGCGGCCTTCTCCTGAACCAGGCCCTGGGTCCGTCCCAGTCAGGGTTGTCCACTCAGACCGGCGGGCCAGGGTCTCAGGCGGGGGTCTTTCACCACTAGTCCCTTTGACGGGAGATGCCGGGGATTGAACCTGGGACCTTCTGCAAAACTGTGTGAACACGTGAAGCGGCCTTCTCCTGAACCAGACCCTGGGTCCGTCCAAGTCAGGGTTGTCCACTCAGACCGGCGGGCCAGGGTCTCAGGCGGGGGTCTTTCACCCCTAGTCCCTTTGACGGGAGATGCCGGGGATTGAACCTGGGACCTTCTGCAAAATTGTGTGAACACGTGAAGCGGCCTTCTCCTGAACCAGACCCTGGGTCCGTCCAAGTCAGGGTTGTCCACTCAGACCGGTGGGCCAGGGTCTCAGGCGGGGGTCTTTCACCCTTGGTCCCTTTGACGGGAGATGCCGGGGATTGAACCTGGGACCTTCTGCAAAACTGTGTGAACACGTGAAGCGGCCTTCTCCTGAACCAGACCCTTGGTCCATCAAAATCAGGGTTGTCCACTCAGACTGGCGGGCCAGGGTCTCAGGCGGGGGTCTTTCACCCCTCGTCCCTTTGACGGGAGATGCCGGGGATTAAACCTGGGACCTTCTGCAAAACTGTGTGAACACGTGAAGCGGCCTTCTCCTGAACCAGACCCTGGGTCCGTCCAAGTCAGGGTTGTCCACTCAGACCGGCGGGCCAGGGTCTCAGGCGGGGGTCTTTCACCCCTAGTCCCTTTGACGGGAGATGCCGGGGATTGAACCTGGGACCTTCTGCAAAACTGTGTGAACACGTGAAGCGGCCTTCTCCTGAACCAGACCCTGGGTCCGTCCAAGTCAGGGTTGTCCACTCAGACCGGCGGGCCAGGGTCTCAGGCGGGGGTCTTTCACCCCTAGTCCCTTTGACGGGAGATGCCGGGGATTGAACCTGGGACCTTCTGCAAAACTGTGTGAACACGTGAAGCGGCCTTCTCCTGAACTAGACCCTGGGTCCATCCAAGTCAGGGTTGTCCACTCAGACCGGTGGGCCAGGGTCTCAGGCGGGGGTCTTTCACCCCTCGTCCCTTTGACGGGAGATGCCGGGGATTGAACCTGGGACCTTCTGCAAAACAGTGTGAACCCGTGAAGCGGCCGTCTCCTGAACCAGACCCTGGGTCCGTCCCAGTCAGGGTTGTCCACTCAGACCGGCGGGCCAGGGTCTCAGGCGGGGGTCTTTCACATCACCTACTTGCCTGGGCATTTTAACTGGAGATGCCGGGGACTGAACCTGGGACCTTCTGCAAAACTGTGTGAACACGTGAAGCGGCCTTCTCCTGAACCAGGCCCTGGGTCCGTCCCAGTCAGGGTTGTCCACTCAGACCGGCGGGCCAGGGTCTCAGGCGGGGGTCTTTCACCCCTAGTCCCTTTGACGGGAGATGCCGGGGATTGAACCTGGGACCTTCTGCAAAACTGTGTGAACACGTGAAGCGGCCTTCTCCTGAACCAGACCCTGGGTCCGTCCAAGTCAGGGTTGTCCACTCAGACCGGCGGGCCAGGGTCTCAGGCGGGGGTCTTTCACCCCTAGTCCCTTTGACGGGAGATGCCGGGGATTGAACCTGGGACCTTCTGCAAAATTGTGTGAACACGTGAAGCGGCCTTCTCCTGAACCAGACCCTGGGTCCGTCCAAGTCAGGGTTGTCCACTCAGACCGGTGGGCCAGGGTCTCAGGCGGGGGTCTTTCACCCTTGGTCCCTTTGACGGGAGATGCCGGGGATTGAACCTGGGACCTTCTGCAAAACTGTGTGAACACGTGAAGCGGCCTTCTCCTGAACCAGACCCTTGGTCCATCAAAATCAGGGTTGTCCACTCAGACTGGCGGGCCAGGGTCTCAGGTGGGGGTCTTTCACCCCTAGTCCCTTTGACGGGAGATGCCGGGGATTGAACCTGGGACCTTCTGCAAAACTGTGTGAACACGTGAAGCGGCCTTCTCCTGAACCAGACCCTGGGTCCGTCCAAGTCAGGGTTGTCCACTCAGACCGGTGGGCCAGGGTCTCAGGCGGGGGTCTTTCACCCCTAGTCCCTTTGACAGGAGATGCCGGGGATTGAACCTGGGACCTTCTGCAAAACTGTGTGAACACGTGAAGCGGCCTTCTCCTGAACCAGACCCTGGGTCCGTCCAAGTCACGGTTGTCCACTCAGACCGGTGGGCCAGGGTCTCAGGCGGGGGTCTTTCACCCCTCGTCCGTTTGACGGGAGATGCTGGGGATTGAACCTGGGACCTTCTGCAAAACTGTGTGAACACGTGAAGCGGCCTTCTCCTGAACCAGACCCTGGGTCCGTCCAAGTCAGGGTTGTCCACTCAGACCGGCGGGCCAGGGTCTCAGGCGGGGGTCTTTCACCCCTAGTCCCTTTGACGGGAGATGCCGGGGATTGAACCTGGGACCTTCTGCAAAACTGTGTGAACACGTGAAGCGGCCGTCTCCTGAACCAGACCCTGTGTCCGTCCAAGTCAGGGTTGTCCACTCAGACCGGCGGGCCAGGGTCTCAGGCGGGGGTCTTTCACATCACCTACTTGCCTGGGCCTTTTAACTGGAGATGCCGGGGACTGAACCTGGGACCTTCTGCAAAACTGTGTGAACACGTGAAGCGGCCTTCTCCTGAACCAGGCCCTGGGTCCGTCCCAGTCAGGGTTGTCCACTCAGACCGGCGGGCCAGGGTCTCAGGCGGGGGTCTTTCACCCCTAGTCCCTTTGACGGGAGATGCCGGGGATTGAACCTGGGACCTTCTGCAAAACTGTGTGAACACGTGAAGCGGCCGTCTCTTGAACCAGACCCTGGGTCCGTCCCAGTCAGGGTTGTCCACTCAGACCGGCGGGCCAGGGTCTCAGGGGGGGTCTTTCACATCACCTACTTGCCTGGGCCTTTTAACTGGAGATGCCGGGGACTGAACCTGGGACCTTCTGCAAAACTGTGTGAACACGTGAAGCGGCCTTCTCCTGAACTAGACCCTGGGTCCATCCAAGTCAGGGTTGTCCACTCAGACCGGTGGGCCAGGGTCTCAGGCGGGGGTCTTTCAGTCCTAGTCCCTTTGACGGGAGATGCCGGGGATTGAACCTGGGACCTTCTGCAAAACAGTGTGAACCCGTGAAGCGGCCGTCTCCTGAACCAGACCCTGGGTCCGTCCCAGTCAGGGTTGTCCACTCAGACCGGCGGGCCAGGGTCTCAGGCGGGGGTCTTTCACATCACCTACTTGCCTGGGCCTTTTAACTGGAGATGCCGGGGACTGAACCTGGGACCTTCTGCAAAACTGTGTGAACACGTGAAGCGGCCTTCTCCTGAACCAGGCCCTGGGTCCGTCCCAGTCAGGGTTGTCCACTCAGACCGGCGGGCCAGGGTCTCAGGCGGGGGTCTTTCACCCCTAGTCCCTTTGACGGGAGATGCCGGGGATTGAACCTGGGACCTTCTGCAAAACTGTGTGAACACGTGAAGCGGCCTTCTCCTGAACCAGACCCTGGGTCCGTCCAAGTCAGGGTTGTCCACTCAGACCGGCGGGCCAGGGTCTCAGGCGGGGGTCTTTCACCCCTAGTCCCTTTGACGGGAGATGCCGGGGATTGAACCTGGGACCTTCTGCAAAATTGTGTGAACACGTGAAGCGGCCTTCTCCTGAACCAGACCCTGGGTCCGTCCAAGTCAGGGTTGTCCACTCAGACCGGTGGGCCAGGGTCTCAGGCGGGGGTCTTTCACCCTTGGTCCCTTTGACGGGAGATGCCGGGGATTGAACCTGGGACCTTCTGCAAAACTGTGTGAACACGTGAAGCGGCCTTCTCCTGAACCAGACCCTTGGTCCATCAAAATCAGGGTTGTCCACTCAGACTGGCGGGCCAGGGTCTCAGGTGGGGGTCTTTCACCCCTAGTCCCTTTGACGGGAGATGCCGGGGATTGAACCTGGGACCTTCTGCAAAACTGTGTGAACACGTGAAGCGGCCTTCTCCTGAACCAGACCCTGGGTCCGTCCAAGTCAGGGTTGTCCACTCAGACCGGTGGGCCAGGGTCTCAGGCGGGGGTCTTTCACCCCTAGTCCCTTTGACAGGAGATGCCGGGGATTGAACCTGGGACCTTCTGCAAAACTGTGTGAACACGTGAAGCGGCCTTCTCCTGAACCAGACCCTGGGTCCGTCCAAGTCACGGTTGTCCACTCAGACCGGTGGGCCAGGGTCTCAGGCGGGGGTCTTTCACCCCTCGTCCCTTTGACGGGAGATGCCGGGGATTAAACCTGGGACCTTCTGCAAAACTGTGTGAACACGTGAAGCGGCCTTCTCCTGAACCAGACCCTGGGTCCGTCCAAGTCAGGGTTGTCCACTCAGACCGGCGGGCCAGGGTCTCAGGCGGGGGTCTTTCACCCCTAGTCCCTTTGACGGGAGATGCCGGGGATTGAACCTGGGACCTTCTGCAAAACTGTGTGAACACGTGAAGCGGCCTTCTCCTGAACCAGACCCTGGGTCCGTCCAAGTCAGGGTTGTCCACTCAGACCGGCGGGCCAGGGTCTCAGGCGGGGGTCTTTCACCCCTAGTCCCTTTGACGGGAGATGCCGGGGATTGAACCTGGGACCTTCTGCAAAACTGTGTGAACACGTGAAGCGGCCTTCTCCTGAACTAGACCCTGGGTCCATCCAAGTCAGGGTTGTCCACTCAGACCGGTGGGCCAGGGTCTCAGGCGGGGGTCTTTCACCCCTCGTCCCTTTGACGGGAGATGCCGGGGATTGAACCTGGGACCTTCTGCAAAACAGTGTGAACCCGTGAAGCGGCCGTCTCCTGAACCAGACCCTGGGTCCGTCCCAGTCAGGGTTGTCCACTCAGACCGGCGGGCCAGGGTCTCAGGCGGGGGTCTTTCACATCACCTACTTGCCTGGGCGTTTTAACTGGAGATGCCGGGGACTGAACCTGGGACCTTCTGCAAAACTGTGTGAACACGTGAAGCGGCCTTCTCCTGAACCAGGCCCTGGGTCCGTCCCAGTCAGGGTTGTCCACTCAGACCGGCGGGCCAGGGTCTCAGGCGGGGGTCTTTCACCCCTAGTCCCTTTGACGGGAGATGCCGGGGATTGAACCTGGGACCTTCTGCAAAACTGTGTGAACACGTGAAGCGGCCTTCTCCTGAACCAGACCCTGGGTCCGTCCAAGTCAGGGTTGTCCACTCAGACCGGCGGGCCAGGGTCTCAGGCGGGGGTCTTTCACCCCTAGTCCCTTTGACGGGAGATGCCGGGGATTGAACCTGGGACCTTCTGCAAAATTGTGTGAACACGTGAAGCGGTCTTCTCCTGAACCAGACCCTGGGTCCGTCCAAGTCAGGGTTGTCCACTCAGACCGGTGGGCCAGGGTCTCAGGCGGGGGTCTTTCACCCTTGGTCCCTTTGACGGGAGATGCCGGGGATTGAACCTGGGACCTTCTGCAAAACTGTGTGAACACGTGAAGCGGCCTTCTCCTGAACCAGACCCTTGGTCCATCAAAATCAGGGTTGTCCACTCAGACTGGCGGGCCAGGGTCTCAGGTGGGGGTCTTTCACCCCTAGTCCCTTTGACGGGAGATGCCGGGGATTGAACCTGGGACTTTCTGCAAAACTGTGTGAACACGTGAAGTGGCCTTCTCCTGAACCAGACCCTGGGTCTGTCCAAGTCAGGGTTGTCCACTCAGACCGGTGGGCCAGGGTCTCAGGCGGGGGTCTTTCACCCCTAGTCCCTTTGACAGGAGATGCCGGGGATTGAACCTGGGACCTTCTGCAAAACTGTGTGAACACGTGAAGCGGCCTTCTCCTGAACCAGACCCTGGGTCCGTCCAAGTCACGGTTGTCCACTCAGACCGGTGGGCCAGGGTCTCAGGCGGGGGTCTTTCACCCCTCGTCCCTTTGACGGGAGATGCCGGGGATTGAACCTGGGACCTTCTGCAAAACTGTGTGAACACGTGAAGCGGCCTTCTCCTGAACCAGACCCTAGGTCCGTCCAAGTCAGGGTTGTCCACTCAGACCGGCGGGCCAGGGTCTCAGGCGGGGGTCTTTCACCCCTAGTCCCTTTGACGGGAGATGCCGGGGATTTAACCTGGGACCTTCTGCAAAACTGTGTGAACACGTGAAGCGGCCTTCTCCTGAACCAGACCCTGGGTCCGTCCAAGTCAGGGTTGTCCACTCAGACCGGTGGGCCAGGGTCTCAGGCGGGGGTCTTTCACCCCTAGTCCCTTTGACGGGAGATGCCGGGGATTGAACCTGGGACCTTCTGCAAAACTGTGTGAACACGTGAAGCGGCCTTCTCCTGAACCAGACCCTGGGTCCGTCCAAGTCAGGGTTGTCCACTCAGACCGGCGGGCCAGGGTCTCAGGCGGGGGTCTTTCACCCCTAGTCCCTTTGACGGGAGATGCCGGGGATTGAACCTGGGACCTTCTGCAAAACTGTGTGAACACGTGAAGCGGCCTTCTCCTGAACCAGACCCTGGGTCCGTCCAAGTCAGGGTTGTCCACTCAGACCGGTGGGCCAGGGTCTCAAGCGGGGGTCTTTCACCCCTAGTCCCTTTGACGGGAGATGCCGGGGATTGAACCTGGGACCTTCTGCAAAACTGTGTGAACACGTGAAGCGGCCTTCTCCTGAACCAGACCCTGGGTCCGTCCAAGTCAGGGTTGTCCACTCAGACCGGCGGGCCAGGGTCTCAGGCGGGGGTCTTTCACCCCTAGTCCCTTTGACGGGAGATGCCGGGGATTGAACCTGGGACCTTCTGCAAAACTGTGTGAACACGTGAAGCGGCCTTCTCCTGAACCAGACCCTGGGTCCGTCCAAGTCAGGGTTGTCCACTCAGACCGGTGGGCCAGGGTCTCAGGCGGGGGTCTTTCACCCCTAGTCCCTTTGACGGGAGATGCCGGGGATTGAACCTGGGACCTTCTGCAAAACTGTGTGAACACGTGAAGCGGCCTTCTCCTGAACCAGACCCTGGGTCCGTCCAAGTCAGGGTTGTCCACTCAGACCGGCGGGCCAGGGTCTCAGGCGGGGGTCTTTCACCCCTAGTCCCTTTGACGGGAGATGCCGGGGATTGAACCTGGGACCTTCTGCAAAACTGTGTGAACACGTGAAGCGGCCTTCTCCTGAACCAGACCCTGGGTCCGTCCAAGTCAGGGTTGTCCACTCAGACCGGCGGACCAGGGTCTCAGGCGGGGGTCTTTCACCCCTAGTCCCTTTGACGGGAGATGCCGGGGATTGAACCTGGGACCTTCTGCAAAACTGTGTGAACACGTGAAGCGGCCTTCTCCTGAACCAGACCCTGGGTCCGTCCAAGTCAGGGTTGTCCACTCAGACCGGTGGGCCAGGGTCTCAGGCGGGGGTCTTTCACCCCTAGTCCCTTTGACGGGAGATGCCGGGGATTGAACCTGGGATCTTCTGCAAAATTGTGTGAACACGTGAAGCGGCCTTCTCCTGAACCAGACCCTGGGTCCATCCAAGTCAGGGTTGTCCACTCAGACCGGCGGGCCAGGGTCTCAGGCGGGGGTCTTTCACATCACCTACTTGCCTGGTCCCTTTAACTGGAGATGCCGGGGATTGAACCTGGGACCTTCTGCAAAACTGTGTGAACACGTGAAGCGGCCTTCTCCTGAACCAGACCCTGGGTCCATCCAAGTCAGGGTTGTCCACTCAGACCGGTGGGCCAGGGTCTCAGCGGGGGTCTTTCACCCCTAGTCCCTTTGACGGGAGATGCCGGGGATTGAACCTGGGACCTTCTGCAAAACTGTGTGAACACGTGAAGCGGCCTTCTCCTGAACCAGACCCTGGGTCCGTCCAAGTCAGGGTTGTCCACTCAGACCGGTGGGCCAGGGTCTCAGCGGGGGTCTTTCACCCCTAGTCCCTTTGACTGGAGATGCCGGGGATTGAACCTGGGACCTTCTGCAAAACTGTGTGAACACGTGAAGCGGCCTTCTCCTGAACCAGACCCTGGGTCCATCCAAGTCAGGGTTGTCCACTCAGACCGGCGGGCCAGGGTCTCAGGCGGGGGTCTTTCACCCCTAGTCCCTTTGACGGGAGATGCCGGGGATTGAACCTGGGACCTTCTGCAAAACTGTATGAACACGTGAAGCGGCCTTCTCCTCAATCAGACCCTGGGTCCATCCAAGTCAGGGTTGTCCACTCAGACCGGCGGGCCAGGGTCTCAGGCGGGGGTCTTTCACCCCTAGTCCCTTTGACGGGAGATGCCGGGGATTGAACCTGGGACCTTCTGCAAAACTGTGTGAACACGTGAAGCGGCCTTCTCCTGAACCAGACCCTGGGTCCGTCCAAGTCAGGGTTGTCCACTCAGACCGGCGGGCCAGGGTCTCAGGCGGGGGTCTTTCACCCCTAGTCCCTTTGACGGGAGATGCCGGGGATTGAACCTGGGACCTTCTGCAAAACTGTGTGAACAAGTGAAGCGGCCTTCTCCTGAACCAGACCCTGGGTCCGTCCAAGTCAGGGTTGTCCACTCAGACCGGTGGGCCAGGGTCTCAGGCGGGGGTCTTTCACCCCTAGTCCCTTTGACGGGAGATGCCGGGGATTGAACCTGGGACCTTCTGCAAAACTGTATGAACACGTGAAGCGGCCTTCTCCTCAATCAGACCCTGGGTCCGTCCAAGTCAGGGTTGTCCACTCAGACCGGCGGGCCAGGGTCTCAGGCGGGGGTCTTTCACATCACCTACTTGCCTGGGCCTTTTAACTGGAGATGCCGGGGACTGAACCTGGGACCTTCTGCAAAACTGTGTGAACACGTGAAGCGGCCTTCTCCTGAACTAGACCCTGGGTCCATCCAAGTCAGGGTTGTCCACTCAGACCGGTGGGCCAGGGTCTCAGGCGGGGGTCTTTCACTCCTAGTCCCTTTGACGGGAGATGCCGGGGATTGAACCTGGGACCTTCTGCAAAACAGTGTGAACCCGTGAAGCGGCCGTCTCCTGAACCAGACCCTGGGTCCGTCCCAGTCAGGGTTGTCCACTCAGACCGGCGGGCCAGGGTCTCAGGCGGGGGTCTTTCACATCACCTACTTGCCTGGGCCTTTTAACTGGAGATGCCGGGGACTGAACCTGGGACCTTCTGCAAAACTGTGTGAACACGTGAAGCGGCCTTCTCCTGAACCAGGCCCTGGGTCCGTCCCAGTGAGGGTTGTCCACTCAGACCGGCGGGCCAGGGTCTCAGGTGGGGGTCTTTCACCCCTAGTCCCTTTGACGGGAGATGCCGGGGATTGAACCTGGGACCTTCTGCAAAACTGTGTGAACACGTGAAGCGGCCTTCTCCTGAACCAGACCCTGGGTCCGTCCAAGTCAGGGTTGTCCACTCAGACCGGTGGGCCAGGGTCTCAGGCGGGGGTCTTTCACCCCTAGTCCCTTTGACAGGAGATGCCGGGGATTGAACCTGGGACCTTCTGCAAAACTGTGTGAACACGTGAAGCGGCCTTCTCCTGAACCAGACCCTGGGTCCGTCCAAGTCACGGTTGTCCACTCAGACCGGTGGGCCAGGGTCTCAGGCAGGGGTCTTTCACCCCTCGTCCCTTTGACGGGAGATGCCGGGGATTAAACCTGGGACCTTCTGCAAAACTGTGTGAACACGTGAAGCGGCCTTCTCCTGAACCAGACCCTGGGTCCGTCCAAGTCAGGATTGTCCACTCAGACCGGCGGGCCAGGGTCTCAGGCGGGGGTCTTTCACCCCTAGTCCCTTTGACGGGAGATGCCGGGGATTGAACCTGGGACCTTCTGCAAAACTGTGTGAACACGTGAAGCGGCCTTCTCCTGAACCAGACCCTGGGTCCGTCCAAGTCAGGGTTGTCCACTCAGACCGGCGGGCCAGGGTCTCAGGCGGGGGTCTTTCACCCCTAGTCCCTTTGACGGGAGATGCCGGGGATTGAACCTGGGACCTTCTGCAAAACTGTGTGAACACGTGAAGCGGCCTTCTCCTGAACTAGACCCTGGGTCCATCCAAGTCAGGGTTGTCCACTCAGACCGGTGGGCCAGGGTCTCAGGCGGGGGTCTTTCACCCCTCGTCCCTTTGACGGGAGATGCCGGGGATTGAACCTGGGACCTTCTGCAAAACAGTGTGAACCCGTGAAGCGGCCGTCTCCTGAACCAGACCCTGGGTCCGTCCCAGTCAGGGTTGTCCACTCAGACCGGCGGGCCAGGGTCTCAGGCGGGGGTCTTTCACATCACCTATTTGCCTGGGCGTTTTAACTGGAGATGCCGGGGACTGAACCTGGGACCTTCTGCAAAACTGTGTGAACACGTGAAGCGGCCTTCTCCTGAACCAGGCCCTGGGTCCGTCCCAGTCAGGGTTGTCCACTCAGACCGGCGGGCCAGGGTCTCAGGCGGGGGTCTTTCACCCCTAGTCCCTTTGACGGGAGATGCCGGGGATTGAACCTGGGACCTTCTGCAAAACTGTGTGAACACGTGAAGCGGCCTTCTCCTGAACCAGACCCTGGGTCCGTCCAAGTCAGGGTTGTCCACTCAGACAGGCGGGCCAGGGTCTCAAGCGGGGGTCTTTCACCCCTAGTCCCTTTGACGGGAGATGCCGGGGATTGAACCTGGGACCTTCTGCAAAATTGTGTGAACACGTGAAGCGGCCTTCTCCTGAACCAGACCCTGGGTCCGTCCAAGTCACGGTTGTCCACTCAGACCGGTGGGCCAGGGTCTCAGTCGGGGGTCTTTCACCCTTGGTCCCTTTGACGGGAGATGCCGGGGATTGAACCTGGGACCTTCTGCAAAACTGTGTGAACACGTGAAGCGGCCTTCTCCTGAACCAGACCCTTGGTCCATCAAAATCAGGGTTGTCCACTCAGACTGGCGGGCCAGGGTCTCAGGTGGGGGTCTTTCACCCCTAGTCCCTTTGACGGGAGATGCCGGGGATTGAACCTGGGACCTTCTGCAAAACTGTGTGAACACGTGAAGCGGCCGTCTCCTGAACCAGACCCTGGGTCCGTCCCAGTCAGGGTTGTCCACTCAGACCGGCGGGCCAGGGTCTCAGGCGGGGGTCTTTCACATCACCTACTTGCCTGGGCCTTTTAACTGGAGATGCCGGGGACTGAACCTGGGACCTTCTGCAAAACTGTGTGAACACGTGAAGCGGCCTTCTCCTGAACCAGGCCCTGGGTCCGTCCCAGTCAGGGTTGTCCACTCAGACCGGTGGGCCAGGGTCTCAGGCGGGGGTCTTTCACCCCTAGTCCCTTTGACGGGAGATGCCGGGGATTGAACCTGGGACCTTCTGCAAAACTGTGTGAACACGTGAAGCGGCCTTCTCCTGAACCAGACCCTGGGTCCGTCCAAGTCAGGGTTGTCCACTCAGACCGGCGGGCCAGGGTCTCAGGCGGGGGTCTTTCACCCCTAGTCCCTTTGACGGGAGATGCCGGGGATTGAACCTGGGACCTTCTGCAAAACTGTGTGAACACGTGAAGCGGCCTTCTCCTGAACCAGACCCTGGGTCCGTCCAAGTCAGGGTTGTCCACTCAGACCGGCGGACCAGGGTCTCAGGCGGGGGTCTTTCACCCCTAGTCCCTTTGACGGGAGATGCCGGGGATTGAACCTGGGACCTTCTGCAAAACTGTGTGAACACGTGAAGCGGCCTTCTCCTGAACCAGACCCTGGGTCCGTCCAAGTCAGGGTTGTCCACTCAGACCGGTGGGCCAGGGTCTCAGGCGGGGGTCTTTCACCCCTAGTCCCTTTGACGGGAGATGCCGGGGATTGAACCTGGGATCTTCTGCAAAATTGTGTGAACACGTGAAGCGGCCTTCTCCTGAACCAGACCCTGGGTCCATCCAAGTCAGGGTTGTCCACTCAGACCGGCGGGCCAGGGTCTCAGGCGCGGGTCTTTCACATCACCTACTTGCCTGGTCCCTTTAACTGGAGATGCCGGGGATTGAACCTGGGACCTTCTGCAAAACTGTGTGAACACGTGAAGCAGCCTTCTCCTGAACCAGACCCTGGGTCCATCCAAGTCAGGGTTGTCCACTCAGACCGGTGGGCCAGGGTCTCAGCGGGGGTCTTTCACCCCTAGTCCCTTTGACGGGAGATGCCGGGGATTGAACCTGGGACCTTCTGCAAAACTGTGTGAACACGTGAAGCGGCCTTCTCCTGAACCAGACCCTGGGTCCGTCCAAGTCAGGGTTGTCCACTCAGACCGGCGGGCCAGGGTCTCAGGCGGGGGTCTTTCACCCCTAGTCCCTTTGACGGGAGATGCCGGGGATTGAACCTGGGACCTTCTGCAAAACTGTATGAACACGTGAAGCGGCCTTCTCCTCAATCAGACCCTGGGTCCATCCAAGTCAGGGTTGTCCACTCAGACCGGCGGGCCAGGGTCTCAGGCGGGGGTCTTTCACCCCTAGTCCCTTTGACGGGAGATGCCGGGGATTGAACCTGGGACCTTCTGCAAAACTGTGTGAACACGTGAAGCGGCCTTCTCCTGAACCAGACCCTGGGTCCGTCCAAGTCAGGGTTGTCCACTCAGACCGGCGGGCCAGGGTCTCAGGCGGGGGTCTTTCACCCCTTGTCCCTTTGACGGGAGATGCCGGGGATTGAACCTGGGACCTTCTGCAAAACTGTGTGAACAAGTGAAGCGGCCTTCTCCTGAACCAGACCCTGGGTCCGTCCAAGTCAGGGTTGTCCACTCAGACCGGCGGGCCAGGGTCTCAGGCGGGGGTCTTTCACCCCTAGTCCCTTTGACGGGAGATGCCGGGGATTGAACCTGGGACCTTCTGCAAAACTGTATGAACACGTGAAGCGGCCTTCTCCTCAATCAGACCCTGGGTCCATCCAAGTCAGGGTTGTCCACTCAGACCGGCGGGCCAGGGTCTCAGGCGGGGGTCTTTCACATCACCTACTTGCCTGGTCCCTTTAACTGGAGATGCCGGGGATTGAACCTGGGACCTTCTGCAAAACTATGTGAACACGTGAAGCGGCCTTCTCCTGAACCAGACCCTGGGTCCATCCAAGTCAGGGTTGTCCACTCAGACCGGCGGGCCAGGGTCTCAGGCGGGGGTCTTTCACATCACCTACTTGCCTGGTCCCTTTAACTGGAGATGCCGGGGATTGAACCTGGGACCTTCTGCAAAACTATGTGAACACGTGAAGCGGCCTTCTCCTGAACCAGACCCTGGGTCCGTCCAAGTCAGGGTTGTCCACTCAGACCGGTGGGCCAGGGTCTCAGGCGGGGGTCTTTCACCCCTAGTCCCTTTAACTGGAGATTCTGGGGATTGAATCTGGGACCTTCTGCAAAACTGTATGAACACGTGAAGCTCCTCCTCAATCAAACCCTGGGTCCATCCAAGTCAGGGTTGTCCACTCAGACCGGCGGGCCATGGTCTCAGGCGGGGGTCTTTCACCCCTAGTCCCTTTGACTGGAGATGCCGGGGATTGAACCTGGGACATTCTGCAAAGCTGTGTGAACACGTGAAGCAGCCTTCTACTGAATCAGACCCTGGGTCCATCAAAGGGTTGTCCACTCAGACCGGCAGCGTCTCTCCAGCGTCTCAGGCGTGGGTCTTTCGCATCACCGACTTGCCTAGTGGACTGCCAAAAAAATAAACCAGTGGGTTCTACATCAAATCAAGCCTGAACTGACCCTTGAAGCTAAAATGACTAAACAGAGGCTATCGTATTTTGGTCATACTATGAGAAGACAAGAGTAACTAGAAAAGACAGTCATGCTAGGAAAAGGTGAGGGCAGCAGGAGAAGAGGAAGACCCAACAAGAGATAGATTGACTCTGTAAAGGAAGCCACAGCCCTCAATTGGCAAAATCTGAGCAAGGCTGTCAAAGATAAGACATTTTGGAGGACATTGATTCATAGGGTCGCTGTGATTCGGAAGCAACTTGACGGCACCTAACACACACACACTTGCCTAGTTCCTTTAACTGGAGATGCCTGGGATTGAACCTGGGACCTTCTGCCTGTCAAGCATATGCTCTAACACTGAGCCACGGTTCTTCTCATGCTGGATCTCAAAACGCTTCAGAAAGACTGTTCTCTTTTCAGGGTTCCCCCCTCTTGTGTAACTGGGTCTCTCCAAGTTATGGCTCTCTGAACATATGCAGGGTGTCTCCTCTGGGGACCATAATTAATTTTTTTTAAGAGCCCCAGGATGAAAGTGTTGTGCAAATATTCAGGATTCCTCACCCAGCTAATGTTTACCTTGCCCTTCCTTCAAGGAGCTTGGGGGTGCGGACGTGCTTGTTTCATTTTATCCTCCCAACAGCCCTGTGAAGGAGGTTGTATGTGTGTTAAGTGCCATCAAGTCGCTTCCGACTCATGGCGACCCTATGAATCAATGTCCTCCAAAACGTCCTATCCTTAACAGCCTTGACAGGTCTTGCCAATTGAGGGCCGTGGCTTTCGTTACAGAGTCAATCTATCTCTTGTTGGGTCTTCCTCTTTTCCTGCTGCCCTCAACTTTTCCTAGCATTATTGACTTTTCCAATGACTCTTGTCTTCTCATATTGTGACCAAAGTTCAACAGCCTCAGTTTAGTCATTTCAGTTTCTAGGGTCAGTTCTGGCTTGATTTAATCTAGAACCCACTGATTTGTTTGTTTGTTTGTTTTTGGCAGCCGATGGTATCCGTAATACTCTCCTCCAACACCACATTTCAAAGGAATCTACTTTCTTCCTTTTTTTTTTTTTTAGTGTTTAAGGTGCTACTGGACTCTTACTCTTTTCTACTACTGCAGACAGACTAACACGGCTACCCACTGTGAATTACTTTCTTCCTATCGGCTTTCTTCATTGTCCAGCTTTCACCCCCATACATAGTATTAGGGAGTCCTGTGGCATGAATTGATCTCGGTTGCCAGCAACACATCCTTACACTTACGAATCTTTTCTGGCTCCTTCATGGCTGCCCTTCCCAGTCTCAATCTCCTTCTGATTTCTTGGCTGTAGTCTCCTTTTTGGTTGATGATGGAGCCAAAGAATAGAAAGTCTTGAACAAGGAGGCTAGGCTGGGCTAAAGGGAGTAGCCCAAAGTCACATAGGGTTGCCACCTTCTAGATGGGGGCCTGGATTACAAGTAATCTCCAGACTACAGAGATCAGTTCCCCTGGAGGAAATGGCAGAGGGTGGTCAGATAGATAGGTAGATAGGTAGGTAGGTAGGTAGGTAGGTAGGTAGGTAGATAGATAGATAGATAGATAGATAGATAGATAGATAGATAGATAATTTATTTGCGGCACTTAGCCAGTCAAAACATGATAAAACTAGCATGGACTAATAGAATCTTACAATCAAAGAATTATAGTCTGAGTCTTAAAACATTGTTAAAACATTTAAAAAAAGAATTACAGCTGGGACACACCTGTCAATTGCGCTGTTCTAAGGCGACGAATTTTCATTGTTGCTAAACAAAATTTCGCAACCTGAAGAGTGGTTGAAGGATTACCCCCTTGTAGGAGCATCTCAAACCTTTCACCTGCCCTGTCAGGTCTCAGTCTTGATAAGAAGGGCTCAATAAACTTCGAATGGGGTAATGTATAGAAATTGCAGTTCAGGAGGGCATGCTCAACAGTTTCTAAGTCCCCTGATTTGCAGGGGCAGAATCTCTCTTCCCAGGGTGTCTTCTTATATTTCCCCTCAAGCAAAGCAGATGGTAAGGCTGCACTGGTGTGTTTCCAGTTGCCCACTTGCTTCCCTTAAACACCTCTTCTCCAATGCAAAGAGCCAGTCCAGACTTCCTTCCCCTCAGTGGAGCAAGCAGTTCTTCAGAAGGTATCACCTTTGTATTTGCAGGGAACACCCATTCCGAAATAGAGGCCCTCACAATAGAGGATGCCTGGCTTGGGAACTCTTAATCTTTCATAATTGCCTCCCTAGTAGCAGCCATTGTGTGATTGGTCCCACCTTCCATGGCAGCCATCTTTTATGTCACCCACAACGTTTTGTCAAAATTCCAAAAGTGCCTACAGATTCATCAAGGGACTTGATGTGCATCATAGGTCAACCACTGATTCAGGGCCCTTTTCCTTGGTCACTCGGACAGGTGGTTATTGTGTATAGCTTACCGAAACTAGGATCCTATTATATAATTTTTGCATCATTTAATGTGTCACATTCATACTTCTGCTTTGCTTCAGTTCTGTTTTTAGACTTCTGCTTGGTTCTACAACCCTAATTCCTATTGCATTGTTCATTGAATGTTCCATACTGTCGATTGTATTGAGTCATTCCATGCAATCTGCCTTGAGTCCAAGTGAGAAGGGCAGGCTATAAACAACATAAATTAAACAAATGAAAATTACCTGTCCATTACTTTAAAAAATTGCTAGGGGAAAAGTATGTGGCACTGGCCAATTATCTCTAACCTGCCCTTTCTGGGCAAGGTGATTGAGTGAACAGTGGCAGAACAACTTCCAGTCTTGCCAGATGATTCATCTGCTCTAGACCATTTTCAGACTGGTTTCAGGCCAGGCTAGGGTTGTCAACCTCTAGGTACTAGCTGGAGATCTCCTGCTATTGCAACTGATCTCCAGCCCATAGAGATCAGATCACCTGGAGAAAATGGCAGCTTTGGCAATTGGACTCTATGGCATTAAAGTCTCTCCCCTCTCCAAACCCTGCCCTCCTCAGGCTCCACCCCAAAAACCACCTGCCAATGGCGAAGAGGGACCTGGCAACCCTAGGCCAGGTGATGGGACAGAGATGGTGCTGGTAGCTTTAACTGATAATCTTCATCTGAATGTAGTCAAGTGCCATGCCTCCCTGTTGCTCCTACTGGATTTGGCTGCAGACCTTGATACAGTGGGCCCTGCCATTCTGTTGAGGTATTTGGAGGCAGAAGTGGATAAATTGGTCTGTGCAGACCAGACCAGATTCAAAGGGTTGCTGTTGGAGACCAGTTGTCATCAGTGTGGATTTGTCCGATGGGGTCCCACAGGGCGCAGTCCTATCCTCCATGCTATTGACTCTCTATGTAAATCCCTTAGGAGAAATCAATGAGTCTGGAGAAGCACCAGATCCTGAAACAGGTGGCCCACAGGTGCGTGTCTTGCAACTGAAACAAAGTGTTTCTACTAATATATACTCAGGCCTGGTTCACACATGCAAGATAATGTATACCCCACCTTTCCTCTTGGTTCAAGGCAGCTTACAGTAAGTTAAAATGTCCTCAGCTAAAACAAAAAATGTAATAACAAGACCTGTCACCCAAATCCCCCCCTTAAAAGATGCCTGCTATTCAAAGCCCTGGCAAACAGGAGGATCTCCAAGGAGGGGGACCCTCTTGCCTCTTCAGGCAGGTAATTCCACAGAGATGGAGCCTTGATGGAAAAAGCCAGTGCTGTGGTCAATACCAGGTGGGCCACCCTAAGTGGTGGGAGAGCCAACAGATGGCTGCCTGATGACCATAGAGACATATGGAAGGATGTCCTTCAAATATGTAGGTCCTAGGTCAAGAAGGACTTTAAAGGTCACAACCAGGAGGTCTCCCACAGAAAAGAAAGAAACAAGGGACATTCCAGAAGGGGTCCCAAGGACCAGTGTTGTAACAGCAAGACTACCCCGCCCTTTTTTGCCTCGCAAGCACTGGAGTCATTAGTTCCTCGAGGTAACCAATACTGAGCATGTTTTCGACACCATGAACAGAGAGTATTCTCCCAACTTCTCCCAACAAGTACCCAAATTGTGGGGGGGGGGGAACTGTTGCTGCCACCATGGGAAAAGGCGACCCCAACAATCCTCAGAGCAAAATGTCCTCATATGCTTATTTTGTGCAAACATGCTGCGAAGAGCACCTAAAAAAAGCACCCGGATTCCTCGGTTAACTTTGCTGAGTTCTCCAAGAAATGCTCCAAGAGATGGCAGACAATGTCTGCAAAAGAAAAGTTATAGTCTGAAGATATGGCACAGGGTGACAAAGCTCGTTATGAAAGAGACATTCTTCCTAAAGGGGAGAAGAAAAAGGATCCCAGTGCTCCAAAGCGACCACCATCTTCATTCTTCCTGTTTTGTTCTGAACATCGTCCAAAGATCAAAAGTGATCATCCTGGTTTATCTATTGGGCATACAGCAAAAAACAAACAAACAAACAAACAAACAACCCCCCTCCATAGATTGAAATGTGGTCTCAGCAATCAGAAAAAGAGAAACTACCCTTTGAGCAGAAGGCAGCAAAACTAAAGGAGAAATATTAAAAAGATGTTGCAGCACACCGTGCCAAGGGTGATGCAGGAAAGAAGGGTGCAGGTGGGCCATCAGGCTCTAAGAAGAAGGCAGAACCTAAACAGGATAAGGAAGAAGAGGATGAAGAAGAGAAGGAGGAGGAGGAAGAAGGTGAGTCAATTGATAACTTGCTGTAAAGATTTGTGCTCAAAAGGCTGTAAGGGCCTCCACAGAGAATGAGGCAATAGAATACAGAGGTGGTAGAATGGACTGCACCCAAATGAGGAGGATTGCATATTGGAATGCTCCCCTATGTTAAAAACTCCTTGCAAAAATAAAACCAGTATAGCGTGCACAGAGAGGAGGTCGGAACTTTCTCGCTGCTGTGATAGGTTTGTATTCTCATGGAGGTTGTGTGTTTTTTAATGTGAAGGAGAAATCAAAGTTGCCTTGCCCACCTGCAGTTTGAAGTGGTGCAGTTAATTCAAACATGTCACTGTTTAACCACTTCATTGATTCCTAACACTTTTGTATGTGTGAACTAGCCTTCATCTACTAATCCCTGAATCACCCCAAATCAGGGTGTCAAAAGGTGAATTTCTTCCACTGTTGTAATGTGTGCTTATAAGTGAAGAGTCTTTCTGAGAGAGTATATGACACTAACAGCTTTACTC
Organism: Euleptes europaea; assembly: GCF_029931775.1. NCBI lineage: Eukaryota > Metazoa > Chordata > Lepidosauria > Squamata > Sphaerodactylidae > Euleptes > Euleptes europaea. The sequence goes on along the minus strand of NC_079330.1, from coordinate 31,492,509 downwards.
AGAAAAAAATTAGACCTGTACTGAATAAATACAGAAAATGACAATAAATCTAAAGGTGTTTTACTGTGTTTTAAAACTCTGTTCAGTCTTACAGTTGATGTTTCCCTTGGATATTGCTTTGGACAAAGTGCTGAAATAAAAAAATCTAATAATACAATCCTGCAGGACAAAAAGATTTTGTACAGAAGCTCTAGGATAACTGTGATACTATTGAACTGCACACAGAACCAGTGATATTCTTGCCGTCTGTACCTGGGCACTATTTTCTGGAACCTTTCCCTTCAAAGTCATGACTGACTTCCCACTTCCTTAAAAGCCAATGTAGAAGCAGATTTTTCCCTGTGCAGCTGGAATATTTGTGAACCTACCTAGATGTCACTGAAGCTCAGCCATATGGCTAGACAAGCACTATCTGGTAGTCTTTTTTATTAACACTTTGTACATATACATGACAACTTCCAGCAGTATAATACAGCATATTCAGTGAGTCACCATTTCATTTCATTAACAGACATCATAAAATGACTATGTGGTAAACGACAGGCCGGTCTTGATTCATTAAGATGGAAGAACGAGCAAAAACAATCACAGTGAAGATGTCTTTTGATATGTTTTTTCTGACAATGCAGCTCCCTTCCTTGCCAAATGTTAAATAAATGAAATAAATTTCAAATACCTTTATTGGCATAGTACAATTTGCGGTATATAAAAGGATAAAAGTTAGAGTAAAATAAAATTAATATAAATCATTCCTAATGCCAAATGTTGCAAACGATAGCATGTGTTCCTGTAGATCACTCACTTACCAGAATAGGCGGGAGGGAATCTTGGGCTAGTACCAAGTGGTTGGGATTATGCCAAATATTAAAGCTTGTATATGGCAGAGACCCTTTCTGTGTAAAGTGCCTCATTGATTCACCATAAAATTATTATTGATAATTAAAGTTATAGTAATACCCACTAAAATCCTTTATATTCAAAATCTGATTTTATGGTAAACAAGTACATAACCCTACTTTAACTTGTTGGGAAACCCAGCTGTGGTGGAGATTCTCTGAACTTCCGCTCTTCCTCCAAACCACAGTATTGTTTGTCTGGCTGTCCAAAACATACTGACTTGTCGTTCCCACCTCTTAAATAGAGTTGCCAATAGGCAGGTCCTGTCCCTTCAATAAAGGCTTAAACTTGTGTAAGTAAGTAAATATTTTATTTGTATGTAGCCAAAGGCCATTGCAAAATAAATCAGACTATAAAACAAAAAAATTAAGACTTGTGGAAATGGGAAGCTGAAGCTTTTCATGGTACAGAGGTTAGTAACATCCCCTGGTAAATAACATCCCCAGACATTTCGCTCTCTCTATGCAGTTGGCAAAAAAATTCCCCTCCCCATGCAGACTTCTTTCCTCTGCAATGCATAGAATAGGGGCTCTGCAACTAAGGTTGCCAACTCTGGCTTGGGGGAAACTCCTGGAGATGTTGCGGGTGAAGCCTGGGGAGGGCATGGTTTGGGGAGAGATCTCAGCAGGTTATAATGCCAAAGAGTCCATCCTCCAAAAGCAGTCATTGTCTCCAGGGGAACGGATTGATCTCAGGTCTGGATCTCAATTGCAATCTCGGGAGAGCTGCAGGCCCCACCAGGAGGTTGGCAACCTATCAGCAGCTGAGCCAAATCATGCCGGCGTGTGCTGTCTGGGCTCTTCAAGCACCAGCCCCAGACCTAGGAACGAGTGAACAGCATCTGCAACAATGGAACCTGGCAGTAAACCATGTTGTGGGGTCGGGGGCATGGGGCTTTACCCGCCCCCCTTTGCAGACAGGCCCTCCTGCAACCCATCTTCTCCAGCAGAGATCTCAGCCTGATGGAGAAAACTGATCAAGTAATTCTGTCTTCTCATCCCAGAACTCTGAGCTCGATTGGTTGCACCTGGCTGCCCTAACGACAGCTAGCGGGTGGTTTTCTTTCTCCTTCCCAGCATGCTGAAGGTGTGATGACGTACCAGGGGGACATGCGTTGAGCGATTGGACGGGCCCGGAATGACGTGGATGTATTTTTCTGCTCTGATTGGTCGGCTTTCGTTCCTTCCGGGCAGCGTACTCATGGAATGCTGGGAAGGGTGGCGGATTCACTTGTGGCCGTACAGCGATGGCGGAGGATGTCCTCTTGAGCTTTCCTGCAACCATTTTTTTTTTTTTGGCTGGGTCAGAACAAAACAGTACCCTGTTTCCAACAGCAAGGTACTTTTGGGTAGCTCAGGAACAGGGCACGAAGGCCGCCGTCCTCCCTATTTACTTCATCTACGCCCTGCCCTTTCCCCCAAGCTGCTCACATCGTTCTCCTCTGCACGATTTTATCCTCACAACAACCCTGCTAGGTAGTTCACAGTGGGTAGCCGTGTTAGTCTGTTTGCAGTAGTCAAAAAGGGCAAGAGTCCAGTAGCACCTTAAAGACTAACAAAAATATTTTCTGGTAGGGTATGAGCTTTCGTGAGCCACAGCTCACTTCTGTGGCTCACGAAAGCTCATACGCTACCAGAAAATATTTTTGTTAGTCGTTAAGGTGCTACTGGACTCTTGCCCTTTTTGACTCCTGCTAGGTAGGTTAGGCTGAGTGTGTGATTGGCCCAAGGTCTCCCAGCAAGCTTCCATGGCAGAGTGAGGATTCAAATCCGGAGTCTCCCAGATCCTAGTCAGGCACGCTAACCAGGATGCACTATGTATCTTTCAGAGGTAGTGTATCTCTGAATATAGAGTTCCAGTGCTAATGGTCATGGCTAGTAAGAACTGCCTTGCGGGACCAGATATCTGGTCCATTGAGTTCAGTGCCGTTAGGGGGCAACCAGATGCTTCTGGGAAGCTTACAAGCATCAGGCCGTGAAGCTGATGCCAATCTCCTGCTGCTTCTAACCAGCATCAGCTATACTGCCTTCGCGCATGGAGGTTCACCAATCATTATAAAATAAACAAGACTCTCGAGGCACCTGAAAGATTTTTATTCTAGCTTAAGCTTTAGTGGACTACAGCCCATTTCCAGCTCAAAGGTTGAGCTGGAAACTATAAAACCAGCAAAATGATTATATTTATTTTATGGTGTACACAATAAGTTTGTTAAAGACCCTTAACAAACTTATTGTGCACACTATATAACAAATATAATCACTTTGTTGTAGATTTTACAGTTTCCATCTCAACCTTTGAGGCTACCTGTACTTTTCTGGTTGAGTCCCCCCCCCCTTTTGTTGTTTACTTGTCATTAGGCAGTCCTTAGGAGGTATATAATATGGCGTATATCTGCTATTTAAAAAGTCTGCCTAATGAGAAACCATCCCCTGCATCTGAAGAAGGGGGCTCTAGTCCACCAAAGCTTATACTAGAATAAAATATGGTTTGTCTTAACAGCTAAAGTCCCATTTTATTTTTGCAGCAACAGATTAACAGTACAATAGTAAACAGTTACACAATCACCCTGTTATTTTCAATGATCTTAAAAAAGTGTATGCAACTCTGCTAAGGATTGCACTAAAGATTGCACTAAGGATTGATTAGTCGTCCTCTGTGAATTTGTCTGATTTCCCTCCTTTTAAGGCTACACGTAGCAGTGGATGATCACCAAACCTTTGTGCAGTGAATGCAACTTGGCAGAGAATACACACGACCAATCTTTCTCGCTAAACCTGCTAAATTGGGGACTGGCAATCTCCCGGAATTACAACTGATTTCCAGACTACATACATCACGTATTTATTTGTTATTTATTTAAAACATTTGTTCCACTTCTACTGGAGAAAATGGCTGCTTTGGAAGGTGGCCCTGCAGGGCATATTATCCCCTCCCAAGTTCCCTCCCCTCCCTTAACCCCACTCTCCCAGACTCCACCCTCAAATTTCTAGGTATTTTCAAACCTGGAGTTGGCAACCATACCCACAACTTGCAAGAAATGACCTACCTTACCGGGTTGATGTAAAGACTACAAATTGCTAAGTGTGAATGACTTCAAGCATGTATTATTAATTTATATTCCATATTCCATTTGAGGCAGTATGCATAGGGTGTTTCTGTAATTAGTATTAATGTTATAATAATATTATTGTGGGTCTCCTGGAACACATACTAATCACTAGGCCCTTTCTAAATATTAATTTGCTAAGTCATATTTTTCTGCATACTTTGGGAATCCCCTACTTAAACATGGCATATATGGCTTTGGTGTTTTCCTGATCATAATATGGGCCAGGCTTTTCTCTATTAGATATAACAATTTATCACTACAATTAGTATCATTCATAATAAATATGTATGATTTGAGTTTCATAGAAGAAAAATGGGAAATCAATGCCAACAAAGGATTATCAGCATTTGTGTTTCATGGAAGAGAAGTTGGATAAAACATGAAGTAACCTGCTGGATCAGACTGATGGTCCATCTAGTTCAGCATCCCACTTCATTTAGTGGCCAACAGTTGCTCTGGAAGATGAACAAACAGGGCATAGAGGCTGAGGCCTTCTCCTGATTTTGCCTCCAAGCACTGGTATTCAGGGTTGGTGTCTCAGACTAACACAACCTAGTCCAGCATAAATGTTTGTGAATCAGAACTCCCCATGTCAGATTCATGCCGTGTTCATTCATTAGCTCTCACTAAGGCTTATGCCGGACTTCCAAGTCTTGAGATGCGTAATGATGCTTGTGGCCATCCCTACAACCAGTGGCAGTGAATTCCCCCCATTTAATTCTTCACTGAGCCAAACACAACTTCCTTTTGTCCCTCCCGAAGTGGCATTAGTGCCAACGAAACACAAACAGTGGCATTTCCATCTTTTCACTCAAATCCTCACACAAAAGGGCCTGAATTAAAAACCAAAACACAAACCACGTAACACCTTTCATTGGGACCAAACCAAAATGTATGGCATAGCAGTGTGAGTGTTGAACTAGGATTTGGGAGACCCAGGTTCGAACCCCCACTCTTGCTATAGAATCTGGCTGGGTCACACACTCACAGCCTCCCCTACCTGACAGGGTTGCTGTTGTGAGGCTAAAATGGAGAAGAGGATAATGTTGTCTGCCACTCTGGGGAGAACAGTTGTGCATAAACAAAGTCAGTAAATGTGTGCTTGTAAGTGCTTGGATAGGAGACTGCCAATGAAGTCCAGGGTTGCTACACAGAGACAGGCAATGGCCAACCACCCTACAGTGTGGCCATAAGTCAGCTGCAATGTGGTGGCCCTTTCCACAGCCACATTATTTTAGTTATGTTTCGCAGGTGGTTTGCTTGCCTGCCTCCGCATCACAGCCCTGGTATTCCTTTGAGGTCTCCCATCCAAATTCTACTAGCCAGGGTCAGGGCTGAGAGTGTGTGACTGGCCCAAGGTCACCAAGTATGCTTCCATGAAGCAAGTGGGGATTTGAACCTGATTTCCCAGGTCCTAGTCTGCCACCTTAACCACTACATCACACTAGTCTCCCTGCGTCACATACTACACCATCAATCCTCTTCCCCCTTTCCTCACTTTCCTTTACTGGACCTCAGCCCTGAAAACATATCTGAAGAAGCCAGCTCTGACTCACCAAAGCGCATATTGAAACCAACGGCACTAACCTTTACGGGACTTTTGTTATGGAACTCCTACCTCAAAAGATGACCCTGGACCCTCAGCCTAGCCTACCCCATAGGATTGTTTGGAGGATGAAACAAAGGATAGGAGAATTAATGTCAGCCGCTTTGGGTCCTATTACATTAGGTGCTGTGGAACACAGGCAGGACAATGTTGGTGCAGTGATCTTATTTGTGGGCCTCTGAGGGGCACTTGGTTGGGCCAGTGTATGAACAGACTGCTGGACTTGAAGGGCCTTGGTCTGATCTTGGTCTTGGTCTGATTTCTTATGTTCTTATGGCTGCTGGCCCTGGGTCTGATCCAGCGTGGCTTTTCTCGCATTCTGATGTCCCCCCATTGGGGAGAAAGGAGGGGGAGGAAGAAGAGCGAGTCAATACTGATATGCCTGTATTATTGTATTAATTCCCAATGACAATAACACTGTAGGAGGTTGAGAGTTCAAAGCAGTTTGTTTATTAGGCCCAATATACACACCGGGTGAGAACAGCCCCAAATGTGCAGGACAATTCACACAAACATCAAAGGAGTGCAAGCACGGATATAATCTTTGGTAATGGGAGGTACAAAAGACGAAATACATGGCATCAATACATAGAACCAATAATAGACATTTAAGGATCTGAATACCCTATTAGAGATTCGGAGGCATTACATAGAAATGGTGATCTAATTCTCACTAATGAGCAGTGAAGACCCTCATGGTCAGGTGCTTTTCTATTTGATCCTAAATTACTGCAGTTCTTCTTATCTTGGACCCTGGCAGCTGCCAAGGCTGACTAAGAGGAAAACTTCGATCTGACTAAGAGGGTTCCTAGCTGGTTCTCATCTCTGGAAAACCAGCTTATGCGAGCATACTAAAGCCATCTATGGATTCTTTAATTAGCTTCTAACTAAGGAGCAACAGTGGGCCTCTTATACTTGAGGCCTGTAACATATGCAAGGGATTGGTGTAACTATACAAGCCACCTCTGATATGCTGAGTGTGGCATGTTCATGAGTGCAGATATACTTTACTGAGCACAAAGAATATATTTCAAATCAAAGACTACATTTCCAAGACATTTCCCATAGCATATAATGATTTCAGGCATTACAATACAAGCGGCCCGATGTATGGTGGTTATATAAAAAAATTAAATGCTTTTGGAAAAAAGTACTGAGGGAAACGAATAATTTGATTAATGGTAGTGTAAAAAGGAAGTCAGTATTTTGTTTATTGGGAATTCCACCAAATAACATGAGTAATAATGATAGGGTTATTTGTCAATACAGTTTTGCTGCTGCAAGAATTGTGATAGCTAAAGTTTGGAAGCAAGTGAATAAACCTTCAATTACTCACTGGAGAGAGAAATTATGGATGTATATGAGGATGGCCAAATTAACGGAATTCCTACATGGAAAAGATATGGAAGAATTAAAAAAAACCTGGTCTAAGGCCGCCTCATATTGGGATAATTTGGCAAAAATGGATTTTACAACACTGATTAATGAGTTATAGAAATTAGTTTTACTAACTTTATATTTTTGTTTTATTAACTATAATAAATACTGTTTAGACACTTCTTCGGAAGTCGGGTGAAGGGTCACTTTTCCTTTTGGTGGGTGGAGGGTGAAGGGGGATCTTACTGAATTTTATAATTAAGTAACTATGAATGTAAAAAATTGGGTATATAGATACCCTTTCTGTTTTCTCTTTTATTGTATATATTTTTTATGTTATACCCTTTTCTATTGTTTTCTCTTTTATTGTATATATATTTTTGTTATAGATACCCTTTCATATTCTGTTTTCTCCTTTATTGTATATATTTTTTATGTTATAGATACCCTTTCATATTCTGTGTTCTCTTTTATTGTATATATTTTTTCATGTTACAGATACCCTTTTGTATTCGGTTTTCTCTTTTATTGTATATATTTTTTATGTTATAGATACCCTTTTCTATTGTTTTCTCTTTTATTGTATATATATTTTTATGTTATAGATACCCTTTCGTATTCGGTTTTCTCTTTTATTGTATATATATTTTTATGTTATAGATACCCTTTCGTATTCTGTTTTCTTTTATTGTATATATTTTTATGTTATAGATACCCTTTTGTATTTTGTTTTCTCTTTTATTGTATATATATTTTTATGTTATACCCTTTCATATTCTGTTTTCTCTTTTATTGTATATATATTTTATGTTATAGATACCCTTTCGTATTTTGTTTTCTCTTTTATTGTATATATTTTTTATGTTATACCCTTTCATATTCTGTTTTCTCCTTTAGTGTATATATATTTTTAGGTTAATTTTACTTTATTTGTTTTTGTTATGTTTTGTTAGAAAAAAAATTAATTAAAAACATTATCTATTTCGCCCGCCCCCGCCCCGCCCGCCCGGCCCCTCCCCGCCGCGCCGCCTCCTGGCCGCTTTCCCGGGAGAGGCCGGCGGGCCTCGCCTGGCCCTGCCCGGCGGCGGGCTGAGGGCCGCGCTCGGCTCCTCCTCCTCCTCCTGCTCGGAACGCGGAGCCGCGCCGCGTTGGGCGGGCGGGCGGATTGTTGCGCGCCGAACGCGGCCGCCGGCCCCGCCGCCATCGTCGCTGCAGCGAGGCGAGGGAGGCCCCGGGCCGCCCGTGCCCCTCCCGCCTTGCCTCGCTCCCTCCGCGTCCGCATGGCGGGGGCGCCGCGCTGGCTGGGCGTGAGCCTCTTCTCGGACCAGGGCGGCAGGAAGTACATGGAGGACGTGACCCGGGTGGTGGTGGAGCCCGAGCCGGCGGGGCCGGCGGGGGGCAGCCCTGCCTCGGCGCCGCCGCCGCCTCCCTCCCCCGGCGGGGCCCGCTCGGTGGCCTTCTTCGCCGTGTGCGACGGGCACGGCGGGCGGGAGGCGGCCCAGTTCGCCCGCGACCACCTCTGGGCCTTCATCCAGAAGCAGCGGGGCTTCCGCTCCCGCGAGCCGGCCGCCGTGTGCGCCGCGCTCCGCAAGGCCTTCGTCGCCTGCCACCGCGCCATGTGGAAGAAGCTGCGTGAGTGGCGGTTGGGGGGGGCGCGGGGGGGGACACGCCGGGGGTTGGGGGGCGGGGGGTTCCCCCTCCCCTTCCCCCTCCCCTTCCCCTTCCCTCCCCCCCCCCCGCGCCAGCGCATCTCCCTCGCCAGCGGGGTCCGCGTTCACACGAACAAAGGCGGGCCGGGGTTCAGGGGTTCGCGGGGGCGGGGGCGTGAATTCGACGGTTAGGAACCTTTTTGGGGGGGGGGGTCGTTTGAGCGCTCCCTCCTAACGTTTTGTTTGGAGGCAGCCGTGCCGAGTAGACAGGGTCGGGTCCCATTCTTCAATGTTTTAAATTATTATTATTATTTTATATAAAGGGATACAGAAAAGGGGGGGAAAGGGAGAAAAGGGAAAACATTTCATCCTCTGAATAATTATTATTATTATTATATTTTATTTTTATATAAAGGGATACAGAAAAGGGGAAAAAAGGGAAAGGGAGAAAAGGTAAAACATTTCATCCTCTGAGCCTCACCGTGATCTGAACTTGTGTGTGTGTGTTAAGTGCCGTCAAGTCGCTTCCGACTCATGGCGACCCTATGAATGAAAGTCCTCCAAAATGTCCTGTCTTTGACAGCCTTGCTCAGATCTTGCAAATTGAGGGCCGTGGCTTCCTTTTATTGAGTCAGTCCATCTCTTGTTGGGTCTTCCTCTTTTCCTGCTGCCCTCAACTTTTCCTAGCATGACGGGTCTTTTCCAGTGACTCTTGTCGTCTCATAGTGTGACCAAAATACAATCTGAACTTAAAGGAGGCTATTACCATAGTTTCTTCACAGTGGGTAGTCGGGTTAGTCTGTCTGCAGTAGTAGAAAAGGGCAAGAGTCCAGTAGCACCTTCAAGACTAACAGGAATATTTTCTGGTAGAGTATGAGCTTTCGGGAGCCACAGCTCACTTCTTCAGATACAGCTAGAATGTGAATCCATCTGTCTGTACCTGTGCAAGTTTCTTCACAAGGTTGATGGATTTCCATTCTGTACGGCTAAATGTGGTGCCTTCCATGAAGATAATTCACAGTGGGTGGCCGTGTTATTCTGTCTGCAGTAGTAGAAAAGGGCAAGAGTCCAGTAGCACCTTAAAGACTAACAAAAATATTTTCTGGTAGCGTATGAGCTTTCGTGAGCCACAGCGAAGTGAGCTGTGGCTCACGAAAGCTCATACCCTGCCAGAAAATATTTTTGTTAGTCTTTAAGGTGCTACTGGACTCTTGCCTATTTCTACTACCTTAGTTTCTGTCATTCATCCTGGACGTTTAAACATCTTAAAACTCACTAAAACACATTTCGTCCTCCAAGCCTCAGCATAACTTGAATTTAAAAAGAAAAAGAAACATTTAAACATCTTAAATCTCATTTAACATTTAAATGAGGTTGTTGTCTTGTTTTGATGTTGTGGGCATGGGCTGCTAGGCTCCCCGTCTGATTTGTATGGCTGCTGTGGGCAAATAAATGTAAACAGGCAAGCTCAGAATCCGATTAAAAAAGAAAGAAAGATGATATTTGGTATGCGTGTATCCACGCTAAAGAAGCAGGCTTCAGGTTCAGAGTTTTGTTGCTATATTGTGTGTGCCTGCAAGCATTAAACTAGTCTATGTTTTGGCCATCTTCAATTTTGTAGGGGAGATTTCTAAATCTACCCCACTCAGCAAGAAATTGCCCTTGTGGGAAGACCTGTATTGAAACAATTGCACATCTGCTCTTCCATTGCTCCTATTATGAAATTCGATCAAAATTTTTAACACCTATTTTGGTAAACAAGACTGGATTATCTGATCCTGTAAAGGTGTCTTTTCTCTTGAATAATTGTTCTCCCGTCATAATTGAGAAAGTGGCCAAATTCTTTCAGAGTGCCATAAAAGTACAACATGACAAAACCCAGGGATGAATATTGTGTACAACTATAACATTATTTGAGCCGAATGTAATAGTTTATTGTATAATTTCAGGTTTTTTTATGCCATTAAAGGTTTTGGTATTGGTGTTGAGAGAGAGATGTAAGGCTTGAAAGCAATTAAGCACTGTTGCAAGCAAGTTATGCCGATGATCTCTGGGTGCAGTCATATGCTAAATTATAACGTCTGCAAAATACAAACCAGCTGTTGTCGAAAGAGGAGGAATGTTTATCGTCTCTTTAGAATGACTTATTTTTTTGCCACTCGTTCATGTACGTGTATATGAATATTCTCTTCCAACCCACCATAATAACTCTGGCAAGTGTGGCATGCATTCCAGAGGTGTGGCCGGATCCTGTGCATGAATGTTGTCAGACTCTCTAAGGCCCACCAGAGTCCAATGGGGCTTGGTCCCACTGTGTAAACCTGAGTGTATGCTCCCCTTGAAGTGGGGAGTAAACTCCCCCTCCTATTGAAAAGGGGAATGTGGGATTGAGGCCACAGTTTTGGGACACTTAACTTGAAACTAAGGTTGGCCTACCTAGAAGTAAATCCCACTGAGTTACAGAGGGAATTGCTTTGGAATAGGCATGGGTAGGATGTTGTTATAAATCCCACGAAGATACGCAGTACTTCTAAGTAAACACAGATAGGATCCGGCTGCAGAAGGGGTCTTTTAAAAGTTCAGCTCTGCATTAAAAGTGTCTTACTTTCACACGCCTGTGAATGGGCATTGCCTCTCCTTCACCCAGAACAACCAGTTCTCTGTGTGGATGACCTTATCTTGTGTTCTTGTTCTCCTGATAAAGGGAGTTTCAGTGAGGCAGAAGCTCCACTTTTAAAAGGACAGGGTGTGTGGCTGCTCCCTCTGTTAGGATCGGCGGACATTGTAAGCTTGAACAGGGAATAAATGTTCCTTTGAAGCATGTGTACCATTAGCGGTGCCACATCTTTAATTCTGGCTCATGAAACATACCCCTGCAATAAATGAGTTAGACTTTAAGGTGCCACGTGTATATTGACATGGACAGTGATGTGGTTGCTTCTCTTCCTGTGGGCACTGTCTCGTCTTAAAGAAATCACCCACAAAGGCTCTGCACACCTTTTTCTTCGTGCCTTCTATTTTATCATCTGCTGTCCTTTTTGTCACCTAGTTAAAGAGAACCGAATTGCAGAAATTATAATTGATGAAATGTACTTTAATTAGGTTTTAGCGTCCGTAGCTTGCAGCTGCTTTGGCCTTTAGCTTAAATAAACTGATGAAGTCTTTTTACCCTACTCGGCTGGTTTTAAAACAACTTGATTATGTAGCTTGAGTGCTATCTCAGTCTTTTGTGAGCATTCTCTAGCTCTCATTCGGAGCTAGACTGCGGCAGATAATAGAGTGGCTCTTGGCGGCTGGACCACTGTTCATTAGGTCTTTTATTTAACGAATTTAGATCTGGCCTTTTCTTGAAGCTGTTTAAAGCAATTGCAAGAGATAGGACAATCACATTTGTTAAAATGTAGGCACATATCAAGAAATTGCTAGAAAGAGTTCAGGTTTTAAAAAATAACATCACCAAAAGACCGTCTGTGACAATACACACAAAACAGCATTGTCTCTAAAAGGTCTTAGGTGCAAGAATCAAAAACCTTTAACCAATAGCAGATTTTAAAAACTGTGTTTGATGCCCAGAAGGAAAGAGGCTAGACAAGTTCCGGGGGGGGGGGAGGAATTCCATAATGGGGGGCTGCTGAAAACCCTCCCTTCAGAGTCTGTCATGCTCACTTCTGTTACTGTAGACTTCTTGAGAAGGGCATCATTTGCAGTTTACGGAGTTTGGGTGGAGGACGTCCGTCAGGTACTTTGGTCCCTGGCCACTTACAGCTGAAAAGGTCATTGCTTTGAACTGAGCTCGAAATCAAACTAGAAGTCAGGGCAGCTAATATAACACCGGACTGTTCTGTTAATTCCAGCAAACTCCAGTTAGAATCCAGGTTGCTCTGTTCAGAATGAATTGTGGCTGCAGGTCCGGCACAGGTCTCAGCCTCTTTCAGAAACACTTTGTTAGACCTGCGGGACCTGGCTTTTGGAGACGAGCTGTAAACTAGAACACGACCCCGTGCCTGTTTTCTTTGAAGTAAGGCCAATAGGATTCAGTGCAACTTGCTTCCAGGCAAGCATGCGCAGGATTGTAGCCATAAGTCATTGCTTGTTGGTATTCTGTCCAGTAATTGAGCAGGAAGCAAACGGAGTTCCTGCCTTCTCCCAGTAATCTGAGGAATGAGTGCTAAGGTCCTGGGATGTGTTGACATATGTATTTTATCACTTTTTCATTAAAACCAGCTGAATGGAAGTATTTTTGCCTGTTTGCATTCAGGCTACTGCAGTATAGCTCTGATTTATGATGGCCCTTAGACAACAACCCCTTGTTGAATCCCAGTTGTTCTGTCTTCATCACCTTACATCTCTTATTTCTCAGAACATGCTAAATTTGGCTTGTGAAGTTAAGCAGAGATTATTTGAAATTATTTTTTGACAGCCGTCTTGATCTAAGAGGAAAGGCAGATTATAAATATTTTAATGAATTAATACATATTTTTAAATCATTGCAACCTTGGGAAGTAGTAACTTGAATGCATTATACTCTTTGACCGGTTAATGTCCTTGGAGATACACTAAAATGTGCTTGTGTAAGGTCTCTTTGCTGTGGCCTGGATGGCCCAGGCTACCCCAATCTCCTCAGATCTCAGACTCTAAGCAGTGTTGACCCTGCTTAGTACTTGGATGGAAGAAGAAGAGTTGGTTTTTATATGCCAACTTTCTCTTACCACTTAAGGAAGAATCAAACTAGCTTACAATCACCTTCTTTTCCCCTCCCCACAACAGACACCCTGTAAGGTAGGTGGGGCTGAGAGATCTGTGACTAGCCCAGGGTCACCCAGCTGGCTTCATGTGTAAGAGTGGGGGGGGGGGAATCCAGATTACCAGATTAGCATCCACCACTGATGTGGAGGAGTGGGGAATCAAGCCCGGTTCTCCAGATCAGAGTCCACCACTCCAAACCACCGCTCTTAACCACTACACCATGCTGGCTGTCCCTGGAGACCACCAAGGAAGTCCAGGGTCACTATGCAGAGGCAGGCAATGGCAAACCACCTCTGAACGTCTCTTGCCTTAAAAACCCCATGAGGCATTGCCATAAATTGGCTGTGACTGGATGGCACTTCACACAAACACGGTCTCTTTATTGCCACTTGTTTTGGAATCAAATTGATGATGCCGTCGGAAGAAGGGCGGGGGGAACGAGCCACACCTCCCTCATGCCTGGATCCAGCTCTGTTGGGAATGTGCTCACCAAGGGACATTGGCTATTTTTGGTGGGGTGAGCATATATGGATAACATCTGGGACACAATTCCCCCCACCCCGCCTCCTGAACTGACAGTGTCAGTATAACGCTGGGTCCCAACATGTGCTTCTGTATTTTGTGAATTTTCATTTATTGTATAGGGGGAAATCCCAATAGAGCTTTGCATCTCAACAGTTTTCAATTTAACAATGTCATAGATTTAATTAGAATTTGTAAGCCACTTTGGGAGCCGATCTTGCTGAACAGTGAGCTATATAAGTACACCCAAATAAGTTTGGTATTGAATTTTCATGCCTTTTATGTTGATATTTCTCTCCCTCTCCCTCTCTCCCTCTTTTAAATTCTGCATTCCATTGACAGCAAATTTTATCTGACAAGCAGGATTAAAATAAAACCTTCTAGTGTTACATCTGAAACAATGAACATTTGAATAGTAATAATCATTATGGTATTTTTGAAGCTGAGCAAGGACTCAGAGGTTGAGGAACAGTGTAGATTGTTATTAAAGAAAGCATTTGTGTGTGTGTGAGTGAGAAAGAGAGAGCTTGGGGTTATCCTTACAATTACCCTTTCTCTTTTAGTTCACTTGGTCCCCCTTCCCCATCTCAGCAGTCGGCTTGTTCCATGTATTTTTTTTAAGGGTACACTCAGAATTGGCTGGGGGTGGTATAAGCAGTCAAACAGGCATGGATTGTGTTAATGGCAGGAGGAGGGGAAGTGGGTAAACAAATTGCAAGGGAAGGTTTTTGGTAGAGAGCGGCGGGGGGGGGGGCGTTCTGGAATTGCCTTCCTTTAATGCTGCAGCCAGCTTGATTCTGGAGAGCTGACTTAAATTGTGTGTGTGTGTGTGTTCTGGTGCCATAGAAGGAAGCATAGGGGAGAGTTGTTTCTTTCCTTCTGTCTCCTGGAGTTTCAGAACACAAGTTGACGGTTTCTCAGGATTGCCTTTGGCCCCTTTCAAACGGCCCTTATAATCCATTTGAGCAGCCGGTTGCTAATGGATTTTTTGTGTCATTTCAGACACAACTGTTTTGGCTCCCGGCTGCTAACAGATTTTTTTTTAACCTTTTCAGACAAAGCCTCTTGCATTCCGTTCATGACGGCGGTAGACTTAACCGAGGCCTACCTCCACGTGCCCATTCATCCACGACACAAACAGTACCTCCGTTTTGCAACTGGTCAATTCCATTTCCTCCAAGGGAACTAATGTATGTAACCTGAAGATCAGTTGTAATTCCAGGAAAACCCAGGGCCCCAACTTGAGGTTGGTTTCTCTAGCTTAGATGCTGCTTTACCACCTCAGTGAGAACTAGGTTGAAAATGGGGGCAGCTAACACCTGTTGGTTAACACCTGTTATCCATACTGAAGGGTGGCACATCAGACCAATTTGCTTGGCACATGGGGCCAGTTCTCCTCCCAAGCAACTGAAGTGAGCCCCTGAGGCGCGGGCAACATGCTGGGGCTGGCAGCATGGGAGAAGACGGTAAGCACGGGCACATCTTCACCTCCCATGGTTGTGTGACTGCCAGCCAGTTACACACTGGGCCCCTGAGGTGCTGGCTGCGCTCCTGGGACTTGGCTTGCCAAGGACAACCCTCGCCTATCTCTCCCCTCCCATTTTGCTTGTCGCTCCAACCCACAACTTCACAGGCAGTGCAGGGTTTTTTTTTGTCATCACTTGGGCCAGAAAAGCCTCTACATGATCCGGCAAATAACTGCCTTGTTGGGGTTAGACCAGATGGTCGTTTAGTGGCTTGGGAGTGGCACGTGGCTCTTTTGACGTGCCAACTGTGGCTCCTCTAAGCACCATTCCCCAAAGTGGCACCTGCCCCCTGTTCCAAGGAAGTGGGCAAGGCCCTTGCCCACTGAGCCTTGTGGTCAGTGCCCAATTTACCTATAGGCTTGGCAGACTGAAGCCTAGGGCCTCAAAATCTAGGGGGCCGCCAACCTAGGTGTATAATATTTTTTATCACTACAGTATTTAACAATAACATCTTATGTCCTTTAGAGGAGAAATTGTGAATTGCTGGATTTTAAACACCCGTCATCATCCTCGGCTTTACTGAGTTTTGTTTAAAACATTCTTCCATCTTTCTCTAGCCATGAGGGTGGGGGATTGGGAGGGGCCTCACAAGCGGAATAGCCTAAGGCCTCTCTTCATCTAAATCTGGCACTGCTTGTGGTTGTCAGATGGCTCTCACCGCTGCCAGAGGATGGGTGAACTGCAAGCCGCTTGCTAGGGATGGAAGTCAAGGGCCTGGAAAATCACATGGATGCAGCCAAAAAACATAGTTCAATATTTAAAATTAGATCCTAGTTAGTGCGGTGCAGTTGTTAAGAGCGGCAGACTCTAATCTGGAGAACCAGGTTTGATTCCCCACTCCTCCACCTAAAGCCTGCTGGGTGACCTTGGGCCAGTCACTGTTCTCTCCGAACTCTCTCAGCCATTCCTCCCTCACAAGGGGACAGAAAGATGCTTGTAAGCCGCTTTGAGACTCCTTAAAGGTATAGAAAAGTGGTGTATAAAACCAACTCTTCTTGTTGTATGTATGTGTTGTCGCGCTGCCCCGTGAGCGGGGGCGTCCGGAGGGTCTCTGGCCTGGAGGACGTCAGGGCTGAGACAGTCTCTTCCGCCTCAGACCAATCCGAGGGGGAGTCAGAGCTCGACTCTCCCTTGGGTGTCGCCAGGGTGCCACAGGACACACCTTGCAGCTCACCTCTGGCTTCAACATCCTCCCCGGCAGGCAGACTTCTCTGGCCTTATATACCCTCCAGGCCAGAGAAGTCCCGCCCAAGATCCGCCCCTAGCCCTCCCCCCGGAAGTCCATATAAGGGCTGGGAGGATCCACCTCCCCGCCAGGAGACGTCAGACGCGGGCGACGCCCCTTCCCAGCTCGCACCCGCCCGACGGTCAGCTGAGCTGCGGGGAGGCCGGCTATTGCCGAGGCCCCACCCACGCTGCTCTCGGGATCCCCTCCTCCTGCTGCCGGATGTGCAGGCCGGCGGCCCTCGGCGGCCCGGGCCCATCGGGACCAACGCTGGCTCGTGGCTCCTGTGCCGGTGGCGTCTGGGCTGACACGGTGGTGGGGCCCGGCCCCCTCGGCGGTGTTGGGGCTGGCGTGGCGGTGGTCCGCGGTCCCCGCGGAGGTCTGGGCCGGGCTGGTGGTCTGGCCGCCGGCTGCTCCTGTGGCTGCTCCCGCCGGGCTCTCTCCTTCCGTGCTGGCCTGGTGGGGTGCTAAGGAGAGAGGAAGCCTCGGAAATGCCGCCCCCCCCTGGGACACCCGGTGAGTGTGGGGGCTGCCTCTCGGCCCGGGAAAGGGGGTTGGGGACCCCTCCCGGGACATGTGTTAGGGTAGGTGGCACATGGGGCATACTGTAGTCAGCGTGGTGTAGTGGTTAAGAGTGGTGGTTTGGAGCGGAGTCTGATCTGGAGGACCGGGTTTGATTCCCCACTCCTCCACATAAGCGGCGAAGGCTAATTGGTGAACTGGATTTGTTTCCCCACTCCTACACACGAAGCCAGCTGGGTGACCTTGGGCTAGTCACAGCCCTCTCAGCCCCACCTACCTCACTGGGTGTCTGTTGTGGGGAGGGGAAGGGAAAGGTGATTGTAAGCCAGTCTGATTCTCCCTTAAGTGGTAGAGAAAATTGGCATATAAAAGCCAACTCTTCTTCTTCATCATCATCATTTATGTCATAACAATTCAGTTTGACGCCCCTGCTCTAAGGAGCCTCAGAGTTCCCTGGGATTCAACAGCTGCTCAGAGAGAAGCAGGTGGTTGGGGTGTGTTCAGGTGAGGAGCCGCAGGCTGCTTGTTCAGACTTGCCAGGGATGTTTTTGTGTGTGCAGAAGCTCAGCTGCATGGCGAGGTGTTTCCTTTGGGTGGAGAGGTTTTAAAATATACAAAGCTTCCTTATGCAAAAACTGGAGCACCGGTTCATCTAGGTTGCTGCTGCGGAGGAAGGATCCTCCCATCAGCTGTCACTTGAGAGTCTTCTGCTCGAACCCGGGACCTTCTGCATGAAATGCATGTGGTCTGGAAAGCCAGTGTGATGTAGTGGTTAAAATATTGGACTGGGATCTGGGAAATCCAGGTTTGAATCCCCACACAGCCGAGGAAGCTTTCTGGGCGACTTTAGGCTAGTCACACACTCCCAGTCTAACCTACTCCACAGGGTTGTTGTGAGGATCAAATAGAGGTGAGGAGAATGAAGTAAGCTTTAGGTCCTCATTGGGGCAAAAGATGGGATACAAATAAAGTAAATAAAATAAATCTGTTGCTTAGCCACATCCCTCCTCCCTAGTTCGAGAGTCAGCTCTTGCAGGGTTTCTCGCTATGTGCATGAAGATGCATTTAACCCTCCATTGGAGTCTCTCTCAGTTGCTGCTGAATCACCCCGATTTGAGGTGGGAAAGCACATGTTTTTCCCTCCACTGCATTATTGTTCCCCAAGAACTACGTTTTACTTTTGCTTTGTGGCTGTCATTCCCTGCTGTAGTCAAAACTAAAGAGGTACACTTGGGTTCCATTGACTTGGGATTTATTTATTTATTTATTTTTAAAATCTTTACACCCTGACATTTTCTGCCGTGGAGACCCAAAGCTGCTCATGTTGTTCTTCTCCGTTTTCTCCTCACAACAGTCCTGTGAGGTAGGTAGGTAGGGCTGGGGATGTGTGGGATGGGCCCAAGGTCACCCAGCAAGCTTCCATGGCAGTGTAAGGATTTGAACCTGGTCCTTCCATATCTTAGTCTGACACTTCCCACTGCACCACACATGCCCTCAAAGACCGTATTTTCTTGATGGGGGGGGGGACAGTTTTCCCCCTCCCCCCAGCAGTTTTGCCTCATGGTAATCCATAGAATTTGCCTCCTGTTAACCCCACGCTGGAGAGCCAGCATGGTGTAGTTAAGAGCGATGGTTTGGAACAGTGGACTCTGATCTGGAGAACTAGGTTTGATTCCCCACTCCTCCACATGAGCTGCGGAGGCTCATCTGGTGAACCGGGTTGTTTCCCCACTCCACATGAAGCAAGCTGGGTGACCTTGGGCCAGTCACAGCTCTCTTAGATCTTTTTCAGCCCCACCTACCTATCAGGGTGTCTGTTGTGGGGAGTGAAGGGAAGGTGATTGTAAGCCAGTTCGATTCTTCCTTAAGTGGTAGAGAAAGTCGGCATATAAAAACCAACTCTTCTTCTTCTTCTTAATGGGCACCACTACCCAGAACTGTCTTTTCTCTCTGCCCTGTTTCTTGGTGACATCATAGTGGCACCTTTGGACTCTCATTTTGGCGGTGGGTTGTTGGAAAAGCGCTTCGTTTGAAAAGTTCAATGGTCCAAGCAAGTTTGACAGCCAAGCAGATGGCAAGCCTTTTCCCAGCTTGCTCAGTTCCTTTGTGGTGGGCAAGATAAAACAAATAATATTTCCTGTCTGCAATGTACCGAATACCAATAACGATCATTGAAAAAATTTATTTCCCAGTCCCCTGGTGTGACCAAATACTGATTGGTTCTTTGGGTCCAGGAGGGCCAGGTGATTTCTTGGGCAAGGGGTGGCTGTTGTTGACTCGTCCATGTGGAACATTGGTGGCCCTTGGCACGGGTTGAGATGTGTAGATAGGGGTGGCAAAGGGAGTGGTTATTTATCACTGGCCTTCACCTCCGTGCATTGTATCTACGAGAGAACTTTTGCTCAAGTTCGTTTCCTTCCCCTTGCAGCAGAGTGGCCGAAGACCATGACAGGCCTTCCAAGTACATCCGGAACGACAGCCAGTGTGGTGATAATCCGGGGGTCGAAGATGTATGTGGCTCACGTGGGCGACTCGGGAGTAGTGCTTGGAGTCCAAGATGACCCCAAAGACGACTTCATCCGGGCCGTGGAGGTGACGCAAGATCACAAACCTGAGCTCCCGAAAGAGAGGCAGCGAATCGAAGGACTCGGGGGCAGGTGATTGTCTTGTTGTCTTTCTCGTGGGTGGGCCTGATTTTGTACGCCAAATATGACCCATCCAAGTTGTGTGCGATTTCTGATTTTAAGCCACCAATAATGGTAACAGAGAATCCCGGACATTGTGGCCAAATACCCAGCCTGTGATGATTGAAGACGAAGAGTTGGTTTTCATACCCCTCTTTTCTCTCTAAGGAGTTTCAAAGCGGCTTACAAACACCTTTCCTTCCCCTTGTGAGGGAGGCGGGCCTGAGAGAGTTCTGAGAGAACTGTGACTGACCCAGCAGGCTTCATGTGGAGGAGTGGGGAATCAAACCCGGTTCTCCAGATTAGAATCTGCTGCTCTTAACCACTACACCATGCTCTTACCCACTACACCAGAGTATGAGCTCTGTCCCTATAGTGTGTTTGGATCTGGGTTGTGTACTTACAACCCCGCAACTTTTGTATGGAATCCCAGTTTGGATCCAGGGTTTTAATAAAGAAGTGGAGCGTCTCAGGGCAGTTTTTTTGAGACGCATCCTTGGCGTCACAAACTCTGTTTGTTATTTCTCTCTGTGCGCTGAGCTGGGACTGCACACAATAGAATCTGGTGCTTGGATCACTACTATCAAATACTGGTTACGCTCTCATTTTCGATCCCCCCCAAGTAGTTTATTGGCAGCTTTACATACTGACTCAACTGTTTCTAGATGGTCTCGGCTTATCTTAAATAGGATCAGATCACTCGGGATTGATCTTGATTCCTTGTCCAATTCCAGTGAATTATATATTTTTAGGTCAATCCAAAAAAGGATATGGGACAGTGATTCCCAAATAATAAAAGCCGGTGCTGAAGGTATCTGCTCCCCTCGTTTTTTAGGCCTTTCTTATCAAACAAACTCTATGGCCCAGTATTTTTTTAACTTAACTATACCTTCTCACCGTAGAGCATTTTTGATGGCCAGATTTAATATACTCCCTTCAGCTGTTGTTAGTGGTAGATACAAGGGAATACCACGCGAAGCAAGATATTGTAGGTGTCAATGCAAAGAACCTGACACAATACAACATATTCTCTTGTACTGTCCACTTTTCACACAGCTTCGATGCAGCTTAATTAGCTCCCTTCCTCAATTTACTATTGCAATGACTACTGGAAACATAGCCCATTTATTGGATGACAAAAGCTTTGAAGTTACCACTCAAGTAGCCGAGTTCCTGGCCAAGGTCCTAAAGGAGGGAGAAAGAAGGAGGGGAACCCTCATTTAATTGTTTATTATAATATTTACCGATGAACTGTGTATTTATTCTTTTTTAGATCCATATCTAGCTGCTTTACATGTTTGTTTTGTTACTGTTAATGCCAATAAAGGTTCTGTTTTCTGTTCTGTTACAACCATGTCAGGTCATAAGACATGCTCTGCTGGGTCAGACCAAAGGTTTACCTATCCCATAATTTGATGGTCCAGCTGTGGCTATCAAGAAGTTTCATAGAAACCTCAAAGTCACGCGTGAAAGCAGCAGCCCTCTCCCCAGTGTATGTTCACAGCATGTGGCACTTAGAGGTAGACTGCCTCTAAACATGGACATTCTAAGTATGAATGGCTAAGAAGAGTATGAGAGGTCTACCATTTTCTTGCACCACATTTGCTGTCATGCCAACCAGGGCTGATCCCAACCAGGGCTTGAAAGAAAAATTTGAAGGGAGGTTTGCAAACCTGGATGGGGGGTGGAACCTGGTTAGCATTAGCCATAGTTAGGTTTGGGGCAGATGCAGCCACAAGACAGCGTAAATATAGGAATGTAAGAGAGCCAGTGTGGTGTAGCGATTAAAATGTCGGGGTAGGACCTGGCAAGCCGGGGTTCAGATCTCTGCTCTTACATGAAGCTTACTGGATGATCTTGGGTGTGCCACAGTCTCTCAACCTAACCTCCCTCACAGGGTAGTTTTGAGGGCAGAATGGGGAAAGCAGTCTCCCCTGAACTCCTGGGTGGGAGGGCAGGATAAAAAGGTATTAGATAGGATTTTAAAAAGAAATTCGGGTGGTTTCTGATGCTGGCTGTATTCTTCATTTTTAAATTAGTTTTTGTATCAGTGGTTTGAGTGTTTCTGTTCCTTTTTATCTTCCCTTTCAGGTTTCTGGTCCTTATGATGGTCAAGATAAGGCTGGCAATGCAGGAAGTGGGTGATGGAATTTAGCATGTCAGGCTGGTCCTGAAAATTATCGAGTGGCGTTGTTGTTTGTTGCCTAAGGGGTGCACAACAGAGCCAGATTCTGCATTGTGGGCCAGGGCCAAGCTGTATAGAGCAATTTATTTATTTAAAACATTTACTGTTTCCTTTCCACCCAGATAACAAACATAACAACCCAGATAATATAAAACTATTAAAATATTTCAGTATTCAATATTAAAATATTTCAAACATTAAAATGGGTTTTAAAATACGCACATACACACACACATATATATGTGTGTATATATATGTGTGTGTGTATATATATATATATATGTGTGTGTGTGTAATATATTTTTATTTATATTATGAATATCAAGTCTTTAAAACAATTAAATAAAACATATAAACATGTACAGTGAGGAGGGCTAATTAAGAGTTAGTGAAGGAGTGCCAAACAAAACAAAAAAGTCTTCACCTGCTGGTGGACGACAACGTTAGAGGGAGACAGATGCATAAAAGACCGAGCGTTTGAGGAGAGGTATAAATAATTACAGTGGTTAATTGGGAAAACCAGGATTTTGCGTCCATGAAGAATATGGCAGTTTCTTAAAATTCATATTTCTAGTTCTTATGGTTTTAGTGGTAAAACCAGCAGCCAGGCACATGCAATTTCACAAGGCAAAGCGGTGATGAGTAATATTAAGCGCTACTCCCAGGCAGGTCCGGGGAAAAAATCTAGCTTTCCTGGGATTTAGCTAGCCCTACTAGGGGTTCAGCTCTTTAACCCTGTGGCCCAAAGCCTGTCGTTGTTATGCTTCTCTTGCTTGCTAAACTGAGATGTAGGTTTGTTATTTCACTTGCAGACATCTGGAAGCATGCCCCGCAAATCCAAGGCATGTGCAAATATTCTTAGTTTGCCAACTCAATAATGGAAATTATTTAGCATTTACCATGCATTTTAATGATTAGTCCAGTCACCCATGCAAAACCATCCTGGCAAGGGAGGTCAGTATGATGACCTCAATATTGCAGGCCCTGCTAGTGTGATATCTGAGGCGGCAGAGGTAACATTTGAACCTGGGACTTCTCATAGTGCGTGCTCCTAACTCAAAGCAGGGATGGAGGGTGGAGTCCCTGCTCTTCAGGCCTTGCTGCAGACAGATGTAAAATTTCCACTCTTGCGTGCACTCTGGACCTTCTCCCCTGTGATCCATATTGTTGTTGCCATTGTTCCTCCGTGGGGCAGAGACAATATAAAGAGCAGGTGAGTGGGCCAATCAGCTGCCCTACTGCTTTGTCGAAACACAATGTCTGGGGCATAGGAGCTGGCACTGCTCTTTCGCTCTTCAACTCCACACCAGCCAGGTGGGCACACTTCCCTCTCTTTTTTAGTGTTTGGGAAACTGCAACGCCCACAAAGTTTTCTTGCCAACGTCGCCCTCACCAGAACCCTCCCAGTTTGTTAATCTCCAGATAGTGGCACTTGTGGCAAGTGTCTGCTCCATCAGGGCTGGCAAAGGTCAGCCGATGGCTTTCCTCTTCGACCGGCTTCTGCCTTTGGATGCTTGTTTATCTTGGCTGGCTGAGTCTGAATCCAGGACCTTAACAGATACAAAACCTTTTGTACTGCTGCTGACCAGGGGACCCCCCTCCCCATTGTTATTCTAGTATAGCTGATACTCCTGCTATTGTTGAGTTAATACCCCCCTCCCCATTGTTACTCTAGTATAGCTGATACTCCTGCTTCCTTGGATGGCATGTTGTATGACCTTGGTTGGCGCTTCATGTGTCTTATAAAGTGGACCTCCAGTCCAAGAAAGCCTCTGCCGCAATCAAATCTGCTGAGTACCACAAAGACTTCAATCTGTTTTTCTGCTGCAACACTCCTTTTAAATTTGGGACCAGGAAGAGAGAACCCTGCTTGCTTAGACCAGTGGTCCATCGATCCCTGCATCCTCTTTTCCCACAGTGGCTGGTGAGATGCTTCCTGAATACTTGCAAGCAGGTCACTGAGGCCAAAACGCACACATCCCTCCCCGCATTACTGTACTTCACCAGCTGCCTTTCACTCTGACCTGGATGGCCCAGGTTAGCCCAGTCTTGTCAGATCTCAGAAGCTAAGCAGGGTCAGCCCTGGTTAATACTTGGATGGGAGACCACCAAGGTAACCCAGGGTCGCTATGTAGAGGCAGGCTATGGCAAACCCACCTCTGAATGCCTCTTGCCTTGAAAACCCTACAGGGTCACTGTCAGTCAGCTGACGGTGACCACCTCAGCTGCTTTTCAAAGGTACACTGCCTCTGGACGTGAAGGTTCCATTGAGTCACCATGGTAGATTTCAGTTTATCTCGGTAGTGTTTTATTTCTGTTTCGTTCTCCGTAAAACTCCTTTAGTTTTTCCCTGAAACATTAATAGTGAACTGGCATTGTGTGTGTGTGTGGGTGGGTGGGAGGGTTATTCTCCCCCCTCCCCACTTCTTGGCACTAACACCTGTCCTGCTGTTCCGCATCTGAGAGCAGGTGCTAAAAATGCTTAAAGGCGCAGCTCTCCTTCATCTCGATCAGGCCTCGCAACAAACCTTTGCCTCCGGACAGATGAGGCCTATCCTGTTATCTCCCTCCCTCCTTCTTTCTATTTAAAATTCTGTCTCCTGTTGTTGCTGGCGGAAATCCCAGGAGAACCCCGGCTGCTTTGAATCTTCCAATTAAAAAAGCAACTCGGAGCCAGGCCTAACTTCTGGCGGAGGCAAGAGATGATCTTTTGAATGCCTCTCTGCCCCATAGTGTGTGATTTGGCATCGGCATTACGGTTGCTGATGTCTCATAGTCTTTTTTTTAAGTCCTTTGGTCTGTTGCTCCCTTTTTTGAGGGTTAATTTTCACAAAGCTGGGAAGGAAATGTACTTGAAATAGAACATGAGGCAGTCACCCAGCTGGCCGGGAAACTGGTTTGTTGTGAGTCCTGACTCATGTCCAGAGGTGGGGAGGGAAGGTCGGTTGGGGAGGGGTTGAGGCAACAGCCGTAAAGAGACTATCAGAAAGCAGCAATGCTTCAGACTCCAGTTACCAGTCCTGACCTGGAAGTGGGGTTGCTGGGTCCCTCCTGGCCACTGGTGGTGGTTGTTTTATTGTTGTTGTTGTTTTGCCAGATCTAGATTGGGAAACTCCTGGAGATTTGGGAATGGAGCCTGGGGAGGAAAGGGACCTCAGTGAGGCACAATGCCACAGAGTCCACCCTCCAGTGTGGTACAGTGGCATAGTGGTTAAGAGCAGTGATTTGGAGTGGTGGACTCTAATCTGGAGAACCGGGTTTGATTCCCCACTCCTCCACATGAGCAGCGGATGCTAATCTGGTGAATTGGGTTGATTTCCCCATTCCTCCACATGAAGCCAGCTGGGTGACCTTGGGCTAGTCACAGCTTTTTCAGCCTCACCTACCTCATAGGGTGTTTGTTGTGGGGAGGGGAAGGGAAAGGTGATTGTAAGCTGGTTTGATTCTTTCTTAAGAGGTAGAGAAAGTCAGCATATAAAAAACCCAACTCTTCTCCTCCTTTGCCATTTTCTCTAGGGAGGCTGATCTCTGTCATCTGGAGATGAACTGTAATTCCAGGGGATCCCCAGGTCGCACCTGGAGGCTGGCACTTTTAAGCTCGCCCTCATGGTCTAGAAGCCATTTTCTTTCTTTCTTGGAATTAAGAACATGATACCTAGGATTCTGAAGTTGTGCAGCTTTTAAATGGCTTGTTTTGTTTTCTTCGCCTTTCCCCACTCCTCTGATTCCCCCCTCCCTCCAACTTTAGTGTAATCAACAAATCCGGCGTAAACCGGGTTGTGTGGAAGAGGCCTCGTCTGACCCACAACGGTCCTGTGCGGCGGAGCACTGTCATTGATCAGATCCCGTTCCTGGCTGTGGCTCGAGCCCTGGGTAAGTGGTGGCCAAACACAGAAGGCTTGGGTGGTGGAGAAGGTCTAATCGAGAGACCGGCATCACAAAGTAGACAGGGTGGACAGATCTTTTAGGGTAGCAAATCACCACTTCTGTGTATGCTTACTTGGGAGTAAGTACCTCCCCCTCCCACCCTGTAGGAGTGAGTGGCACTGATGGGGAAAAGGGGTGGGGTTTATTGAGGGACGTCATTGGGATGGGGGGGAAATGCTTCCTTCCCTTTCATGACCCCAGCCATTTAAGACCAAGCCACCCCTGGTAGGTGGCGCTCCGCCCCTTCATCTGCATAACCTAGGGTTGCCAGCTCCAGGTTGGGAAATACGTGGAGATTTTGGGGGTAGAGCCGAGGAGGGTGGGGTTTGGGGAGGGACTTCAATGGGGTATAAAGCCATAGAGTCCACTGGCCATTTTCTCCGGGTGAACTTACCTCTCGCCTGGCAGTCAGTTGTAATAACGGGAGATCTCCAGCCACAACATGGTGGTTGGCAACCCTAACATTACCTCATCATGGCTTCCATTCCCCCCTTCCCATTCTGAAGCAGTGGTACTCAGTCTGTGGCTTGTGGAGAGTAATTACCGTCAACCAAAAGAACCACATTTACTTCCAACCCTGGCGTGATGCCTACCTTTCAGGGAACCAAATGCCAACCACAAGCCCCACTGGGCAAGGGCCTTGCCCTCTTTCCTGAAAAAGGGGGCAAGGGCCACACTGGGAATGGTGCTCAGAAGAGTCAAGGTGGCTCCCGAGCCACTGAGCAGGGGGGGACCCCTTTTCTAAAGTGTGACCGAATGGCTGGAGCTAGTTTTTATTTCTATAACTAAATGCACGTGTGCATATCCCACTTCAGCACTGTACCCGTTGTAACTAACA
Source organism: Euleptes europaea (assembly GCF_029931775.1). NCBI lineage: Eukaryota > Metazoa > Chordata > Lepidosauria > Squamata > Sphaerodactylidae > Euleptes > Euleptes europaea. Next base: position 31,465,696 of record NC_079330.1, on the reverse strand, counting down.
TTGGAGATTGTGTAAAGGACTGGTCTGTAAACTGTTAGGGCCGTTGGAGGCTAGAGCACATCTATTCGCATGGGGGTAGACTGCCCCCCACTTTGTGGTGCACCCTCAGTTGAGGAACGGGTGGATTTTTGTCAGCTCTGCAGTCTCGGAAAAGGGTTTCGGTCCACCCTAGACATGAATGGCAGTCATTCACGAATACGGGAGAAAGCGAAGGGCTGCAGTTAAGATGTTGTTGAGTTGTGGGGAGGCTAAGCCAGCGCCCCTCCTCTGGTGACCCCGCTGACTCCCTCAGACATTCATAGAATCATAGAAAACATAGAGTTGGAAGGGACCACCTGGGTAATCTAGTCCAACCCCGTGCATAATGCAGGAAATTCACATCTCCCCCCCACACCCCCAGTGACCCCTACTCAATGCCCAGAAGATGGCCAAGATGGCCTCCCTCTCGTGATCTGCCTAAGGTCATAGAATCAGCATTGCTGACAGATGGTCATCTAGCCTCTGCTTAAAAACCTCCAGGGAAGGAGAGCTTACCACCTGGTAATTTCAACCCGTTGGTTCTGGTCCGACCTTCTGGGGCAACAGAAAACAACTTGGCACCCTCCTCTATATGACAGCCCTTCAAGTACTTTTGAAGATGGTTATCATTGCGAATCAAGCCGACCCCTTTTTTCCACAGAGGGTTTCTGTCTTCTGATCAAGATAAGACAGGGTGACAGACTTTTGCACATATCTAGAAAATAGATACCACTCTTCCAATTTCCTTAGATTTTAAGGAAATCGAGCCAAGCTAGAATTTGAATCAGTATTACTCTGGCTAATGATCCAACTATTTATGTTTTTTCCTTTTTGGAATGCTTGAGAACGGCTCACATTGCTCCCCACAGTCTCCCATCCAGGTGTTGATAAAGCTAAGCTTCAACGTTGGGGCAGTAGCTGTTGCTTCTGAGCCATTCATTGTTTACTTGTTGCTTCTGCTGGTAGTCCGGGGTGTCATTGTCATTTACACTTTTAGCTGAGAAATTATTTACGGAAGCATGCCTGGCTAGAGTTGCCAGGTCCCTCTTCGCCACTGGTGGGAGGTTTTTGGGGCGGAGCCTGAGGAGGGCAGGGTTTGGGGAGGGGAGGGACTTCAATGCCACAGAGTCCAATTGTCAAGGTGGCCATTTTCTCCAGGGGAACGGATCTCTATTGGCTGGAGATCAGTTGTAATAGCTGGAGATCTCCAGGTAGTACATGGTTGGCAACTCTATGCGTGGCTAAACAGGCTAGGAAAACACGTTTCGCTTTGGCTGATAATTCTCAAGGACTTCTTTGTAGAAGCTATTTTATCTGCTGTGTCTCCCTGCATCGGTGAAGTTTCATTTCTTTTTCTCCCATGCTCAGATTTGCTTTTACACTTTGAATTGTATATCTGCAACAATGAGGAGTAGAAACTTATTTCACCCATTTAAAAATACTTTATGGTTACATGAACTAATTTCATCCAGTTTCTCTCAGAACTGAAGCAACAATGATTTGGACTGCCTCTATGTCCAAGGAAAGAGATTTGCAGGAATGCCTGGTCCTTGAGCAATGTATAGGGTTGCCAGCTCCAGGTTGGGAAATACCTGGACATTTTAGGGGTGGAGCCTGGGGAGGGACTTCAATGCCATAGAGTCCAATGGCCAAAGTGACTGTTTTCACCAGGGGAACTGATTTCTATCACCTGGAGATCAGTTGCAATAGCAAGAGATCTCCAGCCACCACCTGGAGGTTGGCAACCCTAGCAGTGTCATTTCTATTTGAACCCCTCTGTGCCTCTCTCCTCTTGCAGGCTTGGTTTCTTTTTTTTCTGCTCTGGGAGTTTTCAAACTGCCCAGATTTCCCTTTTTGGTCACTCAAGGAGGCATGCAGGCCCAGCTGTTCTTGTTCTCCCCCTTTCAAGAAGCTCATGTGGTGAAAATGGGGCCATGTTTGGTTTCCAAATTAATTGTCAACACCCAACATTCTTACTTTTATTTGCACTTTTGCCTCTGTAATTCTCGAACCAAGAAAGAGTGCTTTGGCCTTTAAAAGACTGTATAAGGCAAGCACAAGGTTATTTTGCCAACACTTGGCCTGGCAGCTGGATCTCCCCCCACCCCCATTCTTGCAGGGTTTAAAAGCACGCAGCATGGTTTTTTAGTCTCAACAGTAAGGATCTTAACCAGCCTGTTAGATCCCTCCCCTCTGCCCTGGGTTTGTAGCTGATCAAACAGCAGATTTAATCTTTTTGTAGGAGGATCGTATTAGAAAAGACCCTGTGAAGAACTTATTTGAATCCATATTAGGTGCTTTCATTGGATTTAGAAGGTGTAACTCTGCTTCAGACGACTTTGCAACTTGAGTAATCTTTGTAATCTGGACAAGACAAAACTTTTTCTTACATTGTTGGATGGGGAGAAAGCCTTCAACAGAGTTGAGTGGTCCTTATTGCTAGATGTGGTGGAGAAATTTAACTTTGGATCCTCCTTTGTTTCTTGTGTTAGAACTCAATGCAGGGATACAAGAGCCGAGACTGCAGATCAACAACGTTCTGACTAAATCGCTAATAACACAAAATGGCATAAGACAAAGTTGTCCTTTATCAGCTTTAATATTTGCTGTCAAACCCTTAGCTGTCACTGAAAATTCAAGTGCTTGCTTCTTTGGATTGATAGTAGACAGGAGTTACTTTTAAGTATATCTGCATGTTGCTTTAGCTGTGACTCATCCTGCAGTATCTGTTCAAACTGTTATCAAATTAATCTGTGGTTTTGGTTCTCTTTCTGGATATAATACATCAAAACACTGAAATACTTGGTGTGACAATTTCAGGTGCGGGTGGGAATCCTGTTAGCTCCCAGGTGCAATTTTTTGGGATTAGATACACTAAGAATTGGGATGGTACCCGTTGGAGCAGCAGTGTTTTTAGGTTCCCTTGCATTTTGGTGTTGTATAAAATGGAATACGATGCAGGCCAATACATCTGTAGCCTCCATATTAGAAGTCTGGGATACAGTGAGAACAAAATTGTCTTTTGTTTATACTTCTTTTATCCGGAATCAATACTTAATCATTTCTGGAGATGCAGTTGAATGGGTTTGACATGGTGTGATTAGATTTAATGATGCCATTAAGCTAAACTCTTGCTTGATTGAACAGGTAATTGGATGCATGATGGATGGGGCCGATCCATTCTGGTTCCATTAATTCACAGCTGAAAGTTCATGCTGATGTATTAACAGAGGTGGTATTAATTTGAAAGAGATTAAATTTGAAACCCTGTTTAAGGCTGTTGACTTATTAGAAAGGCATATTATCAAAATTTCTGTTTTTAACTCAGATGAGCTTTTTGTGTGTGTGTGTTAAGTGCCGTCAAGTCGCTTCCGACTCATGGCGACCCTATGAATGAAAGTCCTCCAAAATGTCCTATCTTTGGCAGCCCTGCTCAGATCCTGCAAATTGAAGGCCGTGGCTTCCTTTATTGAGTCAATCCATCTCTTGTTGGATCTTGCTCTTTTCCTGCTGCCCTCAACTTTTCCTAGCATGAGCTTTTTAGGGGACACATTTAAGGGGTTCTTGACCGGGAGATGGTATATACAAAGCTCTGCAACGTTTCCATGTGTTACCTTGAAAGAGAACTTTTAGAAAAAGTTGTACGAGTGGTTTTTGACCACTCTGTGATTAAATATATTTACCATACTGTTGAGGATAAGTGTTGCCAAAGCTCTCTGTCTATTGGGAATGCCTAGTTACTCAGAAATTTTGGAATGGGGTTGTGTGTACTGTTGATGTAACAATTCTTTTTGAGATACCATCAGATCTTTGAAATATTCTGCTTGGCCCTCTGTTCAGACCGGCAGAGAAGCAACATTATGAGCTGGTTTGGAATTTATTGAACGCAGTTAAAACTTTAGTAGCAAAATGTTGGTACAGTGCAGAACCTTTTTTGTTTCATCCCTCGCTTATTAAATTCTGGGACGTTCTGCCAGTGCCAAAAATAACAGATATCCTCTGCAGGAGAAAAAAGGCAAAGGAACTTATCATGCTTTATAGCAACATTTTGTTGAATTCATGATTCACCATTATAACATGGATTTTTAAAAAGTGTTTCGCTTTGGTGTAATTTGAGTCTTAGCTACTAGTTGTGGTGACGAAAACGAACCTCCACTTTCAGAGGCAGTAAACCTCTGTATACCAGTGTCAGGAGGCAACATCAGGGAAAGGCCTTGGCCTTTATGCCCTTTTATTCAACTTCCAGAATAACTGATTGGCCACTGCACAGTTCGGAATGCTGCACTTTTGATGGACCTGTGGTCTGATCCATCAGAGCTCTTTTGATGGGCTCTGTCTCCCTCCTCAGTGGAGGTGCTGTGACATCACAGAATGTTCACTTGCATTCTGATTACTGTTTGGGGAGCACAGTCACTCACAGAATGCTGGAAAACAGTGCAGCTTCTCTGAGGGATGGTGAAAGGTCAGGTTGTCTGTAGAGAAAAACTCTCTTGGGGGTCCCAGACCCCAGACCCCAGCCAAGGGTGTGTGTGCATTGCAAGAGGGCTTAAGAGGTGTGTCTGTAAAAATGAGATGGGACGCACCCTACGCATGCTGTAGTTGATGGGTGGCTCATGTGCCTTTTTTAAATAAAAACAATATTATATTTTTATGAAGTTTAGTACCTACTCGTCAATCAGTCATTTAGCTTTTAAACACACACTCTGTCTCTCTCTCACACACACACACACTTAATTTTTGCCCCCACTGAATTTCCCAACTTCCTTTTCAACAAAGTCCTTGTAATCCCAACCCCTCTTTTAAAGTTTAAAATCTCTGGATTTTATTTATTTAGACACCAGATAACTCTTTGGTGCTTGGTAAACGTGACAAAGACATAATCGTATAAGCAAGAAAGCCGAAGTGAGAGGGGAATAGGGAAAAGGGAAAGAAAGGGAGGGAGGGAGCAGAGAGAGAAAATAGGGGGAAAATATCCTGCCAGATAATCCTCATGTAATTGTATGTATTTGTACAGAGTATCCAGTTGACTGGGGAGTGCAGAGGCTGAGTGGTATTTATTTATTTATTTATTGCATTTATAGCCCACCCTCATTCCCAGCAAGCCGGGCTCAGAGCAGGTCACAACATTAAAATTCAGAAAACATCAGTTAAAACATACTCTAAAACATACTTTAAAACTATAAACAACAAACACAATAAAGCAAGATGGCACTAATACAAGATACAATCGCAGGCACTGGAGAAACCTGGCCAGGCAACCCAAGTTGGGGGCAACGATGGGGAGGCTAGCAACGGTAGTAATGGAGAAGAACTTGCAGCTGCCGTCCGTTGTAGGTCTGGTGGAACAGTTCTGTTTTGCAGGCCCTGTGGAACTCATTTAGGTCCCTCAGGGCCCTGATAATACTCGGGAGACTGTTCCACCAGGCCAGGGCCAGGACCAAAAAACCCTGGCCATTGTTGCGGGCAGCCGCACACTTCGCAGGCCGGGAACCACCAGTAAGTTGTTGTTCATTGAGCGTAAAGCTCTCTGGGGGGTGTACCAGGAGAGGCGGTCCCGTAGGTACTTCTAGTTTGGCTGTGCGGCCTAGGAACACCCCGAACCAAACAACTGGTATTCATTGTCCCATGAAATGTTTCAGTATGGCTTACTGGGGAGAGAGAGTGTGTGATCCCCTTTTATATCCACACAACACCCCTGTGAGGTAGGCCAGGCTGCAAAAGGGTGGCTAGCCCAGAGGCCACCCCCTTAAGCATTTCCCTGGAGAAAATGGCTGCTTTGGAGGGTGGACTCATGGCATTGTACACATCGTGAGAATCTGTATGAGCTGTCTTTTGTACTATGCCTATTAAAGGTTATTGAATTGGATTGAATTGCACTGTACCCCGCTGAGGTCCCTGTCCTCCCTAAAACCTGCCCTCACAGGCAGTACCCGCAAGTCTCCAGGAATTTCCCAACATGAAGCTGGCAACCCTAATCCTGTCACTCTGCTGGGCTGAATTTGAAGCCTTCCTACAGCCTAAAGGAAACCTTTTCCTCGGGCTGCAGGAAGACTTCAAATCTTGTCTCAGGGGAGCAGTAGGATATAAGCCAGTTTTGTGGAGGGGGGAAAGCCAAGCAGGCTTAAGTTGAACTTTTTCTTTTCAAGAAAATCTATTATCTGAAAGGCACATGGCAAAAACTGGCTCCCCCCCCCCCGCCTATCATAAGAACATAAAAGCCAGATGGACACCAGCAGATGGTTTGTGTTTTAATTATGCACTTCATTGAGTTAGATTAACCCCTTCCTTCGTGGCCTATCTTCCATCATGGCTGGGATCAGAAATGTAGCGTTTTTATTCACTAAAAGTGTCCATGTCCTTCCTTTCCACTATGCTTCAAGGCAGCTCATGACACCATTCATAGCAATATAGATTAAAACAAACAAGAAACAGTTAAATGAAACACTGGGGACCTAAAGTGGCTTAAACCATTTTCCTCTCCTCCCTTTTTATTTCCACAACAGCCCTGTGAAGTAGGCTATTCTAAGAGTGTGTGACTGGCCCAAGGTCACCCAGTGAGCTTCCATGGCAGAGCGGGGATTTGAGCCTGGGCCACGCAAATCCTAATCCTATGCTCTAACCAGTACACTACACTGGGTTAGTGGGGTGCCATTATGGCTCAGAAATTGAGTTTTGGTTCCCAGTGGGAAAGAAATAGGGCTGAGCCGAAAGGGATCAGAGGAGTGGGTTTCTTTCCTTTTTTGTTTTTGCTTTCCCAAATAGCATGCACACCCCTTTTGACATTTTTTTTTTACTCTGCTAAAAGGGAGCATTGCTGTTCACAGGGAGGTGATTGTCAGGATTGCTTTACCTTGCGCTGAGATGCGCATCCTGTTGGAATGCGCAGCAGCATCGAGGGATGACATCTGTCTTTTGAACCCAGCTCAAGCATATGCCTGTCTAGTTGTCTCTGTAAAGGGAAGGAATTCCCTCTCCTCCTGAAGAGGCAGCTTAAGCTATATGTTTTCTAGCCCTCATTGTGGTAGCTGAACACCTACGGGCTGGGATGTGATTGTGTTGGATGCTTACGGGTCGTGTGGTGAACTGCAGATTTGTTGTTTAAGTTCTGATGCACTTGTTAGTCTTAAAGACTACTGGCTCATTTTTATGGTTGCCTACGTCCAGGTACTAGCTGGAAATCTTTAAGGAGGTCTTTAAGCAGAGGCTGGATGGCCATCTGTTGGGAGTGCTTTGATTGTGGGATCCTGAATGGTGGGGAGAGGGTTGTGGGGGGGGGGAGGTAGTTGTTAATTTCCTGCATTGGGCAGGGAGTTGGACTAGATGACCCTGGTGGTCCCTTCCAACTCTATGATTCTATTACAGCTGATCTCCAGCCGATAGAGATCAGTTCACCTGAAGAAAATGGCTGCTTTGGCCATTGGACTCTATGGCATTGAAGTCCCTCCCTTCCCCAAACCCTGCCCTCCTCAGGCTCCACCCCAAAGACCTCCCACCAGTGGTGAAGAGGGACTTGGCAACCCTACTCAGTTTAAAGAAGAGGGGTGGGGAGGGGACTTCAGCCACAGCTGGGGGCGTAGATTTCAACACAGTTGCTGCCTCCCTGTGGGGCTTTTTGCAAGCCCCCTGACCTCCCTTTCTGTCCCGTCCTCTCCCTCACTCCCCAGTCTTGTGCCTCTCATCCTTCAAGCCCCTTCTCAAAATCCACCACATCTGTCAGGCTTTGGGCTTAACCCTAAATCCTTGCCTTCTAATTAAAAACCAACGCCTTAATTTGTGCAACTGCATTTTCTTGTGTCTGTGTCTGGTTTTCCTTGCATCTCCCTCCCCTCGGTTCTCCCCTCCCCATCTGGAATTTCCATTGTAGGCTTCCTAGGGGAAGGGACTTGTCTGTCTTGTTTGATATTCTTGATATGATATTCTTTAAAAACAGCCTGCAAGCCGCTTCTATCAGGAGCGGTTAATTTCTCAGCCTCACTCCCGCCCATCCTCCTGGCCTATTTCACAGGGCTCTTGGATCACTTAACATATGGTACCTTTCCAAATTAGGTCAGTTTCAGGTCAACACCGTGCAAAAGAATGCTAAGAATTTGGCCTTTTGTTTCTTGTCTAAATTGTCTGTTCTTGAGTAGATTTGCCACAATTTCTCATGGGTCGGATCCTGCAGACTTTGTGCTAGTACAAAGGCAAGATGATCTTACCGGAGTCCCCTTTTTGCCTCCCATTTTGCGTGGCTTTTTGCCCCTGGGGGTCCCCCAGCTGCCTTTTTGAGGGTCAAATGGGGTGTGCTGGGGGCAGGAGAACAATCTGGTTCCACCTCTGGAAAGCTGTTAAGACCCAGCGCTGCCTTAAGGTGGCTAAACGTATTTTGCCAGTTTTCAGAGGTTTGGATTGCAAGCTTAACAGTATAAGCATGATACATTAGGATGGCTTCTCCCATATGTTGAACACCCGTAGGGCAGGTTTCTTTGCCCCTGGATTAAAATAAAGGGCATGCTTCACTATTCCATTGATGATGAATAAGTTGTTTCCCAATTAAGCCTCCCTGGCCTGATCTCATCAGATCTCCCTAGCCTGATCTCATCAGATCTCAGAAGCTAAGCATGGTCAGTTCTGATTATTACTGGGATGGGAAACCACCAAGGAAGACCGGGATTACTACACAGAGGCAGGCAATGGCAAAACACCTCCATTGATCTCTTTCCTTGACCTGGGTGGCCCAGATCTCAGAAGCTAAGCAGGGTCAGGCCTGGTCAGTACTTGGATGGGAGACTGCCAAGGAAAACTGGGATTACTACACAGAGGCAGGCAATGGCAAACCACCTCTGAATGCCTCTTGCCTGGAAACCCCCCTAAAGCATTGCCCTGATTCAATGATGTCACTTCCAGGTTGGCGCTGGAAGTAATATCATGCATTGGAGTGCCAGCAATTTACATGTCTTTGCCCCTAAAAAGCTCCTGTTGATTGCCAGCATGGGACTGGCAACCCTATATGCGGTGTTTGGGGAGAAGGTGATTATACCTCCCCCCTGGTCTGTTTTCCTGACCTGTAATGCCCCCCCCCGGGGGAGCACTGGTTACCCAGTTGATTATTCCATCAGTATATGTTGGGCCCCAGTGTGGTGTAGTGACTTGAGTGTCATACTAGCATCTGGGTGACGCAGGTTTGAATCCCTACTCTGCCATGGAAGCTTGCTGGGTAGCCTTAGGCTAGTCACATACTTTCAGCTGAACCTTCCTGAGTTGTTGTAGAAGAAGAAGAGTTGGTTTTTATATCCCGCTTTTCTCTACCATAAGGAGTCTCAAAGTGGCTTACAATTGCCTTCCCACCACCCACAACAAGCATCTCATGAGGTAGGTGGGACTGAGAGAGTTCTGGGAGAACAGCCAAAGGTTCCTCCACAGGCTTCATGTGGAGGAGGAAGAAGAAGAGTTGGTTTTTATATGCTGACTTTCTCTACCACTTAAGGAAGAATCAAACCGGCTTACGATCACCTTCCGTTCCCCTCCCCACAACAGACATCCTGTAAGGTAGGTGGGGCTGAGAGAGTGTGACTAGCCCAAGGTCACCTATCTGGCTTCGTGTGGAGGGGTGGGGAAACAAACCCAGTTCACCAGATTAGCCTCTGCCGCTCATGTGGAGGAGCAGGGAATCGAACCCAGTTCTCCAGATAAGAGTTCAGTGCTCTTAAGCACTATGCCACGCTGGCTCTCAAGGATAAAATGGAGGAGATGAGAATGATGCAAACCACTTTGCGTCCCTATTGAGGAGAACGTGCAAAGTCACCTGATGAGCCTTAAGGCTGCGTGGGGATTTGAACTTGGGTCTCCACATTCCTAGTTAGACAGCCTAACCACTGTGCCACACTGGGGTTGTACGACTGTGTAATGGTGATGCTTCTGTGATTCCCCCCCCCCCCCTCATGGTAGCACAGGCTGTGCCAGGGAATTCTGGTGCATCTCCCACCTTTGGGATGAGTGGGAGGGTAAAGTCTGATGGAAGTTGTCAAAACTAGGACCAAAGTTTAAACTGTATTTAAACTGAAAATGAATGGACAGAGAATTTTGTGCACTGCTAATGTTATGTTTCGGGGTATATGCCAATAAAGGTTGATTGGATTGGAATAAGTCACGTGGCCTAGAGAGGTAAACAAACGCACCCAACATGACGTCTTGATTTTCCAAGAGATGCTGCCTTCCTTCCCAGGGCCCACTGCTGAGCGAGGTCCTTAGCCGTCGGTTTCCTGCCCACTCGTAAAAATAAAGACTTCATTCCACAGACATCACAGTTTTCCCTTAGAAAACAAACAGGTTGGGTTTGTGCGGTGTGGTATTTCAGGCACAGCCGACATTGTCGTGCTTTACACGCAGAGGAAATTGGATCTCCCTCCCCATCCTAGGCTTTGAGTGGGAGGGTCTGTTTTGTTCTCACCAGGTCTAATTAGATGCTTCTACAAAAGCTGAGCTTTCACGCTTGCTGTAGCCAATTTCTGAAAGTGTGTGCGTGTGTGCGTGTATTGGCTTGTGGTCATCCAGTAATGTTTCTCCTGTTTTAATTGGTGATGAAGAGCTAATGCATATTTCAAATCTGTTGTGTTTATGCAGTGTGTCTAGTCGTTGGAGGTTTTGTATTTTATGGTATTTATTACACACCTTTCTTCCAGGGAGCTCAGGTCAGCATGTGTGAGGTAGGTTAGGGTAATTAACAATGGTCGTCATGTGGCCCTCAGGAACGCGTGGGGGATTTGAACGTGGGTCTCCCTAGTCTAAGTCCAACACTCGTACCATATTTCCAGGACTACAGATAATATCCGGTTTTATTTTACTGTTTGTTGCGTTTATTATTTTTTGTGCTTGATTTCTGATTCTGTAATCCACCTTGCATCTCAGTGGGAAAGGTGGACTACAAATGATGTAAATTAAGTGAAAAAATAAATATTTAATGTTGACAACAGGCTTGTTAACAGCCTGGTCACCTGAAATTTTCCTCCAGGTGACTGAGGGGAAGACTTTGTATACTGGAAGTATCCCCCCACCCTTTCATACCATGGATATACTGTAAACTAGAGCTGGTATGGTGCGGTTGTATTAAACATTGATGCGCTAGGTGCTTGTCAGTCATCCTAGTGCCTGTTGCATTCTGTGACTAGAGTGCTGGAAAGAGAGAGCAGGTTTATTCCCTGGTCAGTGAAATATCCACAAGTGAAGGGGCTTAATTTTTTTAAAGTGAGTGTTGAAAATTCAGGGAAGGGGCCTGGAATCTGCTCCAGGGATCCTGTCTCCCATTGAGGGTTCATGCGTCCAGTAAAATGCCTTGCCTTTGCTAGACTGCCTTTGTTGTTTGGCCTGTAAATGGAGTGGGTTTTATTTGGGAAGGGGGAAGCTTCCTATACCCACCCCCCCTTGCAGGTCCAGCAGTCTGAACTGTGTACTGGAAATTTGCATTAGTATTGGCTTACTCAAGGCTGGATCTATAAGCATGAAGGATTTCTCCCTCCTTCTCTCTCACACGCGCAGTTGTCGTTTTTCTTTCTAAAAGCTGCTGGTCCCTTCTTCCCATTCTACCCCCCCCCCCCCGTGCAGACTTTCTGTTGTTGGAAGCAAATGCCTTGCAGAGCCTAACATAATCAAAACCAGAAAACAACGGCTGTGTCTGTGCCCGGATTCCGACCAGGGCTGCCTTCATGTGAATTCATGTTGTTCCCTCTAGGACACATGTGGATCTGCTTACCTTGCAGGAATTTTGCCTTTCCCCCATCAGATGCCACTGAAGCTTGAGGTTCATAACTTCATTTTTCCACCTGAAGATTCTTCTTTCCTGGCCTTCCTCTACAGGAGGCAATCCTCTCCTTGGGCTGTGTCTCTCTCCTCCCCAGCCTCCTTTCTCTGTTCTTTTCCACCAGCAGCTGTTTTCCCCAGCCCGAGAGCTTTGCCAAGAAGCATCTCTGCTCTTATGGAAACTTTTATTATGTCCTTCTCCCCATATTTGCTTTGACTTTTTCTTTAAAGTCCAATCCAGCAATAATGTAGGGATGTGTGGATTTCTCCGTCCTGATAGGGTTTTTTTTAGTAGACATTGAAAATCTTTGTCGTCGTTGTCCAGTTCCTGAAGAGGAACTCCCAGATTTTCTTCAAATTTTGCTTGAGGCAACAGTTTAGGGGCAGCTTTGCCCTGGCCAGTGCCCCGTGGGGCCGTTTTACAGGATGCATGTGGGGCTCGATACAGTTTTTAAAAAGATAACGACAGCTTAGATGAAGTACCGGGAGAAAGAGGGATAGGCTGTGGGCCTAGGATAGCAGGGCAGGAGTGAATCATCTGTGTAACTGGATGATGCTGACAACTGAATGTATTCAGACATCACATTGAACCGCTGTTGAGGGGGAAGGCGCATGCATCAGGCTTGTTGCTTGGCTTCTGCACATGTCTTGCTCCTCTTCCAGCGTGGTGTAGTGTTTAAGAGTGGTGGTTTGGAGTGGTGGACTCTAATCTGAAGAACTGGGTTTGATTCCCCACTTTTCCACATGAGTGGCAGACTCTAATCTGGTGAGCCGGGTTGATTTCCCCACTCCTGCACATGAAGCCAGCTGGGTGACCTTGGGCTAGTCACAACTCTCTTAGAGCTCTCTCAGCCCCACCTACCTCACAGGGTGTCTGTTGTGGGGAGAGGAAGGGAAGGTGATTGTAAACCGGTTTGATTCTCCTTAAGTGGTAGAGAAAGTTGGCATATAAAAACCAACTCTTCTTCTTCCTCTTCCTCTTCTCCTTCCCACGTGGAGAATCGTTGAAAACTTAACTCCAGTGATGTCAAAGTGCAGGTGTGTAGGGTAACTGGAGTTGGTTTCTGCTCCACAAATTGGGCTTTTAAACCCACATCTATAGGTTTAGGATCCCAGTGAGTGAGGAGAAAACTAACCCAAGCTAACCTGTGCATTTATACATCACAGGCTCGTTTTTAATGTCAATTTTCCATGTGAGGTGGGGGGGCAAGGTGTGTGCAAGCCCAACCACAAGCTGGGCTTGTGCTAAGGTTGCCAATTTTGGGTTGGGAAATTCCTGGAGATTTGGGGGTGGAGTTTGGAGAGGCGAAGAACGTCAGCGAGGTATAACACCGTACAATCCACTCTGCAAAGCTGCCATTTTCTCCAGGGGAACTGATCTCTGTTGTCTGGAGATCAGTTAAAATTTCTGGAGATCTCCAGACCCCACATTAGAAGTTGGCAACCCTGGTTTGTGCACATCTCCCCCCCTCCAGTCATGATTACATGTGATGTTTGAACGCAACCAGTATCTTCTCAGTAATTGTGCTAGTCTCTTCTGCCTTTGGGGTAAGCTTGTTTGCGGATACTTGCGTTGGATGAATAAGAATCTCCTCCAGATTAATAATAGTATTTGTAGTAAACTTGTATGGGGTTTGTTTATCCATGAGGTTGTAGGGCCTGAGTAGGAAATGTGTTCTAGGGCTGCCTGAGAAATGTATGGCGAACTGAGAGAGAGGCCTTGGCTGGAAGTGCCCTCTGCTGGGAGAAAGCCCTGGTCATCTCTTTGGTTGGCCGGTGAAACTTCCTAGGGCATTATCATCTGTGAATGTCTGCCTGTTAAGCTAGAGATACAGGAGAGGGCTATCTTGCTTGTTTTTGATTTGCATGCCCTTGTACTTCTGGCGAGCAAGAAGACACAGGAACACTTGCGGTGCAGAAAAGTTTGGAAGATGCTCAATGAACCCCAGCTTATTTCAGCAATCTAACAGTCCCTGGTTACTGCAGAGCTTTTATGCTCGCTCGTTTGAACGCCGCTCCTTCGGCGGTGTTAAATGGAAGATATGATAACTTACCTTATTCAGATAGACTTTGTCCATGTGATCTGAAGAGAGTTGACACACTACTTCTTATGGAATGTCCCCAATACAATTCTTATCGCGATCAATTTAATCAAATTGCCTGCCACTGTAACAAAAGATACCTTTTTGCTGGTGGATAGAGATCCAAGAACAACACTGGCAGTTTCCTTAAAGAAATAAAGGCTCCCCATTTACTGCTCAAGACCTTTGGGTCATGGGAGCTTGAAAAAGAAAAGGAACGGAAGATACTCAATGCTGCCACCTTGATTAAAATGCCTGGGACTGTAATTGTGACTGTGGGTTGAGACCCCATTGTAGCATAGATGCCCCTTAGGGTGAGAGAGGGAGAGACTTTGGTCATTTATGCATGGTCGCTTTAACCTTCTTTATTCCCCTTTTCAGCCAGGATCAAAGTAACCCGGGTTGGGGGAAACTGTATGCATTGGCTGAAAGGATCAGGGATGAAACTGTGTGCTAATGGAGGCATGAATACAGAAAAGCAGTCTCCCAAGTTCAAATCAAGTCCCACCCCTTTAAATGCTGCTCTGTAATTGGCTGACTGCAGTACTCACCCTGAGAAAAGATCTTCCCCCCAGACCCAACTGCTGCATAAAAAAAACATTTTAAGAACAAAAAACGGAGCAATCTGAAAGAAGGGGGCGGGGGGAGAAATCCAAGACTCGTTTTAAAAAAGCCTTTTTTTTTCTCAGAAAGAGCTCCCAGGAAGCAGGAAGCACTTGAATCCCTGCCTCTTTACCCACTGCTTTGTGATTGGCTGTGAGAGAAGCCAATCTTCTGTGCTTCCCCTGTTTGGCTATCTGCATGCTGCCTTGAAGAGGGGTTTGGAAAAGGGTGAGGCAAAGCTCAATCTGAGAACAGAGTATTCATGCTCAGTGACTCCAGGATGAGCCAGGATGAACGGTTTAATTAGGGCCAGAAGAGGAATGGGAAAAGCCGGGTTCGTTTTGGGTTGAAACACCGTTGAGCTTTCAAGGAATGAGGTAACGTGCATACTGAAAAATTTGATCCTGGCTGACACAGGGAATAAAGGAGGGTAAAGCTACCGTGCATAAATGACCTTTGTGTGCCCACGTTATTTGGTATCCTCTTGTATGCGTATCCTTAATGGTGGAAGGGTCAAAGTAGATGAGGTGCTAGATCAGTGGTTCCCAACCTTTTTCAAGTCGTGACCCCCTTTTACAATTGCCAAGTAACCTGCGACCCCCGCCACATTTGCATAATAAAGCCATAAATGACATTTGCATAATAAAGCCATAAATGACATTTTCAATAGGATAAAGAAAACATAATACAAATAGATTTTTCAGAATATAATTCCAACGTAATATTTAACTAATTTCATTAAATAATTAATTAATATTTAATGTGATGGTTGTGCTTGCATCTGGGTAACCAGCTTCAAAATTCATGGCTGAGTGTTTGTTAAAGCCAACCTCATGTCATCCTCAACATTTAGTCTGTTTCTTGTCTTTGAGCAAATAAGTATGTAGTATTGCCAACCTCCTGGTGGGGAGATCTTCCAGAATTACAACTGATTTCCAGATGCCATAGATCAGCTCCCCTGGAGAGTGTACTCTACTATAGAAGAGTGTTTTGATATGAAGAAGCGTTGAAAATCCACTCTCGCAGCGATATGTAGAGGCAAATGGAATTAAAACTCGAAAGGCGAGCATGGTGACATTTTTATGCTTTGGGCTGGTTTTACCTGATTACATTAGGGCAGGGGTGGGGAACCTTTTTCCTGGAAGAGGCTAGGGTTGCCAGGTCTCCAGCCACCACCTGGAGGTTTGCAAACCTAGCAGAGGCTATGCAGGGGAGGGAGAGAAGGAAAGGAAGGAAGGAAAGAAAAGAAGGAAATAAATGAAGGGAAAAAAGGAAAGGAAGGAAGGAAAGAAGGAAAGGAAGGAAGGAAAGAAGGAAAGGAAGGAAAGAAAGTAAGAAAGGGAAGGAAGGAAGGGAGGAAGAAAGAAAAGGAAGGAGAAAGGAAGAAAGGAGAAAGAAGAAAGAAAGAAAAAGGGAAGGAAAGGAAAGGAGAAAAAGGAAGTAAGAAGGGAAGGAAGGAAGGAAAGAAAGAAGGAAAAAAGAAAGGAAGGAAAGAGAGGGAGGGAGGCCCCCCCCCACACACACACACGCACTCGCCAGTGGCCCGGGGATCTCGAGCACACACACGTATACGGGGAGGGCTGGAAGTGACCCTCGAGCGGCCTCAAGGGGGACCGCCCTCTTCTCCAAGACCTGAACGGGCCGAGCCAGGGGAGCTTCCTCAGCCTCCCACACATCCTGCTGTGTCATCCAACCGACAGGCGAGACGAGGAACCGGAGAGAGAGAGAGAGAGAGAGGCGAGGAAACGGCCGGCCGACAGCCGGAAGGAGTCAGGCTGCAGAGACGCGGGTGGCTCGCTGCCGCACACCAGCTGTAGCCCCGCCGCCCAGGCAGGCCCGCTCGCCTCTCAGCTGGGCGGCGGGGCTACAGCTGGTGTGCGGCGGCGTGCCGCCACGTCTCTGCAGCCCGGCTCCTTCAGGCTGTTGGTCGGCCGGTTCCTCGCCTCTTTCTCTCTGGTTCCTCGCCTCGCCTCTGTCGGTCGGCCGGTTCCTTGCCTCTCTCCTTCCGGCCATCGGTAGGACGGTTCCTCGCCGGGATGGGAGCTGTCCCAGGACAGGGGCAGCGACCCCCCCAGAAAACACGTTGCGACCCCCTTGGGGGTCGCGACCCACAGGTTGAGAACCATTGCTCTAGGTGATCTGCAATTGGATCTCCGGCACATTTTTTTTCTTGTTTATATGGTGGATGAAGGCCGCCCTTATTTGGACCACAGCTGTGGAGAAGGGGAGAGGAGGATTGGAGTGGTCTTTCTCCCCCCCCCCCATGCTGATCTCCCCACAATTGTCAGGCAAATGGCATGTTTCTCCCTCACTGGGAAAAGATGGGGGAGATTAGCGTGGGACAAAGAGATAAACCTCCCCCTGCCGTGGCCTGAATTATCTTCAGCTGGTGTTTACCATGAAAAATCATGCTGGAGATCTGATCGTGGATCTTTGAGCTTCTTGTCTGGTGTGACCCTGAGCCAGCCGCTTAAGAGACAGAGTGAGTCACTGGTGAACTTGGCAGACATGTTTTTCTGTCTCGTTTTTTGGTCTTTTTTGGCTCTTCTTTTTTGTCAAGTTGCAGAACCTGTTAGATGGGTAGGTGATGTCACACTGTGCGTGTTTTGGGGTGGGGAAGGGTTAGCGAAATTCAGGCAGTGTGCCGTGACCCCACATAATCCCGTTCATTGTATTATGAGCTGCTGTTGAAATGACAAACGGCCGCGCCTCGCGGAATCTCCTCAGCTGCTCTTGTCAGTATGCTTTTGTCGTGTCTTGACGAATGACTCTGCTTTGGAGAAATTTCAGTTCCTTGGTGTTCGACCCAGGATGCTCGTAGTGGTTAGGGTGTCGGACTAGGTCTGGGGAGACCCAGGTTCAAATCCCCATTCACCCTTGCAGCTCATTGGGTGATGATCTCACTCCTCTCTCTCCTAGCCTGCCGCACAGAGTTCTTATGAGATTAAAAAGGAGGAATGGAAAACGCATACTTCCTGCCCATAAATGCTTGGAGGGTAGGGGGCATAAAAATGTATCACACACAGGCGCACACAAGAAAAAAAGAGCAAACACCTCAACTAATAAAGCAGCATAAAAGGTAGCATTAACAGCGGCACTGAAACAGGAAGAGTCAAAAACAAATAGCCGTGAGCCAGTCAATAGAGAAATAACATGTTTTTCACCTAACTCCTGATATTCAATACAGCAGCCAACAGATGAACTGCTGTAGGGAGGGTCTGTATTTTGGAAACCAAGATCTGACCCTGGAAACAGTATCTTCCATGTAATTTTTTTGCCATTAAGTCATAGCTAATTTATGGAGACCCCATGAGGTTTTCAAGGCAAGAGATGGTTTGCCATTACATGGCTCTGCGTAGTGGCCCCAGTATTCGTTCGTGGTCTCCCATCCAAATACTAGCCAGGTAACCTGCTTAGCTTCTGGGAACTGACGAGACTGGTCATACATGATTAAAAGGTAAAGGTAGTCCCCTGTGCAAGCACCGGATCCTTACTGACCCATGGGGTGACGTCACATCCCCACATTTCCTAGGCAGACTGTGTTTACGGGGTGGTTTGTCATTGCCTTCCCCAGTCGTCTACACTTTACCCCCAGCAAGCTGGGTGCTCATTTGACCTACCTTGGAAGGATGGAAGGCTGAGACAACCTTGAGCCGGCTACCTGAGACCGACTTCTGTCGGGATCAAACTCAGGTCATGAACAGAGCTTGGACTGCAGTTTAGTTGATATTTTTTCTTCACTGCGTAGTCATGCTCATAAAATAAAACATGTCCAGATGGTTACTAGAGTGAGTTTCTTAGAACCTTAGGGGGGATTAGAGGGAGACATGGAGAAGGGGAGGGTGGTCAAAGGCTGGAATATAACCTCCACATGCAAAGGCTGTGTGTCTCAGAATGCCACTTGCTTGGGGCTCATAGTGGGGGCAGCTGCACCCTTTGTGTGATGTTTGTTGGTTTCTCCAAAACATCTGGTTAGCCCCTGTAGAAAACAATTCTGAACTAGATGGGTGCCAAGGTCCTAGTTTTCCCAGGGTGCCAAAAAAACACCTTGAGCCAGCCCTGGATGGGTCACCATACCAAGTGAATTTGGACTTGTGGTGTAGCCAGCGTGGTGTAGTGGTTAAAAGCAGTGGACTCTAATCTGGAGAACCAGGTTTGTTTCTCCTCTCATGAAGCCTGCTGGGTGACCTTGGGCTAGTCACAGCTCTCTTAGAGCTCTCTCAGCCCCACCTACCTCACAAGGTGCCTGTTGTGGGGAGAGGAAGGCAAGGCAATTGTAAGCCGCTTTGAGACTTCTATAAGGTAGAGAAAATCAGGGTATAAAAACCAACTCTTTTTCTTCTTCTTATGGGTCACCATTCCGAAAAGGGTGTGGGAACCGCTGCCCTAGTGGGACATGAGGGTGTCCAATGCTCCTGTGGAAGGTAGTTCATTTGACATGTTCTCAGCCACCTCCCGGCCATCAATCGAGGCACTTAGCAATCAATTGTAGGTGGGTCAGCCTCCGTATGCTCTGGTTGTGTCCCCAAACCACACCTTGATTGGACCGTGCAGCCTGTTGCATCTGTTGTTATAAACTGCTGCTGTTGCAAAGAAGTGCGATGGGGTGAGCTCTGGGGAATGATAAACGTGTGCTTGCAGAGCCAATTAAGCCTTGGAATAATGCCACATGAACACACTTAGGGCTGATTCCAGTGTTTTGCTTTGGCCGTGGCTGCTGGCTGCATGATCACAAAGGGCAGAGCATGCACTGTGCCACATTCAGGCTGCTGGCGGAGAAATGTCAGAACTGGAATATTCCCCGCATTAAAAAACAAAACTCCCTGCATTTTAAAATTTAATTTAAAACATCTGTGCGCCACCTTTCCTCCCCTTAGGTTAGGGCCCTCAAGTCAGTGAGCAATTAAAAAGACATTAAAAACAGGATAAAACCACCACCGTGTATATAAAAAACACATTTGTTTAGTAAACTAGTATTGTGAGAAAGAAGGGGGGTCTAGGCTAAGTTTGCATCCTGTTCTAGTTTTCTACACACGGAGGGGTGTGTGTTTATAATGGGGTATCTCCTTCACTCTCATTTGAACTTTCCGGCACTTACCTGCGCCGTTCTGCTATCTGCTGCAAATGAGCTTGTGTGCCTCGAAGTTGCTTTTTTGATCATCTTTGCCAGAAGCGGCTTCAGTTTTCTTGTGCCTAATTGGTGGACGAGCCGGAGAGTGAATCCTTTACAAGCAGACTTGGCTTTTTAGTAGAGTTTTTTTTAATAGAAGTGTAGTGTTCTCTGTCTCTTTTGTTGGCTGTGGTGGCGGAGGTAAATTGGCTGTTGAACTAAAGGCCGGCCTGGCCTGTTTTGCTACAGTTAAGTGGAGCAATTGATGTGAATTACTGCTTGTTACGTTCTTGAAAACCCTGTTCAGTTTGATGGGCTCGAGCCCGGCTAATGACAAGATGTCTGCTCCAGAAAACAAAGGCCTTTGGGGAGGGGTTCTCCCCCATTCTCCTGGCAAGGATTACAAAGTGCGTGTGGAGGGGGGAGATGTGCAAAATGCCTGCTTTGTTCAGGGTCTGGATACTTAGAGGTCCAAGGTTTCCAGTTCGAGTGGGGTTGTTACTGTCTCATCAGATGTGAAGTCTTTTCCCTCTGTTTTTTTTTTTGCAAGCTGCCCAGACAGGCAGGCTGCGCAGTGGTGCTGGGGAAATACTGTACACCAGTCTATTATTATATGAACTTTTAAGAGCCAGTGTATATATAATCAGCAGGATTTGTTACCCTAAATAGGCAGTCTCCACTTAAGTTGGGGGAATTAGCTGTGAGACAGAGCAAGAGGCAGGTAACAGGGATTGATAACCTATGTATGCCTGGATAAGCCCGGGGGGAAACTCTCAAATAAGCAGTTATACGATTAAATAGGCTTCATTAAAGAATAAAATAATAAGGAATATACCTTTCAAGCAGTGAACACACACACCTAAATCATACAAGAGCTAAGACAGAAATGGGTGGAAAGGTGAATAGAGTTCAGGGGTGGGTGATATTTACCTGTCCAGGAGAGACATCCAGAGAAAGCAGCGCTGAGGAGGGAAACGGCCACCGTTTCCAGGAGCAAAGGAGCCCACATGCAAGTGGGAGTGAGCGCATGGATCCAATACACATGCTATGAATGGCCAAAGGGGCAGTATTTATACCTCAAAATGGGTCCTGAGGTAAGCTGGCAGGAAAGCCAGAGACAAAGAATTGATTGCTTTACCAGGGTCTGAACAAACAGTTAGGAGAGGCTTGATGAGTCGTCGGGATCCAAGAGAGTGCCTGGGCTATTCCTTTGAATACTGATTGGTTGCTAGGATGGGTGCAAACAGGATCATTAACTGTCAGAGTGCTGATTCAATCACTTTAAGGTGATACAATGGAGATTAACCAGCCCCATTGTGCAGCCAGGCACACCTTCGAACCAGGGAAAACGCACAGCTGCTCACCGCCTTCCTGCCCAAGTTAGACACACAAGATGGATCCCAAAATTCTTCTGAGAGGCATCGATTTTGTGGAGAACAGTGTCTTGCTTTGCTGTTAGTCTTTGATCCGTCAACTTACAGGTTGGCTGTATCACATTGCAGATAGGGGGCTGTGTAATCTATATAAGTCCACAGACTTTGTCATGCTATACATTTTGAATATATATAAAAAAATCTTACATTAAGATGCCTTTTACTTATTCTAAAAGAGGAACTATTTCATGGGAGGTTCTTCTCAGTGTTCCCCCAAATGTTCTGATTTTTCTGTTGAACAAATTGGGAGAGGGGGGGAAGGTTTTGGGGGCGGAAACTGGTTTTCAAACTGCACCCTGCCATGGTAATCTCCTGGGTGACCTTAGGCAAGTCACACACTCTCAGCCTAACCTACCTCACAGGGTTGTTGTGAGGATAAAATGAAGGAGAGATTAATGATGTAAGCTGCTTTGGGTCTCCATTGGAGAGAAAGGTGGAAAATAGCAGAGATTGCACTTTATATTGTTTCCTTGCGTACTGCTCCCAGAGCCAGGCTTTTGGAAGATATCCTTGATACTTTCCCTGACTTGCTGAGTAGCAGAGACAAGACTTGTCTGTTGCTTTGCGATCAAAATAACAATCTTCCAGGGGGGTCTTTGTTTTGGCTGTTCCCAACAGTTGCTGTGAGCTCATCCAATTGTTTTGCAGTTCCTTGCCATGGAGACAACAATAATATAATTATTGTTGTGGTGCACATCCATAGTACTGCTTGATTTGAATGGGATGTTGCCTGCCTGCATGGTGTAGTGGTTAAGAGCAGTGGTTTGGAGCGGTGGAGAACCCACTCCTCCACATGAGCAGTGGAGGCTAATCTGGTGAAATGGATTTGTTTCCCCACTCCTACACATGAAGCCAGCTGGGGTGACCTTGGGCAAGTTACAGCTCTGCTATGGAGCTCTCTCAGCCCCACCTACCTCACAGGGTGTCTGTTGTGGGGTGGGGAAGGGAAGGTGATTGTAAGCAGCAGCAGCAGCATTGGGAAGGTTGTGCCCCTGCTTTGGCAGTACTGGATATATTGCACTTTGCTTTAGACCTTTGGGTTTTAAATGACAAATGGATTGATGCTGCTGGTCTTGTAAATGGGCCTAAAGGCGAGGAAATGAAGGTTGTGGGGTTTGGATCCCACGAGGAAGGGGGGGATTAGACAGATTCAGGGAGGAGAGGTCTATCAGTGGCTACTAGCCATGGTGACTAAAGTAAACCTTCACGTTCAGAGGCAGTCAACCTCTGAATCCCAGTTCCAGGAGGCAGCATCAGGGGAAGGCCTCGTGCTCTGTGCCCTGTTGTGGGCCCTCCAGGGGAACTGATTGGTCACTTTGTGAGACGGGATGCTGGACTAGATGGACCACTGGTCTGATCCAGCAGGGCTCTTTTGATGTTCTTAAGGGATCATCCATCCTGGTGCACCCTTGAAGTTCTTCTGGTACAGCTTAACAGCCAAGTAACTGAGTTGTGGATCAGCTGTGAAGTCCCCGATGCCAATGTCAACTTCGCCATGACTTCATGTCCCGTTAGACATGTTGCATTCTCTTTCATTCTTAGCCCCTCCCCCAACATCTGCAACTTGACCCATTTTACAGAATCGGGGGTTGGCACTTGAACCCCTGCAATGTTGTGTTTGATAATGGCGCCTTTCCCCCTTTAAATAAACCTCTGTTCCCCTTTCCTCAATCCAGGAGACCTGTGGAGCTATGACTTCTACAGTGGAGAGTTTGTGGTGTCTCCTGAGCCGGACACGAGCGTGCACACGCTGGATCCTCAGAAGCACAAATATATAATCCTGGGAAGTGATGGACTTTGGAACATGATTCCACCTCAGGAAGCCATTTCCATGTGCCAGGACCATGAGGAGAAGAAATACTTCATGGTAAGCGGGGGCCTACTGGAAACCATACTGACTGACTGACTCTCTTTTTCCTGGGACACCTGTGCCTGGAATCTTGGGTGGGTGTTAAAATGGATCCTAAGAGTTCCTTCCTTCCTTCCCTCCCTCCAGCTCGGTTTTAGTGCTTTGCCGAGGGTCACATTGGATGTTATGAGGGAGGTACAACTTCCAGAAGGAGCAGCCCTGAGTCCCCTCCCTGTGTCACCCTGCTAACATCTGGCAAATAAATAAATATGGCAATTTGTTTTTGAGTTTTCAATTTGCCACTACGTCATAGCAGGGCTGGCAGTTAAAAGTGCAGTCATTTCACATCATGTGTTATTTTTTGATGAGATGCTAGCAGGGTGACCTGGGGAAGGAGAGGCAGGTGGGCTGGTCCCTCTTTACGCCGTCTTGTTTGACTCTGTAAAAGTGTGGGCTTCTAATAACATAGCCTTGCTTCAGAAACAAAGTGGTGAATTTGCTCTTACCTTCTTCTGGGGGATGGCTCATGGCCTGTGAGAGCCAGCGGGGTGTAGTGGTTAGGGCATCAGATTGAGATCTGGGAGATCGAGGTTGGAATTCCCCACTCTGCCATGAAAGCTTGCTGGGTGAGCTTGGGCCAGTCACATGCTTTCACTTTAACCTACCTTACAGGGTGGTTGTGAGGATAACAAGGAAGAGGGGAGAGTTATGTGAGCTGCCTTGGGTCCCTGGTTGAGGACAAAAGCAGGGTATAAATTGGGTGGGGAATCTTTTTTCTGCCAAGTGCCATTTAGAAATTTATAACATCATTTGAGGGCCAAACAAAATTACACACACACACACACACACACGCACGCACGCACACACTGGAGTCGTTATGCAGAGAAAGGCAATGGCAACCCACCTCTGTTGGTTTCTTGCCCGTCCCGGCAATACTGTGGATTGAACCTGCAAGGGTCCAGATTGGGGAGGGCCACAGACTACACAGAGAGAGATGCTGCACGTTTGGTAGTCCATCCTGCACCTGGGACCTTCTGCATGCCAAGCAGATTCTCTACCACTGAGCCACAGCCCCTGCCAAGCAGATGCTCTACCACTGAGCCTCCAGTTCGGGCTCGGGTCGAGCAGGGGGCGAGCGATATGGAGCGCCCCACCCACTTCAGCTGTCGGCCTCGGGGGAGAGCGAGGGGAGGGCCATGGAGGGGCCCACCGAGTCAGCGGCATGGCCAGCATGCAGGCCAGTGAGGGAGGAGATGGCTGCGCGAGTTTCGGGCGCCCTAGCAGCATCAGGCTGCAGTGCGGGGGGACAGACTGGGGGATCGCAAGCTGGGAGGGGAAGGTTCAGGGCCGGCATGGCCGGAGAGCCTAACGGCCGGCGTGGGGAGGACAGTACAGGCCCTCCAGGGACGGGAGGTCTGGAGGGCCTAAGCTGGCAGAGGGTGCGGCTCGGCCAGCATGCCAGCCGGCGAGGGGGGAGATGGAGGCACGAGTCTCAGCCGCCCCAGCAGTGTTAGGCCGCAGCGCAGGGGTGCAGCTGGGGGTCAAGCGGGGGGGCTGTGCAGGGGCTCACCTTTCCAGACCTTGGCTGTCTTCCAGCAATAACCTATTCATTTCACTGTGTTCCTGTGTGAAAGGGGAAGGGAGAGAGGCCCCTCAGAGCAAGAGAAAGAGGAGGCAGACTACAACAAGGGAGGAGAAAGGGGCAACTGGAAGGAGAGGTGGAAAGCAAATGCAAAGTCTGTTTGGAGAAGGGAAAGGCGAGCTACAGCAAGAGGGGAGAGGAAAGGGGCGGGTGGAAGGACAGCTGGAAAGAAAGTGCAAAGTCTGTTTGGAGAAGGGAAAGGTGAGCTACAGCAAGAATGGGGAGTAGGGTTGCCAACTGCCAGGTAGTGGCAGGAGATCTGCTAATTCAACAGATCACCAGCCTATAGAGATCAGATCACCTGGAGAAAAATGGCCGCTTTGGCAATTGAACTCTATAGCATTGAAGTCCCTCCCCTCCCCAAACCCTGTCCTCTTCAAAATCTCCCGCCGGTTGCAAAGAGGGACCTGGCAACCCTAGAGGGGAGAGAAAAGAGGCATCCTGCAAAGGCAAGCTGGGAGGGGAAGGAAGGTTCGGGGCTGGAATGGCTGAGAGCCCGATGGCCGGCATGGGGAGGAGGGAAGGAGAGGCCCTCCAGGGACAGGAGGTCGGAAGCTGCGGAGCGCGGCACACCACTCACTCACCTGGAAACAGCCGGTGGGACACGGGTGAAGGGGAGGAGTGCCAAGCAAACAAAGTTGGGCTGCCGAGAGAGCCAGCCTGGCCAGGCACACATTTTATCTCTCCAGGAACAGGAAGCAGGGAACAGGAAGCGGGGAGACTTGGGAGAAACGCCCTCACAATCACCCAATCAGCCTTGAGTTTTGTGTGCATGCACTCCCGCCTGCCAGCAAAGCCTGAAGTGCCAAGAGGGGGGCCTGGCTAGCGACAGCTAGCTCCGTGGAGCTCCCGGCCTCGGCAGGCGGGTCGTGGAACTCCCAGCCTCAGTAGGCGGGCCGCGGAGTTCCCAGCCTCGGCAGGCAGGCCAGATAAACGACCAGCGGGCCAGAGGTTCCCCACCCCTGGTATAAATAGATGAGAGAGAGCTCCTTCTTGACATGCAGAAGGTCCCAGCTTTAGTCCTTGGCTGCTCCATTCAAAGGATCTCAGGTGTTGGGAAAGACCTGTCATTCTGGAAAGCTGCTGCGAGTCAAAGGATACCATACTAGGGTAGGTAATTGGTATGTGACTTGATAGAAGGTACCCTGATAGGTTCGTATGAGGCACTCTTTCTTTATGGAGAGGGGCCGTTGCTCAGTGGAGAGGGGTTTAGTCATAGAGCACCTGGATTGTATGTAGAAGGTCCCAGGTTCAGATTTTGGCATCTCCTGTTAAAGGGTCTGGAGTAGCAGGATGTTTACCTGAGGGAGGGAAGAAGAGTCACTCTACATCAGCACAGAATCTAGATTGTCCCTGTTACACGGATTCAATAGAGGACCTCCCACATATGTGTTTAGTTGCCCATTTTATGACTCCGTTTGTTTTAAATTAACCCAGCATATCCCAGATGT
Source organism: Euleptes europaea (assembly GCF_029931775.1). Lineage (NCBI taxonomy): Eukaryota > Metazoa > Chordata > Lepidosauria > Squamata > Sphaerodactylidae > Euleptes > Euleptes europaea. Next base: position 31,439,734 of record NC_079330.1, on the reverse strand, counting down.
ATTAGATACAGTTGAGGGCCAAGTTAAATTTTTAATGGCAGACGTTAACTCTAAGATCATGCTTAGTGTGGCTTTTTTTTATCATGTTAACGTCTAAGTTAAGGAAGAAAATTGTTGAAAATTAGGCTCCAAAGTTGCCATAGAAAGAACGTTTCAGGGGAACTTTAATGTTTAAATCAGCAATAATATGTATATACGTGACCTTGCTGAATGTAACATTTAAAAAAATTATTCATGCAATTCTGGGGTGTTGTGGGTTATATATTTTATATGGTTTTAATCTGAATATTGTTAAGGTCTGTGACTAAACATTAATAAAATTGTTAGAATCTGGATGATATTGCTGTGAAGGGACCACTGCCCATGACTCGTATTAAGATGGCTTCATTGTTATATTCCTGTGTCTCTTTCCCCTGAACCCACAGGGAGAACACCAGCAGTCGCTGGCCAAAATGCTGGTGAACAGGGCGCTGGGCCGGTGGAGGCAGCGCATGCTCCGCGCAGATAACACCAGTGCCATTGTGATCAGCATCTCTTGTGTGGGGAGCAATCAGAGCGGCTTGGAAAGCGAAGAGGAGCTCTGCTTCAACTTGGCGGAGAGCCCATCCTATCACAGCCCAGAGACGTGGCCGATGACTCCCTCGCGGTGCTCCACTCCACCCGTCAAGGTATCGAAACCCACGAGTGTCATTTCTTGTTTGTGAGAGGGTTAAGCCCTTTAAGCCAAAATCAAGCAGTTTAGCTCCCTGATCGGTGGCCAAGTTTTTAACCGGAATGAGTGAGATTTTGAACATAGACCTAACACATAGTCTAGAGCAGGGGACCCCCACCCCCAGCCTTTTTGTGCATGTAGGCAGAATTCTGACACAGCATGGTGGGCGCAGTCAAAGAATGGCTGCCGCAGGAGGCTGATCCAGCCCCCAAAATAGCTGCCGCAGCTCACCATCAGTCGTACAGTGAAGATCCGTGTGGTGTGGTGATGGCTGCAGCCAACGCAACATTTTTAAAAATCTGCACAGCCAGTCAAATCTCCAGCAGCCAATGAGAAACCTTGCTGGGCAAAAGCCCCACCTGGCCCCTTCCACTTTCTAAAAACACTTGGCTTGCACCGGGAAGGGTGCTTGCGGGGGCCATGGCGCCCATGGGCACCACATTGGGGATCTCTGGACTAAAGTGATAAACAACTGGACATAAATCAGAAGCTATCACTGGCAATGGTATTCTATGGGTAAAGATGGGGTGTTGTTCTATCCCTGCTTCTCTCTGGTGCAAACTTAATTTTCCTGGCATTGGCTGTTATTTATTTATTTACTTTATTTATGTCCCACTTTTCACTTCAATGGGGACCCAAAGCAGCTTACATCATTCTCCTCTCCACTGTTTTATCCTCATAACAACCCTGTGAGGTAGGTTGGGCTGAGAGTGTCACTGGCCCAAGGTCACCCAGTGAACTTCCATGGCAGAGTGGGGATTTGAACCTGGATCTCCCAGATGCTAGTCCGACACTTTAACCACTATACCATGCTGCCTGTTAGAATGACAGCGAGTTCTGTGCATCGCCAGCGGTGTCAGTTGGGACTAAAGCCACTCGGTTTTTGAGTGGGGCGAGGTCTGAAAGGCCACTGTATCCACTGACATGCGATTGAACTGAGGAGGAGACAGGAGGGGCTTTGTAATCCCCTCCTCTGCAGTGCGGGCAGCAACGGAGGCTTGGGCAATAGGCCTTTCCTTCGGGTGCAGCTCACTCCATTCCAGTAGACAGGCAAAGGGCTCTTTTGCTCAGCTGTCTCCCCTCCATCTCCTTGCAAGCAACGGGGGCTCAGGCAGAGTCCCCTCCCTCTTATTTTGGCTGCCCATTGGCACATAGAAACGAGAAAGGTATTCGAGCGGGGTAGAAGGTGGAAGAGCCCTTTGAGGTTCACCTTTGTCTAGCGTAGGAGAAAATGGCTGAAGTTCGTAATGGGTAGGGAGTCTTTGGGAATGGCAAGAAGTGTTGGGGGCCAGACAGAAAGGTCTTGGAGACTGGGTAGAGCCCCTGGGGTTAATTGTGGCCTGTCCTTTTCTTAGCTGGTTCTGTGGCCTTGATTTTAAATGTCCGTTTGAAAGGTGGCATTAGGGGCAGCTTCATAAATTCTGTGACTTTGTGCCTGTTTTGCATGTGAACAGCAAACTTTGCAACAGATGCATCATTAACCGGTGGAACTGGTTGCCACAAGAAGTGGGGATAGCCACCTACTCCAGACAGCTTTTTAAAAAGCTGCGGGTGAAGCTGTTTCAGGCACGTTGTGGAGAGGTGGGGACAGAAGTATTTTTTAAAATTCAGGAAATTCACCAGTTTATGCCTCAGAGGCTGTAACTTAGAATGTCCCAAAGCAGAGGAAGTCTGTTTCTGCTCACAAGTTTTTTGGGGCTAATAGTGGGAATTCCTGCTTGGAGGAGTCAGCGACCAGATTTTGAGCTGTCTCTTTTCTTTCCCACGGAGGCTGTTGACTTTGGTTGCAGACAGGTGTCACAATTTCAGACCAGCAGGGCTGCTCTGGAAATAGCTTTGTGGCATCCGCTCCAAATGGTACCTTCCCCTTCCAGGATAGAGCTCTGAACTCAGAAAGTTTCATATAGAAGATGGTTGGGTGCCCCTGCAGTGGCTCCAACTGCCCCCCCCCCCCAATAATTCCTGGAGCAATTTTGTGTGTTGTTTTTCAATAAGGCGACAAATGGAAGAGGACCAAATGTAATTCTGTGCAACTGCATAGGGCAAGACTAGATCTAATGGGCTTATGGTCCACACATTATTTCTGCCTTGTGATCACTATGGGTGCTTCCAGCTGTACAGCCTGATGACTGCAGTTGGCACACAGGAACATGTGGAAGGAGACAGGCCTTCAGATTTTGAAGATTTTTGTTGAACATTAAGAAAAATGTTGTAATAATAAAAACAGTTCAACAATGCAACCAGTTCAACATTGCAACCAGACAAGTATCTGGGAGACCTAGGTTCAAATCCCTGCTCATGCCATGGAACCTCGTTGGGTGACCTTGGGCCAGTCACACTCTCAGTCTAACCTACCTCACAAGGTTGTAGTAAGGATAAACGGGAGGAGAAGAGAATGATGTAAGCTGCTTTGGGTCCCCGATGGGGAGAAAGGTGGGGTATGAATGAATTAACATAGAGGTGGGGTGGGCTGTCCCTTGCTGGAGGTCTTTCTTCAAGCAAAAACTGATCAGCCATCCATTAGGGATGTTTTTATTTTGGGCTTCCTCCATTAAGCAGAAGGAGGGAGGTTGGGTTGGAGGGTCCTTTCCAGTTCTGTGATTCAGAATGAACACACATTGTGTCGTGTGAACATTAGTGCATTTAAGAAATGGAAAAGATGGCAGCCTATCTGGATGGTCATGGTAGCTGATGAGGAGCATTTGATTTGTTGGCGCGCCCATCTTTCATTTCAGTGGTAGGATTCCTGGTGGCAGATTAGGACTCTCTTTCTGCATTTCACCTGTTTTCACTTTTTAGTTGAAAGAAGAAGCCTCGTGAATAGTTGCTTTGAATTTTAGTAGCATGAAGATTGGTTTCCTAGCCAAAACTGCCCTCTTTGGGAACAGATAAGTAAAGAAAAACCAACCCCACAATAGCCCGTGGAGTTACTTTTTAACTGCCTTCCTTCCTTCCTGAAGGGTAATGCCTTTTTTCCTGCTCTTCTGTAGAGGATTCTTGACTCACCCTAGGTGACCTTGAGAGTTGCTCATTTCCAAGCAGCAGAAAAGGCTTTTACTACTGTTGTTGCTGTTTAATAGCTTCAGTTCCCCATGTTTCTTGGGTGGGCACAAAACAAACAGCCCTCCCCCCAAACAAGAGATTCCCTTATTTGTCATCTGCTCAGTTTTTTCACATTTCTACCATCATCTTTTGTTGTCACTGTTTTATGAAAAGACGGGCTAGCACCCTCAGGCCCACGTCTGTCCCCTCCTTCTGTTCCAGTTGGAAATTTGGCCCGGTTGTTGTCCGAATGGAACCTTTTTGGACGCCTTTGTGCTGTCTGGCTGCAAGGACGGGGGGGGGGGGAGAGGGCAGCGCTAAGTGGAGTGTTGTGAAGCGGTTGGCAATTATCGCAACGACAACTGGCTCTGAATAGCTCTGTTGCTTTGATGTCCCTGCGAGCCTTTGAATAGCTGTCTTCTTGGCAAAGCGAGATGGAAAAACAAAGATTTGGACAAGCGGGCTTAACGCTCCAGATCCAAACGCTCTAACAAAAGTGAGAAGGTGGGCACGCTGTCTTCTGTGTACCTGCATGGGCGGGCATCTTTTTTCTTTGAGCAGCCGCATGAAAACCTAAATTGCCAGGGGGGCAAGAAAGAGCAGGATCTGGACTAAGGGTGCTCAGGGCAAAGGGGGGGGGGCACAGGACAGCATCCTAATACAGCAGAAAGCGAGATGTGAACATTTCTAATGTGTTTAAGTTGGCTGTGGTGGAAAGCACCCTCAAGTTGCAACTGACTCATGGCGACCCCTCGTGGGGTTTTCAAGGCAAGAGACATTCAGGGGTGGCTTGCTGTGGTCTGGCTCTGCGTAGGCCATGGTGGTCTCCCATCCAGGTACTAACTAGGGTCAACCCTGCCTAGCTTCCAAGATCTGATGAGATTGGGCTAGCCTGGGCCATCCAGGTCAGCCAGTGTTTAAATTGAACACATGAAGTTGCCTTCTACTGAATCAGACCCTTGGTCCATCAAAGTCAGTATTGTCTACTCAGATTGGCAGCAGCTTTCTAGGGTCTCAGGTAGAGGACTTTCACATCACTTACTTGCCTAGTCCCTTTAACTGGAGATGCCGGGGATTGAACCTGGGACCTTCTGCATGCCAAGCAGATGCTCTACCACTGAGCCATGCCCCCTACCCGTTCTTTAATAATTGAATTGTCCCGGGTCGCCCTCCAGCCGGGGCTCCCGGGACGTCCGACCCACCCCCAACAGGAGAGGCGACCCCCGGGAAAGGGAGGACTGGCCCTCAGCACTCCACTCACCAGAGAGGAGGCCAGGGGCCACCACAGGCGGCAGGTGGCCAGATCCCCCTCCCCGTGAACCGGCAACCCGGCTGGAGGCCCCAGTGGAGCCGCCGGAAGGCCTGCCCATCAGCTGATGGACCGGGGAAGAGGGCCGCAGGTACAGTGCCGAGGCGCTGAGACCCCAGGGCGGCAGCTGGGCAAACCAGGCTTCAGCCCACAGCCGCCGCGGGGAAGCGGTCAGGGAGGCAGGGAGGGGAATAGAAGCCGGGAGATGGCGCCTGACAAGGGGAAGACTCACCCCGGGCAGGACAAGCCCGGAAGAGCGAGGGCGGGGCAAGGGGAGACTCACCAACCAAGGAGAGGAAGGGACACGGGGAGGGGCCTTTGTAGCCTCTGATTGAGACACGGGGGGTGGGGTGGGGGTGGAGCCATCCATCAGGAGGGGTATAAAACAGAGGGGTGGAGGTCAATGAGGAGGCTGGCTGACTACTACTCTCACCACTTCCTGAGAGCTATCAAGCTCAGGGGAGGAAGGTTCGTCCTCCTCCTCCTCCTCTGAGTGGTCTGAGGCTGAGGAAATCTTCCCTGCTAAGGCGTCAGCCGGTGCGGGCAGGGCCCAGACAGGGGAAGCCCCTGTTGAAGGTGCAGCGGCACCAGAGGGGACACAACACGAATTATGCTTTTAAAAATGCTGAGTGCTCTGTCAGTCACCCCAGTGCCTTTGCACTCATTGGGCCAGAACACTGGAAGGCGGGCATAGGCTGTGTTTCATACTGAACAGCTGGGCACACCTACCCATCGGTCATCCCCCTCCCTCCAGCTGTGGTCAGTTGTTAGGTTTTGTTGGAGGGCCACTTTGAGGAGGGGCGGTGGGAGGCAGGTGGTTGGCCAGAGTCCCACTGCATTTTCTTGCTCACTCCCCCCCCCCCCACAGCAAAATAAGTCTTCGCAATCATCTTTCCACAGGTATCTCCTCCCCTCTAGCAGCTGAAGGCCAGCTAGGATCCTTTCAGGGGCTCTGTTTGGTCCTGGGGCGGCCACAGTTTCTGTTTGGGAGGAAAGAGGGGTAGTGGTTAGAGTGGGATAGTGGTTAGAGTGTCAGGCTACGACTGTAGAGACCCGAGTTCAAATCCCCACCCAGGCCTGAAGCTGATCAGGTGAACTTGGGCCACTCCCTCTCTCTCAGCCTAGCCTAACTCACAGGGTTGTTGTGATTATAAAACTGGGAAGGGAGAACCCTGTATGCTGCCTGAGTGCCTTGGAGGAAGAGCGTGAAAAAATGTGATAGGCGGGTTATTTTCTTGTCTGGCTTGAGCCATGAGCAATTGTCTGGAGAGGCAGCATATAAATTTTCTAAATATAATAATGTTTCACAACTTTTTATAGTTGAAGCATACTTTTTTGGCACATGCTGCCAAATCTTTTACTTTTAGAGGGTGTAAGGCTAAGAATTACATTTGAGGACAAATTAATTCAGCAGGGTTTCCACATGGAGAGTGAATGAATGTGTCACTTTATTAAGGCCAGTTGGAAGGAGGGACAGCCACAGCAGTGACTCTTCCAGAGTTGTGGTGGGCAGCCTCCTTTGCAGATGAGTACGTTGAGAGGATGGTTTCATTAATTTATCATGGCATGCTAACTGTTCCCTTGTGGCGCACTGTTTCCATTGCGGCCTTGGATCAAATGAGGTCTTTTTAAAAGGTTTTAGAAGCCCTGTAGGACCCTGAAAAATGTATTTGAACCGAGACCATACCTGGACACGAGAGTCTGTACGCAACCTGGGACGGCTTTGAACCCATGGTCACTGCATTTTTCAGAGGCAACATAGGATGCGTTTTCCTTGTTTGGTAGTCAAATATGCGTCAGGTTGCCAACTCCAGGTTAGAAAAGGCCTGGAGGTTGGGAGTGGAGGCTGAGAAAGGCGGGTTTGGGAGAGGGGAGGGACTTCCCCAGGGAGCAATGCCATAGAATCCACCCTTGACATCAGCCATTTTCTCCAGGGAAAGTGATCTGTGTCACCCGGAGATCAGTTGGAGTTCTAGAAGATCTCCAGGCCCCACTTGGAGGTTAGCAACACTAAATATGCCCGTAGGGTGTTTTTATAAAAGGCCGGTTCAGCCTTGGGATAGCTTCTGTGATGCCAGGCGCTTCTGTGAGTAACGTGGTGCCCTCTGTCCTCAACAGAAAACCCAGCTGTGTAGAAGGAAAGGCACGTGGGCTCGAGGCAAGACGTGGGGCAGAAGGAGGCGGGGTCTCGGATCATTCCCAGTAATGATCCAGAGGTTCTTAAAGAAACCCGGATGACTTGGCGCAGATGAGAATAAATATAGTAGCCTGACAGCCCGTGTGCCCGTGTGTGTTTTTGGGGGAAGTGGGGGTGGTGGCCTCCTGCCAGAAAGAAGACAAATAAGTTTGTGGAGCATTACCAGGGGTACCATGACAGCATGAACCGTTTCATCACATACATAAAAAGTTTTTAAGAAGAAGAGTTGGTTTTTATATGCCAACTTCTTCTACCACTTAAGGAAGAATCAGATCAGCTTACAGTCACTTTCCCCTCCCCACAACAGACACCCTTTGGGGTAGGTGAGGCTGAGAGAGCTTTGACTAGCCCAAGGTCACCCAGCTGGCTTCATGTGTAGGAGTGGGGAAACCAATCCAGTTCACCAGATTAGCACTCATTAGTGTTCATGTAGAGGAGTGGAAAATCAAACCTGGTTCTCCAGATCAGAGTCCACAACCCCAAACCACCCTTCTTACCCACTACACCACTACATTCTGTTACTCTCCAGTGTTACCAAGGAACCAGAGCAAGGCTATGCCAGTGAACTGTGAGTGGAGGGGGGGCATCTGTATTTAGATGCAGTCCTGGTTTTATAGTAGCCAGGGTTGCTGTGATCACAGAGCAGGCATCTCCTCCTCCCTCCCACACTGATGTTGTGCATGTAAATACAACCACACCTTCCTAGGGAGAGAAGTGATGCACTGCAGATCAGTGTTGAGGAAACCAAACCTGCCACGTAATTCCACGTGAAGTGGCTCATCACCATTGATAGGGACCCCGCAGGGGTGTCATGAATCTTGGGACCAGTGAGAGGTTTGGGTGGACTTTTGGAGACAAGCGTCCCCCTGAGTTCCCCCTTCGCCCCACATTGCTGCCATTCACAGCCAACTTTCCCCCTCCCCGGCAGTCTCAGCCCGGCAGCCACAGCCATTCCTGACTCTCAGTTTTACCTTCCCTTTTTCTCCCCACCACACTGGAGGGAGCAGAGAGTGGCCCTCCTACCCTTTTAGTTTCACCAATGCCAGTGGTACACGAAGGGCTTGCTGCAGGAGTCTGCAGTCTGTTTTCTATGGGTGCTCAGAGGCAACGTATTATGTGTCTGTGCTGCCTCTCCACACTCTCTGGGCCACAGGCAGGTTTGCAATACTTTGAAATAACTCGCAGCTGTCTAATAATCAAATAGCCACCTGTCTTAAAATCCATATGAATCATGTAGAACAGAAGGAGACAACATGAGTTTAATAGAGGAAAGAAACAATCCATGGAAAGCTTGCTAAGATCTTGGCCAGGTGCAGTGATAGGCGAAGGATGTTCCACAGCTAGGGGGCTACCACTGAAAGGCCCTGTCCTTCATGGCTGCCTGTCTCACCTGTGAAGGCAGGAAAGCGGGAAACGGCGTGTGATGACCAACGTCGCACTCGGGCAGGATTGCCTGTCACACGATTCCCTTGTGTTCCTCTTCCACCACTGCCTCCAGTTGTATTTTCTATGGGGAAAATGGAGACTAATCCAGCATCTGCAGAAGAGGGTGGGCCTTTGGCTAGGCTATGGTCCATGGCAGGTTCCAAGCGTGCTGGTCCTTATTGCTGCTCTTGATATGTTTCATTTTTCTCCCATTACACTCCCTTTATTAGCGGACTGTTTTTTCCTTGGTTTTGCAGCCATCCTCAGCTGTTGGTGTTGTGCGTTCGAGTGTGCAAGGCCCCTTTCTCATTCCAATCCATTCCACCCAACAATAGCAGAAAAGTCAGTGTCCTACTGGGTGCTTTCCTCTCCATGTTGCAAATCGGGCACCAGAATTCTGAGGCCAAGAGAACAGAATTCTGCAAGTTCATAGTTACAGTAATAAATTTATGTGAAGGCACAGTCGTTGATCAGTGTCAGCAGCGGTGGTAGGACCTTGACACCTGGCTTAAATTTGATATTTATTGCAAAGCAGTGTAAGAATATAAGATCAGCTCGAAGGCCCCTCCAATCCTGCATTCTCACCATGGACAGCCAGGTTCCTCCTGGAGATGACTAGCCCTCCCATTTTGTCCCCAGCACATGGGATTTCGTCATTTACCTCCACTGAAGATGGGAGCTTCCATTGAACTTATGGGGCTAGTAGCCATCGATAGATTTGTCTGTAGGATTTGTGTACAGGGACCATTGTATCTGTGCGCCTCTCCTGGTATGCCCCCCAAGGAGCCTTATGCTCTATTAATAGTAATCTCCTGGTGGTCCCCGGCCCGAAGAATGTGCGGCTGTCCTCAACAAGGGCCAGGGCTTTTTTGGTCCTCGCCTGGTAGAATAGTCTTTCTGGTGACATCAGGGCCCTGCAGGATCTTAAGGAGTTCAGCAGGGCCTGTAAAATGGAGCTATTCTGCCAGGCCTATAATTGAGGACAGCCGCGAGAGGATCCAATATTACTGGCCTCCCCATCCCTCCCCCCCACTCGTAACATCTGTGGGGGGTTGATCTGCTGATATTTTGTTATACGGTGGCACCTAGGTAAATTTAAGGCCACCTTTTAATGAGCGTATTGTGAAGTTTTATTGAGGTATTGATGTTTTAATGATACTTGATGATTTTATGTATGTTAATGGTTGTTACCCGCCCTGAGCTTGGTGGGCTATAAGTTTGAATAAATAAATAAATAAATACAACCCCTCTAATACAGTAGTATGGAGGGAAGCAGGAATCATTTTCTGTGATCATGTAAACAAACTGATTAATCAAATCTGCGGATAAATGATTTTCTCTCTAATTCCATCAGGTTTTGGAAGAGGATTTGTGGCCACAGCTGAACTCCTCGGAGGCTGTTCCTTCACTTACGCGTACCAATACAATGTTTGGTAAGCCTTCCGAGTTGCCCAATGAGATCACCAAGAGCAACCTGCCCTTACCGGTTATGTCTCCCTGGGATGTTGGTCCGCAGGAAGAAAAGAACAGTAAAGCCCTTGGATTGAGGGTACGAGAATCATGTGGCAAAAGCCCGCCAGGTACCCTCTCTCCTTCCAACTCTGGGAACACTGGCATGGACCCAAAGGTCTTCCGAACACCTCCGGGTGATCCAGCAAAAACCCAGGAATCGGAGAAGACATCAACAGCGAGCTTCAAAAGGACATTGGAAGAATCCAATTCAGGACCGGCAGTCAAGAAGCCCAAGCGAGGCCTGTCCCGGAATATTGGAGTCCAGCCTGAGAGTTTATCCTCCGCGTCCCAGCACAAAAACTCCAGCAAGCTTGCGATGCGCCGTAGCCTACGAGGACAAAAGAAACTGGGAACTCCGTTGTTCCAGCAGCCGAGGAAAGCACTCTGTGTTTGCTGAAGGGTGTCTGCAGTGTTGCAGTTCACACCTGGCCAGTTTGAAGTTGGTGCAGATACTTGAAACTGCAATTTTTGTCTCTTAAAAAAAAAAAGTAGAAAAGAGTTACCTTCCTCTCTCTTTTTTTCCCCCCCAGACAGCTTTATCCCTACCCTTGTAATCGCTTGTAATATAACTGTGAATTTTGTAGACGGTATTAGTATTAAAAGGAGTTGCTGTAAAAATGTGTGTAAATTTATATTCCTTCATACAGATGTAGTCTCTCTTTCTCTGTTTCCCAATCTAACTTCATTTTGCATAATCATTACAAACAGGGCTAAACCTTGGGTTTTTTTGTTTTGTTTTGAATTATATCTTTTTGTGGGGGGGGGCAGGGTAGGTTAATTTAGTACAAAGTGCTGAATTTATATAAGCTTCTTGTGATGACTTCACAACCCTTTTTAAAAAAAGTAAATTATTAAACAGAATGGAAGATATGTATTTTCGTAGTACTTAATACGTTCTGCTTGGCAAGTGTGTTCTAGAGAATATAATATTAGGCCTATATTCTTTCGTAGCTTTTAGATTTCTCTATTCAGAAATGAAATGGAGGAGATGTTGAGTTGTCTTTACATGACTCAATGGTGATTCCTGTATTTTAATTACAATACTATGCAGTACTTATTTTGGTTGTATGTTTTTGGTTTGTTTTGTAAAGGTGGAGGGCCAATATTTATTGTAGCCCTCACCAAAAGATTTCCTCCAGGAATTCATGGCTCCCAGGAACTGCTTTTTGAAATGTTCTTCAGCTACACGTATGGAAAAACTACACATTCCTTTAATACGAGCATGAGGGATTTTAATATTTCAACCACGGATGGTGCTCTTGATGGTGCTTTTTCCACCACAAGTTCTTAAGTTATTGGGATGGTTTTATAGTTTTCATTGCATATGTGGACCATGTGTACTTATAATGAAATAAAACTAGGCAAAAACTTGCTGGGGTGTCTTTCTGTGTGTACTTTAAAAAAAATGCTGCAGGCACAATCCTATATCCCCCCAAAGTTACATGGAACTCAGTGTGTATCAAAGCACATGGGAATGGCACAAATTGGTGTCAGAATCTGAGGTATGGGTCCTTCAGTATTCCAGCTCACAGAAGGTCTTCAATGGATAACCTGAGGGAAATCAGATGAGGATTGTCGTGCATGCTACCACTCATCTCTGATACACTATACCAACAAAAGAAGAAGAAGAGTTGGTTTTTATATGCCAACGTTCTCTACCAGTTAAGGGAGACTCAAACTGGCTTACAATCACCTTCCCCTCCCCACAAGACACCCTGTGAGGTTGGTGGGGCTGAGAGAGCTCTAAGAGAACTGTAACTTGCCCAAGGTCACCCAGCTGGCTTTGTGTGTAGGAGTGGAGAAACAAATCCAGTTCACCAGATTAGCCTCCGCTGCACATGTGGAGGAGTGGGGAATCAAACCTGGTTCTCCAGATCAGACTCCACTGCTCCAAACCACCGCGCTTAGCCACTATACCACACTTACACCAGTAGGTTACCGCTCTTTGATCAGCAGTCTTTTAGGGTGAGGCTTGATTTTGACGGTCTTGGTACCCTAAGAGCTCTCCTTATGTTACATACTGACTGCCTTTGCATATGAACACATGAAGCTGCCTTATAAGTGAATCAGACCATTGTCTATCAGAGTCAATATCGTCTACTCAGATTGGGAACATCTCTCCAACAACTCAGGTCAAGGTCTTTCACATCACCTACTACCTCATCTTTTAAACTGGAGGTGCCAGGGATTGAATCTGGGACCTGCATATGATGCCGATACTCTAGTACTGAACTGCAACCTACCTCATCTCATTTTTTGCTGCACAGGACCTTGAACTGACAGATTACTGGGTTCATGTCACACTGAGCATGCTCACGTTCGGTCAGGATTGAAACTTTGGTCTGTTCACCAGATGTTATCAACAGAGCTTCATTGAACAATAGCTGTGTAATTGATTCCCCCCAGTCAACATGTATTAAAATATTTTTGGTTCAGATTTATTTTAAAAAAACAGATCATTTACTAACACTGGGCCCTTGTTCTCTCACCTATTTTCTGAAATAATCGTTCTAAGGATGGGAGAGGGTGGGGTTGGAGCTGATTGGCTCTGCCTGTCCAGTCTCTGTCCTTCCTAACTAGGTCTCACCTGCCTCTAGAAATGGACCTCTGAGCATTCTGCATCTATTGAATGTGGTTCTCCCTTAGATGATCTTACTTTCAGCCTTTGCTCTATTTCTGTGTTAGTGTGTGTCTTTTTTGACAGTATTTGTGAGGAGCTGCATATTCCATGGAGCCACCAAATGTACTGCCACGTAGGCAGCTGGCTCTTATGGGATCTTCTAATAGCAAAGGCAGAAGTTCATTCCCCAGCAACATTGAATATAGGGAATACGTCAACTTACTTTGGAAAGAAACAAATGCTCCCAGCAGCCTCACACTGTTATCTCAACCACATGTTAAAAAATGGAGCTGTAGTGTTTGTGTATGATGTTTCACCAGCTGAGAATTGCACATGTAGGGTGATGTGTGAATAAGTATTTCCTTTTGGCATCCCTTGGTTCTGCTGGTTTGCAAATAGTTAAGTCCAACTGTGACTTTCTGCCACTCTCTGCCCTGGGAGAGGGGCATCCTTTTGTGCTGGTTTGCTCTCTTGAACTCTCTCCAGCCCAGCCATACCTTGACGTTTCTCTTTTGCTTTTTCCAAGTCAAGTCTCTTTTCTTACTAATGCTTTCCCATTCCAGAATCAAGTATCTTCTCTTTCTCCCCCCGAAAGAACTGAGTTTCCCCTTTAAGTATCCTCTGGACTCCTCCCATCTTACCTGAGGGGAAAATGCCAGCCCTTCCCTAGGCCTCAGACTTCTATGATTCCATCACTCCTGACATGGCATATGAAAGGCAATCCTTCACACCCAGGCAAACTGAAAGCTAGCTAGCAAAACTTGATCGGCAGTCTTTTGCACACCTGGAGATTTCAGCTTAACCTCCAAGCACTAACCATGCAAATTAAACTTTTATCTTCAGAAATTTTACACGAGCTACTTGAGGGCTGAATTGTTATTTCAGCACAGGAACATATTGTATAGGCAGTGTGACAGCAAGATAAGATTTCCCCTGAATGTGGAGGATCCACTTAAGCAGTATAGTATAATTGGTTCTTGTAGGTTATCCGGGCTGTGCAACCGTGGTCTTGGTATTTTCTTTCCTGACGTTTCACCAGCAGCTGTGGCAGGCATCTTCAGAGGAGTAACACTGAAGGACAGTGTCTCTCAGTGTCAAGTGTGTAGGAAGAGTAATATATAGTCAGAAAGGGGTTGGGTTGAGCTGAATCATTGTCCTGCAAAAAGTATCAAAGGTAATGTGCTAATCATTGTCCTGTAAGTATCAAGATAATGTGCTAATGAGGGTGTGGTATGTTAATATGGAACCATTGTATCCTGAAGTGATCTGTTAATGAGTGAAATCCAAAGCTAATCTGCATGGCTATTGTTGACTAGTCTTGCAGTCAATAGCCATGCAGATTAGCTTTGGATTTCACTCATTAACAGATCACTTCAGGATACAATGGTTCCATATTAACATACCACACCCTCATTAGCACATTATCTTGATACTTACAGGACAATGATTAGCACATTACCTTTGATACTGTTTGCAGGACAATGATTCAGCTCAACCCCCCTTTCTGAGTATATATTACTCTTCCTACACACTTGACACTGAGAGACACTGTCCTTCAGTGTTACTCCTCTGAAGATGCCTGCCACAGCTGCTGGCGAAACGTCAGGAAAGAAAATACCAAGACCACGGTCACACAGCCCGGATAACCTACAAGAACCAATTAATTCTGACCGTGAAAGCCTTCGACAGTATAGTATAATGTTTTAAACAAAAATATGTATATATCTGGTTTGTGAAAAGCAGCAGTTTTCCCTATCCACTCAAAGGCAGGATGGTTGTCCTGGGGTGGTAGCCCTACCCCTGAACTCACCAGCAATGGGCGGCCCTGCCTAGGCATCGCTGAGTCGGGCAGCCTGACTGGGGCAGTGGAGGGGTTAGGCGATGCCCAGAAATAGGCCAGCACCAGCCTCAAAGCTTGTTGGGCCTGGCTGAGGCCTCAGAGGGTAGGCAGGGTTCAGGCAGCAAACTGCACCCAAGAGCAGGTCAGAGAAGGAGACTAGCAGCAGCCTGGGCCTCCTGAGGCCTGGGCAGGCTGGCAGAGCAGCCTCTGAAAACCACAGGAAGGGCGGAGCAGGTGAAAGGAAGGCCAAGCCAGGAAAGCCATTGGCTCAGCTTACCTTTGCTCACCGTGGGCCCATCCCTTAAGAGAGGGCATTGGGGGCGTCTAGGGTCAGCGCACCCCACACAATCTTTTATGAGGCCACCCCACAGAGTGCCTGGGAGAAAGAGCTAGGGGGTGGGTATAGGGCTGGAGAGGGGGGGGGTCCATGCTGTGAGTGAACCCCCCTCCTTTCCTTATCTGAGGCACCAGCTGGACTTCTCACAGAAAAGGATGCTGGAGGTCATGCCCATACTGGATTGACTAGTAGAAGGCAGAGTCTGACAATGGTGTAATGGTTAGTGTTAAACTAGGTTCTGGGAGACCCACATTAAATTCTCCCTCTGCCATGGAAACTCACTGGTCGTCTTTGAGTCAGTCACACACACTTAAGAGAGAAGAATGATGTAACCTGTTTTCTTGCTGTCAAGAAAAACTGAGTATAAATAAAGTACATAAATAAAAAATAAAAGTAATTCTTACCGTTCATACAGCACTTTCAGGGGTTGCAAGTTCTTACAATTATTTTGTAATTTTTACAACAACCCTGTAAAGGGCAGTCTTATTTAATGTAAACAGGTATTTCTTACATTTGCATCAGATTATCTGGCTTAAAAAGAAAGTCCCCACTAAAAATCAATACAAAGAACCAAATTAAAAATACTGTGAGCACAGTTAGCCCTATACAAACAGAAACAGGGTAAAAAGGCATATTACATAAGCCGCTTTGAAAGAATGGGCCGAAAGCAGCCCGTATTTTAACAATAATAGTTATTATTTGATTTTTCTTTTATATTATGTGCATGTTAAAGTGTTTTAGAAGGTTTAATAATACTGCTTACATTTTCCCTTTCAAAACAGGTAATTACTTTTCCTACTAAATAACATACATGTTTACAATGATACACTAAACGTTTTTGAAAATTATGGTATTTGCAATTAATAGTGGGCCTACTCTGTACAGAATTTTTCAAGGTTTGTCCTTTTCCCATTATTAATATTAAATGCACAATTTACACAATGCTTTCCCACATTTTTAATAGTGAATGTACAATTTAAAAAAGTGCTTTCCTATGCAAAAATAGCTCTTACACCTTTAACTGAGAGATGCGTGGGGTTTTTTTTATTTTTATTTTTTTTAATTTTATTTATATAATTAAAGGGGTACAGGGAAAAAAGGGAGAGATAAAACATGAGTATAAAAACAAAACAATAATAAAAAATAAACTCAATTGTATGTTAAGCGACATTCTCTGTACTAAAAAAAAAACTTACAAAATGTCATTCTGTTATTACTTATATTAGTATTCTATTATATGAAGGTCTAAAGTTACATTACATTACTATTGTGTATAACAAGTTAAATATTACATAACCATCGTGTTACATTCAATTAACTGGAATTCATATTTTTTATTTTTTAATAGTCCACCGCTTTCCTTGCACCTTCACCGTTGCACCCATAGAAATAATTAACGGCTAGACTGACACCAACCCAGATCTTGCTGCAGAAATTGCAAGCCTCTCTCCGCTGATGCCACTCTATGGTCGCCGCTCTATCTCTTAGCCATTTGTATGGCTAACATCCCTTTGTATTTTCTCATCGGAAGTTAAACCCAGATGCCGTTTCAGAAAAGAAGTCCCGTTTTTTCTTTATGGCACACAGCAGTTATAGTCTAGTCTTCTCTCTCTATGGTCCAGTATGTACGTCATCACGTCGACCACGCCCTGGCGTCCCTCGCCTTTCCCCTGCAGCGAAAGAAGTAAACAACCTTCCCGATTCGTCGCCGATGGGCGTGGCTCTTAAGCCTCCTGACTCTCTTGAAGCCCATTGGCTCCGGCAGGGCCGCGTTTTGACTGGCCCGGGAGCGCCCCCTCCTTACGGGAATCCCCGGATGTAAACAAAGCGCTGGTGGGCGGGGCTACCTGGACGGCTGACTAGCCAGTTCCTCCGGCGACGCGCTGTCTCAATCTACCCTGGCTGCGGAAGGAAAAGGAAGGCAACGCGTAGCCGGCGGCGCAGGGAGAAGACCCTGGCGCAACCTCCCACAGTGTCGCCGCCGTCCCCTCCCAGTTCTCCGCTCGCTGATTGGCCGGACGGAAGCAGAGAGCCCGCCTCCTCCGTCAGCCGATTGGCTGAGTCTGTGTTGACCGGCGAGAGGGTCCCAAACACTGTCAGTGAGGGGGGGAAAAGCGAAGACGCAGCAGGTAGAGCCCGAAGGTGGGGGAGGGGCGGCAGTGGGGCTGCCCGTGAGGGGAAACATGGCAGGGACTTTGGGGGTGGGGGGAAGTTGTCGCGTAGTGGGGAAATGGGGGGGGGAGCCTGGTAGTTGCAGCCCCTCCAGGCTGGGGGAGGGGAAGTGGCCTGGGGGGGGGGCGCGCGCGCGCGTTCATCCCCAGTGTGGGAGGCAGGTGTGGGGGAGGGGAGGGGAGGCGGGTGTGGGGGAGGGGAGGTGTGGAGCCAGGGGAGAAACGGCCGGCGGATGAAGGAGGGGGTTTGAACACATGAAGCCGCCTGATCCTGAATCCGACCCTGGGCCCATCCCAGTCAGTATTGTCTCCTCAGGCCGGCAGCGGCTCTCCGGGGGTCTTTCTGTTCAGGGGCCGTGGCTCAGAGGTAGAGCCTCTGCTTGGCATGCAGAAGGTCCCAGGTTCAATCCCCGGCATCTCCAGTTAAGCAGTGGTTCCCAACCTTTTTTTGACCAGGGACCACTAGGACTTTTTTGTTCGGCGCAGGGACCCCAAGGTTCAAAATAAAAATTCCGAGAGTTTGAAAATAAACTTTAATCATAGCTGTTAGTGAAACATTAAACGCAGAATAATATTCGAATATATATTTTTATAATAGAGAACTTTTAATTGAAAATATTAATTTATTATGGGTTTATAACTTTGTTTTGAGGTCCTTAATTTAGTTCTCGCGGGCCCCTGGGGGTCCACGGACCCCCGGTTGGGAACCAGTGAGTTAAAGGGACTAGGTGGGTAGGTGATGTGGAAGACCCCTGCCTGAGGCCCTAGAGAGCCACTGCCGGTCAGAGTAGACAATGCTGACTTTGATGGACCAAGGGTCTGATCCAGTATAAGGCAGCCTCATGTGTTCATCACCTTCTTGCATAGTGAAATTGTGGAACTCCCTGCCCCAGGATGTGGTGACGGCAACCAACTTGGAAGGCTTTCAGAGGGGAGCGGACATGTTCATGGAGGATGGGGGATATCCATGCCCCGTTATCCTGTTTTAGCCCTACCCTACGCCATAGCATTGGTTTAAAGGGGGGGGGGAGAATTGGGACTAGCCCATCCAGGTATACTACCCAGGGATCCCTTGGTGGAAGAGTTGGATATAAATGTGAGAAATGAATGAGCAGCTGCTGTCTGACTCTGTGGGGAAAGCATAAAAGCACCAAAGTACCCAGTGGTGCTTTTGGTGGGTGGGCACTAAATACTGAGAGGGACAGTCCCACTACTCCACTCCCTCTTGAAGCTTCAAGCTGTGTGAGAGCATGGGTGGAAGTGGAGGAGGGGGATTCTGGGGGCCTGAGTTGACATATTGGCGGGGGATGTTCTAGTGGTAGTTCCTTCATTGCCAGGGAGATTGGGCTAGATGCCTCTGGTGGTCCCTTCCACCCCTGAGATTAAATAAATATATATCCTCTCTAATGGGGTCCTGAAGTGGCTTACAGCGTCGTTCCCCTCTTCCCCCTGTTTTATCCTAACAACAAACCTGTGAGGAAGGTGCAGCTGAGAGAGAGTAAGAGACCAGCTCAGCGAGCTTCCATGGCAGAGTGGGAATTGGAACTGGGGTCTTCCAGATCCTAGTCTGATAGTCTAAGGGGGTCTTCCTGATCCTAGTCTAAGCACTACACCCTGCTGGTCCTGAGTGGGGGAAGTGGGAAAACTGGGAGGTGTACTTGGTGTGTAGGGGGAGGAGAACTGTTCAGGATTAGGAACTGTTCTGTGTACATTGTGCATGGGGGGAGGGATCTGGGGCAAGATGGGAATGTGGAACTTTTGTGAGTTGTTGAAAATATGCATTCAGGCGATATGGGAAAGCTTGGAGGGGAGGGGGGAACATAATGTGTAGTGGCAGAAAGAGTAGTTGGAAGAGAGGGGGAGCTTTCAAGGCAAGCAATCCTTGCCCCTGTTTGCAAGAAACAGCTCTTGGTCTCAGTGCTGGCACACATGCAGGGGACTGTGGAGGAGGTGAGTGGGAGTTCAATGTTCTGGCCACTCCATGCCCTAGCAGGAGAGGGTTAACACCCGGAATCTGCCTGTGTGTGTTTGTATTCAGAGGCTGCTCTGCCAGCTCAGCTTTTGGGTCATCACAATGTGGTGTGGCCCCCTGCTGGTCAGTGTATTATATACATTTGAGGCAAGAGGAAGAAGAAGAGTTGGTTTTTATATGCCGACTTTCTCTACCACTTAAGGAAGAACCAAACCTTCCAATCACCTTCCCCTCCCCACAACAGACACCCTGTGAAATAGGTGGGGCTGAGAGAGCTCTAAGAGAGCTGTGACTAGCCCAAGGTCACGCAGCTGCCTTCGTGTGGAGGAGTGGGGAAACAATTACCAGTTCACCAGATTAGCGTCCACTGCTCATGTAGAAGAGTGGGGAATTAAACCCGGTTCTCCAAATCAGAGTCCACTGCTCTTAACCAATACTCCACGCTGGCAAGGAGGGGGTGGGCTTGTTTAGGT
This sequence comes from Euleptes europaea, assembly GCF_029931775.1. Taxonomy (NCBI): domain Eukaryota; kingdom Metazoa; phylum Chordata; class Lepidosauria; order Squamata; family Sphaerodactylidae; genus Euleptes; species Euleptes europaea. The sequence goes on along the minus strand of NC_079330.1, from coordinate 31,420,124 downwards.
CACTTAGCTGGGTTTGACTAGTGACTAAAGAATTTGGATTATGTCCTAGCAATGAAATGAAACCAGGGTTGGGCTTGGAAGACAGTTGCCATAACTCTGGAGCACCTGTGCTTCACAGTGGGCTGACAGAGTGAAGCTGTTTAGAATCAGTCAATTTTATATTTTTCCTGGAAGGTGTGATGGCGAAGTTCCTTGTTGCTACATCAGCTTGCTGTTAACTGCCCTCCTGGTTTCCTGAGAGTAAGCTGACATGATCACATTCCAGGGAACAGGTATATGTGCACAAGAAATGCTATCTTGTGCATACTGTCACTTTAATTCCTCATGTGCATTTCCTTCCCAACCACTGGACACAGGTTCAGTAAGGGGTGAAAACTAATCACAGTCCCTTCTTAGGTTTCATTTGCCTTTCCTGATCTCCTCTGCTTTCAGCAAACTGGTTTCAGAACACATTTGTCCAACAGCTAGTCACATACTTGCCAGTGACATTCAACTGCTTCCCCTCCACACTTCTTTCTTTGAAGTATATAGTCACCAACTACAGAGTCTGAGGGGCCCAAAGTCTACATTTAGCAGTCTCAAATGTCAAAGCTTCTCCTGGATTGTAGCACTTCCAGCAGCAGATGGGTATGTGTGTTGCTCATTTGATTGCTGCCCTATGGGGAGGAGGACTGCCTTGCATGTAGAAAATCAGCATCTCACAGAGAAGCAAAACCCTCCTCCCTTACAGGCTAGTGTTCTACAGGCTTGGATTTTTTTTCTCTGTGAGGAAGCACCATATCCAAATCTATCCTGTGGGAGATGAGCTGGGCCCCAGTGTTTCAGGTTCTGGGCCCCTACAGCCCCTGCAAGAATCTACGTGGTTCACATCCTCAGGTTCCTCTGCCTTTTTATGTATTTATTTTTGGATTTATAAATAAATGCTTTGGCACCAGTGTGTTTCCTGAGTATGAAACATACTGGTGGATGTGCATCTCTCAAGCATCCCTCCTTGCGAAAAATATCCCAAACACTGTTTTCTCCTTGTTAATGTTTTTTGCTTTATGTCACTAGCTTGCCAGCATTCTCTCTCCTCAGCTGTTGTGAAAACAGGATGGCATTTGCAATAGGCAAATACTTTACACACACAGGGTAGGTGTAAAAATCTCTACCCAGGCCACTGTTGGAGTAAAGATGCCTTTTACAGCTCCACAACTCTGTATTAGGGCTCACATACAAACTGTAAGACATTTTGAAAATCATATTGCTTCAAATAACACAGAGGTGGGTGGGCAGGCAGTGGCTGGTCACCGCCAAACTATGAATAGGGCATGGATTGTTTGGCTCACACCAAATCAAAAGCTCAAACTTTTCTTCCTCTAGTTTTTTGGTAGAATAACTTGCTTTGTATGCGGAAGGTCCCAAGTTCGATTTCTGGTGTGTCCACTTCAAAAGGTCTGAAGTTTCAGGAGCTGGGTGAGCACTTTCCAAAGCTGAGCTAGGTGGGCCAAGGGACAGTACAGAGCAGCTTACATGTGTGTGCATCTTCCTCAGGCTGGGAATAAGGGAAGCTGTGGCCCCTGTCACCTGCCCTTAGCAACAACCATGGCAGTGGTTGTCTCATGTTTGGCTCTATATGAGTGGGCTGCTCATTGAAACAGCCAAAGGCTGCCCATTGGACCCCCTGTACTGCTAGCTTGGTTGAGTTGCTGGGGGTGGAACTAACTGGAGTTTGCTGTTGCACCTGAAAGTAGACGCTGCTCCTCCTTTTCTTTCCCTAGTGGTTTTTGCCTAGGGGAGGAGGAGCAAAAGGCTGAGAGAAAGTGTCTGCTTTGCCAGTAAGTCAATGAAAGGTAATAGCCCCTTGATTAGCTTGCCTGCTTGCACATCCTTCTGTGAATCATCTGTGATCTCAGAGGAGAGAAAGCCATACTTTTTATTAAGGTCAACCATAACAACACAGTTCAGTCGGTGGGCTTTATTGAGTTCTCCACAAGTTTTTCATAAGGCTGGATGTCTAAAGGGTGGGGGGATCTCTCAGACCATGACTTTGAGGCTCTTGGGCTCCTACAGCAGCATCCCCTGTATCCATCCTTCCATAAACCCAGCCTTGACAGATTATCTTTGGCTTCAGGAGCCCCTCCAAACATTTTGGAGCCAGCTTTATTTGTCAGCTTTCAAGGTTTAATATTTTAATGGCCATATTCTATAATTATTGCTACGAAAAGAAAACCCCTAATCCTAAACTCTTCTTGTCATATTTTAAAAGCTATAACAAAAGCATTGTAGTATATAAATTAATATGAGGTGACCCTTCTTGTTGTCATAACAAAAAGCTAACCTCTTTTTTTCACCTAAATAAGTTCTACTGAGGATCGATCACCAAGAGACTCTACAGTAAATGACTGCTAAAAATGCTAGGTGAAATTCTTAGGCTCCATGGTGCCCTGGCGCCTGGGATTTGTCAAGCTCTGCCATAAAACTTTAGCTTGTTGCTTGGAGATGATCCTTAATGGATATTCCCCAGACAGCCACTGCCAGTCAGAGCAGACAGCATGTAAGTCAGCTCTCACCAAGAACTTGGTGAGAGCTGACTTACATGCTGTCTGCTCTGACTGGCAGTGGCTGTCTGGGAAAGCAAGGAAAAGTCTCTAGACGCTTGTTGTTTGTTTAACTGAAGATGCCGAGGATTGAACCTGGGACTGTCTACATGCAAAGCATGTGCTTGGCTATTGAGCCATGCTCCCTCCCCTTGTATACCTACATGTGTAAAGAGAAGCATATATTTACATGTGAATGTATGTCAGTAGAAGCACACATTTCTATCTCTCCTTTCCATTAGTAAATGCATGTTCAAAGCATCTTGTGTTCAATTTAACAAAACAGTGCAAAACCAGAAAGGAAACTCAATCATCCAGTGTCATTAAAGAAGCAGCAGCACTGTAGATAAAATTATCCACAAACTAGGACAACAGTGAATATGTAAAACAGTTCTCACAGTAAGGAAGGGTGAAGGGCATTCCACAGCCATGGTGCCACAGCAGAAAATACCCTTTCCCTGGTTGCCAACTGCCTAACCTCCAAAGAAGCAGGACCCCATCTGATCATCTTAACATAGTGGCGGATTAATATTTAGTGAATGAGGCTCCTTTACAGGTTGAAAAATTAGGAGTGTAGTCCCTGAGCCGCTGAACATTTCCACCTGTATCATCTGCCATTTCAGCATGGGGCTGAGTGGAGCAGAGTGACCTGAGGCACGGCTCATTTGTTTCACTTTTCTGTCCAAATTGCCTCTCCCATTCTTCTGCTTCAGTGATGCCTTGGGTGCTATTTTGTTTTGGGGTGTTTTTTTTTTGCTACCTCTCCAGAAGAATCTTCCCCATGTGTTTAATATCAAAATAAAACAATCAGTAATTAAAATAACCTTCCAGCAATAAATCAGTTTTGCAGCAGTACATTATAAAAATAATCAGCATAGAAATAAAAATCTAACAGCAGAAAATCAAGGCATAGTCTGGACCCCCTTCCCCCAAAAAAAGTCAGGTTGAAAAAACTTATACGTGACCATAACAGAGATGGAAAACCTAAAATGATTAAAGGGAGGGCTAATCTTCATATAAAAGCCTGTGCAGCTGTAAAATGCCAGAAGAGCAGGCATCAGGCTGAACTTCCAGAGGGAAATGTATTCCACTGATGTAGTTCCATTGCGGGAAAAGCTCCCCGCAATTGACAGATGTCTCATAGAAACATAGAGCTGGAAGGGATCTAAAGGGTCATCTAGTCCAACTCCCTGCACAACACAGGAAATTCACAACTACCTTCCCTCCCCCCCCACCATGACCCCTGAAGTATGCCCAGAGAAAATCAACAAACCTCCAGGATCCCTGGCAAATCTGGCCTGGCAGGAAATTCCTTCCTGACCCCAAAGTGGCGATCGGCATTACCCTGGGCATGTAAGAAAGGGCCATGAGAGCCAAGCTCTGACTTATCCCTTCCTGCCCTTCCTCATGATCTTCCTGAGTTCACAGAATCAGCATTGCTGTCAGATGGCCGTCTAGCCTCTGCTTAAAAACTTCCAAAGAAGGAGAGCTTACCACCTCCCGAGGAAGCCTGTTCCACTGAGGAACCACTGTGTCGGGAATTTCTTCCTAATGTTTAGCCAAAACTCTTTTGATTTAATTTCAACCCGTTGGTTTAGGTCCAACTTATCAACATAGCAGTCTCTTGTTTGTCTTTCTGATGGGCACTCGAGGAAAAGTTGTCTTTGAGAGTGATCACTGGAATGGATCACTCTTGAGTCGAGAAGTTACAAGACCATGTGTAGAAAGGACTTCACAACTGCAGCCTCCTTCTGCTTGCAGGAATCTCCGGATTATCAATGGCTGCTGAATCTCCCCGCCGCCCGAGCCGATGTACCGGAGGAGTGGTGGTTCGCCCACAGGCTGTCACGTAAGTGTTTGTGGCATTGTTGACAGACTTCTGTGTGGGCCACTTGGGGTTGTAAGTGAAAGATGACCCATGAGGATGTTCCTGTGCCACAGAGATGTGGGTGCATTTGAGATTGGCTGAGTGCCTTTCTATGTTTTTTCCCCATTTTCTGTTATCTTTCAGGCAGTGGTATGTTGCATAGGTGCAAACACATGAAAGCAACTTGGAAAGGACATATTAAAAAAAGCCACATGTATGTGTAGGAATTTTGTCTGTTTCTTGGAACAGAACAGAGTCCAGCCTGTATCATTAGTTCCATGTGAATTTGTACCACAAGTCTTGGGAAATGCTCTACTGTGCCCTTTCAAATCCTCTGCAAATGTGTGTTCTGAGGACTGACAGGCCCATAACAAAGATCTTACATCCTTACAGGCCCAGCAATGTTGCAATTAGCACAAAACCTTTGTATGTTATTGTTGCATGTTATAGTCTTCATATGGGATTTGTCTTAATGCCCACATGATCATGTGCCCTATGCAGGTGGAGACTAGCCGTTGTAACTTATAGGGAGATTTCCCAGTGGACAGCTGCCTCCAATGGCCACTGGTAGCTGTGAGCAAGCAGATCCAACTGTGTAGTAGCTCTGCAGGGGCCACTCAGCCCAGATCTGTCCAGCGCTGCCTGTAATGGGTGCCAGCACCCCTGGTGGGTGCTGCTGGCAGGGTCTGGACTGAGTGGCCCCTGCAGAGCTGGCTTGTAGATACTCTGTGGATCTCTCAGCCTGGCTTGTTCCTGGGACGTTTTAACATCCTGGCCCTGTCCTGCCCACATATAGGGGTTTTGCAATAGTCAAAGCAGTTTTTTAGTCACTGCTCTTGATCTCTATTGAGTTGAAAGTTGAGGAATTCTAATTTTGGGGGTTTCTTTTGCAAAACACACCACTGAGGGGTTTTTTTCCTGTTCTTTCTGGGGCTGCTTTGCTGTATGACACTGTAACCCTTTATCACAACACAAATCTGCAACCTTATCTTTAGATTCTGTTACACAGTTTCCTAAAATTTAAAGTTGGCTTAAAATAGAATAATTTCTAAATTGTGCATTTGTATTTGAAACTAAGATCTTACAACAAAACCTCTTGCCTTTTAAATTTTGAATGCTTGCCAGGTTCAGCATGTTCCAAAACCTATTGTGTGTTTATGAAAAAACAAACCTATGTGGTTTGTTCTGTTCCTGTGAGAAAACCTAATTTTAAGTCTGTGTGAGTCTGCTTGCATTAGTCTCCAGCAATCTGTTTTGAGCTTAAAAGCCCAGCCCACTCCAATATGACAAAAAATGAGTTAGGCCAGAGAGGAGCAGACCGGGGGGGGGGGGGGATCAGTTCTCAGTGGCTCTTACTGAACCCTGTGGAGAAAAATTAGCAGGTTACAAACTGGGGCACAGAGGAAGCGATATGGGGGCCCTTGGGAAAGGTTTGGTCTTTATAGGGGCTACCAACAATACCCCTTTCTCCCCATTAAATTTAATGGCTGCTGTTCCTGTGAAGAATTTGGCCTTTCTTTGGGGAGGGGGGAGCTGTCCACAAGTTCTGACAGTGGCTAGCCTGAACATCACCACCAGAGTCTACATGGGTGCACATGTACGTGTTTCTCTGTAATATGCACACTTTTCCTCCATGAGCACATTCCTGCCTATCATATCGACAAGCATTTTTCTGATTATTTTAAAGGTTCTCTTTAACATGTTGTCAGAGAAGTAGTTGCATAGTTCCTGCATGTGAATTGTCATGTGTAAAGCTTTTTTTGGAACTGTTGTATTTCCCCCCCCCCCAAACATGTTTTGGGAGCTCTTGAGACAAAGCAGGAGATTCAATTATTTCATTTACATAAGAAAGGCCATGTTGGATCAGACAAGGCCCATCAAGTCCAGCTGTCTGTTCACACAGTGGCCAACCAGGTGCCTCTAGGAAGCCCAAAACAAGACGACTGCAGCAGCATTATCCTGCCTGTGTTCCACAGCACCTAATACAATAGGCACGCTCGTGTGATCCTGGAGAGAATAGGTATGCATCATAACTAGTATCCATTTTGACTAGTAGCCATGGATAGCCTTCTCCTCCATGAACATGCCCACTCCCCTCTTAAAACCTTCCAAGTTGGCAGCCATCACCACATCCTGGGGCAGGGAGTTCCACAATTTAACTATGTGTTGTGTGAAGAAATACTTCCTTTTATCAGTTTTGAATCTCTCACCTTCCAGCTTCAGCAGATGACCCCATGTTCTAGTATTATGAGAGAGAGAGAAAATATTCTCCCTGTCCACTCTCTCCATACCATGCATAATTTTATAGACCTCTATCATGTTTCCCCTTAACTGCCTTCTTTCCAAGCTTAACAGTCCTAAGTGTTTGAACCGCTCCTCATAGGGCAGGCTGAGAGATCCACAGAGTTTCTGCCCCTAAGCCATAGGCTTCTGAGGTGACAAATAATGAAGATGCAGTTGTCAGCACAAACCCATCATAAGAATTACCATATTTTAAAACAATCTAGCAGTACATCAGAAGAATCTGTTACCAATAAACCCATCAAAGCAGAATAAAAACTGTTAAGAGTCAGCGTCCAAGTGGAGGGATTCACTTGCTCCAGAGCACAATTAATCAAGTTGCTTAGTAAATAAGCAATTTGCTGTGAGGTTCTAAGCCCATTGATTTCCATGGACTTAGAACGGTGGAACTCTGCTTAGGATTCCACAATTAATATAGAACCTGAATACAAGATGATCAGATACGTGTGTATGTGTGTGTGTGGGGGGGGTAGTATTCCTTAAGCGAAAAGTTATTACAGAAATGGCCCTCTTTCTGATAGTCATCCATCTCACTTCTCAAGATGTGGGGGTGCATTCAGCAATGGACCTTGGCATATGATATGAGTTCTTTGATAGGCACATCTGGCAGACAGTAGTCCTTTAGGGGTACAAATCTAATAAACATGTTATAGTTTTACATGTATGTAAAGTCACTGAGGAGTCTCAACTGGCTACCATGTCTTAATGCATGTATACTCAGTAACTCAGTCTTGACTTGCATGGAATCAGGTGTGCCTTGGTTTGTCAGAAGGCTACTGTATACCTCAGCTTGTGCGTGTACCTGGTTCTATGGATGTTCATGGCTGTTTGCCATGTGAAGATTTCAATCACGCAGTTTTTAGACTTAGTACAATCCTATGCAAAGGGACTCTAGTCTAAACCCAATGTACATAAATGGGCTTAGACTGGAATAACTCTGCACAGGATTGAGCTGATACTGTAGTCCTTTTCTGAACAGGACCTCCTCCCTCTGACATTCTGCAGTATCAGTTGTACTTAAACTCAGTGACAGTATTTATAGCCCCTTTCATGTCCTTTCTCTGCTTTAGGGAACAGTCCTATATGGAAAGTGTTGTTACGTTTCTACAAGATGTTGTTCCTCAGGTAAGTGCCTACTCTTCATCAAGCAGACTCGTGTGGTTTGTTTTTAAAATGTCTTTGCTGCCTTAGTCCTTTGGCAGGGGTGCACCGTGGTGGAGATAGAAAGTGCTGTCAAGTCACAGCTGACTTATGGCGACCCCACGGGGTTTTCAAGGCAAGAAATGTTCAGAAGTGGTTGGCCATTGCCTGCCTCTGTGTGGGGTTGAGAGTTCTGAGTTATGTAAAATCAATGTAAATTGGAATAGTTGTAAAACTGGTGGTGACAATAAAAAGCACTATCCTTCTGTTTGTAACTGTATTACAGATTGGTAGTGTTGTATGGTCTGAATTGTTTGGGTAACATGAAACCTTTCTGATATCTGTTGTCTGTGCTTACAAAAAGCATCATCTTTTTGCATTATGATCTTTGGTGTTTTGGAATATTGTCTTTCAGGCTTACAGTGTTACACCCCCAACAGAGGAAAAAGAGAAGATCGTGTGGGTCAGATTTGAAAATGCGGACTTGAATGGTATGGCTGTTCTCCTCATCCCTGCCCCAATTCTGTGTTATTGGCATCATTGTCAGAAGGTCTGAAATACTGGGTGTCTTGGCATTCTTTTTTCCCATAACCTAAATTGGAATGCCCATCAAAAAGCAGTGTCCAACAAAATTAAACCTGGGGTTGGTGCTATTGTCAACTTTTTCCATACCAAAGGTGGCAAATATATTCCAGGGGCTATTCAAGTTTTCAATCTAAAAATTATTCCAATTGTTCTTTTTGGTATTCCCATTTGGATAACTATTGTCAATGAATCTATAGATCATCCATTGCTTCAGTTTTTACGAAAACTCTTAAATGCCCCTCGAGGTGTTCCTGGCGTTACCCTTCTCTCCGAGTTTGGCCAAATGTCGCTCGAAGCTAGGGCATGGATGGCTGCCTTTAAGCTATAACTTAAGCTGCGCTTTAGTACTGAGGGGCTCCTAGCTTCTCTGAAGCATGACCCTTTTAAATTTTCTTAGCAAAAAATCTTAGATGAGCAATTGTCATTGCTGGGCTTCTCGCAGGATATGTTATTAGATCTTGGGAAAATGGAAGCTTTCACCAAAATTAAAAAGCTCATTAAAGAGCTTGATTATAACAGCACTACTTTTTGTGCTCGACGTGTTTGTTCATCGCAGTTCTTTGGAATACCACCACCATGTGATTTGCCTGCTTATAATTATTTGACAACTCCTCATCTTTCTAGAGCCTTCTGTTTAGCTAGACTGAATGCTAACCCCTCTATGGTTATGCAGGGCAGAATTCTGAATATACCATACCCAGGCAGGACCTGTCCTTCCTCTTCTGGCTCTATTGATTCATTAGCTCATGCCCTCTTAGAATGCCGTTTTTATGAGGAACTTCGATCATATTATATCTCTCTCCTTTTAACATAAATCTAATGCCTCTGTGTCTGACATAATGCCTTTTTTTTACTAAGTGACAGGGATCCCAATGCTACATTGTCAGTGGCAAGATTTGTTTCAGTCCTTATATCCCTCAAACATTAGATATATGCTGCTCAAGATCAATGGATCAAAGAGCTTCTAAGGGATAAAGGAAAGGAAATACTGGGTGAGGGGTAGAGGCAACACTTTCAGTACATATTTTGTTGTCAGAGACAAATAATTCCTTTGCTCCCTTTGGATGGAACACTTCTTGTTACCGTGGCAGCCGTGAAGATGCTAGAGCCAGCAGGTGTTTTCTAGATAGCTATGCTACTATGGCAAGCCACTAAATGTGTCCGAGAATTCCTAAGAAGGGATTGGATGGCGGCAAGAGAAGGCCGGGTCCCACTCAACTGGCTTGTTGCTGTAGAAGCCAGTCTCCTCTGCATGTGTCTGAGTTGCTGTATCTGGCCAAGGATCCATCTGGACTAGCACAGCATTCTGTTTCCTCTAGTGGTGATCCTGGTGTTTCCAGGAAGCCAACAAGAAGGGTACCCCTCAATCTTAATATTCCAGTCATGAGTAATATCCCACAAAGTTTCAGTAATGCCTATTAGGTCAACTTGAAGCCCTAATACAGGAAGGGGATTTTGACCTAATAGGCATTACTTAAACTTGGAATATTAAGATTGAGGGGTACAACTTGTTTAAAAGGGATAAACAGATAAGGAAGGGGGGAGGAGTAGCTTTATATGTCAAAGATGTGTACACTTGTGAAGAAGTACATGAATCTGAGCATGGTAGTGCAGTCGAGACTCTATGGGTAAGGAGTAAGAAATAATAGTGGAGTAAGAAATAATAGTGATATTATGGTAGGGGCCTGCTATCGACCACCAAACCAGGTAGAGGACTTGGATGGGACACTCCTAGACCAGATCACAAATTTCTCAAAGAGACGGGACATGGTGGTCATGGGAGACCTGGATATCTGTTGGAAGTCCAACTCTGCTAAAAATGCAAGATCCAATAAATTCCTGACTTGTCTTTCTGACAACTTCCTATTCCAGAAAGTCGACAGGGTAACAAGGGGATCTGCTATCTTAGACTTGATTCTCACCAACAGGGAAGAACTGGTTGATGAGGTTAAAGTAGTAGGCACCCTGGGTAGTAGTGACCATGTAATCTTGGAATTTACAATCTTGAGGAAAGGAAAAACTGTATGAAGTCAGACATATAGGTTGGACTTTAGGAAAGCAAATTTTAACAAACTTAAACTTTTGCTAGGTAGAATTGCATGGTCAGAAATACTTAAGGAGAAGGGAGTTCAAGAAGGGTGGGAGTTTCTTAAAAATGAAATACTGAAGGCGCAATCACAAACCATTTCTATGAGAAGGAAAAATGGGAGGAGCCTAAAGAGGCCAGGGTGGCTCCATAAACAGCTTTTTAAACAGTTGAGAAATAAAAAAGACTCCTTTAGGAAGTGGAAGGAGGGCCTTATAACCAAAGCGGAATACAAACAAATAACTAGTGCTTGTAGGGAGAGTGTTAGGAAAGCTAAAGTTCAGTATGAACTTAGGCTAGCGAGAGATGGTAAACACAACAAAAAAGGGTTCTTTTCCTATGTACAGAGTAAGAACAAGGACAAGCCCATTGTGGGGACCGGAAAGTGAAATTGTTACAGGAGATGAAGAGAGAGCAGAACTGCTCAATTCCTACTTTTCCTCAGTCTTTTCTCGTGAGGGAAGTGGTGCTCAACATAGCATAAATAGAACATATGACAAGGGAAGGGAGTTGCAGCCTTGGATTGGCATTGGGCTAGTGCACAAACACCTAGTTTCTTTGAATGAAACAAAGTCCTCAGGGCCAGATGAATTGCATCCAAGGGTACTCAAAGAACGTGCAGATGTAATTTCTGAGCCTCTTACTATTATTTTTGAGAAGTCTAGAAGAACAGGTGAGGCCAGAAGGCTGGAGGCAGGCAAATGTTGTCCCCATCTTCAAGAAGGGGAAAAAGGAGGATTCGGGTAACTACAGACCCATCAGCTTGACTTCTATACTGGGAAAGGTTTTTGAACAAATCATCAAACAGTCAGTCCTTGAGCATTTAGAAAGGATGGATCAGATTACTAAGAGCCAGCACGGGTTTCTCAAGAACAAGTCATGTCAGACTAATCTCCTTTTTTGAGAAAGTTACTACCTTGCTGGATCAGCGGAATGCTGTAGACATAGTTTATCTAGATTTCAGTAAGGCTTTTGATAAGGTTCCCCATAATATTCTTGTTGACAAATTGGGAAAATGTGGTTTAGACCCTGTTACTGTTAGGTGGATCTGTAATTGGTTGACAGATCGCACCCAAAGAGTGCTTGTTAATGGTTCCTCATCCACTTGGAGAGGAGTGACTAGTGGATTGCCTCAGGGCCCTGTGTTGTTCAACATCTTTATAAATGATTTGCATGAAGGAATAGAGGGGATGCTTATTAAATTTGCAGATGATACTAAATTGGGAGGGGTAGCAAATATGGTAGAGGACAGAGCCAGGATACAGGATGATCTTGACAGGCTGGAGAATTGGGCTAAAACCAATAAAATGCATTTCAACAGAGATAAATGTAAAGTTCTGCATTTAGGTAGGAAAAATCAAATGCATAATTATAGGATGGGGGAGACTTGTCTTAGCAGTAGTGTGTGTGAAAAGGATCTTGGGGTCTTAGTAGACCAAACGCTGAACGTGAGTCAGCAGTGTGATGCGGTAGCTAAAAAGGCAAATGCAATCTTGGGCTGCATCAACAGAAGTATAATGTCTAGATCATGTGATGGTATCGCTTTACTCTGCTCTGGTTAGACCTTACCTAGAGTTTTGTGTTCAGTTTTGGGCACCACAATTTAAAAAAGATGTAGATAAGCTGGAACGTGTCCAGAGGAGGGCAATAAAGATGGTGAGGGGTCTGGAGACCAAGTCCTATGAGGAAAGGTTGAGAAAGCTGGGTATGTTTAGCCTGAAGGGGAGAAGACTGAGAGGGGACATGATAACCATCTTCAAGTACTTGAAGGGCTGTCATATAGAGGAGGGTGCTGAGTTGTTTTTCTGTTGCCTCAGAAGGTCGAAACAGAACCAGTGGGTTGAAATTAAATCAAAAGAGTTTCCATCTAGACATTAGGAAGAATTTCCTAACAGTTAGAGCGGTTCCTCAGTGGAACAGGCTTCCTCGGGAGGTGGTAAGTGCTCCTTCCCTGGAGGTTATTAAGAAGAGGCTAGATGGCCATCTGCCAGCAATGCTGATTCTATTACCGTAGGCAGTTCATGAGAGGCAGTTTATGAGAGGGAGGGCATCTTGGCCATCTTCTGGGCATGGAGTAGGGGTCACTGGGCGTGTGGCGGGGAGGTAGTTTTGAAATTCCTGCATTGTGCAGGGGGTTGGACTTGATGACCCTGGTGGTCCCTTCCAACTCTATGATTCTGTGATTCTATTCTATGATTCTAAGGTATAAAGATGGCAACTCTGCCCTGTGTGCCTCCGAGCAAACTGGTATTCGGAGGGAGACTGCCTTTGAACACACAGGTTTCACTAAAAACATAAGAAGTGGCTCATGGAATCAGACTGAAGACTTTCAGTTACAATATCTTGTTTCCCATAGTGGCCAGTCAGTGTGACTGTTGTTGTCCTGGTATGTGTGTCCCCAGAAAATCAGGAAATACCAGTACATATCTATTTTTGGAGCAGGTGGTCAGGCAAACATTTACTTTCACCCGATGTTGAACATTCACTATAATACATGTATGTATGTTGTGATAACTATCAGCAACATGAATATTGACATCAAGAGGCCCTGAGGGAAATGTCAGAAGTTCTGGGTATTTATCAGTAGAGTAAACTTGACCCAAGTCAAAGCCAGCTTGAAGGCCTTCTGTAAATATCTACAAGTCAGCCGCATTTACAGTTGGTGTTGGTTCCATTGTGCCACATTTAAATACCTACAACAATGAGACAAATGTGTCTGTCTTGGCTTCTTATGGCCCAGAGTTAGAAGCAATTGTCATAACTCACCAAGTTTTGGTACTTACCATAAATCTAGTTTAAGCTCCCCTGAAGAAGAAGAGGTGGTTTTTATATGCCGACTTTCTCTACCATTTAAGGAAGAATCACACCAGCTTACAAGCACCTTCCCCTCCCCACAACAGACACCCTGTGAGGTAGGTGGGGCTGAGAGAGCTCTAACAGAGCTGTGACTGGCCTAAGGTCACCCAGCTGGCTTCATGTGTAGAAGTGGGGAAACAAATCCAGTTCACCAAATTAGCCTCCGCCGCTCATGTGGAGGAGTGGGGAATCAAACCCAGTTCTCCAGATTAGAGTCCACTGCTCTTAACCACTACTCCACGCTGAGTGTCAGAATGCAGCCCCTGCTGAAAGCCTCCCTCCTTCAAACTTCATCTGCCACTGAGGAGGCCATCAAGGGAGGGCAGGAAGCAGCCGTGGTGCCTGGATCCAGATCCAGCTCAGAGGCCCCTCCCCAAGGAACCTTTTTGTTCCCTAATTCCTTTTGTGTCCAGAAAGGACCTGTCCTTGCTCTGCTGGCTCTATTGATTCATTAGCTCATGCCCTTTTGGAATGCCACTTTTATAAGGAACTTAGCTCATGTTATATCTCTCCCCTTTTAATATATAAATCTAATGCCTCTGTGTCTGACATAATGCCTTTTTAATTAAGTGACAAGGATCCCAACGCTACATTGTCAGTGGTAAGATTTATTTCAGTCCTTATATCCCTCAAATATTAGATTTAAAATTGATCAATGGATCAAGTAGTTTCTAAGGGATAAAGGAAAGGATTCCTTCTGTGGAAGCCAGTTGTCTGAAAGGCAGAATAAAAATCATGAGCCGTAATTAATGAACGAGTTATTAATCTGTCTAGAATTTTAATTTTATTTCCGCATACGTCACTTGTTATAGTTTTATCGGGCAGCGAAACTTGCATTAGAAACTGATCAGTACAAAAAAGGAAGAAGAGCTTACCCAGGCAATAAAAACAGTCCTTAAAAACTGTTTTGTTTCCAGGATCATTAATTTTCAAGCAGGCGAATTAAAAAAAATGTTAAAATGATTCTATAGTAGAGGAAAATTGAAATGTGATTGTTCTGATACCGACAAGTGTGATTACAATTTTGATAAATATAATGTATGGTATTTGATCGATGACAAATGATATTTGAGTGTATGACACCACCTTATGGTGGCACCATTGGATTATTTACTCTGAGTGCCGCCGGTTCTCCAAGTTCCCAAGCAGAGAGCACTCCTTCCTTGCATTTTTCTTTTCCTTTTAGCTGTGGCATTGAAGCTTGGACCTTCTGTGCCCAAAGAATTTGCTCTAAAAAAAAAGCCAAACTCTCAGCATTTAAGATAACCTCAGGAGGAGACTCTTTATCCTTCTCCCCCCATGTTCATACTTTTTTGATGATTATAGATAGCAACATTTGCCCTGCTTTGGTACTCCATTACGGTGACTTCTGACTTCTTGGTTTTCTTCTTAACCTTTTAGATACGTCAAGAAACATGGAGCTGCATGAGATACACAGCGCTGGGAATGAGCCACCTTTGCTGCTAATGATTGGCTACAGTGACGGGATGCAGATATGGAGTATACCTGTAAGCACCTTTGTTAGCTGGAGAATGCACGCGTTCTTCTGGATGCCCTGGTTCTGTTGGCTACAGCTTGGATTATAGCAGAGGAAAGTACGATGGAAAGTGGGGGGCCCAGTCCTAGGTGAAAGAGAGGAGCCCTGCTTTTTTGGAGTTGTTTGGTGGAGGCAATTTGATTGAATTAGATATGAGGAGAGGGAGCCAGTGAGAACACAGCTGCAGAGTTTGAGTGAGAGCACGGAGAAAGGTTTTAGCAATAGGCACAGTCTCCTTCATGCACGGAACTTCTTTCCATGTAACCTGGAAAGAAATCTTGGTATTAAGGTATATTTGCACATGAACACATGAAGCTGCCTTATGCTGAATCAGACCCTTGTTGCATCGAAGTCAGTATTGTCTACTCAGATTAACAGTGGCTCTCCAGGGTCTCAGGCAGAGGTCTTTACCATCACCTACTGCTTATGAAACCATCAACCAGTGTGAGAGCCAGAATGGTGTAGTGGTTAGAGTGCTGGACTAGGATCTGGGAGAACCAGGTTCGAGTCCCCACTCTGCCATGGAAGCTCACTGGGTGACCTTGGGCCAGTCACGCACACTCAGCCTAAGCTACCTCTCAGGGTTGTTGTGAGGATAAAATGTAGCGAGGAGAATGATGTAAGCCACCTTTGGTCTCCATTGGGGAGAAAGGTGGGGTATAAATGAAGTAAATAAATCAACGGTGTGCAGCAGCAGTGGTTGGAAAAAAGGAGGGCAAATTCAATTCATTCTAGTTAATTATTACCAAGAATGGGGCTGACTATAAAGCATCCAGTGTCAAAATGCTGTTGCGTACATTCATGAAAAGATTGCATTTGGGATACTGCTTATGTCTCTAGTCACCCAGTCTTGAAAACAGTCTTAGTTGGAAAAGTGCTATCCTTTCCTTTTATTTCAAGCTCATCTGACTAAAGATCTTGAGCGCGACATACATAAGATAAAAACAACATTTACAACATTATAGAATGTTAAAATATTATAAACATAAAATAAAAGCTATATAAAATACTATATAACTTTAAAATCTTAGGATTCATAAATCATTTTAAAATTACAAATATAACAATAAATAAATAGCTTTATAGGGATAGCAGTTTAAACAGTATGTTGATAACATCTCTGTTTAGCACATAATTTAACTTTATCGTGACTTTAAAGACAGTACTATTGCCAAATATTTGGCGACACCTCTAGTTATTTCTGGGTCCGAGTCTCCCATCAGTAATGAAACCACCCAGAGGTCAGCAGGAAGATGATGTCTTGATAGAATAGGAGCAAGCCAGAGGACCCTGGGTACAGACCATTGATCACAAAATAATAGAAGGTGATCTATTGTCTCAATTGCTCCTGATGCACAAGCATATAGCCTATTCGAGAATGGAGTTTTAAAGTGCTGTCAAGGCACAGCTAATTTATGGCAACCCTGTAGGGTTTTCAAGAGACGTTTGGAGGTGGTTTGCCGTTGCCTGCCTCCGTGTGGGCTGAGAGAGTTCTGAGAGAACTGTGACTGGCCCAAGGTCACCCAGCAGGCTTCATGTGGAGGAGCAGGGAATCAAACCCGGTTCTGATTAGAGTCTGCCGCTCTTAACCACTACACCATGCTGGTTCCGCAAGCAGTCTTAGGGCAGGATAAAATTGGAAAAAGCGTTCACTGCTGCAAGGTGCAGTGACAACTACTGGCTTGAAAAGGGAGACTTAGCAAATAGGTCTGTATTTTCTGTTTAGCCATTACGGCTAATAGCCATTTTCCACATTCAGGGGAATGGATCCGTAGTCTGAACCAGCACGGCTGCTCTTGTGTTTTTCTTACTTTTGGGTAATATTGTATGCATCCCTAAGGACCAGAATACATAGATGTGATCCTGGTGATCTGTGTTTCAGTTCCAAAAGTCTAGTTCAGCTGCAAAAAGCAGCCGGGGGTGGGGGCTTGATATGGGTTGGGGTAGGGGGTATTATGTCTCCAATCTGGTTCCTGTCTTCTCTGCCCCCGGGCTTACAGAAACTTGTGGGGAGCCATTTTCTGTTGGAAAAACAACACCAAGGAAGGAGGCCTGTTTCACCTGTACTGCCGCCCCGATCTCTGCCCTTCCCAGTGTGCTTGGCTGGGGTGGGGGTGGGGGAATGGACCTTAGTTGTATTTATAACCCTAAGGAGGCAGAATATAAAATATTTCACCATTCTTCAGAGATGCTTCAGATGAAAGACTAATCCTTGTACCAAAGTGTGAGGTGAACATGGAGAAAGGCTGTGCATATTTTTTAAATTTAAAAAGCCCAACTAATTGTTACTCTGGGATCTGGGTCATAATGCTAGCAGCTTATTTTTCAATCGTCTTGGCTGAGTGTGTGTCCCTTCACTGGCCTGTTTCTGCCAAAGGTGAGGATGAGTTTGGAAAGCTGCCACCCAGCATGCTGTAATGGGAGGCGTAACATTATCTGGCCTAATTTTACTTGCTGGATTTGTGTCCCATCCTCTGAGTAGTTCAGAGCGACTACTACTCCTTTTCCTCCTCCTCCTTGTTATTGTTATTATTATTGATTTATTTGACTTCTACCCCACCTATTCCCAACCAAGATCGGGCTCAAGGCAGCTAGTGTAGTTTCCTGAAATTCTTGTGAAGTACAATTGGCTTAATGAGAAAGGGACCGGGTTTAGATATTGGGGTCCTTGTTGCCCTTTTCATAGTGGGGAAGGAAACAAGAGCCAGGGTGGCACCATAGCTAGGGCTGGGGTCCAGGGCTCAGTCCCCACTCAGCTATGAAACTTATTGTGTGAGCCCTACCTGGCCACTCTGTCAGCGTGGCGAGTAGTTAAGAGCGACGGACTGTAATCTGGAGAACTGGGTTTAATTCCCCACTCCTCCACATGAGCCGCAGACTCTAATCTGGTGAACATGAAGCCTGCTAGGTGACCTTAGGCCAGTCACAGTTCTCTCAGAACTCTCTCAGCCCCACCAACCTCACAAGATATCTGTTTTTGATCAGTTACAAATCCGGGGGGGGGGGGGAGGATCTAACAGGATGGTTAAGATCGAGGCTAAAAAACCATGCTGCATGCTTTTAAACACTGCAAGGGGGGGAGAGAGACTCAGCTGCGAGGCCAAATGTTGGCAAAATAACCTTGTGCGTGGCTTGAGACAGTCTTTTAAAGGCCAGAGCATGCTGTCTTGGTTCGAGAATTACAGAGCCAAAAATGCAAATGAAAGTAAGAATGTTGGGGGTCGCCATGGTGTAGTGGTTAAGAGCAGTGGACTAATCTGGAGAACCAGGTTTGATTCCCCACTCCTCCGCATGAGAGGTGTATTCTAATCTGGTGAATCAGGTTGGTTTCCCCACTCCTCCGCATGAAGCCAGCTGGGTGACCTTGGACTAGTCACAGTTCCTTCTGAACTCTCTCAGCCTCACCTACATCATAAGGTGTCTGTTGTAGGGAGAGAAAGGGAAGGTGATTGTAAACCGTTTCGAGACTCCTTAAAGGTAGAGAAAACTGGGGTATAAAAACCAACTCTTCTTCTTCTTACAGGTTTGTTTGTGAGGATAAGATAGCAAGGGAGAATTATATATAGTGCTTGGAAACTCACTATGCAAACAAGGTCATGAGTAATCTAGCCAATCCTGCATGCAAATGCTCATGTGATTTGCCCAATGTAGATCATATTTTTATCCCAGCCTTCCTCCAGTGAGCCTAAGGTTGCAGGTGATGTTCCATTCCATTCCATAAACCTTTAATGGCATAGACATTATGACAAATATCACAAACAGAAAGCATACATCTTAAAATCGGTACGATAAGATCAAAACTGAGAACCATAAATATCAAAGATTTTAAGATTTTGGATTTTCATCACTTCAACCAAAAACTTGGCTACGTCCACAGTGATCTCTGGAGTTACATCATTCATTAAGAATTGGCATTTTACTTTATTAGGCAAGTGGGACCCCTGAAATTCCATATCCAAAAGTCGTTGCTTGATAATTTTAAAGATGTGGGCCTCAGAAGATAGATCTAGATGGTCAAGAGAGACTCCAATTGATCTTATTTTGGTCAGAATCATGTTGTCCCAGGAAGTATTGTGGAGTTCCTTTAACAGTAAAGATAAAAGGGAGCCTGCTCCGTTCTAAAATGTAATTTGATCCAGTAGCGAATAGTTGATAACCAAGCCTTGGTTTCGCACAGACTTTGGCCAAGTTCAGAGGTGGTTGACAAAATAAGATACACAACAAGGAAAACCCAAAATTTGTCTAAAATTAACTTGGAGCACTTCTAGGTCGCGATTAAAGGCGTTTATCCAAATAGGGATGCCGTACAGAATCTGGGGTAAAATTTTAGAGTTAAAAACCTTATCTGCGGCAGGGACGTATTGGTTGCCCTTACAGAAAAAAAAGGACTTCAGTTGGCTTAAAGATATTTTCCCAAGTTTGATGGTTCTAATTCTATGCACTGCCCATTTAAGGTTACAATTAAAGGTCATACCCAGGTATTTGAAACTCTTTACTTGTTGGATTTTGGCCTTTCCAATACGCCAGCTAGAGGGCAACCACTTCTTCGAGAAAACAAGAACATCGGACTTTGAGTAATTTATTTTGAGAAGGTTCAGCTGACAGTATTTCTCAAATGCTATTAAATAGCGCTTGAGTCCAATTTTAGAGTAAGATAGGATGACAGTGTCATCAGCATATAAAAGGATGGGAACTGGTTTACCACCTAATTTTGGAGGGTGTCCGTTGATAGAGTTTAAGGAATGGGCCAAGTCTGACAAAAACAGGTTAAAAAGAAGGGCAGCGAGAATGCAACCTTGCTTCACACCATTGTTCAATGTAATTTTATCGGTGAGGCCTCCACAAGAAGAAAATCTAACTTGGTTCGTTGTAGAAGAGTGCAATTTCTTTAGAAGGAATAGGAGGCGAGGATCGATACCTAGTTTAGACAGTTTGGCCCAAAGAATGTCTCTACAGATCGAGTCAAATGCAGACTTTAAGTCAATGAAAGAGACATATAGTTTCTTGCTGCCCAATTTCATGTACTTTTCTGCAAGAGTGGTGAATACTAAACAGTGATCCAGAGTCGTTTTATTTTTGGAAAATCCAATTTGCTCAAGTCGACGATGGAGTTATCTTTTACCCATCTTGAGAGACGCTGTTCCAGGTGCTTCGTGTACATTTTGCCTAAGATTGATAAGAGGCTGATGGGACGAAAATTTTCAGGCAGGGATGGGTCGCCCTTCTTATAAATTGGAATTATGATTGAGTTGAGCCAGGAATTTGGTAAAATACCGTATAAGTCAATGGATGTAAATAGTTTGGCAAGGAGTGGGGCCCACCATGTGATGGTCATCCCTTCCCATTTATTGACAGGCATATTGGGTACTTGGTCATGGCATAGTTTGCACGATGTCAGGTGCATCTGCTCCCAAGACCCTTCTGCACAAAGAATGTTACCGTGAACCTGAATTTTTTTGAATAGGAGCTTAATAGTTTTCCAGAAGCCACCCAAGGAACTCGGTGTTTTAACTTGGGTTTCCCAAAGTCTAAGCTGAGAACTGTCTCCTTTATGGCATGGTGGAAATGGTGAGAACTCTGAAGGGTCTCCACACTCTTCTAACATTTTATTTGCAGAGATCAGGAGCACAGGCTGAGGTTGTCCACATCACCTACAATCCGATCCTTACTAGAAATACCGGGGAATGAACCTGGGACCTCCTACATGCCAATCAGACGCTCTATCACTGAGCCACAGTCCCTCCTATATGGGATTCAATTACCAGGTGTTGAGGACTGTGAGGACCCAGCTGTACGGGAACCACAGCCTGGAAAAAGTGAAGGACCCGCTCGATTGACCAGGGAAGAAGACCAGGCTCTCGGTATTTGGACCAATCCAGAAGCTTCATACGGCCAGTCAATTGCAAGGGCTTACACCGCACACCTGTTCCCTTCTGTGCCTTGGCTAGGGGTCTGAACACACAGCCCGAGCAAGTCAACAGGTTGAGTCCAAGCCTCCTGCAAGGCTCCCAGTTCAAGTCCCAGAACCCCCAAGAGTGGCAAGCAACAAGAGACGGTGTAAATTAGACACCACTTTTTGCTGTGGGCATTCAGATGCCTGCAGTTGAACAAGACATGCCAGACAAGGTGGACCAGGGGTCTGATCAAGCAGGGTCCCATTTGTGACCTTAACAGAATTCTAGGCACCGCCTGGGCCATGCAGTCCGTGGCCATTTGGCCTCATAATCAACGTCTTGCACAACCCCCCCCCAACCAATTGTAAATTGCCTCGCTTCAGGCAGCAAGGTTTCCCATTCAATCAAAATTAAAAACAGAAACCCTTGTGAAATACGGGCAGGTTTGATGTAGCTCTCTAAGTCCACGACCTCTTCTGTACAGTGTACAATGAACGGTTTGGCTCATTAGCCCTGTGCATGCATTCCAACTGTGCATTTGATCAATGTGCGTAGAAGGGGAGTGGGTATGAGCACACTGGCTTTGCCCCGATGTGGTCACTGGATTGTGAGCGCGGCATCCAGGCCAAGGGGGACTGTGTGTGTAAAGGTACCACACCATCCTTGCGACTGGGAATTCTGCTTTTCGAATCTTCCTGGAGATAGCACCATTGCATATACTCATGGACACCATGCTTATGAGCCGGTGCTTGCTGAGAGGCAGGGGGCAGGTCTGGCACGCTTGTGCCTGTTTCAGCTCTGTGTGCATTGATGAAATGTGCGAACAGCTCATATGCAGAGGGCTATGAATAAAAAGTCTTCAAGGAGCCCCCAAACGCAGTATTTTTAGCTATATCATTGAATTCCAGATGTAATGCTTGTTACGAGGAACTGCTGTTCATACAGAGTTGGGACGAAGGACATGAAATAAGCAAATGATTAAGAAACGAGTGGAACGTTGTGCCTGAATTTGTCCTCTTGGAAAGGGTGGGGTAGTCTTGAAAGAAAAGGCCATCTGCTGCCAAACCTGTCGTCCCAGGGAATGAACACTAGGTGGCGGTAAGATACTGAGCTAAAAGATGGAAACTGTGGCTGTCTTTACCGCAGCAACTTTCTAAAGATCGCCCGGACAAAGGAAGGAGATAGACTCAAATCATGCTACATTTTCTTTGTCATGAGATGACATTCCCTGAATCCTTTTCAGACTTTCTACCTTCCCATGTTGACCTGTCTTGCTAAGGGACCCCTGCGTGGGGCAGAGGTTTCTGGGGAGTATTTGAAAGTGCGTGCACACACAGGGCATTGACTGGACCTGCGGGGCCCCGTAATCTCCCTGTATAGACTGAGAGCATCCCAGAGTGCACCCACCATTTTCCTGCCGCTTTCAAGATACCCCCAGGGCTTCCTGAAATATATGAGGGAAGTATTGTCCTTTTTGGCAAGTCACCTGAATCTTCAACGGTGTGATGCCACTTCCTTACGAGAGCAATCCCTTAGTTTTCTATATTTAGAGATCTTAGAGGGTTGGGTTTTTTTTTTCCCAGAAAGAGCCCCCGAAGTGCCAGCACTCTAACAGCGAGCACAAAAGCCTCACATTAAAGCAAACTTTTATCTGTAGTGTTGTGCTTTCATTCTCCATTCACCCGGACACCTATTCAGCACTTAATAACTAACGTGCTCCAGGCAACCCGGTTTGTGTCTTGAGTGATTATGAACTGTTTATGACAGTTCCTAAGCCGACACCCTCCATAATGGTGTTACACAAACTTGGAAACACTTCTCGCCCCTTCCTCTCTGACGGTGTGTCTCTCTCCAGTCTGAGTGGTTTTGCATTAAGTCCCCTCAGAGTAAGATCTTTCGGCTGCAGAAGTGTTACTTGCAAATGGAATATCCCATTTAGATTTGCTTCAAAGGGTTCCAGTAACAGTCGGGTTGCAATAACAGCTTGGGGGATTTTTTTTTTTTTTAAGTGTGGCATGTTAATCTATGATGCACAAGAAGCTGTTGACTCCAACTGCCTTTCCTTCATCGTTTTTTTTTTCCTTTGAAAGGGTAGGTGGGAAGGTTAAAAGCCATGTTTTTTTTAAAAAATTGCATGACTGTGGAATGGAATCAAAGAAGTGGTGCAGAGTCTGGCTTGTGAGTTGTGTAATGTGGGACTTCAGGGGAATAGAATCTGTATCTGGAAGATGCTGTCGTAACAACAACTGATCATTTGGAACAGTTTACTACTTAAAGCCAGTTTCCAAGCATTTGTTCAAGATGACCGTATCTTATATGTTAGAAATGAGTGTTCACTGATTTTTGAAAAATTGTCATTATTACATTGTACAGAAGAGGTCGTGGACTTAAGAGAGCTACATCAAACCTGCCCGTATTTCACAAGGGTTTCTGTTTTTAATTTTGATTGAATGGGAAACCTTGCTGCCTGAAGCGAGGCAATTTACAATTGGTTGGGGGGTTGTGCAAGACGTTGATTATGAGGCCAAATGGCCACGGACTGCATGGCCCAGGCGGTGCCTAGAATTCTGTTAAGGTCACAAATGGGACCCTGCTTGATCAGACCCCTGGTCCACCTTATTTGGCATGTCTTGTTCAACTGCAGGCATCTGAATGCCCACAGCAAAAAGTGGTGTCTAATTTACACCGTCTCTTGTTGCTTGCCACTCTTGGGGGTTCTGGGACTTGAACTGGGAGCCTTGCAGGAGGCTTGGACTCAACCTGTTGACTTGCTCGGGCTGTGTGTTCAGACCCCTAGCCAAGGCACAGAAGGGAACGGGTGTGCGGTGTAAGCCCTTGCAATTGACTGGCCGTATGAAGCTTCTGGATTGGTCCAAATACCGAGAGCCTGGTCTTCTTCCTTGGTCAATCGAGCGAGTCCTTCACTTTTTCCAGGCTGTGGTTCCCATTCAGCTGGGTCCTCACAGTCCTCAACACCTGGTAATTGAATCCCATGTAGGAGGGACTGTGGCTCAGTGATAGAGCATCTGATTGGCATGTAGGAGGTCCCAGGTTCATTTCCCGGTATTTCTAGTAAGGATCGGGTTGTGGGTGATGTGGACAATCTCAGCCTGTGCTCCTGGAAAGTTACTGCCATTCTAAGTAGAAAACACTGACTTCAATGAAACAATAGTTTGATTCAGTATAAGGCAGCTTCTTGTGTTAATGTAATTATAATACTCAGCCATTGGTTTAGGTACTGCAGCTAGTAGATGTTTAGACCACTTCTCCATTATGATGCCTGATCTGAACTGGGGGCCACGGCCGATGTTGTGCTGGTAAATTCCCTAAGCAAAGCCTTCCTTAGCCTGTTTTGAGCCTCCCACCATTCAGTGTCTGAGTTCTAGAACTAAGTAAGGAATTGTCTATCCGTATCAGTTTTAGGAAGGTTTTGTGCAGTTCGTTATAATGTGGTCTTCAGTAATGACCCACCTGGTCAGTCTGGCTAGGAGTAGCTTTGAAAGTGTTGAAGCTGGAAGGAGGGCAGAGCTGGAATTGAAATATAGTGAAGAAGTGTAACCAAAATACAGCCTCATACATATGAATTGCTGTTTCAAGTCTTAGAAATAGCTATGTGTGTGTTTCTCTCTGTTCTCCTCCAAAGGCTTTGCATGCTCAGTCTCTCACTTACAGATGACCGGATGTTGGTTCCTTAGCTGTGCTCATCCTCTGCATAAATGGATTTTTGAAATAACCAAAGAAACAGTCATCTTTTTAAAATGAAGGCTTTTCTGGCTCCCAACTTCTGGTTTGAATATTTAGAGTTTTACATCTACCAGTAGTTGGTTTATGTAAACATGTATATATTTAAGGCTTTAGCAGTGTGTTGGGATTCTCTTAACTCCAGCCCTACTTTAACAATGGTTTAAGGGATATATTGACATAGACATTATCTGAGATTAAGAAAACATACAAAACATTTCTGAGCTTTCATAATTGAAAGCCAGCATGGTATAGTGGTTAGAATGCCAGATAAGGATCTGGGAGAACCAGATTCAAATCCACACTCTGCCATGGAAACTTGCTGGGTGACCTTGGGGCTGTCTGACCTCTCAGGGTTGTTGGGGGATAGCGTGAAGGAGGGGAGAACCCTGTCATGAACTGATTGTGTCCCCGTAAGGGAGAAAAGTGGGGTATAAATAAGAGTACTTCACATGCTTTATCTCAGCTACTTCCCATCAACACCGTTAGCTAGGTCAGATTTTACACCCGCATTGGTGATGGGGGAATCTGACTCCACCGTTTGGAATGGTGGAGTCTGATCTGGAGAACTGGGTTTGATTTCCTACTCCTCCACATGAGTGGCAGACGCTAATCTGGTGAAGTGGATTTGTTTCCCCACTCCTCCACATGAAGCCAGCTGGGTGACTTTGGGCAAGTTACAGCTCCCTTAGAGCTCTCTCAGCCCCACCTACCTCACAGAGTGTCTGTTGTGGAGAGGGGAAGGTGATTGCAAGCCGGTTTGAGTCTCCCTTAAATGGTAGAGAAAGTTGGCATATAAAAGCCAACTCTTCTTTTGAAAAAGGAATGGTTTGCTCATGGTCATCTAGCAGGGTAGTGGCAGAGGAGAGAACCGAACTGTGGAATTCCTGGTGTGTAGCTCCCAGTATAATCCTCAGTAACATCCTTCTCATCCCATTGATGTCAGTTTACTTAGGGAGGTGCAACTCTGCTTAAGTCTTCATCACTGTTAGTCTCATACCCCTTATGATACGCTAGACTGTGCGTGAGACCAAAACCTGTTGGCCTTTACAACAGTTTGTCTCTGTTGGCAATTCCCTCAGTGGGAGGAAGTGTGTGAGCCTTCAGGCCCAGTCTTATGTCTGCCCCAGTTCATTGAAGATGAACGATTCACAGGCTTAGCCAAGGCTTAGTTCTCAGCATGCCTGGTGAAAGCCTTAATGTTTAGGAAAGCAAATGCCTGACTATTGTCTTGCAATTAGTCAAACAAAATTAAAATTTGGAGCCAGCATTTTATGAGATGCACAAAAAAGGGAAGCAGTGTCAGTTTGTTGACTGGTATTGCTAGGGCTGCCAGACTTCAGAACTCCACAGAGACTCTTGCAAGTCTCAGCGGTGCCTCTAAAAACCCTTGCTGCCAAATAATGAGCACCTCTTCTTTGATTTGGAAAATTAAAGTATCTTTCCTTCCTCCAATCCACCAGCCGCAGCCATTACAGTGCAGAGTGGGAAATTAAAAAACAGCAACAGTTCAGAATTACTAGTATGGAATGCATCAGTGGATTGGGGTATTACAGGTAAATTAGGATTTTTAATGCTCATCATTGTCATTTTATAGATTATTGCCTTGGGTATGACATAGGGTTGCCAACTCCAGGTAGGGAAATTCCTGGTGATTTGGCGGTGGAGGGGGGGGTGTGGAGAGGAGAGGGACCTCAGATGGTATAACATCATAAGAGTTCCGCTTCCAAAGCAGCCATTTTCTCCAGAGGAACCAATCTCTGTCATCTGGAGAATAGTTGTAAATTTGGGAGATCTGCAGGCCCTACCTGGAGGTTGGAACCTTAGTATGGGTTGACCCCCTCCCCCAGCCTCACCGCTCTAAAATCATGGTTCCCCTCACTATCTGGGTTCTCAGAACGGGCTGTTATTGGCGTCACTGTGACCGAAGTCCAAGAATTTTGGACATTGCGTGGAACACCACTTCAGGAGAGCACTTGTTGGCCGCCTCCTTGTTTGGGCAACAGCATGGTGACCTTCATGGTGTCAACTCAGAAAATGGAAAGGCGTTCATGAGATGGACCCATGTAGCCCTTGGGGTACTGGGTTATTGAACCCCTCTTAAGCCCCGCCTTAGGCAATGTGACGGGCCCTCCCCAGTGCAGTAAATAGGCAGTTAGTTGTTACATTTTTTACCACCCCAAATGGTGGGTGCTTGGATCTTCTGCCTCAGCTATCAAAATGGCATAGTCCATTTTCATCCAGTGTGAGAGCCAACATGATGTAATGGTTAAGAGCAGTGCTTTGGAGCAGTGGACTCTGATCTGGAGAACCGGGTTTGATTCCCCACTCCTCCATATGAGCGGTGGAGGATAATCTGGTGAACTGGGTTGGTTTCCCCACTCCTCCACATGAAGCCAGTTGGGTGACCTTAGGCCAGTCACACTCTCTCAGCCCCACCTACATCACAAGGTGTCTGTCTGTTGTGGGGAGGGGAAGGGAAGGTGATTGTAAGCCGGTTTGATTCTTCCTTAAATGGTAGAGAAAGTCAGCATATAAAAACAAACTCTTCTTCTTCTTCATCCTCTGGCTGCAGTCTCATCCCCTTTGTGGGTGTAAAGAACCGTCAAGTCATATCCAACTTGTGGTGACCTCATAGGTTATTCAAGGCAAGAGAAGTTCAGAGAAGTTGCCATTGCCTTGTTCTCTGTAGCGACCCTGGACTTCCTTGGTGGTCTCCCACCCAAATACTGACCAGGACTATCCTTAGCTTCTGTGATCTGGCAAGATCCAGCTAGTCTAGGCCATCCAGGTCAGGGTCTCATCCTTTTAATAACAGAAGATATGCTTTTTTACTCTCCAGGATGTATTGATTGACGTAGTTTCAGAGGGTAGCTGTGTTTATCTGCAGTAGAAGGGCTAGTTTCAAGGGACATTTGACTCTCGAAAGCTTATACCCTGAAAACCTGGTTGGTCTCCAGTGTGCTACTGGAAGCGAATCTATTAATTGACAAGTCTCTCTTCTACCTCCCCCCGCCCCCCCCCCCCCCGGGAAACAAAACATAGCTTGTATATATTTGTACCATAGCTTGACTTTCCACAGGCTTCAAAAAAAAAAAAAAAAAAAAAAAACCTCTCTTCCTCTGGTTTGGTGTACATTTTTCATCCTTTCATTTCGTCTTTTTCCCCCTCCCCATCTGAAAGTTATTTTCCATGGTTGGAAAATATTTGTTCGCACTGTAAGGAAAATAATGCTCCTCTGGTGTTGTTTATTATGGATGTGAACTGGTATGCTCCCAGACAACAAAGCCTGTCATCAGGCATTAAAGCGATGATTCAGATTTATCCTTGAAGTCGCTCTCCCCCGCCCCTTCTTTAGAAAGTAACGGTCCAAATTGTGGAGGGGCAGAAGGCAGAACTTCGCTTCCTCAATCTGTTGTCTCCTTGAAGTTGCCGAGTCCCCTCTGCAGCCGTGGCTGTCGGCTCTCCCTTCGGTGGGAAGGAAGCACCTGAGGCTGCTTTTAAGCCTCATATTCCATTCTCGAAACCTGTCTGGAAACATCTTTGACGCCTGGAAAGGCGAATGAGGAGAGGGGGGGGAAACTTTTAAAAGCCTGAGAGTTGCCACTTGGGACGTGCTTCTTAGTTGGAACATGTCCGAAATGGTAGCCATGAACAGGTTTTTCCACAGGTGCTTTTTGAAACTTTGTTTCTCTCTCCCCCTTCAGTTCAGCTTATGAAATTCACATGTTAGCTTGGTTTGGGACTTGCTGAACAGCTTGAGGGGCGGAGAACAGAGGGTGCTGTCCGCCTTTTATTTTTTTCTTTTCAAATATATGACGCATATGAACTTTTGTCAAAACTTTGGCCCTTCTGATCTACTCTGCTTGTCAGTGGCTCTCTAAATTTTTTAAATGTTATGTATTTAAAACATTCATTAGCCACCCTTCACCTGTGTGGAACTCAAGGTGGCTTACAATATAAATAAAACTAATTTTAAAAACACAATAAAAACAATATAAATAAAAAAGCAATGATAAAAACACGTAAAAAGTCACAATTTAAAAGCTTTACTTAGGACTGCCAATAAATAAAAACTAAATCAGCCAAATGCAGTCCTAAATAAATCTGTCTGCAACTGCCTCCTGAAGATCGACAGTGAGGGGGCCAGGTGAAGCTGTGTGGCGAGGTTGTTCCGTAATGAAGGGGCTGCCACTGAAAAGGCCCCCTCTCAGGTATCCACCAGGTGAGTTTCTTTGATTGATTTTGAAAGATTGTTTGATGCAAGTCTCTCTAATGTTATGGGGGATAATTCTCACACTACAGCCTTGATCCAGTTACACACACATTGCCTAACCTACCTCACAGGGTTGCTGTGAGGATAAATGGAGAAGAGCAGAGCAATGTTAGTTGCTTTGAGTCTCCATTGGGGAGAAAGTTGAACACATGAAGCTGCCTTGTACTGAATCAGACCCTTGGTCCATCAAAGTCATTACTGTCTACTCAGACCGGCAGCAGCTCTCCAGGGTCTCAGGCTGAGGTCTTTCACATCACCTACTTGCCTGGTGCCTTTAACTGGAGATGCCGGGGATTGAACCTGGGACCTTCTGCATGCCAAGCAGATGTTCTGCCACTGAGCCACAGCCACAGTTGGGGTATAAATGGAGGAAAATAACTAATAAAAAGTGTAGTCTACCAGCCACTGTCCAGAGTTTCAGTCAGAAAAGGTTAACGTTAGCCATGGTTGTGGAGAGAAAGGGAAACGGGAGCTGGTACTCGAGAGAGGAATTGTGGGGGCTGGGGAGTAGACAGGCCTGTGGCTGAGCTCTTCACCATGGTTCAAGGTGCTGTGTCTGCTGCATATTAGAGACCTCTGAAGGCTGTGTTGCGCCCCCCCCGTTAAGCCAATGAGAATTGCATGTTGTCAAATCACACGTTCAGCCCCCCTCCCCAACATCTAAGCATTCTGCGCTCACTTGCTTTTTGAAGGCTGAGAGGGGGTGGAACGACAAGTCTCTGGGATGCTGTCTGTGGTAGAACTGAACAAGCCATGTGTTTCCCATAGTTACAGGAGCAACCACAAAGTGTCTGACTAAAGGATTTCAAATATAGAACTTATTCAGGCTGGGATAGTATGTTTTCAGTCCCCCTTGCCTCAAGCTTCTGTCTCAAATTACAGGAGGTAGTTAGAAAAAAGAAAGCACAGATAAGAACATTAATTAACAGTTCAATATTTGTGGACATATAAGCGCTTAAATGTACTGTTAATATTGTATACCTCTTGTTCCGCCAATTTTATTCCAGAGTTGTCTTTATGTCAGGACCTCTCTCTTTATAAAAAAAGTTTAACCTCATTACATCTGTTTTAACTTCTTGGTGATTTGGCACGCTGCTTCAGAGTGTTTGCCATTTTCCCAGAAGTTTTGACATCCCATATCGGATCCATTACCAAACAGTTATGAAAATGTGTTGTGATGAGCCATTTACAGGAAGTCTGGAAAATACTCCCCCCCCCCACTAACCTTGAATTGATCTCTTCTAGGATTCCATTAATGACCAAATTAGTTAGATCGGGGTCTTCAGACGTGCTCGCCACGTGCCCCTGACCTCCAGCCGTGTGCAGATCCCTCTCCCAGAGGTTTCATTTTCACAGTGGTTTGGAGACTCCTGTGGTTCCTCACCTCCAGACCATGGCGCGAATGAGAGAAGATTTCTGGTTGTCTCCCAAGCACGCTGTTCATGCCAGAGAACCTAGGAAGGGGAAAAGGGTTGGCGGCAGCTGCAGACAGTGGCTGGCTAGTGAGGCAAGCTGTCATTTGTGGACCCCTGAATTATACTTTTGATTTTTGCACCTGCTCAACCAATTGAAAGCTTTACTTTAAGGGGATATTCGAAACAAGGTTTTTTTTGGGGTGGGGGTGGTTCCTTTCAGGTTACAAGTGAAACAAAGGCCACTTATGCATGGGATGTTTTGCCTTGGATTTGCTGCTCTCCGGATCCACATTTTCCCCATCCAAATTCTCAAAATTCTGCATGGGGGCTTATTTTTCAGTTTTGAGAATTCGGATGGGGAAAATGCAGCCAGAGAGCGGCAAACCCAAGGCAAAACCTCCCATGCATAAATGGCCAAAGGGGGATCCCCTCTGATAAGATATTTAACTTTTTTAAAAATCTACTGAAGTTCTGTTAGATCAGCAGTTCCCAAATTCTATGCCACAAAATGGGAATTAACCCCCCACACACACACACACTGAGGAGTTTTCCCTTTCCATCTCAGCACAGTCACTGCTCTGTCTTTCCCCCCTTTTCACCAGCTTCTGGTGGTGCTTTTTTGTTGTTGTTGCATCTCTGCTTTTGTTTTTTTTGTTGCATCTCTGCTTGTGGTATCAGTCAGGCACTCCTGGTACAATGATGTAGCAGAGAAGGAGTCTTTCTGTTGTGGCTCTGATTGAATAAATGCTCTGACTTCCTCCTAGTCAGGAGACATGCCTAAAACAGGAACTGATGCAGAAAATCAGGCAACAGGCTCTTTCTGGGAAGGATAATTTTCATGTGTTCTGAAAGCAAATCTTTTCATCTGTAAGGGTAAAAATTGCCTCCAATTGTAATTGGGGGGGGGCAAACCAAACCCCATGCCTCAGCTATTATAAGTTTGGCAAACATTGCCTAAAGATCAGTAAAGACCACCAAATTCCAAAAGTAATCAGTCAAAGAGACAACTTTATACAGTCCAACTTAATTCAAGTCCAACTGTATTAAGTTTATAAAGGTTGAAGGAGCTGGGTATGTTTAGCCGGAAGAAGAGAAGACTGAGAGGGGATATGATAACCATCTTCAAGTACTTGAAGGGCTGTCACATAGAGGATGGTGCCGAGTTGTTTTCTGTTGCCCCAGAAGGTCAGACCAGAAACAACAGGTTGAAATTAAATCAAAAGAGTTTCCGTCTAGACATTAGGAAGAATTTTCGAACAGTTAGAGCAGTTCCTCAGTGGAACAGGCTTCCTCGGGAGGTGGTGAGCTCTCCTTCCCTGGAGGTTTTTAAGCAGAGGCTAGATGGCCACCTGTCAGCAATGCTGATTCTATGGCCTTAGGCAGATGATGAGAGGGAGGGCATCTTGGCCAACCTCTGGGCAAGGAGTAGGGGTCACTGGGGGTTGGGGGGGGGAGGTAGTTGTGAATTTCCTGCATTGTGCAGGGGGTTGGAATAGATGACCCTGGTGGTCCCTTCCAACTCTATGATTCTATGATGGTGCTGAAGGGATTTGGTGGTGGTAGTGAAGCCTCTAGCAGTGATCGACTCAGCTGCCTGGTTGCCCTAGGTCTCTGGAAAGGTCTCTGTTGGCTGTGTTGCTGTGATCCTGAGAAGTGCTAATTTGCAATTGATCGAGGCTCTGAGAGGGACCAGGCAAAGCAGAGAAAAGACCCTCGGAATGAAGGGGTACAAAAAAATGTCTTGGGAAGTGTGGAGTGATCCTGGACAAAGGGGAAGTATTGAAGAAGGAGCGGAAAACAGAATGGTTTGGACAAATATCCCTTTTTGTTCATCAGAATAGTACAAGGAATAGTACATTTGCGTTAGTAAATTGGTTGAGTTTCCTCCACTGAAAGTTTAAGCTCGGCCAGAGACGTTTTTCGACACTCTGTGTATTGAAATTGCTGCAGAAACACTGGTGTTATGCTGATGGTTCTCTGCAGCAGATTGGTAACATGTGGACGCAATATTAAGCAAGCGGGGATATCTTTTAAGCCCCCCTTTGGGCATGCCTCAGGGTAACCTGATAGGGCCACTTTCCCTAGAACCTTGTGCACATCTGCGTGACGATCACATATTATGTGTCTGTTGTGGGCAAATAGTGTGTTTCCTTCTGTAGGATGTTAGGGGCCACTGATCTCAGCAAATTTAAGGTGGCATTGTTTAAGAAGGCATTTGAGGGAGGCTAATTTTATCTTTTCTTTTGGCTGTTTATTCCATGCTGTTATTGGATTGGTAATGCAGAAATACTTTTGGTAAATTGTGATGTCGTCTTGCTTTTTTTTTTTTTAAGTGTTTTGATCACTACCTGTTCTTTGACGCAGTCTCTTTTTATAAGCCTGCTTGGGCCTCCTTTTGGTGGGTAGGGGAGGTGGGATATAAATGTTCTTCAGTAAAAACTCTGTGCATTTGACTCTTCAAACCTCAAGCTCTTTAGTCGGCCTAATTATCTTTGACCTGCAGTTGAATTCCTTCCTTGGCAGAACAATAACCGCATATCTCAAGTGGTTCTTTATTTATTTTTTTCTTCCTCTCTCAGGTTTTCAGAGCATTTTTGTACCTCTCTGAAAGGGTACAGCAGTTGGTTCCAAGGCCGAGGCTTCCCTGTGCTAAGACTGTGGTGTTTCTTCTTTTTGTCTCCTGCAGATCAGCGGTGAGGCTCAGGAACTCTACTCCGTCCGACACGGCCCAGTCCGAGCTGCTCGAATCCTGCCGTCGCCACAGATTAGTAAGTGTGGGATTCTGCGCATTCAGTTCCCCCACCCTACCTTATCTGTTAAGTTATCTGTTAAGTTTCCTTATCTGGTTACGTTTATTCAGCTAGAGAAGAGGGAGTTATTGTGTCTGCCTCTGAAAGTTAAGGAGGAGACTGCCACATTTGCTCAAAGATGTCTGTCGTGCTCTTGAACAAAGCAAAGAATGGGGGGGGGTTGCGATTAATGTGCAGGGAGCAGAGCCAGCCCCCTCCTCATGAACACATGCAGTTGCCTTATATTGAATCAAACCTTCGGTCCATCAAAGTCAGTATTGTCTACTCAGGCTGGCAGGGCAGTCTTTCCGGAGCACAGGTTTTTCACGTACTGTATAGCCCAATCCTTTCAACTGGAGGTGCTGGGAATTGAACCAGCGACCTTCTGCATGCCAAGCAGGTGCTCTTCCGCTGAGCCACGGCCC
Source organism: Euleptes europaea (assembly GCF_029931775.1). NCBI lineage: Eukaryota > Metazoa > Chordata > Lepidosauria > Squamata > Sphaerodactylidae > Euleptes > Euleptes europaea. Next base: position 31,386,633 of record NC_079330.1, on the reverse strand, counting down.
TTCCCCTGGGGAACCCCCCCCCAAAAAATTTTTTCTCCTAATTCAGTGCACTTTACAGGGTAAGAGTTGAGCAGGGAAGAGAAAGAATTTAGAGGACTGACCGCAGGGAGTTTGAGCAGGTCACCCTTCCTGTAGCCACCAGCCCTTCAGAAGGTGGGGGAGAGACGTGGGAACCAGGGCCTCTGAAGGTGGCCCCAGCTAGCGTGGCCATCTGTCCAGTGATACATGTTGGGATTTCCCCAAACAAGTGTAAGCCTCTTGTGTGAGTATTTCCTCGGGTCTTGGTAGAGTTGCCAACCTCCAGGTGGGACCTGGAGACTTCCCGGAATGCCAACTGATCTCCAGACTAGAGATCAGTTCCCCTGAAGAAAATAGCTGCTTTGGAGACCCTATGGCATCACGTCCCTGCTGAGCTCCCTCCCCGGGCTGCACCCCCAGATCTCTAGGAATTTCCCAGCCCAGAGTTGGCAGCCCTAGGTTTTTATATGCTGACTTTACCACTTAAGGAAGAATCAAACCAGCATACAATCTCCTTTCCCTCCCCTTGGGAGGTAGGTGAGGCTGAGAGAGCTCTAAGAGAGCTGTGACTAGCCCAAGGTCACCCAGCTGGCTTCATGTGTAGAAGTGGGGAAACCAACCCAGTTCGCCACTCATGTGGAGGAGTGGGTAATCAAACCCGGTCCTCCATATTAGAGTCCACCGCTCCAAACCACCACACTTAACCACTACACCACGCTGGCTGTCCACTTCAGTGGACTGTGCCACTTCAGGCCGCAGGTGGTGGATTCTAGCTTGGAAAGTCCCTTTGCAGAAAAACTCCCCTGCAAAATAGAAAACGAGCGCATCAGGGCTGAAAGGTTCTACCCCCTGTCTTGGGTTGCAGTGCAGTTTTTCTGTTTGCCAGGGACTTTTAGGGGAGAGTTCAAAATGGAATCTGCCCCTTGCAGTTTGAAGGAGTATAGACCATTTTACCAGTTCAGTATAGAACCATCTCTTTCTCCCGTGAAGCAGGCTTTAGTCTCTCAGATGATGCAGCACCTTCCCTTCCTTGTGGAGGGTCATGCTTAGGTGGGCGTGTAAGAGTTGGGGCCAGGGGAAGATTTCCACATGTGCTGGAGCACTAGCAGAAGCAGAGACTGCACTGGCAACATGCACTAATTTAAGGTTATCGCATGCCAACTTGCATTTCGGCTTGCACAAGACATTGGGAACATAATTACAGCTGTTGTTCTGCATTGCACTATGTCTGTTGCTTGCACAAGTAGCCTTGTGCTATTATATATTATTTATACCCTTCCTTTCTGCCCTCGTAAGGGCCATTAAGGCAGCCAACAAATTTAAACATATATAATAAAATCACAGTTTAAAACACAAAACATCTTAAAAAAATTAAAATCAGAGCTAAAATACATACAAAATCATTAAAACAACAATTAAGCGAACTTGTGTTTCCATTCATGCATCACTGGATCCAACCTGAAGTGTGAAGTGGCACAGTCCATTCTACTGCTGCCTCATGCTTGTGTTTATGGGAACCAGGGAGGGGCTGTGGCTGAGTGCTGGAGCATCTGTTTTGCATGCAGAAGGTCCTGGGTTCAATCCCTGGAATGTCCAGTTAAAAGGACCAGATAGCAGGTGATGTGAAGGACCTCTACCTGAGACGCTGGATGGACCAATAATCTGATTCAATATAAGGCAATTTCATCTATGTATGTACAGTTTTGTACTCAACTGGGTGCAGTTGCCTAGTTGTGCTCCAAAAGTGCGGAATTTGTTGTTGGGCACAGAATTCTGTGTCCTAAGAATAATTCGAAAACAAGTTTCTAGCCCTCATGGTTAGAATGAAAGAACTAGTGAATTTATTGTCAGAAAATACGAATTCTACTGTGTGGTTGTCTCCTTTTGTTTGGGTGGCTTTGTATTCAGTCATCTCGCTTGCTACATAAAAGAACAATTCAAATTAGTTTGTATTAAATTGAATCAAATCTGTGTCCTTTTTTAATAAAATGTTTTGGATTTTCTTTACATAGTTTGGTAGAAAGTAAATCTTTGATTAAAAGCAACTGGGTGCATTATTGACCAGTCTTTGGAATGGGATGAAAGTAACTCTGTAATCGGAGGCCTCAGATAGCCAGCACATGAAACGGGATTGGGAGAGGAATAAAAGGGAATTTTGTAAAGAAGAAGCTGATAGCCATCAGCAGTGCTGAAACAGCCTCTTTACTGGGAAACTATTAAAAGGGGGGATGGTTGTATGTAGGGGCTGCTTGTGGAGGAACTTGGCGTGTTCCTTGAAAGAGATCGTAGCCTGAGATAAGTGACTCATTCCCAGGTGTGAAAGGGAAAACTCATGCTTTTAACTTGGTGGCTGTTTCGACATCACGGCTTAATAGTTTGTCCGCTATGTTGCAAAAGTATCATAATCCTTTGATGTTGCGTCCTTAGCTGCGTTGCGCTCTCAGAAGCATAAAGTGGCTCTGTTTGGAAGAGTTACTGCGTGCCTTAGCTTGGGGGAGATGCTTTGCTCTTTATCTGATTTAGCGAGCCTCTATGGCGAGGTCTGAGCGCGTGTGGGCGTGCTTGTGTTTCTTTCGATTTGAAGGCAGGATCAGACCCCTGGAGGTCTTGCAGTTCTGTGGTTTTGAGACTTTTCTAGCTTCAGGAAACCCTTTCCGCACCGTCTCATCTATCAAGGAACCCCAGCGCTGACTGCCATGGAACTGTGTGTTGCAGTGGATTGTGGGATGTGTGCCCTGAGGGTGTGCCGTTGCTGTGCATGAACCACAACAGCATGTTAAAATATGTCCAACCGTTCCCCTGCAGCTGATGCAGTGCAGAAAATGATAGATGGGCAATTTAGTTTTCAGGAAGGTTAGTCCACCATTATGGGTCTTCTCAGTGAAGAACCACTGGAATGCTTTTGAAGAAAGTCTAAAACAGGGCTCAACAAATCCTGGGTGCTAAAAATTTCATTTTGGCACCTAGTGTTTTCAGAAATGATTTTATTGTAGTGTCTCTTAGGCCATTTATGCATGGCTGTTTCCTCACCGTCATCCTGCCGACTACTTCGGGGCTCTGCTTTGATTATGCTTGCATTTTCCTACCGTCAGAGGTGGCCTCGCTCTCCCTGCGCGTTTCCGCACTTCCCCCCCATGTTTTCTGAATGCTGGCTAAACATGAATCCAGAAAACGCAGGCAAGACTCATGGAAATGGTTGGAAAATGCAAGCATAATCAAAGCAGAGCCCCGAAGAAGTGGGCGGGGTGACTGTGAGGAAATAGCCATGGACAAATGGCCTGAGAGACACTACAATAAAATCATTTCTGAAAACACTAGGTGCCAAAATGAAATTTTTTGTTACACATCGGAATGTATTTTGTTATATGGCATACAAATCCATGTGCATGAGGTTCTTGTCATTGCTTGTTTATGTTAACTTTACTCTAGGTAGATTAATTCATTTCTTAACCAGCTGATTTCTGTACTGGTTCCAGTATCCAATTAAATGCAACTTTTAAAAGCCTTAATGAAAATATGGAAATTGGGGAGAGAAGTTGGGTTAGGGTTAGACGTGAGCTTTTTGTTGTATTTATTTATTTATTTATTTATTTTACTTCATTTATGCCTTGTCTTTTTCCTCAATGGAGACTATTTTAAGATTAGGTTTTGTGGTAGCAATAATTAGAAAATAGTGGTGGAAAGTGCTGCCAAGTCACAGCTGACTTATGGTGACCCTGGTAGGGTTTTCAAGGCAAGAGACATTCAGGGGTGGTTTGCCATTGCCTGCCTCCATGTGGGCTGAGACAGTTCTGAGAGGACTGTGACTGGCCCAGGGTCCCCCAGCAGGCTTCTTGTGGAGGAGTGGGGAATCAAACCCGGGTCTCCAGATTAGAGTCCCTTGCTCTTAACCACTACACCATGCTGGCTCTCTAATTAGAAAATATGGTCGTTAAAATTCAGAATCCTAAAGGCTGAAAATGAGTCTAGCTCCTAAAGCCAAAGAAAATTTCATAGAATCATAGAATTGGAAGGGGCCATACAGGCCATCTAGTCCAGCCCCCTGCTCAATGCAGGATCAGCTTAAACCATCTCTGACACGTGTTCGTACAACCGCTCCTTGAAGACTGCCAGTGAGGGGGAGCTCACCACCTCCCTAGGCAGTCAGTTCCACTGCTGAACTACTCTCACTATAAAAATACTTTTCCTAATACCTAGCTAATACCTTTCCACCCATAATTTATACCCATTATTGTGAGTCCTATCCTCTCAACAGGAACAGCTCCCTGCCCTCCTCTAAGTGATAGTCCTTCAGATACTTAAAGAGAGCAGTCATGTTCCCCCGCGACCTCCTCTTCTCCAGACTGAACATTCCCAAGTCCCTCAGCCTTTCTTCGTAGGGCTTGGTCTCTGTTTGTCAAGGCCTCCCCTAAGATTCTCCAGAACACTATTTTGAAAGCTAGTTCTGTAGTTGGTTTTCACGATAAGGCTGAAATCTGTGTGTGGTAGTGAGTTCAACATCCCTGGGTTAAGGAGCTCGTTGCCGTGTAAACAGTTCCTATTCCCAATCTATCCTCTCAAACAATCCTGTGAGGTAGGTTAAGCTGAGGGAGAGTGACTGACCCAAGGTCACCCAGCAAGCTTCAAGGCATAGTGGGGATTCGGACCCAAGCCTCCCTGCTCCTGTTGTCTGGCCCAGACAAGCCTGGTTCCCTGTCCTAATAGATATGTCACAGAGTTGCTACATCGGCCTTCCAATGGTGCCCAACGGCCACACCCTGATATTCCATGTCTCTGCCTCATGGCATGAAGAATCTGGGCCATGAACAGTTTTCGTCAGAAGTGCAGGATATCCTGCTCCAATTGCGTAAACCATCTACAAGAAGATCATACGATATGAAGTGGACTCATTTCACAAAATGGTGTAAAGAGAAGGGGTACCCCTCTATCCATCATTTTTTATTATTTGTTATTCTTTAAGTCAACAGGGTTGAGTTTTGCAACTGTCATTGTCCATATGGCCGCAGTTTCGACCTTCCATAGCAGAGTGGGGAACTCCACAGGTTCTCACGCAAGCTGTCAAAACGCTTTTTAAAAGGTTTGTTCAATTCATACCCGCCTAGGTCTCCCATACTTCCCCAATGGTCATTGTCATCAGTCCTGGCCAAACTAATGCTTAAACCCTTCAAGCTGTTGGCCACCATGTCACTACATCTACTGTCCATGAAGGTCTGCTTCCTCGTTGCTGTCACTTCAGCACGAACGATCAGCAAAATCGCTGCGCTCAGTGTTGATCCCCCCTTCTTGAAGACTGAAAATCAGCTGCAGGTTCATTGAGGTCTTCTGTGCAGGTATACATTCCCTCCTTCCTACCCTGCTGCTAGCTCTCCTCATGCCGTAGTATGGGTGAGATGCTCCAGTGGCTCAGGAGGAACTGAGGGGAAGTGGCACAACAGCATCAGGACATGGGACTGGGCGGAAACGGACATAATGGAGCTGACATGCTGCACCCCCTAGTGGTAGAGCTGTCGAAAAAACCTCCGGTAACAGGCCTGCACATGCGCAGTTCCAGTGTGTGCCTGCCCAGAAGACTTCAATGAACGTCAGTTACAAGTTAGTGCAACCCTGTTATTTGGTGATTGATTTGGATGGTGCATTTGCACACACCAGTCATCCCAAGATGTCATAAGTCAGTGCCTGGAAACATGTGAGTCTGACCCAGCCCCAAAGCTGCAAAAATAAAGCCATGGTTTCTGAGCCATTTTTCCACTTTGCTTAGTTGACACCAAACACGAATATGATGTTGCACCATGATTAGTGGGCACAGTTTCCGATTGAATTAATTAAGGGAAAGTGATGTGCTGTCAACCAAATGACGGCCAAAGTAGTGTCTGTGAACCTGCCTCACAGGGTTGTTGTGGAGATAAGACAGACCCATGTCCTAAGCCCTGTGGAGGGAGGAAGTAGGATAACAAAAGAAATGGTTGCTTTCTCCCCCCTGTTCCCCAACACAAATGCTGCATTCCTTTTTTGGGGGGTGATTGAAGTTCAGAGAAGGCAGAGTGTTAAAAAATATTCTCTCTTACACAGCCTTGAAGCTTCAGGAGGGAGTGGAGTGGTGGGACTGACTCTCTCAGTATTTTGTGCCCACCCACCAAAAGCACCACTGGGTACATTGTTGTTTTTATGCTTTCCCCACAGAGTCAGATAGCAGCTGCACATTCATTTCTCACGTTTATCTCCAACTCTTCCACCAAGGGATCCCTGGGTAGTATACCTGGATGGGCTGGTCCCAATTCTCTCTCTCTCCCCCCTTTAAACCAATGCTATGGCGTAGGGTAGGGTAGGGCTAAAACAGGATAATGGGCCCAGGATGTGGGGTGCATGACAGAGTAGGAAATTGGGGTGTCCCCAGTGCAAGTGGGCCACTCAAACCCCAACATCACTTTGGCTTTTTAATGTTATATGGACAAAAGGAAAGGTGCGAGCTTGGGGCCGCTGTTGAATAGACCCTCAGTCTTTCCCCAGCAGTCCCTTCTCAACTATGTCCTACATTGCAGCTCATGTCCTTTGTCTTGTAGAACTAAATGGGAGCCACTGAGAACCGGGGAAGACTCTTGTAATGAAATGCTCCCCTTCATCCAGTGCTAGTCTGGGTGCGCACTGGAAGCTTATCAGAGCAATGCTCATGAAGGAACTGGGTGGACATATCACATTAGAGTCTCTGCACATGCTGCAGCCATTGGGATTTGAGAATTGAAGGTGACTGGCATGAGAAAGAAGCGTCGAAGAGAAAGATACATGGTAGCTGGCTCAGACAATGCAATGTGCTTGCAGTTTGGGTCTGCATTGTGCTTAGATTTTTAATTCCACTGAATGCGTGCAACTTGATTTAAAAACGTGTTTTTATCGGCATAACCATTTTATGGTTAATGTGGGGTCTGCTGCTCTTGCTCTTACAAAGCCACAGCAATCAGAGCTACCCGAGTAAGAGGCGCTGAGGTGGAAAGCCCCAGTTGTATAGCACCAAATCTTAAACCTCTTGAAAGAGTGATGGCAGGTTGGGAAAATCCCAGGTGAACCCCAGAGTAATTCCAGCCTACCTGGTCAGCAACTGCATACACTGAACATGTGTGATTTGGTACAGCTCTGGTCTGCATTTTCCTTCTTTGCAATTCCCGAGTAGAAGAAGAAGAAGAGTTGGTTTTTATATGCCGACTTTTTCTGCCACGTAAGGGAGAATCAAACCGGCTTACAATCACCTTCCCTTCCCCTCCCCACAATAGACACCCGGTGAGGCTGAGAGAGAATGACTTGCCCAAGGTCACCCAGCTGGCTTCGTGTGTAGGAGTGGGGCAACAAATCCAGTTCACCAGATTAGCCTCTGCCACTCATGTGGAGCAATGGGGAATCAAACCTGGTTCTCCAGATCAGAGTCCACCGCTCCAAACCACCGTTCTTAACCACTACACCACGCTGGCTATGAAACTATTTTGAGTGGGACAGAGTTGGCTTCTTCTGATCATCTGAGGTGAGGGGCAGGGCCTTATCCAGTGCAGCACCCAGATAATGGATTTTGCTAGGTCATATATAAGATCGTTTGTTCTGCTTCTTTGCCCCAGTTCCTTTAGATTGCTGTAATGTTTTTATTTTGGTTTTGAATTCTGTTGTAAACTACTTCGGTGACTTGAATGGGTAGAAAGGTGTGGTAGAATTGTTTTAAACTAAATAACACCGACGGAGGTTGATACTCTCCTGGTCTCCTGAAGTGGACCACTGGAACTCATCTTCTGTTGAAACTGGACACCATCTATTCTTGTCCAGCTTCAACAGAAGACTTGTTCCAGTTATCCACTTCAGGAGGCCAGGAGAGTATCAACATCCATTTTCCAAACATGCAGAAATCTGATTAGTGGCTATTGGGACCCCCAGTTTAAGATCCCCCTTAGTATCTTACAGAGTGATAAATCTGCTCAATACAGTTCATGCGGTGTGAAAGCACACAACTCCTTGGATGGAAACTACCCTATCGTGAAAATAATTTGTTTTTGAGAGAGTGCGTGAAAGCAGCAGAGGAGAAAAACACTTTGCAGCGCAACTCAGAATTACAGCAAGGATCGAAACATTTTGCAGGGGCCTTGGGTCTCGTTCCCAGTGATACAGAATTTTGTGTTGCTCACATCTGTGACTGGCTCTTAGAAAATAAATTAAAAGGCAACCTCAAGGGCTGACTTAGCACGTTTCTCTGTGTTAAATAAAGTAATAATTATTTTGGTTGCTCTGTAAAGGAAGGCAGATGTTTTAATGCTTGCATGTGGTCAAGCGTCTTGGGTGGCTTTGTGGTTTCTTGTATCTTAATACAAAAGTAGCTCCTTGGCATACATAATTTGCAAACCTAACAGTAGGTGACCTGGTGGCTGCCGTTTTTCCAGGCATCCTAAGATGGAGCTAGGTGGGCACAGGCTTATTAAATGCTGGTGTTTAATTTGCACTTTGCTGGTTTGATGGTGGAGCAACGAAAGCTGGTGCGTACAGAACAATGACAGAACATAGTCTTTATGTGCTGAAACCTTTTGAGGGCTGAGTATTGAAAGAGTGATAAAATCTATAGTAAAACCCAGTTTTAAAACCCTTTCTTGATTGGTCAAAACGTTTAAAAACATATGGTCTTTGTTGCCCTACTGTGACCACATTAGAACTTTTGCTTTTGGCCTTACCTGCTTTCAAGATCGACTGTTGGCATTATTTTTACTAATGCGACTTATTTGTATCAATTTTTACTGCGTGGTTTGTCACTAAGGTGTGTGACCATCAAGAGGGGTGTTAGTTGGCAAATGCCTCCCAGGTTCACTTTAACTCCTCTTGGTGAGGCTGTGGTGCTATATGCGAGCTTGTTCTCTCTCTCTCTCTCTCTCTCTCTCTCGCTTTAATTGCAACTGGCTCATTCTGACAAAAGCTTACAGAACTCCTGCTTAATGGACACTTCCATTATGTTTGTGTTTTTATTTCGGGGCAAACCTTTAAAATAAATGATTCCACTAAATGGAATTGTGGAGGAGGTGGCACCTCATTGGCAGGGGAGATGTTTTTCATTACTTTAATTGTACGGTTTATCAGGGATTTTCAGCTTTTTTTGTCTTTTGGTGGGGGCTAAATGCTATAGTGTTATAACAGAATTAAAAGGATTTAGAATGAAAAGAGTTTAAGAAAAAGGCCTTTGCAACAGGATTTCCATACTTGTGGATTTGATGGATTTAGAGAGCTGTTGGGGGCTTTTAAGAAAAAAATTGGGTTTTTTTTCTCATCGAGTTGCCATTTGGCATTCTGTTAAGCACACTTTACAGAGCAGGGGTGTGTGATGGCAGTGTCACACATGTGAAATGAACATGATTTTATCTATATAAAAAACCTTCTAATCCACCATAACTTTGAAAGGATTAAATCCCTTCCTATCCTCTGCTCGCGCTGCTTGCTTGACGGGGCAGTCATGCCTCTCTGGCTCTGTTAAGTATCGTAGCGACCACTTGCTCATGAGCAGGATTTCTACTAACTTGAGTCAACATGCAGGAAAGTTCTTCAGCCTAATCAATTCTTTGAGAACCACAATAAATCAATGGTTACATTTCCTACACCAGACATCTGTTATTGAAGCAGATAATGGCGTTTTTTCTTTTTAAATGTGAACATCCAGTCTTGAGTGTCAGCCCATATGCTTGAGTTTCTGTCCTAAACTGGTTTATTGCTTGGTTAATAGTGGCTTTGATTCCTAAAAATTCCAGTTCTCATTTTACTTTATTCTCGGTAGAATAGTCTGTAAAGCACAGCAGCGATTTTGCTCTAAAGGTGACTCACACAGAACACACACAACAAGGTTGGAAACAAACAAGGTTTTTCTGCTCTTGAATGTTGTTGCTCAGTGAAAGAGGCCTTGGTGTCTGTCTGTCTCTCCCCCCCCTCCTGTGTAGTAAGAGGCTGCTGATGGCATGGGGGTACCATGTAAGCAGCCCTGAAAAGGTGGGATAGAAATATATTAGATTCATGTCTCCGTGACAATCAATCATATGTTACCTGTGTGTAAAACAGAGATGGAATTAGGCTGTGAACATTTATTGCCTCTGAACAGCAGGCCCTGTTCCGTCCTGCCCTCTGAGGTATCTGGGTACCAGTGGCTGTCCTGGGTCTCCACCTGGCTTTCCCAGGATAGGCTTTTCTTTCTTTCTTTCAGTTCAGTCACTACCATCACCTGGCCTTTGTAGGAACTACCTGCTGGGAGGAACAGGGCTGCCTGCATTGCCATTCTAAGTCCTTGCCTCATGCCTGTGTCCCCTGCTTAGGGTCGCCAGCCTCCTGGTGGGGCCTGGAGATCTCTCAGAATTACAGCTCATCTCCAGACTACAGAGGTCAGTTCCCCTGGAAAAAATGGATCATAGAATCATAGAGTTGGAAGGGACCACCAGGGCCATCAAGTCCAACCCCCTGCACAATGCAGGAAATTCACAACTACCTCCCCCCTCCGCACCCCTAGTGACCAAAAGATGGCCAAGATGCCCTCCCTCTCATCATCTGCTTAAGGTCACAGAATCAGCACTGCTGACTGATGGCCATCTAACCTCTTCTTAAAAACCTCCAGGGAAGGAGAGCTTACCACCTCCCGAGGAAGCCTGTTCCACTGAGGAACCGCTCTGTTAGAAAATTCTTCCTAATGTCTAGACGGAAACTCTTTTGATTTAATTTCAACCCGTTGGTTCTGGTCCGACCTTCTTGAGCAACAGAAAACAACTCGGCACCCTCCTCTATATGACAGCCCTTCAAGTACTTGAACATGGTTATCATATCCCCTCTCAGTCTTCTCCTCTTCAGGCTAAACATACCCAGCTCCTTCAACCTTTCCTCATAGGACTTGGTCTCCAGACCCCTCACCATCTTTGTTGCCCTTCTCTGGACACGTTCCAGCTTGTCTACATCTTTCTTAAATTGTGGTGCCCAAAACTGAACACAGTACTCTAGTTGAGGTCTAACCGGAGCAGAGTAAAGCGATACCATCACTTCGCGTGATCTGGACACTATACTTCTGTTGATGCAGCCCAAGACTGCATTTGCCTTTTTAGTTACAGCATCACACTGCTGACTCATGTTCAGTGTTTGGTCTACTAAGACTCAAGATCCTTTTCACACACACACTACTGCTCAAACAAGTCTCCCCCATCCTATAATTATGCATTTGATTTTTCCTACCTAAATGCAGAACTTTACATTTGTCTTTGTTGAAGTGCATTTTATTAGTTTTAGCCCATTTCTTCAGCCTGTCAAGATCATCCTGCATCTTGGCTCTGTCTTCTACCGTATTTGCTACCCCTCCCAATTTAGGATGCTTTGGAGGGTGGACTCTATGGCATCATACGCTGCTGAGGTTCCTGTCCTCTCCAGGCTTCACCTCCAAATCTCCAGGAGTTTCCCAAGCTGGATCTGGCAACCCTACTCCCCTGCTCCCGCTGGTGGCCAGAGGGGACCTGGCAACCCTATTCCCACTAAACAGTATTTGGTTACCGCAGGGACATCTTACTGCACTTATGTACCACTGGGAAAGTAGCTACTTGCCAATTGATTGCCCCTTCCTTTCTCCTGGCGCTTGTTTTAAAACAGTGTGTTCAAATGGTGGAGGTTTATGTGGTACAGAGAACAGCTGCCAGCATTACAATTTATAAAACATTTATTAAAAAGAAAATGCGCACATACATATTCTCAGCAAATCAACAAAGCAAAGGATCTAAAAAGAAAAGAGTAAACAGGCAATTCTTCTCTCCCTCACTCTGAACATGCCCTCTTTTTTGCCATCAACTCACAGCTGACTTATGGTGACCCCGTAAGGGTTTCAAGGCAAGAGAGGTTCAGAGGTGGTTTGCCATTGCTTGCCTCCATATCACCCTGGTATTCCTTGGAGGTCTCCAATCCAAATACTAGCCAGGTCAGGGCTGAGTGTGTGTAACTGGCCCAAGGTCACCCAGCAAGCTTCCATGGTACAAGTGGAGATTTGAATCTGGGTTTCTCAGGTCCTAGTCTGACACCTTAACCACTACACCATGCTGGTTCTCATGCCCTAGCTGACATTCCTTAGCTTAAAAGTTTTTTTAACCTTTATTGGCATAGACAAGTTACAGTTGTTCTTAAAGGTTCCTTGGCATCTTTGTTCAGGCCTGCAGCCCACCACATGTTAATGGCTACCTTCAGCAGGAGCTCAGGTAGAAGACCTCCTTCCTCCTACATGGGATCAGGTGAAAAGAGACCCTCTGCTCTGTGCCAGGGAGTTTTATTATCTCTCCTTGCCCATGCCCTGAGGGTCAAAGAAGCCAGCATGGTGTAGTGGTTAAGAATGGTGGTTTGGAGCAGTGGACTCTGATCTGGAGAACTGGGTTTGATTCCCCACTCCTCCACATGAGCGGCAGATGCTAATCTGGTGAACCGGGTTGGTTTCCCCACTCCTCCACATGAAGCCTGCTGGGTGACCGTGGGCTAGTCACAGCTCTCTCAGCCCCACCTACCTCACAGGGTGTCTGTTGCAGGGAGGGGAAGGGAAGGTGATTGTAAGCCGGTTTGATTCTTCCTTAAATGGTAGAGAAGGTCGGCATATAAAAACCAACCCCTCCTCCTCCTCCCCTTCTCCTTTTCTCCAGGAAGTTACTTTCTAGCACTGTAACCCTTCCAAATTGCTGTTCCCTGCTACGTGTCTGGGTGGAATTGCAGAAGGTGTGAGCTGACCACTTCACTGTATTTGGGTGTGCCTGCCATCTGCATTTCTAAAGACTGATTGGGTGTGACTGGAGAGTAATTGACCCCCCCCATGCCTGTTCTGCCAAGAGAGAGAAAAACTTTTTAAAACTCAAAGTTAAGGTTTTGTATTGTCCCAACCTTCAAAGATGCATTTCTCCACAGCTGAGCCATGACCCCCTCCAGCCTACTCAGTGATTCTCATTTGGAATCGCTAGGGGAGGATCCAAGGTCAGTGACTGGGGAGGACCAGAGGGAGCAGAGAGACCTCCTCAGTGCCAGAGGCTCCCCTTCCAGAGACTTCAAGGGAAACCTCTCCACCAGCTCCGGAGAGAGCCACCTAGTCCTGTATCCCATGATGCAAGGTGTGCATAAAAGTTAAGATAACTTGGAGCTCCCCTCTATTCTCAGCTGTTCCTTCTAGAGCTAAATAGTTGGTATGAGCACTAATGTGGGTTTTCCAGGAATTTTCCAGAACATTTTCTGATTCAAATTTAAATGAATTATTTAAATATTTAAATAATGCTAGCAAAAATCCTGGACCATATACAAGCACTGGGGTCTGTCCATGCTTCATATTCCACATTCAGCCCATCTGAACACTAGATCTGCAGCACAACAGCCTTGACAACTGTAGACAAACAGACTATATGTGGGGCAGAAGATTTTTCATCAAAAAATATAGACCTGGAAATATTCTGTTTTGGGAAAATTTCCACCCCAAATCACTCAAAGTGAGGCGGCAGAAGGCGGAACTTGTGGGAGACAAAGGGCTTGGTGGAAATGTTCTTGCATTACCTTCCCATTCTTCTGCTTCACACTACTTAGGATGATGGAAACAAGGTTGGGAGAAATGGCTTACTGCGCAGAGAGATCGCAAAGAGCTATGGATTCTCAATCAGTTTTTTAGAGATTTGTGCCACCCCTGTCTTTTGGTGTTCCTGGACTTCAGAAAAAGGGATTGGGGGTTGCGTACTCACCCACAAGAAAAGCTCTTTGTGCATAGAAACTTCACTCCCTAATAGGCAGATTCATACTTAAAGGGGGTCATTATTGTTGGAGATCATTCAAACATGCCTCTGCCCCTGTTCGAAGTGGTCCAGCTTATGAGCATCTTGTATGGTGACCTGTTTGCCCTGGAGAATCTTGATTAGTTTAATCTGAAGGAATATTCCACTATGCGGAGGGACATTTATGCGAAATAATTGTAAAACCCAATCCTTACTTTTAAGCCATATTCTCTTATTTATGAATTATTTTTACCCAGTGGAATTTTAGTGATATAGTACATCTTGTATTAGGTTAAACCCCCCAGTCAACAACTGGTTTTACTGGAGAGAGTTGTGGGCAAAGGCCAACTTAATTTTCTCCTCTCTACCCCCCCCCCCCACCAACCAGTGGGGGAGGCAGGAAAGGTCTATTCTGCTGATGGAAGTGCCTCCCATTAGCAATAAATTCAGTCTCGATCTATCCCAAAATTTAGAAATATGGCCCACCATAGATTTCTGTTGTGGCATTCTGATCCTTGCCTTCTAATTTCAACCCTTTCTCAATTTCCCCCAGCAATGTCTTTGCCTTTTTGACTGCTATGGCGCACCTGCTTGGCATTATGAAGGAGTTTTCCACCCCAGCCCCGAAAACCCTAGTTTGTACTCAGTTCCACAACATAAAATTCTGGCTGGGTTCAGATATCTCAAACAATCTGCAGTTTACTTGTGATGGTGATCAGCCAAAGACATCTTTGCGCTGGCAGACTCTCTCCCCCTTCCTCCTCCCCTTGTGTGTTGAGTTGAGATTTGAAGACTTCCAAGTTGGAACACACACTTTTGGTGAAGTATAAATTGGGCATTTCAACAAAAGGTTTGTGCCTTGCCTACAAACTGGGGTTCTGCACCATGGTTTAATCCTGGGCTGTATGCAAAACACAAACTGCAGGTTGTGGAAGCGCTTTATTGGGCACTTCAAACTGTGGCTTCTTTCAAACCAAGGAGGCTTCTGTTTCAGCTCGGCACATGCCGAGGTGGCAGAGGTGGGTGCGCTTGAGCCTGGACACTTTGTGGCAGTTTCTCAACGTGGATAAACGGGTTGGTTTATGACATCTAAGTTTATGACATCTAAACGGGTTGGTTTATGACATTATGACATTTATGACATCTGCCTCTGTTTTAGCCTGTATTAGTTATAAGCAAGAGCCATGTTAAATAATGTGGTTCATTGTGGTATACAAAACATTTGATGCTACTGTCTTCCGTTATGTCTACATTTATTTAAAACCCAGGCTTGTCCATTAGAACTTTTTAGATAGAAATATTTGGGTGCCAAGTTTCTGAAAGGCTTTTAAATGTTTATCAACAGTTACGGTTTGTAGAATGAAAATGTGGAAGGCAGTGTTGATGCTGAAATCTTCAAAGTGAGTCGTAAAATCTTGACTAAACCAAGCCACAATTTGGAAGAGAAGATTCATATGATTGTAAAACCTTTCCTGTGCTTAAATTGTACCCATGCTGTTTAATCTTCTAAAGAGATTGTTGAGTCAAAATGGTGTGTGTAATAGTTTTCCGTTTAGATTATTTCAGATTAATATGTTTAGAAGCCTTGATGGGAATAGCTTTTCCGCAATACTTTGTGTTGACCAAATAACCTGGGTTCTAATGAGGAGCTAAACCAACAGTCGGACACATTTCCTGATGAATTTATAAGAGTTGCCAACCTCCAGGTGGCCCCTGGAGATCTCCTGGAATTACAGCTGATCTCCAGGCTACAAAGATCCATCTCCCTGGAGAAAATGGCAACTTTGGAGGGTGGATTCTGTGGCATTATACCCACCGGATATCCTGCCTCTCCCCAAATCCCACCCTCCCCAGGCTCCATTCCCAAATCTCCAGGAATTTCCCAAACTGGAGTTGGCAATGCTATGGATTGATTGCATTTTATCCCACTTTTTAGGCAAAAAATAATACTGAAAAGACTCCCAAAGTAACTTACACCTGTTTTTAAAAGAAGCACATTTTCAGCTTAAAATATAACTCTAAAAGGCGACCAAGGAGCGGTTTCTTGGTGAGGATTTTTTTTGTAAATAATTTATATTTTTATATGTTAGGATACAGAAAAAAGAGAGGGATAAGAGGGGGGGAAATCAAATAAGAACAATATGTCCGTATCCAAGCTTCTATATAATAATAGGTACATACCCCCATTATCAACTTTTAAACTTACACTAAATCTTATATTAATTGTCCTTCTGAATTACATATTAAGAAGCAAGAAAATTGGAAGCACTTGATTGGTTGTTAATAATCAAATGAAGACTATTACAGTGCTATTAGTACATACTCTTTTTTATGCCAATGATCTAAGATTACAAACTTCTAATACTAAATACTAATTTGAAATACTATCTCTGTGTCTGCAGAAAGCAGAACTTGGAACACATTAATATTTATCATATAATGGTTGCCATTTCAATTTAAAATAATCTAATGGATTCTTTTTCATCAGGTGTGTTAATTTTGACATCAAGGCAAAGTCAAATAGTTTATTAATTCATTCAGCCATATCCAGAGACGTAGAGGTTTTCCAGTATGTTGCATATAAGATTCCAGTGAGGATTCTTGGTGAGGATTGAGCAAGACCTGGATCCGGGAATGGGGCGCACAGGAACGTGCCGGCGGCCTCTTCTCCCTCTGACCTGGCTGACAGCAACTGGTAACTAGGGCAGTTGCCAAAAATTTTTCCCAGACAATTAAGATTTAAAAAATATTAATTTCTTTATGGGCTAGTTAGATAGTTACTTTTTTGATCTCAGTGTGACATTGTTCAGGGCTGAATTGGCCATGTGAAAGATATCATTAAAGTAAAGTAAACTGGTAACTAGGAGAGGGCTCAGCTGAACCCAGATCAAGGTGTCTGTCTGTTTCCTGTATTTCTTCCTGCATTGCTGATGGCAGCAGACAACTTCTTTGCTCTTTAAAGCCAGGTTGTCTCTTGTATTTTTGCCAAATGGGTAAATATTTGCTTTTAATAGGGAATGGAACATTCCTCAAGAAACATAGAACTGGAAGGGACCTCAAGGGTCACCTACACAATGCAACCCCCTACACAATGCAGGAAATTCACAACTGCCTGCCCCACCAAACCCCCAGTGACCGCTGCTGAATGCCTAGAATAAAGTCGGTTAAGTTTTTGTGTTACGTTGTGGGATCTTCATAATTTCTTTCTTGAAAACTATATTCATGAGTGGATTCCCCTTACCCTCACTCAAGTATTATGGTTTCAAAAGGGGGATTTTACAAACGATGGAACAGTAAGGATTCGTTTACTGTTTATATGTTGCTATAAACATTTAAACATTTCCCCGTTGGAAAACTGGCAAAAGTTTACCTGTGCAGTCTAGAGTTACCTGTGCCTGAAGAACATGTGTTTTCTCATGCCGGCCTTGCTGTTAGTTCAGAAACAAGAACAAAATCCGTTCAATACTTTTTATTAGGATCAACCAAATTGCTGCAAAACACTGTGCAACCATCTCGCAGAGGACGCATGCAAGACCAGACCTTAACAGTATGGCCTGTAAAATCTGCCTTCTACCTTTCTATGTTTTAAAGTTCTGTGACATCCAGTCTGAAGAAGAGTTCTGGTGAGTTTGAAAGATTGTACAATGTCTTGTGTTTGTTAGGTTGGTCCTAATAAAAGATATCATACAGGTTTTATTCTTGGTTTTGGATTTTTCTTGGGCCATTACAAACACACAAATGAAACTGTCTTATACTGAATGAGACTATCAAGGTCTGTTCATAATGACAGCGCCTCTCCAGTAGGTTCACAACACCTACTGCCTGATCCTTTTAACTGGAGATGCCGGGGACTGAACTCAGGACCTTCTGCATGCAAAACAGGTGCTCTACCACTGAACCATGCATGGCCCCTCCCCTAACTACATAAGAACATAAGAAAGGCCATGCTGGATCAGACCATCAAGTCCAGCAGTCTGTTCACCCGGTGGCCAACCAGGTGCCTCTAGGAAGCCCACAAACAAGACGACTGCAGCAGCACCATCCTGCCTGTGTTCCACAGCACCCAAGATAATAGGCATGCTCCTCTGATCCTGCAGCCCCTTCTTTTTTAATATGGCTATATAACTTTTCTAGTCCATACACAAGACTGACTCCAAAGTGTGTTAACATGCTAATGTTCCTTAACTAGGGTTGCCAGGTAGAGACTGGAGATCTCCTGCAATTACAGCTGATCTCCAGGCAACAGAGATCAGTTCCCCTGGACAAAATGGATTCTTTGGAGGATTGACTCTATGGCATTGTACCTGACTAAGGTCCCTCTCCTCAGCAAACCCTGCCCTACCCAGACCCCACCCCCAAATCTGTAGGAAGTCTTTAATCTGGAGTTCACAAACCTGTTCTTAACAAAGTAATCAGTAACAGAACTGATGAGAAATGTGTAAGAATGCAATATGTACGTGTGAACTAGATTGTAAACCTGTTGATGAATAAACAATAAAAATGTTGGTAGTTTAAACAGTTGCTTTATTAAATAGAATTTTGCATCTCTCTTTGAGAAATTAATGAGGATAGATCTATGGAGGGCTATTAGTCATGATGACTAAATGGAAGCAGTATACCACTTAATTAATTAAATATCTATATCCTGCTTTTCCCAATGGCTTAAGGTGGCCAGTGGCTGCGAGACCATCGTCAGAGAGGGCTGCTGCCTCAGTGCCCTACTAGTGGTGGCCTCTGGTTGGTCATATTAGGAACTGGATGCTCTACTAGTCCTACCTTTGCTCTGATATAGTTAGTTGATTATTCTTTTGCTGCCCAGTTGCTGCGGGTGTTAATGCGTATCCTTGTTTTGTCAACAGAAAACCAGCTTAGGCTAGAATTGTTCTCCCTGACATGCTAGTTTTTTACATGTGAAAACTTTTTATTTTAATGTGGGGTGCATTCCCTGCCCCTCTGAAGTAGTACAGGCCAATAGGAACTGTGCCACATGGGTCTACTGCATGATGTACATGAGTAGGATTGCCAACTCTGGATGGGGAAATTCCTGGAGATTCAGGGGAGAGGGGGATTTGGGGAGGGGAGGAACCTCAATGCCAGACAGTCCACCTTGTAAAGCAGCTGTTTTCTCCGGGCCCCATCTGGAGGTTGGCAACCCTATCCATGAGCAGTATGGAGGCAAGAGCATTTGATAAACTGAAGAAACAGCACATTTGAACGTGGTTTTGAGGATGCAGGATTTAAGCCGTTAATTATTAAACTAGCAGCTGTGGCATTCCATAAAAATCATTCTTTTCAGGTTAACAACAGATTTATAGGCCTTCTGGTCTCAGTGAGAAATACGTAATTCATGCTTTTGCAGAGTTGGGCTGCAGGGGCTGGAAGCGTTCTGTGGATGCTGCCTGCTTGTCAAAGATGGGGTGGTGCTGCTGATTTTAACTTTCTGAATTTTAATTTTTAACCCCCTAAGTTAAATAAAAACAAAGTAACTTTTTATTGTTCTATTCTCATCAGGTCCGCAGAAATGTGACAGCTTTGCTGAAAAGAGACCTCTCCTTGCCATGTGCAAAAGCATTGGATCTTCTGGGTAAGATGAGAATTTTTAGAGAAATTCACCATGTTAGCCTGTTGCAACAACCTTAACAGTGTGTCTTGTGGCCCCCAAACAGTTTATGGTGGCAGAAGCTTTCGTAGGCCAGCGTCCACTGCATCAGCTGCAGAACACATTTTTCTTGACCCGGGTAGCCCAGCCTTGCCCGATCTCATCAGATCTAAGAAGCTAAGCAGGGTTGGAGGTGGTTAGTATTTAAATGGGAGACCTCCCAGGAAGTCCAGGGCCTCTACGCAGAGGCAGGCATAGCAAACTGCCTCTGAACGTCTCTTGCCTTGAAAACCTTATGGGGTCCCCATAAGTCGGCTGCAACTTGATGTCAAAAAACAGTCAGTGTGTAGCTGAAGGCTGACAAGTCATCATAACAGCAGGACTGGTAAATATGGAGATCCTTTGGTTCAGTACTAGTGCACCTGTTTTGCATACAGAAGGTCCCAGGCTCAGTTCTTGGCATCTTCAGTTAAAGAATTTCAGGTAGCAGATATTGAGCTAGACCAGTGGTTCCCAAATTTTTTGAGTCATGGAGCAGTTTTCAGGAGAGAAATTCATCACAGAGCACTAATTTTCACCTAGCACCTATATACTAAACCGAATGACAATAGTATTTTTCTTTCCAATCCCTTCATGGAGCACTAGGAGATGTTTTGCGGAGCACCAAGTGCTCCATGGAGCTCAGTTTGGGAACCTCTGAGCTAGACGAATCGGAGTGAACTTCACGTAAAGCTGCTTCTTACGTTCTTCTATATTTCTGCAGCATTTAAATGAGCTTAACCTGGTATCGTTGATCTCTTCCTCTACATGGAGCCACTTTGATGATTTTCCACTGCTCTAGAAAAAAAACATTAGAAGTTGTGGCTTTGAGTCAGTTCTACCACTATGGAGTCAGTTCTACGCAGTCAGTTCTACCACTATGGTAGAAAAGAGCAAGAGTCCAGTAGCACCTTAAAGACTAACAAAATTTCCGGCAGGATATAAGTGTTTAACCCAGATTCTGTGCCCTGAAAATTTGAATTGTGCCACCTCCATAAACTTAATCAAAGTAAGCCCTTTGCATAACTTAACCCTGGTTTTACTGATCATTGACAAGGCGTTGAAACCTGCCTGATGGGAACTTCTTTATTTGTTTGGGGACCCAAAGCGGCTCACATCATTTCCCTCTCTATCCTCACAACAACCCTGTGAGGTAGGTTAGGATGAGAGGATGTGACTGGCCTAAGGTTCCCCAGTGATCTTCCATGGCAGAGTGGAGAGCTAGAGACTAGTTTTTTTCATAAGAGCTAGAGACTAGTTTTTTTTTTTAATTTAATGAAAACGGGGGATTCTCAGGAAGCTGAATTCTATGCCTGGTGCCACTAACATACAGCTCTGCCTGCAAGCAATAGATTTAGTTCTTGTTCAGCTCTTACTCCGCTTTGATGGTTGCTGTGCATAAAACTCGCTTAGTGGATTGCACCTACTGTGTGTAACTGTGAGAGTAGGGGGAGAGTCTCTCTTACATGTACTGTGTTAAAACATCATTCTTTCAGATATGTTTACAGCTCGCAATGCTGTTTACATTGGTGATTACGCGCTTGTCAGGATGTTTATAATCCCATAAGAAGCCTTTTTGGTCCACAGGGCTGCACGTACTCTTTGGCCTGCAAATGTTGCTTTCTGGTTCTTTTTCAGTCTTCTCTCATTAGATCACATCCAACACGTCCTCTTTTTATTGTGGTAGTTTGAGGATAAAGGTGGGGTATTTGGCTCACGGCACAAGGGGATGTAAAGAACAGAGGTGGAGCTGTGTATTCTGTGTTTTAAAAGGTCAAAATCCTGTATCAAGGGGAGCTGAATTCTGCAGCCTGCCTCTGTTCTGCCGTTTTAATGAATCCTGCTTTGCCCCCATTGATGCTGTTCTTTAGCTCTGGGGAGGCGCGAGGGCTTCCCACTGAGAATGTCCTTCGGTTTCTGTGGTTCCCCTACAGAATTTCTGCAAGGCTTATTCATAGTGTTAAGGGCTAGGAACACAACATTACTACTCATACATCTATGGTCAAGCAGAAAATAAAGGAATAAAAATGCCCTACTTAGTGTTATTCTTTTGGTATTTAATTATGGCCCCCGTAAATTTTGCCACAGACAGAGTAACAGAATCATTTGTATCTGATAGTAGCCACGTCACCTGCTCCCTCGTACTGCAAGGTGCCTTGTTGGACCTTTCCAACGTTGGATTCTTAATAGCTGTGGATAGCTGAGGGCAAACATTCTTAGGTAAAAAATAATGTCTTTATGCACCGTCTGAGTTGAGGGTGAAATATAACCACCAGGGTTATTTAACCATTCTAATTGCAGCTATCGGGGTAGTATGCCAGGGCTCTGTATTGGCTCCACAACTTTTTAATCTCTACTTGTATGACCTTCTCCAGAAACTTACTACAAATGACATACATGTTCCTAAATTGGCAGGTCACCCAGCCCCTATGCTGATGAAGCTGTTTTACTTTCCCTCTCAGCAGTGGGCATGTGGCGAGTTCTAAAAATCATTTCACTTTACTGTGAGGCTGAATTTCTCCACATACATTACCATAAATCAAAGTAATGGTCCTTTCCGAATCTAGGCAGCATCAGTCGCTTTCTTGGTCTTTTGATAAATGTCATTTTGAGCAGGTTTATTTGTTTAATTATTTAGACTTATTATTTCATGCCTCTCTTTCATGGACTCCCCATTTCCATTGTACCTTAGCAAGTACAAATACCAATATGGCAGCTATCCAAAGATGCTTCTTTACCAGTGGTGGCCAACATATCCTATCTGCTTTACAGGTGTTTTGGGCAAAAATCACAGCCCAACTCCTGTATGGGGTCTCTATATAGATCCAAGCTTTTGGTTCCAACATGGAAGTCATAGAATCATCTTTCCTCCAGGGAGAAAAGCTTCTCCCTGTCCACTCTCTACATACCATGCAACATTTTATAGAATTCTATCGTGTCTCCCTTTAACCGCCTTCTTTGGCGCTTCCAGATGTGTGGCTTTGTCAGCCCTGCACCTTGAAGCTGGCACGAAACAGCTTGCCACTTCTGCTGGGTTGGCTGTCCTAAAGTTTAGACTATTCTTACACTTGGTCTCTCCCTCCCCTTTTGCTTTGGTCACATTCTGACTCCTTTGTAAGTCCATGGCGCCAATTTCTGGATTCTAAAATAGCAGGACTAGGCTTTGATAGAGATTGTACTCTGGTTAAAAAACAGCTTGGACTATTAGACTGGAGTCATCTTCTCTCAGATGCCAAACGAATTTGCTCTCCACTGAATTTCGCTCCCCCTTAGATGCTTGTTGTGGAAGGAAGACTGGTAGTGGACAGCTTTGGTCATAGAATCATAGAGTTGGAAGGGACCACCAGGGTCATCTAGTCCAACCCCCTGCCCAATGCAGGAAATTAACAACTACCTCCCCCGCCACGTCCCCAGTGACCCCAACCCTCCCCTCACCATGCAGGATCCCACAATCAAAGCACTCCCTACAGATGGCCATCCAGCCTCTGCTTAAAGACCTCCAAAGACGGGGACTCCACCACCCTCCGAGGCAGTGCATTCCACCATCGAACAGCCCTCATTGTCAGGAAGTTCTTCCTAATGTTTAGGTGGAATCGCTTTTCTCTTAGTTTAAATCCATTACTCCGTGTCCTAGTCTCTGGAGCAACAGAGAACAAGCTAGTTCCCTCATCAACATGACATCCCTTCAAATATTTAAACATGGCTATCATGTCACCCCTCAACCTTCTCTTCTCCAAACTAAACAAACCCAACTCCCTAAGTCTCTCCTCAAAGGGCATGGATTCCAGACCTTTGACCATTCTGGTCGCCCTCCTCTGGACACGCTCCAACTTGTCAACATCCTTCTTAAATTGTGGAGCCCAAAACTGGACACAGTATTCCAAGTGAGGTCTGACCAATGCAGAATACAGTGGTAGTATTACTTCCCTTGATCTAGACACAATACTCGTATTGATGCAGCCCAGAATTGCATTGGCCTTCTTAGCCGCCGTATCACACTGTTAACTCATGTTCAGTTTGTGGTCCACTAAGACTCCCAGATCTCTTTCACATGTTCTGTTGTCAAGCCAACTCTCTCCCATCCTGTACCTGTGCCTTATGTTGTTTCTGCCTAGGTGAAGTACCTTACACTTCTCCCTATTGAAATCCATTTTATTACTTATGGCCTAGCTCTCCAGTCTATCAAGGTCATTCCGAACTCTGACCCTATCGTCCGGGGTATTAACTACCCCTCCCAACTTGGTGTCATCTGCAAATTTGATTAGCATGTCCTCTATTCCATCATCCAAGTCATTTATAAAAATATTAAATAGTACCGGTCCCAGGATAGACCCCTGTGGCACCCCACTGGTCACTCCTCTCCAGGATGAAGTTGTGCCATTGGGTTCGGTTGGTCAACCAATTACAAATCCACATAACAGTAGCAGTGTCGAGCCCACATTTTACTAGCTTTGTTTCAAGAAGTTCATGGGGGACTTTATCAAAGGCTTTACTGACATCAAGGTACACTACATCTACAGCGTTCCCTTCATCTACCATACTTGTCACTCTTTCAAAAAAAGAGATGAGATTAGTTTGGCATGACCTGTTTTTGAGAACCCATGTTGACTGTCAGTGATCACAGCATTTCTTTCTAAGTGCTTACAGACCGTCTGTTTAATTATCTGCTCTAGTATTTTACCTGGTATTGATGTCAGGCTGACTGGGCGATAATTGTTTGGGATTTCTTTTTTCCCCTTGTTAAAGATAGGGACCACGTTTGCCCTCCTCCAATCTGCTGGAACTTCTCCTGTTCTCCATGAATTCTCAAAGAGTATTGCCAGTGGTTCTGAAATCACTTCAGCCAGTTCTTTTAACACCCTTGGATGCAGTTCGTCTTGCCCCGAGACTTGAACCTGTGTTGCAGGGAAGCTGGTGTACCATTACTGATTTGTGTCACGAAGGCTTTCCAGCACACTGTTTGAAAATCCCGATTGTGGCTTGGGGAAAAGGGGGGGAAGAAAGCAGAGCAAGCATTCTCAAGGCTTTGTGCTTCAGCCTTGACCCAGCATAACCCAGCCAGGGATGGTGCTTTGCTGTCTGTCCTTGCAGAAATAATGGCCTGTTTCATGATGGCCTGAGATTACCAAGTCGGTATGTTATGTTACATTCCCCAAGCAAGCAAGCAAACAAAACTTCTCGGCTCGGCTCTTCTTCACAAATAGTCTTCAGATGGAGCTGTTGGAAGAGGTCTTGTTGGTAACCTGTGGATTAAGTGTTCCTTGTTGTTTTCCACGTGTCCCGACTGCGTTTGCCAGCTGCCTCTGGTGTCCTAGGAACCTGCCTGCTTGAGTGTAGTACGTGACCCCCACTGTATTAAATCGCTGCCCTTCTTTTGGGCCTAGGTCGAAAGAAGCCCTGGCATGTGAGGAAAGAGGTCTAAGCAGAGCTGCCCATGGAGAGCCAGCGTGGTGTAGTGACTAAGAGTGGTGGACTCTGATCTGGAGAACCGGGTTTGATTCCCCACTCTTCTATATGAGCAGCAGAGGCTAATCTGGTGAACTGGATTTGTTTCCCCACTCCTCTACATGAAGTCAGCTGAGTGACCTTGGGCTAGTCACAGCTCTCTTAGAGCTCTCTCAGCCCCACCTACCTCACAGAGTGTCTGTTGTGGGGAGGGGAAGGGAAGGTGATTGTAAACCAGTTTGATTCCTCCTTAAGTGGTAGAGAAAGTTGGCATATAAAAACCAACTCTCCTCCTCCTCCTCCTCCTCCTTCTTCATCATCATCATCACTGGCTGGAAAGAATGTCTTTGAAGTCACAGCTCTTTAAGTGTTCTAAATGATTAGGACTCTGGTCATTTGAATGCTGAGGAACCTCTGTGCACTGCAGAGGGCTTCTGGAGAATAGCAGTTCATGAGGGGCCCGGGCAAGGCTCCTTGGGGCCCACCCTTTTCCATGCGAGCAATGAAAAAAAAAGATAAAGGTAAAGGTCCCCTGTGCAAGCACCGGGTCATTCCTTACCCATGGGGTGACGTCACATACCGACGTTTACTAGGCAGACTTTTACGGGGTGGTTTGCCAGTGCCTTCCCCAGTCATCTTCCCTTTACCCCCAGCAAGCTTGGGTACTCATTTGACCAACCTCAGAAGGATGGAAGGCTGAGTCAACATTGAGCCGGCTATCTGGAACCGACTTCCGTCGGGATCAAACTCAGGTCGTGAGCAGAACTTTTTACTGCAGTACTGCAGCTTACCACTCTGCGCCTTGGGGCTCCTGAGCAATGAAAACAGGCCCTGAAATTGTATGCTGTAGGGGGAAGATGGATTGTGGCTGGGCAATCCATCTTTCTTTCGGGGAACCTTGTCCACTCTTACTAATTTTCTTGTTGAAGAAACCCTGATAACCTTCTGAAGGATCCCAGGATTTCTCCCCTTGCAGATGAAACCACCAGCTTTACCAACTCTTTTTCTATATTTTTTTTAAAAAAGGTTTCTGCAATGTTCATTAATTCTAAAAACTAAGAAAGTTTGCAGGGTGGCACTTCTGCCGCTTTACAACTATTTTGCACAATTTTATTCTGTTTTGGCTAGTCACAGGAAAGAGGAAGGAGCCCCAGCCCCTTACACTCATATTCTGACACCCGTTTGGCTTATGAACATTTATCAGGCAGTGCTTACATGCTTTTAAGTTTCACATGGGTCTGCAGCAGAAGAGCAAGCTTCGAGTCCAGAAGCATCTTAAAGACCAAGAAGATTCCCAGGGCATACGCTTTTGAGAGTCAAAGCTCCTTTTGTCAAATACAAGAAGGAAACTACTTGTTTTCCTTCTTGTATCTGACAAGGGGAGCTTGGATTCTCAAAAGCTTATACCCTGGGAATCTTCTTGGTCTTTAGGGTGCTACTACTGAACTTCAATCTTGCCAAAAAGTACAGTAAGTTGAGAAAGTTGGTGCTGCTTCAAAAAGTTTGAAAACCAGCGGGGTCATGTTATCGCTGCCCCTTTTTCAGCTCCCATTTTCCTCTCCTCTAAGTAGGATTGCCAGGTCCCTCTTTGCCACTGGCAGGAGGTTTTTGGGGCAGAGCCTGAAAAGGGCAGGGTTTGGGGTGGGACTTCAATGCTATAGAGTCCAATTGCCAAAGCGGCTGTTTTCTCCAGCGGAACTGATCTCTATCGGCTGGAGATCAGTTGTAATAGTGGGAGATCTCCAGGTAGTTCCTGGAGGTTGGCAACCTTACCTCTAAGGCAGATTTGAGACTGGAAACTCCTTGGAGCAGAGACAGGTCATGTTTACTACTCGGTCCAGCACAGCGCTTATTAGTGGTGCTAACACAAAGTCAAACGAAGTCACTTACCCTCTCAAAAGCTTAGATGCTGGAAATACTTTTAAGTGTATATTCTCTGTCCCAGGACCTAGAAACTTGTTTTTTCTTATAAAAAAATTAAAAGTGGAAGTTCTCGAAGTTCTGTGGTAATTGTCACATTTTGTACATCTGCAGAATTACAGTAGACACTCACTCCTGGGATTAAGTATGTGGAGAAGCGTTTGTGTGGAAATTAAGAAAAATTGTTTATGAAGTGTGCAGTTTATTTTATCAGCTAAATAAATAATAATGCATGAGTGAGAGCCAGCGTGCTGTGGTGATGAGAGTGTCAGGCTAGGATCTGGGAGGCCTGAATCCCCCCTTTGCCATGGAAGCTTGCTGGGTTTACCAGTCATGCACTCTCAGCCTAACCAACCTCACAGGGTTGTTGTGACGGTGAAATGGAGGAGGGGGGTATTGATGTAAGCTGCCCCGGGTCCCCATTGGGAAGAAAGCCAGGGTATAAATGAGTGGATACATAACCACGAGAAGGAGCCTTTAGCAGTCGATGCATTTAGTGTTTTCATGGAGTTCCTTTCTCTGCCAGTGCAGGCTCTGAAGCTGTTATGTGTGGGTGTCGGGCAAAGAACCAGACTCTCTTAAAGGTGACTCATCATCAACTCTCAAGGCTATACATGGCCGTGTGTTTTTTATTTGTGTGTCCACTGCATTTTACGGGGGTGGAAATAGTGTAAGCTCTGACACATGCAGTCCTGGACGCTGCTTAACCCTGGGAAAATGTCTCTGGTGTAAGTCCTTGAGAACTCCACGCACATTCCTGTGTGCTGTGTGAGAGGGTCTTATTTACAAACATGTTAATATACTGTATAACCATCACTCGCAATTCCAGGAACAGCTGCCGCCGCCTTCCATTCCTCACACGCCTTTGATGCGTCTTAAAAGGACAGTCTTGCTGTTGTTCAACAAATGGAACATGGCTCATCAGCCACACGTAGTGACCCATGAGATGCTCAGTAGACTTCCTCTTTTTGCTGGGGCTGCAAAAATTCAAGCAAGGGAGCGGGTCAAGCATCTGGGAATCCAGGCTATCAAAGAATGTGAATGTTTTTGGCAAGGAAGTGGAGCAAAGTTGGAAGGGAGGAAGTGTATGGCGTTGGGTCTCATGGGTGGTACTTACAGAGATTGCTGTAGTATGCAGCGGTGTAGTGGTTTGGAGCGGTGGACTCTGATCTGGAGAACTGGGTTTGAGTCCCTACTCCTCCACTTGAGCGGCAGAGGCTGATCTGGTGAACTGGATTTGTTTCCCCACTCCTACACACAAAGCCAGCTGGGTGACCTTGGGCTAGTCACAGCTCTCTCAGTCCCAACTACCTCACAGGGTGTTTGTTGTGGGGAGGGGAAGGGAAGGTGCTTGTAAGCCAGTTTGATTCTCCCTTAAGTGGTAGAGAAAGTCGACATAAAAACCAACGCTATTCTTCTTCTTTCTTCTTCCTTCTTCGTAGAAGGTACTGGGCGCCCAAGGCCCAAGGCCCAGCTTCAGTTCCTGGCACCTGCAGCTAAAAGGTTCCCAGGGAAAGATCTTTCTCTGCCTCAGGAGCCTGGAGAACTGTTGCCAATCAGAGTAGACCAGGGGTCCTCAACCTTTTTGAGCCTGTGGGCCCATTTGCATTTCTGACACGGCATGGTGGGCGCAGCAGGAGGCGGAGCCAGCCACAAAATGATTGCCAAAGCTTAACTTTAGTAAGCCAGTGAATAGAATAGAAAATTGTATTGTATATAGCCATTGGTCATCACAATTTACTAAAACAAATAAATAATAATACAAATACAGTGGATTAGCAAATAAAATATTAAAATAGATAATGGACTATACTACAACATTTCAATTTAAAAGATAAGTAGCTGCTCCTTCCAATATCACATTAAACCTTAGTTTCTTTGCAAACAGAGACTCTATATGATGCATATGCATCAATATAAGATAACAGAAATGTAATTTTCTCCGTATCCGAGTATGTATTAATACCAGATAATATTCCTGCCAAATATTTAGCCCTGGGGCCTAAATGCAATTGGGCAAAATAGGATGTAGTGAGGTAGGTCCTCTAGAGTTGAGGATCCACAAATACAGATCCATTGATCCTTTGGTGTTTGAGAGTAACGCCTCGCCAATAAAGCTGTTGGCATAGTTTGAAAGCATCATGATGTAAAGGATGCTCTAAGATTACAATTTGCGATGTTGGCTAAATAGGGAGTTCTGAAGTGGTCATTTTTAATTAATTGAATGAATGAATGAATTTATTTTTATGGCATTAGCCAGAACAATTAATTAATTAATTTGTACCATGGTGCTGCTTTTGATTTTAAAATTAATGATTGATCAGTGCATCAGCTTTAAATACCCAGTCTCTAAGCTGGTGGTTATCAGTACCACAGTGTAGTTCCTTGTGCTGTGCTGGCAGCTGCTGCCAAAGCAACTTTTTTTAAAAAAATCTGTGCGGCCAATCAGAAGCCTTGCTGGGCAGAATCCCTACCTGGCCCCATCCACTTCCTAAAAACATTGTCAGGCACCCCAGAAGGTGTCAGTGGGCACCATGGGACCCCTGGAGTAGACAGTCGTGAGGTAGGAGGACCAAGAAGAAGAAGAGTTGGTTTTTATATGCCAACTTTCTCTTCCACTTAAGGGAGACTCAAACCAGCTTACAATCACCTTCCCTTCCCCTCCCCACAACAGATACCCTGTGAGGTAGGTGGGACTGAGAGAGAGTGACTTGCCCAAGGTCACCCAGCTAGCTTCATGTGTAGGAGTGGGGAAGCAAATCCAGGTCACCAGATTAGCCTCCGCCACTCATGTGTAGGAGTGGGGAATCAAACCCGGTTCTCCAGATCAGAGTCCACCGCTCCAAGTCACCTGACTTGGCATAAGGCAGTTTTCTACGTTCATATTCACTCCTGTGGGCCTGCTTGATCCCTCTTTCTTTGGTTTCTGTACTTTCACTGGCACCACCGATGCTGTTATGGGGCATGTACTGGGGGTAGATCCTGGGCCACTCAAGCAGGCATCCACATCTGATCTGGCCCAAATTGGAGTTCTTGAGAAATGAGTGGGGTGGGGCAGGGGAGTCCTCCACGGTGCACTGCAGAACTGAGGCCTGTGGTGTAGTGTTTAAGAGCGGCAGACTCTAATCTGGAGAACCAGGTTTGATTCCCCGTTCCTCCACATGAGCAGTGGAGGCTAATCTGGTGAACCAGGTTGGTTTCCCCACTCCTCCACATGCAACCAGCTGGGTGACCTTGGGCCAGTCACAGTTTTCTCCAAAATCTCTCAATGCCACCTCCTTCACAAGGTGTCTGTTGTGGGGTGAGGAAGGGAAGAAAATTGTAAGCCGGTTTGATTCTCCTTAAAAGGTAGAGAAAATTGGCATAGAAAAAATGACTCTTTTTCTTTTCCGATCATAGTCAAGACTGCTGTTAAAGGCCGTGGGTGGTCTTCGGAGGAGGAGGATTGTAACTCCAACAGCCCTCCTCCACTGTGTCTCTGAAGCTCTCCTCTGTAACGGTGAATTTGGCTTCTCCTCCTCCCGGTGATCGGTGAATTTGGCTTCCCCTCCTCCCAGTGATCGCTACTGGTTGGTTGGTTTTCAGCAGCCCCCCCCCCCAGGTTCTGCTGCTCACCACTGCTGTGCTTTGAGGACCAGGGTGGGCTTTGCCAGTTGCCTTCCTTGGGGGCTGATGCAGCAAGGCGGAAGTCCAGTGTTTCCAATATCCCTCCCCCCATGCAGCTTTCAGGATTGGTAGGTGCCCTTCCCAGTTTGAGAGCCAGCATGGTGTAGTGGTTAAGAGTGGTGGCATGGAGTGGTGGAGTCTGATCTGGAGAACCGCGTTTGATTCCCCACTCCTACACATGAAGCCAGCTGGGTGACCTTGGGCTAGTCACCGCTCTCTCAGCCCCACCTACCTCACAGGGTGTCTGTTGTGGGGAGGGGAAGGGAAGGTGATTGTAAGCTGGTTTGATTCTTCCTTAAGTGGTAGAGGAAGTCAGCATACAAAAACCAACTCTTCTTCTGCTTTGACTCTGGGCCCTGATCCTGATGACTTTTCTGTATAGAAGCCAGCCTGTGCGTCGCACTTAAATGAGCTTGTTCCATTTCATGGCTTTCTGCATGCTGGTGGCTCCCCCACTCCTATTTCAACCACCAGAAAGGTTACAGCCTCGATGCACAAATAGAAAACAGATTGTCTCTTCTGGCAGACGTCGCAGCGCTGGTTTCGTTGCTGCTTCAGCTAACTTGGGCCTTAGATTACAAGATTTGCAAATTAAAGCAAAACCCCTAAAAAAAACAAAAAACCTGACGGAACATCTGCAGAAACGTTGGTTGTGTGGGACCTCAGAGAGGCACACTCGCACTACCAATGTAGAGCGAGCAGTCAATGGGAAAAGACCAGGAAGAAGGTTCTGACGCCTCCTTGAACAGCTTGGAAAGATATTAAGTGGTCAAAGACTGAGATTCAAAATCCATGGAGTAGAGTTTGGGTGACTTTACCCACACTCCTCTAAGTAATTACTTTACCAGCAATGCAGAAAGTGTTCAATTAGGTGCAAGAGCGCGTGGGATGTGAGGAAGAGGAAGCGCTAGTTAAGTCTGGTTGATCGCTCCTTTGCAAGAACCATGTTGGGAATCTTGCAGTGAAGGTAGCTAATACTGAAAACCTTGATAATCCTCCGCAAGGAAACTCAGTTGGCCCCGAAGAGCGTATGTCAGCCAAAATGTTGGTTTTATTAAGGTGCACACTGATGATGCTTCTAAAAATACAGTGGTTTCATTGGAAATGCAAACTGACAGTATTATGTTTATGTATTTGACTTTGTTTGTCATCTGCCTTTCCCACTGAGATGCAAGATGGATTACAAATACATATTCTAATATAAAATAGACAATAATAATGCAATAAAACTGAATCACACAAGTAGAGAACAGTGGCATAAAGTCAGAGTAATGACCAAGGCAGTACAAGGGTGGGGGGAAACTGCCCCAAAAATTCACGGGTGCAGTTAAAATGACAATGAAGATGCTTTGGCGTGTGGTGAACTTTTAATCTTAATGCTGAGTTTGATTTCCCTGTCCTGTGCTGAGGGAGAGAGTGAGAGAGCTTACTTATTTGTTTGCCAGAATGTTTATTTGGAGTTTTTAATTTTTCTCCTTAGTTCCCTTTACTTATTTTACCTCAGTAGAAATGAGACACCAGAGGTTTTTTTCAAGTTAACAACCCAGAAAAAGAGATTTATTAAACACCGCACAAGGAATGGATTTGGAGGGGAAATGGTGGTTAGGAAAGGCATAGAACCAGAGGTTTTTTTTGTTTTTTACTAAGTTTCACTTCAGAGAAGGCATAGATCTTAGATGGCTTAGTTAGTACAGAATTACACTTCTTAACTTAAGTTCACAAATTCAGTTCAGTTCCCAGAAGTTCTTATAGATGTTTCTGTTCAGACTCTGCTGCCTAGCAGGGAAGTTGAGGATTACACAATCTCTCTTCCCCAGAGAAACCCAGAAGTATGGAGATTTCTCCTCAACTCTCTCTTCTCAGAGCCTATTCCCTTTCAGTGACCCGAGAACGGGTCCCTTTCCTCCCAATCTGTGCCTGTCACTCCATAGGATTTGTTTCACCCAGTTTAGGCAAAACACAGAGTCAAACACAGCTTCTGAACACGCAGGTTACCAAAATCAGAATACCGTTCCTTTCTTCAGAACAGAGAGAGTGAGTTCCTTAGCTCCGTCCACTCCCTTTCTGTGAGCTTCTCTCAAAGATTGACTCTTTGTTCGTCACAATGTCTTTTATTTTTGATCCTTTGCTCTTTTCAAGGAGCTCAGTGCTGTGATTGTGGCTTTGTTTCCCCCTCCCCTCTATTGTTGCCACACCCTAAAACAGTAAATTACAGTGGGTGGGTATGATCACATGGTGAACTTCATGGCTGCTGGGTGAGGTTGCCAGGTGCCCAGTGGTGGCGGGCAAACCTCCGGCAATTTGCCCCTCTGCCCACCGACCACCTGAGGGTCGGTGGGCAAACGTGCACGCGCGTGCACACACCACGCGCACACACCCCTCGCAAGGGGCCTTTTCCTCTTAGTTTGAGTGGTAAAGGGCCGCTTTACCACTCAAACTAAGAGGAAAAGGCCCCTTGCGAGGTGGCACTTAAACTGGAAGTGACACGCACGCGCGCAATCCCCACCGCAGCCCCATAGCCTCCCGCCGGAGGGGAGAGGGGACCTGGCAGCCCTACTGCTGGGTGAGGATTTGAACCTGGAACTCTTTGACAGTGCAGTCCCACGAACAGAGTCCCGGGAGTCAGCCCCACTATTCTGAGTAGACCTGCTTATAATTGCTCAGTTTTTTAATTTACTTTATTATTGTTCAATTTCTAGCCTTTCCATTTTTCCATCTAAGCAGGGCTCATGGCAGCTTACAACAGTCGGATATACAAGTCATTAAAATTCATTCATATAAAACCCAATAATTACAATATAAAATACAATAATACTAAATTATAAAACAGACTAAATCTAGACCTAAGGTGCCATTTACAACATTCCTCCCGATGGAGTTTACCAAACAGATAGTTTGTTTCACCTTTAGGCTATCTTTGTGCAGCAAATGCTTGCTGTGTGTGTGTGTGAGAGAGACAGAGAGACCGTGCACTACTAACTTTTGGCAGGCTGAGTTTGCAAGGCACATTAGAGTGTGTGTCTGCCTTGGCCAGAACTATTCCTCTACCCTTTCCTTTTAATTTACTGGCAAAAGTTCACCATGACAATAGAATCATAGAGCTGGAAGGGATCACCAGGGTCATCGAGTCCAACAGGAAATGCAAAACTACCTCCCCCCACACCCCCAGTGACCCCTATTCCATGCCCAGAAGATGGCCAAGGTGCCCTCCCTCTCATCATCTGCCTAAGGTCATAGAATCAGCATTGCTCACCACCTCCTGAGGAATCCTGTTCCACTGAGGAACCGCTCTCACTGTTAGATTATGATAGGTGCTGTGAGTGTGTGTATGTCAGGAGGGCATATATATTGCGTTGCACTCTGTATGTCGGTCCGCGTAGAAATTCATGACTTCTCTGTGGCAAGCTATTTGTTGTTGGAAGCAGGGCCAGGGTAGAATTTTTCATAGAAAAAAATATGTATTTGGTTTATGGTATTAGTTGCTTTTCTATAAAAAGGACATAGTAGCATCATGTAGAGATGTAGAATTTTTGGAAATTTTGAAAGCTTGGGGAAAAGTGTGCTTGTGTTTGCTTTGGGGAGGGGGCGGAAACAGAAACTTCGGAAAATTGAAATATATGCAATACTTACTGAGCCTAAAAGTATTTTACTGTCTTAATAATATAAAACTTATTGTATTGTTTAGCATATTTGTGGAGTTTAAAAGTACAAATGCCTTTGAGGTTCTGAACAGGTCTATTCACAGTCCTACTGAAGGCTACCCATTGGGTCTTAATCTCAGGAAAGTGCTTTTAGGATTGTACTGTAAGTTTTCTACAAGCAAAATTGTGACTGTACCTAACGCTGTACCTAAGAGAGAAACAGCTGTAGACTGCTGCACTCAGTTTAGGGTTGCCAGGTCTGCTGCTTTGATGGGTTGCCTCCTGCCTGCTACCCTTTTTTCCTGTCACTGCTTGGAGTGACGGCAGGAGAGAAAAACGGTCAGTGCCGCAGACGGTGTGTCACTTTCAGGGAAAACCCAGAAGCGACATCATTTTGGTCTAGGAATTGCTGGCAGAGGTTCCCAAACTGTGCTCCAAGGAGAAGTTGGTGCTCCGTGCAGCATGTCCTAGTGCTCCGTGAGGAGATTGGGAAGAAAAATATTACTGTCATTCAGTTTAGTATATAGGTTCTAGGTGAAAATTAGTTCTCCATGACTAATTTCTCTCCTGAAAAGTACTCAGTGACTCAAAAAGTTTGGGAACCTCTGCTCTACAGTGACACGAAGTTGCTTCCGGTTTTCCCCAGAGGTGATCTCATGGCATGTGTAGCCCCCGTCCTCCATCTCCCACCGGTTGCCAGCCATCAGCTGGCAACCCTAAGTACATCTTACTTTTTGCTATCTGAGTACCGTAGTAGAAAAGAATAAAGTGTTGAAAGCAGAGAAATACTTTTTGTAACGAAGAGGAGTATCATTCCTTGGACAGAAAATCTTATATGAGCGGAATAAATTTGTGCATCAAAGTTGTGAAATGAGCTGCAAATGCATAACAAGGTACTGAAAGTTGAACAAATCGTGTGTGTGTGTGTGTTATGCAGCCTGGCCCTGCAAAGCACTAGGGCTGCCAGCTCCGGGTAGGGAAATACCTGGAGATTTTGTGGGTAGAGCATGAGGGGGTCGGGGTTTGGAGAGGGGAGGGACTTCAGTGCCATAGAGTCCAATTGCCAAAGCAGCCATTTCCTCCAGATGAAGTGATCTCTATCAGCTGGAGATCGGTTGTAATAGCAGGAGATCTCCAGCCACCACCTGGAGGTTGGCAACCCTACATAACACTGTTGATGAACATTGCTTTAGAGAGGGGCAGAGAGAGGCAAAAAAGGGCAAGTTCCCTGCCTTGAGAAGCTTAAAATCAGAAATATGCCAGGAGGAAGTCACATGACAGAGGCCACGTTTGGAGAGAGATCGTGCACGTGTTCAGTTGTGCGTATGTCGACTTAAACTTTAAGGCTCAAGTTGGCACTGGGATATTTTGTGGAGCCTGTTACTACTGCCTGCTACGTGTTAACATTAATAGCCTGGTTCAATCTCAGGACATTTATGGAAGTGTTAATGTTTGGCTAGAAAAGCCCATTTCAACAGGCAAAATATTTCCCCAAAAATGTCCTGCATTTACAGCGGAACTATATTACCACCTTTCATCAGTTATATATAACATTTAATATGAGCTCGTGGCCATTACGTTGCAGGCCAGCCTGCAGCGCTGGTTCTTGATGGCAGGCTTCGGTATTCAGTTGTCAAGAATCTGTGATGGTTAATGTTTGGGGTTTTCCCCCCTTTTATTTTTAAAAACTATCTAGCTGTGAAATGACTTGGAAGTAGCAGACAGGAGGACTGCTCTTGGGTTCGCCCAGGAGAAGGGAATTAATCACGATGAATGAAGTTCTTATTCACAGCTCTCCTGTGGCGGCTCAGAGTAACACACCCTCTTGCATTTTAAAACTGGAACATCTTTGCAGAGGTTTGTTCTCATGCCTAGCAGCTACCAAATCCTTTTGGATGCTCACAGGTCTCCATGTGTGGAAGGAAGCATCCTCGTTCTCAGGGTGGAGGGAGCATTTAATTTTTTGGGTTTTGTCTTTTCTGCATATTAAACCAGAGTGCTGTGTCAGCCAAGTCCCGTTTGATCTTCTCCATTTTGGTGTCTACTGGAGCAGCATGGGGTTAAATCATTGCCTGTGCCCTCACCCCAAATACAATGATGTGATTTTGTGAAGCTGGAGGCAACCAAAATGGGGGACAGGGAATTGTGCAGATGTGAATTGGGGCCATTCACAAAATACGAACTCCTGAAACGTGAAAAGGTTCACTCCATGTTGAGTTATGGAAGAGGAGGATGTAGTCAGATCCGGGTCTGGCCGAAATAGGGTTTGCTGCTAGCTAGTACCCCTTGCTAGTCCCCCCCCCCTCCCCCAATAAGCTTCCATACTGAGTCAGGCTATTAGTCCATCAAGTTCAGCGTGGTCTGCTCTGATTGGCAGTGGCTCTTCAGGGTTTCAGGTAGAGGTCTTTCGAATCACCTGTTCTATTCTAGGGGTCCCCAGCATCAAGCCCATGGGCGCCATGGTACTTGTTAACAGCTTTCCTGGCACCTGCCAAATGTTTTTAGAAAGTGGGCGGGGCCAGGCGGGGAGTTCTGATTGGCTGTTCAGACTTTTTAAAAGTTGCTTTGGCAGCACCCTGCCATCATAGCATAAGCCTCTTCACTGTGTGACTGAAGGTAAACTGTGTGTATGCAAGAATATATTCTTAAGCAGTATGTTCATTTTAAAAGGCACCCTGCTATTTCTTCTTCTGCCTGAACTGTTGAAGAGTTATTATTAGAGTTATTTATTACTTTAATCCCTGATATTCTGTGGTTGGCTCTGCCTCCTGCAGCAGACATTTTGTGGCTGCACCCACCACCCTGTGTCGGAACTCCACAGGCTTCTACAGGCTCAAAAAGTTTGGGGACCTCTGTCAGGATCCTTAAAATGGAGACACCAGGGTTTGAACTCGGGACCTTCTGTATACCAAGCAGATGCTCTAACACTGAGGTATAGCCCTTCCTCTCCCAGGCCAAGAAATTATTACCTATGAGAGAGGGGGAGGGAGAAGGGTTGCCAGCTGCGGGTTGGGAAATTGCTGGAGATGTGAGGGCATAGCCTGGGGTGTGTGGGGTTTGGGGATCTCAGCAGGGTACAATTCTATACAGTCCACCCTTCAAAGCAACCATTTTCCCAGGGGAACTGATCTCTGTAGCTTGGAGATCACTTGTAATTTCAGGATATGTCCAGGACCCACCTGGAGGTTGGCAACCCTTGGAGGGAGGTAACCATCCACAAGGAGTGTTTGTTAGTTCAGGTTTGATGCTGCCAGGCTTCTAAACCAGAAATGGCTCTCCTGAGCATGCTTAGCGACGTTTCTTGCTAGGGAATGGTAGATTTGTGGCTTTCTCTGTTACCCGAATTGTTAGCTTAGTCTCTGTAACAAGATCTGTTCTGTCTGTATGAGCTGACCATCTCGTGAATTGACAGACTCCATAATGAAGTTGGTGCCATGATGGATGATGTGTGTTCTGGCATAGCATTTTTGGGACACCTAAGTACATTTACATTTTTACATACATCATAATGGGTAGCCGTGTTAGTCTATCTGTAGCAGTAGAAAAGAGCAAGAGTCCAGTAGCACCCTGAAGACTAACAAAATTTCTGACAGGGTATGAGCTTTTGTGAGTCACAGCTCACTTCAGACTAACAAAAGAAATTGTGTTAGTCTTTAAGTTGCTACTGTACTCTTGCTCTTCTCTACTGCTGCAGACAAACATGGCTACCTATAGAATGGAAATCCATTTTACATACATGTTACAACTCCTTTGGCTTTTGTTATCTGTAATGATGAATGGTGAGATATGCTTCTTTATTTCAAATTTCAATACATTTTTCTTTATGAATGAAATCATAGCCAAACATCGGATCACACCTTGATTAGAATTACATTGAGGGGGCGGGGGGGGGGCAGCTAGATTCAGTTGGTGGACTACAAGTTGGCCAATCTTTATCTATAGGGGCAGTACAGAAATTTGTGATAAAATACTCCTAAATAAATTTCTACCCAATTCTCTTCTTTACAATTTTAAGTTTTTGCTGGCCTTGTGAAAATGAAACAGAAGTCCAGTGGAACCCTTAAAGACTAACAACATGTATTTTGCCACAAGCTTTCATGCATCACTTCCTCATGGAAATGAACTCTGAATCACAAAAGTTCAAGCTGAAATAAATGTTGTTAGAAGTCCAGTGGCACCCTTAAAGACTATTTTATTTTGCTGCATTAGACTAACATGGCTACCCCTATGGAATTATTGAAAATAGGCGTGATTAAACATTTGCAAAATGACTCGCATGAACTGAGGTGTGATCCTCCACCATCTCGAGCTCTTTCATTCTCCTTCCCCCCACACCCCAGTCCATTACAGTGCCTAAAAATAGACTTAAATTAAAACTTGCCCCTTTTCTCCAATATTAAATGCTCTTTGGGGACCTATAGGGAAATCTGTGTGTATGTGCATGTCTGCTTTGGGTTACTGGAAGCAACCCAATGAAAACACAAAGCAGCAGCTGACTCAGACCGCAGGTTCCATTTGCTTTCAGACGTTTTCATTTGTGGTTCTAGTATGGCTGAAAGAGAAAAAGGGGTCTTTTAAAATGATTTTGAATGCATAGATTTAATAAAATGTCTACAGCTGGAATTATTGGGGGGTGCTTTAAGTGATGTGGGAACAACCCCTAAGCCCTTGGGACAGGAGGGGCCATAAATGTAAATAAACAGGAAGTACTGGTATGCTAATATCTCAATCACTTTGTCCCAGCTATAAACCAAGGCATCTCTTTGGAAACCTGTGAGCATTTCCTCCCCCCGCCTGTACTGCGGAGTGGTTGGGAAGGCTGGAGAAATTACCATGGTTTGACATTCCAAAGTCACTGAAAAGCATTTGAAATGTAAAAGGATGGAGACAGCTCAAAGCAAGCTGGGTATTAGCAGCATGGCAAAAAACATTTGAAGATCTTGGAAGCCTAGCCAACTTTGTAGGGGCCATCTTGGAAGGAAGGAGTGAAAGATGAGGAAAGGCATCTGGTGAGGCCAAAGTCCTGCTCTGGTTTCTACCGCTTCTTCCCTTCCTTCCTTCTTGCAGGCTGTGCTTAAGAGAGAGCCCCATGGCACAGAGTGGTAAGCTGCAGTACTGCAGTCCAAGCTCTGCTCACGACCTGAGTTCGATCCCGACAGAAGTTGGTTTCAGGTAGCTGGCTCAATGTTGACTCAGCCTTCCATCCTTCCGAGGTCGGTAAAATTAGTACCCAGCTTGCTGGGGGTAAAGGGAAGACGACTGGGGAAGGCACTGGCAAACCAATCTGTAAACAAAGTCTGCCTAGTAAACGTCGGGACGTGACATCACCCCATGGGTCAGGAAGGACCCGGTGCTTGCACAGGGGACCTTTACCTTTTACTCAGGGTTCCAGCATGGTTGGAAACTGTAGAGTTTGGAGTCTTGTCACAAATGTGTAGCTGCTGGCTGTGGTTAGGGAGTTCAAGAAGTAAGTGGAAATAGATCCAAGCAGGAGAAAAGGAGGGGCAGCAACAAAAATCCAGAGGGAGGCGATAACTCAGAGCAGGCTCAGAAATTGAAATTTATCATAACTTATGGCGTAGTTGTTCAAGTGATCACTTGCCCCTTCTTTCTTTCAGACAGGGTAGACCTTGTCATTATCCAAATCAGTTTTCTCTCTTAAGAACGGTTTAAACTTCAGCTCCTTAGTTTCCTCCCTGAGCTGCATCAACTCATTATCTAGTTGAGAGATCGTCAATTCAGAGTCGTGGCTACCCAGAGCCTCGCAATGTTTCCAGTGCAGTCCTGTGCAGAATTTAATTACTGCAGTCTAACCCCACTGAAATCCTGCTTAGGATCGTACTCTTAGTCTCTTGTCCTCCTAGCATCCCCTTTGTGTCAAAGTTTGGCAGGCATAATCATAGATTATGATGAATTTCCACTTCTGCACACCAGTCTGGGATTCTGACTCTCTGTTTGGTTCTTTGGCAAACAGGCTTCTCACATAGGAGCAGAGAAACCTGCTTCCTGTCTTCTTTAGCAACCCCAGGGGCATTTAAAAGAAAGCAGTAATGGTGACAGGGCCTGGATATAAAGACAGAGGCGTCAGACTTAAATGGCGAGGCTCAGCAGTAGAGTATGTCCTTTGTGTCTAGAAGATCCCAAGTTTGATTCCTGATGCTGACAGGCGAAGGGTCTCTGGCAGAGCAGATCCCAGGACAGACTTTTCTCCGGCACCAGAAGGTTACTGCTGTCTGGACTATACCGTGCTGAGCTAGCTGAACCAATGGTCTGATTCAGCACAAGGCTGCTTTGTCCATAAATGAGACGGAGAGCCAAATCCTTCATCCAGCAGATGCCCAGCACCTATATTTATCTATTTTTTTAATGATTTCCACCAGACCCTCCATTTCACACTGGTGTGTGTGTGTGTGTGTGAATTAGAAGGTAGTTTGTAGGATTTCCCCCCTTAGCTATGGCAACTATCTGTTCTTAAATGTCCATAGCTTTATCATAAGAATAAAAGTGTCACTTTTGACCAGTTTGTCTTGATGTATCCCAGTGGTTCCCAAACTTTTTGGGCCACCGCCCCTTGGTTCCACAAACTCAACCCCAGCGCCCCCTACTCTACCCTATAAAAAGCATTATTCAAAATAGGGGTTTGCATGACTCACTAAGAAATCAGAAGGAGATTGAGACTGGGAAGGGCAGCCATGAAGGAGCTAGAAAAGATTTTGAAGTGTAAGGATGTGTCACTGGCCACCAAGACTAGATTAATGCATGCCATCGTATTCCCTATTACTATGTATGGGTGTGAAAGCTGGACAGTGAAGAAAGCTGATAGGAAGAAAATAGATTCCTTTGAAATGTGGTGTTGGAGGAGAGTGTTACGGATTCCGTGGACTGCCAAAAAAACAAATCAGTGGATTATAGATCAAATCAAGCCTGAACTGACCCTAGAAGCTAAAAACACTAAACTGAGGCTATCGTATTTTGGTCACGTCATGAGACGACAAGAGTCACTGGAAAAGACAGTCATGCTAGGAAAGGTTGAGGTCAGCAGGAAAAGAGGAAGACCCAACAAGAGGTGGATTGACTCAATAAAGGAAGCCACAGCCTTCAATTTGCAAGATCTGAGCAAGGCTGTCAAAGTTAGGACATTTTGGAGGACTTTCATTCATAGGATCGCCATGAGTCGGAAGTGACTTGACGGCACTTAACACACACACGACTCACTAAAGAAGATAATAACAATACAATTTCAAAACAGTAACAATTAATTGCACAGCTATTCAAAATCAAAGTAAAACTTTTTTGTTGAAATTTATTCAACAAAACTGATAAACTTGATCCAGTGGTACCAGCTGAAAGTCTGGAAAAAAATTCTGATCGTTTCTACCAAGTTTGCCAGCGTGGTGCCATAGCTGGATCTATTGTAAATTAGTGAACAACACAGTTGAAGGTGCCCACCTCTAGTGCCCCCCTGCTGCCCTCTTGCCTCTTAGTGCCCCCCTAGGTAATCCCACCGCCCCCCAGGGGGTGGTACTGCCCACTTTGGCAACCACTGATGTATCCCATGGGTCCTCAGCTTCACACACACAGACACAGTGTTGTGTAGTAGTTAGTGTCAGACTAGGATCTGGGAGGCCAAGGTTCGAATCCTCACTGCCCTGGAAGCTAGCTGGGTGACCCTGGGCCAGTCCCATATGCTCAGCCTAGCCTACCTCACGGGGTTGTTGTGAGGATAAAATGGAGGCAAGGAGAATGATGTAAGCTGTTTTGGGGTCCCCGTTGGGGAGAAAGGCAGTAAAATAAAGAAGTGAATGAATTTCCTATCCACAAAAGACAGCTACGCAGCAGTGCTGTGAGCACACCTGATACTTAATTAAGCTGTTTTGCTCAAACGGTTGGTCCACCTAGCTCAGTACAGTCTTTCTCATCGCCTGTTTCCCTATCCATTTTAGCTGGAATTGGCAGGGATAAATCCTGGGACCTTCTTGCATGCAAAGTCAACACGCCACCAAAGAGCTATGGGTCCCTCCAAGATAAACACTACCAGCAGGTGCTAATGAGTTGGCCGCATTAAAGGTTATGACTTCCTAGCACTGGAGGCAATTCAGTAATTCATGTGGAATTTGGCTGGGGTGCTCTGAACCGCGCTAGGCACGCCTGAATGGCTTGATAAGCCCTCTCCCAGATCCTAATGGAATTGAATATGTTCAGGAAGGCAGGGAAGTAGATCTGGAAGGCTTGCAGCTTTTGTGGATGGATGCCATGAACTGTCAGAGCTGGCAATCTGGAAGTGGCCTGGTAAAGTAAGTAAATAAGCAGGAAGCTAGCCAGCAAGTATGCACAGACAATCAGTCTGAGGGCTCAAATTATACCGGGCTGTCATGTCACTCAGACTGAGGACCCAGGCCAGAGTCAGTAGCTGCACAGAACCCGGTGGCACCCTGATGGCACTTGTGGGGGGGGCACCTGACCGAATTGATAGTTGCAATGCCATGCTCTAGCCATCCACGGTGGCGGCGCTAGAGTTCAACAGAGAGAAGCCCAGCAACTCCCTCCTCCGGCCTGCTGGCACTTTGCGGATATTTTGCTTTTTGATAACACAGAAGTAGTCGTGAAAATTAAGTTCTGCCCTTTCCTCTTTACGTTGATACTAATTAGAACTACACCAAGGATTTAATTTTAGCTCTTAGCTGGTGAGACTTCTGGTGTGGAAGTCCGGATGGTAGAAACAAGGCAGAACGCTCCAGAACACGAGCCCCCCGTCTGTGAGCTGACCTTTTGCTGAGCGACCGCTTCCCCGTGCACGTCCGTTGGAAGCTTTCTAGTTAGACAGATGAACCCATCTGCTGCATACTGTTTGGTTTTTTGGGGAAGGGTGGTTCATGGGGAGTGAGGGGGCCTTGCTAATTCTGAGCGCCAAGAGCAGGGCCGTTGCACTGGTCTGAGGACAGCTTTTTAAAACTCCCGCTCCACGCTCTTCACGAATGTAAATGCTATCACGTTTATTAGGAAAAGAACAAATTCCACCAAGATAAATGTGTTTTCAATATGGGTTTTGTCCGGGGTGGGGATGGGATACAGTAGAAACGGGAGAATGGGAGGAAATCTTATTTCTGGCAGCTCTGTAGACATGGAACTGTGGTTGAACTTTTTACCCTAATTACGTCCTAGCTAATGCCTGGAGCAGTCTGGAATCAAAGCGGCCCTTCAGGCCCTGGAAAGTCTCTGATGTGGCCAGCGTTTGTTGTGTGATGGGGGTTACTTAAGGGGGAAGGGGGGGAAGCCCCTGGAATATTGTGACAGGGTTGGGGTTCCCCCCCTTCAAAATTTTCTCAGTTACCACCCACCTCACTTGTTGCCTACAAAAATAGTGTAATTGTTTGCATCTGTGTGTTTTTGTCTGCCTTTGGAAGAGCTGTTATAAATCAACGCGACAGACTGGAGAGCCCGCTCGTCTTTCTCTGTTTTTTTTGGGTTTTTTTTTATATTGGTGCTATCTTTCTTTCTGCTTTGCTTTTCGGGGATCTGTTATGTGAGGCTTATCGACAACAATAACAAAATGCTTGGCAATGCTTTGTCAGGTTCCAGTTTGACTTGTCCTTGAGCTGTAACTAAAGGCAGGCTTATAAAAATACATTAATGGCTGCAACATATGCAGAA
Source organism: Euleptes europaea (assembly GCF_029931775.1). NCBI lineage: Eukaryota > Metazoa > Chordata > Lepidosauria > Squamata > Sphaerodactylidae > Euleptes > Euleptes europaea. The sequence continues at coordinate 31,342,900 of NC_079330.1, read as the reverse complement.
TTGTACATTCACGCAAGAAAACACTGAGCATTTACCCAGAATTTTATAACATCACATGACTAATGACCTTATGTATCAAATTAGCAAGTCGGGGGCAAAGGTGGCCAGGTAATTCTGAAAACAAGAACAAAATCTGTGTAACACCATTTATTCGACTGACCTAGGGTTGTCAACTTTGGGTTGGGTAATTCCTGGTGATTTTAGGGGCGGAGCCCGGGGAGGGTGGCATTTGAGGAGAGGCAGGACCTCTGCAAGGTATAGTGCCATAGTGTACACCCTCCTAAGCAACCATTTTCTCCAGGGGAACTGACCCTTGTTTTCTGGAGATCAGTTGTAGTTAGGGTTGCCAGGTCCCTCTTCGCCATTGGTGGGAGGTTTTTGGGGCAGAGCCTGAGGAGGGTGGGGTTTGGGGAGGGGAGGGACTTCAATGCCATAGAGTCCAATTGCCAAAGCATCCATTTTCTCCAGGGGAACTGATCTTGGTCGGCTGAAAATCAGTTGTAATAGCAGGAGATCTCCAGCTAATACCTAGACGTTTGTGAATTAACATGCAACAGCTTTTGTTTTAAGCCCTGCGAGGCACTTGATCTTGTTGCTTTTCGTTGCCCTTTTTGAACTAGTAAAATTTTATTATTATTTTTCATAAGCTTGGTCTTATACATTTGGTTATTAATTTGAGCCTCGTGGTTGGCAATCCTGTTTATATTAATCGCCTCCCCTTCAGCTGGCCTGCTTTCACCTGTTCTGTGTAAGATCGTCAGATGTTCCACCAGTGTGGAAAGGCAGCATTTTTGAAAGCAGCTCATCTAGGTAGTCAGAATGATCTAATGATGCCTCATTGTTTCTATGGTCTTAAGGAAAAGGAATTATTTTTTTCAATTGTCACCTCTTTCTCTCTCACCCTTTGCTCAAAGACACACAAATCTTTATACTGAAATCACCCAACAGGAATGTATATTAACCTTCCTAGTCTCCTGAATGCCTTTCTCAAATGTTCCTGACAGAAATAATGGTCTTTTAAAAATTGTGCTGAAATCCAGCATAAGAAGCATTTAATTTTTTTAAAAAATTGATTTGCAGCTTATGCTCCTTGGCAGGCCATCCGACACACAGGCCAGCTGGGTCTCTTAACATCTTTAAGTGGCTCTGCAGAATTGCAGTGTTTTGCCTTCTATGCTTGCTTGGTAAAAGTTTGGCTGCCGGTGGAAGTCTTCTGGGATGAGCTGGAGCCAGCTTTTAGTGCTGCAAACTTTTCAGCAACCCCATAACTTTCTATTAAACCATGTGGCGTGTGGTTGCCGCTCTTGATCTGCAGAATGCAGCCTTGTTTGGTGGCTGTTGGTTTTTTTTAAAATCCTGTTTAGAACGCAAGTAGAGGTTTCTTCCTTGGGTTCCTTTAGTCTCTCCATTATAGTGGCAAATTTGTTTACAGAATGAACTGTAATCCTTTATGTGATTGGCTGGCTGCAGGTTCCCTTGTGCTGGAATTTTTGCCTTTCGCCCTATAGGGGTCTTTGTAGCGGAATTGAATAGGGCGTCCCGTTCCGTGGTCAACCACAAGCCCACCCTCTCTCATTCTCGAGAGGCATGAGCTAAACTTTCTGAGCCAGCTAAATTTCCCCTTTAAGCATACGCATATTGTTTTTGTGCCTTCATGCTGGGAAGACAAAACGTGCACCCGAATTTGATGCATTAGCCAAGTCAGATGTTTTCTTTGTTTTTGGCTTTTAGAACATAAGTGTTTTGACTTTTGGAACATTTCTGCCACGCACACCTCTTGCTGCATGCAAATAATTTTTGTCATGAAGGACTGCTTAAGTGGTAGGGTTGCCAACCTCCAGGTACTAACTGGCGATTTCCTGCTATTACAACTGATCTCCAGCCGATAGAGATCCGTTCCCCTGGAGAAAACAGCCACTTTGGCAATTGGACTCTATGACATTGAAGTCCCCCCCATCCCCAAAACCCTCCCTCCTCAGGCTCTGCCCCAAAATCCTCCCGTTGGTGGCGAAGAGGGACCTGGCAATCCTATTAAGTGGGCTAAAGTAGGGCAGTTGGGTTTAACTGATGGAAAAGTGAAGCTACATCTTGACTCTCCGGGACAGCTGTCCAAGTTCAGGGGTCTGGGCAGGAGAAATGAATGCAAGTTAACGCTCCTCCAGACTGACATCTTGGGGACACCAGGCCTCGATGCAGATCCTCCTCCATTTTTGCTTGCTAGTCTTTCAGTTCATGGAAGTGCAGCAGTTGTTTGGGGTGGCAGACTCTGGAGCAGGCGGTCCCCAACCCTTTTGAGCCTGCGGGCACCTTTGGAGTTGTGACACTGGATGGTGGGCACAATCACAAAATGGCTGCAGAGTAGGCGGAGCCAGCCACAAATTCTCAGGGAGTGGGGTCATACATAACCCTCATAGTAACTCTTCAACCTTTCAGGCAGAAGCTGTGTTTAACAGCATGCCTGTATTGTTTAAAAATACTTTCTGGTACAATGAAGAACCTTGTGCTGTAGTGGCAACTGCTACCAAAGGGACTTCCTGAAAATCTGCAGAGCCAATCAGATCTCCAGTGGCCTGTCAGAAGCTCTGCTGGGGGAAAGCCCCACCTGGCCCCACCCACTTTCTGAAAACACTTGGCTGGCACCAGCAGGCACCATGATACCCACAAGCATCATGTTTGGGAACCGAGTCCAGAGGATATTGCCGTTTTCATGAATCAAAGAATGGTGCTATTAAATACCAGAAAACAAGGGACATTAGGCATGCCAGGGTTGCGACTGGGTCCTTTGTGGGTCAGGCATGTGTTCCTGGTTGTCTGTGTCACCAAAGATAAAGGCCAGAGAAAGAAACTTCAGGCAGATCCAGTTGAGATATGGCACCAAGTTCTTTTGGTTAATGGAGTTAGGTGACATCAGAGGGCCAGACTCTTGTACTTTGATGACCCAAAACTACCTGCTCTCCTGCCTTCCCTCAGCCCAGAGAACTTGTTGATTAATAGGGTTGCCAGGTCTTCCCTTGCCACCTGCGGGAGCTTCGTTGTGGTGGTGGGTGGGTGGGAGAATTGGTGCAACAATGTGGGCGAATGTGAACAAGATGCAATTCAACAAGGATAAGTGCCGAGTTCTGCATCTGGGTAACAAAAATGAAGGGCACACATACTGGTTGGGGGATACACTTCTGGGTAGTGTAGTGCCCTAATTAACTTAGTTTATAGAGAAAACATATATGCTGTCACATATATGCATATTCACATAGCATAACACACACACACATATATAGATTCTTATGTACAGATCTAGAATCACGATGCATTATGGGTAACCTGTATTCTTTGGTCAAAAGGCATTCATTGCTGAGGAGCCTGGGTCAAAGTGACCCAGCAAGCAGTTTGCAGGCAGCTGACTAGGTGAGGTCATTCCCTCTTGGTACAGGCAAGTTCCTTAATTAAGCCTGGAGCGTTGATTTAAGACAAGAAGTGTCATTTTGGAATGTAAAGCTGTGCTTCCTCATTAACCATTAGGCAACGCCTTGAAGAGCATTTTCTATTGGATATGCAAATAATTGCTTATACGTCCAAAAGGTTTATTGGACAGTTCAGTCTGACGTGTGTATTATGTTTTTGTAATCACCCATCATCAAAGTCTATATCCATGCTTGCAATCCTTTGATGTGCGTGGAAATTGCTCTGTGCTTTAGGCAATTTTCACCAGCATTTTATTATATTGGCCAATAAAATAACCTGCTTTGAATCTTCAGCTTCCAACTGTTTTATTGTGATTGAATATTAATACAATAAGGCAGGAGACACTACAGTAGCACGGTGTGTGAACAAGATCTTGGGGTATGGGTGGACCGTAAGTTAAATATGAGCAGCCAGTGTGATGCAGTGACAAAAAAGGTTAATGCAATGTTGGGGTGCATCAACAGAGGCATAACATCCAAAGAGCAAGATGTCTTAGTTCCGCTGTACACAGCATTGGTTAGGCCACACCTGGAGAATTGTGTGCAATTCTGAGGGCTTAATTTAAAAAAAGATGTGGACAGAATCGAGTGGGTGCAGAGGAGAGCAACGAGGATGATCAGGGGCCTGGAGACGAAGCCCTACAAGGAAAGGTTGAGGGACTTGGGAATGTTTAGTCTAGAGAAAAGGAGGTTGAGGGAACATGATTGCTCTCTTGAAGTATTTGAAGGGCTGTCACTTAGAGGAGGGCAGGGAGCTGTTCCTGTTGGCAGCAGAAGATAGGGCTCACAATAATGGGTTTAAATTGAGGGCGGAAAGGTACTGGCTGGATATTAGGAAAATTTTTTTGGAATCAGCTACCTAGGGAGGTGGTGAACTCCCCCTCACTGGCAGTCTTTAAGCAGAGGCTGGACAAACACAATACAATACCTTTATTGGCATCTTGAAATAGTAAAACACGCCGTACAGCCGGCATAAAAGAATAGGATAAAATCATTATTATTATTCATTAAAAAAGATTTATAAATTGGAGTTAAAAGTTTGTGGTGTGTTTGAGCTCTCTTGAATCGAATGATCTTTGGACAAACACTTGTCAGGGATGATCTAGGCTGATCCTTCATTGAGCAGGGGGTTGGACTAGATGGCCTGTATGGCTCCTTCCAACTATATGGTTCTATGATTCTAATGTCACTTCCGGGGTAAATCCAGAAGTGACGGGGATGCTCTAGCACATTCCTCCATAGAGTTTTTGGAGGAATGTCCTAGAGAGCCCCTCTCACTTCCAGGTTTACCCCTAGGGTTGCCAGGTCCCTTTTCGCCACCGGTGGGAGTTTTTTTGGGTGGAACCTGAGGGCAGGGTTTGGGAGGGGAGGGACCTCAATGCCACAGAGTCCAAGTGACAAAGCAGCTCCAGCAGAACTGATCTCTATCAGCCGGAAATCAGTTGTAATAGCAGGAGATCTCCAGCTAGTACCCCTTCAGCTGGCCTGCTTCCGCCTGCCGGCCAGCTGAGTAGTAGCGAGCAACCCCCTTAAATGGTGGGCAATTGCCCACCATTACCTGGTATTGGGCAACCCTATTGATGAACAAAACCTATCTTGCTCTCCCTCTGTGCTGTCAAATGGTCAGCCTGTAGCCTGCTTGTTTGCTCAACAAATGTTTCTGCTGTCGGGCATGAGCACCTGGCAATCACCTGGCATTTTTATTACAGCTTTAGTAGATGACCTGTTGAAATCTGGCTTGATCGTAGATTTCATTCTTTTTTCTGCATGTGTTTATCTGTTAGGCCTGGGTGTGGCAAAATCTGTCCGCAAGGTTGGATTAGACATTGTGGTGCTTCTGTGGAAAAGCCAGCATTTTGCTTGTTGAGATGGCTACCCTTGGACATCATGAAAATTGGGTGGTGGTGGTGGTGAGGGGAATTAATCTTTATTTCCTGGATTAAGCCTCACCTCTGATCCCGTTCCCATCGGCCATCTGTGGAACGGCGTCATTTTGCTTAACATTTGGCTAATTTAGAACTCACAATGCAAGTTCGACCCTAGAAAAGGGGGAACGGGGGAGGGAAAATACCGAGGATTTAGGAGGAAGCTCTCTGAGGGGATAGGAAAATCCAATATATGTATTTTTGTAATCTCTTAGTCCATATTAAAACAGAATTGTTTATCTGTGTATGTTAAGTAATGCAAAATGTGATGAGATGGGTGGGGGTATCTGATGACACGTGACTTGTCTCACTGGAGCGGAAAGCAGGTCACATGCTGAATTCTTTTTTTTAAATGAAGCTGTCTGTGGTTGGAATGCCAGCTTTTGCCCTTAACACTTCAGTGAGACATAGTGCCCCATATGGCACAGATAGCTGCAACGATGGGCTGCTGGCAAAACCTCAGGAAAGAAAATTCCAAGACCACGGTTACACAGCCCGGATAACCTGCAAGAACCAATGAACTCTGACCGTGAAAGCCTTCGACAATATTTTGATGGGCTGTGTATTTTTGCAGGAGATACCCTCTGTCATTTCATATACGAAAACTGGAACCTATACTGTATACTGGCTGGCAGCCGTACTGTTAACATGCCTTGGCTCATTAGACCCCTCCCCTTCCCTCTCCATATTATCAACTGCTGAATTACACTGTATCAATTAACTCTGCAGTAGAATGCATTGCTCCAAATAAAGCAGTCTGCACGTTTGAGGGCCGGTGCCTGGGATCGGCACGATTAGGCATCTGCTGAGGCCCACAGCCAGTCAGAGAAACCTGACCCATCTGCTTCCACGAAAATGGAGATCATCTAGGGTTGTCAACCTCCAGGTACTAGCTGGAGATCGCCTGCTATTACAACTGATCTCCAGCCGATAGAGATCAGTTTTCCTGGAGAAAATGGCTGCTTTGGCCATTGGACTGTAAGGCATTGAAATCCCTCCCCTCTTCCAACCCTCCTCAGGCTCCTCCCCAAAACTTCCCGCCAGTGGCAAAGAAGGACCTGGCAACCCTAATATCATCCCAGAGCGCCCCCCCCCCCCACATTAGAGGAGCTTCTGTGAGGATCTGCAGTTTCTTGGTTGGGAAACGTTGCAAAGCAAATGGAACATCAGCTTGGGCTCCCTCTACCACTAGAGATGCGAAGGCCTAGAAAAAAAATGGAAACATTTTTGGGAAAGCATTTTTTTCTGAGGCCTTTAAAAAAAAATTCTGATGGAAGAATTCAAAAATTTGATGTTGGGGAGGGGGGAACTCTGAAAGAAACATCCTCTATATGACAGCCCCTCAAGTACTTGAAGATGATTATCATATCACCTCTCAGTCTTCTCCTCTTCAGGCTAAATATACCCAGCTCCTTCAACCTTTCCTCATAGGACTTGGTCTCCAGACCCCTCACCATCTCTGTTGCCCTCCTCTGGACACGTTCCAGCTTGTCTACATCCTTCTTAAATTGTGGTGCCCAAAACTGAACACAGTACTCTAGTTGAGGTCTAACCAGAGCAGAGTAAAGCTATACCAGCACTTCGCGTTATCTGGACACTATACTTCTGTTGATACAGCCAGAAGAGTATTTTAGTAATGTTATATTTCCATTTTCTTTTGTTGTATTTCCGTTTTCCTTCGTTGTTGTATTCTCATTTTCTCTTTATAAAATATTTTTTCAAAAAAAAAATGTTACCAAGAGTTCAAAATGAACCTCAGGACTGTGTATTGCATGGAATCACATTAAGGTGCTGGTGAGATTGATCTTCCTTCCCTTGCTCAGCGCTCTCACTTAGAAAGGGATGCAGGGGCCAGGTGGGTATGGGAGTGACTTACATGGGGCTGGAAGCCTGGAACTGTTCCTGGGAACTGGAAGCCATTGGGAACAAATGCTGCTGTGTACAGCCTCCATTCTGAACGCATAGATGCAGGTGCCTGTTTAGAACTTGAAATCCTCCCTCCCCTAATTCAAGGCCAATTTGAATGTGTGAATAGGCAACCTAACTCTTACTGTCTATTGTTCTCTCCCCCCCCCCAAACACACACACCACCATATGGCTTTGGCTTGTTCTGTGCTAGTGTATTAGCTCCAGTTGAGAGAGGACCAAAATGCTGTTGGTGTTTCATATGTATAAGAATGTCCTCTTTTAAACATTGTAGTAACTGGGTATTTTAGACCAAGAATTGTGGAACTCCCTGCCCCTGGATGTGGTGATGGCTGCCAACTTGGAAGGCTTTAAGAGGGGAGTGGACATGTTCATGGAGGTGAGGGCTATCCATGGCTACTAGTCCAAATGGATACTAGTCATGATGCATACCTATTCTCTCCAGGATAAGAGGAACATACGTTTTATATTAGTTGCTGTGGAACTCAGGCAGGGCAATGCTGCTGCAGTTGTCTTGTTGGTGGGCTTTCTAGAGGCACCTGGTTAGCCACTATGTGAACAGACTGCTGGACTTGATGGGCCTTGGTCTGAACCAGCATGGCTTTTCTTATGTTCTAATTTGACACATTTCTGCCCTCTACCTGGTATGGTAAAGAGCTTTTAACCACTTTGGGTGTAGAAAATGTCCTACTTTTAGACTTTCTTATGCAATGAAAGAAACAATAGAGGCATGCAATTGATGGTTAAGGCACTTCCAAATCAGTTCGAAAGCTGAAATGGTGTATAGTACAGCCGTTAGAAAGAATATGGTTTTTAACACCCGTGTTAGCCAGAAGCTGGAGCATTTCCCCCCCACCCCCCATCATGGCTGATTATCATTCTTCTGTTTCAACTGCCTAAACTCAAACCTCTCTATCAACTGCTCTGTCCTGCATTCTCCCCCATCTCCCAACAATTAAGGAGCTCCTCTATGTGCCTGGGTTTGTCTTGCTTTTCCCAGCCCTAGTTTGTTTTTAATTCATTTTGATTCACAAATGTTTCCTCCGTGTTCTATTTCTTCTGATTGCAGTATTGTGGTTCAGCCTTCCTCCTCCTCTTCTCAGTCATTATCCCTTAATAACATAAGCCAGTGTATATGAATTTCATTCAGTGCAACAAAAGCAGTACTAATTATTTGAGGGCACAGCTGAGTTATAAGTGAAGCAAGATTAAAGTCTGGTTTATCTTGGTTTTTTAAAAAATTAAAAACATGTGGGGGGCTTGGAAATGTTGTTTTTCTTCCAAAGGAAGAATATAATGCCTTTTGATATTGCTAATTTTTATATGTTTTAAGGGTTTTTCCCCAGTAAAAGAACAAAACATGTAGGGTTCTCCTGTACTTGCCAAATAGCTTTTCAAAAAATTTAAAATATCAGAATATGTATTTTTAATCTTGATTTAAAAAAAAAACGTTACTTATGAAATAACTGTCTTGAAAGTCAGAGGGCCTTTTCAAAGTTAGCTTGGAAAGAAGGTGGTTAAGGGGAGGTGATAGAGGTCTATAAAATTATGCATGGTATGGAGAGAGGGGACAGGGAGAAGCTTTTCTCTCTCATAATACTAGAACATGGGGTCATCTGCGGAAGCTGGAGGGTGAGAGATTCAAAACAGATAAAGGGAAGTATTTCTTCACACAACGCATAGTTAAATTGTGGAACTCCCTGCCCCAGGATGTGGTGATGGCTGCCAGCTTGGAAGGCTTTAAAGGGGGAGTGGACATGTTCATGGAGGAGAGGGGTATTCATGGCTACTAGTCAAAATGGCTACTAGTCATGATGCATACCTCTTCTCTCTAGGATTAGAGGTGCATGCCTGTTATATGAGGTGCTTTGGAACACAGGCAGGACAATGCTGCTGCAGTCGTCTTGTTTGTGGGCTTCCTAGAGGCACCTGGTTGGCCACTGTGTGAATGGACTGCTGGACTTGATGGACCTTGGTCTGATCCAGGATGCCCTTTCTTATGTTCTTATGTTTTCATGTAAAGTTGTATGTCTGTATATAAATGAATAGTTTATGGATTATGCAATTTATAGATATCTCCAGTCCAAAACTTCTGTTAGGATTGTGAAAGATGCCCATCCTTGGAGGATGCAGTCCTGGCTTGAGCCAGAAATCCTTGGGTCTCAGATAAATTGTCCAGGAGCCAAGCCATATCCTCATCAATGGCATCATGGCAAGGGCAGTCCCCACTTTCCCCCCAAGTCCTAACGTACTGTTGTCCTGAGCTGGATGGCTCAGGCTAGCCCAGTCTTCTCAGATCTTGGAACCTAAGCAAGGTTGGTCCAGGTCGGTATTTGGATGGGAGACTAACAAGGAATACCAGCGTCATTATGCATAGGCAGGCAATGGCAAACCATTTCTGTTTGTTTCTTGCCTTGAAAACTCTGCAGGGTCACCATAAATCAGCTGCGACTTGATGGCACATTCCACTTCCCATGTACTGGTGTGGCACCAAAAAAGCTAAATATCTATTTACTTTGAGGCTTGGCGCAGCATCGCTGTTTTCAATGGGTCTGTTTCCCCCATTTTCGCTTTTCCTTTTTTAAAAGGTTTTTTTTTTAACCTTGCAGTGGCTGAGAAACCTCTTTGGAGGCTCTGCGGTGGCACCTCGGCTATGCTGTCCTCGGCCGCTGCAAGGCTCAGGAATGAGCTGTGGATAATCTTAGGCCAATCACTTACTTTTTCAACCTAATCTACCTTACAGGATGATTGTGAGGATAAAATGGAGAAAAGGGAGAACCAAGCCCATGATCCTCAGCTCCCTGGAGGAAGGCTTACAGTGCATTCCTAAGGAGAGTTACTCCAGTCTGAGCCCATTGAAATGAATGGGCTTAGACTGGAGTAACTCTCCTTAGGAATGCATTGTTAGTTAAAAACATAATAGCTCTATACTGAGCAGAAAGATCTGGCATCTTTAAGCCCTGGAAATGAACACCTACATGCTTATTGTACTCGGACATGAGTGTGTGTGTCCTCCTCTGAAAGAGGCCCTCGGTCTAAACTAAGTGCATTACTTTCAGTGGAAAAAAGACTCAAAGCTTCTATTTGACTTGCCTGATGAAATCACGGGCTCAGTTGTTCTTAACTTTGGATTGTATCCTAAGTTTGGTAATGCTATATTCAAATGTTTTCTCATTTTTTAAATTTTTTAATTTTTTTAAAAAGAAAACAAAACTTAACTTGTCTAGCATCTTCAGAGCCAGATGCTGAAGCTCTGACAGTTTTGAACCAACCGCTCTTCTGTCCAGTAACAATCTCGTGCCCTTAGCCTTTTCAAGTACATCTCAGCTCCATGGTTTCCCAATGTCCTCATGGCAACGCAGACGGGCGGCTGTCTCTGAAAGCCAGATTGCTGGATAGCTGGATAGCTGATTTCCTGTCTGGCTGGTGGAGACCGGCCAATTTCAAATGCAGCAGCTGATTGAATAAACTACGCAATGGGCTTGCTGCGTGATTAACGCTGCTCTCTCTTCCTGCACAGTTGTTAACCCTAATTTGGGATTGTCCTTTCAGTCTCCTTTTGGACTGTCTGTGCAACTAAGCAAGACGCTAAGCGCCAGAGATCCACGACTCTCTAATAAATGCCAGAACCAGTCCTAGGATTAAGAGTGGCCTTGGACAAGACCCCTTCAGTGTAGGGTTGTCCCACTTACCAGACATGGGCAGGTCAGGCCCCACCACTTCCACCCACAGCCCTGGCAACAGATAGGCTGAGCAGTCTGCCCAAGAGTACAAAGTCCAAAACACAGTCCAAGGTCAGGCCAGAAGTTCCACCTCCCGAGCAGGGTGTGAGCATAGGGTTGCCAACCTCCAGGTAATAGCTGGCGATCTCCTGCTATTACAACTGATCTCCAGCCGATAGAGATCAGTTCCCCTGGAGAAAATGGCTGCTTTGGCCATTGGACTCTATGGCATTGAAGTCCCTCCCCTCCCCAAACTCCGCCCTCCTCAGGCTCCGCCCCCAAAATCTCCTGTTGGTGGTGAAGAGGGACCTGGCAACCCTAAATAAGCAGAGTCCAGGTCTGGTCCAAGGTCAGGCACCAGGTTCTCTGATTGAGGGGCCCAGTTCCAAGGCAGGATTGTCCACTAGCACATAGTCACGTTCATCCCACACTGACCTGGGTCTCACTGCAAGCTCAAGTAGCCAATTTCCCTTCCGGGTGCAACTGGGTGCAGTCATTAGGATCAGTGCTCTTAGCTGAGTCACCCTCCCTCCTCCTGAGGAGCATAAGGGCACAGATCTTGTAAAGACTCGTCACTGGAGTTCTCTGCTTCTACAAAGGAAGAGCGGCTGTGGGCTGCTCGGCATGCACTCCTGTGTCTGCTCAAGGCCTTCCCCCCTGGCTTTTTGCCTTCTCTTTTCCTGAGGTCGTTCAGGAGACTGTGGTGGGTATGGAAGGACATCTACCCATATAGATGTCTCCTGTCTGGAGGGCCCTTCTGGCTCAGGGGCTGGTGATATACTGGTGAAGGGTCCCTTCTGGGAGGAGATTGCGCTTCACAGAGGCTCAGGGTCAGGTAATCCTCTGATGATGTTTCATCCTCCCACGCTGATTCAGGGCTGCTCACGACAAGATTCCTGGAGATTTGAGGGTGGAGCCTAGGGAGGACAGAGACTTCTACAGGACATAATGCTATACAGTCCATCCTCCAAAGCAGCCATTTTTTCTGGGGGAAGTGAAAGAGGAGCCCAGCACATCCGTAAAGGTCCCCTATGCAAGCACCGGGTCATTCCTGACCCATGGGGTGACGTCACGTCCCGACGTTTCCAAGGCAGACTTTGTTTACAGGGTGGTTTGCCAGTGCCTTCCCCAGTCATCTTCCCTTTACCCCCAGCAAGCTTTCACCGTTTCACCGACCTTGGAAGGATGGAAGGCTGAGTCGACCTCGAGCCAGCTACCTGAAACTGACTTCCGTCGGGATCGAACTCAGGTCGTGAGCAGAGCTTGGACTTCAGTACTGCAGCTTTACCACTCTGCGCCACGGGGCTCCTTAGCACATCCTGCTTAGGGCCAAATTAGATGATACATGTGACACATGTTGGGTTGGAGTCCCCGACTTGCAGTCATCCGTTTAGGGCTGTTTTAATGTATTGTTTTATCTGATTTTACTATTGTATTGTATATTTTACAGATTATGTGAACTGCTGGGGTAGAGCGGGTTATAGGTTTGACTAAATAAAATAAGTAAATAAATGTGAGTCCAGGGCCTAAATTAGGTCACAAATGTGGTGCAGGGGGGAGGATGGACTTCAGACTTCCTTCCCATGCCAACATATCACATGTGTTGTCTAGTTTGGTCAATTCAGGGCCAATACGACGAAGTGTATCTTAATATCACTTGAATTTCACTGCCAAATCTGCTTTCTACATCCTTCTCCTAGCCCAAAGATTAGATTTTGTAGCACATGCCTATGATTGGAGCATGTGTTTCTGAGCATGTTACCATTTGCATTAGGTTTTAAAGAGTTTCTATTTCCTATATACACACTTTTGGTAAATTTTGCTTTTGGAAATTATCTTGGTCCCCCTCCCTTTCTCTATGCCATACCCCTGTGCCGTTTTTGGCAGTTTTGCTAAGTATCATGAAAGGTATCCTGTGTACAATCACTTACCAACAATTAACTTGAAATTGTGTCTGTTAAGTGCCATCAGGTCACTTATGACTTATGGCAACCCTATGAATAACCTCTAAAATGTCCTATCATTAACAGCCTTGCTCAGGTCTTGCGAATTAAGACCCATGGCTTCCTTGATAGAGTCAATCCATTTCTTGTTGGGTCTTCCTCTTTTCCTGCTGCCTTCATGTTTTCCTAGCATGATTGTCTTTTCCAGTGATTCTTGTCTTCTCATAATGTGACCAAAGTACATTAGCAGTTTAGTCATTTTAGCTTCTAGGGAGAATTCAGGCTAGATTTGCTCTAGAATGTCTTTTTGGCAGTCCATGGTATCTGTAAAACTCTTCTCCAACACCACATTTCAAAAGAATCCACTTTCTTCCTGTCAGCTTTCTTCACTGTCCAGCTTTCACACCTATATATAATAATGGGGACTACTATAGTAAGAATTATCTTGATCTCAGTTGCCAGCAACACAACCTTACCCTAAAGAATCTTTTCAAGCTCCTTCATGCCTTCCTTTCCCAGTCTCAATCTCCTTCTGATTTCATGGTTGCAATCTCCCTTTTGGTTGATGATGGAGCCAAGAAATAGCAAATCTTGAACAAATTGAATTTCTTCATCATCAGCCTTAAAGTCGTGTAATTTCTCAGTAATCATTACTTTTGTCTTCTTGATGTTCAGCTGTAATCTTGCTTTGGCACTTTCTGCTTTAGCCTTCACCAGTAATTGCTTCAAGTCTTCACTATTTTCTGCCAGTAATGTGGTATCATCTGCATATCTCAAATTGTTAATCTTCCACTAATTTTCACTCCACCTTCTTCTAAATCTAATGTATCTTTCCTTTTGATGTCTTCTGCAAATAGATTGAAGAGGTTGGGAGATAAAATAAGCCCTAGTCTGACATCTTTGTCCAATCGGAATCCATTCTGTTTCTCCATATTCTGTCCAATAGGCTACTAAGTACAGGTTGCACATCAAAACAATCAGACATTGTGGCATACACATGTTTTTTTTAAATTAAATTAGTAGCATGTGTGAATTTGGTCTATTCCCCCCCCCCAGTATGCAAAGAGTCATTCCATTTCTTTTAATATATGGATAAGCATCCAAGCCACGTTGGCCCCACCTTGGATCCTGCAGTCGGGAGGAGTACAGCTTCATACCCAGTTTTACCACTTCAATAGCTGTTCCTGTGAACTTGGCCACAGCTGAACACCCCTTTCCTTTTTATATTTTTTTTCAAATGCATTTTTGATCAATGTTTACACAGCTGGCCATTTTGGGCAACTCCCCCTGCACTGGTCCTAGAACAATGTACTGGGGGGCGGGGCGGGTTATGGGTTGCAGGAACGACCTGCCAGATGAAAGCCACTCTCCATTTCCCCCCCCCCTGCAAGATGGTGCCCATTCCTATCCCTTTAGTCTCTTCGGGTGTGCTTTCTGCTCTGTCTGTTGGAAGAAAGCTGGCTTTTTCTGAAGGAACAGCTGGAGAACCTTATTTATATTAAAATGATAAAAGTGGCACGTGCTGCATATTATATTTTTTTGTTGTCGTTAAAGCAAATAAGGAGTTTGTTAAAACCGACTGTGGGCTCTTTGTACTTGGACGACATGAGCAGCTGTGCGTTCAGCTGTTTGTCCATTAAGATAGGGATATCCATTCCAGCAACGTGTGTGTTTTGCAGGGAAATCTCAAGATCCTCGGCCACCCAACATCCTGCCATCCATGTGACCAAACACTGAGGCCGAAACTATATGTTAGGGAGGCTGTGTGGGTCCAGCTGAAATAGCAGCCCTGTTTCTCCTCTTCTACCACACACCCCAAGCACGTCTAGAAAATTAAAATGTGTGACGTGATGTCACATTTCTTAAATTTCTCTATCCTCCCACCCTACAACCATTTCGTAGGTTGCCATGTAAGGGCGGGAAGGGAGGCACTCACAAGATGATCAAGTTCACGTGAATCCAGATGAGACTGAGGGCAAGCTAGTCGGCAAGAATAAGGGTCCGGAGGGGATACCATGTCCCACCTTTGATAAGATACAGTTATAGAAGAAGAAGAAGAGGAGGAGGAGTTAGTTTTTATTTGTCTTTCTCTACCACAAGGGAGAATCAAACCGGCTTACAATCACCTTCTCTTCCCCTCCCCACAACAGACACCCTGTGAGGTAGGTGGGGCTGAGAGAGCTCTGAGAGCTGTGACTAGCCCAGGGTCACCCAGCTGGCTTCATGTTCAGGAGTGGGGAAACAAATCCAGTTCACCAGATTAGCCTCTGCCACTCATGTGGAGGAGTGGGGAATCAAACCCGGTTCTCCAGATCAGAGTCCACCCCTCTTAACCAATACACCACACTGGCTCCCAGTGGCTTTGGCTGGCCATGTTAAGAGTTTGGGAGTGTTGTTAAATCCTGCTCTTACAGTGAAGAGACAGATTAATGTAGCAGCTAAAAACACTTTCCACTCTCTACATGTAGTGCAGAAATGCCCCCCTCCATCTTAATTTAGCTGATCTGGCCATTCTGATCCATGCTAAGGCTGCACTGTTGTAATACACTCAACATGGGGCTGCCCTTGAAGACGATCCAGAAACTTAAGCTAATAAAATATCTTGTGGCTCATTTACTAGCTGAAGTTAGTTACATTTTTCATTCTAAACCAATGTTAAAAGATATTGCATTGGTTGCTCATTTGGTACCAGGTCCAACTGAAACTGCTACTTATCGCCTATAAAGTCCTTCCTGGACTAGGAGCTACATGTCCTCAGGACTGTGTCTCCCGGTATACCCTTGGGCAACATCTTCAGATCTACTTAATAGTGCCCTCCTGCAAGCAGACGAGGTCAGCACCTGACTGCTCCAGAGTTTTTTTTCTAGAGTGGCTCATGAGTAGTTGAATGACCTTGCTATACTGATGAGGAAGGCCTGTAAGGTGTGCACATTCCAAGCTAGTTACCTTCAGCTTCGCAGGCTGCCAATCAGGGAAGCTGCAGCTAGCCCATAAAACGAGTATAGATTCTCCCCACTGGGAACAGGTGTAAACGCAGCTTATTGCCACAAAGCCAATATCTGGTCATTCTTCTGTGTTGCCTGATGGATCCTGGGCCAAACTGCGAAGCCAGAAGTAGGGTTGCCAGGTCCCTCTTTGCCACCGGCAGGAGGTTTTTGAGGCAGAGCCTGAGGAGGGTGGGGTTTGGGGAGGGACTTCAATGCCATAGAGTCCAATTGCCGAAGTGGCCATTTTCTCCAGGGGAGCTGATCTCTATCGGCTGGAGATCAGTTGTAATAACTGGAGATCTCCAGTTAGTACCTGGAGGTTGGCAACCCTAGCCAAAAGACTTTTCCCTGCAGCTCCTTCTTCTGCTTCCCTTTGGAAGGAGAAGCCTGGAACTTGGACCGAAGCACCTGTGGCCAGGCTCCAGAAGACAGTGCCATACACCCCCCTGGTTCCTCTTAATGTGTGCTTCTTGTCTTACATTTTGATTTTAGCTGCTTCAAAAGCCAAACTTGGCAGACAAGCAAAGTAGAAATATGATAATAACACCAGCCTTCTCTTGCTTAGCTTTAGCAACACTCAGGGTGCCCACAGACCTTTCACTGCACCCAGAAGTTTGCTGAATTCCATTATTAAAAGTCAGAATTTCTAAACGACTTCAAGTAATTCACCGTAGCCAGGACCAAGTGTTGTAAATCACTGTAGCCAGAATAACTGCTAAAAACCTTAAAATTCTGCACTACCAGAAGCTGAATCCTGTGATAGTGTATATATTTTGCAAATCAATCAAATGCACATGGTCTCCCTTATTTTGCATAACATTATCAGTTTTTATAAATAATGTGTTCCAGCCTTGGTAGTCGTAGGAAGACGAGAAGGCTTTTATACCTTGCTTTTCTCTACCATAAGGAGTTTCAAAGCGGCTTACAATTGCATTCCCTTCCTCTCCCCACAACAGGCAACTTGTGAGGTAGGTGGGTAGGGTTGCCAGGTCAGGGTTGGGTAATACCTGGAGATTTTGGGGGTGGAACCTGAGGAGGGTGGGGTCTGTGGAGGGGAGGGACTTCAATAGGGTATAATGCCATAGAGTCCACCTTCCAAAGTGGCCATTTTCTCCTGGTGAACTGATCTCTGACGCTTGAGATCAGTTGTAATAATAGGAGATCTCCAGCCACCACCTGGATGTTGGCAGCCCTATAGGTGAGGCTGAGAGAGATCGGAGAGAACTGTGACTAGTCCAAAGTCACCCAGCAGGCTTCATGTGGAGGAGTGGGGAAACCAACCTGCTTCTCCTTCTCCAGGTTAGAGTCCTCCGCTCTTAACCACGACACCATTACAGTACATGGACCCCCCACTACCACCTCTGGCCACTGTAAATAATGATGAATAAATAATAACTCATAATCTCTCTGGTTTCTATACTTGCCACGTACGTTTGAGCTCATCTTAAGAGCTAGAAATATATGGATTTCTTTATAGGTGAATGCCGGGATCCTCGGAAGACTGGATCCTACATATTTTCCCTATTATATGACGTGTTTTTTCCTTCTTTCCTGAAGACTCATGCTCTCCCCATAGCCCTGACCCCAGGCTCTAGATTTGCAGTTGGTGAACTCTTGTTTCTGTTATCTTTTGCAGTACCAGCCCCCTATACTGCTGCGTAGACCTGCACTCTTTGCGTACCGGAGAAATGGTCAAATCCATACAGTTCAAAACACCTATTTATGATCTCCACTGCAACAAAAGGTAAGTGCCAGTGTTTGGATTTCTTTTCCATCCAGTCCTCAAGGCTGCAATAGGTTTATAGCACTGCTGCATTTATTCATTTCTGTCCCATCTTTTTCCCATCATGGTTGAGGGCAGCAACGGTTTCCATCAAAACTGGCTTCTATGTTCCTGCTTATGGTGTATAGTTAAGCCTGGTTCATGTTGCCCAGCCGCCAATCTCTCCTGACTGGGGGTTTATACATGCTTCATTGTTGCCTCTGGATCTGATAATATGTTGCTTGTGGATTTTTACTGGAATTTTAAACAGTAATTTTATACGTATTAATATTTAAATGAGGGTACAAGGTTTTGTTTATATTGGTTTTAAGCTGCCCTGAGCCCAATTTTGGTCAGGGAGGAGCGGGATTTAAATTAATTAAATAAATAAAACTTATGACGGTATACCTAAGGATGCTCAGGAGGTAGGGTTGCCAGTTCTGGGTTGGGAAATACCTGGTAATTTTTGGGGTGGAGCCTGAGAAGGCCAGGGAGAGGACAGAGAGACTTCAATGATGTATAATGCCAAAAACTGCCATTTTCTCCAGGTAAACCGATCTCTGTTGCCTGGAGATCAGTTGTAATAGCGGGAGATCTCCAGCCACCACCTGGAGGCTGGCGACCCCATCAAGAGGTCTCCCATTGAGGCACTGACCAGTCCTACACCTGTTAAGTTTCATCAACGCTGCTGCATCAAATGCCTTCCCAACCATACCCTAGGACCCTTGGCTATGTTTACACTGACCCTGGGCAGGCCTCTCTGCCATCTCTTTTGCTTCACATGAACTGAGAGTACACCCTAGATTCAGCCAGCGCTCTCCTGTGACTGCCCACTGCCAGGGTTTAGATCCAGATCAGATTAGTGCAGTGCATGTAATGCATTGCGACTTACCCAGACTCCTCTCTGTGGCAATAAAGTTTTCAAGGCACCTCCAAGCACATTTTGAAATCTCCTACCTAGGAGGTAGGGTGTGTGTGGGGGGGGCGTGTGCGGGTTAAAAATATGACAGATAAATTAATTTATCTGTCCAGTGCCCCAGGCAGATTGAAGCCTTTCCTACTACTGAGATCCTTTAACTGGGAGATGTCATGGGTTGAACTGGGACCTCTCCAAGGGAACGTGAGTGCATGAACGTGGGGGTTGCCCTTGAAAAACATTAGCAAACATTGGTACAGAATGCTGAAACCAGCATGTTGACTGCAGTGGGTCATAGGGACCATATCCCTCTAGTCTTGTTCCGTTTACACTGGTTCCCAATCAGTTTCTGGGCACAATTCAAGGGGCTGGTGTTGACCTTCAACACCCTCCATGGCTTGGGACTAGCATACTGAAGGACCCTACTGAACCTCTGTGACCATCTTCTGAGGTCCTGCTTCAGGTGCCCCTGCCATATGAGATCAGTAAGGTTGCCAACCTCCAGATAGCACTTGAAGATCTACTGCTATTACAATTGATCTCCAGATGACCAAAATCAGTTCCTCTGGTGAAAATGGTGCTTTGGAGGGTGGACTATATGGCATTATACCCTGATGAGGTCCCTGCCCTAACCCTGCCCTTAAAATCTCCAGGTATTTCCCAACCCAGAGCTGGCAACCCTAGGTTGGTGGCAACCTAGGAGAGGGCTTTCTTGGTTGTGGCACCAACCTCTGGAACTGTTTCCCCAGAGAGACTCACCTGTTCCCTTCTGTTGTCAATTGGTGGGTGATGACCTTTTTGTTTCCGCTGGTGTTCCCTCAGTGATCCCTCCTTCCTGCCCTGTGTTTTAATTGTTGCTTTTATGGTTCTGTATGTGTATTTTAGCTTTGGTTTTAATGGTTTCAGTTATGTGTTCTTGTTTGTGTTTGCTGGTTTTTTAAGACAGGTTGTAATCTGTTACGTTTCTAACTTGTTAGATACCTTGGTGGCCCTAATGAGGGCAGAAAGATGGGATATAAATTTTGAAAATGAAAATATTTTAAAAAGGGAAAATCAGAAATGATAGCTGCTGCTAGGGGAAGTTCCCTGCCGTTATTCCTCTCAATGGGAAACCTCTGTAAGTTTGTGAGGAATGTCTGTACTTCATGTTATTGCTGCAATTGTGCAGTAAAGTCAGGCTGAGACAGAGGGAGGGACTTGTCTCAGCCACTGAGTGAGCTTCCTTGCTAAACGAGGGTTTGATCCCACCTTTAAAGGCTGCGCTTCACACCCTTAAAATGCATTTCAACATTCCAAATACTTATACTGCCGCCTTATACTAAACCAGTCCCTTGGTAAATCAAAATCAGTATTGTCTACTCAGACCAGCAGTGGCTTGCCAGGGTCTCAGCCAGAAGTCTTTCACATCACGTACTTGCCTGGTTCCTTTAACTGGAGATGGCGGGGATTGAACCTGTGACCTTCTGCATGCCAAGCAGATGCTCTACCACTGAGCCATGGCCCCTTCCCATTATCAGGGTATTATCATATTAGGGTAATCCTTTTTACAGTCCTGCAAGGTAGGCCAGTATTATTTCCATGTAGCATATGAGAGTGGCTTCAGTCTGTGGTATAGAGGAAGGAAGGGTGGTGTGGTGTTTTCACCATTTGCTTCCACCGATCTGGGCCTGGCTATAACTGCTTCTGAGTCAGGCTTATCTCCCCTGCTCCTGCAAAGCTTCTGGGCTTATCTTTGTGCCTTCCTCATTTTGTCTGGATATCTCTGCTTGTCAAGCCTGTAAATTGCTCTCCTGATCTCCTTATCCACCTGCCTGCCCTCTGTCCCCCCCATGTTTCTTCCCACCCCCTTTTGGTCAGACTCCTTTTCTTAGAGGAAAGGTTGAAGGAGCTGGGTATGTTTAGCCTGAAGAGGAGAAGACTGTGAGAGGTAATATGATAACCATCTTCAAGTCCTTGAAGGGCTGTCATAAAGAGGATGGTGCCGAGTTGTTTTTTGTTGCCCCAGAAGGTCGGACCAGAACCAGCGGGTTAAAATCAAATCAAAAGCGTTTCCATCTAGACATTAGGAAGAATTTTCTAACAGAGCGGTTCCTCAGTGGAACAGGCTTCCTCAGGGGGTGGTGAGCTCTCCTTACCTGGAGGTTTTTAAGCAGAGGCTAGATGGGCATCTGTCAGCAATGCTGATTCTATGACCTTAAGCAGATGATGAGAGGGAGGGCATCTTGGCAATCTTCTGGGCATGGAGTAGGGGTCACTGGGGGTGTGTGGGGGAGGTAGTTATGAATTTCCTGCATTCTGCAGGGGTTGGACTAGATGACCCTGCTGGTACCTTCCATCTCTATGATTCTATGACCCTTGCTGGTCATGTATTGTGCTTTGACTTCCTGTGCTGGCTCGACGGACACCTCCTTGCTTCCCCGCTTTACCCCATCCTGGTCCCAGGATCTTGCACCTTCTGTTTTTCATCTGCCCAACCTGCTTACGGTCTACCACCAACAGGAGGACCTGTAAAAAGAATCAGCGTGGATGCAGTATTGGGGCAGGGTGTTTTTTTTGTTTTGTTTTTTAATCCTTCCATGTTGGAAATTGAAAGAGGCCCCAGTCTGATGCAACCAAATTAAGAACCCAAGTAGTTCTCATTTTGTGACGTTGTTTAGACTGGCAGCAGCCCTTGACAAGACCAGGCAGCTGCCAGGAGCCTATGAGGATTTGGCGGGTTGCGTTGCAGACCTATCGTGATCTCTGCCTACCTGCCTGCCCTGACATGGGAGATTATGCTCATTGGTTCTAGGCAGTACTTCCTGCCCTTGGCAAGAATGTGCTGCTCACTTGCAAGCCCTGGCCTAGTGTTGGGCTCCCAGAGTTCTGAAGACCAGAGGGGAGGGGCTGTGGCTCAGTGGTAGAGCATCTGCCTGGTATGCAGAAGGTCCCAGTTTCAATCCCCGGCATCTCCAGTTAATGGGACTAGGCAAGTAGGTGATGTGAAAGACCTCTTCCTGAGACCCTGGAGAGCCACTGCCAGTCTGAGTAGACAATATTGACTTTGATGGACCAAGGGTCTGATTCAGTATAAGGCAGCTTCGTGTGTTCATGTGAGGGAAGGTGGAGATTCTGCAGCAGTGAGCTAGGGGCCGGCTGTTGGTGGGGAAGGGGCGTGGCCATGACTGACAGACCCCACAAAACCCCGGGGCCATCCTTGTTCAGACCCTTATTTTGTGTTGTGCCACCTACGTTACCAGAATCTAAAATGGCTTCCTAATTATTGGCAAATTGCTGTCCTGGTGAGCTCTCGGCTGCTTGGCTTTTTTTTCGTCCTTGCGCTTCTCATCTTGGTAATCGTTTAAAGTGATTTATTATATAAACCCTATTTTTTCCTCCTCTATAATTCCATTGCATTTGTGGGGGGGGGGGGGAAGACATTTTTAGCAAATAAAGCACTGTTACGTCTGGCAGATTTGCAATAAAAAAGCTCACCGATGTGATTATTTTCGAGGATGAAACACTTTTTTAGATTAATACGCTATATGCCAGTGGCGGATTTTTACTTTGAGTCACCGGGGAGAGTGAATTATTTTTAAAATGTAAATTACAGGAGGTAGAACATGATTTGCGCGCGGGGTGTGTGTGTTAACATTGCATCCTGGGGGTGCCCCTGCTTCCATTTTTCCACATGGTCGCAGGCACATAACCACGTGAAGACACTGTTAGCAGGGAGACAGGCAGTCTGTGGAGAAGAAACCACTTCTGAGTATTTCTTTGTTAAACCAACACCCTTAAAATTATTCATGCTGCTTTTAATACTTTCTTTCTCCTTTATGACATTGGTTGACTGAAGGTCTGTTCACATGTCATGAAGAAATTCAGGTTTCTTTGGATGGGGTTACCAACTCCTGCTTGGGAAGTGCCTGGAGATTTGAGGGTGGGGTTCGAGAAGTGGAGGGACCTCGGTAGGTTATAATGCCATTCAGCCCACCCGCCAAAGCAGCCATTTCCTCCAGGGGAACAGATATCTGTCATCTGGAGATCAGTTGTAATTCTGGGAGATCTCCCTCCCCCACCTGGAGGTTGGCAGCCCTAGCATCAGCCAGGAGCCTGTTTTATTCTCAGGCTCATACGCGAGTTTCCTCCTCCTCGATCCTTGCATGCGGAACTGCAGTTGAAGCCTGCCTGGTTAATCTAAGTCCAGTTGTCGGTGACATCCAGATTTACAGCACGTTCCTATGCAGAATTACTCCAGTCTAAGCTCATTGAAATGAATGGGCTTAGACTAGAGTAACTCTCTTTAGGATTGCATTGTCTGGCACCAAAACACATTGGGTTTTATTTCTTACTTGGTAACCGGGATTCTAATCCTGGTTTAGAATCCCAGTTTGTTTATTTGGAGCATTTTTAGCCCTTCACCACAATCAGACTCAAGGTAAGTTACAGTTATAATGAAACCAATATATAATTAAAACAAAGTTAAAAGTAGGGTTGCCACCTCCAGCTTGAGGAATTCCTGGAGGTTTGTGAGTGGTGCCTATGGAAAGGGGACTTTTTGGGGTAGGGTTCACCTAGAATCTATGGTATGCTATAGTTTGCCCTGTGAAGCTGCCATTTTCTCCAGGGTAACTGATCTCTGTAGTCTGGACATTAGTTTTAATTCCAGAACTCCAGGCCCTTCCTGGCGGTTGTCAATCCTAGTCAAAACTAACTGTATGTAAAACTGGCAGTGTTAAAAGCCCTCCTGAATGATTCTGCCTTGAGAGACTTCAAGAATCTCAACAAAGTGGAAGCCTTCTAATAACTAGTTATTATAGGAAGGCTAGTCCATACAATCGGATTAGCCACTGAAAAAGCCCTGCGTTCCAGTTATGGGGAAAGCAACAAGCCCCAGTTTGTTAAAGATGCTTGAATTTGGATGTCGCAGCCAACTGGAGTTGTCAATTGCAGTTCTGCGCTCAGCACAGGAGCTCGAGAACAAAGCCGGCTCCAGCTCCTCATAAAGGAACACCAGGGACAAAATACCAACAAGGAGAGCAAGGAGCAGAGGATGGAAGGAGCACGCGGGCCCGAGGGCTTGAGGCTCCTTCTCGGTCCCAAACTTGACATCTGAATGCAGCCTGAGACTAAACATGTGCGACAGTCTAATCCCCACCCACCATTTTCAATCACATCTCTTTATTTTTAGATGTTGTAATTATTTTTGCTCTGGCATTAGTCCTTTTTTATATGTTGTTTTGTAAAATTGTAATAAATTAAAAGGCAAGAAATAAACTGATGCCAAAGAAGTGCAAGTTTCTAACTGAAGAATTCTGTTTTTTAAAAAAAGAGCTTCTCTGTTAAATTATGGGCATGGTCCTTCCTTACACAGGTGGAACACTCCATGTACAACAGAGTTCTTTTTGCTCCTCTTTCCTACTTGGCATATGCACATCAGGCTGTTATAGGCTGATACGAGGGGCAGTTTTCCTGCATTGTGCAGGGAGTTAGACTAGATGACCCTGGTGGTCCCTTCCAACTCCATGATTCTATGATTTGTATGCTCTCTGAGCTTGTGTTCCTTGACCTAGCTGGGAAAGGTTGGTGGTGGCAGGCAGTGGGTATGGGAAGTTATGCGCAGACCTGCCATTCATACAGTCTGGTGTGGTGCACATTTGCATGCCCTTGTGCATGGTTTTATTTAGGATTTAGGGGCTGCTGTAAAAATGTGTGTAAATGTATATTCCTCCATACAGATGTAGTCTCTCTCTGTCTCCTTCTCTGTTTCCCAGTCTAACTTCATTTTATATAATCGTTACAAACAGGGCTAAACTTGGGGTGGGGGTTGTTTTGAATGAAATTTTTTTTGGGGAGGAGCAAGGTAGGTTACTTTATTTATTAATACAGTCACAGACCAGCATAAACCACAACAAAATTCTAAACAGGTCAAATAAATTATTAAAATTACTCCCACACGTGAGTTGGCTTATACTTTAGGGGACGTGCCAGTTAGGTAGAATGATAAATAAGGTTGCTAAAAATTCTATAATAATCCAGCAAAAAAAATGTAAACTCTCAGTGTTTGGCAAATTTTACAGACTGCCACACAGCAGTACATGCTGAAACCAGTGGTTTTTCGTCAGTGAATAACATACAAGCATAAACTGAGTCTGATTAACAGAGATACCCACTCAGGAAGGGAAGAATACACTTAGAACGAACCTCTTGATATAAAGGGCAACGAAGTAGAACACGTTCCATAATTTCAGTCTTCCCTAAACAACAATTTCAGTCTTCCCTAAACCACAGCTGTGTCTGCCTTGGAATCTTTTTGTATTACCCACCCAAAACCACAGAATGGGGCAGGGTAGGTTGGTTTAGTACAAAGTGTTGAATTTGTATAATTTGTGAAGCCATCATCTTCTGATGATGACTTCACAAACGATTAAACAGAATGGAAGATACGCATTTTTGTAGTACTTAATATGTTCTGCTCAACAAGTGTGTCTTTAGATAATATAATACTAGGTCTATTTTCTTTCTTAACTTTTAGTTCTCTCTATTCCAAAACCAAGAAAATGTATTGTTTATGGCCGTTGGCCGCCACAAAGTTCTCTCTACTCAGAAATGAAATGGAAGAGATGTCTTTACTTGACTCAATGGCGGTTCCTGTATTTTAATTACAATACTATGCAGAACTTATTTGGGTTGCATTTTTTTTTTTTTGATTTGTAAAAGTGGAGGGCCAATATTTATTGTAGGCCCCCACCAATAGATTTCCTCCATGAATTCATGGCTCCAGGGAGCTGCTTTTTGAAATGTTCTTCAGCTGCACATCTGGGAAAACTACCCAATAGGACTGCACTTGGTTAAGTTTACTGGCAGTCCTGAAATGTCATTTTAAATTTTGGTTTTGTGTCTTTTACGTTTTTTATGCCTTTTTATCTCTCTTGTGAGCCACCTTGAGCCCTGATCTACATGGCCCAGGTTAACCCGATCTCATTAGATCTAGGAACCTAAGCAGGGTTGACCCCGGGCTAGTACTTGGATGGGAGACCACCCAGGAAGTCCAGGGTTGCTACGCAGAGGTGGACAGTGACAAACCACCTTTGCCCATCTCTTGCCTTGAAAACCCTGTGTGGTCGCCATAAATTGGCTGCCGCATGACCCCACTTTCCACCCTGTAAGGAGCTCCGTTAAGAAAGAAAGGCACCTTGTAAATGTTTTAAATAAACGAAACAGATCTCTGTTGTGCCCTTCCACACACAGGCATACATTGTGCCCATAGTTTGGTTTCTGTGTAAAAAGCAAAAAAGTAAAAAATATGGTTTGATGCACACATGGCTTTTCTTGTGATGTTTCCCATTTCTGCCAATACCTGGGGGGGGGGGGCGGGGAATCATAGATACTGCTTGAGAATTGGTGGTTGGGAGAAATGTGCCTCATAGGGTTGCCAGTTCTGAGGTGGGAAGTTCTTGGAGATTTGGGGTTCGAGCCTAGAGAGGACGGAGTTTAGGTAGGGGAGAGATCTTAGCAGGGATGGAGTTTGTCCTCCAAATCAGCCATTTTCTCCAGGAGAAATTATCTCTGGCGTCTGGAGATAAGTTGTAATTCTGGGAGGACTCCAGGCTCCGCAGCCTACATGGCACGACGCCATCACTCTCTGGGTTTCCTCCACACCGCTGGTTGTTGAGAGTGGACTCACATCTCGTCATGTGGTGGAGCTTCACTAGACCCTGCTTATGCCTGCTGCTTTCAGCAACAGCCTTGTGTCTTCCATGGCATCTAGTCCTATCCATAATGGTGTTTTGTTATTCTGTCTCAGGATCCTTGTTGTGGTCTTGCAGGAAAAAATTGCTGCCTTCGACAGCTGCACCTTCACCAAAAAGTTCTTCGTTACAAGTAAGTATTCTGTCGGTTTCCATTTCCCGGCCCCTCTTTCCTCTGAAGGGTGCGTGAATTGATTGTTGACTCCTTTAGGAACCAAATGCTGTTACCAGTTGCACGGGGACTTGATTTGCAAATTGTTGTCATTGTGCTAAATATCACAGGAACAAATTCCATTGAAATATGTGAGATTTCCATTATATTCTGGCACAATGTAGTTTTTTTCATTTCACTGAGAATTTGCACAAGAGAAATTCACTTGTGTACAACTTAAACACCATCTACACCAGAGTAGTATAGCGGTTAGCGCAATTCTAAGCAGAGTTATATCTATTGAAATTTCAGAAGTATCTCTGGTTTAGGATTGTACTTCACAGTGGGTAGCCGTGTTAGTCTGTCTGCAGTAGTAGAAAAGGATTGTACTGTGAGTGTAGGATTGGCACTGGGAGCTTTATTTTCCAATCCTTGATCACCCATGAATTTCCTTGGATGATCTTGGGCCAGTCTTGCTTTCTCAGTTTCACAGACCCCTCTCGGCTTATGAGCATGATGGGACAAGGAAAACCTATATACTGATATATGCTTCTTGGAGGAATTTTGGGATAAAAATGTAAACAATCGAGATCTGTGGAAGCATCATAGAATCATAGAGTTGAAAGGGGCATACAGGCAATTAGTCCAACCCCCTGCGTAATGCAAGATCAGCCTAGAGCATCCCTGACAAGTACTTGTTTAGCCTCTGCTTAAAGGCTGCCAGTCTTTAATCAGAGAGGGAAGGCATCTTGGCCATCTTCTGGTCACTAGGGGTGTGTGTGTGTGTAGGGTGGAAGTAGTTGTGAATTTCCTGCATTGTGCAGGGGGTTGGACTAGATGACCCTGGTGGTCCCTTCCAACTCTATGATTCTATGAGTGAGGGGGAGCTCACTACCTCCCTAGGTAGCCGATTCCACTGTGGAACAACTCTTACTGTAAATCCCACCCCCCAGTATCCTAATATCCAGCTGGTACCTTTCCACCTGCAATTTAAACCCATTATTGCCAGTCCTATCCTGCTGCCAACAGGAACAGCTCCCTGCCCTCCTCTAAGTGGCAGCCCTTCAAATACTTAAAGAGAGCAATCATTTCCCCCCTTCAACTTCCTCTTCTCCAGACTAAACATTCCCAACTCCCTCAGCCTTTCCTCGTAGGGCTTGGTCTCCAGGCCCCTGATCACCCTCGTCGCTCTCCTCTGCACCCACTCCATTCTGTCTACTCCCAGCTCCATGCTTTACGATTTAGAAGGGAGCCCTTTTTTTGCAGCTTTCATGAGCCTCAGAGTTGAGGCCAGTGACTAGTAGCAGCAGGGACTTTTCAGTGGTAGCCTCTGTCTTGTGGAACCCTTTCTCATCAGAAGTTCCCTAGATCTGTATGGTTGGCCCTTCTAAACCCTCTTCCTTCCTCACCGGCCTGTTGGGACTAGCTGTAAATGTTGCCTTTTAATTGATGCTGACTTGAGGTGTTGCTTTTGGCTTAGTCTTTATTTTTTCCCCAAAGCTCCCAGTCAGTGCGTCACAAGAGGAGTGCTTGTTGAGTGTATCCGTCACTCTCTGACCCCTGAGATGGGAGGACTTTACACAGCAATGAGTCTTCTCCCAATGTGATTGAATTAACTGCCAGAGTAATGATGGCCACAGGCATAGATTGCTTTACAAGGGTATTAGACAGATACATGGAGGATAGGTCTATCAGTGGCTATTAGTCATGGTGACTAAAGGAAACTTCCTCATTCAGAGGCAGTCAACCTTTGAATCCTAGTGCCAGGAGGCAACATCAAGGGAAGACCCTTTTGCTGGACCTCCAGAGGAACTGGTTGGCCACTGTGTGAGACAGGATGCTGGACTAGATGGACCGCTCGTCTGATCCAGCAGGTCTCTTCTGATGTTCTTTTGAAGGTCTCGACCTCTGTGTTCTGTTGCTGGAAGAAGCAGAAGAGTTGGCTTTTATATGTCAACTTTGTCTCCCTTTTTAAAAGGAGAATCAAAGCGGCTTACAGTCTCCTTCCCTTCCTCTCCCCACAACAGACACCTTGTGAGGTAATTGGGTCTGAGAGAGTTCGGAGAGAACTGTGATTAGCCCAAGGTCACCCAGCTGGCTTAGTGTGGAGGTGTGGGGAAGTAAACCTGGTTCACCAGATTAGAGTCTGCCACTCATGTGGAGGAGTGGGGAATCAAACCTGGTTCTCCAGATTAGAGTCCACAGCTCAAACATTACACCACGCTGGCTCTGGACTGGTTGGCCACTGTTTGAGAGAAGATGCTGGACTAGAAGGACCAGTGTGCTGATCCAGCAGGACTCTTCTTATGTGAGACTGACTGAAGCAGTAAGGATTCACTTGGATTCTGTGATGCAGTGTATAATAGCTAACAGTTGTGAGGAATCCCAGAAGCATCCCCATGGCTCAGAAAAATACACTCCCATCCCTGAGCCTTGACTGACTGAGCAATGAGGAGGGCGAGACATTAGAAAGCAAAATGGACTGGGCTATCCTGCAGCGGCACAGAGATTGCAGGCATGTCGTCCTTGGGAGTTGTTTAAGAAAATTATTTGCACGTATGTGTAGGTAGGAAGTTATTTCTGAATGTCTAAAAATGCAAAGCCTTGACCTGGATGGCCCAGGCTAGCCTGATCTTGTCAGATCTCAGAAGCCAAGCAAGGTCAGTAGTACTTGGATGGGATACCACCAAGGAAGGCAAGGTTGCTATGCAGAGGCAGGCGATAGCAAACCACCTCTGTTAGTCTTTTGCCCAGAACACTCTACTGGGTTGTGATAAGTAGGCTGTGACGGGAACTTTACACATGCAGAAACACAAGCCTTCCATTTTAAGTCATGGTACGGCATATTGTCTTGCTGGGAATGCAGATTGCAGGGAGGGTTTACCGGTAGTGCCGAAGGGTTTACAAGCTTCAGTCCTGCGGGTGTGGCAGCACAGACATCTTTTAGGAGCCAGGGCTCAAAGAGGCCCGCCAGCAGATATTTAACACAGGGCACACTGGGGCCAGGGAAGACTTCCTACTGCCTTAGGTTAAGGCAGGCTGGAGTGGAGGAAATGGTAACAGGAACCCCCTTTCCTCTGGAACCAAGGCCCAGTGGGGTAATGGAAGCGCTCACGAGCCAAGAAGTGTCGGGGAGATAGCGCAGTCCTCCATCACGGGAGCAGATAACTACCAATCCCCAGCAGGAGGGGAGAACCCTCATGATAATTTAAGCATGGATCAGGGCAGCCATGGAGGTGGCGAGCAAGCAACAGAGTCTGAGAACAAGGGAGATGGCAGTTGGCCCTGCTGAGAAGTGCCATCCTTGCTTTGGGAAGCAGAAATCTGTCTGTCTGTCTGTCTTGTGCCCAGATGTTAAACGTAAACTCTTCCCACCCTTTGAAGAGAGTTAACGTGGCTGGCCTCGATGTGTATTTGTTTGATTTTTTTTCCTCCTCCCATCGGAAGGATGCTGAAATTCAAGCTTATGCTAGAAAGCGGTTTTTCTCCTTAAAAGGAAAACTGTAGTCAAGCTTGCTGAAAACTGAACGGGGGGGGGGGGGATTGCTTTCAATTTAGTGGATCTTTGCATTACAACATTCTACATTTGCGTCTGTGTGCTGTAAAACGGGAAGCGGCTTTTAAAGCAAAGGGGGAATTAACATTGTGTGTGGAGCAATCTGAAAGTTACCAATAGGTGTCAGTTTCTCCCCACAACATGGCCTTCTCATCCCCCAAGAGTCTGTTAGCAGCCTTGATTTTGGAGACACTAGATGGCTCTTTTGTGGCGGCCGCTATTGATTGATTGATTGATTGGATCCTTGTGAAATCAGACCTGCATAGGGCAGTTCCTTTCCTGCCCCCCCCCCCCCCGATTTTCCTGCACAGGTTTCTTGAACTAATTTTAAGCAAGATGAACGGAAGTTGAATATCTGTGCTAGGGGAGCGTGGTGGTGGAAGAAGATGGAACAGGCCATGGTTGGAGTTCGTTGATAAGGTAGGGGCTAAGAGAGGGACAATGCGGCAGAAGTAGGATAGCGAGGGGCAGAGTGCCCCCCTAACTTAAATCACCTATTGTGCTGCCCATTATATTTAAAAGCAGTTGCTTTGGTGAATGTTACTTAAATTTCTTATTGGAGAAGCCTATTCTAGCACAAAAGAAGAGACAAGGCTGTATCTAGAAAGCCTTTTTGTTGGTGGAAAAGGAAAGGGGGGGTCCCCTTTGACCGCCAAAAATGGGTATGTTGGGGATCATTGGACTTGCATGTGCAAAAGCCTTACGGGGGTGGGGCTGTAGTCAGAAGGTGAATTGGGCCAGATTGAGCAAAAAAGTTGCCTGGATCCAAACCAAAGGCAGGAAATAGAAATTTCCGGAACGGTTGGAATGGAAAGTCCTTGAATATACACCCGGTGCCAAAATTATAAGTGGTGTGTCTAAATTTAATCAGCTTAGGATGGATTCATCCACCAAGATTTCAGCTTTTAATATGAGATCATCATAAAAATGTTCAGGGTCCAGATGAATGGCTGCTTTGTATCTGAGCGTTTTGTAAGAACACATTCTTAATTGGAATACTGTGGTTACATCGGACATAGTAGGAGAGCTTTAATTCAAGAGCTCAGCTGATTTTTGTGGCCTTCAACAGTCTGCTTTCAAGGGCCAGTTTGTGATGTTAGACTGATAACGCAGTGAATCACCATAAGTTTCCCGTTGTTTGGTATGATTACTGGCCTTCCAAGTTCTCCCACTTCCTTCTTCCCAAGATCACCACACTCCAAAAGTATGTTCCTGGCCCTCAGCTCATACTGGATGCTCAACTGTGATTTTGGCATATGCACAGATATTCACGGTCACCTTAATGAGAGATGAAAACTTGTTGGTTTGAATTGGTTTTACTTCTGCCGTAATCCAAGGAGCTGCCTGCTTTTTTGGGGGGTGGGGGGAGGGAGAATACCAAGTGCTCAGTTGATTTTTAGTGGTTGAATTGGTGGGAAGATTTACACTGCAATTTTAAGGAGAGTTACTCCAGTCTAAGCCCATTCATTTCAGTGGGTTTAGACTAGAGTAGCTCTGCATAGGATTGTACTGTTAGTTGGTTAATCGGTGGGGCAATGTCCAGAGTCTGCCTGCATATGCTTTGAGACAGGGGGCTGTAATTTGAGCGGTGCATGAGAGTCAGTGTAATGGTCAGAGTACTGGGCCTTGATCGAGGAGCTCCTGGTTCAAATCCCTGCTCATCCATGAAGCTTACTGGATGATCTTGGGTTGGTCATCTTCTTGCAAGCTAAGCTACCTCACAGAGTTATCATGAGGATACTATGGGAGGGGATAACCCTGAGATCCTTGGAGATAAAAATGGGATAAAAATGCAATAGATTTGTCCCAATAAGGTATTTTGCCAGCAAGGAAGAAGAAGAGTTGGTTTTTATATGCCAACTTTCTCTACCACTTAAGGGAGACTCAAACTGGCTTACAATCACCTTCCCCTCCCCACAACAGACACCCTGTGAGGTAGGTGGGGCTGAGAGAGTGTGTCACCCAAGGTCACCCAGCTGGCTTTGTGTGTAGGAGTGGGGAAACGAATCCAGTTCACCAGATTAGCCTCTGCTGCTCATGTGGAGGAGTGAGGAATCAAACCTGGTTCTGCCGATCAGAGTCCACTGCTCCAAACCACTTCTCTTAACCACTACACCACGCTGGCTCTGTAGGGTTCCCCCTTCTCCTGCTTATTCTGCACCACAGCTCATCACACTAGGTCAGCAAACTGCGGCTTGGTTCGGAGCCCCTGCTCTCGCGCCCGCTCGCGCCGGCAGCCGGGCTGCAGAGCCGGTGTGCCTGAGAGGGAGAGAGCGCGAGAGAGCAGGCGAGCGGGCACTCTGACTCCCCCCCCCCATTGTGGAGAATGGCCAGGTCCCATTTTCCCTTGCCCTCAATGGTTGAGAGGCTAAAGCCTCCCCTCCCCTCTAGCGGCGCGATTGCTGGGTGGGTGGCTGTGCGGTTCCTGGCCCGGGCCCGCCCGCCTATCAGCTGTTGGGCGGGGCGGGCTTCCATTAGCGGCGCGTCCCCGGCAGCGGCGCTGGGCCGCGCTGCCCCGTCTTCTGCGGTGCCGACTCAGTTCCCCCGTCGTTTTCTGGGCCTGCGGGTCCCTGTAAGCCGGGAAGAGGCACACTTTGGAGCCAGCGCAGGGGGTTGTTTGGTAAGTGGAGGGTGCTGGGAAAGCCCTGGGGCGCGGGGTGGGGCCCCCGACCCGGGACACACGTAATTCTACAACTCGGGGTCATCTGCTGAAGCTGGAGGGTGGGAGATTCAAAACTGATAAAAGGAAGTATTTCTTCACACAACGCGTGGTTAAATGGTGGAACTCCCTGCCCCAGGAGGTGGTGATGGCTGCCAACTTGGAGGGCTTTAAGAGGGGAGTGGACCTGTTCATGGAGGAGAGGGCTATCCATGGCTACTAATCAAAATGGATACTAGTCATGATGCATGCCTATTCTCTCCAGGATCAGAGGAGCAGGCCTATTATATCAGGTGCTATGGGACGCAGGCAGGACAATGATGCTGCACTGGTCTTGCTGGTGGGCTTCCTGGAGGCACCTGGTTGGCCACTGTGGGAACAGACTGCTGGACTTGAAGGGCCTTGGTCTGATCCAGCACGGCCTTTCTTATGTTCTCATGTGTTTACTGCATCTGTGAATCTAGAAGTTTCCTCACATTGTTCACATTAAGTGTTTGTCAGTCATTGTCATGATTTAATTTTATGGATACCTTACTTACTTTTTTCCCTCCTCAGAGGCCATGTCTACCCACTGGCTTTCTTAGCTGTAGACCTGGACTCCGAGGAGGGGAAAAAGTCCCCCTTCAGTGGCCAGGTCCACCAATTGGCTTCTATGGGCCTCCGGAGGCCAAGTCTACTGCCAAGAAAGCCAGTGGGTAGACCTGGCCTCCCAATGGGACTCAACCAGAGGCCAGGTCTACCAATAGGCTTCTATGGCGGTAGACTAGGCCTCCAGACGAGGACTCCGGATGGGGAGGGGGAAATGGCAGGGACTTACAATTTAATTTTTATCGATAAATAAGATCACTATTAAGTATGATATCAAGTTTTATTCAGTGTACCTATAGTTTAATTAAGACTTAACTTTAATTAAAGTTTATTAAGTTAATAAACAGTGTACTTACCTATATAGTTTAAGTTTAAGAAATTTGGCTCTCAAAAGAAATCTCAATCGTTGTACTGTTGATATTTGGCTCTTTTGACTAATGAGTTTGCCGACCCCTGCACTAGGCCTGCTTTTGCTTTAAAATAAAGGTTAAAGCGCGAATTGCTCTTTCCCTTTGAAAAGAAACGATGGAATTAACACCATGATAGGACATGATCTTTGTGTCCAATAATGAGGGATGGCCCATCTTTCTCTTTTCTGACTCTTGTCATCCTGATGTTGATGTGTTCTTAGTCTCAAGGGAGGAAGACAGTGATTGAAGCCATTATCTGGCTCCAAGTATCTATTGACAAGGTACCGTTGAGTCCCCAAAGAGGCTATTTTCTTGAGCAATTTATTCTGTGTGCTTACGCTGTCCTATATTAAAAATGATGATTCTGCCCTTGATATGACAAATTGTATAGACCCATTATTTATTTATAGAAGATAATGTAGGACCGGTGCTGATTTTTATTTTTGGATGCGGACAGACAGGAACTCTACATTCCCAGACCGGAACTCTACATGTGGCACTAGGGTTGCCAGGTTCCTCTTTGCCACCGGCGGGAGGTTTTTGGGGCGGAGCCTGAGGAGGGTGGGGTTTGGGGAGGGGAGGGACTTCAATGCCATAGAGTTCAATTGCCAAAGCGGCCATTTTTCTCCAGGTGATCTATCTCTATCGGCTGGAGATCAGTTGAATTAGCAGGAGATCTCCTGCTACTACCTGGCCGTTGGCAACCCTATGTGGCACTCACATCCCGAATTCTCTTCTCCCCCCAAAGATTCTCACTCTTAGTTCCCATTTTCACTGTTCTGCTGCTCCCCCGCTCCAAAACAGGGATTCCAGTAAGGAAATCACAATAGCCAAAGTATATCTACTGATAACTTCACATGAAGTTAGTTTATACTGGGTCAGACCATTGGTACATCCAGCTACTCTCAGTGGCAGTGGCTTTCCAGGGTCTTGGATAGAGACAGGTATTTCCTAACACTTGCTGCCTGAGATCTAGGGTTGCCAACATCCAGGTGGGGCCTGAAGTTCTCCTGGTGTTACATCTGATCTCCAGACTACAGAGTTCAGTTCCTTGGAGAAAATGGCAGCTTCAGAAGGAAAACTCTATAGTATAGCATAGATTCTAGGTGAAATCCTTCCCCAAATTTCTAGGAATTTCCCAGGCCAGCGTTTGCAATCCTACTAATGTCCTTTAACTGAAGATGGTAGAGATTGAACCTCTGGGGCCTTCTTTAACCAAAGCATATGCTTTCCTGCTGAGCCACAGCACCACCAACTTTCTGACCCCTTTCAAGTTTTTCAAATCAGGCTTCATCTCTGAGCAACTTGGGGGATTCTTCCTTCAATGCTGGCTGCAGACCTCTTTCCTGTTCACCATTGACTTGCCTCGAGTATCCGCTAGCCTTAATGGTGTGCAAGAAGCCAAGACCAAATGCTGGATGTATATCCTCCAATGTGATATACACCATCATCTTCCAACAGTGCCCTTCTGCCATTTGCATAGGCCAAGCAGACTGTGTGCAATAGGATAAATGGAGGGGGGGAAAATGAGGTATCAAAAATGAAATTGCTCAGAAATGGGGAGGAGAGGGGAAAAGGGAAGTTAAAGTCCAGCCTAAGCAGAGTCACACTCTTCTCAGCTCATTGACTTCGAAGGGTGTCACTCTGCTTAAGGCTGCCTTGTTAGTTTCCCGGGATACTCTTTAGCAGGCTTTTGCAATATTGCAATATTAAAGTCGTCTCTGTTATAAAAAGGGAGACTCCAAAACGAAGCATGAAATTCACTAGCTCATTGGAACTCAGTCTCAACAAATCCTGGGAATTTCAAGCTCGATTCCAGAAGCAGCTGTACTTTTTTAAGGTGCATGTTTACACTGATCTGTCTACAATTCTCTGTTCACCATCAGTGGCCAGTTTGGAAGCTGGAATCTGTCTCCTTGTGAGGAGTAGGACAGGAGGAACTGACGCCACTTGAAAACCTCTGTGTACAAGCAACATTTCCATGGCATGCAGGGACATTTCCCTGCAGTCACCCCCGCCAACTACTTCAAGGCTTACTTTTGATTATGTATGCCTTTTCCGCCTGTCAGAGGTCGCCTTGCTCTTCCTGCGCATTTTGCCCGCATTTTCCAGACTTTGGCTAAAACAGCATCTGGAAAACACGGGCAAAATGCGCAGGGAGAGCGAGGTGACCTCTGACAGTCAGGAAATCAAAAGGATAATCAAAATGAAGCCCCAAAGCAGTTGGTGGGGGTGACCGCAGGAAAATGTCCCTGCATAAAAGGCCCATGTTTCATTCCTTTTCTTTGATTCTTCTGTATTTCTTCCACAAGCCATGCCTTCTCCCAGTATTTTCTTGAGCCCACCGTGTGCCATAGTCTCTGGCTGTGTGAAGGCCTTGAACCAGGAATTTTCGGTGAGTTGATCCTCAGCCCTGTTCCCTGAAGCACCTCTGTCAGACCTGTGACTTTTTCCTGAGCCCCAAGCAGAGTTACTAGTCCTCAGCTTTAACGCGCCCATCCCAGACATGAGTGGTTACCACCCTTCCCTGCCTCTATACAAGCTTCAGCAGGCTAGAAAGCGCCTCCCTTTGTTAAGCTCAGGCTCCATGCTTGAACTTGTTTCTGCCTGTATTCTTGCCAGGCCTCTCTGCTCCTTGGCCCTGGCAGCCTCGTGAACCAGTTCTTTTGCAACTCATCCTTGCCAGCTTGGACCACTTTTTTGGAACGCATCTGAGCTTGGCTGCCTAGTTGCAAATCTGCCTCATGCAGACGCCTTAGCCTGGCTCTTGCTGTTAGGAACATCAGCCGTGCTGCTTGACCCCCTGGAGGGCCTAATCCTTCAAAGGCGGATGCAGCCCCTTTTCAAGCCTTGACCCTTCAGTGCCCCAAGAGCCACACCCTCAGATTAAAAGGCTGCCCTCGAATTGCACCTGTTTTCAATGCAAACCCTGAAGCACTGGTAAGCGTGCCAGCCAGCAGCTTTCAATGGCTGTTACAGCACTAGGTATTCCCAGCGATGTATCAAGAGTTTGGAAATGTTATAAAAAACATCGCTTTAAAAGGGTTTTTGGATGCCACGGCTAAAAAATGGTTGGAAGACGACTTCACAGCTAAAGGGGCCAAACAAAGTGCAAACAGTATTTTTATAACAGTTTCAAACTCTTAATACATTGGTGGGAATACATTGAAAGTGTGAACAGAATTTTTTATAACATTTCCAAACTCTTGATACATCGCTGGGAATACCTAGTGTAACAGCCAATAAATGAGCGATTGGATTATACACTGG
Source organism: Euleptes europaea (assembly GCF_029931775.1). NCBI lineage: Eukaryota > Metazoa > Chordata > Lepidosauria > Squamata > Sphaerodactylidae > Euleptes > Euleptes europaea. Next base: position 31,305,897 of record NC_079330.1, on the reverse strand, counting down.
TTGATGCTTTTCATGAAAGGAAGATGTACCTCTTCAACTTGTTGGCCTGCTGAGAAGTTAAAACCCCAATGGAGATGGAATGGCTTGCCTTTAAACTTGGCCCGGCTCATTGGAGGGAACGCTGGTTCAGCTTCCCAAGGCAGCTGCCTTTGATTAAGAAGCTGCTTTAAACTCCACTTGCCCATTCGTTTTGAGTTTGAAAAGGCTTTGTCATCAGCAACCAAGCAGTTAGAAGGTGCGTATGTGCATAGCGCCCTGCCTGGTTTTAACATGCTCTTTCTGCTGCATTCCGCAAAGAGCTTGAACACAAGGAAGGACGCATGGAAGCTGCCTTATAGTGAATCAGACCATTGGTCCACCAAGGTCAATACTTTCCACTCAGACTGGCAGCAGCTCTCCAGAGTCTGAGGAAGAAGTCTTTCACATCACCTACGACCTGAGCCCTTGAACTGAAGACACTGAGGATTGAACTGGGGACCCTCTATATGCCAAGCAGACGTTCCACCACTGAGCCATAGCCCCTCCTTCTTTACTCTCAGAGCTGTTTAGCATTTCCCAAAGCTTTGGTAGCTGAAGGATGCTGCTTTTCTGTATTCAAGTCAGAGGCACTTGTACCCCTGAAAAAGCCTGCTCTTAGAATGGGCAACAGAAGGGATTTTGCTGGGCTTCAGAGGAACGCTCTCCTCTGCCTTTTGCCTGCTCAGCTGTGCAGAATTCTATCACATTTCCTGTCCACTGCATTCAGGATCCCCTCCCACCTCAGCTCCTGCCTGCAGAAGCTCGTACTAGTATGGTACTAACAGTGCTGCTGTTGGACTTTGGAAATCAGCTCAGGACAGCAATTCTCCAGTGGTATGTGTTGCAAGAAAATTAAGTCAATAAAGGCTCCTGCGTTCCCAAACTACCCATGAATGGAGGAGGCCGCCTGTGAAGTTTTTGCATGATTTAGTACTCTAGCCAGGCCTCTTTCCAATCAGACCACCCTACGGGTGGGTGGTCCTATTATACTGAACGCTGCACCATCAGTGGATCTCTCCTGCTGCAGAAATGAAGCCAAATTATCAGCCCTTCAAGGAAGTGAGCCCAGAACTGTGATTCACAAGAAACATGGGTGGGCTCCTCTGAGGGTAGGCAATTCCACTCTCTACAAGTACATCTGTTTAGGAGGGTGTCCGATTTTCGGTTTGGAAAGGGTGAACCTCTTCTGTTAGAAGTCTGGGCCAGTAATAGTGGGAGGGGGTCCCTCAGTGTGCAGTGATAGTGCTGTAGTTTTCACTGCACGCTGAGGGTAGCCCCAGGGTAGCCTGCTCTCATGATATCTCAGAAGCTAAGCAGGGTTGGCCCTGGTTAATAATTGGATGGGCAGCCTCCAAGGAATCCCAGGGTCATAATGTGGAGGCAGGCAATGGCAAGCCACCTCCAAATGTCTCCTTACTTGAAAACGCAACGGGGTCGCCATAAGTCAGCTGTGACTTGACGGCAAAAAAAAAAAAGGTGGCTAAGGAAAGGCACAACAGGCAGACTTCAGAACAAAGGTGAAGTTGTGCTTTTAATTATGGAGGAGCAGAATTCTCCAAGGGACTGCTGTTTTCATTGATAGCCCCATATTCCTCACAACGTCCAGTTGTCTACATGATCCCACCCACTGCACCCAGACTTGTTGTTCCAGTGTTCTCGGAGCCTCTGTCAGAGCCCTTTAGAGGTCATGGGTGGCTCTAAACTGGAGGAAGTCTAAGAACAATGGATGATGGTTTGGGGCTGAGAGAGTCATGGCATTTCTGTCGGGGTTTTCATCTCGAAGGAGAATTCGTAAACAATGTTGTAAACCATATTACTTCATATTCTTTTATAAACAAGTTTACTTTTTTCTTTTTGGTGAGGAACAAACAAAATATTATTTGAAAGGACTGAATGATTTGTTGTCATCTTCTGGAAATAAACAGTGCAGTACAACAAAGCGTTCCCTCCTATCCTTTATTTACTCATCATTCTTGCGCTACACCTCTTTTTGTCTCGATCTGTTACCATTTCGGTTAAATTATCTAGCTGTAGGGTGGTGGATTCTTAAGAGGAAAAGAAAGGTCTTTGATCTCTTATGTCTTTGTGTACTTCTGTATGCAAAGTGTTTCTTTTTTATTCTTGTGGGATTCTATAAACTGTCCTAGTTCGGCACAAATTATCTGTTCCCTGGGAGAATCTAACCTTTGCTGGGGCCAAAGTTCAGTGGTAGAGCACATGTTTTGCATCCAGAAGATCCCATAAAATGACATAGTCTGCTTGAATCCCTTACTTCTACATACCTTTTCACCCATAGGTGGTCCTATGAATTTCTCTTTCCATAACTCAGTGGTAGAGCACGTGCTTTGCATGCAGACAGTCCCATGTTCAATCCTTACTAGGGATGTGCATTTGGATATGCCAAACTAAAAAAAGAGGCACCATTTAAAAGGAGCCCAAAAAGCAAATCCAAAAAAGCTGATTTTTCCGGATTTTTTCTGCGGTTTCCAGGTCTATATTACCCATGAGGATCTTTGCAGGGCTTTGGAGAGACTGTATTTTGAGGTAGAGGCACCAAATTTGCAACATAGCAGCAGGTGACTCTCCTTAGAAGAACTCCCAAGATTGGTGAAGATTGGGCCAGGGGGGTCCAATTTTATAGGTCCCCCAAGGGTGACCCCATCCATTTTCTATTGTTTCCAATGGAGAAAAAATGGAACTCCATAAAATTGGACCCCCATGATCCTGGTTAGAGGAATATTTGCAAAATGTGGTTCAGAATGTACGGTGATTAGTGAAACAGCACCAGCTCTGCTGTCAGAGTGGCCTTGGTTAGACCCCAGAATGAAAGGATTAGAGTGGCTGCTCCCAATCTCTTAACCATGGTTGGCCCTGGTTAACCATGGTTAAGAGATCAAGTATTGTTATATCAGGTATTAAGAGATCAAGTATTGTTATAGCCGCTCAATCCTGATTTAAAACGAGCAAAGAAAAGAATCCCAAACGTAGACATTTTCGCAAGAAGGATGAATGAGCATTGTTTGCCATAGGCTTTTGTGAGAAACCCAAAACCAGCCTAAGTGGGATGAGATGAAAGGACATCATTGGTATATATTTTAAAAGCCTTATAAAAAATTGTGTGTCCCAAGCAGGGAGTGATATAAAAAGTATGTATTTCTTTTTCAGTTTAACAGCACATATTGGCTCGTGTTGCATATTGAGATGATGAACAATATGTCCTGTAAGCTGACTGCAGTGATTTATAGGGCAGTCCAAAATAGAGATACGTCTCTCTAAATTTAGACTGTCATGAAGCAAACAAGTGCTGTGACTTTTCCTCAAATGTGTAAATCTTGAAAGATTTCCTGGGGCAGGGCAGACTCAGTGCCCCCCACCCCTCAGTTTCTCTGTGTAGGGAACACTTCACAGGCAGCACCCAAAACCTGAACAAGGAAGACCAAGTGATCCATGAGACCTACTTGGAAGGGGGATGGCAGAAAGCTGCCAAGGCTGGAAGTGGCAGATAAGGGGGGGCTTGGCACAAAAGGAGATAGATACCCTTGTGATGTGTGGGAAAGGCAGAGGAAGAGGAAGAATAATAAGAGTTGGTTTTTATATGCCAACTTTCTCTACCTTTTAAGGAGAATCAAACCAGCTTACAATCTTCCCTTCTTCTCCCCACAACAGAAACCTTGTGAGGTAGGTGGGGCTGAGAGAGTTCGGAGAGAACTATGACTAGCCCAAGGTTACCCAGCAGGCTTCATGTGGAGGAGTGGGGAATCAAACCCGGTTCTCCAGATTAGAGAGAACTGTCACTCTTCACTACTACACCATGCTGGTAATATTGCAGAGCCAAGCTGAGTCGAGTTGCACAAGCTCTACCATCCCTGGTCTTTGATGGCCAGCGTATCTTCCTAAAGATGCTATATTTGCCTACTAATCATGTTCGCGCACTCATGATACCTTTTCCATGGTATGCAGTTTATTTGCCCATGCACAGTTGCCATGGAAGTTTTGCAAAGGATTCTGGGACAGGTTTGAGGGCATGCAGGCCTGATGCTGGCCAGACCAATTGGGCCTCATTTTCATTCTGCGTGAACTGAGAGTGTGCCCCGGATTGCACCGAAAATTGATTGGGGGTTGCCCATTGGAGGAGATCAGTTGTGGTGGGGCAGCTGTCTTTCCAGGAAGCTGGTCTGTCACAAGTGTTGTTCTCCTAGAACCCCAGGATTCCACAGATTCCTACTTGAAAACAGGACACAAATGTCCCATAAGTTTACCAGGCTTTCTGCAAACCTCACTTAAAATTATGATTCCTTGGCTGGGAACTAACAGGATCTAAAGAGCTACTTTACGGTGCCCAAGGTTTTGGGCTTGCTCAGTGGGAGCTTTACCTCACAGGGTGTCTGTTGTGGGGAGGGTAAGGGAAGGTGATTCTCCTCCTCCTCCTCCTCCTCCTCCTCCTCCTGACTGACCCCTATACCATGTCACGGTCTACTTCAAAAGTCCCCAAGGTGTGAAAAGTGGATTGCCAGGGGGCATGGAGAGCTGTTGCTTGAGCAACACACGCCCAGTGACCTCTTTGAGCCCCAGGGATCACTGTGCAGTTTGTTAGATTGTGGCTCATTGTTCTGGTGGTTGGCATGTCTGGCTGAAAAGTGTGGATTGTCTACTGGCTGATCAGCTTCTGATCGACATGCAGGAAGGGGCAAGCAATGCAGGTGTCCTCTCCTCTAGCCCCAGCCTTGCTACAAAACGAGGAAGCATCCTTTAAGTCATGCAAGCAGCCACATAAGCTTTTTTGGTTCAGCCTTTTGTTTTCTTGGCAGGAAGTAGAATTCTTAGTATGAAGTCGGCTCCAATATTTATCAGTGCTACTTTTTGAATATTTTTCAGGCTGCTATCCTTGTCCGGGGCCAAACATGAATCCCATAGCTCTGGGAAGCCGGTGGCTTGCTTATGCTGAAAACAAGGTAAGGAGCTGATTGCTCTCCCTCCCCCTTAAATCTGTGCCCCTCCAGCGTTATTTTACAGACAATTCACGGGCAATTCTGTGAACAGAGAGGGAACGAGGCAACAGAGGCAAGACGTCTAGATTGTCTTTTGGGGGGCATGATTAATTATTGCACTGTGTAGGGTTGCCAGGTGAGTGATATTGATGGGCAATTGCCCACCAATCCACCCAGTGGCTCCAGGACCGGAGCTGAGTGTGTGCGTGTTGGCAGCACTTCCGGTTTTACTTCCAGAAGGACCGCATAGCCTCAGCTGTTTTAACACTCAGTTTTGAGTATTAAATCAGCTGTGGCGATGGGGCGCTTCTGGAAGTAAAATCGAAAGTGCCATCACCGCGTGTGCACACCTGCGCATGCACACGGCCACCGCAGCTCCGCCCCGTAAAACCTCCCGCTGATTGGGAGGGGGGACCTGGCATTGTGGCTCTTTACAGCAGGGGTCCCCAAGCTTTTTGAGCCCTTGGAATTTTGCGAATTTTGGTTAGCACCACGCCAATATGACTGCCTCAGGAGGTGGAGCCAAACACAAAACCTCCCTCACTTTGTAAAAATGCTGGAAAAGGGGGATAAAAATAAGCCTGGAGGAGGGAGAGAGAATGACAAGGGGGAATAAAAAGAAGGAAATCTGGAAGGAAAAATGGAATCGCACTAGGTGGGGCCTGGCGATTTCTCCGGATTACAGTTGATCTCCAGACTACAGAGATCAATTCCCCTTGAGAAAAGGGCTACTTTGGAGGGTGGACTCTATGGCATTATACCCTGCAGAGGTCCCTCCACAACTCCCACCATCTCCAGGCCCCACCCCAATATCTCCAGGAAGTTCCCAATCCAGAGTTGGCACCCCTAAATCACACACTGGCTGAGGAAAGTGCAGGTGCTTACTAGTCCTTCTGACTCTATAGTGACTATGGCTGAGGGCAGCCAATAACATGTCCTGCCTTACAATGACCCTGTCCTCTTTTTGAAATGTTCCATGGGGGACTGTTGGGGGACATGTTGAACAACCCTGAAGGTCCCAGGGTTAATCCCCGGCATCTCCAGTTAAAGGGACTAGGCAGGTGGGTGATATGAAAGACCCCTGCCTGACACCCCAGAGAGCTGCTGCCGGTCTGAGTAGACAATACTGACTTTGATGGACCAAGGGTCTGATTCAGTATAAGGCAGCTTCATGTGTTCATGTGATAGAATTGGAGCTCCTCCCCAATATTTCTTCGTTTACTTCATTTATAATCAGCATTTGTCACTGAGACTCAAGGCAGACTACATGGTGTAATCAAATAGCATGGGAGATCTAATAAGCAATGCAATAGGACCAGGAATACAAAAAGCAGAAAATTTTAGGGAAAGTTCATGTAATGCCGTGATGGTAGCTTTTGTTTTTATATTAATATTAAATTTAATTTAAAAAGACATGCCCCTTGCTATGGGGCTACAGCACTTCCAAGGGCAAAGTCTCTCTTGGCAGCCTCCCCCAGGAATCTCTGCAATGTACAAGCACCCCCTCCATGCATTCTGCACCTGAAATGAAAACAGGCATTTCACTAGTAAAGGTAAAAGTAGTCCCCTGTGCAAGCACCGGGTCATTACTGACCCATGGGCTGACGCCACATCCCGACGTTTACTAGGCAGACTTTGTTTTTACAGGGTGGTTTGCCATTGCCTTCCCCAGTCATCTACACTTTACCTCTAGCAAGCTGGGTACTCATTTTACCAATCTTGGAAGGGTGGAAGTCAACTTTGAGCCGGCTACCTGAAACTGACGTCCGTCGGGATCGAACTCAGGCTGTGAGCAGAGCTTTTCACTGCAGTACTGCAGCTTCCCACTCTGCGCCACGGGGCTCTCATTTCACTAGTAATGCCCGGTAAAGAGAAGACAGGTGACAGGATGAGAGCTGGTACAAGCCCAGCATACGGGGCAGCTCCTGATAATCAAAGGTATAGAGAGATGAGAAATCCCAAATGCAGGCTGTCGCTCAGATCCTCCGATAAGCAGGCTGCGTCCTTCTCACCGTTTGGTTCCAGTGGCTTGGCATCATGCACTCTTTTTCTCATGAGTCATTTCCCTTCTTTCCAGAAAATGCCTGTATACTTCTGACATTTTGCTTCCAGATTCTTAGCTTGTCAACGACTTCGCGTTGACACGGCATGAAGCCTTTGATTATATCTGTTCAAATTTATTTGCATGAGGGCAGCCAACCTCCCCCCCTGCCCCCGATTCCCCCAAACCTCCCTGTTTAAAGTTTATAAACAGTAAGGGACTATTCAGCTTATAATTGAAAACCAAAGGCTGAGTACATGACAGTCTGGGTGGCACCCAAAAGATTATTTATGAAAAAAAATGGTTATAACATCTTATTGGGTTTTTTTTTTTTTGCAGTCTGTGGGGAGGGGGAGGCAGAATCTCGCACCCGCAAGAGACGTCCAGCTGGGTTAGAATGATTGCTGTACAATTGACGAGGAGTGACTTGCTGGCTTCCTCTCTTCCTTCTTGCAGCTGATCCGGTTCCATCAGTCCCGCGGCGGGGCCTGTGGAGACAACATTCAGTCCTACACGGCCACAGTCATCAGTGCAGCCAAAGTGAGTGAATCGGCTCGGCGTCAGAAGGGGGGGCGATCGTCTGTCTTCCCAGCAGAACAGCACTGTGACTCCTCTGCATGCCACCCCTTCCTAGTTTGCTGTTCGGGCCAGGTTTATACACACATCAGGACGAGGTGGTAGTCATAGAATCATAGAGTTGGAAGGGACCACCAGGGTCATCTAGTCCAACCCTCTGCACAATGCAGGAAATTCACAACTACCCCCCACACCCCCAGTGACCCCTACTCCATGCCCAGAAGATGGCCAAGGTGCCCTCCCTCTCATCATCTGCCTAAGGTCAGAGAATCAGCATTGCTGACAGATGCCCATCTAGCCTCTTCTTAAAACCCTCCAGGGAAGGAGAGCTCACCACCTCCCAAGGAAGCCTGTTCCACTGAGGAACCGCTCTAACTGTTAGAAAATTCTTCCTAATGTCTAGATGGAAACACTTTTGATTTAATTTCAACCCGTTGGTTTTGGTCCGACCTTCTGGAGTAACAGAAAACAACTCGGCACCATCCTCTATATGACAGACCTTCAAGTACTTGAAGATGGCCGACGGAGAACCGTGACACTTCAGACTGTAGGCCTGATGGGAGGAGAGACAGAGATAGTTACTGCATTTACATCTAGTGTTTTCCCCATCATGAAGCAAGAGGGGATTGCCAGGGCTCTCTGATCTAGGCACTGGCCAGAGTGTGTTTCACCATGTTCACCTGGATAGCCCCAGGCTCGCCTGATCTCGTCAGATCTCAGAAGCTAAGTAGGGTCGGCCTGGTTAGGGTTTTGATGGGCAACTTCCAAGGAATACCAGGGTCATGATGCAGAGGCAGGCAATGGCAAACCAAGGACTCATTCTCCCTTTTCTCCTATTGTGCTAATTCTTTTTCTTGCCAGAAGTGTTTTTTTTAATGTTATTAGTGCATTAAAAAATGACATCTCCTACATACATACAGCCTGGGGCTGTGCATTCCCCAACCTGACAGGTAGACCACACTGCAAAGTAGATCCTAGAGACAAAGGGCGGGATACAAATTGAAATAAATCCAGGTGCTAAAGCTGATCACTGAGTGCCTTTCAATCCATCTGAAGCAGCGGCATATTATATATTTTCTCCTCCACCCTAACTCCTGCTTGACCCCTTCCCTTTCCTTATCTGCTCCACCTAACAAGTGCCAGTTCTTTGCTTCTCCAGAGAGCCAGCGTGGTGTAGTGGTTAAGAGCGGTGGTTTGGAGCGGTGGACTCTGATCTGGAGAACTGGGTTTGATTCCCCACTCCTCCACATGAGCAGCAGAGGCTAATCTGGTGGGTTGGTTTCCCCACTCCTCCACATGAAGCCAGCTGGGGGACCTTGGGCTAGTCACAGCTCTCTTCGAGCTCTCTCAGCCTCACCTACTTCACAGGGTATCTGTTGTGGGGAGAGGAAGGGAAGGTGATTGTAAGACGGTTTGATTCTTCCTTAAGTGGTTGAGAAAGTTGGCATACAAAACCCATCTCTTCTTCTTCAGCTGTGGCCTGACAGCACTTTTCACCACATAGTCCACCTTTCTCACTGAAGGCAGGTTACACGGAGTAAATCAATACAACCAGTTCCTGCGGTTCATAGCAATTTTTTTTTGGGGGGGGGGGAGTCTGTCAGCTCCCCTCATTCTCCATTCCAAATGAGCTCTGCAGTGGCATGTCTGAAAAGGTCAGGCAGCAAACCACCTGATATCTTGATATTTGCATGCTTGCATTTACATGTATGTCCATTAGAGGTGACATACATTGATACCCTTGCCCCCCGTTCCAATGTTTAACTTGTGGGGACTGGGTGAAGCATTACTGAGCCACTTGGCGATAAACCAGAGGCCTCAGAAGGCCCATAGCCGGGCACAGAGGACAAAGCATAGTTAAATTGTGGAACTCCCTGCCCCAGGATGTGGTGATGACTGTGGGAAACTGGCAGATGCTGCTGCAGTCATCTTGTTTGTGGGCTGCCTGGAGGCACCTGGTTGGCCACTGTGTGAACAGACTGCTGGGATTGACGGGCCTGGGTCTGATCCAGCAGGGCTTTTCTTATGTTCTAAAGCCGCCCCCTGCAGCTGCCTCCCAGCAACTTCCATGCAAAGGTACAGTGCCTCTGAACATGGAGGTCATATCCAGCCATCTCAGGGCTAATAGCCATTGATGGACCTACTGCTAAGGGAGTCAAACATCCTCCCTCGTTGCTCAGACTGAAACCTGTCTCATGTGCTTTTGTCACATGACCTGCTTTTGCCAATCACTGTTCGCAACCTTGGTGCTCCAAATCCTGTTCCTTAAGCTTCAAGCTTAGGACCTCAGGCTGAGCTTCCCCCTGTCCCCCACTCCTATTCCATCCTCTTTTGTCTACTGAGAGTTCACTGGGCATTGCACTGTTAGTATTTATTATATTCCGCCTTTCTCACTGAGTTTCAAGGCTGATTACACAGTGCAAGTCAATGCAATCGGTAGGATGAGACATCTAATAAGCAATCTAATAGGCCTAGGATTACAGAAATCTGAAACAGGCAAAAAGTATTCGACACAAAATGTCCAATGATGCAGAAAATGGTGTTACAGAAGTAGAAAACAATGACGGGAGAGCAGGGTAATACATGCAACACACAAATACATACGATATGCAGTAGTATAGTTCACAGTCCCGATTTCTGTATAAAAGCAGCTTCCCCAAACCACCCCCTTTATAATATAGCCCTATTCCTTTTAAAAAAGCCCTCCTGAACAGTTGTTTTACGTACTTTGCCTAATGGCAGGAGCGTCGGAGCCTTCCTGACCTCCTCCAGTAGGCCATTCCATGAGGGCTACACACTTGGTGGGTTTTTTAAAATTAAATGCCGTCTGACTATGCTGAATGCTGCCCTGGAATGTGTGCACCTCTACAGCTATCCCAGCGTGTTCTCTTCTCCGCAACAGCTTGGCGCGCTCTCCCAAACCACTGCTTACCATCTCACCAGCCTCTCCCTTTGCGAGACAAATGCGGTCGCTGCAATAAGAGAGGCTTGCAAAAGGAGTTTTTAAATTGGCAGGCCGGAGAGTCCTCAACAAAACAAGGGCTTAAAAGTAACCCACAAAGGGAATGGAAACAGAGGTCATGCCGTTTCCTTCAGAAGAACAAACAGAGCAGAAAAGAAGTGTGTGTTTCTGTAACAACGGGTGTCGATGCCAGCGGATCTGTGGTTGGACGGGGAGAAAAATCACAGGTTTTGCTTTGCTCAAGGCAGACGTGGGCCTCCACCCCAGGAGGAGTACTCTGCTGAACTTGTGTGGCCTGCGATAAATTCCTTTGCCATGACTGAGACGGAGAAGTGATATGTTTTCCCCTTAATTTCATTGTCATTTGAACATGGGCATCTTTATTCTTAGGCTCTCTTCAGACATCGCATCTATCCCTTCACGTAACTGTAGTTAGCTTGAGTGCCCAAACGCAGGCTGCTCCCCTGACTGTGTTTGGTTGGGATGCATCAAACCAGGGTCAGAAACCATGAGTTGGATCCCATGATCCCTCAGCAGAAGGCTCTGATGATTGGGGATCCCTAGTACTGAGAAATTAGTATTTTTGTTAAAAGACACTGATGGGTTTGTTTCTTATAGGACTTCCCTGTATGCTCTGGCGGCAAAGAAAATAAAGTCCAATATGGTTGCTAAGAGAGCTGAACCTTTAGGTTGATTTTAATGGTTGCTAGGTCCCATTGGCCGGTTGGGACACCACCACAATTTTTAGCTATTATTTCTCTGAATGCATCGATTTTAGCATAGTTTCATTATGTATATTTTAGCATAGTTTTATTATGTTTATTATCAATCCAGAATTTTATTAATCTAATATTTATTTTATTATGTATCTGTGGTATCCTTGACATGTTTGTAATGGCCTATGGCTAAATGCAAATAAAACCATTCATTCATTCATTCATTCATTGGATTGGGGATCCTTCCTGTGCCCCTGCCCACAACCTCTTCCTGCCCTGGGAAAGTTGGTTCCAAGGGTTGCAGAATCCACACAGACAAGCTGCCATGTGGGTCGGAAGGCTGCATGGAAATCGCCGGGGAGGGTCCCTCATGTCAGTGGGACTTGTGGAAATGGTAGAAAAGGGCAAGAGTCCAGTAGCACCTTAAAGACTAACAAAAATATTTTCTGGTAGGGTATGAGCTTTCGTGAGCCACAGCTCACTTCTTGTTAGTCTTTAAGGTGCTACTGGACTCTTGCTCTTTTCTACCCTTTGTGGAAATGGGCCGAGGCAGCAATTTTGCCCCATTCCCCCTCCTTAGTACAACCTCTGGAGTCACACAGCTGTTTGTCCAACATCTCTGGGAATCAACTTTCCTAAGGCTGGAAGGGATTGCTGGAGAAAGAAAAAGAAGAGTTGGTTTTTATATGCCGACTTTCTCTACCACTTAAGGGAGACTCAAACCAGCTTACAATCACCTTCCCTTCCCCTCCCCACAATAGACACCCTGGAGGTGGGTGGGGCTGAGAGAGTGTGACTAGCCCAAAGTCACCCAGCTGGCTTTGTGTGTAGGAGTGGGGAAACCAATCCAGTTCACCAGATTAGCCTCCCCCGCTCATGTGGAGGGGTGGGGAATCAAACCCGGTTCTCCAGATCAGAATCCACCACTCAAAACCACCAGTCTTAACCAATACACCACGCTGGCTCTGGGTCTCGCTCAGTGGTCCCTTGCATGGGGCGGTGTGAACAACAGCCCTTTCCCAGAGACCTTGGTGGTTAGGGTAAAGAGAAGCAAAAAGTAGGGTGGCCAACCTTCAAGTGGGGCCTGGAGACCTGGAATTACATCTCAAGATGACAGAGATCAGTTTCTCTGGAGAAAATGGCAGCTCTGGAGGGTGGCCTCTTATGGCATCACATCCATGCCGAGTGTCCTCCCCAGGCTCCACCCCCAAATCTCCAGGAATTTCCTAACCTGGAGTTGGCAAATCTAGCGGGAAGAGGGGCTCTCGCTCCTTCTGACCACCCTTTATGCTTCGTGTGAAGTCAGAGGCTGACTCTGAGCCAGACGACTGGTAGTATTGATGTTGGCAGAGGTTGTCTCTTTGGACCAGTGAGAAGTGGGAAGTGTGACCTTCTTTCATGTTCACTGTTAATGTGGGTGTCTGTACAATTGCAGTCATCAGGAAGAGATTCCAGGATTCTTGTGGCAAGTTGATTTGTGGAGCCCTGGTCTTTGCGCTTTTGAATGTCCCCCTGCCCTTTGCCCTTCCTGTACCCCCCTCTGCTAGACCTATATGTCTTAGCTTGCTTAAATAAGCCACCGTTCATGTGGGTAGATATCCCTTATCTGTGTGAAATGGTTTAGGATTCCGCCCCTTTGATCAACGGAGGTGTTACTTTCTTTTAAAGAGGCAGCCTTTTGTTTTATTTTCCGCTCTTATCACTTGCAAGGGAAGTGTGTGTCTCTCTGTGTGTGTGTTGGGGGGGACTGGCTCATAAATATATAGTTTTCTTAAATGACCTTGGGATTCAGCAATTTGGGTTTTCACACAGTAATCGTGCAGAAAGCTGAGTTGAGATGGCAGAAATTCAGCTTGGGGGAGGGTCCTTTGAGAGAAGTGAAGCCTGAGTTGGGGGTCAGGTGAAATGGGACGGAGACAAAGTGGGGGCAACAGCAAGGAATGGAAAGGGGTGACAGGCAAGAAGGGCTGGTGTAGTGGTTAGAGCATTGGGTTCTGCTGTAGACCTCCCAGGGTGAACTTTGGGCTGGGATTCCCATTTCATTTATGCCTTGCCTTTCTCCCTAATGGGGACCCAAAGGAACTTATATTGTACTCTCTTCCAGCATGGTATAGTGGTTAAGAGCGGTGGTTTGGAGCGGTGGACTCTGATCTGGAGAACCACATGAGTGGCGGAGGCTAATCTGGTGAACTTCTACACATGAAGCCAGCTGGGTGACCTTGGGCTAGTCACACTCTCTCAGCCTCACTTACCTCGCAGGGTGTCTGTTGTGGGGAGGGGAAGGGAAGATGATTGTAAGCCGGTTTGATTCTTCCTTAAGTGGTAGAGAAAGTTGGCATATAAAAATTCTTCTGCTTCTTCTTCTGCTTCTGCTTCTTCTCCTCTTCCTCCTCACAACAATCCTGTGAGGTAGATTAGGCTGAGAGTGTGTGACTGGCTCAAGGTCAGCAAATTAAACTTCTGTGGCAGAGTGGGGATTCTTTTTCTCTGATCAGGAGCATGCCTGACCAGAGCTGCATCCATAGGTGTTGGATGTTATGGTGCAGCAGTCATTTGCTACTGAATTAACTGGTGTGGACAAGCCTATCCCATTGCAATTGGGATACATTGCAACACCAAAGGAGTATCCCACAGTGTGTGGGCAGAGCCCTGGAAATGTTCAGTGCCGAAGCTTCTTTGTGGTGGGTTGGCATATTTCTCTTCTGGCGTACCGACTCTGTCGCAGCCTGACATCTTTTCATCTCCAGGTTTGGCATCAGCCATGGACATGTATTTCTCTCATTTCATTTATACCTTGCCTTCTTCCCCAATGGGGACCCAAAGGAACTTATATCATACTCCTCTCTTCCACTTTATTCTCACAACAGTCCTGTGAGGTAGGTTAGGTGGAGTGGACATGCTCACGGAGGATAGGGCTATCCATGGCTACTAGTCAAAATGAATACTAGTCATGATGCATACCTATTCTTTCTAGTTCTCTGGTATCAGAGGAGCATGCCTATTATATTAGGTGCTTTGGAACACAGGCAGGATGCTGCAGCAGTCGTCTTGTTTGTGGGCTTCCTAGAGGCACCTGGTTGGCCACTCGGTGATCAGACTTCTGGACTTGATGAGCCTTGGTCTGATCCAGCATGGCAGCATCTTCTTAGGTTCTGAAGCTTCCAAAGAGGGCAAACCCAGACCACCATTACGTTTAATCTTTGTCTAATGCCTTGCTGCCGGGACCATGGCACCTGATTTGGCAAGAGAACCTTGTAGATATCAAGATATCAAGAGTCTAGTAGCACCTTAAAGACTAACAAAATTTCTGGCAGCGTAGGAGCTTTCGTGAGCCACAGCTCACTGAAGAAGATATCTGAAGAAGTCAACTGTGGCTCACAAAAGCAATTACCCTGCCAGAAATTTTGTTAGTATTTAAGGTGTTACAAGATACTTTATAGATATTCTGTAGACTGTATAGATGTTGGGACTGTCTTGCAGTCCACAAGGTTGGGGGCACAGTGATGCCCATGGCATTGTTTGTGGCACAGCTTCATCCAGGGCCTCGCATGAGAGCAGCTGCATTGGCCACCCCTTCCGTCCTCTGGCAGTGTTAACGGTTGGTGATTTGGGGCCTTTTAAATCACAACAGGAGCAGAGGTGGGGTTCAGAAACTGGTCACCTTCCCAAGTACCAGAGGTTTTATCTCTCACATCTGGACCGACCTTGGTTGGCACTCAGAATCCTGACTTGCAAACTGACCATTCCTGCATTCACTTTGAAGAGTGAGGAAGGAAGAAAGAGAATGGAAGCATATGAATGAAATAATTATGGGGAAAAACACTTAGTTTTGGATGATGCATCCATCTATTGCAAACAATATTTTTGTTTTATTTATTTCTGAACCGGAACAGATTTTATTTAGATATTTATACCCCTCTGTCTCCCTTATTGTGGAGCCAAAATGGCTTACACCATCATTTTCTTCCTCCATTTTATCCTCACAACAAAAACTCTGTGAGGACGCTTAGGCTGAGAGAGAGTGCCTGGCTTAATGTCACTCAGTGGGATTCCACAGGAAAGTCGGGATTCCAACCTGGGTCCTATGGATCCTAGTCCAACACTCTGACCACTAATAGAAGGGGAATGCCTCTTATAAAACAGCAGTTACCACCTTTAGTTTTTTGTAAGTAACTGCATTCAAATAATTTCAGCTTAAAACAGTCTGCTCTCCCCTCAGTCAATGCACTTTATCAATTACGGTGTAATCTTACACAGTGACAACCTTTTAAGCCCGTTGACTCCAGTGAATTTGGAGGGGTGTAACCCTGCTTAGGATTCTACTACAAGTCAGCTAGATGTTTCAGATCCTCCACCTTTTTCAACAACTCAATACCATGTCATCAGAAACCATAACAAGGTTGTACCTTAAGAGATTTTATGCTGACAGTGATGGGGTGGTGCTGTTACTTTTAACAAAAAAATCCCCAGGTTTCCTTGTCGCCTAATAGCATTTGTACTTCCTTTCTATAAATCCTAAACTGGCAAAAGTGATTTAGCGGGAAAATGACAACAAAAAGCCAAGCTGGGGCATCTGTTTTCTCTTGTTACCTGATAACTCCTTAATGAGCACTCACAGCCGAAGTGAGAGCAAAGCCATTAGCACTAATGGATTGGGAGGACAGCCGATATGGCATGGGAAAGGTTAAAGATTACCAAAGAAGTTTTTGCAGATGCCCATCCGGCAGGAGGGAATAAGTGGCATGATGGTTTTGTTGCGGACATTTATGGATTAACGGATTGGGTCAAACTGAAGTTCGCTTTTTGGGGAATAAAGCATGCAGTGGCGAGGGGTTATCTTGCGCTCTCTCCTTCCGATACACGGGCAGCTGTTTGCTGTCGTTGCTTACATGAGCACAGACATTGCTTTTAATTTCTAAAAACATCTACAGTTTCCTCGGGAGGTGGTGAGCTCTCCTTCCCTGGGGATTTTTAAGCAGAGGCTAGATGGCCATCGGTCAGCAAGGCTGATTCTATGACCTTAGGGAGAGGATGAGAGGGAGGGCATCTTGGCCATCTTCTGGGCATGGAGTGTGAGTCACTGGAGGTGTGGGGGGGAGATAGTTGTGAATTTCCTGCATTGTGCAGGGGGTTGGACAAGATGACCCTGGTGGTCCCTCCCAACTCTATGATTCACGTTTGTTATGCAGCTGAATTGATCATAAAGGTGAATTTCTTTAAAATGTTGAGAAACCTTTCTGTCTGCTTTGTTGTCCAGTGGCTGGAACTAAGAAGGAAGTTTTCCTTAATCTGTCTATTGCTATAAAAATATTAGAGCAATGATATTAGAGCTTTATTAGCTTACAGTCAGCAAATTAATTGGCTCAAGCTTTAGACTCTGCTCCCACTCTAGGCATGCACACACAAAAAATCAGTACAAGTACGGACATGAAGCTGCCTCATACAGAAGCAGCCCCTTGGTCCATCAAGGTTGGTATTGTCTACTCAGACCTGCAATGGCTCTCCAGGGTTTCAGCCAAGGTCTTTCCCATCACCTACTTTAACAGGAGATGCCAGGGATTGAACCTGGGACCTTCTGCATGCCAAGCAGATTCTCTACCACTGAGCCACGGCCCCTTCCCTGAGCACACACACCCAGCTGATGCAGTCTGGCCTGTCTGTCATGTTGGCTGATTGATGTCCACATGGACAGTTCAGCACATAGAAGCTCAAATTTACACTCAACCATGCAGCTGACTTTGTGACAACGACTATCTCTTAGCCTAACCTACGTCTCAGGGTTGTTGTGGGGAGGGGAGAACCCTGCAGGAATAGCCTTCAGCTCCTTAGAGGAAGGGTTGGATAAAAATGTGTGGGCTGCTGAATCCCTTTGAAAGGTTGGTGGCCCAAACGGAGTCATCGTGTTCTTGGGTGCTCTGTGATGTGTTCGCACACCTCCACAAACAGGGCATGTTATATCTGCATAAATAAATTAAATGAAGCTCTTTCTAACCTGCCCTTTGATCGGATCATTTCTCTCTGTGTAAAATTTACTGTGCGTTTTTAATGCAGTTCCTTTCCCGCTGCCTGCTTGCAATTACAGACTTTTGTTTAATCGCTTGTGGATTATAAAACGGTAGTGATTAATGTCTTGTCAGATGGTTAGCGTGGGGTTTTTGTGTGTATAGGAAATGTTTTATTCCCCCCCTACTTTCTCCCAACAAGGCCATCCTGCATAGGCATTACAGCGTGAGCCCTTTTCTTTTTCAGTCGCTTTCACCCAGTCCCAAAGGCTTAGGTTGGGTTACAGGGTGGTGTGTTATTAAAAGGCATGTTTTTTTTCTTCTCCTGAGCAATTCCTCTGTCTCTGGTAGCAGATTCTGGATGTTCTCTAGGGCAGCAAAGTGGGAGAAGGCCAAATCTGAATCTCTTGGGAGATTCTGGGTTCCTTCTAGGGTAGCAAAGCAGGAGACAGCCAGTTCTTACCCTTGGGGTCCCAGCCCATGGGGTGCTCTTATGCACAAACCTCGATGAAACACCAGGGGCTTCTGCAATGTCATGGTTTGGGGCTCCTCCTGTTCATTTCAACGAGGTTTCTCTGATGAAGTTGGAGAATGCACTGCTAGAAATGACAGCCAGTGTGGTGTAGTGGTTAGGAGCAATAAACTCTAATCTGGAGAACCAGGTTTGATTCCCCACTCCTCTGCATGAGCGGCAGATGCTAATCTGTTGAGCTGGGTTGGTTTCCCCACTCCTACACATGAAGCCTGCTGGGTTATCTTGGGCTGGTCCTAACTGTTTCAGACCCACCTGCCTCACAAGGTCTGTTGTGGGGAGAGGAAGGGAAGGAGATTGTAAACTGGTTTGATTCTCCTTAAAAGGTAGAGAAAATCGGCATATAAAAACCAACTGTTCTTCTTCTGCTTCTGCTTCTTCTGCTTCTGCTTCTTTGCTCTTATTTTGGTAGGGAAGAGAAGTGAGCTGAGAGCCTCTTATCCTCACCTGTGTTGCTCATACTATCTTACCGGTTCCAGAGGGTTAGTCTACTTCAGCCAAAATAACAACAGAATCTGGTG
Organism: Euleptes europaea; assembly: GCF_029931775.1. NCBI lineage: Eukaryota > Metazoa > Chordata > Lepidosauria > Squamata > Sphaerodactylidae > Euleptes > Euleptes europaea. The sequence goes on along the minus strand of NC_079330.1, from coordinate 31,287,541 downwards.
GCTCTTGAAAGTCTTAACAAATTTTGTGAGCCAGAGAGCACACTTTGTCCGATGCATGCATGCATCTGCCCGAGCTGGCTTTGGCTGATGAAAGCTTTCTGCCACAATAAATTTGGTGGTCTTTAAGATGCCACACGACTCTGTTGTTTTATCTGTCTCTCTTTATTTCCAAATGTATATCCCATATTCTTTGCCATGAACGCATTACCCAAAGCAGTAACCAGCTCAGTTAAAAAAAAAAAGGACTATACAAACAAAGAAGACAGGCGTTAAAACAGCAGCAGATTTCAACATGAGCCCCAGCAAAAGAACTGGCTCCAGCCATTGTTAAAAGGTAAAGGTCCCCTGTGCAAGCACAGGGTCATTCCTGACCCATGGGGTGACGTCACATCCTGATGTTTACAAGGCAGACTTTGTTTACGGGGTGGTTTGCCAGTGCCTTCCCCAGTCATCTTCCCTTTACCCCCAGCAAGCTGGGTACTCATTTTACCGACCTTGGAAGGATGGAAGGCTCAATCAACCTTGAGCCGACTACCTGAAACCAACTTCCATTGGAATCGAACTCAGGTCGTGAGCAGAGCTTGGATTGCAGTACTGCAGCTTACCACTCTGTGCCACGGGGTCCATTGTTAAGTAGCAGGAAAAAGATTTTCTAGAAAATCTCCATTTCGACTAAGCACCAGAAAGCCAAGAAAGATGTCGCCAGCCATGCTTTCAGTGGCAGAGACTTCTGCTGAGTGAGCGCCATCACGGAGAAAGCATGACTCTGTGCCTGTGTGTTTCTTGATCTTTCATGGGTTGGACAGGAGGGAAGGCGGCATCAGATCTCGGAAGCTAAGCAGGGTTGGTACTTGGATGGGAGACCACCAAGGAAGACTCTGCAGAGGAAGGTCAGGGCAAGCCTCCCCTGCTTCTCACTTGCTTTGAAGACCCCAAAAGTCGGCTGCAACTTGAAGGCACTTTACACACACAATGGGTTGGAGGTGCAGCAGCACTTCACCTGCTGATCTGGGGAACATCTGGAAGACTGCACTGCTCTTCATTGTGTTTCACCGTTCTTCACTGCCTGAAGCATCTGAACTCTTTTCAAAGGCAGCTTCATGCAGGCCATGTTGCAGAAGTTAATACAAGAGGCTGTGGAAGCGTGAATGACTGAGGCTATGTCTTTCTCTTTGAGAAGCAGTGAAAGTACACACCCACGCCCTCCAAGAATACTTCCCACCCAGGATTTCCAGCTTCAGATTGGCTTGCAAGCAGCCATAATCGTGCATTGCACCTGTTTAGACATCAGATAGTGGAAGGGAACAGAGCTCTACAGTATGAACATGTGATTGGCAGGCAGTATGAAGCCTCTGGATTGGTAGGGTTGCCAGCCTCCAGGTAGTAGCTGGAGATCACCCGCTATTACAACTGATCTCCAGCCGATAGAGGTCAGATAACCTGGAGGAAATGGCCACTTTGGCAATTGGACTCTATGGCAATGAAGTCCCTCCCCTCCCCAAACCCCGCCCTCCTCAGGCTCTGGCCCCAAAATCTCCAGGTATTTCCCAACCCGGAGCTGGCAACCCTATGGATTGGCCATGCCTTGTGTAAATCCTAGAAGTACTTCCTACTTCACTGCAGCTTCCGCTGTCTAGCCTTCCCTCTCCACTGGCTGACCCCAAGCTTGAGCACACGCCCTCCTAGGCCTAGATTTGGGTGCAGCTTCCCACAGCCCTGCCTAGATCTGAAAATAAGCTGCTCCAGGGCTGAAGAGCTTTCTGGCATTGTTACCCTTGGACAACCAATCAAATCAATAGGTCCATGGAGGCTAAGCATAAAACATCCCTCTTGTTTGCTGTGTATCCCCCCCCCAGAAGTTGTAAGCATGCCAATTGTTTAAGGATTTTATTTCTTTCCATTTGTTGGGGGAGTTTAAGAAGAGCATGGGGTTTGTGTGTGTGTGTGAGTGGAGAGGATAAGACACAAATGACAGGATATGTCTATTGCTAAGAGATGTTATAACACAAAGAGGTTCCTTTGATAAAGGCTTGGCTCCGACTATTCTTTCTTTCTTCTGTCTTTTTTTTTTTAAGCGGTAGCATCTCCATTAGCATTAATGGGGTAAGTACCTCCACGGAGGCATCTCAGAGGTTAATTGGGCTTCCTGGCTGGATCGGCGCCGTCAATACACACTGGCGCCTGATTCTGTTGGCCCTTCAGAGGTTTTCCTGACAACACACTAACAGACTCTGGTGTGTAAGTCATTTCCCATGAATAATTCAAGTGAACGCCTGGCTGCTAATTGATGAACACTAATGTGTTTTCTAATCACTGCAGTTTGAGTTTTTAGCACTAAACAAAGCAGTTGCCATTGATTTGTGGCTTCTGCTACAGTCCCTGATCTGAACCGATCTCCTCCTCTCTCCCACCCCTCTGAATTTGAACAGGGAGCTTCTCTTGTAGAATCATAGAGTTGGAAGGGGCCATACAGGCCCTCTAGTCCAACCCTTTGCTTAATGCAGGAGCAGCCTAAATTAATTCATGGACCACTTACCCCACCACCCCTTCTTCTGGTCTTGCTTCTGCCACACCTGGAGGAACTCCTTGAGTGTGTCCTTGGAAGAGGGCTGGTGTTGAAAGCCTGTGGATGGTGTGGGCTCCCTAGTGCATGGTCATTGGGGGGGGGGTTGTGATGCTGAAACTCCTTTGGATAGGGTTGCCAACCCCCAGGTAGTAGCTGGAGATCTCCTGCTATTCCAACTGATCTCCAGCTGATAAAGATCAGTTCCCCTGGAGAAAATGGCCTCTTTGGCAATTGGACTCTATGGCATTGAAGTCCCTCCCCTTCCCCCACCCACCCTGTTCAGGCTCTGCCCCAAAAACCTCCCACTGTTGACTTGGCTGCATACTAAGCTGGGTTTGAAGGTCATGCACAGAGTCTGGGAATGAGCACAAAACTAGAAATGCCAGGGTGATGCATGATTCCTGGTTTGCAGTTTGATTGGGGAAATCTGATCTCTGCTGGCTCTGTTCTCAACACACACACCCCAAATATGGTATACTTTGGTGGGTGGGATTGTCGTTTGTTTGCCTGCCCTCTCTGTGTCTCAGCAGCATCCTTCCAAAGACCCCGCCCCCCAAAAAAAACCCAGAACGGCCTAGTCTGGCTTCATTCCAATTAAGATAATTATGTACCTGCAATGCTTTCATGTCTACTTATCTTTGTGAAATATTGGAGGTTATTATGGTAAAGGGAAATGGTTTAAAATCTGGCTTTGCATCCTGGATGGCTCTGAGATGTTTGTGGTTATGGCTATAGGAGACACAGATTTCTGTTCTTCTTTTGATTCTAAAGCACAGCTGTCTGTTACGTCTTACAACGTAAATGTGATATGGCACTGCAAACGAGCTGTTAACAGTTGAAATTTACTGCTGTATTTTCATACCTATATCTGTATACTTCTTCTGGTTTGGAGCAGCTCTTTAATGGAAACACAGTTTGCAGCTGTGAAGTGTTTTACCTCCTGTAACTGGGCTTTACTTTGTAAGTTTTAAGGACAGCAAGGGGCCAAACTCATTTTCTGTTCAATGTCCTTTTTTTGATCAGAGAAAATAACTTATCTAAATTTGTGGAAAATTGGAAACCATTTATGGACTTTCTGCGGAAAAGAATGAACTGATGATTTGTGGGTTTGAAGAGTAGAAGAATAAGAATGTAGGTATGATAGAGAAAAGTTTGATTTTTTAGTTGTAAGAATAATTTAAAAATAATTTTGTATATGCAGCTAGAGAGGTTGTAATTTCTTAATTAGATGTATATTTGATACAAACAAAAACGGAAGTATCTTTTTGTCTCTATGTTTGTTTTTTCATTTTTCTTTATTTTGTTTATTGCAATTTTGTTAACAATAAATTTAATAAAATGAAAAAAAAAGGTAGAGAAAAAAAAGTATGTAATTTTTTTCATTCCCTAGACAATAAAAACCGGACTCACCATGGTGGGGAAAGTTGTGACCCAGCTGACGGGGACTCTTCCATCGGGAGCAACGGAAGAAGAGATCTTGGCTCATAGCAATAGTCGCCGCAGCCCCTTAGTGCCTGGAATTGTCACCGTCATTGATACGGAGACGGTTGGAGAAGGACAGGTAAGACCCATTTTTCATCATGCACTAAACCCAGGGGTATGGAAACTCTCTTTGCTTAGGTGACTTTTTCGTCCTTGATTGGTTCTCAAGGACACCTGCCCCCATGCTTGCCATGAACCCCCCAGGGAGTCTGGAAAGGTTTCAGGGGTGCATTCCAGGTCACCAAGTTAATGGAGGCAGCAGGCCTTTTATGAGTGCTCTGATACTCACTGGAGGAGAAGGTTGGTGGTGAGAAAAGAGCAGCCTCTCTGAGATACTGGTCCATTTCGGATCCCATCAAGGAAACCCAGTGAGAAGGTTCTGAAGAAATTCAGGGTTCTGTGGCACGCAGTTTGAAAACCACCATGTGTAAGAGCGCCAGTGAACAAGAATCTCAATCTGGAGACGCTTCTGAGAAGACCAGTCCTGCATTGAGTTCTTCTCTCTTTCCCCATCCTACTTTGGCAGACTTATCCATGTTTTGAACTCATCGAGTTGTACATCTTCAAGTCCACATCATTGGCCACTACTGGTAGGGATAGACAGGACTGTGACTCTGGTACAGGACTGTGATTCAGTTGGGATTTATATTTCTCTGTAAGATCTTCTATTTCTCCATTGATTTCACACTTTCCTTTACGTTCACATAGTTATCATCTGATTTATCTGCTATCTGGTAAAGATAAGGCTGTTACTCTATCCATAGTTTATTATCTAATGGCAGCCTTGAAGATACGCCGAAAGTTATGACCAAGTTACGCCTAAATGCTCATACGCATACCGGTGCTCTTTTTGAACTGGAACTGGAAATGCCGAAACCTGACACAGGGTTGCTGATTTTTGGCAGCTTGCCCGTATCAAGCATCCTGTCCCAGCAAAGGCGTTAATAAATACGTCTGTACTGGCTGCAGAATTACAGCCCTTGATTGTCTTTGGGGAGGGGGGAAGGGAGGCTAAGGTTGTTTGTGGGGGTGGGGAGTGCATTTCTCTTAACAGGAAGGGCTAATTGGGAATGAACGTGAGCCAGCCCGTGTGCGGCGGGAGAGCCTTCGTGAAAGTGACACTTCTGACAGTGCCAAGTGTCATTCTGCGTCATCTTCGGGTTGGCTCGACGTTGATGTTGATTTGCGGCGACCGCTTGTAATGCAGAGGCCGCCTGATTGTGGCGATGAGTCTGTAACGGAGCGGGACCCAAGGGCTCAGAGCAACTCCTGGGAAGACTGCTGGCTCCTAGAAGGCCTCGTTGCTAGACTCGGCTACCCTGTTAGCAAGCCAGGAAGTGCATGAAGGAGTAAACTGGTCAGGGCCCTTCAGCAAGCACGAGCCCTCCGACAGTTCACAGACGAGACTCGTTTTGGTCTGGTGCCCTTGTCACGCTTCTGTCTTCACGCCAAAGAACCATCGAACGTCTTTACTTTCTCCACGTGTCCCACTTGTACATTGCGCCGGTTGTGCGCAGCATTCCGTTGCTGTGTAACGGCCAGGTGAGTCTTTGGCTCCTTTGGGCTGAAGACACACCATAGTGTTAAGACATTATCGTCCTATAGTATCTTAGCCTAATTAGCATTCCATTAAGAGCCTTATCAAGCATTTCTTAAGGAACCAACGGGTTGAAATTAAATCAAAAGAGTTTCCATCTAGACATTAGGAAGAATTTTCTAACAGTTAGAGCAGTTCCTCAGTGGAACAGGCTTCCTTGGGAGGTGGCGGGCTCTCCTTCCCTGGAGGTTTTTAAGAAGAGGTTAGATGGCTGTCTGTCAGCAATGCTAATTCTATGACCTTAAGCAGATGATGAGAAGGAGGGCATCTTGGCCATCTTCTGGGCATGGAGTAGGGGTCCCTGTGTGTGTGTGTGGGGGAGGTAGTTGTGAATTTCCTCATTGTGCAGGGGGTTGGACTAGATGACCCTGGTGGTCCCTTCCAACTCTATGATTCTATGAAGCCACAGCCTCTGAAGCAGGGGTAAATTGGTTATTTATGTTACCAGGAAAAGTCCAGGAGGGCTGCCGCCCTGCAGGGCCACCTGAACCAGAGCACAGGCCCCCTGCCCTCCATGGTGGGGTCAGCAAAGAATTGGTGTCTGGCTTTGCTCTGCCTACACAGGTGTGGTGCGGCTGGGGAGACAGAGCACTGTGGCCCCTCCTTTCCAGCCCTCTTCGACCTTCCATCAAGCAACAGGGGGTGGAGTAGCAGGAGGGGGTGGGGCCCTTTTCCAGGGTGGTTTTGCCCTTTCCCAGTCTGCCCCAGCCCTGACCTGGATGGCCTAGGCTGGCCCAATCTCCAGATCTCAGAAGCTAAGCAGGTTCGGCCCTGGTTAGTACTTGGATGGGAGACCCCCATAAGAACATAAGGAAGGCCATGCTGGATCAGACCAAGGTCCATCAAGTCCAGCAGTCTATTCACACAGTGGCCAACCAGTTGCCTCTAGGAAGCCCGCAAACAAGATGAATGCAGCAGCAGCATCCTGCCTGTGTTCCAGGGTACCTAGTATAATAGGCATGCTCATCTGATCCTGGAAAGAATAGGTATGTATCATGACCAGTATTCATTTTGACTAATAGCCATGAATAGCCCTGTCCTCCATAAGAACATAAGAAAAGCCCTGCTGGATCAGACCAGGGACCATCAAGTCCAGCAGTCTGATCACACAGTGGCCAACCAGGTGCCTCTAGGAAGCCCACAAACAAGACAACCTCAGCAGCTAATATAATGAGCCTTCTCCTCTGATCCTGGAGAGAATAGGCAAGCATCATGACTAGTATGACCAAAGAAGTCCCAGGTCGCTACTTAGAGGCAGGCCGTGACAAACCATCCCAGAAGGCCTCTTGCCTTCAAAACCCTGAGGGGTTGCCATAAATAGTCTGCAACTTGGCAGCACTTTCAACACCACTCTGCCCCTGCTCTGAAATGACAAGCTGTGCACTGTGCTTCAGTGTTCATTTAAGTGCATGTTTGCTAGGACCGAGATACATCTGCCTCCCGCCTCAGATTTAATTTCTAATGCACAGAAATCAGTGGTGGAGGTAATGGATGGGGGAGCCCGTGAAATATACCAATTAGGGGAGGGTCTGGGAGATGCAGCATCAGACCCCCCACTCTGCCATGGAAGCTTGCTGGGCAATCTTGGGCCAGTCACTCTCTCAACCTAACTGACCTCGCAGGGTTGTTGTGAAGAGAGGGTTGTCAGCCTGCAGGTGGGACCTGGAGATCTCCCAGAATTACAACTGATCTCCAGGCTACAGAGATCAATTTCCCTGGAGGAAATGGTGGCTTTGGAGGCCCCTCCCGTCTCCAAGCCTCCAAACCCTGCCCTCCACAGGCCCCACCCTCAGATCTCTAGGAATTTCTCAACCCAGAGTTGGCAACCCTATGTGAAGATAACAGGAGGCGGGGAATGTTCCACCCCTCCCTGAGAACGTTGGAGGAAGGGCAGGGTAAACATAAAGTAACTCTTGTTTTGCTGCAGGCAACTTGGTGAGTGTAGGTAGGGTTGCCAGACGCAGGTTGGGAAATACCTGGAGATTTTGGGGGGTGGAGCCTGATGAGGGTGGCATTTGGAGAGGGGAGGGACTTCAATGCCATAGATTCCAATTGCCAAAGTGGCCATTTCCTCCAGGTGAACTGATCTCTATCGCCTGGAGATCACTTGTAATAGCAGGGGATCTCCAGCCACCACCTGGAGGTTGGCAACCCTAGATGTAGGCTTGAGAATCAGTATTTTGATATGGCTCTGCTTGGCTATGGTCTGGACTGTATAAACTTTATATGCTGGTAATTCTACCCCTCCCTACACACACACATTTTACACAAATAACAATTGACATTAGAGCTTATAAATATGTTTTTTGAGATTATTTTTCATGAACCAGTTCAAAGAAATACCTTTGTATAAGTGTATGAATTATGGCAGTTGTTCATTTGACCTTCGAGGCCATACTGAGTTTAAACACAAAATAACAGAGGAAGGAGGGGAAAATTACTAAATATTTCACTTAAGTTTTTACAAGGTTCAGTTCTCTTAGAATAAGGTAGTTAGTCCATTTGGGGTTTATTATTCTTTTCCTGGAAAAAATTCTCTTGGCTTTTCGTAGAATGCCAGAAAAATAGAGAGAGAGAAATTCTAGTTCATAAATGTCTCATGAAGCCCCTTTAAAAAAAACACGCAGTCATTATTTCTGACGCTCATTGTCTGCTTCCAGACTCCTCTTGCAAAAGCTTTAGCAATAAAATGATTTATCTTAGGTTTTCAAGTTGCCTTATATATGATTTAGAGGATTTTTGTCTTTAATGAACTTGGCCTCTGATCTTTGCAGTAATCGTGAGTTAGACTACTTAATGGATACTATGAAAAACTTGGCTTTCTTTTGTGTTTTTTCTTTTACCCTTTTTTGCAAAAAACAAAACAAAACAAAACTATGGCGCTGTAGTTATTCAAGTACAGGCTGAAATATAAATAAGAAGTTATTGCTAAGCTGAGGGTTCCCTTTCTGTCTGAAGCCCCCAAAATAACACAGAATAACCATAGACAGAAATACAGACCCTGATCTTGGATCATCTCAAGCCAGAAATAACACTGCGGTGCTTGTATGGCTTTGTCTTGGGATTTAGAAACACCGCTGGAATTAACAATTTAATACTTTTTGCAGTACTGAGGCGGGCCTCAGAATTTTGCAATGTACTTGTCATGAAAGGAAACGATACTGCTGCTGCAGCCCTGCTTTCATGATTCCTGCAGGTCCTGCCAGACACACTACAGGTCTCCCCTTCTCAGCTTTCGTGATTCCTGCAGGTCACAAGCAGGCACGGAATGGCCTGGATGTCTCCATGTCAAAGTGGGGTGTAGTGGCTAAGAGCGGTGGACTCTGATCTGGAGAACCGGGTTCGATTCCCCACTCCTCCACATGAAGCCTGCTGGGTGACCTTGAGCCCGTCACAGTTCTCTCTGAACCCTTTCAGCCCCATAAGGTGCCTGTTATGGGGTGGGGAAAGGCGATTGTAAGCTGCTTTGAGACTCTTTACGGTTGAGAAAAGTGGAATATAAATACCAACTCTTCTTCATCTGGAGAGCCAGCATGGTATAGTGGCTAAGAGCGGTGGATCTGGAGAACCGGGTTTGATTCCCCACTTCCGCACATGAGCAGTGGACACTAATCTGGTGAACTTGATTTGTTTTCTCACAAGGGTTGCCGGGTCCCTCTTTGCCACCGGTGGGAGATTTTGAGGGTGGAGCCTGAGGAGGGCGGGGTTTGGGGAGGGGAGGGGCTTCACTGCCATAGAGTTCAATTGCCAAAGTGGCCATTTTCTCCTGGTGAACGGATCTCTATTGGCTGGAGATCAGTTGTAATAGCTGGAGATCTCCTGAGACTACCTGGCAGTTGGCAACCCTATTTCCCACTCCTACACATGAAGCCAGCTGGATGACCTTGGGCTAGTCACACTCTTTCAGCCCCACCTACCTTACAGGGTGTCTCTTGTGGGGAGGGGAAGGTGACTGTAAGCTGGTTTGATTCTCCCTTAAGTGGCAGAGAAAGTCGGCATATAAAAACAAACTCTTCTTCTTCATCTGTTGCACATGTTGGAGACCCCATAGAGTGAGGCTATCTATATATATCCTCATGCACAGGGCATGTTGCCTTTTCTCTGTTGTTCACGTTCTTCTTCTTCCTTCTTCCTCTTCTTCTTGTCAGTTTGAATTCCTCTGGATAGCTTTAGGCAAGATTCATCTCTCATTCCCCCACCCCCACTTGAGCAACTTAGAGACCATGATACTGACCGACCTAGCAGGGTTGTTGTCAAGATTGCTGAGCATGTACTCAATATAAATTTCTCTTTCCTTCTCAGTAGCTCTAGTGCTTGCTGCCCTGCCTTTTTATTTATACCCCACTTTTCTCCCAAAGGGACCCTAACTGGCTTAAAACAGAGAATAGACCTGCATAAATAAACCTGTGCAGGATAAACAAAACTAAATGAACAAGCCCCTCTCATGCCTGTCCTGGACTCACTAGCTGGCTTCTTCAGCAATATAGGCCGCAGACCAGGGGCCACAACCTGCTCCCAAGGGCAGAGATCACCTGAGATCACGGCCAGACTTGATAAGGTACCCAAAACAGGAAGCGGAAAAACAGTCCTCAGCAAAGATGTTACACAGCTGGAAAAGATGTTTCTTGTCTTACTCCTTCCCTCCTTGGAAACTTGTATCACACAAGAGAAAGGAAAGACAGTCTGAAGTCCTGTGGCAAAGTTTGATGAACTTTTGAGGGTCGAGGCTCACTTGTGTTCTGAATTAAAATTGAAGGCATGCTTCTTTATTTTGCCTGGAAAAGGTTTACTTTGAGCAGGAGTTACCAGTTGTTCCAGAGGTGCAGTTAATGGCACTGCATCTCTGCCTTGGGGAGTGGTTGAAATCTCCCGCCCCACCCTGTGAAGAGACGTGGAAGAATGTGAGGCCAGCTGGAAGGAGGCAAGGACAGAACCGTGGCTGGTGCAGAGGTAACAGCGGGCCATCTTCTCTGCTCCCTACTGTTTCATTCTCTCACTAGTGAACTTACTGCCTTTGTCAACCTGACGGTTTTCATGTGGCATGCTCCTACTTCATAATTTGTGAATGATTGCGGTATGCCGTGCCCAGGCAGGAGAAAAGAACTTCTCCTTCCATTGTCTGCACTGGAGACATGTAGAAGCAGGAACTTCAAGACCCGTGACTGGCTAGCGGGATGAATGAATGAAGAGACACACCCCAGCACCAAACGCAGAAAGAATAGGAACCTGCCAACGTTCGACATTTTTATTTTTGAACAACAAATGGGAGGAAGAGAGGGTGTATACACAGATATCTGCATGAAAGAACTAAGCTCATCTTAATCCACCCTTTTATAGGAAGGTGGTTTTAGTGTGTGCAAAGAGTCATTCTGTGCATTGTTTAAATAGGGTAGTCTAATATGATAGTTAATCTTCTCTGGCCAAAATCTTGGTATGACGAGGCAATCCTTGAAAGAAGCTTAAAGGAGAAGGGCCATGGCTCAGTGGAAGAGCATTTGCTTAGTTTATGGAAGGTCCCGGCTTCACTCCTTGGCATCCCAGCCTTCAAGCCTATTATACTAGGTGCTGTGGAACACAGGCAGGATAATGTTGCTGCGGTTGTCTTTTTTAAAAAAAAATTATTGGAAAAAACCAATGACAATAACAACAACTAAAAAAAGCAGAATTACTGACAGTCTTCGTAATTCTAAATACAATACACACACACACACACACAATAAAATAAGATCAAGTCTCCCATGCTACAGCTTATTTCTGTGTCTTCATATTCATCATTACCGTATATACTCGAGTATAAGCCGAGTTTTTCAGCCCAAAAGGCTGAAAAAGCCGTCCTCGGCTTATACGTGGGTCAATACGGTAGAGGAGGGAGGGAGGAGGGAGGGGGAAACTTACCGCCGCCACCATTGCCGCCGGGCCCGCGCGGCTTCCCCCGGCCAGGAGCGCCCTGGGGGGGGCCTCCTGTGGCCGCGGGAAGGCCCCGCCGCCCCCGGGCGTGCGCGGCTCCTTCCGGCCTGGACCGGCCTGGGAGGGCCTCCTGCGGCTTCGGGAAGGCCGCGCCTCTGCCGGGTGCGCCCGGCTCCCCCCGGCCTGGACCGACCTGGGAGGGCCTCTAGCGGCCGCGGGGGGGGGCCCACCGCCGACGCCTTCGCTGGGCCTGGAGCGAAGGTAAGCCTGCTGGGGGGGAGGGGTTATAAACCGACCCTCGGCTTATCCACGGGTGCCTAATTCCCCCCCATTTTTGGCCTAATTTCTCCCCATTTTTGGGGAGAAATTAGGCACCTCGGCTTATACGTGGGTCGGCTTATACACGGGTATATGCGGTATGTCCTGACTGAGCGCAGCGCATTCCTCTTTCCCGCCCTTATTTATGACATTCTCTATTTAACTTATTGTTTGTGGCCATACCGCATCCAATCTTATTGTATCTCTGTTTTTCTGATATGCTGTTAGCTTAATTAAAACATATATTTCTTTAACTTTAACCAGCCATTCCTCTGTCTTTGGAGTTGATTTTTGTTTCCAGTGACTGGCAGAGGTCGTTCTAGCCACAGTTATCATATGTAACACCATAGAAAGTTGATCTTTAGCTAGATTAGGTACCAGATTTAACGAGAATATCTCAGGTTTACATGGAATGTAAACCTCAATTCCAACCGTTAGAAATTTCACTATTTCAGACCAAAATGATATAACTCACATTTCTACCACGTGTATAAAATCTGCTTGTTTTCTATCACAGTACCAACAGCTGTTTTCTGATTTATGGATTTTACTTAGTCTAAGTGGGGTTATATACCACATATATACCATCTTTATTAGATTTTCTCTCATTTGCATACTGACTGTAAAATCTAATCCTTTTGTGAAAATGTGTTCCCATTCTTGGTCACTTAATGCTCTGTCTAAGTAAGTGTTTCATTTATCCCGATATCCCGTTGTTTGATTTAATTTATCTTTATGTATAATTGTATATATTTTTGAAGTTGGAGTTTTGTCTTGTAACAACTGCTGCGGTTGTCTTGTTTGTGGGCTTCCTAGAGGCATATGGTTGGCCACTGTGTGGCTGGACTTGATGGGCCTTGGTCTGATCCAGAAGGGCTTTTCTTATGTTCTGAAGATCTTAGGTGGCAGGTGTTGGAAAAGATCTTTCTCCGCCTCTGATCCATACACAAAAGCTTATTTATTTATTTGCAGAATTTATGCCCGCCTTTCTGCCCTCATCAGGGCCACAAAGGCGGCCAACTTTAAAAACATACATAATAAAAACACATCTTAAAAACCATTAATCAAAAGAAAAACGCATCATGGAAGCAACTAAAACCAAAGCTAAAACGTGCATCCCAAAACATAAAAACAACTAAGAGACGGCACAAAAGAGCACTGAGAGAATACCAAATTTTTAAAAAAGTATTCACTCACTGGCAGATAGGGTTGCCAACCTTCAGGTAGTAGCTGGAGATCTCCTGCTATTACAACTGATCTCCAACCGATAGAGATCAGTTCACCTGGAGACAATGGCCGCTTTGGCAATTGGACTCGATGGCCCTCCCCTCCCCAAACCCCGCCCTCCTCAGGCTCCACCCCAGAAACCGCCCGCCAGTGGTGAAGAGGGACCTGGCAACCCTACTGGCAGATGACGGGTGAATCTAGGGTGGACTCTGTTCATATGAAGCTTGACGATGGGAGAAAAGCATGAAAGAAGAAAAGTTGGTTTTTGTACCCTGCCTTTCTCTGCCTTTTAAGGAGGCTCAAACTAGCTTACAGTCGCCTTCCCTCCCCCTCCCCAAAGCAGACACCTTGTGAGGTAGGTGGGGCTGAGAGAGTTCTGAGAGAACTATGACAAGCCCAAGGTCACCCAGCAGGCTTCATGTGAAGGAGTGGGGGAATCAAACCCAGTTCTCCAGATTAGAGTCTGCTGGTCATGTGAAGGAGTGGGGAATCGAACCCGGTTCTTCGGATTAGAGTCTGCTGGTCATGTGGAGGAGTGGGGAATCGAACCTGGTTCTCCAGATTAGAGTCCACCACTCCTAACCACTACACCCAGAATCCTGCAACACTTATTGGGCTCCTGTAGCAAGGAAGTTGATATACGCTGTCTTCCCTGAAAGTCCAACAGCCCGTTTGCTATGAGAAACAGTACCTGGGTTTATGCCACTTTCCCTTGGCAAGTATGCTTTGGTGTAGGTGAAAATGCAGTGTAGGTTAAGGATGGGGTGGTGGTTTATAAAATCAGTTTCTGAGAGGAGAAAGAAAATAATCTTTCTCCCATACTGTTAGAACTGTGTCTTTGCCCATTGAAGCTGCAGTCGGACAAAAGGATTTCTCCAATTTTAATTCAGAAAAAGGAAGGTGACAACACAAAATTCACTTCACAGCAACAGAATGTAACCATTGGCCAGTGGTTTAGATAAGATTAGACAAATTCAGGGAGAAGAAGTCCAGTCAATGGAGGTTAACTGCGGTAACTAAATGGAACTTCCATGTTCCTGGGCAGTGTACCTTTGAATAACAGTTGCTGGTGAACAGCATGTACGAACTGTTCATTACCTTTATTAATTTATTTACAGAATTTGTAAGCCACTTTTTATATTGATGACACCTTGCTTATGTTTCCTGTCTGGCCACACTGGGAAAGCAGCTGCCGGTCTAGATGGACCCTTGGTCTTGACTCAGCCAGGTTCTTCTAATGTTCTTGGAATGACTCGCCCAAGGATGGTCTTGATAGGGATTTAAACCTGGGCCTCCTTGTCTGGTTCCAGCCCTCCTTCTGCCCTGCCGCACCAGCTCTGAAATCTATTTGCAGGAAAAAATATTTTAGCGATCCTTATTAACAACCATTTTTGAGAAATTTCACATGCGGTAGCTGTTTATGTACTAGTTTTACATTAAAAAAAAATTCCCTCTTTCCCAGAAAAACCAGTGCTACTTTTTGAAATAGGACTGTAGTATCATTTTTAAAAGTGTAGAAATGTTGAATTATTGGGCTTGGCTGTTGTGTTTATATTTGAACGCTGAGTAAAAATAATTACCAAGAAGCCCAAACAACCTTGTGGTCAACCAAAATGCATTAACAAGGTTTGTGAGCTTGCTTAAGCTTCCTTTTAATGAAGTGTTAGCAAACTTTTCAGTTAGATGTAATGGCTATTTCTTTGGAGCCATTAATTAGTCGAAATGAGCAGAAATAAAGATATACAGATTTCCTCTTTTTCTCCCTCCCCCCTAATTGAAATTAAACGCATAAACATTTAGTGGGTAGAGGTCTTTTTTTAAAGTTTTCTTTTGACCTTTGATTTTGGACTTAATTAATTCATTGGGTGGGACCACCCAGCATGAGTCTGAAAGAACAGTCTTTCTCAACTGTCTGCAATGTAGGGCTTTGAGCATAAACCCATTAAACAATCTATATAGCTGATGAAGAATACAAGTTAACTTAAAAAAAATGTTAACATTTTCATTGAAATAATGAAACTGGATGACAGTGGTCAGCAGTGCTGCTTCAGAAGTTCCGGCTCCCAGAATTTATTACAGATTTGCCCAATCCACAGTCTTTATATTGCCTGCCAATTACAGAGACTGATGCTGGATACCCCATTTTCTTTTCATGCCTGAAGGGGGAATCCAGGAACCCACAGGATGTACTCTCCCAAGCCAGGTACCTGAACAGTGGTCCCTTGGGGTTCCTTCGGTGAGGCCTGGACTTCCAGATACATATTTAGCCATGTGGGTTGCTATACCAGGTGCAATCTCTGTGAGATGCAAAAATTTGTGCAGGATCAAAACTTCCCATGGTGCATGCGCCATGATCTTTGCTGGATTCAGTCTATATGAGTGCCTTTGAACCACTGGCACCGAATCCTGCACAAAACAGCGTGCACCAAAACCGCTTCATCTAAATGTGGTTTTATAAAAATGTAGTTTCTTCAACCTTTTCAGACCTGTGAACCACCATTTGACTGTAGGCGGCAATATCACAGCTGTGTGTAAGCTGTCCAGGTTGGAAAAGCGGTCTGGGACTCGGTTCTTGAGATCCGTTGTGCAGAAGGCGGTCTCGCGCATGCACACAGAAGAAGCTTCCAGGCAAGGGCCTTGGCCCCTTATGCATTTGAACACATGAAGCTGCCATATAGTGAATCAGACTGTTGATCCATCAGTCAGTAATCTCTACTCAGACCTGCAGCGGCTCTCCAGGGTCTCAGGTAGCGGTCTTTTGCATCACCTAGGGGCACTTTCACAAATGCCGAATAATGCACTTTCAATCCACTATCAATGCACTTTGAAGCTGAATTTTACTAGGGCCATTTATGCATGGGAGGTTTTGCCTTAGATTTGCTGCTCTCTAGATTCCCATTTTTCCGATCCAAATTCTCAGAACTCTGCATGGGTGCTTATTTTTGAGTTTTGAGAATTCGGATGCAGAAAATGTGCATCAAGAGAGCAGCAAATCCAGGGCAAATCCTCCCATGCATAAATGGTGTGAACTGGCAAAATCCACTTTCAAAAGATTGTTAAAGTGTACTGAAAGTAGACTGAAAGTGCATTATTTGGCATGTGTGAAAGTGCCCCAACTTGCCTAGTCCCTTTAACTGGAGATGCCAGGAATTGAACCTGAGACCTTCTGCATGCCAAGCAGATGCTCTACTACTGAGCCACAGCCCCTCCCCATTCTGTGTGACATTCTCCCCCCCCCCTTAACATTTTACTACAGTGAAGACAGTTTAGTGAGGAGAAGGGAATGGCATATTGCCACAACATCCAAAGTTAATTTCCATTTAGTTTAGGATTGATTAAAAACCGAGGCCAACAAAAGATGCTTATCGAATATCAAGAATCTATGAGAAAAGCCAACCCATGGGCCCCAGGCCAAGCGCTTAACAAATGAATGACCTCCCGACAATAAAACTTGAACCGACCACATAGGCTGTTGTCGCCAGTGTTTATTTACAGCAAAATGCCATTTTCACAGATGATAATGCAGTCTGAGTACCCTTGGCATCGTCTTCCTCCTCGCCTCTTTCCGTCTTTGTTTTTTATCTATGCTTATTACAGAAGAATTCTCTTTATATAAAAAGGCAACAGGATTCCCTCCGAGCTTAATACTGTCTGCCTTAACTTTTATTAAAGGGGTTCTGCTTTTTGTCAAGAAGACATTTTTGCCACAAATTAATGGCTCCGACCAAGCGAAAGGCTGCTCCGAGTAAAGGCAGGATTCTCTTAAAAGGCGCAGGACAGTTAACGTAGTTGCAGGTTTATCGTATTTCTCTCCCCCCACCCCGCCCGGTTGATGTTTGACCTCCCTTGCAATGCTTCAAGGGGCCGCTTGTTTTTTCTCTCTCTTTTCTGGGCCGTTTGGTTTTTCTTTGCACATCTTAAAACATTTGAAGACAAACTGGCTGGATCTTGTGGGGTCCACTCTGCTGGGGGAGGAGGTTTCCTCAGGGAGAAGGAGCCTCTCCCCTGAAACTAAGAGAATGGATTTTCAGAATCCAGTGTTACGTTGGCTCCATTAGACTGGATGGATACTGTGCAGGGATCCCACCCATGCTGGGTGGGGCATAGGGTACCCTTGTTTGTGCCTGTGCCTGTACAATGCATCAAAGGTAGCCTGACGTCACAAGAGCTGGGACTTCTGTTACCTGTGTTTTCAGGAGCACCCAAGCCCTCCCTTCACCTTGTTCTCTTCCCAACATGGAGAGACCTTTCTCTGCTGCTTCTGCTGTCCAAGAATGTGGTGGGGGAAGTTCCTTCCGTGTCAGGAGGGAAGCTGAGCATGTGGAGTTATCATTCAGAAGGTTAATTTTGGATGTCCAGCAGACATAGTATGAACCTGTTTTTTTCCCCAGGCTCCACCCCTAAAAATGCCAGAATTTCCTACCCTGGAGTTGGCAAGCCTAAAACTCAGTGCTGTGTATAGACTACTGTAAAATTATGCATATGGGGCATCAGCTGACACTGGGGCTGTGCCCTCTTAGTTACGAAATCCACACTTTCTGAAGTCTGTGGGCATGTTTCACAGTGGAGTGAATTCTACACTCGACCTATTCAGGTTTCAATTTATAGTTTAGATGCATAACTGATCATCCATACATTGGTCTGTGTGCTGCTGGGGGTGTTTGACCCATTTAGTGGACAAATATGGCTCTTGTTAGCCAACCAGCACTCAGGTGGTTCTTCTAGTCTCGTAATGTGTTATAAGCATACTTGAGATAGGGAAGTTGACCATCCATTTCCCCTTGGAAGGTGAAGGTACACAGAGCAGAGTGCCAGTGGAGTGGCCTTTACAGCGGTGGACTGCAGAGACCCAGATTCCAGTCTATTCATGAAGTTCCTTGGGTGACCTTGGGTGGATCACTCTCTCCCAACCTAGCTTTGCCTTACAGGGTTGGTGTGAAGGTCAGATGGAGGTCAAACATATCATCATGGAATTTCCTATATTTAATAAGCTGAGGGCCGGGTTAATTACTTCTTTATTTTAAAATATGGAAATGTCCGACGAGGCATCTGGCGGTACAAGTGCACAGATTCTGTTACTCTGTCTGTGGCAAAATGTATAGGGGCAATAATTAAATACCGAGAGAATAACACTAAGGCCTTTTTATTTCTTTATTTTCTGCTCAGGGCTATAGCTGTATGAGCAGAGATAGATAGATAGATAGATAGATAGATAGATAGATAGATAGATAGATAGATAGATAGATAGATAGATAGATAGATAGATAGATAGATAGATAGATAGATGATGGAGGAGAGCACCATGTGTGGATCTCTGAGGAAGGGCAGGAATAAAAATGTGATATCCCCTGCGGAAGATCATTTGAGCTCGAAAGGAACATCTGAGGAGTTTTTAGGGATGAAAAACTGAAGCCACAAAAGGCAGCAGTCCTTCTCCCTTTTTGTCAGCCTCTCTGTCTTTTACCCATCTATCCTTGCAGGCATGCTTAGGAAATGATGATAGGGACACAGCAGTTGCACAGCCTTACTTTAAGATCCAAGTTGGTGTTCTCCTGGGCAGACGTGAGACCATATCCTTTCATCCGTTGCATGTACTTTGGCTCTTCCCTTTGCATTTGCTGACCCTACTTTAATGGTCTCTCATTTCCCCCCTCTTGAGGAGGCCTCTGACTGACAGTTATGGACAATTGCAAAAAGCTGTTGAGAAGCCAGGGAGACCAGATCTTCTGGACTTCAAAGTTAAGGCAGCCACAATTTCCACTCTTAAACAGGACGAGAGAGAGAGAAACCCATCGAATATGCTCATTAATTACACGCCGCTAAATTCTTCCTGGCATGTTTGTGCTGCTGATGACAGAATGTGTATTTTTTAAAAATAATAATAATGCTGCTATATATTAAATAGATGGATTCCTTTCTCTAATGTAATCCAGATTCCAAATATTGTGCTGTCTGTTAATGTCAGAATCAAAGTAAAAGGTATTTATGGTTCTGTCCACAGTTCATGGAAACTCAGCGATGGTTGGGTGTGTGCTCCCTTTCCATGCTTTAGCAAAGGTTTTCCTCATTTTCCTAGAGCATACAAGGATGTTCTAATAAATTACATTGGTTACCAGGAACTTTAATTTCATTTGTGCTTTTGAGGGGGCAGGTAGGGTTGGGGTATAGACAGTGCAGTTACAATGCTAGTGCAGCTTCCAGACGCCCGATGGGAAAGCTAGCGAAAGGGGGCGGGATGGGGTCAGGGTGAGAACAGCCAACTCTCCTATTGAGTGTTATGGGGAAGGAAGTAGGGCTTATGGGAAGTGGTTATCCCAACCCCCCAGCTATTTATCTAGGTATTTATTTATTTAATTCTTTTTTATCCTACCTTTTCCCCCAATGGGGACCCAAGGTGGCTTCCATCAGTCTCCTTTCCTCCATTTTATCCTGTGTGAGGTAGGTTAGGATGAGAGAGGGAGAGGGGTCCAAGGTCACCCAGTGAGCTTCCATAGCATGAGTGAGGGTTCAAACCAGGGTCTCCCAGATCCTAGGCTGACTCTTGTTAACCGCTGCACCCCACTGACTGTCAAGCTAGAGGAAGGGGAATGGGTTGGGAGCAGCCACAGCTTCCCTGAGAGGGTGGGGTGGGGGGTTCTTAGCCAGTAGAGACAGGGCCTTCTCTGTAGTGGCACTTCACCTATGGAACACCCTCCCCACATCAGTTTGCTGGGTACTTACTCTTCTTTTTGTTTTCCCAGGCAATTTGCTAAAAGTGGAATTTTTAAGTGGTCACGTCATTGTTTTTAAATCTTGGTTTTTAAATAGTTTCTTTTATCCTTTTTATTGCTGCTGCTCTGTTTACTCCTGATTTGGATTTTAGTTTTGCCTGTTACATTTCAATGTGGGCAGAAGGTTACCAACCAGTACAAGGGTATGACACCATCCTTGCTGCTCTGACACTCAAGCTGATGCTCCTGAAGTCACCACCTGCCCTCCAGGGTACCAGTGGTCAGCATGGGTCTTGGGCTAGTCCCCTGGGGTTTCTAGATCTCTGCGTTGCTGGATTGCCATTCTGGATGCTCAAGAACACTTCTGACTGGAAGGGCCACAAAGACCCCTGTAGATATAACTGGGGTGTGCACGCAGCTAAAGCCGAAGGCCCCCCCCCCTGAAAAATACCTTTTTGATATTTTTTGGGGTTTTTTAACTGATTAAAAAAATGGTGGCAATTAAAAGGAAAAAATGGAAAAAGCAGATCCTAAATAATGCTGGTTTTTGGCATTATTCGGGGCTGCTTTGCCCCCGTCGCTATTTTCTACTGCCGATCTTCTTTGAGTGACCCCAAGTTCTAGAATTATGAATGAGGACAGCAAAATTCTTCCCTTTTCTCTCTTGTCTTGCTTCAGCTCAGGTAGAATTTTGTAAATCTTTATCATGCCCCCCCACCCCCCAGCCATATGCCTTGTCTTTAAACATCTCTAAATGCTTGGTCGAGGTCAGACCTCCTGCCCCCTCATTTACTTCTGAGGAGACGGAGGCCTCCAGACCGTGCCAAGGGAACTGGCCAGGGAGGACCACAGAAGCCCCATGTGATGCCAAAGGAGCAGCTTCCCAGCCCCACACGACACCCAGAGATGCCAGGCAGGCCAGGGGCCGGCCAGCAGCCAACCCCTGAGGGCCAGCAGCAGAGGCACAAGGGTGGCAGGGGAGCAGCAGAACCCCACCACAGGCGACGGCCTGTTCCTCATCTGTTATGGGAGCCAGGAAGGCTTCTTTGCAAGGCCAGGGCAGGAGACAGGCTGCAGTGACCTCCTTAGGCCAGATGGGCCTAAAGGGCTTCTTGGGGGGAGAGGGGCAAGGCTCCCAGACAGGCAGCGGCCCATTGGGCCTAGGACCTGCCACTCCCATAGGCCCGTCCCCCAAGATAGAGGGAGTGGGTGAAGCCGGAATCGTCCCACTTCCAGGCAGACCTGAGAGAGCTAGGGAGGAAGGAGCAGACCTCACCTAAGGCAGCCAAGGAGAGGTTACTGGCAGGAGTGGGAGAGGAAAGAGGGTACTGTAAAAAACAACAGCACAGCCCTCCTTGCTCATTTCTGAGGTTCTCCTCCCAGGGCAAGCCCTACTAAAGGAACCCTGGAGAATAGGGTTGCCAGGTCCCTCTTCTCAACCGGCGGGAGATTTTGGGGGCGGAGCCTGAAGAGGGCAGGGTTTGGGGAGCAAGGGACTTCAATGCCCTAGGGTTCAATTGCCAAAGTGACCATTTTTCTCCAGGTGATCTGATCTCTATCAACTGGAGATCAGTTGAATTAGCAGGAGATCTCCTGCTTCTACCTGGCAGTTGGCAACCCTACTGGAGAAGGAGGTAGCACCGGACTGCAGCCCAAGGCTGGAGTCTGACAACACTTTAGTGTTTCTTTGTAGAGAGAGAGATCTGAGCCCTTCTTTATTTTTTGTTCTTTTCTGCAGCATTTCCAAGCTATTTTGCCCAGCTTCTTTTTGAGATGAGGCCATTTCTACTGCATCTGCACAAAAGATTGCTCCAAATGTTCTGTAGCTCTGTTCTTGAATAGAGAGGCCAATTAGAGACTGCATCCAAAAACACTCAGCATCTCAGCAGTGCTGAAATCTAAGTACCATGAGGTCCCTGGCTGTCTCCCACCAATTGATAAATGTCTCCATTTCTGGTTGAACTAGGGTGAAGGACACAGAATGGACATAGCATAGCCAGACTTTAAAAGCTGCGCTCTAGCATTTGGGGAAGTGTAACACAGCTGTCGTCCCATCAAACTCGTGATCTGCCTGCCTGCCTGTCTCATATGGCAGGTGTCACCAATTGTGAAAAGCCTGTGAGTGTTTTTGAAAGTTTGAGAGCAGGTAGTGGGCACCATAACAAAATGGTTGCTGGGGGAATAACATCTGGGTCCAATCGCAAAGCCCTGGGAGGTTCCACAGAATGTTAGGAGATTCTAAGGCAAGCATGATGGAAGCAGCCATTTCAGAATTCGTGCTCCCTACAGGCTTAAAAGTGATGCCTCCTGAGCTCTTCTGAAGCACCTCGTACTTCTCGGAGAAAAGGTGAGTGGGTGTCACGTTGAGGGTGTGTCTGTGTGAAGTGCCATCAACTAGCAGCCCACTTATGGCAACTCCTCAGGGGATTTTCAAGACGAGAGATGTTCAGAGGTGGTTTGCCATCGTCTGCCTCTCCATAGCGACCACTCATATTCCTTGGTGGTCTCCCATCCAAGTACTATCCAAGGCCAACCCTGCTTAGTTTCCGAGATCTACATTGGGCTACTGGGCCATCGAGGTTATGGCAAAGCAGTGGTGGAAAGGGCTGTCAAGTCTCAGCTGACTTATGGCAACCCTTTATGGGGTTTTCAAGGCAAGAGATGAACAGAGGTGGTTTGCCATTGCCTGCCTCTGCAGAGGGACACTGGACTTCCTGGGTGATCTCCCATTCAAGTACCAACCATGCCTGAGCCTGCTTAGCTTCCGAGATCTGACGAGATTAGGCTAACCTGGGCCATGCAGGTCAGGGCAGATGATGTTGAGGGTAGCTATTTAAAAAACCCTGTTCTAGGGGGAATGATGAACCAGAATACAGACAGTGCTGAGAAAGAGTCTTTAGGTACTGCATGGCCATTAATGGCAGGCTGCTTGTTGTTCTCAGGTGGTTGACACTAGGGCTGTCAAAAAAAAAAATTCGGTACAGTTCGGATTCGGCCGAATTTGACCCTTGTGGGTTCGGTACGTGCCGAAGTCCGAACTCCCCCGCTTCGGATCCCCGGTAATTCGGGGGGATCCAGAGTTCGGGGGAAAATTCGGCCCCAGCGCGCCTTCAGAGGGATTCCCTGAAGGCGCGCGGGGGCCCTTTAAACTGATCTGAGCCTTCCAGCTGGGAGGCGCAGATCAGTTTAAAGGGCAGCCCGCGCCTCTCCAGCGGAGCCCGCTGAAGGGGGGCGGGCTGCCCTTTAAACTGACCTGCGCCTCCCAGCTGGGAGGCTCAGATCAGTTTAAAGGGCGGCCCGCGCCTTTCAGCGGGCTCCCCTGAAGGGGGGCCGAATTTGCCGAATTTATTCGCGAACTCCCGAACTCGCTGAATTCAGGCCCCCCGGTTGCCCGCCAGTTTTGAGTTCGGATCCGTCCGAACAGAAAATCACCGAATCAGGGGAAATTCGGTTGATTTTCAGTTCGGACCGAACCGAATTGACAGCCCTAGTTGACACTATATGTGTGGGATGGGGGTTGCTTATCAGCATTTGGTGTTGGCAGAGTGCGAGTCACGCAGCAAACTCATATTCACTGATTAAAGATAAAAGTGTTTATTAGGAAACTACATTATAGATAGGAAAGCTGAGAAACAATGATAGCCTCTAGCTACCTAGCTGACTAAGAGGAGAGGAAGAAGAGTATTTGAGAAGAAGCAAGAGATTGCTCCGGAGAATATCAATCTAGGGACAGACAAGAGGTGACACATAAAAGAATGGAAAGGCCCCTAATCTAGCTGACCACTTGCCCGCCCCCTGCTGGGTCGTCTTCTCATTGCTAATTCCAACATCCTTGGAAGTCCTCCAAGTTCTTCAGCAATGTCAAGGGAGGGATTTGCTGGGGAAACAACCCTCAAGTGGATCTGGACCCAGTGACATGAAGAGCTGGCAACTGTGCATTCTGTTTCCCTTCCTTTTCTTGTAATGTAGTTGAGGCAACCCGTGATGTGATGTCTTCCCATTGAGTGATTTTTACACCTTCATTCAATGTTGCTGGTTCTACTGATGGGATTGGGGAGGGAAGAGGTAGGGAAATGCTTGTTGTAATGAAGTCATGCATAATCACCTGTTCAGCCAAGGAGGAATAATTTGATGGAGTTCCATGACTGGCAGTAAATGTCCTGAGATGCTCAGGAGAAAGGCATGCATATAAATATTTTAAATAAATACGTCAATAAATATGTCTGCTTCCACCTCTGTTGGAGGTTGTTTGGCATGGTGGGAAGGAGCACCTTTGTTAGAAACATAAAATTCGGTGTGGCAGATTTTCCTTTAAGCGTTTTTCTTTCCACTTAGATTTTTAGTTCAGTTTGTCATTGAACATTCTTTTTAGCATAGTGATGGAAAATCAGGCAGCCCCCCCCCCCCCAATATTTGGGCTGGGGAAAAAAGCATAAACCAAATATGTAACTCACCTCCAGTTGTGTCTCATTTTACACAGGTGCTTGTGAGCGAGGACTCAGATAGTGACGGAATTGTGGCACACTTCCCTGCACATGAGAAACCCATCTGCTGTATGTCTTTCAACCCTAGTGGTAAGTGCCTTGATTGTTTGGCCATTCTGTAGCAAGCAAAATGCTGTAACTTAGGGGGCTTGGCTCAAATGAGTCAGATCCTTGAGACCTTCTTGCTGGGGCTCCAGAATTGCAATTCAGAAACTCTTAATGATAATAATAGTAATACTAATAATAATAATAGAAGAAGAAGAGTTGGTTTTTATATGCCGACTTTCTCTACCACTTAAGGGAAAATCAAACCGGCTTACAATCACCTTCCATTCCCCTCCCCACAACAGACACCCTGTGAGGTAGGTGAGGCTGGGAGGAGCCCTAAGAGAGCTGTGAGTCACCCAGCAGACTTCAGGCGTAGGAGTGGGGAAACAAATCCAGTTCACCAGATTGGTCTCCGCCACTCATATGGAGGAGTGGGGAATCAAACCTGGTTCTCCAGATCAGAGTCCACTGTTCCAAACCATCGCCCTTAACCACTACGCCACACTGGCTGTCTTATTATAGTAATAATAATAATCTTTTGTTTATACCCCGCCCTCCCCCGGCCAGCCTGGGCTCAGGGCGGCTGCCAACATGATTAAACATACAAAAAACATTTAATTAAAAAATTAAAACATTCTAACACACTGTAATCTCTCCAGTTCTAACTTTGGCGCCCAATATATCCCTGTAGGGAGAGATGCTCTTATGGAAAATATAGATTGCTGTAACACCCTATCAATGTTCCATATCTCGGGGGTGGGGGGAATGGACCGAATCCAAATTTAGGAAAAGTTGTCAGACAAGGCTGGAAAAGGGGGGTAGGAAAGGGAGGAGAGAGAGGGGAGGGGGGAAGGAAAAGGGAGGGGGAGGGGAGGCCTGTATTCCGATGGTACCGTTGGTGTCCTCAACCATAAGCCTGTCGGAACATCTCTGTCTTACATGCACGTAAGCGGCATGCACGTGGCAAACCTAACTGTGGTTAAGCTAAAACAGAGGTTCCCAAACTGTGCTCTGTGGAACACTTGGTGCTCTGTGAAACATCTCCTAGTACTCCATGAAGAGACTGAAAAGAAAAATTCTACTGTCATTCAGTTTAGTATATAGGTGCTAGGTGAAAATCAGTGCTCTGTGACGAATTTCTCTCCTGAAAAGTGCTCCATGACTCAAAATGTTTGGGAACCTCTGAGCTAAAATCTACACAAGCCCCAATTAGAAACTTATTCAGGCTACCTGTAACATTTGACTACAGGCACGTGTGTTGACCATTCCCCCCCCCCCCATCCCTTACTAACTAGGTTTCTAAACCAGACCTTAATCCAGGTTAAGAATTCCAGATGGGGGAAATGGGCTAACCCGCCTTGAGTTCTTTGGCAGACGGGTGGGATACAATTGTGAGTAGTAACAATAAATATAGCATTACAGCTCCACCGGGTCATGATACTACTGCCAATATTGCAAGAGTTAGTGCATCTAAAATGTAAGGTAATAGAAAATTTCCTCATCCGTTGCATTTCCAGAAAGGAACCTTTCCCCCCAAAAGATTATATTTTATTTCTTGAGGTTTGTGAAAATATTTTCATAGATTTGATACCACTTAGCCTCTTGCACTTAGTGCTAATGCTTAACCTGGGGTGTAACACAGATTTCTTTCCTAGTCAGTTTTTGGACCTGGGGGGCATTGTTGGAAGGGGGAACGATCTGAAAACAATATTTAAAGCCTCAAAGAAAGCACCTTTGCTCCCTCTCCTTCCTACTTTTTGCTGAATCAGGCTTGTGGGCAGGTAGGATGCATCCTGTCCGTGTAATCTTGTCCAGTCGACAGAGTAACTGGTTTATTATCCTTCCTGCGACAGAGTAATAACTTTTTTGATTGACTGCATGGCGGTCAGCGAAGAGGGGCTGGGGGAGATCAAGAGCTTCCGCTTGCCTAAATTAATGAGTTCTAAAGTGAATTAAAATGCCTTGAAGAGGTTTGGGATGAAATCACATTTCAAAGAACAGAAATGGAATGGATGTCCGATCTCCTGCTTGCTGTGGCCAGTCGGACTTACGGTTGACAGCCCATCTGTTATGTCAGACCTCCTTAATAACTGCACATGGGTTCAGAGCTCTGTTGCTCGTAATGCTTTTGACGGGAGGGGGGAGAAAACGCCATATCCTCTTTGTAGCATTTGTAGATCTTGACTAGTAATTCTCTGGAGGATTTGCGCTGGCCTCTCCCGTGTCTTGGTGTCTTATTTAATTAATTAATTACATACTTATCCCTCCAAGAAGCTCAGGGTGGAGTATATGGTTCTTCTTGCCTCCATTTTAGCATCACAACTACCCTTTGAAGTGGGCTAGATTGAGTGAGAGAACGGGAGGGGGGAGAGAGAGATGGGCCCCAGGTTTGTTTCATGGCATAATGAGATCTGATATTCTAATAACTACACTACACCAGCTCTCTTCTAGTATGACATGGTCTTCCTAAGGTGGCAGGGATGCTCGCTCAAGGATGCATAGATGTCTTTGTGACCAGTTATGTTCAGTTTAGAAAGAGGCATATCTCCTACCCACTGAGACCCTGGAGAGCTGCTGCCAGTCAGAGTAGAAAAAACTGACAACAAAATGGTAGACTGGCTCAGCAGGCAGATGATTTAGCTGGCTGAAGCTCCATCAGGTTTTTGTTCATATCATGCAAGGGTTTGAAAATCCAGGAACCAGAGCTCTTTGCAAACCCGGAAGATCTTCTGGTAGGTGTGCATCTTCCTGTCAAAGTTCTGATACCGAGAAGAGGTGGTTCCCAACCTTTAGCAATGGAAAGACTCCCATTTGATTAAAAAAATTCACAGTTCCCCCCTAGTCCCTGCCTTCATCTTTCTAGCACCTGTGAGACACTGGACAACTCCTTAAATAAAATAAAATAATAATTTTTATTTTATTTTATTTTATTTAAGGAGTTGTCCAGTGTCTCGCAGGTGCTAGAAAGATGAAGGCAGGGACTAGGGGGGAACTGTGAATGTTTTTAATCAAATAATTATAATTTTCAAAGTGTATGACAGGGCACCCCTCTGTCCTCTCATGTACTCTGAATGAAATAGTGAGAACCATAATAGCTGCACTTTAAAAGCAAGTTTAAATAAACATTATTTTCTGTAAATGTTCAGTCTCATAGAAGAGCTGATTCTATGGAGCCACATCTTGAAAGGCTGTGGCTCAGTGGAAGAGCATCTGCTTAGCACGCAGAAGGTCCCAGGTTCAATCCACGGCATCTCCAGTTAAAGGGACTAGGCAAGTAGGTGATGTGAAAAACCTCTGCCTGAGACCCTGGAGAGCCTCCGCTGGTCTGAGCAGACAATACTGACTTTGATGGACCAAGGATCTGTCTGATTCAGTAGAAGGCAGCTTCATGTGTCCTGACTCAACATCTAACCAATCTTGTCTCTTGATTAGAAGGGAGTTTGCACTTGCACTATCACATTGCTCATTAGGGGCTTCATGCCGTTGATTGCATTGAGTTACACTGTGTAGTCTTCTTTGAGTCTCAAGTGAGAAAGGCAGACGATAAAAAAAAATAAGTAACAGCTAGATTCTAATCAGGTAGCACCTTATAGACCAACAAGATTTTCAGGGTATAAGCCACTGAGAATCAAAACTCCCTTCATCAGAGTGCTTCGACTCTCGAAAACTTATACCTTGAAAATCTTGTTGATCTCTAAGGTGCTACCTGATTAGAATCAAATGTTAACATTTGAACCATTGCCATGTTGCCACCAGTGCAGCTGAAGTTGTTGTTTAGTAGCGCAAGGGTTCCAGAGGCATCTGGGAGGGCGGAGAGGCTCCTCCTTTTGGTACGGTTAAGTGCTAACCCGTCCTTCCACTCTGTTTACTTTCTCAAGGCCAGACATTTATGGGAAGCAACATTTCCCATTTGGAGTCCGTGTGATCTCACAAATCAAACAAGGCAGTATGATTTCTTAAGTTATTATTGTGCATCAACAGAGCAAAGAGGCTTAAAACATGCATCTTGTTTGGCCTTAACAATAGTCCTACTGATTTCAAATTTCACATTTGGCAAAGCAAGATCAAAAGCAACTTTTCCTTTCCTTTATCACCTTAGCAACCTTACCCCTGCAGTGTGCACAGGTTTTATCTTCCCAGGAGAAGAAGAAGAAGAAGAGTTGGTTTTTATACGCTGACCATTTAAGGGAGAATCAAACTGGCTTACAATCACCTTCCCTTCCCCGCCCCACAACAGATACCCTGTGAGGTTGATGGGGCTGAGAGAGTGTGACTAGCCCAAGGTCACCCAGCTGGCTTCATGTGGAGGAGGGGGGAAACAAATCCAGTTCACCAGATCAGCCTCCACCGCTCACATGGAGGAGTGGGGAATCAAACCCAGTTCTCCACCACTCCAAACCACTGCTCTTAAACACTACACCACGCTGGCTCTCAGGAGATAAGCTAAACAAGCAGTGAACTGTCCAAAGTCATCCAGGGAACTTTGTGGAAAATTTGGACCCAGTTCAGTTCCATTTCCCATACGCCACACTGGCTAACAGCTCGCCTAAGGCCACCCAGTGAGTCCAAAGGTGATCTGAACTCTGGTGTGCCCTATCTCTGTCCAAGGCTACTGGTCCGTGGGACAGTTCTGCCATTAAAGTTGCATGAGAAGGGATTAAGGCTAGAATCATCCCCTCTGCAAAATATTTAAAGAGGCCCAAACAGTTTACAAAACACCATGGCTGCTGCAGCGGCCCAGATAAAAACACATCTGACCCGCAAATGTAAATCCACAAGCGTTTCTCGGCTGAAGGCGCCTTGCATGGCAGTTTGGGAGGTCGTTGCGGGCGGAAGAAATCTACGCTGGGGGAGGGGGGAGAGAGATGATTAAGATGTTTATGAATTGGCCTCCGAGCTCGTAATGTTGTACGCGACGTTCTGCCAGGAATTCCAAGTGTGTGTAATCTTGATAAAAAGAAGAGGAGGAAAAAGGATTAAACTGCTGTCCCGTGGAATCAATGGCTCCATCTTAGGCCAGCCTAGACTAAACTGGAGATTGTCTAGACTCCAGTCGGCAGGAGCTGAACAAGTGACTCCTGCATTATTGAGCGTACATTATTAAGGACATGCCGTAATTTAGGTTGGAATCAAGCAAGCTGCCGAGCGTTAATAACTCCAGAAGTTATTAAGCTAACGACGTCTGTCCCATCCGTTTCCCTCGCAAGTGGTTTAATAGGACTGTAGGTTTTATGTGGCGTGCCTAGTCTGAACTGTTTTGGTAATTCCCCTAAGTTCTGCTGGCTTCCCAGAAAGGAAGGCCTTGCTAAGGAGGCATAAGAGAGTTGCTTGGGGAAGACATGGCTAGGGCCTGCTGCAGAAGGTGGGGGCTCAAGAACGGCAATCCTCCCCCATCAGGTGTACCAGTCTTTACTTCGCACAGAGTCGAAGGTCAGAGTTAGAGTGATCCTGGTTTTGGGTTTGCATGCCCTGCCTCTTCTGACCTGGTCCTGACTAGAGTTGCCAACTTCCAGGTACTAGCTGGAGATCTCATTCTATTACAACTGAACTCCAGCCGATAGAGATCAGATCACCTGGAGAAAATGGCCGCTTTGGCAACTGGACTCTATGACATTGAAGTCCCTCCCCTCCTCAAACCCCGCCTTCCTCAGGTTCTGCCCCCAAAACCTCCCGCCAGTGGCAAAGAGGGACCTGGCAACTCTTGTGATGGCTGCTGCTGCTGAAGCAACTGTTTAAAAACTCTGCACAGCCAATCAGAAGCCCTACTGGGCAAAAGCCCCACCTGGCCCCGCCCACATGGGCCCACAGGCACCACATTGGGGACCCCTGTAGTAAGTTGTTTCAAACTGGGAAGATAGCATTGGGTGTGGGGGAGGCTGAAGGCCCTTCTCCCCACACTAGGGCTGCCAGCCTCAAGGTGGTGGCTGGAGCTCTCCTCTATTACAACTGATCTCCAGCCAATAGAGATCAGATCACCTGGAGAAAATGGCCACTTTGGCAATTGGACTCTCTGGCATTGAAGTTTCTCCCCTCCCCAAACCCCGCTCTCCTCAGGCTCCGCCTCAAAAGCCTCCCGCCGGTGACAAAGAGGGACCTGGAAGCCCTAGTTCTGACAGCTCATTGATCTCTGAGGTTCACATGTTTTACTCCTGAGGGGTGTTGCATGCAAAGAGAATCTAAGATATCCGATTATCTTTCAAGGGTGTTTAGCTTCTGACTTATTTTTCAGCATCAGGTGCTCTAACTAGAGAGGTGCTCTAACTAGGGTTGCCAACCTCAAGATATTAGCTGGAGATTTCCTGCTATTACAACTGTTCTCCAGCTGATAGAGATCAGTTCCCTTGGAAAAAATGGCCGCTTTAGGAATTGGACTCTATGGCATTGAAGACCCTCCCCTCACCACTCACCACCCTCCTCAGGCTCAGCCCCAAAAACCTCCCACTGGTGGCAAAGAGGGACCTGGCAACCCTATAGAGAGGCAAGGCGTGGAACCCAGGACTTTCTGCTTGCCAAGCGTGTGCTGTACCCCCTGAGCTTGCTACTGCTCTTCAAATTATTTTTCTTAGGCATGTTGAAGAGCAGGTCTCCACAGAACTGTGGAACCCACAAAGAATAATAGTTTTCAATAGTGAGGGTGCCTCGAGAACTCCTGCCATTTTCTCCAGATGTTCCCCTCCCCCTTTTTAATTCTCTGTTTCTATCTGGACACCTGAAAGGGAATTCTGACTTGCCACGAATGACCAGAGAAGCATGCCTGCTTCCAACTCCACAGTGAAAAATTCCTGGAGGAAGGGGAGGGGGCGTGGCCCAGTGGAAGAGCCTCTGCTTGGCATGCAGAAGGTCCCAAGTTCAATCCTGGTTAGAAGGACCAGGCAGTAGCTGATGCGAAAGGCCTCCGCCTGAGACCCCGGAGAGCTGCCACCAGTCTGAGCAGACATTGCTGATCTTGGAGATTTGGAGAGGGTGCTTGGGGAGGGGAGGGTGCTCAGTGGAGAAGTGATGCTATGGCATAGTCTTTTCTCTTTGCAGCTACTGCTGTTTGCTCCAGGAAAATTGATCTCTTTAGTCTGGAAGAAGTCCAGGCCCCTCCTGGAGATTCATGACCCTTTGAGCAAATCAGCGATTGTTAATGCTACTGTCGGAGGCATCCAAATGGAATAGAAAACTGCTGTTTGTTGTTGTCATTTTAGTTTGTCACTGTGATCAACGGAGCTCATGACATTGAAAAGAGTCGCTTTTCATCTAAACGATAGTCCCTGGAAACGCTGACACATCTGTCAGAATGTTCTGATAGACACGCCTGTCACTTGTCCCTGAGAATATTGTAACAAAGTGCAGTATGCATCTTTAAATATGGTGGGCATTATAATGTGTAAAGCATACATAAAGCTTACATAAACTTACCAAGAGTGGCATAGCTGTCGAAGGCTTTCACGGTCAGAGTTCATTGGTTCACGTAGGTTATCCGGGCTGTGTAACCGTGGTCTTGGTATTTTCTTTCCTGATGTTTCACCAGCAGCTGTGGCAGGCATCTTCAGAGAAGTAACACTGAAGGACAGTGTCTCTCAGTGTCAAGTGTGTAGGAAGAGTAATATATAGTCAGAACGGGGTTGGGTTGAGCTGAATCATTGTCCTGCAAAAACGTCAGGAAAGAAAATACCAAGACCACAGTTAGACAGCCCGGATAACCTACAAGAACCAGTGGCATAGCTGTTATTTAGGAGACCAGGCTGGGAACCAGGAAATCCTTGGGTTCAGATGCGCTCCCTCTGCCCCCATCTGCAATATGGGAATAGTTGTAGAAGAAGACGAAGAAGGTTGGTTTTTATATGCTGCCTTTCTCTACCACTTAAGGGAGAATCAAACTGGCTTACAATCACCTTCCCTTCCCCTCCCCTCAACAGACACCTTGTGAGGTAGGTGGGGCTGAGAGAGTGTGAGTAGCCCAAGGTCACCCAGCTGGCTTCATGTGTAGGAGTGGGGAAACAAATCCAGTTCGCCAGGTTAGCCTCCGCCATTCATGTGGAGGAGTGGGGAATCAAACCCGGTTCTCCAGATCAGAGTCCACCACTCCAAACCACTTCTCTTAACCACTATACCACATCCTAGAGGCAAACTGAAGCGATATTTGTGAAACTCTTGAACACCTCTCATGCTGTATCTGTGCTGCATAGATTAAAATGCCGTGAGGTGCACATCAAAAGATGGGAACTGTTTAAAATTTGCAAGCATGGTTTTGCTTGACTTTTTGAGCTCAGACTTTTAAAACACACAAATAGAGAGGATGGAGTGCAGCAACTGGCTGCTGCTGGCTCTTCACTTTCCCTGGCAAAGAGAATGCATTCCATCACATATCCTATGGCTTTGTTCTCTTGTCTACAAACTAGGTTTCCAAACCAGGATTAAAGAACATAATTTGGATTCTTGGTTTTCAGCCCACAGAATGGAATACATCTCGATTCGAATCTGGTAGCACCTTACAGACCATCAAGATCTTCAAAATATAAGCTTTCAAGAGTCAGAGCTCCCTTCTGGACTCATAGAATCATAGAGTTGGAAGGGACCACCAGGGCCATCTAGTCCAACCCCCTGCACAATGCAGGGAATTCACAACTATCTCCCCCCCACCCCCAGTGACCCCTACTCAATGCCCAGAAGATGGCCAAGGTGCCCTCCCTCTCATGATCTGCCTAAGGTCATAGAATCAGCATTGCTGACAGATGGCCATCTAGCCTCTGCTTAAAAACCTCCAGGGAAGAAGAGCTCCCCACCTCCCGAGGAAGCCTGTTCCACTGAGGAACCGCTCCAATTGTTAGAAAGTTCTTCCTAAGGTCGAGACGGAAACTCTTTTGATCTAATTTCAACCCGTTGGTTCTGGTCTGACCTATTCTACTGTTCTACCTAGCTGTTCTACTGCAGACCAACACGGTCACCCTCTGAATGGGAGCATAGTTTGTCAGTGTGTCTGATTTGGACTTTGTGACAAACTGCACTGTCAAAGGACCATAAAATCTTCAATATCTGAGCTGCAAGCGGAGAGGAGGGGAGGAGGCAAACGCAAAACCTTCGGAATCTCCTCCTTCTTCGTTGCATCCAAAGGCTCCCTGTGGGGTGGATCCTTTCTGCTGGCAGAAGACGTTTCCACTGGTGAAAAAGGAGTGTATGTGATTTTCACCAATTCACCCCTCCCTCTTCACACACCCTTCTGCAAACTGTTGCTGGCTCTTCACTCTCCCCCAAGGACATGATTGGGGGGGGGGTGGGACAGGCTGCAACAGGAGCAGGGAAGGTTTGCTGCCCTGGGTTTTGCTGTGAAAGGATCCATCCTAGACTCTTTTTTTAACTGCTGCTCTAAGGGAGATACGGGTGGTCTCCCATGGGGAAACATCAGAGGTTCCCGAACACAGTCATTATCGCGATTATGGCGTACAAAATATATGTTGAATGTAACATTCGAAGATCTACCCCCAGCCTGTATCATTAGCTCCACAATTTGATTTTTAAGCGCTTTTTTTGCTCTCCCGATTCTCTGGATCTCGAGGGCTTCTGTCACTTGGTGTGCAGCCTTTATGAATAGAGCTCCACCAAAGCCTGTTTATATAATGCCATTAGCACTTGGCTGTTAGTAATTATACAGGCCCTGCCAAGCTATTTTCATAGGCTGTATAATAGGGCTCTTAAAAGCAATATAGCTACTTGTTAAAAATATATGCCAGTGCGTTTTGAGAAGTCCATAAAATGCAGCCATAAGGCTTCCTTATGCCTCATGTGATGTGGTAGCTAAGAAAGGAACCGTGAGCCATTCCCAGGTTTACTTTGGTGGCATTAGGCACACTGCAATTCTATATCCTCCAGTCTTTTTATAGATGAAAATAAGGGTGCTCTTGTTTACCTGCGGTACCCAGATTCTCCCATAAGGTTGCCAACCTCCTGGCAGGACCTGAAGATCTTCTAGAATCCCAACAGATCTCCAGGCTGCAGAGATCAGTTCCCCTGTAGAAAACAACAGCTTTGCAGGGTGGGCTTTATGGAGTTATACCCCACTAAGGCCCCCCTGTCCAAACTCCCCCTTACTCCTAGGCTCCACCCCCAAGTCTCCAGGAATTTCCCAACCCAGAATTGGCAACCCTACAGAATCCCAACTTTGAGTCCTCAACAATTGCTCATCACTCTTTTCTCTACCTGCTGGGTTCATGTACTCTGCCTTGCACTAACATCTGAATCAGGTGTGCTAGTAAACTGGCCATAAAAAATTTAAAAATGTAATTTGTATTCATTTTTAATGCATGTTCTGCTCTTTGGCCGTCTGAAGTTTCCTTTAAAATTTGCAAAAGTTTATCAGAATATTTAATCTTTTGTGTGTCTGGTTGCATGAATTATAGAATAGCCACAATTTTAACATGGTGAATGACATTTACTATCTGGTTAGGTAGTGGCAGAGGGAGAAGAATGCAAGGGGGGCCATCACATTTTGGTGCTTCAGGCTAACAACTTTTAAAAGACCTTGTCAAGTTATCCTCCAGTGGCAGGGACAAAATAGGTGCATTGATGTACCAGGATCATATGCCAAACAAGAGGCACAGTCTTTAGAAAAGAGAGTCCAGAGGAACACCTCCTGTTCTTTTAGTTTTCCATCAGGAATGTCACCTTAATTAGTACTGGCCTACTTTGAAGTGTCGTTGTGAGGATTAGTGAGAAATGCTATTCAGTGCTTATATTCCTTTAGCTACATAAATGTTGAATATTATGAGGTCTGATTGAATTTACCTTTCGCTTTTGTGTGATTGTGTGTGTATGTGTGTGCATGTGTATAAAATTATATTAATTCCATCCCCTTTCTTCAATGGCTCCTTCTTTTACAAATGAATAAGCCTGATAATTTCTGTGACCCCATTCATACTGTGGAAAGTGTTGTATTGATCTTCTTGTTTTAAATGGCAAAGTGGCTGGGATATGAACACATGAAGCTGCCTTATATTGAATCAGACCCTCGGTCCATCATAGTCAGTGTTGTCTACTCAGACTGGCAGCGGCTCTCCAGGGTCTCAGGAAGAGGTCTTTCACATCACCTACTTGCCTAGTCCCTTTAACTGGAGATACCGGGGATTGAACCTGGGACCTTCTGCATGCCAAGCCGAGGCTCTACCTCTGAGCCACAGCTCTTCCCCTGGCTCCTGTGACTTCAATCTCTGGTTCTTGTTGAACTTGTTTGGTGTGGTTTGACTATGTGTTCTCCTTTTCATTTTAAGACATTATATATTACATTTTTGTAGTGTGCACAATTGTAATTCTTGTCAGACACCTCAGGGTCCTTTTTGTAGGCTTGTTTGTGGGGCATAGATTTGTAAAGTGATGTATGTAATGTTCTTGTAGGTTATCCAGGCTGTGTAACCGTGGTCTTGGTATTTTCTTTCCTGACGTTTCGCCAGCAGCTGTGGCAGGCATCTTCAGAGGAGTAACACTGAAGGACAGTGTCTCTCAGTGTCAAGTGTGTAGGAAGAGTAATATATAGTCAGAAAGGGGTTGGGTTTGAGCTGAATCATTGTCCTGCAAAAAGTAACAAAGGTAATGTCTTGATACTTATCTTGATACTTACAGGACAATGGTTAGCACATTACCTTTGTTACTTTTTGCAGGACAATGATTCAACTCAAACCCAACCCCTTTCTGACTATATATTACTCTTCCTACACACTTGACACTGAGAGACACTGTCCTTCAGTGTTACTCCTCTGAAGATGCCTGCCACAGCTGCTGGCGAAACGTCAGGAAAGAAAATACCAAGACCACGGTTACACAGCCCGGATAACCTACAAGAACCAATGAACTCTGACCGTGAAAGCCTTCGACAATATTATGTAATGTTAATTTAACATCGACACTTGTGCTTGCAAATTAGGGAGGTGATTCTTGTTTTCATGATGTTGCAGCAGTTTTACTGAAGTCTGTGGGACTGTTCTGATTCCAAATGCATCCAGGGAACCAAGTTGTAAAATATAGTATTTAGAATTTTTTAATGCTGCCTCTCATTAAAAATAAAAATAAAAACCTAATAAAGACACTAAAAGTTGTTAAATGAAACTCAACATAAAAAACCCACCAGAGCACAAAAACATACTGAGCAGCTTCATGATGAACAGGTTTCAGACACACTATAAAATGATGTTAACAGATCAGCTGCTTAATTAAAAGCCTGGGTGAACAAAAACATTTTGGCCTGGTACCTAAGAGAGGGTAGAGTAGACACCAGGTGAGGCTCGGGGGAAGGGCATTCCATAGGTGTGGTCAAGGTGCAACTATTGAAAAAGCCCTGTTTCTGGTTGCCACCTGCCTCACCTCTGAAGATTTCAATGGGATTAATTTTTTTCTTGTAGTAACATATTTGCACAATTGTTTCGAGGCCAGGCTTGGATAGGTTCTATAATGCCACAGCTGTACCTTGAGACACAGAATGCAAAATGCAATATGCTGAATACTGTTTCTGTCTGTCAAAAATAAACTTTCTAGCCCTCCCAGCTGCAAATACAGATTTTCTGCTAGGGTACAGGGCTGCAGAGACCTCACAGTGACAGCCCCCAACACCTGCTGCTGCTTGGTAGAGTGGTAGGGGGGAAATGAGCCAAGAATTGCTGTTGCGTCAGTTGCGTGACATCATTTCCAGGGCGAACCTGGAAGTGATGTCACACCATGTATGCCACTCTCTGGCGTTCATCAGAAACTCTCTGGTAAAATCAGGGCTCTAACTGGATATTTTACCTCTGTTGTGAAATCTGCATTGATGTCCACATTTTGGCCACTGGATCTCCAGCTATATGGGATCCCCTCTGGGCCCCTCATGACTAGTCTGCCTCTTTCCTCCTGTTCTGCAGTCAGCCCTAAATATGTTTAAACATATTTAACCCTCCAGTCAAGTCAAATATTCCAGCTGGAATGACATTTGAGGGACCGGATCAAAATAGGGGACCAAAGGTATAGGGTTGCTAAGCTCCAGGTACCAGTTGGAGATCTCCTGCTGTTACAACTGATCTCCAGCCGATAGAGATCAGTTCACCTGGAGAAAATGGCCGCTTTGGCAATTGGACTCTATGGCATTGAAGTCCCTCCCCTCGCCAAACCCCGCCCTCCTCAGGCTCTGCCCCAGAAACCTCCCGCCAGTGTCGAAGAGGGACCTGGCAGCCCTACAAAGGTAGGAACTTACCAGCTGGGGAAGATAAATCCACAGCTTTCAGACTATATAGCCTGAGGCCAACCTTTCCGTGACATCTTGTCTGCTGTGGAACTCATGTGCTTCTGCAGTGGAACCCCCTGCGTTCCAGAGCATTCAGGGAAGTGTCATGGGCACTCGCTCACACTGGATCTAATGTAGCAGAATTAGGTGGTGGAAAGCAGAGGTGTGGTGGGGGCTGTACCACTTAGGACTCCAGAAGCAGTAGCACAGTTTTTGATTTCTCTTAAAAAAAAAAACCTCCCCAAAACTAGAACAGAAGGCTGAGCTAGATTTTTTCCTCTCCCCGATGTATTAGTCCTCTGCTTCCATCACATGTTTTTAACCACAAGAAGCATTTATGAAAGGTATTCTCTCCCCCCTCCCAATCTGTGATCCTGTCGTTGGAAACAGGATGCCGGACTCGATGGCTGGGTCAGATGGACCCTTCATCTGGCCCAGCGCGGTAATCTGTTGCCTCCAGGAAGCTTGTTAAAGTAGCAAGCAGTGACTCGTTTTGCTTTTCTGGAAACAGTCCTGAGGGATACATTTAAAAACGCTGTAAAATGAACAAGTACGGCATGCTAGCACAGAAAAAAAAGAAGAAAGAAAAGAAAAGAAAAATGGTTTGGAGAGGGGAGTGCGGCTCACTCGGCTGCTTGGCTTGCAACGTGCCGTCTATGGGTTCTATTCATAGTAGCTGAAATTAAAGGATGCCGTTAAAGGCTGTTGTGAACCAGCCCAGTCCGACAGCTGCATTGAGTTTGTTTTTCAATTTCCCACTGCCTTTTTTGTTTATTAGCTGTGACTCTGAGGTCAGAATTAAAACAAACATTTTAATGGCAGCATTTACGACCTCGGCAGCGGGCACCCCTGGCTCGGGGCTGTGATCTGGACCGGCACCGTATGGGTGGTGCAGGGCAGTCCTCCCCCCCCCCACTTGAAACGCCGCTGCAACTGGAGAAACTTCTCCCCCCCCACAAGAGTACATTTCTTGTAAATCACGTAGTTGATAAGAATCACACAATCTGAATTTTTCGGTTACATTGGAAGAACTGGTTACACTTAAATTTTTGTTTGAGGAGGCCCTGGAAGGGGGAAAATAAATGGGACTGTGAACATTTTTATTTAAAGCTTACATACTTCCATGGTTTGCTTTGACAGATATGTAAGACTTGCAGGCTTTGTAAGATGATTAAAATCGAGGTTGAATATAAGTTATATAAACTTGCTCCTGGAAGTGATTGTTGATTAGGACTGCACAGAATTTTCTCTCTCTCCCTCTCTCTTGCTTTGTGAGGGAGGTCAGAAATATTTTCACCAGAATTTTTTATTGTTAAGAATGTTCACTTTTCCCCCAATTCAGTTTCCGTCTGTCATTTCCCCTGCCGCTTCATCGTCAGCTTTTCCATCTTTCTGCCAAGTTCTTCTCCTTCCTGGCTTACTTACAAGGGTGAATGTGGACATGGAGAACAGGGCAGGAGATCTCCATGCCCCACCTGGCTTTGACAACCCTAAAACAATCCTAGTTAGCCAGTTAAGTTTGACTACATGCTGACATCATTGGGGGCAGGTAAAATCAGTTAAGAGCAAGGGCCATGCTCTTAGATAGACTAACATTTAAAAAAAATTTTTTGTGGAATTGGGAGGAGACCTTATATAGGCCAACTAGACCAGTAGGTTTGGCAGCTCTTGATTGGGAAGTACCTGGAGAGCCTGAGGAGGGCGAGGCTTGAGAAGGGGAGGGACTTCAATGGGGTATAATGCCATAGAGTCCACCTTCCAAAGCAGCCATTTTTCCAGGTGAACTAATATCTGTCACTTGGAGATCAGTTGTAATAGCAGGAGATTTCCAGCCACCACCAGGAGGTTGGCAACCCTATAGGCCAGCCATCTACATAGTGCAGTGAATGAAAAGCTACAGCATCCCCAACAGATGGCTGTCCATCCCTAGAGAGAAGAACTTCTCCTCACCTCCCAGAAATTGGTTCCATTGTCAAACCTCTCTTAACACTAAGATGTTTCTCCTAATGTTTGACTTAAATCTACCCTCCTGTAATTTAAGCCTTTTAGATCTAATCTGGCCCTTTGGAGCAGCAGAAAAGCATTCTTCCAAAAAGTGAAAACAAGGAAGGGAATTGCTAGTCTGGGTTGCCAAACATATTCATGAGAAGAAGGGAGCAGTTGCAGCTCAACCTAAGAGTAATACTGGAGTGAGGAAAGTCAGAGTAGAGTGATTAAGAGCGGTGGTTTGGAGTGGTGGAGTCTGATCCGGAGAACCTTGTTTGATTCCCCACTCCTCCACATGAGCGGCGGAGGCTAATCTGGTGAACCGGATTGGTTTCCCCATTCCTACACACAAAGCCAGCTGGGCGATCTTGGGCTAGTCACACTCCCTCAGCCCCACCTACCTCTCAGGGTGTCTTTTGTGGGGAGGGGAAGGTGATTGTAAGCTGATTCTCCCTTAAGTGGGAGAGGAAGCTGGCATATAAAAACCAACTCCTCCTCCTCCTCCTCCTCCTCCTCCTCCTTCTTCTTCTTGAAATTCATTGTACTGCTTACTCCATTAAAATTAATGGCTACAACCCCCCCCCCCCCAGCTCTTTACAAGATTATGGCAGCTGCACGTTCTGTGGGAGTTTCCTTAGGAATATTCACATGTTTTAAAAAAGAAATTAAAAGAAATGTCCTAAGTTTTATGTAATCAACTGTGATTCTAGCCTTCATCTGCTAGGGCATGGGGCTATCAGCAGATTGAATGTTTTTAATGCAAAAGCTATTAATTTTCCATCTACTTGAGGAATATATACATTTTGAACACACTCACACCACTTTTTTTTTACAAGACTTTGTTCAGTGCTATGAAAATGAGTCTGTCGTTTTGCATCTTTTGAAGGATGCAATACATTGTGTTTACATTTATGATACCAGCTGAAGAGGGAGGGGGAAAACCACTTGTGGTTTCATATTGAGCATATAAGTGATGCTATGCTCCTAGGTCTGACTGCAAATAGTTGGTGTATATCTGTTGTGCCTACAGTGGTTGGTTGGTCTTCTTGCTGAAGCAAGTGGTGTTCAAAGGCCTTGACTGCAGTCCATAAACCTCTTCAGCTAGCTGCTTACATGCCCGAATGTGTCTCTGCAGCAGTGCATCTTGCCCACAACTGTTGGGTGTTCGGACATTGTCGGGATGCGTCCCAGCAGACTCAGGATCCAGCAGAGCACAACAGAACGGAGTGCGGAGCTAGGAGTTGGTTGCATGTTGCAGGGGCTCCGGGGGATCACAGAGTATTTGTGGTCTGGCAGCAGGGTGCCTGAATGACCACCTCCTTCCTGCCCAAACCTGGGGACTCCCCGCTCCAGATCCAGATGTCTTCTGGGATTAGGCGATCAAAGGGCCTATTCTGTGGGTTCTTCCTTGGGTTGCCAACCTCCAGGTTCTAGCTGGAGATCTGCTATTACAACTGATCTTCAGCCGATAAAGATCAGTTCACCTGGAGAAAAACGGCTGCTTTGGCAATTGTTCTCTATGGCATTGAAGTCCCTCCCCTCCCCAAACCCTGCCCTCTTCATGCTCTGCCCGCAAAACTTCCAGGTATTTCCCACCCCAGAGCTGGCAACCCTAGTTCTTCCACATATATGGAATTCCCACCGGAGAGAGAGCCACCAAGCATATTGTCTGATTTTAGGCGCCAGGCAAATTCTCTCCTGTGTGCCTGGGGCTTGGGAGATCAAGAGTTGACCCCCCATCTGATTGTTCTGCACCTGGCCTGATGTTAAAACTGTTCTTCAGTTTTATGTTGGCAGTGTTTTTTAAAAATTAAATTATTTATTTGAATATTTTATCCCACTTTTCTCCTGCAAAGCAAGACTCAAAGTGGCTTACCAATAAATATATATATATATATATATATATATATATATATATATATATATATATATATATATATATATATATATATATATATATATATATATAAATCATAGTTAGGGTTGCCAGGTCTCTTTTTGCTACCAGTGAGAGGTTTTTGGGGTGGAGCCTGAGGAGGGTGGGGTTTGAGGAGGGGAGGGACTTCAATGCCATAGAGTCTGATTGCCA
This sequence comes from Euleptes europaea, assembly GCF_029931775.1. Lineage (NCBI taxonomy): Eukaryota > Metazoa > Chordata > Lepidosauria > Squamata > Sphaerodactylidae > Euleptes > Euleptes europaea. The sequence goes on along the minus strand of NC_079330.1, from coordinate 31,245,899 downwards.
AAACGGCCATTTTCTCCAGGTGAACTGATCTTTGTTGGCTGGAGATCAGTTGTAATAGTGGGAGAACTCCAGCTAGCACCTGGAGGTTGGCAACCCTAATCACAATGCAATCATAAAAGAGAAGGAGCAGTCAGGAGGGAGGGGCTGAGCAGCTGGAAGAACTCAGCCCCTGGTGGAACTGTCTCCCTTGGCAAGCGGCGGCAGGGAGCAGCTCCTTGTGAGCAGTAAATGGGGGGATCGAGTGGCTGGCTGTACCGGGAGCTTCCTTGCATTGTTTGTATTAATGATTTGTAAACCACCTTGGATCCCATGATGGGAGAAAGGGAATGCAGAAATAAAATGACATTAGTAATCGAGCAGTGCAGGCGAGGATCTGAGCCAAGGACTCCAATTGAAGGGTGCAAAGATGCAGAAAGCGGGACTGCAGGTGGGTAGATAAAGGGCTGGAAGATGGAGGAGCAGAACAGTTCTCAAGGCTAGGCAGGGTGGCAGGCGGAGACGTCTCAGCAGGGAGCCATTCAGCCAAGGCCAGAGTGAGCTGTTCCCAGGCAAAGACTGCTGGGCTGTTCCCAGCATGTACTGCTGGGGACGAGTGGGAATACACTGGCTTTCTGGGTAGATGGAGTCACACTGGGTGATACTTCTCTACGGTTCTTCCATTCTGTAGCCTCACCATAAGGGAAAGAAGTGCCCAGACTAGGAAGCTTCCCGATATAGGGCAAAACCCAGTGGTATGAGAAATGCCTTGAGAAAGAGACACATCACACCTCCATTCTCTGGCAGAGCAAATTGGAAAAGCCACTCTGTTGCCTTTCAGCCACAGAGAATGGTAGGAGTAGGGTTGCCAGCTCCGGGTTGGGAAATACCTGGAAATTTTTTGGGTGGGGCCTGAGGAGGGTGGGGTTTGGGGAGGGGAGGGACTTCAATGCCGTAGAGTCCAATTGCCAAAGTAGCCATTTTCTCCAGGGGAACTGATTTCTATCGCCTGGAGATCAATTGTAATAGTGGGAGATCTCCAACCACCACCTAGAGGTTGACAACCCTAGTTAGGAAGCAGGCGTGCCTTCAAGCACCCCAAGGCTTTGGGGATTAGAAGTTTCCACCCAGGATGGCTGTTCCAAAAAAAAAAAGGACTATCTGGGTGGACTTGTGAATTACCTGGGTGTAAAATACCAGCAGCCCTGACCTGGATGGCCCAGGCTAGCCCAATCTCGTCAAATGTCAGAAGCTAAGCAGGGTCGGTCCTGGCTAGTACTTGGATGGGAGACCCCCAAGGAATACCAGGGTCGCTATGCAAAGGAAGACAATGGCAAACCACCTCCAAACATCTCTTGCTTTGAAAACCCCGTAAGGGGTTGCCATAAGTCGGCTGTGACTTGATGGCACTTTACACACTCAGAAGATACCACCATGCCTTAAGAAGAAGAGTTGGTTTTTATATGCCGCCTTTCTCTACCACTTGAGGCAGAATCAAACCGGCTTACAATCTCTTTCCCTTCCTCTCCCCATAACAGACACCCTGTGAGGCTGAAAGAGCTCAAAGAGATTTGTGACTAGCCCAAGGTCACCCAGCTGACTTGATATGGAGGAGTGGGAAAACAAATCCAGTTCTCCAGATTAGTGTCTACTCCTCCTAACCACTACGCCATTATCGCTCTCTAAACACAAACCAGGGGTTAAGCCTGAAGCATATTTGTAAGAATGAAAGGAGGGGGGGTATCCTTTGACCCTGGCTGAGCAGAAGTATCCAGGGAGGCCTGCGTGCAGGAAGGTGCTGTGGTTTGTGTTGCAAGTGGAACATACCCAGTTGGTTTTCTGGCAGCCAGCCCTGTGGCCTGAGCTTACAAGCGAGTTGTTTGGATGACAGCTCAGGGTCCAAAATAAACCCTCCATCCTGAGCTGACCTTGGAGCAGCACTTTGTTCTGGCATGATCCAGCACCTCCACTGAGTCACTGGAATACCAGACGTTTATTTGCCATAACCAAAGCATGATATACTGAGGCATGTTCTTTCAGCAAGCTGGCAAGAGTGAAATTTCCACCATCAAACAGCCACCCTGCTGTGGTTGCTGATGGCACTGTAAGACCAGGGATGTTTGAAGCCTGTCTCTGTGTTTCCGAAGACATTTTTTACTTCCTCCAGGATAGTATCAGATGGCTGGCATTGCTGGGACTTTGATTGACTGGGTTTGTAAACAGACAGTATACTGGTCACCTTTGCTGAGTGAAAGGTGCTTCCTGGTTAGTATGCCCTTCCAGTGCGGTCTTAAGGAGTTGTGTGAAACATCTCTTTCCTCTGTGGAAGAGTATCTGATTTGCAAGCCAAAGGTCCCAGGTTCAATTTCCAGCCTCTCCAATTGAAAGGACCAGTCGGTAGATAACATAAAAGATCTCTGGCTGGGACACTAGAGAGCTGTTGTTAGTTAGAGTAGTAGAAGAAGAAGAGTTGGTTTTTATATGCCGACTTTTTCTACCACTTAAGGAAGAATCAAACTGGCTTACAATCACCTTCCCTTCCCCTCCCCACAACAGACACCCTGTCAGGTAGGTGGGGCTGAGAGAGTTCTAAGAGAGCTGTGACTAGCCAAAGGTCACCCAGCTGGCTTGATGTGGAGGAGTGGGAAAACAAATCCAGTTCACCAGATAAGCCTGTGCCACTCATGTGGAGGAGAGGGGAATCAAACCCGGTTCTCCAGATCACAGTCCGCCGCACCAAACCACTGCTCTTAACCACTGCACCACACTGGCTCAGTAGGCAGTACTGACCTTGATAGACCAAGAGCCGGCCTCAGTAAAAGGGATCTCCATGTGTTTTCATGTAGTGCTCTTGCACAGTCAGGTGATCGCCGCAACCCCAGCAGCTTGGTCCCCATTGACAGACTGACCTCACAGGGATGTCAAAATCGTTAAGTGGCTGCCTGATGAACCAGAGCCCTGGTTTTAGGAACGTACGTAATCCAGAGCACCTTGATAATGAACATCTGAAAACAGGATATCCGGGCATCTCTTCTTTCAAACAGCAAAAGCCTTATTACTGCTTCTGGCAGAGTATGCTAAGTATGCAGTGAAGGGTCAGTCTCAATGATTAAAGATAAAGTTGCCTTTATTGAAGGAACTGCATTTTTAGGGTATGAAAGCTATGAGACAGAGCCTCTAGCTGTCTATCTAGCTAAGGAGGGAGGGAGAGGTAGAATGACTTCCCAGAAGAATATCAGTCTAAGGACAGACAAGAGGTGTGAAAAAAGGGTGGAAAGGTCTCTAACCGTACAGCCCTAACTAGCTGACCACTTGCCCGCCCCCTGCTGGGTCGTCTTCTCAGTTCCTTTGCACGCTAGACATTGCAACTCTTCCAACAGTTTCCACATTAAACAGTTGAAATTTGGTACATATATGGTCCAAGGCTGGCTGATTACTGGATAAATCTGAAAGGAAGGCATTTGTAAGTCCCTCCCCTAGAATCAGGTGAAAGAGGCTTAACCTCCGTGGTCAAGATACTTCCTGGCCACCCAGAATGTAGTGATTTAGTACAATGCTAGCACAACTGATTACTGAACATATACTATGATTGCACCAAGGCATTGCAGCTTAAAGGAAGTAGAGCTCTACATGGGACAGAGTATTTCATTCATGGACCTCTGTTGCCCTTGGAAAGATGGATTTTGCATGTCAGCAGCAGCCAAAAGTCAACACCTTCAGAATGCAGGTTTCATGTGTTTGTAATCTATATAGCCCCAAACAGTATGGGCAACCAAGATTATTGCCCATCTCCTCCCACGTTGCCTCATTACAATCTCCACTGAACGACAGCATCAATGCTTTGGGTTCACACTGTGGTAGAACTATCAAACTAGTCCCGCATTCCGACTCACACACCGTGCATGGACATGCTCTGTTTCCTTCAGCCCGGCAATAAGGCTAGATGGCCATCTGTCAGCAATGCTGATTCTGTTACCTTAGGGAGATCATGAGAGGGAGGGCACCTTGGCCATCTTCTGGGCATGGAGTATGGGTCACTGAGGGTGTGTGTGTGGGGGGGGAAGTAGTTTGGAGTTTCCTGCATTGTGCAGGGGGTAGGACTAGATGACCCTGATGGTCCCTTCCAACTCTATGATTCTATGAAACTATGGAGAGTCAATTCAGTTCCCTGACATGATAGAGCTACCTTTCTTCCACAAACTTGTCTACTCCATCTGTAAAGCCGTTAAATCGTCTAATCCTCGTTTCCCACTAGCAGTGGACTGGTGATTAAGTGCTAGCGCGGATGCAGTTTAGGGCATCCACCCTGTAGCAACTGAGTATGCTGCTGCTGCTGCTGGAGAGCTTCAGTGTAATTTCTTGGCCTCTGTGCCGTGGAAGGAGCTGCAGTAGCAGAAGCTGATCGCTTCTTCCTGTGGCAGGAGCAATATTTCAGCTTTCAATTTTTAATGCTGAAGCTTAACCCAGAGCTATAAATGTTACAATTGAGTTAAACATTAGTGCAGCAGTGGATAAACATAAGTTCCGTGTTGCCGCTAGCGCTTATTCTTCTTGTGGCTTTCCTCGTTTAGCAGCATCAGTTTGAGTTTCGTGCTGAATATCCTCTAGTTTAACTTTCCAGGTAGAAACCAGCAAATTTGATGGGGCAGCATTCCCTCCCCCGTAATATTTAGAATTGTTTTTCCTCGAATAAATAACACAATGCAAATATTTTCTCTGTTTGCCAAGTACCCAAATATTTCACCCCCTTTGCCACCATTGGTTTCCCTTGCCTGCTTTCTCCTTTCTGAATCGTTCCCATGGTCCAGTTGAGTTGCGCAACAAATGGAATGATTTCACAGTGCTACATAGCGAATTAGGCTTGTGTTTGGGGGGCAGGGGAAGCAAAGGCAATGAAGCCAGCATTGGTGGAGGCAAATCAGAATCTGCAAGCTAAATCCTGGATTGACAAATTACATGATGAGCCCAGCATTATATAGAAGAAAAAGAAGAGTTGGTTTTTATATGCTTTCTCTACCACTTAAGGAAGAATCAAACCGGCTTACAATCACCTTCCCCTCCCCACAACAGGCACCCTGTGAGGTGGGTGGGGCTGAGACAGCTCTATGAGAGGTGTGACTATCCCAAGGTCACCCAGCTGGCTTGATATGTAGGAGTGAGGAAACCAGCCTGGTTCACCAGATTAGCATCCACTGCTCATGTGAAGGAGTGGGGAATCAAACTACCACTCCAAACCATTGCTCTTAACCACTACACCACATAGACTCATAACAAGAATATATGCGAACCCTCCCAGGAGGTTATGGTGAAGATGGGCATGGAAATTGGAGCGGTCTTGGAAATGCAGGAAGATGAAAGAGAGTCCTGTGAGAAATGGAGGAGTAAAGTGGGGTTTCATGGCTTGACTTGGGTTTAGAATACTCTACCAGTTGTGTAGTAACCGCACAAACGAGGAATGGCTCAAAGCTGAGTTTATGGTTATAGCATGAGAGGAGCAAAAGAGAAGTGGGAGGGGACAGAATGGGCAGAGCAGGAGGCACTAATAGTAGTGGAAAGTGCTGTCAAGTCACAGCCGAATTATGGCAACCCCATAGGGTTGTCAAGGTGAGAGACCTTCAGAGGTGGCTTGCCATTGCCTGCCTCTGTGTAGCAACCCTGGGCTTCCTTGGTGGTCTCCCATCCAAGTACTCACCAGGGCCAACCATTCTTAACTTCTTAGAGCTGACGAGATGGGGCTAGCCTGGGCCATCCAGGTCAGGGCTCTAGCCAGGGAAAAAACAGAGTTGTAAGCAGGCAACAGCCAGCACTGACTGTCCTTGGAGCTGAACGAGATGATGGGTATTGGTGGCCTAAGTTTGTGGCGAGGGCACGTGTGTGAACACCTGGCTGCTCGAAGGCTAGTGAACTCACAGACTCCTAACAGGAGGGTTGCGGTTGTGTCTAGGAGGGCTGGGGGGATTCCCCTTGAGGGGCCGTGGCTCAGAGGTAGAGCATCTGCTTGGCATGCAGAAGGTCCCAGGTTCAATCCCCGGCATCTCCAGTTAAAGGGACTAGGCAGGTAGGTGATGTGAAAGACCCCTGCCTGAGACCCTGGAGAGCCGCTGCTGGCCTGAGTAGACAATACTGACTTCGATGGACCAAGGGTCCGATTCAGTATAAGGCAGCTTCACGTGTTCATGCCTTAGGTGTAGGTGTGCAAGCTTGGTGTGGTGGGCAGTGTTGGTCAGTCATGATCTCTCATGTATTTGAGCTTCTTGAGCAAATGTCATGTGATAAATTAAGTCCTCTACTAAAAACTGGCCGAAAGTACAGCTTTTGCATTGTGGGGCTACAGCCCAGCTGCACGGAACCAAAGCTGAGCATCTGCAAGTCCTTGTGGGTTGGGGGCTGTCCTGTGAAATTATTTCAGGGAGTGGGTGCCACTTGCCGTAGCGGAGTCCAGTCCCTGTCCTCAGGCATCATTAACAGACATCAGTCCCATTTGCAGCTGAGAATCTCCAAGGGAAGGAACATGCACCAAGTTCTCAGGCAGCTGGTTTCATATTTAAATCAAAAGAGTTTCCATCTTGACATTAGGAAGAATTTTCTAACAGAGCGGTTCCTCAGTGGAACAGGCTTCCTCGGGAGGTGGTGAGCTCTCCTTCCCAGGAGGTTTTTAAGCAGAGGCTAGATGGCCATCTGTCAGCAATGCTGATTCTATGACCTTAGGCAGATCATGAGAGGGAGGGCACCTTGGCCATCTTCTGAGTATGGAGTAGGGGTCACCGTGGGTGTGGGGGGAAGCTGTGAATTTCCTGCATTGTGCAGGGCGTTGGACTAGATGACCCTGGTGGTCACTTCCAACTCTATGATTCTATGATTCTATAATTATGTTGCATCTTGGGAACAGAGAGAGTGGAGATCTGCAAAGATCTGACAGCCTCTCCGTCTGCTGTCATAATTCCCTTGTATCCCTGGTTGTGGTAAGCGTCCTGATTTGAAGAGGAGTGACACCTCTTTCCCAGTGGCAGTCTAGGGAGAGGCCAGAGTTCAGTGCCAGAGGGCATGCTTTGGGTGCCATTTTCTGAATTCCGGTGCCATTCAAGGTGAATTCAAGGACCTCAGGTAGCAGGGCTGGCAGAGACCTTGGTGATCTACTGCTGGTCAGAGAAGGCAATTCTGGGTTAGTGGACCAAAGGCCTGACCCACCTTCATTATCTGCCCAGCTCTTGTGCCCAATCGCTATTTAAATGTGTGGTGATGGTGTAAAGTTCTGTCAAGTCACGGCTGACTTATGGCAACCCCATAGGGTTTTCAAGGCAAGAGATGTTTGGAGGTGGTTTGCCATTTCCTGCCTCCGTGTGGGCTGAGAGAGATCTGAGAGAACTGGGACTGGCCCAAGGTCACCCAGCAGGCTTCATGTGGAGGAGCAGGGAATCGAACCCGGTTCTCCAGATTAGAGTCCGCCGCTCTGAACCACTTCACCAGTCGGGTAGATGCATTTAAACAGCAGGCTTGGAGTTAGGTTTTGTGGAGATGGTGACATGGAAACTTTCAAAATGACTAACGCACGTGCTTCTAAACTGATTGGCAAGGAAGGAAACCCGTTCAATCAAGAAATTAAAATATACTTGGACGGTTTGGGTTTACTTCCAAACAGCTTGATGTCTGATAAATACCCGTTTTCTCCGTTGTAATTTAGTAAATAATTGATCTTTCCTTCCACGGGCGTCACTCCTGCCAGCAGAGAGCTGTGAAACGCGACACGTCTACATTTTAAACAGTGATCCCCTCTTTGGCTCCGAAAGTGCTTTTCCACCCATTAATAACAGGGAGAATTAATGTTAGACCTGCAGTAAAACAGATTAAACTATGTACCCCTACGGATGCCTCACTGCACCTCTAACAGGGCTGAAATTCCTCTGGTTAGTTAAATGCGGTATATTGAAATATGATGGTGGTCTCGGGTTAATAGTTAAAGAAGTTTAAATTGGAATTTTCTCCGCAGAAGTGTTTTCCCATTTATCAGAGTAAGTGGGCAGGCAAGAATACCTTGTTAGGTTGTTGGGAAGCTTCAATAATGCCTCACAGATTAAGTGAGCATGTTGCATGGGGGATTTTGGGGATGGTGGGGTTTTTACAAGTGTTTGAAAGCTGTGTGTTTTCCAAAGAGAGGGCTTGTTTTTGTGGGCATAAAGGAGGCGATGAGAGATATTTGTACGAATTAAAGATTGACATATTCACTGTTCCTGGATCTTTCTCTTCAGTCCCAATTGCAGATATCCCCTCAATGTATCAGACTGCAGCATCACCGTGTGTTTTGCAAATTAGTCCTGTCACGTGTCAGCATGTGGCCTTCGTAAGCACAGAGAAGTGTAGCAGTCCCAAGGGGCAAGTGTCCACAGGAAGAGCATTTGGGATTCTGGGATTCAAACAGAGTCGCTTCCCTGTTGTACAGGGTTGTCTGTGCCATTAGGAATGCTGGTCAGTGTAGGGAACTGAATGCCGTTCGATCTGGGGCATTCCCACCACAACCTAAAATCCTCCTATTTTCCAGCAGATGTGAAAGGTCCAGTCCAGTGCTGCTGGCTCATTAAAACTCATTGGAAGAGGCAAGAGCAGAACAGCAAATCATGCAGAAAGATCACGGGGAGCCTCCTCTGTGGGTGGGTATAATGGGCTCTAAGCCTGCTCCTGTAAAGGGGTTGAACTCTTGACTCTGTAATTAAACAGGCAGCCCCGAAAATGCAAGATGGCCTTGAGTTCCTTTCCAGAATGGAGCTCGCGGAGAAAACCAATTTCTGTACTGAAGAAAGCTTGGGCTGCCAGCAAAAACTGCTTGCGTTTTGTCAATACGCGTCTCGTCAACAGCTCTGCAATTAGATAGGTGTTATAAATAGGATGTACCGGAGATGTCTGAGCTGTCTTGGTTTCCTAATTTTTTTTAAAAAAAAACTGCAAGTACCCAGCGGAGATCTCCTACCCTTTAATTTCTCCTTCCCAGGCTAACCAACTGACGCCTAGTTGAAAAGACTTATGTTACTACATGGCCACAGAGGCCGTGGCGAGCCCATCGCCATCCCGCTTCGGTGCTGGAGCTTTCCTGCATCTCATCAGCAACTCCCATCCCACCCTTTAGGCCAACCTCATCTATCAAGGGGGAACGAGGAGAGGAAGCTCCCAAGTAAACATACAGCAGTGCCTCAACTCCTAATCACTCCCGGCTTCCGCTTCCAGCCCCTATAATTAGAAGTTCTTCTTTTCCTCATATTCCCAGTTGACGCACATTCTTTTTGTGGCTTGGCACCTCGTCGAGGGCGTGGGTTTAGTTTATGGCCAGGCCAGACTCTGGTTTAGTCTTCTGATACTGCAGAAATAGCTCTCCAGCCACAATCTACAAGTGTACCAATTTTTCCCTTTTATGTATATCTTCTCTGTATTTTTCTCCCCCCCCCAACTTTTTTTCCTTAAAAGCAGCTTATTTTGTTTGCCGCAGAACTGTGTGTGTAACGAATAGGAAGTTGTAAATTATCGCAAATGGATCTTTCCAGTGTGACGAACCTGATGTAATATTGGGGGTAGGGGGGAGAAAGTTGTGGATCTTGTATGCAAGGAAGAACAGTGATTCCTTTTCAGTGGATTCCTTTTCAGTCCTCTCTGTGGATCCAAGAAGCCATGGAGATCATTAATGGAACTTAGCTTGCCCCCTTTGAGATGGCAGCAGAAAATATTGACAGGTCCACCGAGCAATATCCACTCAGTTTCTAAATTCTCTCCAAGTTATTAGGCATATACAAGACGTGGGAAATGCTATATTATCTGGTAAATGAGGTTAACGCCACTTTGAAAAACAAAAAGAGCATTATGGGGAATTCTCCAGTTTTTCCAACGTTTGACCATTCATGCCCCAAAATATATTGGGGAGTGTGTGTTGTGGATGGACCTTTAAAAAAAAATACGACATTGCATTAAGGGTTATTGGGATGGGAGCATAGGGTTGGGATGGGGGCATAGGGTTCACCAGCGGTGGGAGGTTTTTGGAGTGGAGGGACTTCAATGCTATAGAGTCCAATTGCCAAAGTGGCCATTTTCTCCTGGGGAACTGATCTCTATCAGCTGGAGATCAGTTGTAATAGCAGGAGATCTCCAGCTAGTACCTGGAGTTTGGCAACCCTGGGGGGTCATGATGCTTTGTCCTGACATACCATATCTCTTTGAATGCACCACTCTGTCCCCAGTGCCAGAATTTGGTGCTAGGTGAGCTCAGGGCCTAATTAGATACAAAGGTCAGATGGGTGGACACTGCTGAAAATAGCAACTGTGCCTTTAGCTCCATGTCTTAGTCTGTAATATCTATTCGTGCTTTCTTCATGCTGTGATGTCACAACATTCTGCTATTCCTCTCCCTCACTCTTTGACTGCCAAAGATCTGGAGGCAGGGAAATATGTACTGTACCAACATGGCCACACAAGGTAAGTTCTTCTGGCCACTGTGGAGGGGGAAGAAAACTCACAACTGCCATTTTCTTCGGCAAGTCCAAAACAGATGTAAAACAAATCAGACGCCCAACAGCTTATCCTTTTTTTGGCCTGCACCATTTCAAACTGCAGATGTGTGTGTGTGTGGGGGGGGGGGTTGAATGTTTGATCACTCCCTTTGTTAAATATTTCCTACACTCGCAAAACAAGCAGGTCAGGAAAATGATTAGGTTGAGAGCTTTTCCCTGGCATGCCAGTTCTGTATGTAGCACTCACACGTAAGAACATAAGAAGACACTTACTGGGTAAGACCAACTATTCCAGCATCCCATTTCACACCAGGGCCAACCAGTTGACCTGGAGGGCCAACAAACATATGCTGAAGCCTTCCCCTGATGTTGCCTCCCAGCACTGGTATTTGGGGATTTGCTGCCTCTACATATGTCTGCTCCCTTTGGTCACCGTGGTTAGTAGCCATTGATGGATTTATTGCCCATGAACCTGTCTAATCCCCACTACTGATCTCCCACTATTACAACTGATTTCCAGCCGATAGAGATCACTTCACCTGGAGAAAATGGCCACATTGGCAATTGGACTCTATGGCACTGAAGTCCCTCCCCTCCCCAAACCCTGCCCTCCTTAGGCTCCACTCCAAAAACGTCCCACTGGTGGTGAAGCGGGACCTGGCAACCCTACCTGCCGATGTCTCCACCCTGCCCTTCCCCAACTCCCCCTCCATGAGTCCTTCATGTGTCGCTAGCTCACCGAAAGCCCTCCTACCAGACACACTCCCAGTGGCTTTCACATCCTTCTGCTGACAGAACAAAGCAGCACGTTCAGCCGGGAGCATGGATCTGGGAGGGGCTGCACATGAGTGGGGGGGGGCAGTAGTGGTGGGCCCCACTGGAAGCCATGGGCTCCAGCAGCTGCCCCACCTGTGGGCTATAAAGACATTTGTGAAGAGCGCCCGTATCAAAAGTTAAAGCAACATCATTAGGCTTTGCATTTGTCTGTTCCAGCTCTGGATATCTATAGAGACGTTGAACGTACCGTTACTGTTTCGACAGCCAAAGTGAGCAACTGAAATAGATGAGCCACAAAAACTGGAAACCAAAACTCAGTGAGAAGTAATGAGAGATGGAAAATAGCACATAAAAGGGAAACATTATATATACCATTATGTGTGAAAAGAGACCAGCGTTCCAAAACCTCAGTGATTTATTATTTTGAATAACAATGTGGAGTATATTTTAAAGATTCTAGTAATCTTACAGGAATTTACTTGGGTGCACTGTAAAAATCTTGCAGAATGGAAAAAGTTGTAGATCAAATGCTCTACACATTTAAAGGAACCTCTCTCTCTGCCTCCTTGAGTCAAGAGCTCTCGCAGCGCAGGGCAGCAATCCTGCAAATGGCAGTGTTTACAGAGACTGCATTTGACTGCCAAGTGGCTTTTTCACTATTGGGGTCAGTTTGCTGTTGGTGGATGGCTGCATTTCTGTGCCTTGGGGCCACTGTGTGGAGAGAGGCCACTTTGGAAGGCTTCTGAATTAAATCTCAGCTCCTTATACACTCCACTGCAGCTGTACTGTTAACTCCAAAGGCAAGAAGAAGGGAAACTAATTAAGGGGCCCTGAAGAGTCTTGGTGGTGCAGGGAACGTACAACTCAGGCCAAGTCTGCTGGTGCTTAGCATGGCTGCACTGGAGTTCAGAAGGAGTAAAATTCCAATTTGGCATTTATCCCTGCTTCTTTGGCGATGGCTTTAATTTTCCACCAGATTATCTGGTAGTCCAGCATGGGCCACAATTTAAGAATCATCGTATTGCTTTACCCAGCAGGGATCATGGAAAGGTGCCAGGGGTTGGTGGCTCAGAATCTGAGCCACAAGGGGTTCTCTTGTTCCTGCTGGTTCTGTCTCTCACTTGAGGCCTGTCTGTCACCAGCGTGGTGTAGTGGTTAAGAGTGGTGAACTCTAACGTGGAGAACTGGGTTTGATTCCCCGCTCCTACACATAAGCGGTGAACTCTAATCTGGAGAACCACGTTGGTTTCCCACTCCTACACATGAAGCCAGCTGGGTGACCTTGAGGCAATCACAGTTCTCTCTGAACTGTCTCAGCCCCACCTACCTCACAAGGTGTCTGTTGTGGGGAGGGGAAGGGAAGGAGATTGTAAGCTGGTTTGATTCTCCATAAAAGGTATAGAAGTCGGCATATAAAAACCAACTCTTCTTCTTCTTCTTGTTTGATCTTCTTCCTGTTTGATCTCATGAAGTTTAGGTGATGAGCCTTGATGGAGGAAAGTTCTGTCAAGTTGTAGCCAACTTATGGCAACCGGTACAGTTTTCAAGGCAAGAGATGTTCAGAGATAGTTTGCCATTGCCTGTGTCTGCATGGCAATCCTGGACTTCCTTGGTGGTCTCCCATTCAAGTACTAACTAGGGCCGACACTGTTTAGGTTCAAAATCTGACAAGGCTAGTCCAGGCCATCCGGGTCAGGGCTGATAAGCTCTACTACAACTTCTTTTCCGGGACACTGCCATTTAAGCATCAATGTGGCTTTGGCCTCTTTTGCTGCAGCATCACATTACAGTCTGGCCTCTATCTGCTCCAACCCTCCAGTCCTTTCAATGGCCCATTTTATCAGCTTGATAAACCTTTACTGAGATCTTTGCTCTCCTCTGGCAGAGAATCTGACGTGGTGAGACGTCACAGCAACCAGGAGCAGTACTTAGCCCCTTTTCATTTGTTTGCTGGGCTCTTTGCATGTGCATGTCTAGGAGCACGGAAATGCAAGTCCCAGTAGGATAGGGACCAGAGGCAATCTACAACTTGGTGCCCAAGAGAATTAATAAGCTGTCTTCCACAATCATTTGCCAACTGGGGTCTGGGCTGCAAAATAGAGCCAGACAACGACTGGAGCTAAGACACAGGCAGGCTGAAGAGCAGTCCAATAGGTAGGGGAGCTGGCAAACTGGAAAGGGGATAGAGTTGCCAACTCCAGGTTGGGAAATTCCTGAAGATTTGAGAGTGGGGTTTGGGGAGAGGAGGAACCACAGCAGGCTATAATGCCAGAGTCCACTCTCAGAAGCAGCCATTTTCTCCAGGGGAGAAAATGCCTGGAAGAACAAAATGTCTCCTTTTGATCGTGCTCAGTAGCCTTGGGTAGCTCACCCCAGGGGTAGAGTTGCCCAATGTCTGAAGAAGAAGAAGAGTTGGTTTTTATATGCCAACTTTCTCTGCCACTTAAGGGAGACTCAAACCGGCTTACAATCACCTTCCCTTCCCCTCCCCACAACAGACACTCTGTGAGGTAGGTGGGGCTTGAGAGAGTGTGACTAGCCTAAGGTCACCCAGCTGGCTTCATGTGTAGGAGTGAGGAAACCAATCCAATTCACCAGATCAGAGTCCACTGCTCCAAACCACTGTTCTTAACCACTACACTACGCTGGCTCCCTGCCAAGGGGTATGCAAGTGAAAAAAAGGTTGGCAACCACTAGTCTACTGGGTACTTGCTGATAAATTCTGCCTCCTTAGTCTCATGGACTGTGTCCAGGGGTGCTCTGGCGTTACAAACTAGGAGGCTCCTCAATTATCCTGGCAGCCTCGGTTAGCCTCACCGCTACTTTAATGAAAGACCCCCTCATTCAAACAGAAATGCAGGAGACTTCTGGATCACCCAGGTGGATGGCCAGATGGGATGTGATCCATCTTTCCACTGGAAAGGGCCTTCTTTTCCCCTCTCCCAGCTGCTGTATCACTGGCCATCTCTTTCTCCGCATCCAGTGAGCCAATGATTGCTGTTAAAACCATTAAGAGGCCAGGAGAAGAAATTCTACGTATGGAACTGAAAGTGGGCGCGCCATCTGGATCAAGTTATAATCCCAAGTAGCCAAGCATATTTTACACGCCTAAATGGTGGGGGTGGGGAGGTTGCACCTTTTGCACAGATTGCACTCTGGTAATGTGCTCCAGCGGCAGGAAAAGAGGAAGACCCAAGGTGAGATGGATTGACTCAGTCAAGGAAGCCACGGCCTTCCATTTGCAAGACCTGATCAAGTATGTTAATAATAGGACTTTTAAAAGGTAAAGGTAGTCCCTTGTGCAAGCACCGGTTTATTCCTGACCCATGGGGTAACGTTACATTGTGACGTTTACTAGGCAGGCTATGTTTACGGGGTGGTTTGCCATTGCCTTCCCCAGTCATCTACACTTTACCCCCAGCAGCAAGCTGGGTCGTCATTTTACCGACCTTGGAAGAATGGAAGACTGAGTCAACCTTGTGCCAGCTACCTGAAACCGATTTTTGTCGGGATCAAACTCAGATTGTGAGCAGCGCTTTTGACTGCAGTACTGCAGCTTACCCATCAGCGCCACGGGGCTCCCATAGGACTTTTTAGATGTCATTAATTCATTGGGTCAAGGTAAGTTGGAAGCAACTTGATAGCACATAACATACACACACAAACACACAAAAAATGTGCTCCTAAAAAGTTAGTGTCAAAACAAGAGATTCTTGGTCTGAGGCATGCTGCGAAGGAAGGTACTGGCCCTTCTGATTCATTTCCATGTGTTAATTCATTTATGCATCTCCCACGTGATCCTCTGTGCTCACATGGATTTTCACCTGCTCTGGGAGGGTGTCAGCTAGAGATGGGACCTTTCCAGGGTCTGCTGCTTAGCAGAAAGGGAGGAGAAAGGAAGAGAGGGCAGCGGGGCCCTTTCTGTCAGCCTGTGCTGCCCACCACCTCTCCATTCTTGTGTCAGCAGCTTGCTGCTCTGCAGAAGAGGGAGGGAGAGACCACAAAACACTTCCATCACCAATTTGTATCTAATATTTTTCACTGGACCCAGATCCATTAAGGTGATTGGGGCAGTGCCCCACCAACTCAGGCTTCTCCCACCCCTGTCCTGCCTGCTGGCTTCCTTGCTGTCCTTGCCAGTCAATCATGGGGGTTGCATTGCAGGCTGCCAGCTGAGCCAGGCCCTGTTTTGGCTTTGCTCACTACTTCAAACAAGCCAGTCTCTCCCCACAAAGACAGATGGCTTTCCTTCCACTTTAAAACAGACACGTCCACACCAGGACACTAATTCATTGGGTGGGAAGATGCTAGGGTTGCCAACCTCCAGGTAGGACCTGACGATATCCTGGAATTGCAGCTGATCTCCAGACTACAGAGATCAGTTCCCCTGAAGAAACTGGCTGTTTTCAAGGGTGGACTCTACGGTATTATACCCCATATTATTCCCTCCCCTCCCAAATTCCCACCCTTCCCAGGCTCTACCCCCACATCTCCAGGAATTTCCCAGCCAGAGTTGGCAACCCTTGAAGCGACCCTTATGGCTCTGAGTCCCTGTTTGGTCAATGGATTCATAAGAATCTATTAATCAGGACTTTCAATCTTCTTTGCTAGGGAGGAGAAAAGTAAAAATAAATTGACCAGTCAGGGATGGGGTTGCCAGCATGAGGCTGGCACCTTGCAGGGAATTCACCTGGGGGGGGGGGGTTTGCTGCTGATGTAATGACCTTCCTGGTGATGTGGTGACGCCACTTCTGGCGTGACCGGAAGTGATGTCCGTGTGTCAGGATGCTGATGATTCCCCACCCATTGTTCTCTGCCTCCAGTGGGCAAATAGTAACTCTAGTCAGGGACTCTTTCACTGAGGAAACATTATGGTTACCAAAGCCCCAGAGAACTAGCGTGCCATCTCGTTAAAGCCTCCACCCCAACTCCTGTTCAGAATCAGGCCTATGCAATAGAATTAATCCAGGTTGGTGGGTTGTTTCCCCCCCCCCCCATGCTCATTTCATTAAGGATATTTAGCTGTCCCCCTTCATAAGAGAAAGAGGCAGCTGTTTTCTTTTAGTAAGAGGGGAAGCCCAAGAGAGGACAACTCAAGTATATAGGGTTGCCAGCTCCGGGTTGGGAAATACCTGGAGATTTTTGGGGTGAAGCCTGAGGAGGGCAGGGTTTGTTGAGGGGAGGGATTTCAATGCCATAGAATTCAATTGCCAAAGCGGCTGCTTTCTCCAGGGGAACTGATCTCTATCGGCTGGAGATCAGTTGTAATAGCAGGAGATCTCCAGCTAGTACCTGGAGGTTGGCAACCCTACATATATCACAGGTATGTGTCTCACAATGACATTTCGCAGCATCAGCAGCAACTTCTCCCTTAATGCAAGGGCAAAAAAAATGCCTTTCAGCCTTTTCCCTAGCTCTGAGAAATTAAAGAAGGGTGCTGGTGGTGGGAGGGGAAACTCCTTCAGTCTTGGAACAGTAAGCTGGAGTTTCCTTCCTCCCAATATAAACTTCCATGCCCCCCCCCCAAAAAAAAAACTCATCCCCTTTCTGGCTTCAATCCTGTACACATTTGCTTGAGTGTAACTCCTTTTGAATATGGATGAACTTTCGTTTGATTAAACATGTGCAGGATTGTACCATTTGTGGTAAATTAGAGGCATTCTGCGCATGCTCTCTATCATTTTGTTACCAGAGCTTCTAAAATAATGGTCTCCTAAAGTTGCAGGGGTTCCTGAAAGTCTCTTTTCCAAATCCCCCACCCCTTAATCTGTTTTGGGCTGGTTGTACCTAGCTCATTGCCCAATTGAGAAAGAATGCCTGTGACTTTGATTTCGGTAACTTTTTTCGCCATCAAGTCACATCTGATTTATGGTGACCCTATAGGGTTTTCTAGGCAAGAGAAGTTCGGAAGTGATTTGCCATTGCCTGCCTCTGCATCACACCCCTGGTATTACTTGGAGGTCATCTATCCAAATACTTGCCATGGTCAAGGCTGAGAGTGTGACTGGCCCGAGGTCACCCAGCAATTTTCCAGGGTAGAGTGGGGATTCGAACCTGGGTTTCCCAGATCCTACTCGGACACCTTAACCATTACTCCACACTGGCTGTCTTCTGTTACTTTATAACATGGAAAATAAGTTCTTGAATCAGAGATTTGTAGAGTAGGCATGTGACAAGATTTCTGTCCTTCATTGGGTAATATTTCTACTGTTTGAAACACATTTGCAGAAGGAGAGGTTGCATTAGGTGGCACCTGCATATGAATCACCATTCCCTTTTGTACAGTTAGAGTTACATTTCTGCAGTGTCTTCTAAAAATGCAGTTGTCTTCTGCAGTGTTGCAAAGGAGGAGGATGGGGGAGTACACCATAATTAGTTGGCTCCGCCTACCGTTGATTCTGGCTCCGCCTTCCATTGACCACCATGCCCTCTGCCCCACCATCCTGGGGGGGAAGGCCAATTTCCGCTGATGTTTCCTTTGTTAGCTGCCTTTTCTATATTGAAAAAGAAGGCAGGATAAAATTTAATAAATGACGCTTTTATCTTGAATGCTGTTCACTTTTTACAGTTGCTGATGCTGGTCTTTTTGATAGTGCCATATAACATACAGTTTTGCGGTAAGACGATCTTCCCTGTGGGGAGGAGGATTTAAATGCCCCCCAGACTTCCTCCTTTCCCTCTCCTGGTCCTGAGCCTACTAGCCTGAAATGCCAGCTGGTGGAGTCAACAGTTGCCCCCCTGCATGACACCTGGAGCCGCTGAGCCCGTGGTCCACTTCATCGTTGCCCCGACTCAGCCACATTTCTTGGCCACATCAGCCTCTCTACACTTCCCGCCTCCCTGAGCTGCCTCCCTGTCAACTGAGACTGTCGGGCTGCCCGGTAATTACCAACTTTTCTTCTTCCATCAGCCATGTTTCATCGGGCCTACTGCAGAGGTCATTCATTGTATTTCATTCGTTGTATTTTAAAGTTTGTTGTGTGAAGTTTATTATTATTTTTAATTATACTGGCCATTCTAAGTGCTCAAGTTTTTTATATTTGATAATTTATCTTGGGGAAACCTCGGAATTCGTAGGAGTGAGTTGAGGAAGATGGTGGATGGGTAGACACTAAAAAGGGCCGGCGGGCAGGGAGCAGGCAAAGGGGCCAGCAGGACACTGGGAGAATGATGGCAGAGGCAGCCAAAGTAAACAAAACAGGCTGGGGGGAAGGATAACCAAGAAGTCCGAGGTAAAATAAATGATGGCTGCTGCAGGGAGCACAAGTGGCAGCTTTTGGCCCTGCCATCTTGTAGAAGAGCCAGGAAGACTTTGATGATCAGTGAAGTGCCTTCTAGCTCCCAGTCTGTAAACCTGGAACGCCACACAAAAGAACAGCTTTTTTAGCGTTAACAGCGTCACCATCCACTGCCGAGAGAGGAACACAAAGGTAGTTATGACTAAATATTGTCGAAGGCTTTCACGGTCAGAGTTCATCGGTTCTTGTAGGTTATCCGGGCTGTGTGACTGTGGTCTTGGTATTTTCTTTCCTGACGTTGGGCGAAATGTCAGGAAAGAAGATACCAAGACTACGGTCACACAGCCCGGATAACCTACAAGAACCGGTAGTTATGACTTTTTACGGGCTCTCTGAGAGTCTTTGCATTCAGGCCTTACAGGAGCGAAGCAGGCCCATTTTCCATGGCAGTTTATCTCACCCACCCTTCCACCCACCACACAGATTCCGCCTCAGTTTGTTGAGTCAGATGTCTGCCATGTGGAAAGGAGGGGACCTAAAGAACATCCACAGTTCTTTAATGTGGGTGGCCCAAGCCTAACACCTACAGATTTCCTTAGTGGATACATTTAATGGGCTGGATGGATGTTATTTGAAGGTTGCTCGTGTTGGTTTCAGGAAAGCGTACTGCCGTGTAACCCCCTTCAACAGATTGAATGAAAGTTTGGATATAAACTGGGTCCAACGTGTAAGATATGGCTGGCTTCAGCAGTCCATCAAATTCCATTCTTAGACCTATCCAAAAGTTGTGCCTCCCTGTCTGTCCACCCACCCCTAAACTGCAGGACCATCATTAGGGGAGGGGCTGTGGCTCAGTGGTAGAGCATCTGCTTGGCGTGCAGAAAGTCCCAGGTTCAATCCCCATCATCTCCAGTTAAAGGGACTAGGCAAGTAGGTGATGGGAAAGACCTCTACCTGAGACCCTGGAGAGCTGCTGCCGGTGATAAACCAAGGGTCTGATTCAGTATAAGGCAGCTTCATGTGTTCATGTTGACTGAGGGATTGGTGCGTCCCACTAGTTTCTTTTATCCCACATCTGCTCTGGTGTCTAGACCAGACACAAGTTTGCCCATTCTCAGCTGTGTCTCCGATCGCATCCTATTTACTTGGTCCTAGAGAGCCTGTTGAGAAATGAGCCACCTCCTATCCTTTCTAATCCTGTCCTACCTATATGGGCCAGTCCTCTCCTCTGCATAGCTCCACCCTAGGCTCTACTTTTTGGATCTGGTGTGCACTTCTAGCAAAATTAGGTAGGAGAATCGTGAAGTGCGAGAGGGAAGCTAGCAGGATGGGCGAGGCCATTTTTCAAACACTTCTCCCATGGAGAAACTCCTTTCAAATTTTAAATTCAGAGAGAGTTTCTAGCCTGGTCTGCTCTTTCCTGTGTTAATTTTCTGCTTGGAAAGGTTTTTTTAAATATAGCAAATATGTTGTTCTTATTGTTTATTTCAAACATTTATATGCTGCCTTTACGGGCACCTTCTAGAAGGAGGCAGCTTGCAAAGTACAGTCCATTCTACAATCTCAGGCATCTGTTGAAATTTTTAAGACTCGAATTACGTTGTCATTGGATTGAACTGCTGTTTGCCTTTCCCCCCTGGAATACTGGTCAATGACCATAATAAAGTTATGGTGATGATGACTCTCAGGCGTCTGCCACCTTGTTTCTGCCTCGTTTTGGTGCATGCATGGATCAGAACATGGGAATGGAGCATGACAAAAAGAGAGAACGCTGAGAACAGGAAGCACCAATAACATACCTCCATATAGCTCCCTTCCTGATAAGGGCCATCAGAGGTTCACATTCTTCTGACCAACAGACTCTGTCTTCATTCTGCCCTTCTGAATTGTATTTTGTAGATTTTATTTTTAAACAATGTCTGTTAACTACAATTCCATTAATCACGCTCAGGTCATGAATGAATAAACTAACAGAATACGCAACTATGGCAAAGCTACCATCTCTTATACATAATAGATCAATTTCAGAATTTCAGGAAAAATTGAATGTTTTTATTAATTAGATAGCTAAAAAATTGAGAATGCAATTAAATTAAAACAGAATAAGAAAGATTTAAGAAATATATGTTAAATAAATATGTTACCAGATATGAGAAATATATTGAGAACAAAGAGTAATGCAATTCAAAGAAGTTAATAACTGAAATGTAATTTTAAATAGTAAACTCCACATATATCGTAATATTATGATTGTTTATATTTCATTGTTTGTATGATTGTTTGTTTATGTTCAAATATAAAACTTTATTTAAAGGGGGAAAATCATGCTCGGGTCCAAGTGAAAGTTGTGCTATATGGATGTGATTTTTTAAAAGGAATCGGCATGGTGGGTGGCTTCCTGGCATGGCAATAGTACAGGGAGCAGTTTGCCAAAATCAGCTTGGAATTTTCCCCCCCAAATGGAGATTCTTTGGCAAACTTTCTGTGGTTCACCAAAGAAGCACAACTGACAGATCTACCAAATGTGGCAGCTAAAAAGGAGTATTCAACATGAAATGGGGTGTGGGGAGAAATCATTCAGTGTTATACGGGCTGCCGAGGAACGCTTGTGCCTTGTAGGAAGTTCTGGGAAGTATTCGACACACTCACCTCTCACAAGGATATGGCCACATCCTTTAGGCCTTGCTATAGTTTTGCATAAGATGAGAGATCACCTTAAAAGACATCCAGTGCTGTCCCATGGCTGACATGACAAAGGAAGGAAGCCATGGAGGACAAGCTATACTTTGAAGAAGAAGAGTTGATTTTTATACCCCAATTTTCTCTACCTTTAAGGAGTCTCAAAACAACTTCCAATTGCCTTCCCTTCCTCATAACAGATACCTTGTGTAGTAGGTGGGGCTGAGAGAGTTCAGAGAGAACTGTGACTAGCCCAAAGTCACCCAGCAGGCTTCATGTGGAGGCGTGGGGAAACCAACCCGATTCACAAGTTTAGAGTCCACTTCTCTTAACCACTACACCACGCTGGCTCTTTGGGGGAATGTTGTCTGCTACTGCTGCTCTTCTCTATAGGGAACCCCACATAGGGCTGCCAAGATCTACCACAGGCCCTCAGAAAGAGTTCCTTCTCCCATACCTAAGAATCATCGTATTACTTTACCCAACAGTGATCATGGAAAGATGCCAGGGGTTGGTGGCCCAGAAGAGGAAGGGAAGATGATTGTAAGCAGGTTTGATTCTCCTTAAAAGGGAAAGTTGGCATATAAAAACCAACTCTTCTTCTTCTTGAACTTGGGACCTCTGTGTGCAAAACTTGTACTCTTCCACTGAGCCATGGCCTCTCCATGATCCTGCTTTTCTTTCTTTCTTTCTTTCTTTCTTTCTTTCTTTCTTTCTTTCTTTCTTTCTTTCTTTCTTTCTTTCTTTCTTTCTTTCTTTCTTTCTTTCTTTCTTTCTTTCTTTCTTTCTTTCTTTCTTTCTTTCTTTCTTTCTTTCTTTCTTTCTTTCTTAAATTTCTGTTCCACCTTTCTGCCCAAACAGGGCCACCAAGACGGCTAACAGTTAAAAGCAAAGCATTATAAAACACACCATACAATCAATAAAAAAACAAAAATAAAGTGCATATTAAAAAACAGCAATGAATATATAGGGTAGGAAGGCAAGATCATTGAAAGAAAGCCAAATGAAACAAATAGTCTTCACCCACCAGTGGAAGAGAGTGATGGAAAGGTTCCAGCAAATATCCCTGGGGAAGGAGTTCCACAGTTCTGGTGTCACAGCTGAGAAGGCCCTCTCTTGGGTTGTTACCTGCCTAAGAGAGCCAACCAGGCAGACTCTAATCTGGAGAACCGGATTTGGTTCCCTGCTCCTCCACGTGAGTGAGGAGCGGCGGACTCTAATCTGAAGAACCAGGTTTGATTCTCTACTCCTCCACATGAAGCCTTTTGGGTGACCTTCAGCCAGTCACAGTTCTCTCAGAACTCTCTCAACCCCGCCAGTGTGGTGTAGTGGTTAAGAGCAGTGGACTCCACTCTGGAGAACCGGGTTTGATTCCCCACTCTCCTCCACATGAGCAGCAGACTAATCTGGTGAACCGGGTTGGTTTCCCCACTCCTTCACACGAAACCAGCTGGGTGACCTTAGGCTCTCTCTCAGCCCCACCCCTGAACTCTCTCAGCCCCACCTACCACACAAGGTATATGTTCTTCTTCTACCTCTCAAGTTGCCTGTTGTGGGTAGGGAGGGGAGAAAGGCAATTGTAAGCCGCTTTGAGACTCCTTACGTTAGAGAAAAAACAGGGTATAAAAACCCACTCTTCTAAACTCACAAGGCAAGGGCATTTGAAGCAAAGTCTCAGAAGATGGTGTAGTTGCTGGATAGGTTTGTGTGGGATTTTGTCCAGTTATATGATTTCTGAGGTTTCCTTGCTAGAAATAAAGCATTTAGTTGGTCTTTATGATATCCTCATATGATGAAGGCCATATCAAACTCTGCTAAACCCAAGATAAGCTGCACAGGGCAGTTTGCTTTCATTGATGGAGGCACGGCCTGGCCTGGCAAAAATGGTATCAGCTCCTGAAGTTGGCTCACAACTGAGGCATGTTTGATATTGTATGCATGTTAAAGTGTTTTCTTGAGGAAGAGTGGAAATTACGAGGCTTTGGCTCCGTGAAGAAGGGGAAAATTTTTGTGAGGGCGATGCCAGATTCAAACAAGCAATTTAAGAATGGTTTTCTTGGGCAGAGTCAAGAGCAATTTTGTCCCTTCCAAAAGTCACAGACAACTTGCTTACCATCTACATGGTAATTATGTTGTATTTGGAGCCTAAATGCAATTGCAAAGAGCGGCGAAAATGAGAATAATTGCAACCTTGGCTTCAAAGTGAAACACACATGGCTCAAACTCATGAATCATCCATAATACATTCTACTTTCACAGCTTTTTTGATTTGCCATGGAATGTTCAAAATCCATAACTTCTGTGCTTTCAAGGTCCAGGAATTCAGTCAGTCAGTCTCTAATGGGTGTATATAATTTGTGCAGATATGTACTTCCTCCTCCATTTTTGCTGTAGCATAAGATTTGTCAACTTGAGAACCTCAGCTTCCTTTAGAAAAAATTAAGACTGGCTTTCCTTGGCAGAATATTCAACTGTGAAGTTTTAGTTGATTAATCGGTAAGAGCCATGGGCCAACCTGTACCTCTCAGCTTAACTGGGTTTAATTAGGGATTGGGGAACAATGACAATATGTGCGCTGCCCTAAGCTCCTAGCAAGAAGGATGGGATAAAAATATAGCCAGTGTGGTGTAGAGGTTAAGATGTCATACTAGGATCTGGGAAACCCAGGTTTGAATCCCCACTCTGCCATGGAAACTTGCTGGGTGACCTTGGGCCAGTCACACTCTCAACCTCGACCCTGGCAAGTATTTGGATGGGAGACCTCCAAGGAATGGCTAACCACCTCATTGATTAACCAGATTTTTCCAGAAGATATAACAGCCTTATTTCACCATTGTTTGACAACAAGTTATTTCCTATGGGATCAAGAATTTTATGAACAGATTGATGGAGTAGCTATGGGAAGTCCACTCAGTCCAGTAATAGCAAACTTTTACATGGAATATTTTGAAAAGACAGCATTAGAATCAGCACCTTACAAACCTACAGTCTGGTTCAGGTTCGTAGATGATACATTTACCATTTGGAGCCATGGTGAAGAAAAATTAATGGACTTTCTAAACCATCTTAATAATATCCATCCAAACATTCAGTTTACCATGGAAAAGGAAATTGAGGGTAAACTCCCATTTCTTGATACCCTTGTCATCCGTAAAACAAACCTTCAGTTAGGTCACAAGGTCTACCGGAAACCAACTCACACAGATCGCTACTTACACAAAAACTCCAACCACCACCCCCGACAGAAAAGAGGAATAATCAAAACATTAATGGACCGTGCAAGACGGATCTGTGAACCACAGTTCTCAAGGAAGAAACTAATCATCTAAATCACGCACTGCTAGCAAACGGCTACTCCAAGAATGAAATCAGAAGGGCCATTAAACCAAACAAAAATCAGAAAACTCAAGAAAAACAGTCTCCCATAGGAAAGGTATTCTTGCCATTTATTAAAGGAGTCACTGATAGGATGGAGAAACTTTTGAAAAAACATAACCTACAAACAGTGTTTAAACCCACCAAGAAAATACAACAAATGCTACGATCAGCAAAAGACAAAAGAGACCCCCTCACCTCTGCAGGAGTATATCGTATACCTTGCAGCTGTGGAGAAGTTTACATCGGGACCACAAAACGCAGCATACAAACAAGGATAAAAGAACATGAAAGATACTGCAGACTTGGCCAACCTGAGAAATCAGCAGTGGCTGAACATGGACTGACCCAAACAGGATGCAGGGTCTTATTCCAAGACACTGAAAGACTGGACAATTCTACCAACTATTTTGTCAGATTGCACAGAGAAGCCATTGAAATTCATAAACATCAGCACAACTTTAACAGAAAAGAGGAGAGTTTAAGAATGAATAAGGCTTGGCTTCCTGCCCTGAAAAACCTCCAGACAAAGACAACATTCAACAATAGCCATACAGATTAGCTTTGGATTACACACATTAACAGATCACTTCAGGATACAATGGTTCCATATTAACATACCATACCCTCAATAGCACATTATCTTGATACTTACAGGACAATACTTTTGCAGGACAATACTCAGCTCAAACCCAACCCCTTTCTGACTATATATTACTCTTCCTACACCCTTGACACTGAGAGACACTGTCCTTCAGTGTTACTACTCTGAAGATGCCTGCCACAGTTGCTGGCGAAACGTCAGGAAAGAAAATTCCAAGACCACGGTTACACAGCCCGGAAAACCTACAAGAACCAATGAACTCTGACCGTGAAAGCCTTCGACAATATTTTGAACACCTCTGAACGTCTCTTGCCTTGAAAATCCTATGGGGTCACCATAAGTCAGCTGTGATTTGACAACAAAAAAAGATGATACATCCGTGCAAATAAATTATAAGATTTATTTCCAGCCTTTCCACGTAAGGTAGCTGACGGGGAAAACAAATACACCTAATAAACGCAATGGTATTATAGTAAAATTAAGACTCTCGTAAAGCTTGTAATAATCCACTAGAAAATGGAGGGCTGCTCCTCCCTTGGCTGCTGGCAAAGGATGTTGCTCTGTGATTTTGGCAGAGGTGATAAGTGCAAATCCCTAAAAATGGCCCAACAATACGCACCCGCTTTTGCTTACTAAATGATAAGTGCTTCCTCATCATTCATTATCTTAGAAAGGTATCCCTATGGAAGACGTGGAAAAATTCAACTTCATTTTAATGTAATTGATCAATCAAAGAAAGTTATCAGCTAAAAAGAATACGTCTCTAGCCCAGGGGTCCCCAATGTGGTGCCCATTGGCACCATGGCGCCCACCAACACCTTTTCTTGCACCTGCCAAGTTTTTTAGGAAGTGGGCAGGGCCAAATAGGTCTTTTGCCCAACAAGGCTTCTGATTGACTATTGAAGATTTGATTGGCTGTTCATTTTTTTTTTTAAACTGTGGCTTTTGCAGCAGCTGCCACCACAGCACAAGGATCTGCACTGTGTGACTGAAGGTAAGCTGCGGTAATAATTGTGTGACTGGCTCTGATTTAGGGTTGCCAACCTCCAGGTACTGTCTGGAGATTTCCTGCTATTGCAACTGTTCTCCAGCTGATAGAGATCAGTTGACCTGGAGAAAATGGCCTCTTTGGCAATTGGACTCTACGGCATTGAAGTCCCTCCCCTCTCCAAACCCCACTCTCCTTAAGCTCCACCCCAAAAAACTTCCTGCCAGTGGCAAAGAGGGACCTGACAACTTTACTCTGCTTCCTGTAGCAGCCATTTTGTTGCTGTGCCCTGCATTCCATGTCAGAATTTCAAATGTGCCTGTAGGCTCAAAAAGTTAGGGAGCCCTGCTGTAGCCCAGAGAAAATACTCCAGAATGTTTCCATGTTTGTTCCCTGTTTTCCCTCTCTAACCACTTTCATTACCAATGCAGTTTAATATTAGTTATAGACTTGAACGATGGGTGTAAAATAACTGATGCAACACTGCTAGCTGATGTATTTTGATTGAATATATAGCATTATGGCTTATTTGATGTTTGGTCTCTTTCTTGGTGCCAGTTAATCCCACATCCTTCCCCACCCCCTATTCTTTTTTCTCCAGGCATGCTTCTGGTCACAACAGACACGCTCGGCCATGATTTCCATGTGTTTCAAATACTGACCCATCCCTGGTCATCTTCACAAAGCGCCGTCCATCATTTGTACACGTTGCATCGCGGGGAGACCGAAGCCAAAGTAAGTGGCAATCAGTCACAAGCCCTTTATCTGAGTCAGTAAGTGAGAGGGCAATGTGTGGGTTTGCCAAGGACCCCCGGCAACCAGTCGGCGGTGGGTGGGAACTTACCGGCAGCAAAGGCAGGCCTAGGCCGTGCTGCTAGCAATGCTGCGACATCACTTCTAGCTAGGGTTGCCAACCTCCAGGTAGTAGCTGGAGATCTCCTGCTATTACAACTGAGCTCCAGCCGATAGAGGTTGGTTCGCCTGGAGAAGTCCCTCCCCTTTCCAGGTGAGTCACTCTTACTATCCCAAGACTTACAGATAGTGGTGCAGTGAGGTGGCCGTGGCTCGCATAATTAGGGTTGCCAACCTCTAGGTACTAGCTGGAGATCTCCTGCTATTACAACTGATCTCCAGCCAATAGAGATCAGTTCCCCTGGAGAAAATGGCCGCTTGGGGAATTGGACTCTATGGCATTGAAGTCCCTCCCCTCCCCAAACCCCACCCTCCTCAGGCTCTGCCTCAAAATCTCCCACCGGTGGCGAAGAAGGACCTGGCAACCCTACTTCTAGCACACACCGGAAGTGATGCCATTGTGATGTGTGGATTCTCTGGTATTTGGATAGAAACCCTGTGGTAGAAATCATTTTTACCGTATAGTTTTGCCCAAATACCAGAGCATCCCCACATCACCGATGACAGGATGATGTCACTTCTAGTGCACCCTGGAGTTGACATCATTACACTGCTAACAATCCCCCGCCTAGGCCTGCCTTTGCTGCGCGTAAGTCCCCTTGCTGGCCTGCTGATCGGTGGTATGGGGAGGGGCCCTGGGGCAGGGGATTCCCCGAACTTGGCAGGGGCCTGGCAACTCTGACAATGTGGGTGTCCTCGGCAGGTGCTTTCTTTGCAGTAAAGTCAGAGGTGGGCCACGTCAGATGGAGTTGTGTGTTTTTTCCTGGCTGTCTTGTGAATGATAAGATATCCTGGTATTGGCACAGAAATCTACAATTTTCAAAATGGTGATAGGGTTTGATGGGTGTATCAATATAACAGTCGGTGTTGGTGGCATAGGCATGAATGTGTGCCGCATTCACTGAAAAGTTAACTTTTGTTCTTTCTCTTATTTCCTGTGATGGCAATTTATCTGAAGCGCATGTACATTAAACAATGGTCACACATCACAGTGGCAAATCTACTTCTTGCAGAGTAGCTTATTAGAATATAATTGTGGATAGCCTGTTAAAATGTTCTGGACACCAATGAAACATCACAAAAACTAGATTCTCCCTACTATTTTAGTGCAGCACTTTTAGTGCACTGGGTGATCATAGCCTATCACGGATTGCGTCGTGAACAAGATGACATCACCAAAGGCAAAATATTCCAACTTGCAGTGAGAACAAAAGAAGGCAACATTTGCAAATATGTGGTGGCAGGTTTTGCGCCCTTGGGTTGATTTTATGGTTGCCCTGAACATTCAGCCCTAAAATAGTGTTTTTGGTGAGGTAAAAATGTTTCCTGAAAAGAACGTTGGTCATAATTGTATTTAAGTTTTTTAATGGTCATTTCAGTGAGAGAATGAAGCTCGTTAGGGGCGAGGCCATGGCTCAGTGGTAGAGCATCTGCTTGGCATGCAGAAGGTCCCAGATTCAATCCCCGGCATCTCCAGTTGAAAAGATCAGGCAGAAGGTGATGTGAAAGACCTCGACCTGAGACCCTGGAGATCTCCTGCCAGTCTTAGTGGATGGTACTGACCATGATGGACTAATGGGCTGATTCAGTATAAGGTAGTGGCCTGTGTTCACACATGCTAAACTTTCTTCCACTGAAACCAATCCACGTTGGCTGGTTCATGCCCTTTAAAAGTAGCCTTTTTGCAGTAATATGGAATGTCATGTTTATTGTCTGGCTGTCAGTTTCTTCGTCTTTGATTAGCATAGGGATGTAAAATTTCCACACATTTTGATGTTATGGGAATTTTTTTTCTGAGAAGGAAAAAAAGTTAGATTGTGGGGGGAATTAAAATATCTGCAATACTTTCCTATCAAACCTAGCCTTGTTTAACAACATAAAACATATAATTTATAACTTAGCACTCCTTTATATGCTAACTGGCTGGCATATTTAAGGAATTCAACTGTAGATATACCCAGTACTAGAGAGAGAGCTGCAAACTGCTACACCATGTGCTACCTTACTATCTGGGTGGTAGGACAAAAGAAAAGTTGAATTTGGAAAAAATATTTTGGACTAGACCAAAGAAAGTGTATTATTGGAAAAGAAATAATCTTATACAGTCACACTAATGCTAGCAGTATATATAGAATATTAAGTTAAACTGTGTGATATTGAAAACACTGAGCTATTTAATAATGAATGATCATCACATTATAGTATATGAATGTTTGCCAAATTATTAATGTTTAAACTATAGACACCAACTTGTCTTAAAAAGCATTTCACTCATTCCCAAAAAGAACATATTTCATAGGAGTTTGTTCCAGTGGTTTCCCAAATTCCCCCCATCTTTCCATTAAAAAAAAGTCCAAGGTGAGACAGGAAGAAAAGCCCCCCCTCCCCCCAAAAATAAGTTTCTGTTTTGTTTTGTTTTTTCCTTCTGGGCCTTCACATCTCTAGATTAGTGCCAAGGGGACCCCAGCCAATTAAGATCTTGTAGCGAGCAGAATGACATCTCCGAGGACAGTTGATCTTGGAGTGAGAGCAAGATAAGGCAGTGTGAATAAGTAGGTCAACATTTTTGCAGTGATTTTTTTCGTGAATGTTTTCAGAAGTTTTTTTTTTAAACTGCTTGCCTTTTGTTGATAGCATCAAGGAATCATCAAGAAAAGGGGAGCAAATGTGTTGCTTTGCCTCAGGTCTAATTTATTTTAAAATGTGCAGTTTGAAGTTGGCATCTTGACAGGGGTTGAGACTGATTCTTAGAACAATGAAGAGCAAAACAAAATAAAATAAATAACTGTGCAAGAACTTCAGACAGAACCTTAAGTGATAGTATGTAAAACTAGTAATGATGGCTGTGTTGTATATGAACAAGAACAATGAAGGGGCCAACAAGGGAGGAAAAAATGTCTGAACCACTTGAAAACCAGCCCAGTTGGGATTCTTATTAGCAAGAGGCATCTGGTCCCCTTGTGCCCCCCGCAACATATTGAAGGCATCAGGCAGTGATGCCAGATTGGCAGCTGAGATTGCCAAGGATTTCCTATCATTTGGAACTTTTCAGTAATCACTTGGGTATCTTTTTAGCCTTTGCACAAAACACAGTACATCCACTTCAGCAGTGAGAAATGTACCAGTGTCTTGACAGCCTCTTATTCCCTAAACAAGAGCCAGCATGACGTAATGGTTAAGAGTGGCGGACTCTAATCTGGAGAGCCGGGTTGGTTTCCCCACTCCTCCACAGGAAGCCTGCTGGGTGACCTTGTGCCAGTCACAATTCTCTCCGAACTCTCTCGGCCCCACCTACCTCACAAAGTGCCTGTTGTGGGGAGGGGAAGGGAAGGCAGTTGTAAGTCGTTTTGAGCCCCCTTAAAGGTAGAGAAAAAGTGGGGTATGAAAACCAACTCTTCTTCTTGTGAACTGTGTGTGTAAATTTTAGTAGAATTTTAGGCGTGATGTTTTCAATCTGAAGTCTATGAAACTCAGGTGTCTCAAGGCTGCTGTGGAAAGATAATGGTATTTTGTCAGCATGGTGTTTGCAGCCATGTGAACAGGGATGGCAGACATATGACTTGGTAGCCCCGTGCTACTGCTGAGCCGATGTGCGACTTAGGCTCTTATTTATTCATTCTTAACCATCTCAGCTAAAATCAGGAAAGATGGAGATATTTTATTTGAGGTTCTTTTGGGGCAGGAAGTTGTTGGGGAGCCTTTAGCATTAGTTGTTGGGAAGATAGGAGCCTTTAGCAACCACCTGAAGCCATTGGGAAGGGGGAAAGCCTGCTGTAAACGAAGCAGACCAATAAATCCTCACTGCTCAGAATGGGTGATAATGTGGGGAGGAGATATAAAGAAACCAGTTAGCAGAAATTTGAATACATTTGTCACAGTATTAAAATGCCGAAGATTTTTGCCTTTGCTAATGTAACCTGTTAAAATTGGCCTTCTATTTATTCCTGTGCAGAAATGTGATTGGCTCCACAGGGAGTTAGTATCAACAGAGGCATATCATCCAAATCGCAAGATGTCATAATTCCGCTGTACACAGTATTGGTCAGGCTGCACCTCGAGTATTGTGTGCAGTTCTAGAGGCCTGACTTCAAAAAGGATGTGGATGAGGATTATCAGGGGCCTGGAGACTAAGCCCTACGAGGAAAGGCTGAGGGAGTTGGGAATGTTCAGTCTGGAGAAGAGGAGGTTGAGGGGGGACATGATTGCTCTCTCTAAGTATTCGAAGGGCTGTCACTTAGAGGAGGGCAGGGAGTTGTTCCTGTTAACAGCAGAGGATAGGACTCGCAGTAATGGGTTTAAATTGCATGCAGAAAGGTACTGGCTGGATATTAGGAAAACGATTTTTTACAGTAAGAATTGTTTGACAGTGGAATCAGCTACCTAGCGAGGTGGTGAGCCCCCCCCCCCCCCACTGGCAGTCTATAAACAGAGACTGGACAAGCACTTGTCAGGGATGCTCTAGGCTGATCCTGCACTAAGCAGGGGGTTGCAATAGATGGCCTGTATGGCCCCTTCCAACTCTGTGATTCTGTTATTCTAGTGCTGATCAGATTTGTGATCTGCATTCATAAACTGCAGCTGACATTTGGACAGCAAACTAGAATCAGCATCGGTGGTGATAAAGGGGGTTTGCAAACCACAGTTCATGCTAGATTTGACTCAGTTATTCACTCAAAAAATTGCTGCTCTCTTGAGGCGGAGCAAAAAAAAACCCGAATGTAAAAGGTTATTCATGGAATCGAATCGAATTCATAAAGCCCGATGTAGCTTGGATTACTCATGAGAAAAAGGCCGCAGCATTTGACAGCGGTTGTGTCTGCCCCTGACCTTTCAGCCGACAAGCTCACTGTTGAGGCCCGCCCCCACCTCCGTCACAACTCCGCCCATTGCAGCTCCGTAGAGGGGAGGCATTCAAAGGAGAGGGGGAAGGAGAAGTCTTATCGGGCTCCAAACCGCTCGACTCCACTTTCATGCAACCGAATGCATGGGGAGTTCTGCCTTGGATTTGCCGCTCTCTGGATGCACATTTTCCCCATCCAAATTCTCAAAACTCAACGATAAGCCCCCAATGCAGCCTTTTGAGAATTTGGATGGGGAAAATGTGCATCTAGAGAGAGCGGCAAATCCAAGGCAAAACCTCCCCTGCGTAAACGGCCCTTGTCTCCCTTTCTGCTATGACTCGGCACGGTTCCCCACCCCCTTTCAGCTTTGAATTCATTTCCCCGTTGACTTCTGTTTTCTGCTTCTGTCCGTTTTCATTGTTTCTCTTAGTTCCCCCCCCCTTTTTGATGGTGTGTCCTGACTTGTTGCTTCGTCCCCCTTTGGAATAGTTCTTTTCACTTCTCCCCTCGTGATATACGCTCGCGCACCTTTTTTTTCTTCACCTCCACTTCTTTGTTTCCCCCTTATTTTTTCTTTCTTCATTAGTGCAGCAAGGCCCAGGGCCATTTATGCATGGGAGGCCACACATCTCTTGTAATCTTGCCCTAGAGATTTGGATTTGGTACATGGATCTAGTGGCCCGAAAAGGGGCGGGCTTCTGGTTGGAACAAAAAAAAAGCCCTTGGCCAATAGCCGCCCCTGTGGGTGGGGAGATGTAGGAGAGGGAGGACACATTTGCCGGGATGGGCGGGGAGAAGAAATCCGACTCCAGTGAGTTTTTCATGGGACCCTCCGGCAGAAAGGGCGAGGCAAAGGGAAAGATCGTAGCAACACAGGTTTGAGTTGCTGCTGGGATGCTGCGAATTTTATGGGCCACTTCACGGCAGCTGTGAAAAATCAAAAATAAGGTCCTGAATAACAAAGCATTGAAACCGCAGCAAACAGCCATGAATAAATAACCTCAGTGTCTGAATGGCAGACTTGGAAGCTGCCTCTGAACCAGACAGATGGGAGGGAATTCAGGTGACTGGGCACTAAGAGGATGGGAAAGAAAGCAAGAAGCATCCCTAAACCACTTTTTACCCGTTTCGTGCTTGGAAGCTCACACATGATTTGGATTCTAACTGAATGCCGTCACAAAGCCCTGAGTTACAAGCTGGCTCCGAGCTGATGCAAGCAAGGGGTGTGGCTGAATTATCTTGGATCTTCTTGTTTGTCTAACCCCAGAGAAACCTTTTTATAAGCAAGCCTGAACTAGAACCCTGTGTTCCAGGGCTGATTGGAGGGATGTTTTTAGTATTATAGAAGGTCTCTCGGCCTCAGGACTGGACTAAAAATTCAGTGGCCAGCGCACTGCTGTGAAGCCCAGCCTCCGTATCTCTGCATCTGAACTGGAGCAGGGGGGAGTTTGCTTGGGATGAGCAGCAATGGTTGCCTGCCAGTTCCCCCCACGCCCTGCAAATGGACACAATAAACACAACTCCAGCTGGGGGAAATGTGGCTAAAGGGAAGGCAAAGCTGAGAGTGAGGGGAAAGGTTACGTAGCCCCATTTCCTTTACTGTCTCTCCTCCCAACCTACCTCATGCCACTGTATAGGGTTAGAGGTACCTGGACATTGGAGCATGTAAACACATGCAGCTGCCTTATACTGAATCAGATCCTTGCTCCATCAAATCAGTATTGTCTACCCTGACTGGCAGTGGCTCTCCAGGGTCTCAGGCTGAGGTCTTTCACATCACCGACTTGCCTAGTCCCTTAGATGCCGGGGACCTTCTGCATGCCAAGCAGATGCTCTACCACTGAGCCACAGCTCCTCCCCTAAACATATAGCTCTGTCTTATTCTGAAACAGACTGTCAATCCATGTAGCTTCATGCTGTGTACTCTGACTGGCAGCAGCTCTCCAGAGTCTTGGGCAGAGAAAGAAGAAGAGTTGGGTTTTCACATGCCAATTTTCTCTACCTTTTAAGGAGAATCAAACCGGAATCAAATCCTTCCCTTCCTCTCCCCACAACAGACACCTTGTGAGGTAGGTAAGGCTGAGAGAGTTTGAAGTGAACTGTGACTAGTGGGGAACTGTGACTAGTGGGGAAACCAACCCAGTTCACCAGATTACGGTCCGCCGCTCATGAGGAGAAGTGGGGAATCAGACCCGGCTCACCAGATTAGAGTCTGCTGTGCTCAACCATGACACCACGCTGGCTCTCACTTGCTAGCCGAGACCCTTGAATTGGCGGTGCAAGGTTTGGACCCTGGGACCATCTGCATGCACACAGCCTGTGCGATCGTGCCAAGCCCCAGCCCCTCCCTGAACTGACAGTTGAACAGTTAGTTCTAGCCTCAGGCCCTCCCCCATGTGTGTGAAGTGCTTTGAACACCCCGAAATGTGCTACGTAAACGCTGAGTGTTGTTGTTGTGAGGCAGCGGGGGGGGGGCACACCATGTTCTTGTGGCATGCAGTCCTCCTCTGCAAACAGATAAAGGGTTGGTGCTTTGCCCAACCACACTCCTCTCTTTGATCCTTGAGCGTAAACACACACCAAAAGGCCCGCAGCCCGCATTATCTCAACCCCAAGCAAATAAATGCGGCGATAGCGAGGCGGCCGATGGCCAGGAACCCGTGTAATCTTTTCAGCTGTCCGACTCTTGCTTATTCTGACTCTCGGGCTGTTGTCACAAGCGAGCTTGCTTGAGCCTGTGCAAACAGAGAGGACAATACAATCGTGCCGCCATGCGCCACTGAAAAGCAGGCGCTACTTTTTCAGGCTGAGAGAGAATTGTTCTCCCCCCCCCCCCGCCACACACACACACACAACACAGACTTTGCCAGAAGTATGTTTAAGGTTAAGCTGTGTGTACTGTGGTGCTTGGTGTTTTCTTTGTCTTAAACCAACTCACCGCTATGGTGTGGTTGGTACAGGACATGAAGAATCCGCCCACTGCGGGGAGCCAAAGGAGGAGAAGTTCCAATGTGGTCTCGAGCAGCAATTCCTCTGGTCATTTGAACAGTTTTCTACCTTCAGTCACCATCACAAAGCATATGGGGGGGGGGGTTCTCCATAGAGCTGGAAGGCTAGAGCAGCTCCTTTGTCAAGCCCCTTCAGGGTTAATGGCCAGTGACCACATTCAGTTTAATACTGAAGGTTCACATTGTGTATGCCACTAGACATTTTCTTTCTCCACTGGTGGGGGGAGAGCTGGAGCAGGCATGCGTGCTCCGTCCACCAGTTTCAGAGGGGAGCCACATTGGTCTGCAGTAGAACAGCTAGATTCAAATCCAGTAGCACCTTAGACAGCTTATACCCAAGCAGGGTCTGGAGATTCCCCAGAATAACAACGGATCTCCAGACTGCAGAGATCAGTTCCCCTGGAGGAAATGGCAGCTTTGGAGGGTGGGCTGTATGGCATTATAACTTGCTGAGGTCCCTCTCCTTCCCAAACCTCACCCTCCCCAGGTTGCACCCCCAAACCTCCTGGAATTTCCCAACCTGGAGATGGCAACCTTAACCACCGGTGCGAAAAGAGTCTCATTAATTTCTCAGTAAGATACACTTTCATCAAATCAGATGGCTTTTGAAATTCATTCTCATCCCTGATTCCTTGTATCGTGAGAGTTGTCTGGAATACAAAAACTGGAAGAAAAATGGGAACCCCCCCAAGGGGGTTCCCCTGGGGGAAGAATTCTCCTGCTATTGTAGTGAGCAGATACAGAGTCCATAGTTTAAGTTGAGCAAGGATTGAAATTAAATCAAAAGAGTTTCCGTCTAGACATTAGGAATAATTTTCTAAGCAGAGGCTAAGTGGCCATCTGTCAGCAATGCCGATTCTATGACCTTAAGCAGATGATGAGAGGGAGGGCATCTTGGCCATCTTCTGGGCATGGGAGTAGGGGTCACTGGGGGTGTGGGGGGCAGTAGTTATGAATTTCCTGCATTGTGCAGGGGGTTGGACTAGATGACATTGGTGGTCCCTTCCAACTCTATGGGCGAAAACGCACGGTCGCTTTATCCTCCTTTAAACCCTGTTTCAGCCAGGATTCAGCCAGGATCAAACACATGCGTTTCACTTAATGTGCGTTCGCTCCTGGCTAAAAGAGGCAAGAGGAGTCACAAATTTCCCCCCACCCTGCAATGTGACCGAAGGTCTCTCTTTATTGTGTTTCCTGTTTATTCAGTATGTGAATTTAAAGAAATAGACTGAAGACAACATATACCAGGTGACAGAATTGGGAGTGCGGTTGGTGTATCCAATCGTGGAGTGTACCTCCCCATAATATGATCCTAAGAAATACATTAACCAGTGTTGTAGAGAAAAAGCTAGCCTACAACATTCCCTTTAACATGCTAGTTTTGTATTTATAAGGATTATTTTCATGTGGGCATGCATTCAAACATAATACTGTCTAGGATCAGAGACATGTTTCATGCCTGCTGTTTTCCTGCCATGGCTTAGCTTAGGTTGGCCAAGCCCAGTGGGCGGGCTTTCTTGGTTGTTGCCCCCAGGCTGTGGCATTCCCTTCTCCTGGAGGGGAGAATGGAGTCATCCCTGGTGGCCTTTCTTACACAACTAGAGGTTTTTCTTATCTAGAAGGCTTTCAAACTGGAGTGAAATGGACAGTGATGCTTGTTGTTTCTACCCTTGAACTTGCCCCCTCTTTTCAGATATTTTCATTGCGCTGATTTCTCTTTCATCTTGCTAGTTAGCGACCTTTGGGCCTGCTGCAGGGGCGGGGGCTTCCTCATCTGCCAGGGCCTCTCTTGTCCTTCACAAAGCAGATAAGAGCACTAACAAGTCCTTTGCTTGTGCCTGAGGTGGATCATAAGGGGAGGTCGCTGCCGCGGTTACCAAAGGGAAGAAGGTTAGCTGGATTAAGCCCTGGGCCTCTAGTTGTGCATTCCTCTGGTACAGATGTTGTAATCCCATAAGCCTCCCTGCTTTTCGAACCAACCTAACGTAGGAGAATGTGACACGCTGCTTTTCACCCTCAGAGCACCAGCACAACCAACCGATCAGTCTCCCCCATCTTCGGTCTCATCCTTCATCTTTCAAGCTGTCTCTTCTTCCCGTTGGTATCTTCTTTCTTGTAATTGACATTGGAATAAAACTTTAAACAGTGGTTTCTAAGTGTACCCAGTGTTGTATTACTCAATAGGTCTGTGATTACCGAGCGTATCTTTTCACTGATCTTTAACGGAAAAGGTGCTTCTAGAATAGGCAGAGCTGGCAAGCCTTGGGCATGCATCTGCCTCAGTGCAGACTGGCAGAAGGCCTGGGAGAAGCCAGTATTTCCCAAACTTACGACAGCTGGCGTGCGCTGTTTTTTTAATCTGAATTAAAAAGTGCTGGCACAGTTCACCCTTGCACTCGAAAATACCGGCTGCAATACCAGACTGGATTTTTGCACAGAGTGTTTGCATCGCCATGCCCTGACCTGGGAGATCATCAACAAACAGTGCCACTTGCTGCATAACTTTTGCCAAGTGCGGTATAATGCCACCCACAGAATCAGAGACCATTCTGACATCATAGCCAGAGGCTGACAAGGGGACCGTTTTGTCATGTTCAAGTTAGACTACCTCTAGGGAGCTGGCAATCAACTGTGCACCACCACGTTTTGTGTGTGTGTGAAGTGCCATCAAGTCGCAGCTGACTTATGGCGACCCCTTTTTTGGGTTTTCATGGCAAGAGACTAACAGAGGTGGTTAGCCAGTGCCTTCCTCTGCATAGCAACCGTGGTATTCCTTGGTGGTGTCCCACCCAAATACTAACCAGGGTTGACCCTGCTTAGCTTCTGAGATCTGACGAGATCAGGCTAGCCTGGGCCATCCAGGTCAGGGGCCACTACGTTTTACCATCCAGTAAATTCCTGACTTGTCTTGCTGACAGCTTCATTTTCCAGAAAGTGGAGAGGGGAACAATGAGGTCTGCTATCTTGGACTTCATTCTCACCAACAGGGAAGAACTGGTTGATGAGGTTAAAGTAGTGGGCACCCTTGGTAGTAGTGACCATGTAATTTTGGAATTTACAATCTTGGGGAAAGGAAAAGCTGTACGTAGTCAGACATATAGGTTGGACTTTAGGAAAGCAAATTTTAACAAACTTAAACTTTTGCTGTGTAGAAACTTAAACTTATGCTGGGAATATATGGTTTAGATCCTATTACTGTTAGGTGGATCTGTAATTGGTTGATAGATTGCACCCAAAGAACCAAAGATTCCTCATCCACTTGGAGAGAAGTGACTAGTGGAGTGCCTCAGGGATCTGTCCTGGGCCCTGTGTTGTTCAACATCTTTATAAATTATTTGGATGAAGGAATAAAAGGGATGCTTACTAAATTTGCCAATTATACTAAATTGGAAGGGGTAGCAAATACGGTAGAAGACAGAGCCAGGATACAGGATGATCTTGAGAGGCTGGAGAATTGGGCTAAAACTAATAAAATGCATTTCAACAGAGATAAATGTAAAGTTCTGTAATTAGGTAGGTTGTTTTCTGTTGCCCAAGAAGGTTGGACCAGAACCAGTGTGTTGAAATTCAATCAAAAGACTTTCCAGTTAAACAGTAGGAAGAACTTTCTAACAGTTAGATTAATGGAACAGGCTTCCTCGGGAGGAGGTGAGCTCTCCTTCCCTGGAGGTTTTTAAGCAGAGGCTAGATGGCCATCTGTCAGCAATGCTGATTCTGTGACCTTAGGCAGATCATGAGAGGGAGGGCAGGAAGGTTTGCATCAGTGTTTGGCTCTCAGGGCCCTTTCTTGCATTCCCAGGGTAGTGCCGATCACCACTTTGGGGTCAAGAAGCAATTTTCCTCTAGGCCAGTTTTGTTAGCCAAAATGCTCAGTTATGAATATTTATATGGGGAATTAGCGAATCAATAACCGGCAAGGGGCATAACCTCGGGATCTAACCTGTGTTTACAGGTTAGTCCGTTCCAAGATTCAAACAAGAGGCGGAAGCAATGGTTTCTTTTAAGAAGTTTACTTTAAAAATATGTGCACAAACAATCCAATAACACGTACACAACACACAGAGTCTAGGAATTAAAGGTAAGAATACAGAGACGTTTGCCAATGTGGCAGGCCCTCTGAAGACGGATAATACTGCACCTGGTCTAGTAGCGGAGATGTCCTGAGTTCCGTGTGGCTAATAGAAAGGAGGGGAACGGGGATTCCCGGGGCTTGACCAGCAAGTCGGGGGAGTATATTGGCTAGGCCGCGCAAACCCATGCCAACAGAGTGACATCAAGTATAGGAGGGGTAAAAGAAGGCTCTCTCGTGGCTCAAAATCTACCCCAGTTATACTCTTGGGGCTGGGGTATGATGGGCTTACCCCCTCATGGTTCCCATGGCAGACAAAAGGTAGACAATAGTGTTAACAATCGGCTACTGGGGTGGGGCGATGGGCGATTTAGACGGGCTAACTAGAATCTATGGACTTTGTGCAATTCCGGGAGGTCCGGGAGACGATCGCTGATGGGTTTATTGAGTTAATACAAAGGCACGAACAGTTGCGTCCGGGGTGAATCACTTCCTGGTTGCCTGAGGTGCAATTCTTTGGTGCTGATGCCTCGGGAGCTTCCGATGGATCGTTAGTGATGCAGATGGAGTGGGGGGG
This sequence comes from Euleptes europaea, assembly GCF_029931775.1. Classification (NCBI taxonomy): domain Eukaryota; kingdom Metazoa; phylum Chordata; class Lepidosauria; order Squamata; family Sphaerodactylidae; genus Euleptes; species Euleptes europaea. The sequence goes on along the minus strand of NC_079330.1, from coordinate 31,206,368 downwards.
GCTGGCTAGGTATTTAGTTGTTCCTTGCAAAACGGCATCTGCTGGATACTGGGATGGGATTGCAGGAAAATGGATTCCCTCTGGTTCACTTGGAGGGGTTGTCCTGCCTGTGGATCCTTGGTGCATGTTTCGCGGGGTATGGCATGAGTCTTTCCCTTTGCGTTTGGGCTTGCTGCATGTCTGGAACGGTGGCGACATGTGTTGCTGTGGTGGCCAGAGAACTTAGTTCGGGAGAGGGCCACTGCCAGACTTCAGTTTGGCCAGGGATCCTGGAGGGGTTTTTTGCCATCTTCTGGGCATAGAGTAGGGGTCACAGGGGGAGTGGGGGAGGGGAGGTAGTTGTGAATTTCCTGCATTGTGCAGCGGGTTGGACTAGATGATCCTGGTGGTCCCTTCCAACTCTATGATTCTATGATCCACGACTCCCAGGCTTTCCAAGAATACCAGTAAGAACTGTCTAGCCTGATGACAGCATTGTATGTACTTACCTCAAGCAATTCTTCCAGGTGGTCTTCTGCTACCACCCAAAAACACAAACCAGGGACATTTTGGCATCCTATTGTTTTGGGCATTGGTATGAATGGTATCTGGCTGTGTGCACACCATACTCAGACACGGTGCTACCAGTGCACCTAGTTGTTTACAGGAGGCTTCTGACTTCCTCAGGAAAACTCCATCCATTCCAGTCTCCTGGAAGCCGAGGATGTAGAGATACTATTATTGTTCCTCACATAGATTGATGACAAGATAGACCCCAGGACATCTGGCACCAAAGCTTTGTCCTTCTCTATGGTCACTTTGCATTGAGGATCAGCCTGTATCTTCGGGTCAGTGGGGTAGCCACATGGCTTCCTGGCCTGCCAGCAAGTTAATGGCTGACTGATCAGCGCTACCTTGTCTCCTGTCTCCAAAGGCCTGTTGTCTGCCTAAGATACACGAGATGACATTATCATCTGGATCAATGGGAAGGCGGTTCTTGAGAAATTCCGTTTGGGTTTAAGCAATAGCAATAGCTACCCCACCCTCCGTTCTTCATCCTAAATGAGCTGGCTGAGGATTTTTGAACCGTATATGAATTGAAAAGAAAAATGAGAATAAATAAATAATGCATCAGTTGCCCTAGAAAGTGAAAGTTGAGTATGATTATTTTACTTCATACCATATACACAGTTGTTTTGGCAAAACTCTGGGAGTATGCTACCGCTGACTGCCTTCCCAGGTGGTTACATGAACCCTGTGACAGGTTACCACTTGGTAAATAGGCACTGGCATTCACTGTTGTGTGTGTCTGTAAAGTACAGTCAAATCACAGCTCACGGCAACCCAGTAGGGTTTTCAAGGCAAGAGACTAACAGAGGCGATTTGCCAGTGCCTTCCTCTGCGTAGTGACCCTCGTATTCCTTGGTGGTCTCCCATCCAAATACTAACCAGGGCTGACCCTGTTTAGCTTCCCAGAGTTGTTGAGATCAGGGTAGCCTGGTCCATCCAGGTCAGGGCCATTCACTGTTACTTCCATTTAAATGTGTTCATAATCAGGGAATCAGACTCTCCTGTTGTTGAGAGCCTTTTACACAGATTGTGTGTACTCCAGCCAGGCTAAGAAGGAGAAGCCACGGTTGTAATCGAGCTCCCGTTCCAGTGGTCTTTCCTGTGTAACGTCCGAGAAAGGAAGATGAGGCATGTAAACAAAGAGAGCTCTCAGGTTAGTTTTACAAGTGTCTAGAGGTGATAAACTGGACCTGAATCCAAACAAGATGGAGGTGATGAGGGTTAGGAAGGTTGATGGGTCGCAAGGGACCGATCTAACAACTCTGCATAGGGTCTGACCTATCTTTTCTATGTCCTCTAGAGGATTTGGGGATGCTCTTGGAACCTGCTTTGCTAATGGGAAACCACGTTCTTATGGTGGTTGCACCTTTTTTTTCAACAACTTGCTTGAAAATTGTCTCCCTACCTGGACCATCCTGGCTTAGCTATACTGATGTGGGCTGCTGTACCCTCTAGATTGGGCTACCACAACATGTTCTACACTGGCGTTGCCCTTAAAGAAAACCAAAAGCTCCTTGTTTGCGCAGAATGTGTTTTGTGGCAATCCACTCTGAATCAGTGCGAGCACTGTGACTCTGAACAGCAGGGCTGTGGCTCAGTGGTAGAGCCTCTGCTTTGCCTGCAGAAGGTGACAGGTTCAATCCCCAGCATCTCCAGTTAAAAAAAAAAGACCAGGCAGTAGGTGATGTGAAATTCTTCAACCTGAACCCCTGGAGAGCCACTGCCAGTCTGAGTATACAATACCGAACTTGGTGGACCAACAGTCTGATTCAGTATGAGGCAGCTTCATGTGTTCCGTTACTATATTGGCTGCATTGGCTGACTGTTTCATAGAATCATAGAGTTGGAAGGGACCACCAGGGACATCTAGTCCAACCCCCTGCACAATGCAGGAATTTCACAACTACCTCCCCCACACACCCCAGTGACCCCTACTCCATGCCCAGAAGATGGCCAAGATGCCCTCCCTCTCACAAGGTGCCTAAGGTCATAGAATCAGCATTGCTGACAGATGGCCATTTAGCCTCTGCTTAAAAACCTCCAGGAAAGGAGCACTTACCTCCCTAGGAAGTCTGTTCCACTGAGGAACTGCTCTAACTGTTAGAAAATTCTTCCTAATGTCCAGAGGGAAACTCTTTTGATTTAACTTCAGCCCGTTGGTTCTGGTCCGATCTTCTGGGGCAACAGAAAACAACTCGACACCATCCTCTATGTGACAGCCCTTCAAGTATTTGAAGATGGTTATCATATCCCCTCTCAGCCTTCTCCTCTTCAGGCTAAACATACTCAGCTCCTTCAACCTTTCCTCATAGGACCTGGTCTCCAGACCCCTCACCATCTTTGTTGCCCTCCTTTGGACACGTTCCAGCTTTTTTGCTCCAGGCATGAAGTTCACTTTGGACCCGTCACATACTCTCAGCCGAACCTACCTCTCAGGGTTGCTGTGGATGAAGGGGAAACTATGTACATGTTCCTGAGCACCATAGAGAAAGGGCAGGATTTAAAAAATCTGATTGCTTGATAAAACTTTTGTGGGAGTCAAATTGTGCTTGAATCTTAGATACTGTGGATATAAATTTGTTCAGAGCTGCACTCTGTGCTCTAAGCAAGTGCGGCTGAATCATAACGAAGGGGTGCATTTATGAACTTTTCTGCCCCAGATTCTGAGTAGTGTCCGGGCACACAGGCACTCTCCGGGTAAACTGACCCTTTGATCCTTTTGTTATCGGAAGCTGACATCCCCAGAGCGATTGACAAATCTGAGAGGATGAAATTTCATGCTCTGCGGTATTCACGCTGCTCCACTCCTTGGGTTTGTTTCCGAACATGGGACCTCTGTTTCCATTTCAGCTTTGGCAAGTTTGTGCCACCTTTGATGCAGAAGGATTAGCGAAGTGTGGGAGGGGAAGGCTGAATAAGAAAGTGGTTTGGAAGAAAGGAAGAAGTGAGGCAGGGAGGCAGGAGAAGAATTAGACAAAAGACTTCTGAGTTCGCTTCATCAGAGCTGGGAATAGAACCAGCCAGGTTTATGTGGGCAGGTTTTGGGGAGCTTGTCCCAGAATCTTGATGTGATCAGGGATAGGGAAGAGGCTTGGTGGGTCTCAGGCACATTCAAGTCCAGGCAGAAAGCAAAGCAAGAATCAGATCAAGGTAGGGATGCCAGCCTCCAGGGGGGACCTGGGGATTCCCCGGAATTACAACTCATCTCCAGATATCAGTTTCCCCGGAGAAAATAAATGCTTTGCAGGGTGGACTTTGCAGCATCATGCAGCACAGAGGTCCTTGTCCTCAGCAGGATCCATCCCCAAATCTCCAGGAGTCTCCCAGTCTGGATCTGGCAACCCTACCCCTCATCCCCTGCTGGTGGCCAGGGGGGACCTGGCAGCCCTAGATCAAGGGCAGTGATGAGTCCATGGAACATTTAGGAACATTTTGCACAGAAATGTTTAGGAACATTTTGCACAGAAAGACAAGCAGAAAAAGGAATTAGTGGAGTCAGGGGGGGAAATCCGGGGGGGGGGGGGCGCAGAAAGAGATCCAAGGACAGATAGTTGGGTTCAGGCAGGTACAGGTACAGATTTATTTTATATAGCCAAAGGCCATTACAATCAAGTAGACAAAATCAAATCAGATTCAACAAGAAAACAGTTAAAATCAAGTACAAAAATAAATTTAAATCAAATACAAATATTGTCCAGTTTAACTGCAGTGCTGGCCGCTACGGCAAAAAGAGACATATTGTAAGTGACAGCAGAGTCTGTATCGGACAGGGGAAAAGAAAGCTTCTCCTGATCACTAAAACAGCTAATTTTGGATAAAAATTAGGCAAGAAATTTAGAACTGGGTTCATGGTGCAAAGAACAATACAACACGTAATGGGGGAGGTCCTCAAGTTCTGAGGATGTGCAAATACATAAGCGAGAGGCCATCGGGATTTGGGCATAGCGTCTGGCTAACATGGCTGTTGGCATGGTCTGAAATCTTATTGACGTAAAAGCGGCTCTGAGCTTGAACACAGAGATGTTGGATAGATAGTGGGCTCTTTCATGGTTCCTATTAAACAGCTTAAACCAGGGCGAAAATTTAGACTGGGAGATCATCTGGCCGTCGGATGCGGCATCACACCTGAATACCCAATCCTGCATGGTAAAACCTGGGATAGGAACACCCTGTGAATCATTCATGATGAGAATGTTGTTATAAATGTTGACCAGGCCCCATTCAGGCATCCAGATCATTCTGTGAGGCAGTCAGATAACATCAGATCAATGTGGCAGCAGATACCCTTTGCTGCTCCTGCGGCTCCTCCTTCTTCAGGCTGGAGGCCAGCAACACAAATCTCAGCCTCACTCTGAGTGCTACCAAGGTAGGTTTGGGGCTTTTTCCCAGCTGTCCGCCACCACCTGTGAGGTGTCTGGCTCCACACAGAATTCACTAAGAACCCCCCTCCCCAAGCCCTTTTAATGCCTGTTTTTATTGATACTTGCATTAGTTTTTCATTGGTTTAAGCTACTTTTGGAGCTAGCTTTTGGCCAAAAAGCGGGGTAAGAATCCCCATGAACTGTTAATTTCTCCTGTGCACTGAAATGAGTGAAACTCGAATGGGAGTGCAGGATTAGAGTGTAGACCTATCTTGAGTTGTTAGACGGACACCTCTGGGAAGTCCACAAGCAGTTCATCAAAGCGAGGACCTGCCCTACTGAGTTGTCCCCAGCAACTGGAATATTCATAGATAGACTGCATCAGTACATGGAGGTCCATTAAGCTATCAGGGTGAATAGCTATTGATGGAGTGATTCTTCATGAATTTTCTAAGCCCATCTAAGATAGCAGCCATCACCAATTCTTGTTGTTGTGAATTCCTATAAGACAGGCACTATGTTGTACAAATAACTTTTTTTTGGCTTGTTTTAAACTGCCAGTCGCTTTGGATTACCCCTGAGCCCTAATATCATGAGAGAGGGAGTAGAATATGAAGAAAAGTTGGTTTGTATATGCCAACTTTCTCTACCACTTAAGGGAGAATCAAACCAGCTCACAATCACCTTCCCTTCCCCTCCCCACAACAGGCACCCTATGAGGTAGGTGGGGCTGATAGAGCTGTGACTAGCCCAAGGTCACCCAGCTGGCTTCGTGTGGAAGAGTGGGGAAACCAACCTGGTTCACCAGATTAGCCTCTGCCACTTATGTGGAGGAGTGGGGAATGAAAGCTGGTTCTCCAGATCAGAATCCACCGCTCCAAACCACCACTCTTAATCACTACACCACGCTGGCTACAGATTCCCTCTCTCCACCCTAATTCTATAAATCTCTATTATGCGTCCCACTTAGTCATCTGTTTCCTGAACGAAAGAAGCCCCAAATGCTTTCAGCTGTTCAGAGCGTTCTGATAAGGAGGACTCAACACACGGCCAAGTCATGATGTCCAATCGATTTCTACTCACGCCTGGTCCTGCAGCTGAAGTCAGGAAATCAGTCGTCCTCCAGACACTGGTTGAAATGCACATTAGGAAGGGTGCTGGTCAGACAGGCTTTTCAATCACTGCTGACTTGCAGTAAACAACTCCTGCAGGCAAACACCCCCCCCCCCACAAGGTGAGAGAGTAGCTGATCCATCAAGTGTCTGACTGCTTCGATGAGAGGCTACTTTGGGATGAGCTGAACTGGGGTGGGGCATTTTTCTTTTCTTTTTTTAAAAGTAATTTTTCTCCAACATATTATAGAACATACAGCAAAAAACATACAAACCACACAGCATAACAATTCTGCCTGTCAATACATCTCTAGGACAAGTTACTGTTTGTGAATAACTGGAATGGGTTTATAATCCTTCTAACCTGAACTGATATAAAACTATTAAATGCTTAAACAACATAATATTGATTGGTTAAAACTACATTGACCTGCTATATATTTGTCTATATATTTTACTTTACTAAAACATTATACTTTCGTATCAGTGAATAGTTAATAGAATTAAACTCAATTTGCTGATATAAAAAGTTAGCTTATATGGAATTTTAAAAGCAGGGTTTTTTTAAAAAAATTCACAAACATTTTCATGAGCATCGAAAGGTCCCAGGTCATTTGGGAGGTAGGAGTGGTTTTGCCGGTGCGATCCTATGTGTGTGTGTGTTGGGGAGGGGCATCCTGAGAGAGGCAAATCCAAGCCAAAACCCCCATCACCCTTCTGAAGAGGGGCAGCCAGTCTGCTTTGGGTCTCCCTCCTGCTGGTGCAATGCTGTTAGAGTGGCAACTCCCCCAGCCAATCACCGTTCTTGGGGGAGGAGAAAGGAGACGTCCCGGGGAGCGAAGCAAACATTTCTTCATGGGCATCCGAGCAACAAAATGCTCTTTTACTGGAAAGTACGGCTCAGAAGTGGTTTGGATTGCCTCTCTTTTAAACCGGCTTATTTTGCTCAGTGGGGGAAAACACGGCTCTGCAGTGAATAACCAAAATTTGCCTCCGACGCAAAACAGCGTCGAAACAGCACCAAATCTCCATGAAGAATACCCCTTTGTCTCTACCCGCCCGCCCCCCCCCCAACCTAGTCACTAGCTTTGATTGCCTCAACAGCTGCTTTTGGAAGTCCTTTCCCGGGGGCGGGGGGGGGGTTGTTTGGTTCCCACCCTATGGAATGTATAAAGTTTCTTCTCTGGTTAGATTTTGCACATTTTTGCAATGCTGTGTTATTTTAGCATTAACTGGTGATGTCTTGATGGGTATGGGTCTGTATCTGAATGCTGGAGGGAAGGAATTTTTCTTACTCTCTGTGGGTTCTTGTTTGGGATACTAAGACAATGTAATTACGTATTTGAGCTTTAACTTTGGTGTTGGGCTATGTATTGTTGTTTGAATTGTATTTTATTGTTTTTTGAATTTCATGTTGGAAGTCGCTTTGAGTACAGACAGATAACAGATTTTTAAATTAAGTAAAGCATTGCCCTCATCCTGCATAAGTTTTGCTTGACTGTGGTGGCATCAGAACATAGCCAGATCTCACTGGCTTGGTAGCATCGCATGTAACATAGCAATGTGATTGGCCAGGCACACCTATGTGACCTAACCTCACCAGTCTCTATGTGATCCTTGATTGGCTGGGATCATTCTGGGAAAGAGAAACAAGTTCTAAGTGGGAAACAAAACGAGGAAAAAGAATTGGTTTTTATAAACCGATTTTCTCTACCTTTAAGGAGTCTCAAACCGGTTTACAATCACCTTCCCTTCCTCTCCCCACAACAGACACCTTGTGAAGGAGGTGGGGCTGAGAGAGTTCGGAGAGAACTGTGGCTAGCCCATGGTCACCCAGCAGGCTTCATATAGAGGAGCAGGGACTCAAACCCACACAGGTGTCAAAGGGACAGCTGATGTGGGAACAATGCTAGTAAAAAGCTTTTTTTAAAAAATGAATATTTTCATATTTTTAATGGAAATATTTTCAGGTATATTGAGGGAGCTGGAAATATTGCAGTATTCTTACTGGAGCCGAAAGTTGCACAGGAGCCAACTTCAGTGTCCCAAGGCCTGAGTGAGTGAGTTGGCCCAAGACATGGGAAGAATTCCATGCTGAAATAAGCCCAGGATCCTTCATAAACCCAGTGACCGAAGAATGGTCAGACTAGTGGGACACCCCCTTCTGGAGCACCGTAATGAAGGCTGTTAAACTAATACCAAGAAGAGAATGAAACAGTGAAAAGGCCAGGCAGTAACGTGATCCTTCCACAAGGTTTACAGCCAACAGAATCACCTTCCACAGTTCTTTACAAACACCTTTTTGAGTTGAGAAAATATTAGTTTGGCTTCAGAAAAGTTCCTTTGCTTGAAACACTACCAGATGCAGAGCCATGGCTGAGCTTCAAGGAAAGGTTCCAAAAGAAATACCAAATTGATCTCACCAAGGATGCCGTTTTGATTTCCTTATTCTGCATCCAAATTAGAGATCCTCTGAAACCAAGAGTGGACGCAGTTCCTGCCTTGGTTCAAAACCGGCCCCCAAAGAGTTTGTTAACCCAGTCCAAGCACTCAAAGCATGTAGTGCCGATTTTACGACAACTTCACCAGCTCCCTGTTGGTTTCCAAAATAGCTGGTTTTTAACTTTAACACAATTAGCAGCCTGGGTCCAGGATGATATAAGGCAGGGATGGGGAACATCCGGCCCGTGGGCCAGAAACAGCCTGCGAGGACATTTTCAGCGGCCCTCAGGAGCTCCATAGAAACATGGCGCAGCAGGGTGGCTTCAGGAACAGTTTTGGAGAGGGCCCTGGAGCTCTCAAGGGCCACTGAAAATGTTAATCAGTGAGTGGAGGGAGGAGGGAGAAAGACGCTTCCCCCAAGGCTGCCCCTACAGCTGCTGCGGTCAGGAACGCCGCCACACACTAAAAAAACCCCTCTCACCGCCTCAGCTGTTGAGCGGCAAGAGGGTTTTTTTAAGTGTGCTGCCGGCATTCCTGTATGCCACAGCGGCGCACGCAACCCCGCGGAACCAGGCTTCAACCTTCCCGCCTCCCCACCCCGCCCCCAGAGTCGCCTAATCGGCTCCCGTGCGGATGCTCCGCTGCCGGGAGCGTCTGGCTTCTTCTCCCCCCTCTCGCCACTCAACAGCTGACAGACGGCAAGAGTGGGGGAGAAGAAGAAGAAGCCAGCTGCTCCCGGCGGCGGAGCATCCGCATGGGAGCCTATTAGACGACTCTGGGGGTGGGGTGGGGAGGCGGTAAGGTTGAAGCCTGGTTGCGGGGGTGGGGCCAGATGGGGCTTTTGCTCAGGACGGCCTCTCACTGGCTGAGCAGATTTTTTAACATGTTGCTTTGAGAGCAGCGGCCACCACAACACAAGGAACTTCACTGTGTGACTGAAGGTAAGAAGAAGAGTTGGTTTTTATACCCTGCCCTTCTCTACCTTTAAGGAGTCTCAAAGCAGCCTACAATCGCCTTCCCTTCCCCTCCCCACAACAGACTCCTTGTGAGAGCTGAGAGAGCTCTAAGAGAACTGTAACTGGCCCAAGGTCACCCAGCAGGCTTCATGTGGAGGAGTGGGGAAACCAACCCGGTTTTCCAGATGAGAATCTGCCGCTCTTAACCACTATACCACGCTGGCTGTCCCTGTGTGTAGATGCAAGGAAATATTCTAAAACAGTATGTTCGTTTTAAAAGGCATCCTATTAAACAGAGCTTCTGCCTCAATTGGCTGAATAGTTACTGTTTGAGTTACACATAACCTCACTCCATGAAATTCTGTGGTTGGCTCTGCATCCTGCTTTGGCCATTTCGTGGCTGCACCCACCACCCTGTGTCAGAATTCTAAAGGCGCCCATGGGCTTAAAAAGGTTGGGGACCCAGGTTATAGAGAGATGCTGCTGGTCGGGTTTGCTCCAGCAGCAGCTGATGTTTCCTTCCTACGGAAATGCAGTTACCATTACAGAAGTCAGCGGATGGCTTCTTTAGAAAGAAGGCAGGTCTCTGCGGAATGACTTTCCCTCCATGCTTCTGAGAGTTGGCGACAGACTTAATTTCTCCACTCTGCTGACCGTTAGGGATGCTGATGGATGAATTCTCACCGACAGAGGATGACTTCCATGCAAGCAGCAGAATATGATAATGGAGTAGGCATCTGTCTCCACCTGTGCTTCAAATAAAGTGCTTCAATTAAAAATATCAGCATCCTTGAGCTTCTCTGGAGCCCGCTTTGGCTTTGGGGACCTTCTTTTGCTCTGCAGCACATTCAGTTAAACACCATCCAAACCAGTTAGATGGAAAGACTGATTGCACTCGAGCATCTCAACAGAGCGTACCTGAAGTCGTTCACCAGCCAGTAGTGGTTAAGTGTGGTGGTTTGGAGCAGTGGACTCTGATCTGGAGAAACAGGTTTGATTCCCCACTCCTCCACATGAGCGGCGGAGGCTAATCTGGTGAACTGGGTTGGCTTCCTCACTCCTACACATGAAGCCAGCTGGATGACCTTGGGCTAGTCCCAGCTCTTTCAGCCCCACCTACCTCAGAGGATGCCTGTTGTGGGGAGGGGAAGGGAAGGTGATTGTAAGCCAGTTTGATTTTTAAGTGACAGAGAAAGTTGGCATATAAAAAACAATTCTTCTTCTTCTTCTTCTTCTTCTTCTTCTTCTTCTTCTTCTTCTTCTTCTTCTTCTTCTCCTCTGTAATGTAAATATATGGGAGACAAAGAGCTCTGATTGATCTTCCCTCTCAAAACATAACCTCATAATTAACAACAAATGCAGAAAGACGTTATAAATAAATGGTACGCTTGGTACATTAGCCCACAGGATGGCCGTAAATTGGAGGGCCTCAGCATAAACTTGGAAAACCACTAATGGGATCCTGCACTGCTTGTTTGTTACTCGACCAGTAAAGAATTATTCTGTGATGGACGCATGCAGTCTGTTACGACAGACTTGCATGTGATACTTTTCAAAAAAATATCCTGGACACTTACTTTGAAGTGCCTGCTGAGATTATACTTGGCTTTTGTAACACCCTTGTTGGCACTTTTCACTTGATATTTGCTGCTAAGAAGATGAAGAAGATGGGAAGGTGCATAATGGTGGATCATCAGGTGTACCATACAACATCAGAATGCAACCTGGAGAACTTTGGGCAGTGGGAGTTTTGCCAACTTTGATTAAAAACATATTGGTTTCTTGGATGGGTCCGAAGATGGGTCCGGGCAGGAAAGACCAAGGCACCACCCTCGAAGTATGGAATACAACAGAAGGTACCCAAGCTTCTTCCTTACTGTGGTGCCAGACCATCATGCAGGCAAACGGTATGTGATCAAACCAAGACAGGCTACCAGCACGGCTTTTGAAGACAGCTTAGATGTTTCAAATAGCTGAAAATGCAGTAGCAAAGTTGCTCTCTGGTATATTTCACCAATGTAAAGGATCTGCACTGGCTACTGATTTGCTCCCTTGCTCAATTCAGAGAGCAGGTTATGACTTTTAAATCCCCACACAATCTGGGACCACCTACTCTTATATGTACACGCTTGATTATCGGGATTGTCATCTGAAGACCTGCTCCATTATCTGAATTAAGACAGGTGGTCACACAAGGCATTTTTTTTCTACCTTGATCACCTTGATCACAGAATTCTTTCTTTACAGACATTTGGCTGGTGCCATTTGTGCGAAGTCTCCAGCACCAGCGTAGCTCCTTTGTAGTGTGCAGAATGGCTCTCAGTCCTGTATGTTTGCATGGATTTGTGAGGTGGAAAGGGAACGGTTCTGCATCCAAATTGGGCTTCAGCAGTTATGGTAACCACAACTGGCTACTTTAGAATGTGCAGATTAGAAATGGAGGCTCCAAAGGACTGGGAAGATCTTGAGCAAAGCATCTTGGGCATCCGGTCTTAGAAAAACCAAGTGTAATTCATCTCCAACATGGATCTTATGAGATTTAACAGTAGACAAAGGATGTCATGTTAAGGAAAATTACTGGCCCAGATCCCTTTGAGATCCTTCCTGAATTCCCCCTAAAGTGTTTTCTAATATCAGCTGTGGAGGAATGCCCTCTGCCCAGGAATTCACCTGGAATTCAATCATTATGGCTGCATTCTGTGTGTTGAAACTCAGCTGCAAACTCAGAGCTGGCAGGAAGGAGTGGGGTGGGGAATGAACTATCAGGCTCCAAGTACAGGGAACTTGGGTGCTTGCTCCTACCAAAGGTAAGAGAATAGTTTACCATCTCACACCCTCCTAGAATGTCACACTCCAAAAGGATAGCCACTGCTAAAAGCCAAGTGACTAGATGGTAAACACTTCCTCTTAAAGCATGAAGGGCTGAATGACCCCAGGTGGAGATGGACTTCCCAAGAGGAAACTATAAACTCTCTGGACACAGAGAAGAAGCTCTCTTGCTGTTGCCATTTTCCATGGATGGACACAAGCCAGGGTGGACTAAGCTTTTGCCTGGGGATTCCATCTTGTCTATGCAGCAAGGAACAATGGGAAGAAGTCCCAACCATGAGAACTTTAAAGTATTGTAAGTAATACTAGCTACTAATACTAGCCCGTCCTATTTAATAAGAACTATGTATAAGGAAAGGAGATGGTGTGCTTTCACCTTTTCTTTGTATCCTTGCTCATCCTGAATGCTTGTACAGACTATGTGTATTCTTTTTACATAGTGTATTCTTTATTAAACTTTCTTGTATTTTGAATAAGACTAATCTCTCTAAACACACCACACCTATTTGGTCTTACTGTCTGAAGTCTGAATATTGCTTCTGTGCTAATTTGTACGAGCGAAGCGGGAGGTAAGACAACTAGGTGGAGCCTCTGAACAGCAGTTCAGAAACTGAATGCTTGATGTGCAGCTCTGTTTAGCAGGAGGTACTCTCAGTGGTTGTTACTCAGTTTGTTTTTGGCATCCCCTGGGAAGAGAAGAGAAGGACCAGCATCACTGAATGGAGACTTGGAATGGCCATGGGGTTTTCCAACTTCCTGAGGACTGACCCTTCGGTCAAGAGGGTCTGCAAATCCATTCCTTCACATCAGCACTTCTAGTTTGGGGTATTTCCTTTCCTTTTTAAAAACAAAGCTATTTGGGTCATTTTATAGATTTCAATATGAGGACATTGCTTCCTTAATATGTAGCTGTTCAAGCAACTAACAAAGTGGTGGTATGGAGTGACGGTAGAGTTTTGCTCTGAAGCCAACAGTGCTAGGTCAGAAGGAAACTGGGCCTGGTTTTCGTGGTTGCTTTTAGTTCTTCTTAGCTCTATAACAGTAGTCTGTAGGATAGGTTGGTGGGGAGGAGGGCTCAACCCCTCTTCCCCACATATTGTTTGCACATGTTGGAGACCCCAGTGATTGAGGCAATCTGTATATATCCTCATGCACAAGGCATGTTGTCTTTTCTCTTGTTGTTCATGTTGTAGACCAAGAGACAGAAACAAGCATGGGTAAGTATGGTGTAGTAGTTAGGATGTGGGTTCAAACCCTACAATCAACTCACAGAGAGAGACTTCTATCCTGTTGCTCTTTCTCAGCCTTAATCTATTCCACACAGTTGTTATGAGGACAAAATGGAGGAAAGAGAAACCATATGCTATTCTGAAGTTCTTGTAGGAAAGGTGGGATAAAAACGTAACAGACAGAAAGAACAACAGAATTAGATTTTTGTATGCATGATGGTACCCTGGTTTTTCTTAATTTCCCTTACTATAGGACTTCCTCTCTCTCCACCTGTCTTGTACCCCCTCTCCAGGTATGGTAATCCATTTTGAGCAATGATAAATTCAAAGCATTTTGTGGAACAAACTGGAACATTAGGCGCTAGCAAAACCATTGTACATTATTCATACCAGAGTTGCCAAAGATGGCTGATGCTGTCGGATTGCATTCAGACATTGCAATAAACTGTGGTTTGATCAGACCCATTAGTTGTGACGTGTGACTGCAGACTGTCCAACAAACTGTTGTTGTTTTTTAAGTGGCTATCAAAGTAGGCTTTCAAATCGGGTTTTTAAGCTGGTTTCGTGAAGAGGCCTGTGGTGCAGAGGGGGAAGCTGCAGTACTGAAGTCAAAAGCTCTGCTCACAACCTGAGTTTGATCCTGATGGAAGTCAGTTTCAGGTAGCCGACTCAAGGTTGACTCAGCCTTCCATCCTTCCGAGGCTGGTAAAATAAGTACCCAGCTTCCTGGGGGTAAAGTGTAGATGACTGGGGAAGACAATGGCGAACCACCCCACAAACTGTCTGCCTAGTAAACGTCGGGATGTGATGTCACCCCATGGGTCAGTAATGACCCGATGCTTGCAGAGGATTACCTTTACCTTTTTTCCATGAATACTCTTTGTACTCATTATTGTTTTGTTACAAGATGTGCATTCACAACCTGTACCATGTGGCTACTTGACTTCAGTAACAGCAGTATAGGGAATTTGCCCTCCATGTGGGGTGCAGAGAGGAAGAAAGAAGGAGGCGACCCTGGAGTTTATGCACAAACTGGGATTTGTTACTGAAGACTGAAGAGAGCTTGTTGTGTCAACTGGTTAAAGCGAAGCGCTGCTCATTGCATCATCTGAATCCTGTCTCAGGATTTTGGGGGACCTCCTGAACAATATACGTAGTGCCTCCTTTTGCTTTGCCAATGGAATTGAAAAGGACAGGTGGGCAACTGAATTTGGAGCAGGGGGGGAGAGGTGGAGGTTCTCCACGTCTTGTTGATGAAGTACTGTGGTGAGTGATATGCTTTCAGGCAAATGTATTACTGTGAGTCACGTGGTCTTTAAATCCATTTCTCTTTTGAAGGCTTCAGATACAGAGACATACAGCTCAGCAAATCCTCACGACTTTTGTCTGGGATATTCTGAAATACGTTTCTGGAATACTTTGTTTAAGATTTGCTTGTGGCCTTATCCCAACAGAGGAGCACTTCTGGCATTGTGAAAGCCGGCCTTGTCGAAACTCTGCCGAATTTGACTTAAGCTCGTGCCATTTAATCATGTAATGAAAGCTAATCCCCTCCCTCCTGTGTTTTCATTTGCTGCATTCAAACCCCATTCACCTGTGTTGGGCTTACCTTTGTTGCAAAAACATATTTTCATTCAGCCATTGCTTTTGAGGGGTTTTCTTTGGCTAAAGCACTTGAACCCCAAGCTACTTGAAGATGTCTTGCATGCCCTTAAAAGAGGAGGAATGTGATTTCCATCACGGGGTTGCATAAAATCCAGCTTTGAAAAGAACTAAATCCTTCCCTCGCTTTGGCTCCAAGACCCCCATAAGAGGTAATTATACAAGGGACCTCAGCTTTGTAAGGAGGCTACTGCAGAAAACTGAGCTGGTCAAAAGATTCAAAGAGCTTCTTTATGTAGAGTTGGACCACTGGAGGGGGTGTGTCTCTCCCATTACTGTCAACTTTGATTGGCAGCATCTCTGTTGGTTTTGCGAGCAGAAACCTTTGTCTAAGTCCTTAACTCAGTCAATCCAGCACTGTTTGTCGCAAGGCAATTGCTCGTCAGCTATGAGAAAGGCAGAAAAATTAAACAATCTCAAAACTCCTTTGAAACCCACTCACTTGGGGGGGGGTTTCCCCACTCCTTCTCTCTGAGATGGAGTCTCACCTTTGGTTTTGCCGCCTTCCTGTTGGGCCCCAACATCAGGACTGATTGGAGCATTTAGTCTCCCCCCCCCCCAGTTCCCTGGAGAGCGGATGCCGGTCAGAATAGAAAACACCGACCTTGATAGACCAGCGGTCTGATTCAGTAGATGGCAGCTTCTTGTTTAACTGTGCCCTGTGTTCAAAGTCACTGCAGATGTTTGTAGGTGCAGGTGTTCAGGAATGGTACCCAGAGGCACAATCCTCTTTCTCTCTATGTGCTTAGCATGTGCACTTTTTGAATGAATGTCTTGCCTGTATTTTGGGAATCCTAATTCTGTGTTCATCGAGTGGGCCTCTGTGCAGTCCCACATGGGTACTGCGCATGCACAGGCCAGTGGGTTCTAGATCAAATCAAGCCTGAACTGACCCTAGAAGCTAAAATGACTAAACTGAGGCTATCACATTTTGGTCACATTATGAGAAGACAAAAGTGATTGGAAAAGACTGTCATGCTAGGAAAAGTTGAGGGCAGCAGGAAAAGAGGAAGACCCAACAAGAGATGGATTGGCTCAATAAAGGAAGCCATGGCCCTCAGTTTGCAAGATCTGAACAAGGCTGTCAAAGATACAACATTTTGGAGGACTTTGTTTCATAGTGTCACCATGAGTCGGAAGCAACTTGACAGCACTTAACACGCACACATCAAGCACTGTGGATGTTGGCCTTCCATCTCATGGAGAACAATGATCTGGTCAATAACCACCACCATCCCTTGCTTTTACTTTTTTCTTTTTTTTGGGGGGATGGGGTGAGCCAGGGCAGTTACATGGCAAAGCACAAGGGTAGACATGGCCATCCAAAGACAAACTCTGTAGATCCCGTGGAAGTCAAATACCTTCAAATGCTAGGCAATGGCGTTCAGGACGGGTCCCAAGACTGTTAGGCAATGCCAGTATCTAAGGAGGTGCCAACAATCTGTCTTGCCCAGAGTGGTAGGAGACATGTTGCATTTTGATCTTGCCGAGGTCTGCAGTAGCTTACAGGACTATGGAAACATGCCTCTCGTCATATGGGTTGGGCTTGCCAGCCACTTAACCACACGTATGCTCGAGCCCCCTGCTAGTTTCTGATTGGGCTTTGACTTTTCCAGTTCAAGGAAGCGGTTTCACAGGGTAGGCACCTAGGAAGGATCAGGCTTCGTCTTCAAACCCTTGGCTCCAAATTATAGGCAACGTTGACACGCATGAATTAAGAGGGAAAGTTCAGAGTTCTACCTCCTGAAGGCCCCCCTCTTTAAACCTTAAATGTAGACCACATCCAAATTTTTGGCACAAATCTGTAATTTCTTCTGGCAGTTATTTACCTCTCACTTTTCATGCTTCCCCAGAATGAAAAATGAGCAAGTAGCCAATATGTACCTTACATGCTGTTAAAAGGGGGGGAAGGCTCACAAGACTAGATTCAATTAAAAAATTACACCCGGCTCCAGTGGTTTTTTGTGGCATTTTTATTTTTTGCACAGCAATTTTACTTTATAGATCTGGACCCTTGACGTTGCAAGAAAACGTTCAGAGCAGCATTTGAGGCACTCTGCTGCTTTATGGAGAATTACTAAATTCCCAGCAAAGTTCTTAGGTTAGCCTTAGCAGGAAAATCAACCCTTTGGCCCTAAAGTTGGGGTCCAAATTTATGATCCAGTTTGGAGCCTGCTCATCTTTATTAATCAATTATTTGTCTTGACATTGCATAATTTATTCCGGTTTCGTTAATCATGGGGAGGAGAAAGGAGGTGTTCAGGGCACTGAAGCCACCAGTCCCCATAACTGGGATCTTATCCAGCTTGCCTTTTCAGCTTTTGATATTTCAAGCAGACATTGTCCACTCTTTCCAGCAAGAGCCAGCATGGAGTTGGGTTCAAGAGTGGTGGTTTGAAGCGGTGGACTCTAATCTGGAGAACCGGGTTTGATTCCCCACTCCTTCACATGAGCGGCGGATGCTAATCTGGTGAATTGGGTTGGTTTCCTCCACACAAAGCCAGCTGGGTGACCCTGGGCTAGTCACAGCTCTCTTAGAGCTCTCTCAGCCTCACCTACCTCACAGGGTGTCTGTTGTAGGGAGGGGAAGGGAAGGTGATTGTAAGCTGGTTTGATTCTTCCTTAAGTGATAGAGAAAGTCGGCATATAAAAGCAACTCCTCTTCTTCTTCCTCCTCCTCTTCCTCCTCCTCTTCTTCTTCCTCCTCCTCTTCCTCCTCCTCTTCTTCCGTGATCCCCCCTACCCTGAGCTGTGGGAGGTTCCAGGTGTCCAACTCAATTTAAAGACAAAGACTTCACTTGCCAATTTTCACTCAGTTAAGCCTGTGTGGTTCATTAAGGGCTTTGGTGCTATCGTGTCTACTCAGCCTCAACAATCAGAGTCAAGCAAAGGAGGGGTGCTGAGGTAGAAAGTTCCCCATCTTAAGACTCCTGGTATAAAGGTGACAGGCTACAAAGGTCTCAGGGCACCCATCCAGCATGATTTCAGTTGACACGTGGGCCGGCTGCATGTACAGAACACAGCCAATGTGGAGGGTTCCAGCTTCAGGCCAGTTCCCTCCCCTCCCCCTTACCACTAGTCAACAGCCCTTAACATTGGGTGCATCCTGCAGGTGAGCATGCTGAGGCTGATTGGTCATTTCAATTACAAGGAGATTTCCTGGTGGGTGGGCCACTGCCCTAGGGGGCCCCTGGTGGCCAAGAGCAAGCAGAGGCAAGCCCCAGCAACTCTACCCAAGCCTCAGGGTCCCTTCAGCCTGGATCCTTCATCAGCCGCAGCACAACACGGCTTCCTTTTGGGGGGGATGGCACGGTGGGTGAGCTGATGCCCATTGCCAGCCCTGAGCTAACTGACCCTGCAGTGCTGGCACAGCAGGGGGCCACTCAGCTTGACTTGCTCCAAGGCTGTTTTCACTTCCCGACCAGCTCCTGTGAGTGTGCCAAGTTCTGATCCTGCATTAAGCAGGGGGTTGGACTACATGGCCTGTGTGGCCACTTCCAACTCTATGATTCTATGAGCCATTGATATGGGAGATGATCTTTTGTCCATTTTTGAAAACTGCAAACTAACTTGTTTCAGCATATGCAGGGATTTCCCCCCCCCCCAATGTATTCAGAAACTTCATCCTTGTTTGGGGGTGGCTCTCACTTCACTACTTATGAGCACGAGGATTTCAGGTTAGCTGTGAGAAGGAAGGGGTAGGTCTTTTCGTATGGTGGAGGTAGAAAGTGTTGTCAAGTTACAGCTGACTTAGGGTGACCCCATAGGGTTTTCAAGACAAGAGACATTCAGACGTGGTTTGCCTGTGTAGCAACCCTGATATTCCTTGATGGCCTCCCATCCAAATACTGACCAGGGCTGACCCTGCTTAGCTTCTGAGATCTGACGAGATCAGGCTAGCCTGGGCCATCCAGGTCAGGGCTTTTGGTATACTGGAGTAGATTTCTTATTCCTGACATGTCTGTTAACTGTACCGCATAACATCTGTCCCCTTCTCATCCTTTTCTTCAGGTGCAAGACATTTCCTTCAGCCATGACTGCCGCTGGGTGGTGGTCAGCACTCTCCGGGGCACATCCCACGTCTTCCCCATCAACCCGTATGGAGGGCAACCCTGTGTCCGTACACACATGTCGCCGCGGGTGGTGAACCGCATGAGCCGCTTCCAGAAGAGTGCGGGGCTGGAAGAGATCGAGCAGGAGCTGACTTCCAAGCAGGGTGGCCGTTGCAGTCCTGTCCCTGGGCTGTCGAGCAGCCCATCCGGTTCCCCTCTTCACGGTAAATGCTGGCTTTTTTGTGGGGGGAGAGGTAGTTCTATGTTATGGAAAGAGTGGCTCCCAAAGAGAACTGTTTCTCCCCTTCCCTCTCCTGCTATTTTCAGGAAGAGCTTGGCTCCTGTGGACACAGGTTGAGTATCCCTTATCCAGACATCCGATATCCAGACTGATCCAAATAGCAGACGTTTTGAGCTGGCTTGCAGGCGTTACTCACAGGCCCTCAGCAGCGCTATTGATGGTTCAATGTACACAAAATTATTAAAAATATAGTTTAAAATTACATTCATGTGTATACAGTATATATAAAACATAAATGAATTTCATGTTTAGACTTGGGTCCCATCCCCAAGAGATATCCTTACATATATGCAAAAACTCCAAAATATTTCAAAATACAGAAAGATCCGAAATACGGACCAGTTCTAGTTCCAAGTAGTCCAGATAAGGGATGCTTAACCTGTACAACCTTAGAGCCGTTTGGCCTTTTTGTTGGTGTTGCTGAAGGAACTGTCCAAACGGCTTTCTGTCTGTATACGAGTCCAAACTTCTCCTTTCCATCATCACAACATGGCTGGGAGACTTGAAGGAGGGGGAAAGAAAGCTGACAAAAGACCTCCCCCCTCCAACCCTCAGAGGGTTTGGTTCCTGTTGTGAGTGGCTGCTGTTTGCTTTCATTGCTTCCCCCACTGTCTGCCCCTGTGGAAAGGCAAAGACAGAAACACTTACCCATTTTTTATACAGTTGTGATTTATGTTCTCCTGTAAGTTCTTTGTTTATTACTTCATTGATCTCACACTTTCCAGTATGTTCACACGATTATCATTTAATATATTTGCTATCTAGTAAAGATAAGGCTATTACCCTATCTGTAGTTCGTTATTTAGCAGCTGCCTTGAAGATAGCTGGCCAAAGCTATAATCAACTTATGCCTAAATGCTCATTTGCATACAGGTACTCATTTTGCACTGGAACTGGAATTGGCTTCTTCCACCACCAAGAGTACTGGGAGTTATAGTTCTCAGGTTTCTACCAGATAGCTTACCAGGCCCCAAAAAACTAGAAATCCTAATATCCTTTCATGAAGACTGACGGATCATTTTCCTGTCATGTTAAAAGAGCTGGATGTGAAGGCAGAGGTGGTGGTCTCGGGAGAGTCACAGTATAACTGTGCAGCTGAATTGGCTACCTGTTTGTTTCTGGGCTCACTTCAAGCAGCTGGTTCTTACCTGTAAAGCCTTTTGGCAACCTAGAGTTTGCCTGCTTGAGGAACCGTCTTTCCCAATATAATCTCCTGCCCAAGATTTGCTCTTCTGATCTTCAGCTGCTCGTGGTGCTGTCTCCCATAGTGGTCTCAATCTGCTCCTGGGGTCTTTTCAGTGGTGGCCCCAGTTCTGTGGAATGGTTTGCCAATAGCATTTGGGGACTTAATGGCGGCCTTTCGGAAGAGCCTGGAAGGCGTACCTTTCAAGTGGCCCTTCTATTAATTTGGAGACTGTTATATTATACAGGATGCTTATGGATAGCATGGTTTTAAATTGTCATTTGTTTTCAAACATCGGTTTGATTTCTGATTTTATTGTGAGACACCTTGGGGCCCCTTTGCGGACATGAGAAGGAGAAGGAGGAGTAGGAGGAGTAGGAGTTGTTTTTTATATGCCAACGTTCTCTACCACTTAAGGGCTATCAAAGTAGGATTTCACCGACTTACAATCACCTTCCCTTCCCCTCCCCACAACAGACACCCTGCTAGGTGGGTGGAGCGGAGAGAGTGTGGCTGGCCCAAGGTCACCCAGCTGGCTTCGTGTGTAGGAGTGGGGAAACCAGTCCAGTTCACCAGATTAGCCTCCGCCACTCGTGGAGGAGTGGGGAATCAAACCTGGTTCTCCAGAGTCCACCGCTCCAGACCATCGCTCTTAACCATTGCACCATGCTGGCAGAAAGGTAGGTTGTAAATAACGAGACAACCTTTCTGGTCTCTCTGGTGTGTGGCCAGACATGTGTGAGATGTAACATCTTGTCCCATGTGACCCATTTCCCGGTCCCAAGTGCCGGACTTTCTGCAGGTTCAAGATCCAGTCCTCAGCACACCAGTATTCCGAGCCCCTTTCTCTCTGTGTTGGCGGCGGCTGCCTTAATGATAGATCCCCTCTGCTATTGTACTGCTCCCTACCCTTTAATGGAGAGACTTTTCCTGGTGGATTTATGGCTTCAGCTATCTGCTTATGGACATTTCCGTTCTCTTCATTACGCTTTAAAAGAAGAAGCAGCTTTCAGGCTTTAAAATATCAGGTTTTATTTCATGGGCCTCCCAAGGTCAGCAGTCTGGTCTCCATTTAAAGGTGGTTACCCGACAATCATATTGCTGGTTGGTCAAGAGCAGCTGGTCAGCACATCTGGAGGTCCTGAAGAAAAAAATATTGACTGTTTTACGAGGAATCATGAAAGAAGGCAAAGATGAGCTCAGAGGCAAAGCTAAGATGATGATAGCTGTTTTGTTTCCACTGGTTGATGAGCCGCTCCTTTGGGGCAGAACAGCATTGCTGCATAGCCAGCCTCAATCTGGTGCAGTGACTCTCTCAGGGAAGCAACTATCGCTGTGTGCAGAGAGGGGCGTTCCAAGGAGGCTCCCAACTTCACATATATACTGATGGGATCTGTGCTGGCAGCGACAGACCAAGAAAGGGATCTTGGGGTGGTAGTGGATAGCTCAATGAAGATGTCAACCCAGTGTGCTGCTGCTGTAAAAAAGGCAAATTCCATGCTGGCCATAATTAGACGAGGAATAGAGAATAAAACTGCTGATATCATACTGCCCTTGTACAAATCTATGGTGAGACCACACTTGGAATACTGTGTACAGTACTGGTTACCACACCTTAAAAAGGATATTACAGAGCTTGAGAAGGTGCAGAAAAGAGCAACCAAAATGATTAGGGGACTAGAGCAACTGTCCTATGGGGAGCGGTTAAGATGCTTAGGGCTGTTTAGCTTGGAAAGAAGGTGGCTAAGGGGTGACATGATAGAGGACTATAAAATTATGCATGGTTTGGAGAGAGTGGACAGGGAGAAGCTTTTCTCCCTCTCCCATAATACTAGAACGCGGGGTCATCTGCTGAAGCTGGAGGGCGAGAGATTCAAAACAGATAAAAGGAAGTATTTTTTCACACAACGCATAGTTAAATTGTGGAACGCCCTGCCCCAGGATGTGGTGATGGCTGCCAGCTTGGAGGGCTTTAAGAGGGGAGTGGACATATTCATGGAAGAAAGGGGTATTCGTGGCTATTAGTTAGAATGGATACTAGTCATGTTGCATACCTATTCTCTCTAGTATCAGAGGAGCATGCCTGTTATATTGGGTGCGGTGGAACACAGGCAGGATGGTGCTGCTGCAGTCATCTTGTTTGTGGCTTCCTAGAGGCACCTGGTTGGTCACTGTGTGAACAGACTGCTGGACTTGATGGGCCTTGGTCTGATCCAGCAGGGCCTTTCTTATGTTCTTATGTGGTGCTGCAAAAGCGCTGTTGAGCTCAGCTTTTAACACGCGTGGGATTTTAGCACCTGAACAACTCCAGCTGTGCTGTTGCTGACTTCTCTGGTGGTGTCAGGGAGGGAAGCAGCTAGTTGTCTAAGGTGGGTCACTTCCCTCTCAGGTGCTCAGTTACTGGATGGTTTCATTCTCAGGAAGCAGCACAAATTGGTACCTGACTGCTGGGTAGGGTTGCCAGGTCCCTCTTCTGCATTGGTGGGAGGTTTTTGGGGTGGAGGAGGGCGGGGTTTGGGGAGGCCAGGGATTTCAATGCCATAGAGTCCAATTGCCAAAGCGGCCATTTTCTCCAGAGGAACTGATCTCTATCAGCTGGAGATCAGTTGCAATAGCAGGAGATCTCCAGCTAGTACCTGGAGGTTCTCCTGAGAGAGTATATTATTGGACAGGGAAGGGTTCAAAACAACCACAACAGAGAGGTAGAATCAGAGACACCAGACACTCTGGTTCAGAAGGCTCCTCTTTGGAACGTGGTAATTCTGGTATCACCAGCGGGGGTTCTTTTAGTTCCTCTTATTATCTACGCCCCAGTTGGAGGGATTTTTCTTATGCTCCGACCGAGACCACAGAGGGGTCCTTGGCGCAAGAAGACCTCGTAATTAATCTGTCCAACAGGTTCTTTACTGAAACTGAAAAACATGTACTCAATTTAGGTATTGGTTTTGTTCCCACACCAGGCTATTCAGGCTTTCAAACCAGAGTAGACCTTTACAAATTTTTCAGAAATATTAAACTAAGGGAATTATTTAAAGGACAACCTAATCAAAGTAAAAATGAATTTTGACCCAAGTCCACCTTTGTGCCAAAAAATTCTCATCATTTTGTAAATACCTTTCAATCTTTGGTTTTACAAGATGCAGAGCTACTAGAAAAAAGAAAAAAATGGAGGCTCCGCTAATTTTTCTCCTGAGGAGCATAGAATACTGAAAAATATCTCAGAAGATTCTAATATAGTCTGTAGACCCGCGGATAAAGGCGGCGCGCTGGTTGTTATGAATATGAATCAATCTGACATAGAAAATATGAGACAACTTAATAATAAGAAATATTATAAAAGAATTCCCTCAGACCCCACTACGAGAGTGTTAGGAATTATTAGAACAGTGGTCTTTGAGGGTTTAGCATTAAATTATATTACTAAACCAGTTGCAGATTTTTTGTCAGAAAAGTTTCCACGGGTCCCCATTTTTTACTCATTACCAAAAATTCATAAATCCCTGGACAATCAGGGCGTCCAATAATATCAGCGGTAGGAAGTCTCCTTGGACCCTTGTCCCAGTACATTGATTCTTTTTTACAACCTTTTGTACAATCTACACCTTCTTTCATTAAAGATACAGGACATTTCATTCAACAGATAGAACATTTCACTGTCTCAGAAGAGGCTGTTTTTGCCACCCTGGACGTCTTATTGCTTTATAGCAGTGTTCCGCTAGAGGAAGCCAGAAATATCATTGAAGATAGACTCGATTCGCGCTCTGCACTACAACCTCCCACACATTTTTTGTTAAACTTACTTGATATCATTTTTTAGAATAATTTTTTCCGGTATAGAGATCAGTTTTTTTGTTCAGACAGAGGGAGTGGCAATGGGTGCAGCCTGTGCGCCGTCAGTCGCTAATTTATATATGATTTTTTTTTAACAGCAGCAATTGTTCCAACATGAACTTTTCCATTCACATGTGGTGTTTTATTGATGATTTGTTTCTTATTATTGATACGGCTGAACACTTTAAAAAGCTTTTAGAATGGATAAATTTGGTTAACACCAACTTGCAGTTTACAGGGCAGTGCAGCGCTGATTCTATATCTTTTTTGAACGTGACAGTCTTTAAGATAGAGAAGAATACGGTAGCAGTCAAACCCTACCGTAAGACCACAGATCGTGGCGCAGGGTTGCATTTCAGATCATACCATCCATTGCATCTTAAAAATAATTTGCCTTTTGGACAACTTCTTAGATTAAAACGCATTGCAACATATAAAAGAGACTTCACGAATGCAGCACAGGAATTAAGTACTAGGTTTAAGAATCGGGGCTATCCACAAACAGTAGTACAACATGCATTTGACAGAGCTGCTGAAAGAGAGCAGGCTATTCTCCTACAAACCAGAACAAACACACACCACTCACAATCTCGGATCTTTGGATCCTTACAATTTAGTCATCTTACTTATGACATTAAGTGGATTATATACTGCCACTGGCACATACTGAGGAATGTGCCTGGATGTGAAAATTTTCCAATGTCCGGTCTTAGAAAAACAGACTCCTTGAGGAATTCTTTAGTAAAAACTGACTTATTGGAGAGGAGACAAAGAGTTAACGCACCTGGCCATTACAAATGCGGCGCATGTGCAATGTGTCCGTTTAACTTGCAGGTTAAGGAAGTAAGTTCACCTTCATTCAATTTCAAATTCCAACTAAGAAATTTTACTAATTGTTCTTCTCCAAATGTTGTTTATGCAATTATTTGCCCTTGTTCTTTGATGTAAATCGGCTCTACCAGCAGACAAATTAAATTGCGTATTGGTGAACATAGAGCTCGGATACGTGCTAAAGTCTTAGAAGCGCCTCTCACAGAGCACTTCCTTTAAAAATGACATATGTATAATGACGTACTCTTTTTTTATCATTTGGCAATACAAACCTCGTTCTTATTTTTATCAAGACATCAGAAAAATACTTCTAAGGCAGGAAATGAAATACATCTTTCTCTTTAAGACGCTAGCACCCGCTGGTTTAAATACTGATTTTGATTTGTCTTGTTTCTTGGATTAGTTTGGGAACCGTTTTTTCTTTCGTAGATAGTGCCTTAGCCATTTACTCCTATCCTTTATGACTCTAGCCATGTACTAATTAGACACAGCTGGCCATTTTCTAATCATGGTTAAAACAGAAGGGAAAACATTAATTCAATTATGTAGGTGTTTCAGTAAAGAACCAGAAACCCAGAGAGGTGTGATGGTCTTCCGTTATTGTGGTGAGCATGACATTCCATTTATTTTGTAAAAAATGTAAAAAATAAAAAATAGACTGATGTTGAAAGGAGATATGTTTGTACTTAGGAAAATACTAGTTAGCTGTATATGTTTATTTACAGAGGTTGTTATACCCACGAACACATAAAGAACAAGCAAATTCGCTTAGACACAATAAAAGAAATAATATTGCTGAAGAAGCCGAATTCGACGAAACGCACACTGATCTGGAGGTGGCGTCCGTTGCAGGGCTGCGCCTAGACGTGACTCCTGGGCTATGCCTTTCCTTGTTGGTATCTTCTTTCCATAGGATACAAGAGACGACCTATCTTGGGCAATATTAGCCCCGACAATAGACACTCTTAAAGGACTTTGCAGTCTCTGTATATTGTGATTGTCCCAATGAGGGTTCTTTTGGATTTTGTTATCGCATTACTGTACAGTTCGAGTTTGTGCATTGATATTTAGAGTTAGGATTTAGATTGTAGGATTTAGATAGTAGGATTTTTTGCCTTGTCTCATTTGTGATTATAGTAAAAAATTACTGCATTTAATTGAGTCTACATGCTGTTTTTTGATTGTAGTACCTGGAGGTTGGCAACCCTACTGCTGGGCTCTGTCTTTTGTTGCTCACTACTTGTAGTAGAAGAGTTGGGTTTTTTTGTACCCTGCTTTTCTCTACTGTAAGGAGTCTCAAAACGGTTTCCAGTTGCCTTCCCTCCCCCCCCACTCAGGCACCTTGTGAGGTAGGTGAGGCTGAGTGAGTTCTGAGAGGACTGTGACTAGCCCAAGGGCACCCAGCAGGCTTCATGTAAAGGAGTGGAGAATCGAACCTGGTTCTCCAGATTAGAGTCTGTCGCTCATGTGGAGGAGCGGGGAATCAAACCCAGTTCGCCAGATTAGAGTCCGCTCCTCTTAACCGCAACACCATGCTAGTCTGTCCTACTTCTGCCTCTTTCCTTCTGAGCTGGCCATTGCTAGCAGCAAGTACCTGAGACAGAAGAGGTCCAGTTTGACTGCTGACCGGTGGGGCACGTCGTTCCCCAGCAGAGGATGTGAAAGGAGCACTTGGGAACAGCAGAGCTCCGTTTGCCTCAGATGCTGCAGTCACATAAGCAGCAGAGAAAGCCCAAAGCGCACTCTGGGTGCTCTGAGCCTCTTTTAAAAGCATTTCTGATCCCCTTGATTTGGCATTGTAACAACCTATTGTTGTTTCATTTTGCAACACCCTCTCAAAATAGAATTAAAAACTTTCAATTATATGCAGTATAAACAAAATAAAAAGTATTTAACTATGTGTTCAATTCAAGTGGGAACACTGATGTTTTTGTAGCAATTGCATATGCCAGCATAATTTATAGTTCAGTTTATGGAACAGAAATTTCTAACTTCTCTCTTTGCTCCCCAAAATTCAGTTCTTGGTGGTTAGTAGCCACAGTGAAAAGGATTCTTAGGATCCAAACCTACACATTTACAGTTTTGAAATTTACCCCTGGATAGGGTTACCAGGTCCCTCTTCGCCACCGGCAGGAGATTTTGTGGGCGGATCTTGAGGAGGGCGGGGTTTATGGAGGGGAGGGACTGCAATGCCATAGAATTCAATTGCCAAAGCGGCCATTTTTCTCCAGGTGATCTATCGGCTGGAGATCAGTTGCGTTAGCAGGAGATCTCCTGCTACTACCTGGCAGTTGGCAACCCTACCCCTGGAACAGTGTTGCATATATTTGTTTTACTTGAAGTATCATTAATTTTGTTTTGAGAACTTTTTGAGAAGTGCATGACACCTCTTGAGATAACTGGAGTGTTGGGTTTGCAGTTGCTGCAGTACACGGCCTAGCTCAGTCTCCGCTTTTGTTTACCACTATGTGTACTTTGCAGTAAAAGAAAGAAGTTAAAATCAGTACTCAGACAATCCAGATTCTTTGCCAATTATTTTTTAATTAAAATCCATTTTTAATTTAAATCAGATTTTTTAATTTAAATCAGATTTTTAAAAATAAAATGCTTTTTGAGGAAAAATCTATCAAAAGATAATTTTTATTTAAGATACATTATAGTCCAAAGGTTATTCATCATGAAACAAGGTTTAGTTTTTAATTATGTAGTACAGATATGAGGTTGTATATTCATGCAATGTTTACATTTTTGTTAAATGAATTCCATTAATCCATTCATAATTTCATGCTCTTCCAGAGGTTTCTGTAAGTTTATTTTGAGCAGTTTTTCTATCTAGAAGATATTATTGCAGATGCTTGGTTTTGCAGTACTCAAAACTGTGAATTTGTGTCTGCAGAGATAACATGCCTCTTCTTTACAGCAAAATGTTATAAACTAAACACACAGAGTTAAGGAAAAAGTCCTTAATCTCATTGTTTCTTTGCAAATCTATGTACACAGAATCAGCCCCTTATATCTTAAGTGCTAAATTTCAAGAAGTTCACTTAATACAAGATTGTTTGGAGTGGAATAGATCTGCACAAGGAGCTAAGTGTGAGGAGGGAGGAGCAAGCTGTAAAAATGAATGTGAAACCTTTTGAGCAGAATTCTCCACAAGTCTTGGGATCTTTGTGTGCATCACCTGAAGTTTATGATATTATTTTCTCCCTGGAGGAGAAAATCTATAATGGCAGCAGGCCATAACAGAGACCCAGTTTGGGAATATTGTAATGAAATTCCTTTACCTATGGGTAAGGCAGACAAAATGCAAACACTGCAACAAAGAAATGCAAGACCTGGTGGTCCAAATGAACTGGACATAGTTCACCTCACAATAATTGTGTGTGTGTGTGTGTGTGTGTGTGTGTATATATATATATATATATATATATATATATATATATATATATATATATATATATATAATAGTATAACCAAATCAGTAATTTTTTGATATAACTAAAACTAATCTGAAAAGTTACTATTCTAAAAATGAAATTTCATTTGGTTGTAAATATTAAGATTATACCAGCAAGAATGAGTCCTTATGCAGAAAACCATTATTTAAATCGAGTCTTACTCACTAGTAAATTAAATGTATCCTATTGTCAAGCAAAACAGAATTTGTGACCTGTGCTATCTGAGCAAATTTGCATTGTTCAATTTATTTTACTTGCTGTATGTTGTAGTGCTGACTAGCTGCGTACCGTAAACTAGATCTGGTAGTTGTGGAGTGGAACAAAGGGGAATTGGGGGATTTGACCTCTATTCCCAGTAAAAACTCATTCAGCCACTTCTTTGACATCTGAGATTTCATGAGAAGCTGCTTGCAAGCATATATTTGCACCCAAAAGGAACATACTTTGTTTAAAATGTGAATTTTTGCTGAGTATCTTCGCTGGATTCTGTGCCCATTTTCTGTGGGATCACTCCATGCATACTCTTCTATTGGTCTGTCTGTCATATTTATATCCCTCAGTTACCCCAAGCGAGCTCAGGACTATCAGTCTCAGGTGGGTAGCTGTTTTTGGAAAATTTTATTGGTCCCTTAGGTGGTACTGGATTCAAATTTCATCCAGGACTGTCAGGTAGATTAGGCTGAGACAGAGGAACTGGCCTGTGGCAAACTTCATGGCAGAGAGGGGTTTGAACCTGGGCCTCTGGGACTAGCAGTCTGCACCAGACTGATGCATTTTTACCATGCTGGGTGGTAACAACTGCTTCCAGCTTTCAATTCTGATAAATGGGCGTCAAAAATAGGAACACAGACTCAAGTCAAGGTGAGCCTTCTTGGTGGGTGGCAGTTTTGCTTTTAAAGGCTTATATGGAGAACTGAGTATGCTGGTCACATCTAACTAGCCAATTGGTCTCTGCTCCCTTGTTATTGTAAGGTGGCTGGAAGACCTCTAACACCCCCCCTCCCCTGTTTCTCCTGAGATGTAATGTAACTTACTCCTTGCATTACAATACAGCAGTCAAGTGTGACATGCCTGGAACAGACACCAGATTGCTGTAAACCATTATTATAACACATCCAATCATTTTTAACTACTGACATCACGTAGGGAACAGGAAGGAGCGATCAGCGTCTGCAGCTTTCATCCTTTGGTGTCTGTTTTTTGTCATGGGAAATTACAGTAAGTTGTCACCTTTATAGGGTTTTCCAAACACATTTTGAAGCTTTTTAAGAAAAAAAATGGATGTAGTGTTTGATACTATAGACGCATCTGTGAAGTTTCATTTGTTTTTGATTATCATGACCAGAAATTTCAGGACCAGGCAGTGATTTGTTTTTCTAAATTAGAGGAAACTGTGGAGGGTGATGATGAAGTTTCATTACTGAATTTCAAAGGCAAATAAGCCAGATTTGTTGAGGGATTCTTGCGGGGGGGGGGGGTCAATTTTTTTTTCAATGCTATGGGGGCTCTTCACGTCCACTCACCATTGATTGTGCCATTTATTGATACAAATACTGTTTTATTCCATGCAAACAAGTTTCTGTGTACTTTAGAGTCCAAATTTTAAAGAATGGTTGGATCCTACTAACTTCTCAACGGATGAAAGAGGCCCTTTTTTACCGCAAAAAAGTCTAAGCTTGGGATTCTGGGTTCTGCATGGACAAAAACCATAGATGGAGTTCCCATGAAGCTAGTAGGATCCAACTCGATGTTGGCAGCCGTGTTAATTTTTTTCACATGTCTGCCCTGTTCATATATCAGGAAAGTGAGGGTTTGGAGCTCCTGTGTTTACATCAAAAGGTGTGCGTGGATGGGGGGAGCTAAACCTGCCCCAGCCTTATGTTGCTCCATCACTTCAGGCACTTTTCTGCCCAGCCCAGCTCACTTTCAGTTTCCTAGCTGGGCTTATGGGAGAAAAGAGTGTGCAGTGATGAAGCCAGAGGAGGTAGAAGGGTTCACCTCTCCTACATCTCTTTAAATTACAAAGTTGTGATAGATCTCCCCGTGCTAGCTTAGAGGAGGATAGCAGGAAGCATGGCAACTTGGTGGAGCCTGTAAACAGCAACATATGTACAGAGTGCTAGACATGTGACTCTGTTTAGCAGGAGATACTCTCAGAGTTGTTGGTGGCAGAAGTTGTTTCCCAGTTCATTACTGGCACCTCCAGGGAGAGAGGGGAGGGAGCAGCATCACCAAGTGGACGTTTGGGACAGCTGTAGAGTCTCCTGATCTCCTATGAACCAACCCTAAGGCAGAGGAGGGCTTGTGAGGGGGGCAATCTGGGGGAAGATGGAATTCAACTGATCAAACTTTCTTTGGACTATCTCAGTTGAACCTGAGAACATTGATACTACACGTATATGGAAATGACCCTGACTGTTTTCATCTGTGAAATGTTGGGTGGTGTGGTAGTTCTGTCTTGGTAACTGTCTCTCACAGTACTGCTAGATCACAGTAAATTTAAAAGGTTTGGTCTGGTTTAAATTTTTCAAGAGCAAGATGTGTGATAACAAAATGCAACAGGTGTCTGCCACCCAAGAATCACACTGGCCATTTATTCATGGTCAATTTTGATGCTTACTCAAAGCTCTTTTTAAAAATGCGACTTTAAAAATGCCTATTCACTGTCCCGATGCAAAAGGAGAAATTCCACCCCCACCACTCGCCTGCTCCTTTGTTCCTGACTGCAGAGTCATTAGCATGTGTATAGCTAACTCCCCGCTGTTGCTTTGCATGGTTCTTTGAGGAGGCTTCCCGTTAAGTGAGCTCTTTAGTAATGTGAAGCAGGTATGCACTGGCTTCACAGTCACTTCCGGAATGACTGTTCAGCATATAAAATTCAAAAAAATATGCAGGGCAATTCAGCCTGGAACGCGCTGCTAATTACCATGAATAAATGGCCACTGTTTTAAAATATGGGGAGAGATTCTGCAGTCTGGGAATAATAATCCTAGAAGTCTGCCAGAGGCAGCATTGCTGATAGCAAGTGGTGAAAAGCTGTTTTTTCATTCCAGTGGGGCAGTTTACATGCTTACCTGTCATACAAGGCTCTTCCTGTGGTGCTTCTTCCTTGACCATGCACACAGTGTGTGATATGGCCTGATTGGTGTAATTTTGCCCCCCCCCTCCGGGAGTGGGAAGAAACACATTGGGTCTTTGCCCACACATGCCTCCATGGAGTGGTAGACAGAGGGCACGTGTCAGAGCCAGCGTGGCGTAGTGGTTAAAAGCGGTGGACTCTAATCTGGAGAACCAGGTTTGATTCCCTACTCCTCCGCATGAGCGATGGTCTCTAATCTGGTGCAATGGGTTGGTATCCCCACTCCTTCACATGAAGTCAGCTGGGCTACCTTGGGCTAGTCACAGTTCTCTTTGAGCTCTCTCAGTCTCACCTACCTCATAAGGTGTCTATTGTGGGGAGAGGAAGGGAAGGCAATTGTAAGCCCGTTTGATTCTCCTTAAAAGGTAGATAAAGTTGGCATATAAAAACCAACTCTTCTTCTTCATCAGGCGAGGAAGTGTGTTTGAACACAAAGTTGCTGTTGTGATTGTGGTTTTATCTAGTGAATGGTCAATGATTATAACTATTATTGTTTATTGTATTGTATCACTGTCCGGCTGGATGGGAAGTTTATTTTAACCTTTTGCTTAACTCCAATAATGTGGTATATTTTATATATTTCATATTTATTCTTATTTTATATATTCCGTATATTTCTGAGCCTGATAGGGGCCCTGGTTTGTTCATCTTGGGTTGGTGTGATTTGATTTTGATCATGAGAATCTGTATGAGATGTTTTTTGAACTATGCCTATTAAAGGTTAATGATGATGATGAACACAAAGTGGGTTACGTGTCATCACACAATTGGTGGCCACTGTAGCAATGCTGTGTTTCCTGTATTAAGATGAAGATCTTAACTAGCAAGCAGGATAAAATGGGAAGAGGCGGTCCTTCAGGTATCCTGGTCCCAAGCTGTTCAGGTGTGTGCAGACAGACAATCCTTGCTGGTCTTTCAGCATGGGGGTGATATGTTCCCTGTCTCCAACTCCCCACAGTGATCTGGTTGCTGCATTTTGGATGGACTGGAATTTCTGAGCAGTCTTCAGAGGCAGCCCCACATAAAGCACGTTACAGTAACCTTACCTGGATATGATCAGAGTGTAGATTTTAATTCATCGTGGTTACTTTTCAGATTCCAGTACTGGTTTCCTAACAGAAAACAGTTTTAATGGTCAGATCCATAGGAAATTAGCAGCATGGCACAGGAGATGTGCCTAGCAGAGGAAATCCTGTACGTCCTAACTAAAAATGGACTCTGCTTTATATTTTCCCCTTTATGAGTGAATCTAAGGACAGATTTGCAGTCATGCCCATACTTAAAATTGCTGGCTTTACCAGGAGCCGGGGGGGGGGGGGATGCTCAGAGAAAGTGTCCCCTGGGCCACCAGTTGGCTGCCCTTCCATGGATGGCAAGGTCAGCGCTTTCCTCCAATCACTTCTAGAATAGTTTCCTGTTCCCCCACCCCATTTAGCCATGAAAACTAAGTAGAGCTTCCAGATTCAAAGGCAGCATACCACTGAATTCTAGCTGCTGTAGGGAAAACAAGCATGGAGAAATCTTGCCTGTGGGTGCTGTTCGTGAGGTTTCCAGAAGCCTCTGGCTTGTCCCAGATGGAAACAGAATGCTGCGCTTGCTAGACCCAGCTCAGCTTTACCTGCAGCCGTACAGCTTGCAGCCACAGTTGGCTTTCCAGCAGCACTAGGCCGCGACCATTGCTCGTGTCTTGCTGGAGGTGTCGTGGAGTCCATCCACCCCAGGTTCCTGACCCCCCCCCAATAGTCGGAGAACTTTTCACAAGGGCGTTCCTATTGTGTGTGTTGTTGTCCCGTCCCCCGTCCCCCCGCTGTCTTTTATCTTCCTGGAATGTTAGGCACAGTGGAGACACGATGTTTTCCCAGTTTATTCCAGCAGCTCTCTAAATTGTTTACTTGTGCAGTATAAACCTTCTATTGGGGTGAGGAGCCATCTCTTGAAATGAATGAATCACATTTTGGCACACTTCAAATTCATCTCTTAGCAGGAAGACAAGAAAGGAAACGGTTAACAGTTGATAAGAAGATATTTCCTTTGCACCTTTTCTAGTCAACGCAGATTCTTTTTGTGGCTTGGCTTATTTTATCCATCAATCCCATACCCGGCTACATTTTTGCCATTTGTTAGGGTTGCCACACAAAACAGTGACCTCAGCCCCAAATCAGTCTCCTTCTATGGACTTCTTTAGGCTACAGGAATAGAGTGATACTGTCGTGTTGTGTTGGGTGAACAGGACAGAATTAGACTTCCTGCATCTGATACCCAGCTTAGTAGTTGGCGTGCAGTTTTTTGACAGGGGGGTGAAAACATCTGGAATAAAGACAAGCACCATGACAAAACTGTTGGGAGTCCCTTCCTTACAAGAAAAGGCTAAAGCGTTGAGGTTTCTTAGCTCAGAAAACAATCGAGCTAAGGGGACTTGGTAAAATGTTATAAATTATGCATGGAGTAGCAGAAGTCCTGGTCCCCAACAGAATTTATGGATGGTCAGACAGAGAAAAAATGGATTTCTTCATAATTAATGCATAGGATTCATTGCAAGAAGTGGTGATGACCACTGGGTTAGTTGGCTTTAGAAGGGGACTAGACAAATTCCTGGTCTGTGAGAGACTGTTGACCATACTGGCTAAATGGATAGGGTTGCCAGGTTCCTCTTCGCCACCTGTGGGAGGTTTTTGGGGCGGAGCCTGAGGGCGGGGATTGGGGAGGGGATGGACTTCAATGCCATAGAGTCCCATTGCTAGGGTTGCTAGGTTTCTCTTCGCCACCGGTGGGAAGTTTTTGGGGCAGAGCTTGAGGATGGGGTTTGGGAGGGGAGGGACTTCAATGCCATAGAGTCCAGTTGCCAAAGCGCCCATTTTCTCCAGGGGAACTGATCTCTATTGGCTGGAGATCCGTTATAATAGCAGTTCCCGGGGAAAATAGTGGAGGTGGTTGCCACTTGTGGGCTTCCTGGAAGGATCTAATTGGCCATTGTTGGAAACAGGCTGGTTAACTAAAAGGACCTTCAGTCTAGGCCTGTGTATATGAGGACCTACTTCCTCCGGTGCAGACCCTTGCTCATACTTAGATGAGTCCAGACGTCAGTACAATGTATTCCCTTTTACCAGGGGACAGCAAGGCGGGCATTAGCAGGTATTTGGGGTGACTGCCCCAAAGTTGTGGAACAGTCTTGTAGTGAAGGTTCATCAGTTCCCTTCCCTGTTGATTTTCAGAAAGGCCTAGAATGGGGGTGTTGAACATAAGGCCCGAGGGCCGGATTCGGCCCCTTGAGAGCTCTTATCTGGCTAGCGAGACACCTGAGGCAGCCATCCTCCACCCCCACTCTCAATCTGGGGCTGGCGAGGCATGGCTCGGCCCCCATCAAGCGACCTTTATGTCATATCTGGCCCTTGTAACAAACGTGTTCGACACCCTTGGCCTAGAAGCTATGGCTTTTAAAGAAGGCCTTTGGGCAAAGTCTTTTGGGGCATTATTTGGAAATAACATTAGCTGTAATAATGTGGGTTTTGGCAGAAGAAATGTATTGGTGATTGTGGGTTTTTTACATATTGGGCTTCATACATGAATAATTTTAATTCAGATATTGTATGTCATTCTGAACTTCAGAAGGGGACTAGACAGATTCCTCTTCTGTTATTGGCTGTTGATCACTCTGAACAGGGTATAATTTTTTTAATATATATAAATTTGTTCTGATTCAGCAATGCTCTTTTTAAGTCCAGGCATTATGAAGCCAACTTAAACTACGAGGAAAGGCAAGGTATTTTAATTGATTAACGAGTACATAAATGAGCCACTTTGATGTACAGCTATGAACATTTCCCAAAGAGGTTTCTAAATCCAGTACTGAGAAGAGGTTGTGATCCAGTTCCCTAATAGACAGGCAGGTCTCCATCCAGAGCTTGTGATTTCACACATTTTAGTTGCAGCTCCTGCCCTGTTTCTCCTGTGGTCCTGCTGCCCCTCCCCTCCCTCATTCTCATTTTGATGATGGGAGAAGGGGGGGCAGGAGAGGGGACAGGTGTTGCTGGTGGGGTGAGAGGAGATCCAACAGCAGCAATACTCCACCTTGCTTAGGACATTTCATCTCATATCTGGGTGAGGATCTGGCAACATTGCAGGAAGGAAAGATTGTGTAGATCTGCCCCAGTAAGCTTCAGCGTTGGGCATAGATTTAGAAACCAAGTGCATCCTTTTTCCTTTTCAGTAGCCATCCTTGGAGTTGTCCTCCCTGCCCCGAGAAAGAGACACGGCAGGAGGGATTGGCCTGGGGAGATTTCCCACTATTACAACTGACCACCAGGTGATAGGAATCAGTTCCCCTGGAGAAAATGGCCTCATCTCTCCAACCCCCACCCTCCTCAATCTCAACCCCAAATATCTCTAGGCATTTCCCAACCCTGAGCTGGCAACCCTAGATTGGCCCAGGGCTTTTGTGGTTGCGCAGCCCCTCTGGAAGCCCCCTTTAGAATCCTTCCTTCCCCAGTTTTGGGTTCTGGGGATCTAATCTGGGCATTGTGTCTCTCCTCCTCTCCTCGCTGCTCTTGTTTGGTTGGTACAGCAAAGCAATTGTCTGCAGCAGGCCTCGGCATTGAATTCTGTGCCTTGCCCATAATGGCATATTAATTTTGGATGGCTAGGGCAGAAGAGGCAATGTGGCCAATGGCTTTTGAGACAGTTGTTCCCAAACCACTCACTGAGTGAAATCAATTAAATAATGAACTGCTGCTGGATTCCAGAGAGGAGGTTGCATTTTGTATGACTGACTACTCTGGCCTTGCCTCTTTCCAGTCAGGAGTCTACTGAAGTACATTTTATTCTGCTGCATCACAGCGTCAGGCGTAACTGCTTCAGTCAATCACCCTGGATGCAAGAGAGAAAGCAAAATGGTCAGCCGTTGGAGGAGGTTAGCCATTGCGTCTCTGCATGAGTCGCTACTGGAGGCTTGCCTCCTTTCAGTCAGGAGAGCCACCCTAGAAGTCACTCTCACTTCAGGCTCTCTGCAGGATTGCAGAATCCTACCTTTTTTTTTTTTTTACTCATAAAAGTTTCTATTTTCATTGAGTGTTTCACACACAACCTTTTATCATAGTGGATGTGTGTCTAAGATGCCTTGCTAGGGAGAAAATGAGGACAAAACTGAGCAGTTTGATAAATATACAAATCTCAGAATGTTTGCAATATTTCTCCATCACTGTGCCTGATTTCCCATCCTTTCGCAACAGGATTCTTATGGGAAAGCAGACTTGAAAGACGTGACAGTCCCTTCCTGAGAAAACAGATTGGCTTCCTTAAAGTAACACTCAATTAAAAAACCACCTTTTAGAGCACAGTGGACTAAAATAGTTTTGGTGAAAATGAGCTAGAGCGTAATTTGAAGCACTTGAGGGCAGTTCTCTTCCAAGTTGCATTGAATAGCTGAGCCTGTAAACAAGAAGGCTGGCTGCTTGGACTGGCATGCCCATCTTTGTCTCGAGCCCTTTGCTCATTTTCTCCTGCCATGCTAACCGGACATTATGCATGTAGGTTTTTGAACATCCAAGGAGATGTTTTCCCCCCAGGTCTGTGGATTAATGGCCACAATCCTGAGAGCTGATTTAAGAGCGGCTATTTCGGTTAGCCCAATCTTATCAGATCATGGAAGCTAAGAAAAGTCAGCACTGGTTGATACTTGGATGGGAGAATGCCAAGGAAGCCCAGGGTTTCTACGCAGAGGCAGGCAATGAACCTCTGTTCATCTCTGCCCTGACCTGGATAGCCCAGGTTAACACCATCTCATCAGATCTCAGAAGCTAAGCAGGGTCGGCCCTGGTCAGTATTTGGATGGGAGACCACTAAGGAAATCGGGGGTTGTGACGCAGAGGCAGGTGATAGCAAATCACATCTGTTAGTCTCTTGCTTTGAAAACTCTACAGGGTCACCATAAGTCGGTTGCGGCTTGACCGCAGTTTCCACCACCACCACCAAATGCCAGGGATGGGGCTGTGGCTCAGTGGCAGAGCATCTGCTTGGCATGCAGAAGGTCCTAGGTTCAATCCCCGGCATCTCCAGTTAAAGGGACCAGGCAAGTAGGTGATGTGAAAGACCTCTACCTGAGACCCTGGAGAGCCACTGCCAGTCTGAGTAGACAATACTGACTTTGATGGACCAAGGGTCTGATTCAGTATAAGGCAGCTTCATGTGTTCAACTCCTGATTATCCTGTAAAATGAGTGGACGGTGAGTTCAGGACAGGGAGAAGAAAGGAGCAGAGTGAAACATGTTCAGTTCACTGGCTGGTAGCTTAGATGGTGTGACAAGGGGGATGAGACAAACCACAGTTGCAGTGAATCCAGTTTCTGGGGAGGGCTCCTGCCTTTGTGTCCTGCTAGTGGCTTCCCAGAAACATCTGGCTGGCCCCTGTGGGAAATCAGATGCTGGGCTCGCTGTATCTTTGGTGTGACTCAGCAGGGGTCTTTGTACATTCTTGAAGCTTGTGTGATGTTACTGCTCTTAACCATGAAACCTGGAGCGCTTTCTAAGGCCTGCACATAAATAATCATGTTGCTGCCCTGACAGCAAGTCTGTGCAGAGGTTGGTGGTGGTGCGATTCCTGTGTTGCAGATGGGAAGCTTGGGGGAGAACTGTGGGGCAGGGGATCTTGCTGAGGAGGCTGTTTTCCTTGGAACACAGTTTGAAACCCACTGTTGCAGAGGATAGAGAAGTTACACTTGCCCTGCGCAGTAGGCCCTGCGGGACCGTCTCTCCTGGGACGCCCCCCAGAGAGATTTACACTCTGCCAACAATTTACTGCTGGCCCCAGGGCCAAAGAGTGTCCAGCTGTCCTCAACCAGGGGCAGGTAGGGTTGCCAACCTCCAGGTAGTAGCTGGAGATCTCCTGCTATTACAACTGATCTCCAGCCGAAAGAGATCACCTGGGGGAAATGGCCGCTTTGGCACTGGGACTCTATGGCATTGAAGTCCCTCCCCTGCCCAAACCCCATCCTCCTCAGGTTCTGCCCCAAAAACCTCCCGTCAGTGGAGAAGAGGGACCTGGCTGCCCTAGGGCCAGGGCTTTTTCTGCCCAGGCCCCAGCCTAGTGGAACTCTTTCTAGTGGGACCGGGGCCCTGCAGGATTTTAAAGATTTCCGCAGGGCCTGTAAGACGGAGATATTCCACCAGGCCTATAGTTGAGGGCAGGAATGGTTTATTATCAGAGCTGGCCTCCCTACCCCCTCCATGCTGTCATCAACTTACACTTGGGGCCCCTGACTGCTCCTCCAGGCCCAATATGGCCCTGTTCTCTTGTGAGGAGTGCCACTTGTTTTAATTATTCAATTGATTAGTAATGAGGAACTGGTTTTAAATTTTAAAACTTTATTGTTTATTGTTTTATTATATGGTATGTTGTTTGATGATGTTAGCAGCCCTGAGCCTGGCTCAGCCAAGGATAGAGGGTGGGATACCAATCGAAAAATGAATAAATAAAATTGTGTGCTGTCTAAGGGCTAGTTCCTGTGCGCATGTTTAGCACTGACTGAGAGCATGATTGCAGGTTAACCTGTGGTTGGGAGTGAGCCACTATTGGCAAAATGCCACCAACATTACTTCCACGTCACCCCAAACACACGGTGTTTCTCTTCTCTTCCCTTCCATTATTCTTTATTATAGTTTTAAAAGCCAATAATTACAAAGACATAAGGTTACCAAATACAAAAAACAACAGTAATGGAGGGGAAAATAACAATTCCTCAGTCACAGTTTTACTGAACAAATGTATTCGCAAACAGTCGTAAAAGTTTTTATGTTTGATACATAATCAGCCTTA
Organism: Euleptes europaea; assembly: GCF_029931775.1. Taxonomy (NCBI): domain Eukaryota; kingdom Metazoa; phylum Chordata; class Lepidosauria; order Squamata; family Sphaerodactylidae; genus Euleptes; species Euleptes europaea. The sequence continues at coordinate 31,166,627 of NC_079330.1, read as the reverse complement.
GCAACAAAAATATTAGAAATTGATCACTGACCAATAAATGCAAGATAATATTTGCAGGGCTTTGAGCCACATTAATCTGTCTTAGCCACATAATCTACACACTGGGACCAAATTCCCATAAATGCCTCAGCTTTGTGCTGACCCTTTTTTCCACCAAAATTGTAACCCAGACTTTCACTGGCTGCCAAGCCTCATAAGGACACAAGGAGCATACCCCCTAAGCCGGGGTGTCAAACTCAATTGTTACAAGGGCCAGATATAACATGAATGTCACTTGGTTGGGCCAGGTCATGTCTCGCTAGCCCAGATCAAGAGTGGGGTGTGTGTGTGTGGGTGCCTCGGCTGGCTCACGGGTCGGATAAGAGCTCTCAGGGGCCGGATACGGTCCTCAGGCCTTATGTTTGACACCTAACCTAAGCCTTTGCTGCAGTGAACATATGAAAAATAAGAACTCTGATCCCTGCAGACAACATGAACATTGTTCAGATTGTTTAGCAAAAGAGCCATTTGGTCCTTTATGATACGATAAGCCAGTTTCATTGATGTATTTTTTTTCAAAACTGAATGCCAGAAGTCTTGTACTCTTTTGCAGTGCCCACCATCAAATGAAAATATGTTCCCCATCTGACCACACCATTCCCAGCAACTGGGCCGACCCTAAGTTTTGGATCCTGCTTGGGGTTTGGTGCCATCACCTTATGGGACCTGCAGCTTTCCCGTGACTGAGGTCGTTCATGTGCTTAGCAGTAAAACCTTGAGTATCGAGCAGCTGAGAGAGTGTATGTTCCTGTGTCAGCTATCCCCGAAAATACTTATACAGGGTCACCTTCTGGCTGACTCAAGTTCCTAGGGTGGGCACAAAAATCTTCAAGAGCTCCCCCAAACACTTTGCTTGCATTATGTCCTCTTGTTGTTATTTTCCTTTGGACTCACCATTCAAAAATCTGGCCCCCTAATCTTCTGAGAGGAAAACGGGCCCAGGAAAGGAAGTAGGCTTCTCCCCCCCCCCCAAAAAACCCACAGGTCTGTCACATTTTAGCCATGATGGCTAAAATGGAACCCCCATGTTCAGAGGCAGTGTACCTCTGAATAACACTTTCTGGGTGGTGTTGGTGTCTCTGCTGCCGCTTGAGGCCTTCTAGGGGCATCAGGCTGGCTGGTGTGGGACTAGATGGAGTCCTTTCTGATCCAGCGGGACTCAATATGTCTATTCTTAACAGTGCCACAACACTCTCTGTTGATTTAGAGCAGTGGTTCCCAACCTTTTTTTGACCAGGGATCACTAGGACTTTTTTGTTCGGTGCAGGGACCCCAAGGTTCAAAATAAAAATTCCGAGAATTTGAAAATAAACTTTAATCATAACTGTTAGTTAAACATTACACTTAGAATAATATTTGAATATATATTTTTATAATAGATAACTTAATTGAAAATATTAATTTATTATGGGTTTATAACTTTGTTTCGCGGACCTTAATTTAGTTCTTGCGGACCCCTGGGGGTCCACGGACCCCTGGTTGGGAACCAGTGATTTAGAACAAATGAGATGAAGTGAAATAGGAGAATCTGTGTTGCGGATTAAACACTTCAAGATTCCCAGTTGATAGACAAGTACCTCTAGGGGACAAGAAATCTGTTTCCCCTCACTTTTTAAAAATCAGAACCCTTCCCTCCTTGATTTCGATGCCATCAGGGAAGACTTTGTGCTGAAACACACAGAACTGCCACCGTGTCTAGTTTGGCCCCCAAACGCGTGCGGGAATTAAAAACCTTTCAAGCCCTTTTGGCTGAATGGAAAACAGTGACTCAGACATCCTCTAGAGGGCGATGTTTTCTCAACCTTTTGGCCGTGGTGCCACAAACCCACCTTTCGCTCAGCGCTGTGGGTGCGTGAAGCCGACGGCCGATTTATGATGTACGAGGTAGCAATATTATTTTATCTTGCCTTTCCGCGATAGGGGAATGCAGTCCCGGTCGCTTGTTGACTTCTTGTTTGAAAGGCGCTCGGAGCCGTTGTTTATAGTTGGGCCTCGGAAAGAATGTGCCCCAAGATACCTCTGCTTTTCCCATTCCAAATGACTCTTTTAAAGAACACAATTGCTCGTGGTTGTCGGACGGCATCTCGAGCCGGGACCACGTGCGCCTCCTCTGCACTGAAGGGCAGTTTATATGTTGCGCAGAATGAGGTGATAAAATTGTGGACCCTGAAACTTCAAAAGACGAGAGCTGGGGATCTTTCCTTTAAAAAAAAAACAAAAAACCCTGTACTCTCTGCATGAAGTGAATTAAAACTTAAAAAAAAGAGCTCTAACATATCCCTCTCCCTGATACACTCGCTTAGTATATGCGGAGAAGGGTTTTTCCCCCTCCTGAAACTGGGCAAGCATTGAAAAAGTAACACTCCTTCCAGCACAGTCTGAATTGTCTCATCTTATTGAACATATTGTGTAGATCAGCCTTACATCTTTCTAAAACTTATAATCAGTCAGAATCCGTATCTGTCAAACTGGGCTGTGGTCCACAAAAACGTCAGTAAGGGGCCACAAAACTCCTCTGTTTGTTTGCTTGCTTCTCGGCCTTTTGGCTAAGATCAAGTGTAGTTTGCTTGCTTGCTTGCTTGTTTTTACTGCAGTGGTCTTACAAGGTTATCTCTCTGGAGCGTCCAGAATAAATTGCCTAGGCTAAGCAAAGGAGGGAAGCATTGGAGACCCGGGCTTATTGGGTTTTTGGGCCCAGGAGTAATACCTTTGAGAGAGGGCCAAGCTAAATCTTGTGGCAGCGCCACCCAGGTTGTGCCAGTGCAGATTCATAAAAAATGTGAGAAAGGGAGAGACGGCTGAAGGGGCTTAAAAACAGCATGGATAGGTGAGAATCATAATAATAGTTAGCATTATGAGCCAGCGTGGTGTAGTGGTTAAGAGCGGTGGACTCTAATCTGGAGAACAGGGTTTGATTCCCCGTTCCTCCACATGAGTGGTAGACTCTAATCTAATCTGGTGAACCAGGTTCTATTCCTCACTCCTCCACATGAGGCCTGCTGGGTGATCTTGAACCAGTCACAGTTCTCTCTGAACTCTCTCAGCCCCACCTACCTCACAAGGTGTCTGTTGTGGGGAAGGGAAGGCGATTGTAAGCCTCTTTGAGACTTCTTAAAGATAGAGAAAAGTGGGGTATAAAAAACCTACTCTTTTCTTCTTATCTTCATTTGCATAACTCCCTCAGAATTCAACACATTTTACATAGTGTTATAATCACATCTTGTTATAATCCACACAACAAACTGTAAGATAGGCCAGTATCAGCATTCCCATAATTACCAGTTGGGAGATGGCAGCTGATGGAGAGAACAGTGTGACTAAAGCCAACTGGAAAGTTTGTGACAGAGCCAAGGTTGGCATTGGGGACCTCTGTGATAAGTAATATCCATCCTTTCCAGAGCCAAGTCCCACTGAGCTGCCAGCATGTGACAGGAAATCATGTGACATCGAGGCTCTTGACAGCCAGAGTTATGACCTGCGTGCCCCCTTTTCCCATGCTGGGGACCCCAATAAGGGGTTTTTGGGGAGGCCTGGATTTGGACATGCCCAGTCGGGGGCTGTAGGGATGGCCTCCTCCCAAGTGGCAGGGGACCCCACAGTGGCTGGATGCTGGGTCCTGGATGCTGCCATCTCAGGCTGTGCCTAGCGGGGGGCTGGGTCCAGGATACATCAGCTGTCATTTGGGTCACCTGATGGCAGGTGTACTGATGTCACCTGATGTCACCTGATTTCAGGTCACCGCCTCCAAGCTTGCCAGTGCCTAATGCTGTAACCAATAAAGTTCTGGCCATTTTTAATCCAACCGTGTTTGTATGTGTGATTTGTATACTGCTAAACTTTGCATTCACATTGGTTTGGGGCTCCGGGAAAACACTGGGTGTTATGGGAAGAGGGTGGGCGACCCCTGTGGGAGAGGGCCGGTCCTCTGGGCCCCCCCATTCGGCCTGGGCCCCCTTATCATGAGTCAGGCCCTTGTTCCATCAAGGTGAGTCTTGTCTACACTGGCTGACAGCTGCTCTTCAGGGTAGAGGTCTTTCACATCACCTGTTGGCTGATCCTTTTACCTGGAGATTGAACTTGGGGGCCTTCTACATACAAAGCCCTACCACTGAGCCACAGGCTCTCCCACAACCCCTGAATGATCTCACCTCACCATCCCTTCCGTTCTCCTCTGAGTGTGTGCAGAAAGAGGCAGAGGGCGTGGCACCGGGCAGGCCCTCCCAAAATACTGCAAAAAGCGAATGAAAGAAAGAGAGAAAGAGAGAAAGAGAGAAAGAGAGAAAGAGAAACAGTCAACTCTGGCATGTATTTGGTTGGGAGACCACCAAGGAATAGCAGGGTTGTTATGCAGAGGCAGGCAATGGCAAACTCTTTCCTTCCTGGCTCCCATGACCCATTGGTCTTGAGCAGTTAATGGGGAGGATTTTTTTTCCTATTTCTTTAAGGAAAATATGGTGGAGAGATACTTGGCCACAATGGCAAACCACCTCTGTTAGTCTCTTGCCTTGAAAACCCTACAGGGTTGCCATAAGCCAAGTGCGACTTGACGGTGCTTTACACACACATTTAATGCGGGGGACCTGAATACGCTTCCCCACTTTGTTAAGAAATGAATTGATTTCTGTGTCCTGATTTATGAAATGTTGAGAGTGGGGTTGACTTGTCACCTAAATATGTAGATGTGAAGAAAAGGAACTTCTAAATGACAGGATGAAAATAAACCATTTCTTAGATGCAAGCATACTTCTTCAGTGCTGAGAGATGCTGATGGCCTCTGTGAAGTGTGGGTGTTTTTTCCCTCCTGTGGTTTTCAGCGGGTCCCTTTTTCCCATCTGAAGGAAATACATCTTTGACACTTCTCATGACCTGAGTCATGATTTCTGAGATGGAGCCAAAAAAATATCCTCAGCAGTAAAAGCAGGAGTTGATGAGAGAAGAGTGGAGCAAAGGATCAGCCTTGGGCATCTTGGCACCCTAATCGGAATATTAAAATATGTCCCCTTCTCCCTTTATCCCCCCCCCCCGCCCACCTAGTTCTAGTTCCACCCTGGTGCAAGCTGTTAAAATCGGCTCTGCAATTAGCCAATTAATGCACCGAGCTGTAGATGTGGTCCACTTTTAACGGGCATGAAATGCATCCACTGTGCACAGAACGAGACGGTACAGTGCGAGTGGGTAAAATTGCAGGCGGGGCCATCTTTTTCATGCTTCCCTCTCCCTTAAAAATTCAATGCATGTAGAAATCTAGCTGGTCAGGATACAAGGTTTAGTGCCACTCTCTGATGCTCTCTGATGCTGTAAATTGCCCGCCCTCCTTCTGCAGCCTAGAACAGCCCAGCTCCCGAATCCCACCTCCTCCTTTTGCGTAGTCTGTGGAATGGCTCGCAGCAGCAGTGTGCCCTGCTACACTAGCCAGGTGAGTGAAAGTGCTTGGCAGGATGATAGAGACAACTGCCCAGACAGGTTTCCTGCTTGGAAAGAGTTGCCTGTCTTTTCCCTCTTGCCTCCATGAAATGCCACTATTCATTTTGTGGTGGTTCTGGCTCACATATCCAAATTAACACAAAAATCTTACAATTCTGGTCAGCTACTTATTTTTTACAGGGGCTGGCTGTACTGTGGATCGAATAAGGGCTGGAGGGTCAGCAGCAGTATCTCTACCCTGTTGACTTTTCCCCATGAGGCAAAGGGCTCCTTAACACCCTTCTGCCCCAGGGGAACAGCAACAGAGGCTTCGCTTTCACACTTGCCAAGTAATGCACTTTCAATCCACTTTCAATGCACTTTACAGCTGGATTTTACTGTGTGAAACGGCAATATCCACTTGCAAATGATCATTAAAGTGCATTGAAAGTGGATTCAAAGTGCATTATTCAGCATGTGTGAAAATGCCCTAGCAGTTTGCTCATGCACAGAGATCAGCAACTGAAATGTGCAAGAGAAGAATCCTGCCTAGCAGCTTGTTACTTTTCACAAAAGAAAGGGAGTTCAGAGCCCTCTGCTGTTTCTAGGGCCAGCCCAAGGCTCTTTGGTAGCCTAGGCCAGACAGCCCTCCAGCGGGCCAGACAGCCCAGGGAAGCTCCCTCCTTTGTGGGGGTCAGGGCAAGGGGAGGCCGGCTGGGGGTGCTGCTCTTAGCAAACCGCTTTTGGTGTCCCTGCTGGCCCCCTCCACCCCGTGGTGCCCTAGGAAGTCGCCTAGGTCCATCTAGTAGGCAAGCCGTCCCTGGCAGTCCCTGCAGCTGCACAGTAAAGACACTCTGCCAGAGCTTCCATTGCCCTTCAGTGGAGAGCCAGTGTGGTGTAGTGGTTAAGAGCAGTGGTTTGGAGCTGTGGACTCTGATCTGGAGAACTGGATTTGTTTCCCCACTCCTACACATAAAGCCAGCTGGGTGACCTCGGGCTAGTCACACTCTCTCAGCCCCACCTACCTCACAGGGTGTCTGTTGTGGGGAGGGGAAGGGAAGGTGATTGTAAACTGGTTTGATTCTTCCTTAAGTGGTAGGGAAAGTCGGCATATAAAAACCAACTCTTCTTCTTCTACTACTTCTACTTGTAGATTCAACATGCTGAGAGAAAGGGAATGCAGGTGTCCTTTGCCTGACTCTCAGGTTCATACTCCTGGTCATCTGCTAACGTGATTTATGTCATCACATACCAGCAATGCCCTTCCGCCTTCTACATTGGACAAACAGGCCAGTCCCTGCGACAAAGATTAGATGGACATAAGTCTGACATCAGAAACCACAATATTCAGAAACCGGGGGGGGGGGGGACATTTTAACCTTCCAGGACATTCAGTTGCTGATTTAAGAGTAGCAGTTTTCTTACAAAGGGATTTCAAAGCGAGATTAGGAAGAGAGACTGCTTAATTACAACTAATAATGAAGCTCAAGACAATGCATTCTCTTGGATTGAATAGAGATCTGGGATTCCTGTCTCATTGCCAATACTGATTTCTCCATGCCTACTACCCCTCTACATATCACACCTAATTCAATCACGCCTGCTAATGTCATTCACTTGCTTTCGACATTGCATGTCTAATTCACTCTTCTCTACTTAAGGATAGATGGAATCACAGTCTAGCTGTATCTGAAGAAGTGAGCTGTGGCTCAGGAAAGCTCATACCCTGCCAGAAATTTTGTTAGTCTTTAAGGTTCTACTGAACTCCTGCTCTTTTCTACTGCTATTGACAGACTAACACGGCTACCCATTGTGGCCTGACTCTCAGTTGGCCTGAGCAATAGCTCTGGAGGCACATTGTGAGGGAGGTTCCTTGGTCTTTGGTATTCTGTTGGGGGCCTGGTGGGAAGTTCAGACATATCTCCTTGGCTATCCCTTACTTGGCTGTCACTATGCTGTGCCATCAGTGTGGAACCTCCACAGGTGGACGTGCTCTAAGGAAGCTTGTTCTGCCAGCAAGTGACTGTGTCCAAAGAGGGAAATGTACCTCCGTGCTGGTTCAGCGCTGCAGGCCTATTTATCAGTGCAAACATCGACGCTCCAGTGTGCAAAGCAAAACTCTGCAGGCTTGCAGAAGGATCTCATTACAGTGGGTGAGTGGGTAAGAAGACGGTGCGTGAAGTCCCCCCTAACTGGTTGTGCAGCAGTTTGAATAGGTACACAGCCTATTCTTGTGATGTGTATCAAGTTATGAGCTGATTTTGTACCAGACACTGGAGCATGTCCTCCGAATGTACCCGTGTGGCTGGCACAGTTCCATCAGCATCACCGGAGAGTTGAATCTCACAGGTTTTCTAGCCCGGTTTGTCCTCTTTCAAGATTGACACGTTGTTTTCCAGTTATAAGGTACTAGTGACAGCATCCAGCATTGGACTCTCTGGGTCTCTTCTCTCAAATTAATTGCTTGGCCTTGGCCTCCTAACATTCACGGTCAAAGACTGAAAGGCACGTGCACCTGTTACGGCCAGCTTCTCTCAGCAGACTGTTGGGTTTCTCTGGCCACCGCCACCTGGCTGGAATTTCTTGTCCAGCTTCCTGGCACACTGATGTAGAACATTGCTCACGATTCAGTCCTGCAATGCCTTGGGGATTTGGGAGGCTATGACATGCAAGATTTCTGAAACCATGGGCATTCAAAACTAAGCCAGAGACTTTGGTTTTGCTTTAACCCCACAAATAGGCAGTCCTTAGCCAGGAGTACTGGTTTGCAGGAGCATGGCCACAGAAGTATTGGCTGAGGAGTCCAGCTATAGACAATTGGCAAAGGGTGGCTCAAATGAAATCCTGAGAATGGGAGAAAGAATGTAAAAGGAAGCTTGGAATTAACGAAAACGAATCTGCAGCAGCGATTTTTTGTTTCAGTTGCCATTGTGCAGCCGTCTGTTACGCACTCTCCCAAACTATTTTGGTAAAGCAGGATTGCTTCCGCCTTTGGGTCCCAGGCCCACGATGCCTCTCCAGGCTGTTTCCTCTTCCGACTCTCGCAGATTTGTAGATTGCGCTACAGCAGGTCTGAGAAAAGGTCAGAGGGGAGGGTGAAAGCCCTGGAACTGTATCTGGGAAGCTTTTCATTCTCATCTAGTGGAACTTTTTGTGTGTGCGTTACACACACAAAAATTAGTGAAGTAAAATAAACGGACACATGAATGATGATTATTCTTTCTCTTCCCACCCCCTCTTAAAACAACATCCTGGCTTATATATTTAGCAAGATCTTGTTTTGTTTGTGTTTTAAAAAATTAGCGATTCCTTTGACCAAAGACGCTTTATAAGACGGAAAAGCAAAGCAAACCCCCCGTCTCCTCAACTCCATCTGGACTGTACAGTCTGGCGTACCCATCTTGTTTAAGCGCCAAAATATTTTTGCAGCGTTTGAAGTAATAATAATATTTTTGAGCATGTGCAGAAAGCATTTTCTTTGACTCTGAATAACCATGGCCCACACCACTCAGCTAGGATGGGTGGGTGGGCCTTCAAGGTCACATGATGTTCATCCAGCTTGGTAACAGCCATATCAGCCCCTGCACCGCCACCCCTCACGGCAATTTAACCCCATCCTGATTCTGGGAGGCTGAGCAGGATGTGATAGGGCTTCTACACCAGTGTGTCATCCTGCCTTTCATGGAATACTAGAAGTTCCTGGGCCCAATTCAGATGCTTAAGGCTGCTCACTGACCACAGAGAAACTGCAGTGGTGGGCAGCTATTTATTTTGTATTAATTCATTTTAGAACACTTATACCCCACCTTTTTATGCAGAATAATCACTCAGTGTGGCTATGTCTGAACTTTGTCTACACGGACGTGTTCCCTAGCTCTAGATCTAGGGTTGCCAACCTCCAGGTGGCACGTGAAGATTTCCCGCTATTACAATTGATCTCTGAATGACCAAGATCCAGTTCTCTTGGAGAAAATGGCTGCTTTGGAGGGGGGACTCTAGGGCCTTATACCCTGCTGAGGTCTCTCCCCAAACCCCGCCCTCCACAGACTCCCCAAATCTCCAGGTATTTCCCAACCCAGAGCTAGCAGTCCTGATTACAATTGATCTCCAGACTACAGAAATCAGTTCCCTTGGAGAAAGTGGCTCTTTGGAGGATGAACTCTGTGGCATTCTACCCCGCCAAGGTCCCTCCCCTCCTCAATCCCCACTTTCCCCAGGTTCCACCCCCAAAGCTCCAGCAATTTTCCAACCCAGAGCTGGCAGCCCTGTCTGGATGCCTGAGGGGCAGTGGTTGAATCTGGAGTCTGAAGTTCAGCACACTGCTGCCCAGTGAAAAGTCTTACTTTGGACCATTTTGAATCCTACCGTGTCCCCTCCCAGTCGTCACATTCTCCCCTGGTAGCAAGTTATGGTTGCTCTGTTGATTAGGTGGGTCAGGTTCTTGCAGTTTTAGAAGGGGAGTAGACAGATTCATGGAGGAGAGAGAGCATGTCTGACAGAGAGGTAGTAGTCGCAATAGGTAAATGGAATCTCCTTGTTCAGGGGCAGTCCATCTGTCTATACTGATTGCTGGGGGGACAAAACAAGGGGAATGCCCTACTTTTAGCTTCCTGAAGGCCTCTAGCCATGTATTGAATGCAGGGTTAAATGAGATCAGGCCCAGCAGGGGCTGTTTTTGCATTCTGCTCAGGTTCAGAGCAGTTTCTTCGTCTTCCAGACTTTATACTGGGTGATAGTCTCTTGATGATCACAAGGACTTTGCCTCTTCTTTCCGATAGTGACATCTTCTCTGACAAAACAGGCGCTCAAAGCACTGAACCAAACAACATTGTCTTGAACTTGTGACAGTCAAGTGATTAAATCAGCGGGCTGGCTGGCTTGCCTGTGTGTGTGTGTTTACGTGTTAGTCAACAAATTCTTGCCGGTTTCCGCCACAGGGCAGTTTTCCCACAAGCTCCATCATCTTCACCTTTGACTCTTATCCCAAGCTCCTCCATATATAGTTATGGGTTTCTTGCCGCTTTTGGGATTGGAAATGTGAGTCCAGTCGCAGTTCTTTGTCTGTGTGCTGTTGCCAATATCAAGACAGGGCTGTCTCAAGACATTTTGCTGCATAAATGAGGACGAGCCAAGAGAGCCCCCTGAACAGTAATAATTGTAACAATTTAAAGACAGACAGTCGCACAAATCACTGTTAATTTTTGTATTCATTTAAATAATTTTTGTGCCATTTTTTGGCCACAAAGCTTCCCGAAGCACGGACCTGATAAAATGCAAGTATGAACCAGTCGTTTAAATAATACAGCAAAACATGTTTTAAAACCAGCAAAGCAGATACAGGAGAGCCGTCAAGTGTAGTGGTTAAGGTGTTGGACTAAAAGGTAAAGGTAAAGGTCCCCTGTGCAAGCACCGGGTCATTCCTGACCCATGGGGTGACGTCACAGATTCCTGACGTTTCCTAGGCAGACTTTGTTTATGGGGTGGTTTGCCAGTGCCTTCCCCAGTCATCTTCCCTTTACCCCCAGCAAGCTGGGTACTCATTTTACCGAACTCGGAAGGATGGAAGGCTGAGTCACCCTTGAGCCGGCTACCTGAAACCAACTTCCGTCGGGATCGAACTCAGGTCATGAGCAGAGCTTGGACTGCAGTACTGCAGCTTACCACTCTGTGCTAGGACCTGCGAAACTCAGGTTCAGATTCCCACTCGGGCCATGGAAGCTTGCTGGGTGGTCTTAGGCCAGTCGCACACTCTCAGCCCTGACCCTGGCTAGTATTTGGATGGGAGCCTCCAAGGGGTACCAAGGTTGTGATGCGGAGATAGGCAATGGCAGACCACCTCCAAATGTCTCTTTCCTTGAAAAACCCTACAGGGTTGCCATAAGACAGTTGTGACTTGATGGCAAAGGGGGGGGGGGAAGGCAGAAACAAGCAGAGAAGTGGAGGGGCGGTGGCTCAGTGGTAGGACATTGGCTTGGTATGCAGAAGGTCCCAAGTTCAATCCCTACCATCTCCAGTTAAAGGGATCAGGCTCCCAGTGATATGGAAGACCGCTTTGCCTGAGATCCTGGAGAGATGCTGCCAGCCAGAATAGGCAGTGCTAAACTTGATAGATCAATGGTCTGACTAAGGCAGTGTCATGTTCTTGTGTGGTTAGGGGGGTGTATAAATAAATAAATTGCTCCACAATTTTTCTTCCTTTGACTTGCGGAGGGCCAACAAGCTAGGCCAAGTACTGCGCCCCTCCCCCTGACCACTGGAATACTGTATTTCACCACCTTCTGGAATCGAAGTTTTTATCAAGCACTACCCAATGCCATGAGGATAGAAATTTGATTTAAAACAGCAGCAGCAACAGAAACAAATGTTCTGCAATTTTTCAGGAATTTGAATTCTACGCCGAAATTCCACTTCCTGTGCTCCAGCCAAAAGCAAGATTTTTGAAGCAGGACATCTTTTCTTGCCTATCCTCTCATTCAGTGAGCAAGAGTATTAGCCATCCAATTTTTTCAGAGAGAGATGGAGGGAGGGAGAGAAGGCCAAGGGGAGGAAGATAAAACAGAATGAGGGATGCTTTGCAAATGGCATTACCTGGTAGTTATTCCTGATGTCTTTTGCACAAACGCCCAACTTTGTCAAAACCCCGTAAATCTCACCAAGTTTATTTTCCTTCCAGCATCTGCGTTTTATAAGGGCACTTTTAATTTGTTTTCTCTTTGTCTGCTGGGATTTCTTTTGTCCGGAGTTTTCAGGCCTCCCTCTTTTTCTCTCTCTCCCTTTTTAACGAAATTCCAACTGGAAGCAAGCATGTAAATGATGGCCATCTTGGGACTATCTCCTCCACAAAGATACTCTGGCAGGCAGCTATCCTCTGTGCGAGCCACAGAGGCAATTGCTGATTCCCCCCCTCCCTCCTCGCTTTTTATCCTTACCTTAATCCATTTTTCCTCTGTGCATTTGTGGTAGAAATACTGTATGTCTGGAAAAATAAGGATTTGTAATGTTGAATGGATGATACAGTGATTCCTCCACCCTTTCTCCCAACCCCTTCCCAAAACGCTAAGCGTGCAAAAAAAAAATGTTATGGGCTTCAGTTTGCCATGTTTTGCCCATGAGTTTGTTAATCAGGGAAATGTTCCCCATTTTTTAAAACGTCTGTTATTGTTAGAATGTGCTTAGAAAAGCCAGAGTTATTCCCTCTGAGAGCTAGTGCTCTGTTCTCTGTCCGATGGATCTGTGGTCTAGTTCACATTGTGTCTGGGGGCACGAATTGTACATGTGCAGGACACAGAGGCAAGCCATGAGCTGGCACACGTGTATGACCTTAGGAGGGCCCATGTGAATAAAGTAGGGTTGCCAGGCCCCCACCAGGGGCGGAGGATACCCCGCTCCCCGCCACTGATTGGCTGGCCTGGGGGGGGGGAACTTACCACCAGCGGGGGAGGCCTAGCCCAGTGTCTCAGCAATATCATTGCTGGCGCGCACCAGAAGTGATGTTATTGCGATGCGGGGACGCTCTAATCTCTAGGCAAAAACTCTATGGTAAAAAGGGCTTCTACCATAAAGTTTTTCCCCAAATACAAGAACGTATCTGGCAGCCCTAAGGTAAAAGGCCCCACCAATAGGCCTCATTTGTACAATCTCCCAATTTTTCATGCTGGGTAGAAGCTAAAGCCCTTTTGCCATTTTACAGGTGAAGAGCTAAAGCCAATATGTGGTGATCTGCCTAAAGTCCAACCCTAGGTTTGCTAGGTCCATCTTTGCCACCGGCGGGAGATTTTTGGGGTAGATCCTGAGGAGGGCTGGGTTTGGGGAGGGACTTCAGTGCCATAGAGTCCAGCTGCCAAAGCAGCCATTTTCTCCAGGTGAGCTGATCTCTATCGACTGGAGGTCAGTTGTAATAGCAGGAGATCTCCAGCTACTACCTGGAGGTGGCAACCCTATCCAACTCAGTGAGCTTAAAGTGGAGCAAAAGACTGAAACCATTTATCAACCAGTGGCCTGGCCTTGATTCAGGAGACATTTAGCTGGTCACAGTCAATCTGTGGTGAAGGAGTGGATCTAATGCACCTCCCCTTGCTTCTGTGTGCTTCAGTGGTGGCACCTCTCTTGTGGAATGCTCTCTGCCAGGAGGTGTGCCTGCCACTACTCTATCATCCTTCAGGTGCATAAGTATAGAAAATTTGATTTGCTCAGACTTTTGACTGAGTTTTTGTCCCGATTTGTTAATTCTTCCCCTTGCCCTAAAGGGGTGGGGGCTCGTACAGGTGATATAGTTGCCTCTGGTGGGGCAGCTGTCTTGGGATGGGGAGGGGAGGTGCTTATGTGCCCCCCCCCCCAGTCAGTGCCCGGAAGTTGCCTGGGCCAAACCTTTGGAGGAAAAGTGATCCACATTTAGTTCAGTTCTGGTTAAAGAAGGGCTGAAAATGGATTCAAATGCAAAACCCCCCCCAGTCCATTTATGGTCATTTATGCATGGGTACCTGTCTGACTCAGTTGTTCCTTGGAGTTCTGCATGAGTTTTCCGTCTATTAGAAATGACCTTGCTGCTAATCCTCAAAAATCCTGGACCTTCCCGTTCCTCTGTTAACCCGATTCTTCCCTCTCCCCTGAGCTCAGCCTGGCTGATATCCCCATGCATAAGGCAAAGTGCGGGACACAGAAGCTTTCTTTCTTTCACAGCCAATCACAAAGCAGGGTGTAAAGAGGTGGGGATTCAAATGCTTCCTGCTTCCTCGGGGCTCTTTCTGAGCAAAAGGATGGCTTTTTAAAACCGAGGCTTGGATTCCCCACCCCAAACTTTCAGAATGCTCCATTTTTTGTTCTTTGTTCTTAAAATGCTCTTTTATGCGGCAATTGGGTTTGGGGGGATTTTCTCTCACAGTAAGCACTACTAAGTAAGCCAATTACAATACAGCATTTAAAAGGGCGAGACTTGATTTGAGTTTGGAGACTGCTGGTGCAGAGATTCCCAACAGGAAAGTGTGGGTCCAGCCGGCAACGAACCTCAGGTAAAACTCCCATGCATTAATGACATATGTTAGAGGTCCAGCAATGCAAGCAAAGAATAGGTGTCTGAGGGAAACAAGAATGTGTTTATAAGACTCTAGATTCTAGAGTCTTAAAAGGTTCGCCATCGCTGCTCTAGAATGTGAATTATTATGGCAATTCAAGTAGCTTATTAAATATATATTTTTGCTGTTGCATCTTATTTTCTTGTTACGCTGTGAACCCTGGAAGTGTAGCAAAATCTAAAAAAAAAAAGATTTGACCCAATGTCCCAAGTCCAGCAGTGTTTATGGGATCATACCAGTTCATGAAAAGGTGCTGATGTGAATAAAACCACCCCAAAATTAACGATTGCTGCACAGGAGGTGCAAAGAGACCCTCTCTGTACAGCCTGCAGTCTCATTACAAGTAAAAGCTGTCCTGCTTCGGTGGGGTGGGGGTGGCTTTGCCCGACAAATGGTTAACCAAGAGTGCCGTGTGACTAGCTTGGAAGGTTTACTGAACTCGGGCACCAAGGTCAGAAAGCTGCAGGGTGGTGAATTTGTTTTCACGCACCCCCAAGTCCAGCGGTTGTGAAGATCCGTTTGGTATGCACATACTCTGGACCCTGCAATTCAGCGTTCCCTGCCTTTTGCTACTTTGAAAAAGAAACAGATTCGAGTCCGGTAGCACCTTCGAGACCAAAAAAGAGTTTCAGGGTGTAAGCTGTCGAGAGTCAAAGCTCCCTTCTTCAGACAAAGGTCTCACAGGGTCTTCTGGACTCAAATCTAACTGTTTTACTGCAGACCAACGTGGCTACCCTCCGAAACTATCTTAAAAAAGAAATTAAAAAATAAAAAGAAATAATCCTTCAAGGTCATCTATGCATATGAACCAGGGAAATAAGCTATACAATTGGTAGTTTTGTTGAAAACTAAATGGAGGGAAGGAAGATTGAATGCCTTCTGTCTTTTAAATCTTTGCTAAGTAGAAGAGTCAGGGTGGTATAGTGGTTAAGGTGTCGGACTAGGATCTGGCAGACCCAGGTTCAAATCCCCACTCTGCCATGGGAACTTGCTGGGTGATCTTGGCCAGTCACACGCTCTCACCCCTGACCCTGGCTAGTAGTCGTCATCCACCGTATTTGGATGGGAGACCTCCCAAGGAATACCAGGGGCGTGACATGGAGGCAGGCAATGGCAAACCACCTCTGAATGTCTCTTGCCTTGAAAACCCTACAGGGTCTCCATAAGTCAGTTGTGACTTGAGGGAAAAATGCGCACACACAAGTAGTAGAGATGTAGAATATCGATGATCGTTAGAAGATGTGGGTTTCAGTACTTATTGCACCAGCCTTTACAAAGAAACCAAATACTTAATTATATCAAATGGCCTCTTCACAGTTGCAGCAAAAGACAGATTTTGTTATATAGTTTGAAAAAGCAAAAGCAAATTTTGAATTGGTGTTAAATATTCAATCATTTTAAATTTTGTGGTGAGTCTTTCAATTCCACAGAGTTCACAAGGATTTAGAGCACTTTCCTCGATTCAGTAAGGTTGGGGGTCCACTTGCAGAATAGGGTTGCCAGCTCCAGGTTGGGAAATACTTGGAGATTTTGGGGGCAGAGCCTGGGGAGGGCAAGGTTTGGGGAGGGGAGGGACTTCAGTGCCATAGAGTCCAATTGCTAAAGCTGCCATTTTCTCCAGGGGAACTGTTCTCTGTCGGCTGGAGATCAGTTGTAATAGTGGGAGATCTCCAGCCACCATCTGGAGGTTGGCAACCTCATTGCAGAAACAGCCTGCTTTGTGGTATCCTGTACGGGTGTATGTAAGGGCTTCTATCTGCATCCCTGCAGGTAATACATTACTCAGCCAAACCCCATTGAACTGGCTATATTTTGATAGGTTTCCTCAGTCAGCAGCATACAAGCAACTCCAGCTGATTTAGAGCCACTGTATTCTGATAATTTTCAAATAGGCTGAATGCATGGTGACCAGCCTGCATAGTCATGCTGTGGAATATGTATGCTTGTGCATTTTTGTGCGGGCATATTTGCCTTTAGAGGTTTTATGCACATTTTTAAGACATACATAAAACTTGCCGGGCTCAGAACCCTTTCTCTCCAAAGCACCCCAGCATGCTTGGATGATGATTCAGTATAGTGAAGATTTTAACCTTTGAGGAAAACAAAATTCAAAAATAAAACATTTGTCCTCATCCTGGTAAAACGCAGACACACCACCTGCAGTCTGGAGCACTTTTGTATTGGAAGTACACATGAACACATGAAACTGCTTTGGTTCTCTTAGGTTATCCGGGCTGTGTAACCGTGGTCTTGGTATTTTCTTTCCTGACGTTTCGCCAGCAGCTGTGGCAGGCATCTTCAGAGGAGTAACACTAAAGGACAGTGTCTCTCAGTGTCAAGTGTGTAGGAAGAGTAATATATAGTCAGAAAGGGGTTGGGTTTGAGCTGAATCATTGTCCTGCAAAAATATGAAACTGCCTTATACTGAATCAGACTCTTGGTCCATCAAAGTCAGTATTGTCTACTCAGACCGGCAGCAGCTCTCCAGGGTCTCAGGCAGAGGTCTTTCACATCACCTACCCACCTAGTCCCTTTAACTGGAGATGCTGGAGATTGAACCTGGGACCTTCTGCATGCCAAGCAGAGGCTCTACCACTGAGCCACAGCCCCACCCCTGTTATATTTGGTGGTCCTTGATTTAAAGTGTGTGGGGGGGAGCGGAAGCTGAGTGGGAAGCTATGGAACGTATCTCTTGGGGTGAGGAATTTGTAAGAGACCACCCCGGCCCCCAGTGGGTTATGTTTAGAGTAACTAAATGTTCTCCGTATATGGAAAAGTTGTTGTGGGGGGGATATTGGGTTGAGTTTGGTATTTAAGAATTCTGTTCATCCCCTCACCTTGCTTACGAAGTCTGTTTTTATGGGGCCATGAACCTGTACATCCTATTCCATTGTTGCTAGTTATCCCGAGTCCTTAGGAGATGCCAATCCAAATAAATAGATCGCAGTCTCACCTCCAGGATTGGAGTAGCGGGGGGGGGGGGGGAATCACAGCTTGATCCATGTTAGTGAAACCCATTTAAGAGAATTCTCTCAAATTTTGCTAGTGCACAGGGAATGAGTACACTGGAACGGTGTATGGAGGTATAGCCAGAGTGGTGAGGGTTTTTTTGAATGGGTTTTGTAGGTTCAGTTTATCCCAATTTCTGCACATATTTTTGTGCCTTAGGTTTTCACTTTGGTTTTGTTTGTTTGTTTTGAGACCACTTTTTACCCCAGTCTTTTTTCTTGAAGCTGATTTTGAGCCAGATTTTTCCTACTCCGTAACGTTTCTATTAGTTTTCTTTGTCCCACCTACTCGCTTCCACCTCCAGCCCACTTTTCAATGATTAGATTGTCGTTGTCCTTAGACTGCTGTCTCTCTCCCCCCCCTCCACCCCAAGACAATATTTTTAAGGTCCTAAAATATCGATATAATGCTGTGGTGTTGTAATGATAGTTTAAGCAGGTTCTCCGAATTCCCAACTTTCTTTTTTTTTTAAGTAAGTCTCTATCCGCTTCCCTTGAAGAGAGATAAGGAAAAAGGCATACCTTCACGAGGGAGGAGGATAAAGAATTACTTTTTCGAAAAAAATAAAGCTTGAGATTCAGAGAATCATTGTAACACTACAGCATTATATCGATATTTTATGGCCTTTAAAAAAGAATAAGGGGGTGCTGTGATTCCACCAAGGACAACAACACCATCCCTTGAAAATCCTCATTA
Organism: Euleptes europaea; assembly: GCF_029931775.1. Lineage (NCBI taxonomy): Eukaryota > Metazoa > Chordata > Lepidosauria > Squamata > Sphaerodactylidae > Euleptes > Euleptes europaea. Next base: position 31,148,409 of record NC_079330.1, on the reverse strand, counting down.
TTTAAGCCATGTGCACAAGAAACTAAACTGACTCCACCACAGTAAAAATGCACAGGGAGGGCAGATATGCAGGAGAACCCTTCTCAAACCGATTCCAATGCTGGTGGGTTCCAAGAAAATCAGGGGTAACTCCAGCATGCGTAAAAGGTTTTGGTTGGGGGGTAGAAGAAACACCGATGCTGGACTGCATACTTCTGGTCTCTTGATCTGTTCTAAAGCACTGCAGCTGTCCACAACTACATTTGTTGCATTGGGGAGTTACTGGCTTATTAGAGCGGGGTGTATTAATGTTGCCAACCAGGTGGTTGCTGGAGATCGCCCACTATTACAACTGATCTCCAGGTGACAGAGATCAGTTCACCTGGAGAAAATGACTGCTTTTGAAGGTGGACTATGGCAATATACACCACTGAAGTCCCTCCCCATACCCCTTCCTCCTCAGGCTCCACCCCAAAATCTCCAGGTATTTCCCAAGCCAGAGTTGGCAACCCTAGGGTGTGTATTAGGGTGATTGTTTATTATCAGTGGTATTAGCAGTGAGTGTTTGTTCAGGGCTGGATACAATAACATGCCGCAAAGTTTCTCTCCCCCCCTTTATAAAATTGACCTGTTAAATATAATCTGTGGAGTGCCACTTTATCCCAGTAGCATGTACACAATGCAGCTCCTCTTGAATGCAAGATAAAAGACCTACTGGGGTGCATTTGCTCTCTCTCCCCCAGGGCTATGCAATTAAGAAGTTACGGTTGTATCTTTATGGTGCCGACTGTGACAACATTTTCTGTGCAATGTGTGTGTGTGGGAGGCTGTTGTGTAGCATGCGTCTGCTCTGTTCCACAGTTAAAAAGCACCTAAATATAAGACACTGGAAATAAAAGCTAACAACGTTACCATCTCTTAACCTGATTCGATGGGCTTTTTTGCCGAGCTGTTTGAAAACCCAAATGGTCAGCTCAAAGCAAAGCGAAAGCTTTAGATCCATTCGGGAAAATGCAATTGATGCTGTTTATCGGTTAGCAATCGACTAATTTAATATTTATGGCATTCAGCCAGAGACAAAGAAACCACAACAACAGGAGCAGAGCCTCAAAGGTCCCTTTTAGACTTTCCTGCAGTGGGCAACAGCATGTTTCTGAGAAGCCCCCAAGGAGGCCATGAAGGGGGTGGCCTTTCTCTGTGGTTTGATGTCAGAATCTGGTAACCAATGGTGGATTGCCTCTAGACATGGAGGCTTGGTTTTATGCACTATACTGCTGGCTTGTCTCTAGGGGTGTGCAAAAAAAATCCGGTAAAATTCGGGTTCAGGTTTATTGGGCCCGATTTTATTTGGGAAACCCGAAATAAGCCGAATTCCCATACCGGTAAATATGGGAATTCAGTTTATTTTTGGGTTTCCCGAAAAAATTTGGCCCAGGGGGAATTTGTTTAGGTAGAGCCCCCAAACTTGTAGGGTAGCTTGCAGGGACTCTCCTTGCAAGAACCCCCAAGTTTGGTGAAGATTGGCTCAGGGGGTCCGAAGTTATGGGGTCTGGAAGAGGTCACCACCTCCTGCCTCCATACATAAGCAGGAAGGTAACAGTCAGATTCTCTGGTTGTTCGCTAATTGGCTAATGCTTGTCTATGGAGGACGGAGTGGGTGACCTCTCCAGAGCCCATAACACTGGACCCCCTGACCCAATCGTCACCAAACTTTGGGCTTTGTGCAAGGAGAGTCCCTGAAAGCTATCCTGAAAATTTGGGACCTCTACCCCCAAAAATGCCCCCACAGGAGCTTCACAAATAATCCCCTTTGCTTGCTATTGTGGGAACTTTCAATCAGCCTACTTCCGCAGAATTGCGTCTATGTAGCGAAAGTAGACTGGAGCATTTGGAAAGATAGCAGCTCCTTCATCTAGCCAACTTGTGCAGGCAATGTAATGTTTGGGGAGTAGGGCAGCTCTGGGTAGTGAAATACCTGGAAAATTTGGGGGTGGAGGATGGGGAAGGCAGGGTTTGGGGAGGGTTGGGGCCTCAGCAGTGTATAATGCCACAGAGTTCACTCATCAAAGCAGCCATTTTCTCCAGAGGAACTGATCTTGGTCAGCTGAAGACCAGTTGTAATAAGGAGACATCTCCAGGTGCCAGCTGAAGGTTGGCAACCCTATTGGGGAAGGAAGAGCACCAGGGGGCAATGCCTGTGAATGGAGGTATGTGCCTGTGGCTACTTTCCTCACTCTGTTCACAGAGGTTGTAGGTGCTGCGGTACTGCCATGCTCTGTTCCTGTGTTACGCCTAGGGTTGCCAACCTCCAGATGGTGGCTGGAGAACTCCTGGTATTACAACTGATCTCCAGGTGATAGAAATCAGTTCTCCTGAAGAAAATGGCCACTTTGGCAATTGGACTCTATGGCATTGAAGTCCTTCCTCTCTCCAAACCCCACCCTCTTCAGGCTCCACCTGTCAGGCCTAGCCTGTACAGGAAATGCCAGGCAAGATCTGACTGAGAATGTTATGCTTACTGCAGGTGCTGGCCAAGGTCAGCTGTAGCAACTGCCAACTCGTGTTTGGACTCTGTGTGAATCATCTTCCCTCAGGGGGAGGGGGGTTCTCATGGCATCCAATGCTTTTGATTTCATATATACTCTGTACCATGCTCTTAGTTCTCATTAATGCCATCTTGCTTTTAGCTGCTGTAAACCTATGGATCTTCCAATAAATCAACTCTCTTTTGGACTACTTGTCTATGGATGTTGTTTATGGGATTGTCATGGGACAAGTGCTCACACCACCCCCAAAATCTCCAGTTATTTCCCAACTCAGAGCTAGCAAACCGACTTACGCCACTCCCCGCAAATAGATGCTCACCAGGCCGGTTGATAGGCAAATGATAATGCACAAATTGCCGCCTTCTGTTTTCAGGATGAAGAGATTTCTGTGCAGTGGGGGTTGTCAGGTCACCATGGTAGATATAGATGTATTTAATTTGATATCTCCAAATTATTATTACAACATGTTGGTGACCTTCAGCAGATAGATCTGTGGCCTTTTATCACAAATCGTATTTCTGACTCAGGGTGGGAGATGCGTAAGGAGGGATAGAGAAGGCAACAAGGATCGATTGAGAGCATTTCTTTACATTTCTGGGCAAGGGAAATGGAATACATTCTCTTGACAAACTGGACGCTTAACTAATTAAACAACAAAATGCTGACTACTCCCCTTTTTATGTAAGCCAAGAAAGAATCTTTAGAGGAATTAATTAGTAATCTACTTGTTTTTTAATAGCAGGGATGATACCTTTGTGTCGCTCCATAAATTGACAACCCCCCTTCCTTTTTTAGTTTCTTTCCTTTTTATATATATAAAAAATGCTTGAAAGTCTATAAATGGCAATTTAAGGCTCCTTTTGTCATTCAGTGGATTAGATTTTCACAAGAGCCAGGGCGCCCTTTCATTTTTTGTTCTTGGGCTGCACATAGCAAAACTCTTCCTCGGACGTGGGCTGCAATGTGGGAATTCTGGGCCATCTGATAGGAAAACAAACATTAAAACAATGCCAAGGTAACAGTCATGCAGGCATAAAATGACCGAAAAAGAGAGAGGAGGGCAAAGGAAGCCTTGAGTGTATTTAGGAAGATGAGGCCCTCCATTAAGATAGTTCACCCTCCCCCCTTTCCTTTTCCTATCTTCAATCCATCTGAAGGACCATTATAGTTTTTCAGGCAGCTTCCTGTGAGAAACCCTCTCCCCTCTCCCCCCTCCCCCCCCCCCACGTTGTTATTCTTCCTTACTGAAAGCAGCGGCTGCACTTCAGCTGAGATTTTTGTGTGCTTCTGCCCTGGACTTGTATAATATCTATACAAAACACAAGCGGTTGTTTAGGAACCTAATTTGAACATGGCTTCCTTTTGATTTCACCCCCCTACCCTTCAAGAGAAAGCCCCCCCTGTTTTGCAGCACTGGGCGGAAGCAGAAAAACAAGCTAATGATCTAACCCTTTTAAGTCTGGGGAACTCGTCTGTTTTGGAGTGCTTTTGAGTCTCCCGTAGCAGACGAGGCCCCCTCTTTCTTCTGCATCCCTCGTCCGCCCTCCTTTTCTTGCTCTTGGCTGGCCGCAAAATTTGCAGCTTGCTTCCTTTCCCTCCGCTCGGCCAACTGAAGGGTAAAAGCTTGTTGGCTGAAGAGCGATATGTAACGGAACAGAATAATTTCACATGATGGGCATATGTTTTGCACTGTATACCTTCAGGATTGTTATTTTTTTAACCAATTGTATGGTGCCTAACTATATAGGTGCGTAATAAGTATGACTGTTGTCGTTCCTATTACGGGTCCAGCACATGTATTCTTTCTTTGCATAGGAATATAACTTTACACCAGTAAAGGGGAGGATGTATTATTAGTTCTTTAGTATTACTAGCACTTTAAAATGGTAAACATCACAATTGCTGTGTATTGGAAGAGTTAAGACTGCCATCTTGTGTACTCTTACTAAAGGGTTATTCCCACTGGATAATTGCTTTTAAGTAAACACACGAGTTCAGGCTGTAAAAACGAGTAACATTACTCCTACACTACCACCACCACAATCAATGCGACCTGAAGGTCCCATTCCTTTCTGCCACCAAGGTGAAACCTGGTCTCCCTCTGATGCAAATACACTTATTTATTAAACCACGTGCATCTAGCCTTTTCTCAAGAGAGAATCAAGGAGGCTCACAGATAAATGTGCCTACAGGCATACCCCAAACAGTATAATATTTAAACAGGTCAAAACAGATACTAACATGTGACCATCACAGTTCAACCTGGGAAATATCTGGCTCCCCCACCCCCCAAAACAAACAACAGGCCCATCCACAGAATAAAATACACCCCAGCATTTTATGCAAAAGGACTGCCTTTCTGAATGCTTGTAAAGACTGCACATTCCTAAGCCTACCGGGCAAGCCATCCCATAAAATCGGGACAGTGATCAAGACGCCTGAGTCCTGGCTGAGCAGGAACGCAACCCTGTATGTGATGAAATGGACAGCAGGGAATGGCCACAGTAAATAGTATTTGGAATGTGGGCATGATCCTGCTGAAGTGAAGCACTTCAGACTCCACCGATTTTAAGGGCAAGTATATGTTCAGCTCTCATATTGAAATCAGTGGTTTGTCAGGTGTGTAACTTTGATTGGATCGCACCCACATATACTTATTTCCTTTGACCAAAGGCCACAGGATGAAAAGAAACAAAGAAAGCACAGGTGTATATGAGGATATGCACGAACATTATTAGATGATAGTTTCATGTTATCTGAGGTGCAACCAAGGCTAAATCTGCCACGTGATTAGTAATGTGTGGGTGTCAAATAGCAGAAGCACTGTTATGCAAATGAGACCAGAATAAATATCCATATAACATGAGAGCACCATTATTTGCTCCAACATCCGGATGTAGAGAATGTTGTAGAAAGCATTGAGGATACGGTAAGTCCTTGAGCCAGGTTCAGATAACATACCAAAATTTACAACATGCAAAAACAAATCCTTTAAAATGTCCCCAAAGGACATCTGCTTTGAGTCAGCTTGATGCTAGCTTGGTTTAACTTTTGTAGCTCTTTTTCTGTGGGAGGGGGAAGCTAGGTCATCGCTGCCAACCGCCCCGCCTTGCCTGCCATTAGTATAGAATTCCAAGTTTTTCCTTTCTGCTGGGAGCTTTTAAAAAAGTTTATTTAAAAAAAAACTATTTTCATAAATCTTTTCAGTTTTATATATGGTACTCATCTAAATATTTTTTGAAATGAATTGGAAAAGATTAAGTTGAACCAAAGTGAACATACAGTAGTAATAACAGAGTCATGCACAATTAGATAAGGTACAAAAAGAAAGAACTTGCCACAAAAGCTCATAATTAAAATTATCAAAATAAACAAAGAAGAAAAAAGAGGGCAGAATAGGAAATAGAGAAGGACATTTTTAATCAAATCAAGTTAATGCTAAAGGAAACATGAATTTTAAGACCCTTCTTAAAAGCTAAGAGAGATTGAATGGAGTGGGTTTCTTCAGACGAAGCATTCCAAATGTAAGGAGCAACCAGGAAAAAATGCACTTAGTCAACACAGGGAAGTGGAAATGTGTGGCTGGAAAACAAGGAAGAACCAGTAGAACAGAAAGTATGGGCAGGACAATAATTTGGCAAGATAAAAAGAAGCAAGGCAGCACGTCCTGGAAAATGAGGGGCTCGTTTAAGATGCGATTGGAAAAGATGGTTGTTGGGAAAGAGAACAAGGAAGAGAGCCTTCAGCCCAATAAAAGAAGATGATCAGATGCCCACTGATACAAAAAAGTTTGAACAAAAGGGTTCAGTTCTTAATGACCAATCTACAGATTAATGACACTAAAGAGTTTGGTATAATTTGGCATTGCCCCCCTCTCCCCCGAAGTGCCTAAGGACTGAATAATCAAATCAACCCAAACTAGCAGTTTGCAAATACTTTCCTCTGTCTCAGGTCGCACATTTAATTTACGCAGCTAATTTAATAGAGAGCCAATGATTAATCGTCACAATCCTGACATTTTGTTTCTTTTCATCCCCTTGTTATGAAAGAACGTGAAGAGTGTTTTTTGTTTAAAACAGTTTTAATTTCTGAGACTGAATTAGAGGTTTTTCTTTGTGACTGCATGTTCGGCAGTTCTCTTTGTCACTCGATTGTGTGGATTACATGGATCAGTGGGGAAAATGTCCTTTCCAAATGTTTTACTTCTAAAATTTTAATTTTTTTCAGTGGCTCCCATTTTTCTTATAAATGAGTTTGCTACTAAAAGTGGCATAGTTTCTAACTGTATTAACTGTAGACTTGACAAGAAAATAACCTGATGGTGTTAAGGTTTTATTTCCCAACTAGATGATCCATTAAGAAGCTACCACTTTTAACAACAACATGTACAAGGGTCATCGTTTTACAAGGGAGGGGGGAATCTGGACAGATAGTATTTTTTTAAATGTTCACAATTCAGCTCTGCGTGCTTAAATCCAATTGACTAATGGAAATTAAGCACAATTAATTTTGCACAAGCTGGTATTCAGTAAGCTTTAGCCTTGGCTCTGCCTCCGTTCAGACTTTGTACCAAACCCAGGGAGAAGGAAGCTGAACAATGGTTTGGTGCAGTGTCTGAATTGTAAATCCTGGCTTTTCATCATCCTGCAAACCAGAATCACAAACTGTGGTTTGAAGTGAGTTTGCAAATGGTGGTTTGTCCTTACTTAAACTAGCCATGTCTGAATTGACCACCTATTATTATGACTGTTGCTCCGCCCCCCTCCCCCTCCCCCTCAAAGGCTGCTGTGCCTTGAATGGGAGTGCGGCTGCATGCACTTGATGCTGAGAGGACAGAAAATGAAAGCAAGCAAGCAGTTCAGAACCATAATTTGTTCATTGCAGATGTCAAACTGAAACTGTAGCTTGGAATCTGAACCATGAGTAGCGCAAAGTATGGTTTAATGTGATGTCTGGATCAAACCTCTCTCTTTTTATTTTTTTGCTATCAAGTCACAGCTGACCTATGGTGACTCCGAAGGGTTTTTAAGGCAAGAGACGTTAGAGGAGGTTTGCCATTGCCTGCCTCTGCTTCATGCTGCTGGTATTCCTTGGCAGTCTCCCATCCAAATCATTGCCAGCTGTCCATGGCAGAGGGGGGATTCGAACTTCAGACTACCCCTTGATTGGATTGCATCAGCTAGATGACAACACTCCCTAGTTTTCTATATAGAGGAAGTGTTAAATGTACCATAGACCTTAATACTTTATAACTGCTCCAGATTTTGGGACATGTTTATGACTATGATATTTTGACCACTTTATGGCTGAAATACAACATCTCCTCATTAAAGAAGGAAACACACATGGGGGTTAGTTGCCCATTTGTATGGAAGAATAAAATAGTTAAGGAAGTTTTGCAGAATACCTACAGTCATAAAGATTTTTAGAAAGTCATGTACATTTTTAGTCTGGAACTATGATTGTTTTGACACTGAAGAAGGCCATCTGACCGAAACACGTTTGGTCAAAGTCTAATTCTGTGATTGTATGTCCATTTGTGTTGTATGTTTACATTAATGTATTGGTTTGGTAGGCTATTGCAGGGCCTTATATATGTTATTGATTTTAGCCTGTAATAAATATATGCATATTATGTATTGATATAACCTTTACATTGTATAATCTTTGGCCATGGATGTTGATTTTTTCTTGACCTTTGGGTGCTTATTCTGTTAGAAACTAAACAGGCCTATAGGTACTGATGAACAAAATTTGGAATCATTTTGACAAGTTATAGAATCACTTTGTTCGGCCTCATCCAGAATCAATTTTAAATTAAATTGGGGGGAGGAATCCACATTTTTTCTAAGCAACCTCCCTCCAACTGAAATGGTTCCTCTCCCAAAGAAGGCATTTCATAGAATCATAGAGTTGGAAGGGACCACCAGGGTCATCGAGTCCAACCCCCTGCACAATGCAGGACATTCACAACTACCTCCCCCCCACACCCCCAGTGACCAGAAGATGGCCAAGATGCCCTCTTTCTCATCATCTGCCTAAGGTCACAGAATCAGCATTACTGACAGATGGCCATCTAACCTCTTCTTAAAAACCTCCATGGAAGGAGAGCTTACCACCTCCCGAGGAAGCCTGTTCCATTTGTTTGGAGGAAGGCTTCAAACTTTGCTCAGCAGCGTGGTAGTAGAGGGGCAGGAGCCTCCCTATCATTTCTGGTTAGTGGGATCATCTGAATGTGGTTTAATTATGGTACTGAACATTGTGGTTGGTTGGGGTATGTAAAAAAATCATACTTTGGAGGTGGTTTATTGATCACAGTCAATGCCCATGAATGCTGCTGGCCTGGATGGGGATTTGCACCCAAGAGGCAACCAGCCGGCTCGGGAAGGCCAGATAAGCATCACTGTGTAGATAGGGGTGTGCATCCAGATGCACATCTGTTGATACTGCTGTGCGTGCAGAAACCTGCTTGTAAAGACTGGGCCACACGTGCAACTTGTTTGTCTCATACTCCTTTTTTTAAATGTCAATGATAATTTGGTGACATCTCCCCCTGACTGTGTGTATATGTGTGTGTGCATACAGGGATAACTGTCAAAAGGAGATAGTCAGAGGGTAGCTATGTTGGTCTGTAGTAGAACAGCTAGATTTGAGTCCAGTAACACCTTAGAGTGTTACTTAGAGTTACTTAGGGGAGGGGACATGGCTCAGTGGTAGAGCATCTGCTTGGCATGCAGAAGGTCCCAGGTTCAATCCCTGGCATCTCCAGTTACAGGGACCAGGCAAGTAGGTGATGTGAAAGACCTTTCTCTGCCTGAGACCCTGCTGGTCTGAGTAGACAGTATTGACTTTGATGGACCAAGGGTCTGATTCAGTATAAGGCAGCTTCATGTGTTCATGTGTACAGATCAACAACACTTTGGTGGTCTCTAAGGATGCTACTGGACTCAAATTAGCTGTCAAATGAAAAATGTGTAGAAGTATATGTGAGAGAGCAAAATTCTCTGTAGTAAACACTGCTTCTTTTTTCTCTCCCTCTTGCCAAGGTAAATTGAACAGTCAGGACACATACAACAATTTCGCCAACAACAATCCTGGGAACCCACGCCTTTCCCCTCTTCCGAGCCTGACCGTAGTGGTACCTTTAGCTCAGATCAAGCAACCCATGACTCTGGGAACCATCACCAAACGCACAGGGTAAATGAAGCTGTATATACGTTTATGTTCTTTGGGTTTTCTTTGTAACGTCCTCTAGCGCGAATTCATGTTAGCAGCAATACCTCTGTTTGATGCTTTACATTTCTCTGGTACGTACCAAAGAGAGACAATTGGATAGAAAATCAAGCGTGTAAAGAACCACAGGGCATCTGAAGCGGGGATGTAAATATTTGTCTGGAACTTTCAAAGAGGTCTTTTAGGGGGGGAAATTGATGGCTCGTTTTCTTTAAACTATTCAAGGGATTTTCTTTCTTTCTTGACATCAGAGCTAATTAGTAACTAAAACAGAAGATTTTCTGGGTTCTGCTAAACCATCTGAAGTATGTTTCTGAGGCGTATAATAGAATATGGCATGCATGGGGGAGAGAGAGAATGCTCCGAGTTACTGAACCTCTTTCTTATTTTCACATTGGATCATACTTTATTTTGTATATTCTTCCTCCTCACCCGTCCCTCTACCGCAGCCTTGGTATGTTAAATTAAGGGCATACTCAGGATAAAGATTAGGATGCATTTGTCACAGTGGCTTCACTTGATCTGGGCTGGTCTCTCTGGTCCCAATCCAGCCTGAAAATCGGGATAACCAGGCAAGCGCAGTGGAGGCATTGCGGTACTAAAGTTCTAATTCCAGGGGTGGGGGGAAGGCATGCATGTTTGGAGCATGAGCAAACCTCTTTTGCCCTTCTAAAATGGCTGAGTCTGCCTTCGCCCACAGAAGAGTAGCATGTTTGCCGTCTCCCTTTACGTCAGTCCATTCTTAGTTTTCCGTCTCAACACTTTTCAAGTTCAATATGTTGTTATGTCGGCTTGGAGCCAATCAACCACGAAACAGAGCAGTTTGTAGAAGAGACGTTAGCTGCCTTCTGTGTTCCCACTGCAGCATGATGCGCACTGTCCTACCCCCATGCAAAAAGCTGCTCCTGAGAATTGGAGGACACTTAGGAGTGGCAATGGATGCAGCACCAGGGGCCCAAGAGGAAAGTGGGGATCGGTGGAAATGGCCCCCTCCTTGTGCAAACTCCAATTCTGCTCAGGGAATCCTTTAAGTCTGTGTGTGAGTGTGAGTGGGGGCAGTGATGTCCGTTGATGTCCCCTTCCCACTGCAGCCCCCTGAGCCACCTCCCATGCTATCCCCTGAACTTAGGGGCAGATTTTCAAGGGGAGTTGGAGGGAAGGTGATAAAGAAAGCTCCCATCTGGGAAATCTCTCTGTTCGCTGTTAAATCCGTGTCATCATCTTGATGGTAGGTCATAACAAATCAAAATTGCCCTTACAACATAACCAGTGTGTATAGCAGTTCCAAATTTGGAAACAATACAAAGCCAAATAATATAAAAGATCAGATGTTTGTTGGGGAATCTATCACATGGATGTTTTATAAAGCGTTTAAGCTTCCAGTGCAAAGGAGGCTACCTCTTTCCAACAATATCGCTTTGCTCTGCTCGGATTAGACCTCACCTAGAGTATTGTGTTCAGTTTTGGGCACCACAATTTAAGAAGGATGTAGACAAGCTGGAACGTGTCCAGAGGAGGGCAACAAAGATGGTGAGGGGTCTGGAGACCAAGTCCTATGAGGAAAGGTTGAAGGAACTGGGTATGTTTAGCCTGAAGAGGAGAAGGCTGAGAGGGGATATGATAACCATCTTCAAGTACTTGAAGGGGTGTCATATAGAGGAGAATGCTGAGTTGTTTTCTGTTGCCCCAGAAGGTTGGACCAGAACCAATGGGTTGAAGTTAAATCAAAAGAGTTTCCATCTAAACATTAGGAAGAATTTTCTAACCTCAGTGGAAGAGGCTTCCTCGGGAGGTGGTGAGCGCTCCTTCTCTGGAGGTTTTTAAGAAGAGGTTGGATGGCCGGCCATCTTTCAGCAATGCTGATTCTATGATCTTAGGCAGATGATGAGAGGGAGGGCATCTTGGCCATCTTCTGGACATGGAGTGGGGATCACTGGGGGTGTAGGGGGGAGGTGGTTGTGGGTTTCCTGCATTGTGCAGGGGCTTGGAGTAGATGACCCTGGTGGTCCCTTCCAACTCCTGTGATTCTATGATATTTTCATTTGCCAAAAGATTGGACCAGGAGTCAAACTTAAGCCTGGCCTCACTGTGCACAGTAGAAAGTAAGGAGAATCCTCTTTGATCCCTCAGTTCCCAAAATATTGTGCCACGAACTGAGTGTATGAAATGTTTTTGTAGCAGTCTCTGAGGATAGCCAAAGGAATTTGCTTTAATTAGCAACTAGAGCACACCTCAGTGTACCTGGTTTCACACGTTCTAACAACCTGTGTACAATTATTGAGACGAAATTGCTCGTAGTGGCCTCTGCTGCTTTGGTAATGAGTAGATTTGTCATGTGTAGCCATTCCATATTGGCTGCACATACAGCAACTGATTTTGGGACGTTGGACGAAGCCTCAACAGGTTCATTGTTACCATGTAGACCTGGTTAAACCTAAGCAGGAGACCCCTCAAGTGCTTGCTCAGTTCTGAGAACCATGTTGGAAATGCATCTTGAACTGGAGAGGTTTTGCATTTGTGAGTAGAGGATAATTGGCATGATACACACATATTGATCATGAAAGTTCCCAGTGTATGAATCTAGGGTGAGATTGATACTTGGTCCCTTGTTTCCTGCCCTTTCTCAATTTTTGGCCATGAAATTTTCAAACTGATCCAGGGCTTGGAAAATGAAAGAAAACCGAGAGCCTGAATAGTTCTGACTAGCCAGATATCACCAGAGTTTAGAAGCTATTCAGGGTTGGCCCTGGTTAGTTCTTGGATGGGAGACTACCAAGGAAGTCTGGGGTTGCTATGCAGAAGAATGCAATGGCAAACCACCTCGGATCAGCTCTTGCCTTGAAAACCCCATGGTCCTGGGGAAGTCATGAGTAATTTGCAACTTGATGGCACATTATTACTGTTGAGATTGTTGTCCAGATCTGTGAGGTGCATGAAAATGCTGTGGGGAGACTTACTGTGCTCCAGAGCTGCTACACTGGCCTTTTAAGGCTTAACTCACACATTATGTACTCTCTTAATTGCCCAGAGCCACTGAGCTGGCACATGTTAAAAATCAAAATAAACTTACAAGCTTGCATCACAATGTTCTGGAGGCTGTTACATCACAGTGAATTTCTTTCAAATTATCAAGTTAATTTCAAGTTACCCCATTTCCATTTTCCCCTCCCTCCCCCCTATACAGGGCATGGGGGTTGAGCTGTTCTTTCAGTGAAATGCACAGCTGTGCCAAAACACGGACTAAATTTCATTCCGATGCTTAATAGCTGAAGGAGACAGAGCATCATGACCATTCCTTGGCTGGCAAAGGAGAGCAGTGAGGGTGGTTCGATGGTGGAATGCGCTGCCTCGGAGGGTGGTGGAGTCCCCGTCTTTGGAGGTCTTTAAGCAGAGGCTGTATGTCCATCTGTCGGGAGTGCTTTGATTGTGGGATCATGCATGACCGGGGGAGGGTTGGGGGTCACTGGGGATGTGGGGGTGGGGAGGTAGTTAATTTCCTGCATTGTGCAGGGAGTTGGACTAGATGACCCTGGTTGTTCCATTCCAACTCTATGATTCTATGAAAAGAAGACTTATTCATTCAAACTGTATACTACCCCCACAGTGCTAGGAATGTTCCCAGTCCACTTGAGGCCTTTACAAAGAGTAGATCAGGTTCACCAACTTTGCCAGCCTGTAGGCTTCATTGAAATTCTGACACAGGATGGTGGATATAACCACAAAATGGCTGCCGCAGGAGGTGGAGCCAAGAAAAAATGGCTGCCACAGGAGGTGCAGCCAATGACAAAATGTCAAGGAGTAAGCTTATGCATAATTCTAAAAGTAACTTTTAATGTTTCAGACAGAAGCTCTGCTTAACAGGATGCCTTTTTAAATAAAAATATTGTTTTAAGATATTTTCACTTTCTGTCATGCAGCAAAAATCTCTGTGCTGTGGAGGCAGCTGTTTCTGAAGCAGTTTCTTAAAACATCTGCACAGCCAATCAGTCCTTCAGTGGTCAATCAGAAGCCCTACTGGGCAGAAGGCCCACCTGACCTTGTCCACATTCTAAAAACACTTGATGGGCAGCAGGAAAGGTGTCAACAGGCACCATTTTAGGCACTGATGTTGCTTATGTCTGAGTTAGTCATCGAATGCAGGTTCCTCATAAGGGGATGTTTCTTAAGCACAATGGCTTTTGGGGGATTGGGGCAAGAAAAGATTAGGCATTTATTTTCTTTTAGATTGGAGCTGGTCTATATGCAGCATGAGATGGTAGACTGAGGTGCATAGGATTCTGGATTGGGCTCCCTAAGAAAATCAAGGGTGCCTGTCATGCTTTTGAATGCTCTCTCATATTAAAAAGAAACTTGTTTCCTGTGTGTACTAGATTAGCATCTCAGAGAGAGAGAGGGGGGTTATCTTCTTGTTAAGCTTATTTACTTCATTACTTCATGTGGTCAAGTATTCAGACAAATAGCCCTCCCCAGCTCCCCACCCCTCAATAGCAACATTTTGTATAACGAGTTGACTGGTTCTACCTGTGCAGCAGTATGAGGTGCTGGAATCTGTACTTTGGAATGCAGGTGGATGCCCTTTTTGAATGCTCTGCTCCGTTAAAAAATGCCCTTTAGATCTGTCTCGATAATGGAAGGGGTAGATTAGAACTTTTATCATAGATGTGCTTAAAAATATAGTTGACCGGTTGTTGTAGTTAATAAGGGCAGTATGTATTGAATTGTATTGTATGATATGATAAATCAATAAAGTGTTAAAAAAATTGATGTGCTTAAAAAAAACAACTTGCAGTTTGTGGGGGAAATTCAGAACTCATATGCTTCCCCTGTAATCTGTAGTAGCATAATCTGCTCAGCCACGTCATCATGTACAACCTTTTACTGTCGGTAAGAAGCAAGCCAAGTTTCTGGAGGGAGGACTGTGAGAACCATCTTTTCACTGTGTATCTGAACTAGACTATTTTTTTAAAAAAAATTCTTTTAATATTTAGTGGATTTTAGTTTCTTAAATATTAGTCAAGAATTTTAACCAGGTATTGTCTTTTTTAAATCTATGTAATCTTTTATCTCATGTATAGATGATACAAATGTTTTACTAGCATATGCCGTACTAATAAATCTGATTCTGATTCTGTACATGAAGCTAGAAGTGCATGCCCCAACATGGACGAGGGCTCTGTAAGAGCCCTGGCGAGGCTGGAGTCATGAGTCTCGAGGAGGGGAAGCGCACCGTGGATCGGGCCTTCATCGCTAAACGGGGAAAAAAAGCCCTTTGTAGAGCAAAAGCCGAGCGTCACGCCGATGTTCCCTGGAGCTCGGCGAAGCCTAAAATGGCCAAATTGAGACAGCAGCTTCAACCTAAGCCTCCAGGGGGCAAAGCGTGTGTGTAACGTCTTTAACATCTGCCCCTTTATTTCTCGCAACGCACAGCGATGCGCTCCTGTGATGGGGAGAGAGGACGGGGACCATCTGCCTGGCTCCGAGAAGTGTAGGACGCTCTGCGCATCGCCGCAAATGGCAAAAGACAGATGTATTTACACCTACGTGGGCAACACCTTTAAGCAGTGCTCCAAGGAAACAAGCCCCCCCCCCTCCGTTTTGCACTCTGCAGAAGCAGCTGCCGAACATTGACGGTTGTGCTTTAGTCATGAGGAAGAGCTCTGGAACTAAACTGGATTTTACAACCGTCTCCTTTGCAGTGGCCAGTGGAGCTGGGGGGGGGGGGCAGGCAGACAGGGGAGACATAACTGCCATTTTTTTCATCTGTTCACCTTTAAAGCCTAAAATATAACCTGCCACCCAAACAATTCTGGGTTTTTAAAAAAGCTACACATGGGCAACATCGCTAGGGTTGCCAACCTCTAGGCACTAGCATGATAGTGCGTGCTGCTGGAATGCAGCAAAATAGAGAGGATAGAGACAGCACTGCAGACCACAAAAAGTCTTATGCACAACTATTTATATATAACAACTACAATACTACATACTACAGACAATATATGAACGCTAGACAAATACTACATACTATATCTCCAATATATGAAAACTAAACAACATTGAGTGCAATTGTCCCTCTTCATTTCGGTCGTTGGGACAATTGCTCTCAGTGTTGTTTAGTTTATTGCGTCTGCAATATGAGGATACGATTCCTGACAGTTGTGTGCATCTAGCTTCCATATATTGTCAGTATAGTTTGTAGTATTATGGTTGTTACAGATAAATAGTTGTGCATAAGACTTTTTGTGGTCTGCAGTGCTGTCTCTATCCTCTCTAACCTCCAGGTACTAGCGGGAGATCTTCTGCTATTACAACTGATCTCCAGCCGACAGAGATCAGGTCACCTGGAGAAAATGGCCTCTTTGGCAATTGGACCCTATGGCATTTAAGTCACTCTTACACTCTGATACTCTCTCCAACCTCATGTGGGATGATAAAATGTTATGCTTATTTTATTAGATTTTTTTGGATTTGTTAGATAAATCAGGTAACCCCTTCCCCCAGATGCTTGGAAGGCAAGGCAGGGAGAAGAAGAAGAGGAGAAGGAGGAGTTAGTTTTTATATGCCAACTTTCTACCACTTAAGGAAGAATCAAACCAGCTTACAATCACCTTCCCTTCCCCTCCCCGCAACAGACACCCTGTGATGTAGGTGAGAGAGCTCTAAGAGAACTGTGAGTAGTCCAAGGTCACCAAGCTGCCTTCATGTGTAGGAGCAGGGAAACCAACCTGGTTTACCAGATTAGCATCCACCGCTCATGCGGAGGAGTGGGGAATAAAACCTGCTTCTCCAGATTAGAGTCCACCACTCCAAATCACAGCTTTTAGCCACTATACCACGCTGGCTCTCTGGTTGGAAGTCTGGGTGGAAATCTGTGGTTTATTAATTAATGTTACTATTGTCCCTTTTGCAGCAATCTGTAATCTGCTGTCTGCCCAGTTCCAGGATTTAAAGGGCACACCATTGGGGAGGGGCAGTGGCTCAGTGGTAGAGGATCTGCTTGACATGCAGAAGCTCCCAACTTCGATTCTCAGCATCTCCAGTTAAAAAGATAAATAATATATGATGTGAAAGGGTTTCTACCTGAAACCCCAGAGAACTGCTGCCGGTCAGAATAGGCAATACTGAGCTTGCTAGACCATGAGTCTGATTCAGTATAAGGCAGCTTCAAGTATTCATTATCAGATAACTCCTAATTCCAGACACTCTGCTGTTGCTTATTAGTTTTTAATTATTTTTTATTATGAATAAGAGCTAGCTTGGTGTAATGGTTAGAGTGTGAAACCAGGACTAGAAAATCCAGGTGAAAATCTGCATTCCTCCATGGAACTCAATGGGTTGCCTTGGCCCCATCACTCTCTCTAACCCTAGCCCACCACATAGGATTGTTGTGAGGATAAAATGGGGAGAGAAGAGTCATGGACGCCACCCTGAACTCTACTTGAAGGAAGATAGATCTGAAGGAGTGAGCTGTGACTCACGAAAGCTCATACCCTGCCAGAAATATTGTTAGTCTTTAAGATGTTACTAGACTCTTGCTCTTTCCCTGTAGGAAGTGTGTGATAAAAACTAATAGAAGAAGAAGTGTTGGTTTTTGTATGCCAACTTTCTCTACCACTTAAGGAAGAATCAGACCGGCTTACAATCACCTTTCCTTCCCCTCCCCTCAACAGACACCTTGTGAGGTAGGTGGGGATGAGAGAGTCCAGAGAGAACTGTGACTAGCCCAAGGTCACCCAGCTGGCTTCATGTGGAGGAGTGGGGAAACCAACCCGGAGTGGGGAAACCAACTAGCTAACAATAGTGAGATTTTAAAGCATTTTTTAAAATTTAGCCCAGCAAGAGCTGGAGAAGCTGCTGGCGAAGAGATGTGAGTCCCAAGTGCCCTTGGATTCAGCCCTGAGAAATGAAGGGCGCCAAAGCTGACAGATCTAACCTTTGCTCCATCCCAGAAAAGTTAAGTGAGTGAAAAGTCCCTCTCTGGCATGGTGGAACTCTGGCCTGTTCTGTTTGTTTTTTTGCAGAATGGCGGGAGGAATGCAGATAACCCACTTTTTATGTAGGATCTGGCCGAGATGTTATTAGCGCTAATGTCTCCCATCTCGTGTACAATTTGTTCATAAAATCACTGATATCCGCTTGGTCCCTTTTGAACTCTGGAGACCGTAATCCTTTCCAGGAGCAAAAAAAAAAAGCAAGAAGAACCACATCAGCTGAATAGGAAATAACAAAGGAGATGCAAAAACAAACCTTAAAAGAAGGGAGAGGGGGAAAGTCTGAATTAAATTCCTTACATTTCAAGTGCACAAAACAGAGTTGGCACATTTATGGGAATTATTTTCTCCAGTGATAAATATTTCAGAAGTTTTACTGTTTTAACTGTTGTTGTGATTTATGGGCTCAGCTTTGTAGCCCTGTCTGAGCTGGGGCTCTCAGGGGCAGTGATGCAAAGCAGAATATGGGAAGGGCTCGTTTCCTACTTTCACCATCTTTGACACAGTGCGTGCATGCTGGCGAACCTGTGGAAAGGTCCTGGCCATTGCTTCCCAGGATCCTTCTTTGCTGCCCCAGATTCTGGGAATCAGTACTTGTCTTCTGGCCCGTGCTGTAAGAGGAGGGTTTCTATCCTCTAGGGTCTTCCATGAGCCCTGGCTGCACGCATAGAGAAAGTCCCTGGTTCAGATCTAGCAATTAGCACTAACAGAGTTTCTACAAGGGATTCCTAAAAGGCAGAAAAATCGGGGCAGTGGTATTGGAAAACGGGGAGCCCCTGCTAAATTGGGACAGGTGGTGCAAATTCTCGAGGTGACCTTTGGCAAGACACTGTTCTTTCAGCTTTGGTCCTGCGTCTGCAAAATGAGGAAACGATTCCTAACAGTTGTGTGCATCTATGAAAAGAGTTTTGAACACTCTTAAGTTTTACAGTGCGATCCTATCCACATTGACTCAAGAAGCCAGTCCCGCTGATTTTGATGGTACTTACTCCCATGTAATTCTGCATAGGGTTGCAACTGTTCATCTTAAGCCGCTCAGTATGTTCTTGTGCTCTGGTTGATTTTTTTAAATGTTGAATTTTAATTAACAACCTGCAATATTTATGTTTGTATTATATTTTATTTTAGAAGCTGCCTTGGGCAGGATCCCTGGGGAGGTGGCTGCTTACAATTTTTCTAAATAAATTTTAGCACATTCCACTTTGAACATCCAGGCCAATAGAAAATAATCTGGTAAAGGCTTCTGAGTAAATAAATGAAACACATTGGGGCAGAGCACACATGCTAAAGTCTAGATCATGGTTTCTGACCTAGGATAATTCAGTGTTTTGCTTCCCCAATGATGGGGGCACTAAAACAGGAAGTGGGGCAGGAAGGATGGTAAAGAAGATGTACTTAGTGGCCCAGGGATTTGATGTACTTTGGTTTCTTTCATGCCATAACATTGATCCTGCAGGCGGTGGTGCTCTTCTGGATTGGCACAATCCCCATGTATGTTTTGGGCACACTGAATTGCTTAAGCATTACCCTGCTGGTGAAACTCAGAGAGTTCCTTCCCCAAGCAGTCAGCTACTTCAGCAGGGAGCCCAAGGCAATGTAATCTCCAGGGATGAGGAGGCTAGATTCTCAACAAGGTTTGAACACGTTCAGGACTCAATAGCCAAAAAATGAATTGCACATGAAGGAGGAGGAGAAGAAGAGTTGGTTTTTATATGCTGACTTTCTCTACCACTTAAGGGAGAATCAAACCGGCTTACAATCTCCTTCCCTTCCCCTCCCCACAACAGACACCCTGTGATGTAGGTGAGGCTGAGAGAATGTGACTTGCCCAAGGTCACCCAGCTGGCTTCATGTGTAGGAGTGGGGGAAACCAACTCGGTTCACCAGATTAGCCTCTGCCGCTCATGTGGAGGAGTGGGGAATCAAACCAGGTTCTCCAGAACAGACTCCACCGCTCCAAACCACCACTATACCACGCTGGCATGGGTGGTTACTTTCCCCCCATAATGCAATAGAACAATAGAATCATAGAGTTGGAAGGGACCACCAGGGTCATCTAGTCCAACCCCCTGCACAATGCAGGAATTTCACCTGCCTCCCCCACACACACACCCAGTGCCCAGAAGATGCCCAAGATGCCCCCCTCCCATGAACTGCCCAAGTTCATAGAATCAGCATGAACTAATCAATGTTATTAACTCATTTTGAGAGGATTTGTGACCTTGATTTGCATACATACAGTACAAGCATAATAATAATTTATCACAGAATTAATAATTAATAATTTATCACAGAAGTTGATGTATATAATCTGTCAGGTGGGCTGCAGAAAGACAGGCATTCATGAGGACTAGACACCAATGGACGGAAATACAACTGGAAGAGCCAAGGCCTACCCATTCTACATGGCCTACCTATCGAAGAGGCAGACATGCTTTTTCCGCTTGATGGCCGTGTTAATTTTGTTCTATCACCAAAGTCCCATCTCCTCTCTGCGCTTGAATCATTGTGTGATACAGTTTCCAGTGATGTTTATGCTAACTGGAAATCGCTGCTAATGTTTTATTAAGGATGTGCTTCATTACATGTCTATTAAGGTTGCTGGGGGGTAGGTATGTGTGGGGGGAATTAAAAGCCATCTTTCCCAGATGGCTCAAGATCTGGATTATTGGGGGGTGGGGTTTGAGGTCACAAATGAACACGAAGAATTATATATATCTCCATTGAAAAATATGTGGAGATATATTTATATAATTCTTGGTGTTAATTTGCTTTAAATTGTTTCCCCCCGCCCCAAAGAGTTTGAAAAATGGAACTTAAACCCATTCTTTAAAGGAAAAATATGTATCTTAAATAGCAGTAATCTGTTTTATGTGCACAGTGAAGCCAACGGCCTTGGACAGCCCCAGCGGTTGCCTTGGCTTGACATCGCTTTGTTATTGTCACCCGGCAGAGCCATCTGGTGCTGTCGATTTGAGGACAGGCTCTCTTGTAAATTTTGTACACTGTCCTTCTGTATTAATGCACGCAAAGCGACGCTGTGTGAAGCGGCTCGGAAAAAGGGGAGACAATCCTGGACATGAGTGTGGGCGGCAGGCTGGATTTTGGTCAGTTCTTTTCAAATGTGATTTGGCCTCCTTCTAAAAAGTAAGCTGGGGGAGGGAGGGTAATGCACTGCCTCTTTCCCATCCCTCTGTGGATTGTTGGGCAGAAAGTGTAGTTGGAAAACAAGTGAGATTTGCTTTTCCTTTCAGCCCCCCCCCCCCATGAGGGTGTACTCCATGCCCCCAAAATTGCATCCAGTCAATCAAAATATTGTACTATGTAAAGTTCAGTGGTGCAAATGCACAGAAATTGCATTGTTTCTCTTATTTTGCATACTTTATTCAACTTTTGCTAGTCGGGCAGGGTGAGGGAGCCGTGCAAGGCAGCAAAGCCCGCCCCCCCCCCATCACAGGAAATTTGATGCAGGCACTCCTTTGGCCTTCTGAGAGTTCAGGAGGGTCTGCCCTAGGGTTGCCAACCTCCAGGTATTAGCTGGAGATCTCCTGCTGTTACAACTGATCTCCAGCCGATAGAGATCAGTTCAGCTGGATAAAATGGCCGCTTTGGCCATTGGACTCTATGGCATTGAAGTCCCTCCCCAAACCGCACACTCCTCAAGCTCTGCCCCAAAACCCTCCAGGTATTTCCCAACCTGGAGCTGGCAACCCTACTCTACCCCCACAGTTCCAAGCATCTTTTTATAGTGGAGAGGACTAGAAATTTGCTTTTCGTTCTGAGATCAAATCCCACAGAATTATGTTCATTCTGCACACCCACAGAATCTCAAGAGACCAGTAAATCCTCCCTGTGATCACTGGGGTGAGTGTCAGAGGCAGGGCTTTCCTTATCAGGTGGTTCTTCAACATTTCCAGATGAGTTCAGAGTTGTCCTAGTCAGGGAGGATCTACGCTGCGAAGATGTTCACAGTCCTGAATGTAAGTTAGTCCTCCTACCCCCCACCCCCGTCATGGTGAAAAGAAGAGTTGGTTTTTATATGCCAGCTTTCTCTACCACTTAAGGAAGAATCAAACTGACTTACAATCACCTTCCCTTCCCCTCCCCACCACAGACACCATGTGAGGTAGGTGGGGCTGAGAGAGCTGTGACTAGCCCAAGGTTACCCAGCTGGCTTCATGTGTGTAGGAGTAGGGAAACAAATCCAGTTCACCAGATTAGCCTCCGCCGCTCACCTGGAGGAATCATAGAGTTGGAAGGAGTGGGGAATCAGACCCGGTTCTCCAGATCAGAGTCCACCTCTCCAAACCACCACTCTTAACCACTACACCCCACCAGCTGAAGTGAGACGTTGTTTCCCAGTCTTAACACAAACCTGCATAAGAAATAAGAATGGCCTTGTTCAAAATTAGGTCAAAACTGCTCCAGGTGGATGATACACCTGTTGCTTCCACTCTGGCTACTGCCTTGGTAGGAGAGCTGTTAAAATTAATTTCCTCCAGCTGGCTAGTGAGATACACACAGGTCTCTAACTTCCAGGCCTTCTTTTTAAAAAAAATATCAATGTTGATATAAAACAGCAACTGAAACAAAACAAAAAATTATAGTGCTATAATTTCGTGGTGGCAAGGATCTGTTTTATCCTGAAATAGGAGTCTGGCAGTAACTGCAGCCTTGGCTATGCTAGCTCCTGTATTTTCAAGAAGCCCCACACCCGAATGTCACCAGCAGTATCCCCCCCCCTATTTATAGCCCACCCTCCAGGCCAAGCTCAGGGTGGGTAGAAATAAATCCTTCTTTTCTGCACTGTTGCTTCATTGTGAGTGCAGCCTCTGTTACTCTGCTGTGCCTGCCCTGCAGTGCAGGCCTGTTAAGGGAGGTGGGCTACAAGCAGATTTGATTGCCTTGAATTTTAATATGATACCTAAGGGAGAAAGATATATCAACTTTTTCTGCCTGATTCATAATTTTAAACTGTGGTTTCCTCCCTTTGAGTCAGCCCGCCCCACAGCCCACCCCAAATCTAGGAAACCCCAAATACTGAATCCTTATCTTGTGGGAATATGTCAGACTCACTTGAGAATGAGGTAGCATGGAAATAGTCCATAGGCTCGGGTGCTGAGAGGAGGGTCCTAGAGAGACAACATGTCATGGGCCCTGCTCTCCTTGGAGACCCATGGAGCTGGGTAAGTCTTATGACCTCTTTTCATGTTAGGTTTGGGTAGGATGTGTGGGTTGTGACCTGGGTCGCTAGCCCGATCTCGTCAGATCTCCGAAGCTAAGAAGGGTCGGCCCTGTTTAGTACTTGGATGGGAGAACACCAAAGAAGTTCGGGGTTGCTGCGCAGAAGAAGGTGATGCCAAACTACCTGTTTGTTTCATGTTTTGAAAATCCTACAGTGTCATCATAAGTCAGTTAGGACTTGCTGGCACTTTCCACTATCAAGGTGTATATCTGTGGGTGTGTATTCTGAAGTGAAGGGTGTGTCACTGGCCACCAAGATTAAGTTAATTCATGCCATCGTATTCTATATTACTATGTATGGGTGTGAAAGCTGGACATTGAGGAAAGCAGATAGGAAGAAAGTAGATTCCTTTGAAATGTGATGTTGGAGGAGTTACGGATACCGTGGACTGCCAAAAAAACAAATCAGTAGATTATAGATCAAATCAAGCCTAAACTGACCCTAGAAGCTAAAATGCCTAAACCGAGGCTGTCGAATTTTGGTCACATTATGAGATGGCAAGAGTCACTGGAAAAGACAATTGTCCTAGGAAAAGTTGAGGGCAGCAGGAAAAGAGGAAGACCCAACAAGAGATGGATTGACTCAATAAAGGAAGCCACAGCCCTCAGTTTGCAAGATCTGAGCAAGGCTGTCAAAGATACGACATTTTGGAGGACTTTGATTCATAGGGTCACCATGAGTCGGAAGCGACTTGACGGCACTTAATACCCACATCTGTAGGGGATTGTGGTGGCTCTTGGCAGCCCTAGTAGCTTGGACAAGCAGACTTTCTTTGTTGATCACCTTCGGGATCAAAACTGACCTAGCAATCTTAGGAGGGATCCAGTACTGGCTCCAAACTTGTTCTGGTCTTTTGGTGTTAAGGGACTTCCTTCTTGTTGTGGCTGGTTTCTCTGCATGCTCCTCCTTTGGCCAGATCTGGGGAGTGGTGCACTTGTTGAATCCTGGCCTGATTCAGGATCCAGAAAGGTACTCCAATCCCACAGTTCTTACCATGATAATACTTAGCATTAAAATCGTGCTTTTGCTTCGTGGCCACTTCCTCGCCAACGACATACTTGCTAGACCGATCCTGGCAAAAACCTGCATTTTCATTTTTTGTTCCTTTCTGTAAAAAAGGTGTAAGAATGACGTGTGACACAGTCTTGCGGTGAAGATGAATGAAACACCCTTTCAAAGGACTCTGCATGTTAAAAGCATTTATCCGGATGACCGTTGCACTTGTTTGTAATTTCTTATTTTCATAAATCACAGCAGCAGCACACCCAAAGGCCTCAGGGCAGCATATATGAAAATTATCTCTTTTATCCACACAATGACCCTGTGAGGTAGGAATTGGCTCAAGGCCACCCTGGTGAGGTCCATGGCACAACAGGACTTTGAACCCGTATTTCCCAGAACCAGATTTTAACCGCAGCATGTTGGCCTTCATTTCTTCTTCTTTAAAAACCAGCTGAGGTTTTACATCGAATGTGGTATTATTTTTCAAAAAATTAAAGTCTAGACATGTTTCCTTTGATCTCCAGGCTGCTCCTCAGCATTTCTGTCTTAGAAAACGCAGGCTGTTGGATGCACCAGTCTCAGTTGAGGCACCAATCTTGCAGTCTGTCACAGTTTGTACAATTAGAGTTCGGGCGGGCTCACACAGACCTCATGTACATTTCCTTCCCTCAGAAATCAATAGGAAGCACTCGGTCATGTGTAATTTGGATTATGAGCATGTGCATGTCTGAGACTCCCCCCCCCCTAAAAATCTAATGGAATCCTGGGTGCACGATTCTCAGGATTAAGTACTGCATTACTGGGTCATAGGATGATCCACTAGTCCAGCATTCTGTTTCCAGTAGTGGTCAATCGGGCACACAGTTGATCATCTTTCCCTATTGTTTACCCTCCACAATCTGGTGTTCTGGGTTATACAGCCTTTGTACATGGAGATTTCTTTGGCTGTCATTGCTGATGGTTCCTGGTAGACCTCTCCCCTGGAATTTGTTCAGTCTTTAAAACCATCTGAGCTAGGGATAGGTTTACAAAACCTCCAGGAAGTAGCTGGAGATCTCCTGCTATTACAACTGATCTCCAGCTGATAGAGATCAGTTCACCTGGAGAAAATGTAGGGTTGCCAGGTCCCTCTTCGCCACCAGCAGGAGGTTTTTGGGGCAAACTCCAGGTGAACGGATCTCCATCAGCAGAGATCAATTGTAATAGCGGAAGATCTCCAGCTACTATCTGGAGGTTGGCAACCCTAAGAAAATGGCTGCTTTGGCAATTGGACTTTATGGCATTGAAGTCCCTCCCCTCCCCAAACTTCACCCTCCTCAGGCTCCACCCCCAAAATCACCAGGTATTTCCCAACCTGGAGCTGGCAACCCTAGCTAGGGACAATCTCCACATCTAGTGGCAGTGAATTGTACCATTTAATTATATGTGTGTGTGAATCAGTGACTCCCCCCCCCCAGCCGCCCATCCCTTTTTGAGTTCTGAATCTACCTCCAGCAGCTTCTTCAGGTGATCCAAGTTTGGGTAGCAGGAGGGAAGGAGAAACAGTTTGTGGAGCAAACGTCACACTTTTGGAAAACTCCTGAGCCTCATTGCGTAGAGACTGTGTGGATCTCCATAGACCATTTCGTCCAAAGGCAGAGTGAAGAGAGCATGGAGTTAGCCTGGTGTGCATGTAGGGGGAAGCACATTCCAAATAAAGGATTGCCTCACAAACCCCTGCACACCCCTGTATGCCTTTCCACATTATAGTTTTTAGTACCAAATTGTTTATTGCCAGAAAGACCGTAGGACCTATGAGCCTATCATGCAGAGCTGAGTGACAAGCAATTGCAGCTATGCAGGCAAGATTTTCCCCTGTAGATTTTGTATCTCTGGTTATAGCCCCCATGTGTTATGGGAAACCCAGTACCGCCATTGAAAATGGCAGCACCGTGTCGAGCTCTCTCCTTCCCCTCCATAACGAGTAGTACAACTTACTCCTCTTTCCTGGCATTGTTGTTTTATGAGTTTCTCTCTCCCTGCCATGTATCATTGGCTTTTGTTGGCTGGGTTGGGAAACACCTATGTTAGGTTTAGGAATTGCAACTATGCCTGGGCAGTGCCACTTTGGACTGGACGGCACCATTTCGGACTGCAGGGACAGGTGCACAGGATCCATTAAAGTATCTCTGTACGTAGAAAACTGTCATATCATGGAGAAGGCTGGGCTAGAATCCTTCTCCCCTGATATCTAATTTACTATGAGCAGGGACTTTTTTAAAAATGGAAAGCTATTCAATCGTGAGTCTTCACCTGCGATTCATACAACCAAGGTGCAGCTGTGCCCCTTCAGTGACAATAAGCTCCAAGTGATGTTGGGATAAGGAGCAAGTTGTACAACACATTATGGAGAGGGAGGAGGAACTTGGCGCTGGGCTGTAATTTTCAGGGGCAGCCCTGTGTTTCTTTTAATGTGTGGTTCTACCCTCTGTTTCCTTGGGGAGGGCAGACTACATTTTCCTTGCAATGCATTTTGGAAAGTTAATAATTTTCTTTTGAAAACTGTCCAACTTTATTTTTTAATAGCATGATTTTACACTGTTGCTTGTTGATGACAACAATTATGACGAATTCCTCATCTAATTTCTGTGCATTTTCCCCCCTTTCCATGAAGACCTTACCTGTTTGGAGCAGGATGTTTTTCCATAAAAGCTCCGTGGTGAGTTCAGTTCAATCCCGGCATGCCTTTTAATTAATTTGCTGTACTCACTGGAAATCGCCATTCATTGCTTTAAAAAAAAAACCTGCATGAGCTTATTCCTTACATGAAAGTGATGCGTGATTTAGGGCGGAACTAAATGTGATGCTGAGCCTGAATTGTTGATGAAAACGGCAGCCTCGTCCTATGCTCCCTACTTCTCCTCCCAATTGTGTGCAGTTGTGGAGTCAGTGAGGCCGCAGAGCATCGTGCATTTCCTCAGTGCCTTCTCAGAGCAGCCAGGAACGTAAAGCTGGATAGAAAAATGCCCAACAGGGTGGGTTTATGGCCCACATTTCTGTAACTAGGACAGTGTTCCAGGAGAGGGGACTCGACACAGAGTTGCCACTTTTCTGCGGCAGGCCTGTGTTCGCCCTCACGTTTAGTTCTGCCCTTATATTGTGAAGCAATATTCTTTGTTCTCTATTGATGTGTCTGTACTAGAGGAATTGGCTCCGGAGGCATTTCCTGCAGGTCACGGCTGGCTTGAGGCTGGGCACAAATAGCTTTCCGGATACTTGAAGGTGGCATGGTTAGGGTTGCCAACCTCCAGGTACTAGCTGGAGATCTGCCACTATTACAACTGATCTCCAGCCAATAGAGATCAGTTCCCCTGGAGAAAATGGCCCCTTTGGCAATTGGACTCTATGGCATTGAAGTCCCTCCCCTCCCCAAATCCCACCCTCCTCAGGCTCCACCCCAAAAATCTCCAAATATTTCTCAACCAGGAGCTGGCAACCCTAGGCATAGTAGGAACCATGCTGCTGCAGCTACAAGCCATCGTCGTGGTTTTCTTTCCTACCGTGATCTCCAGCACTGCTGCCACTCCCGGGCAACCTGTGAGGACCCAGCTTCCTCAGCAGTGTTTCAGGCCCTTTAAAGAAAAGGAAACTAAGCTTTTAGAAGAAGAAGGAGAGTTGGTTTTTTATATGCCGACTTTCTCTACTACTTAAGGAAGAATCAAACCGGCTTACAATCACCTCCCCTTCCCCTCCCCACAACAGACACCCTGTGAGGTAGGTGGGGCTGAGAGAGTTCTAAGAGAGCTGTGACTAGCCCAAGGTCACCCAGCTGGCTTCAAGTGTAGGAGTGGGGAAACCAACCTGGCTCACCAGATTAGCTTCCACCGGTCATGTGGAGGAGTGGGGGATCAAATCCAGTTTTCCAGATTAGGGTCCCGCACTCCAAACCACCACTCTTAACCACTACACCATGCTGGCTCTCTTTACTCCTTTCACCTGTGGAAATAAAACATGGCGGTAACATTCTGTTCAGTCAATCTGTAAGACCTTTCACCTTTTGGGCCAGAGGAGTGGCCCATGGCAGGAAGAATCTTCCCTTGATGCCAGAGGCTCTTCTGAGTGCCTCAGGTCAGGCAAAGGCGGCTTCTGCCAGAGGAGACTACCTTCACTAGAGAAATGGGCCCATGGGAGCCAAACATGTGTCCCTGAAGATCCTGTGGTGAATGACCAGCATCAGTCACTTATTATTTTAGCTGTAATAGAACTTAGATTTTATCGAAATTCTATTTTAATCCCTTTAAACAGATGGAATTATTGGTTTTTTATTTATTCTATTTATTAAGGTGTGCAAACACCAGGTCATTCCTGACCCATGGGGTGACTTCGCATCCCGACGTTTACTAGGCAGACTTTGTTTGCGGGGTGGTTTGCCAGTGCCTTCCCCAGTCATCTTCCCTTTACCCCCAGCAAGCTGGGTACTCATTTGACCGACCTCGGATGGAAGGATGGAAGGCTGAGTCAACCTTGAGCTGGCTACCTGAAACCGACTTCCGATGGGATCGAACTCAGGTCGTGAGCAGAGCTTGGGCTGCAGTACTGTAGCTTACCACTCAATGCCATGAGGCTCCTATTTATTTACAGTATTTGTATTCCAACTTTCTGCTTTTTCAAGGGCTGCTGAGGTGGTTAACAGTTTGAAACATACATGATAACATTACATTATCAAAAACATTACATTATTAAAACCAACCCCCCTCCCAAACACACATCATTAAAACAACTTTTAAAAGAATTTAAACAGCAGAGTTAAAATACATACAAATCATCTTATCTGAGCCAGTCTGGAATAGTGACTAAGGGATTGAGCCAGGAAGTCCCTAGTTCAAGTCTCACCTCAGCTTTGAACTTACTAAGGATCCTTGGGGAAACCCTCTATGTCCCAGTTTATGGCCAGCTCTTCCTGTGGTGAAGGAATGCACACCTTCCACATGCACCTGTAAGGTGTGAAATGAGGGCAAGGTGCAGATGATTGCTTTGCTGTTTTGAGGAGGAAGAATTGCTTAAGATCCTGGGATACAGCCTGTGTTATGGGAGAGGTCTTGTGGAGGCGAAGTAGAGCTGTTCAGAGCCACCAGGGACCTTTGGAGCCAGCGTGGTGCAGTGGTTAAGAGCGGTGGTTTGGAGCGGCGGACTCTAATCAGGTGAACTGGGTTGGTTTCCCCACTCCTACACATGAAGCCAGCTGGGTGACCTTGGGCTAGTTACAGTTCTCTATGAGCTCTCTCAGCCCCACCTACCTCACAAGTTGTCTGATGTGGAGAGGGGAAGGGAAGGTGATTGTAAGCTGGTTTGATTCTCCCTTAAGTGGTAGAGAAAGTTGGCATATAAAAACCAACTCTTATTCTTTTCCTCCTCCTCCTCCACCACCACCTCCTCTTTCTTCTTCTTCAACCCCCCTCAGATCTATACCAAACAGCATATGTAAAGAAAAAAATCCACTTGTCCAGCTCAAGGGCAACCAGGGTCCCTGGAATTTTGCCTGTTTGTTGCCCAGGAGGGGCAGTAGTTCAGTGGTAGAGCACCTGCTTGGCACGCAGAAGGTCCCAGGTTCAATCTACACATCCTTCAGTTGAAAGGATCGGGTAGTGGGTGATGTGAAAGAGCTCCACCTGAGACTCTGGAGAGCCGCAGCTAGACTGAAGTAGGCAGGTCAACTGACCTTGACAGTCCGATGGTCTGATTCTGCATGAGGCAGCTTCTTGTGTCTCCAAAAGAACTCAGCAAATGTATGAACCCTGTTCTGCCTCAGCTTCCCCCGTTTGGTTTTGCTGTAAGTATCCTTGAGGTGAATGTACGTGAAATGCTTTGAACACTCTAAAGTGCTTGCGACTGCGAAGCATTATTCCTTTTTATTATTAGTCTTCTTCGCTCTCCACAGATGTGATTTTTTTTTCACTTCAGTGGGCCCTTTTTAAAAAGAAAAGAAAAGGAAGGTTGCATATGGATTGTCTCTCCAACGTACATCACCAGCTCACGTTGGGAGAAATTAAGTGGATGCTTGTAGAGTCTGTCAGGACTCTCGCAGTCCCTGATCTGCCGGGGATGACGTTGCCCCGTGCCAAGATTAAAAGCCCTAGATTAAAGTGAGGAACATATGAAATGTAATAGACCTTAAATCATTGTATGCGCTCTTGCAAGAGTCTCTTGTGGTCCGTTTGATGCCGTCGCTACAGTGCGCTCAGGAAAAAGAACCTTTGTTTGCTTATGCAGACATTGGAAGAATTAAAAAAAGAGAGAGCTTTTTTAAGGGGGGGGGTTGGTCTGCATGCTGTTTTCATTAAATTCTTAATGAGACCTAAAATTATGTCAGCAAAATTGAACATGGATTCGTCAGCTGTATTTGCTTGTGCAGAGTTTTTTTTTTAAGCCTATAATTATTTTTAGTGGTTGATTTAAACTGGAAAAAAAAATAGAATCTCCTTCAGAAGGAAGAATTTGCCTTACTTTGCAACAGGCTAATTAACTATTTCCAGATATATCTTCTTGGAACTGTGGGGATGGAGCAAGAGAAAGGACATTTCAATGAGATTCCTTTCCTTTATCTCTTAGAAGATTCTTGATCCATTGATCTTGAGCAGCATAATTTTGAATCTAATGTTTGGGAAATATAAGGACTGAGATAAATTTTGCCACTGCCAATGTAGCCTTGGGATCCCTATCACTTAATAAAAAAAGGCATTATATCAGACACAGAGGCATTGAATTTATGTATTAAAAGAGGAGAGAGATATTGTGCTCTAAGGTCCTCATAGGAACGGCATTCCAAGAGCACATGAGCTAATGAGTCAGTGGAGCCAGAAGTGCATGGACAAGTCCTTTCTGAATATGGTAAATTTTCCAGTGAAATTCACATTAGAGTACCAGTTAGTTGAATGAGCAAGATTCAAGTCCAGTTGTGCCTTAAACAACAAGATTTTCAGGGCATATATTTTCGAGAGGCAAATCTCCCTTTGTCAGATACCTGGTATCTGATGAAGGGAGCTTTGACTCTTGAAAGCTTATACCTTGGAAATCTTGTTGGTCTCTGAGGCACTACCAGACTCGAATCTGGCTCTTCTATGGCAGATCAACATGACCACCCACCTGAAGCTGTTAGTTATAGATTTTTCAAATTTCTGCTGATACTTAGTTTGGATTTTCCCTTGATTCCCATTCCCTCAGTAATGTCAGCTACAGCCACTCTTCTCTCCTCTATCCAAGGGTGGGCTATGACATCCAGGATATTGGCAGGCTTGTGAATCAAATGGGAGGGAGTCCAGTAATCCCCTTGTTTGTGATATTGAGCGCAAAGATAGTTTATACTGAAGAGGGCGACCAAGATGGTTAAGGGGTTGGAGCGCCTTTTCTGTGAGGAAAGGCTGAAGAATCATAGACTTTTCAGTTTAGAAAAGAGACAACTAAATGGAGACATGATTGAGTTTTATAAAATTATGCACTGGGTACCGAGAGTGAACAGAGATAACTTTATCTCCTTCTCCCAAAATACTAGAACTTGAGGGCATCCAATGAAGTTGATGGGCAGAAGATTCAGGACAGACAAAATAAAGTACCCAATTTAAAACTGTATTTTGAGTCAGTGGTATTAACTTGGTTTAAAGAATGGATTACATTAAGAAATTTAAAACTCTTGGCATTAGAAGGGGAGGGAATAACATTTAGTTGGCATGCTTATATTTGGTATGGAAAAGAAAAAAATAAATAAAAGATTTGGTCATCATATACTGAGATTTGCAATAAGTAAGGTGTGGAATAGATATAGAAAGAAATTAATGGATAAGATCCCCTTATGGCTTTCACCACACGAGGCTCTATTTAAGAGTAGGACAGGTACAGAAAAACACTGGCTTACATATAAGAGCTTATTATTAGAAACCATTGAAAAAGACAGAGTAGTACATAAACTAAAAACCTTGGACATGTTGGAAAAAGAGGCTAAACTAAGCGAATGGTGGCTTTTTGCCCAGTTA
The DNA here is from genome assembly GCF_029931775.1 of Euleptes europaea. Classification (NCBI taxonomy): domain Eukaryota; kingdom Metazoa; phylum Chordata; class Lepidosauria; order Squamata; family Sphaerodactylidae; genus Euleptes; species Euleptes europaea. Next base: position 31,116,410 of record NC_079330.1, on the reverse strand, counting down.
AGAGACAGATATATTAAAGATAAAAAAGAATATGGATTTGAATTAAAATCAACCACATTAATGGATCAACTGCTAAAAGATGAGGACCATTTAATCAGAAAAATGTATGAGGAGAGTTTGAAATTAGATACAGAAAATGAGATTGTCAAAGAATTTATGGTGTCATGGGCAAGAAATTTGGGACATAATATTCAGTTAGAGGATTGGCAATATACAAGGGAAAAGGGCCTCCAATTTTCATCTAGCTATTATATAAAAGAAAATTACTATAAGATGCATTATAGATGGTACCTCATGCCTTTTAAAATATCAAAGATGAAGAGGAATGAAAGAGGGATAGAAAAATGTTGGAAATGACATTTTTCCACCAATGGTGGAGTTGTAGCAAAGCAAAAAAAAATTGGAACGATATTAACGAGGAAACTTCTAAAGTAATGGGAGTAAAAATTCCACTCAAACCAGAAATATATTTACTGGGTATCTTAGATAGGACATTAGAAAAACAGTTGGGAGATATACTTAGATATTTGACAACAGCAGCAAGAATTGTATGGGCGAAAAAAATGGAGAATAAAAGAAGTACCCACACTGCATGAATGGCATCAGAAAGTTATGGCCAAGATAGCCAAGTTAAGTAAATATATTGAAGATAGTTGGGTTTCCGACTTTGATATAGGCTAGAAGGTATGGTCAGTATATATAAATCAATATTTTAGAGATTAAAAACTGACCTTAGGTTTTAGAACCTAAATTTATTAAATGGTAGACTAAGATGAAAATTGTTAAATAATAATTAAAAGAAAAAATATATTAAATCAAAATTATTTGCAAGAGAAATAAGGTATATGGTGGTCTGTTCTGTGTGAGGAGAGTTGGAGGTCGGTTTCTGTAATGTTTTGTGTCTCACTTTTTCTTTTTCTTTTTTTCTTCACTTCTTTTTGTATATTGTGTTTTTGTATGCTGTATGTACTTTGATGTATTCTGTAGTTTTCTGCATATTTCAATAAAACTTTAAAGAAAAGGACAGGACAGACAAAAGAAAGGTCTTCTTTACTCACTGAGTGACTAAAATATGGAATTCACTGCCAGAGAATGTAGTTGATGGCCACAGATATAGATGGCTTTAAAAGGGGATTAGATAAATTCATGAAAGAGAGGTCCATCAGTAGCTACTAGTCATGGTAACTGAAGGAGGCTTACATGATAAGAGGCCGTCAACCTCTGCATCCCAGTGCCAGGAGGCAACATCGTGGGGAGGCCCAGGCTGCTATGCCCTGTTGTGGGACCTCCAGAATAACTGTTCGAGATGGGATGCTGGACCATCGGTCTGCTCCGGCAGGGCTCTTCTTATGTTCTTGTATTGAAAAGCAAGTTTCTAGCCCTTGGGGCTGCAGAGATACATCTGAACGTAGGAGGGCTGTGCCTGCTGAATTGGTAGAAGCTGGAGGGGTGGCTGAAGAAGGTATTCAGTGGTTAGGGGAGTAGCTGTAGCTCCATTTGTAGACCCCCCACCCCCTCCAGCAAAATCTAAATAACGTATGCAAAATATGCAAATTGCTGTACTTTGTAGAATTTATGCTGATTATGAATTTATACTTGGAGCATAACTTACATTACTTATTTATTTTTAATTTACAAAATTTGTATCCTGCCTTTCTCCCCTTACAAGGGCCACTAAGGCGGCTAACAATTTAAAACAGATACATGATAGCATCACAGTGTAAAACCATTAAAATCACCCCCCCCAAAAAAAAACACATTTAAACAAATAGAAAAACAGAGTTAAAATATATACAAACCATAAAAGCAGTTAAAACATTGGCTTACTTTTCTAACATGGAGTGTACCCACAATTCTGGGTATTTGGGTTGGATACACAGGTTGGGCAAGAAGACTTTGTTGTCTTTGGGGGCAAAGCAGAATTAGACAAGTTATACCAATCAGTGCACTTTGTATAATGTTGCAGAATTCTGCTTTTCTCAGTTCAGAATTTATTTGGGGCACAAAACCTCTCCGTCGTGGTACAATGCAATGGTATGCCCCAAGCAGGGCTGTGTGTTTCTTCTGTGCCAGTGATTGTTTTTAAACTTTTCAACCTTTTGCAAACCTTTTCCACATCAACTTGTATTTCAATGAATTGTCTAGGGTTTTTTAGCCACCCATCTGCTAAGAAATAACATCAGAGGCTGCTTACAAACTTAGAATAATTTAATTAAAACTGGTGATGAAGAAGAGTTAGTTTTTATATGCCGACTTTCTCTATCACTTAAGGGAGACTCAAACCAGCTTACAATCACCTTCCCTTCCTCTCTCCACAACAGACACCCTGTGAGGTAGGTAGGGCTGAGAGAGCTCTAACAAAGCTGTAACTTGCCCAAGGTCACCCAGCTGGCTTTGTGTGTAGGAGTGGGGAAACAAATCCAGTTCGCCAGATTAACATCTGCCACTCATGTGGAGGAGTGGGGAATCAAACCTGGTTCTCCAGATCAGAGTCCACTGCTCCAAACCATTGCTCTTAACCACTACACCATGCTGGATCCATCAATAAAACACAATACCATATTTATCCAAGAGGAGAACTACCTTGAAATAGTTGTGGACTTAATACAACTGTCCCCCAGGTGGTTGCAATATACCTCCCCGCCCCAAGTTGTAACATACATGCATAAATGTTGTCAAGTTGCAACCGAATTGTGGAAACCCCAGCAATGGGCTCTCAAGGCAACCCTGACAACCACATTTGCAAGCCACTATGCTATAACTAATTTGCGTAATTTAGACACTCTTGATTTAGGAAGATTGCATGCCATTTTCATAAATACACTGGCTCTTAAGTCACCAGTTCCTATCCATCCAAGGAGCTTAAATTTTCTTGCTCTAGGCAGGGCTGGTTCTCCACCCAAACAGCTTCGTAGGGTGCCATCTTGATGAGGGTCCTGATGGAGCACAGGTCCCTCTATGGGCCAGAGTACCAGATATGCTCCCTTGACGACCTATCCTTGGCAGAAGAAACATAAATATTCAAATATATTAAGCAGAGATTCACAAATATTGAATTCCAAAGGTTTCTACTGGCTCAACCATGTATCTGTTCGCTTGCCATGCTCGGTTTAACTAACTGTATAGGTAAAATGGCTAACTATCTTTCTTCTTTGGATGTTCCCACACAACATAGAGCTATTTTATTAGCTAGAGTAAACGCTTTCCCATCTATGATGCTTTCCGGCAGATATTCCCAAATCCCAAGGCATGAACGTTTATGCTCGTGTAATCTTAATTCAATCGATACTATTGATCACATAATTTTAGATTGTCCTTTTTATGAATGTATGCGAGAAAAACTATTGTCTGCTTTATTAGCTACCAAAAGATCTTTGAACAACGAATTGAAATGTCAGTTTCTCTTGAATTACTCGATCCCTGAAATAACGGCGATGGTAGCTCAATTTCTTGCTGAGGTTCTGAAGATTAAAACTGTTTTTAACTAGTATATTTTGTAAATCATAATTTATAGGGATTTTTACTAATCCCTAATTTAAAGGGTGCTGTACTTATATCCTGCTTCGATCATTGGGTAAAGTATTGTAATTATGCCAATAAAGGTATTGGCTTGTATGTACATATTTGGTATGTGTATGTACCAGATATGTACACATACATGTGTATGTACCAGATATGTTTTTAACAAGTCAGGTCCAGGTTCTATGCCACTCCAAAGTTATGCAATAAATAAATAAATTTTATTTGCGGCTAATATGCCAGATAAAACAGAAACTGACCATACAGAGTATATGTATGGCCAACAAAATTAGGAATCACCCAATTTTACACTTCCACAGATTAAGGATGTACATTGAGGCGACGTAGCTTCATTGCTACGGCACAATATTTTGCAACCTGGGTGGTGATTGGTGAGCTGCCTCCCAGCAGAAACCTTTTGGCCCATTCACCCTCATCAACAGACTCCATTTCCCTAATGAAAGTGTCAATAATAGTGAAGCGGGCTGACTGGTAGAGGGGACATATAAAAAATACATGCTCAATGGTTTCCAGCTCCCCTGTGTTACATGGGCAATTCTCTCCACCTTGGGGATCTTCTTAAATCTCCCTTCTAATATGGCAGATGGTAGGGCTGCACATCTGGCCAGTGTATAGGCCCTCCTATGTGTGTTCCTTTCCAGGGAGTATAAATATTCTGCTGGTGCTAGAATATACCTGGAATGTTGAGGTGCTATAAATGCAGGGGAACTCAAGAGATCTGTTTGACGATCAGTATCTTTGACTCTTTCATTTATAGTTACTCTAGCTTGGTCCATACCCATTTGCAAAAGTGCTGATGGAGCAAGTCCCAAACTATTTAGTTTATCCCCTATAGCAATGATCCATCTTGACCTAAAGGAGTCACTCAGTACCAGTGGCAAAAGACCTCTAGGATTAAGATGCATCCTAAGCCATATGTAGAGCGAGAATAAGCAAACCTTTGCCTCTACCCTCATCATACCAGTTTCCAATCGGATCAGGAAATCTGACACGCATCTTGGGAGTTGAAGGGCAGCTCTAAGAAATTTGGATCGCACCAGTTCAAGAGGTGTAAAGCAAGAAGGTGTAGAGCCAAGGTTCGTTCCATAGAGCATCTGAGCTAATGTTTTTGCCTGGAAGAGTTTAAGTGTGGCCGGGACATAGTGAGCCCCTTTTGTCCACAAGAACTTAATTATATTGCCAGCTGTTTTTGTGCCTAGATTGGTGGCATAGGTATTATAGGCCATCTTGGATCCAGAAGCCTGAATAATCACACCTAGGTATTTAAAACAGGACACCTGTTCCAACCTTTGTCCGTTGACACTCCAAATCCTATTTCTAGGACGTTTACCAAAGGCCATCACTTTTGTTTTCTCATAGTTGATTGTTAATCGTCTATTTTCACAGAACACCGCCACTCTTGCATTGCACTCCTTAATCCCACTGGTGTCCTGGGTAAGATCACAGCATCATCCGCATAAAGCAAAACAGAGATGTGCCTAATATTGTCGAAGGCTTTCACGGTCAGAGTTCATTGGTTCTCGTAGGTTATCCGGGCTGTGTAACCGTGGTCTACACAGCCCGGATAACCTAAGAGATGTGCCTTTTCGCCATTTTAGGTGGATGAAGTTCTGGTGCATTAAGAGAACTAACCAAGTTGTTTATATAGAAGGTGAAAAGCATAGGAGCAAGAAGACAGTCCTAACTCCTCTATATATGTTTATAGGATCAGTGAGATGGCCATTTCTGGTGCACCTAACTCTTAGCACCGTCTGCTCATGAAGGGCATGCATCAGCAACAAGAGCCTTCTATCTACGTTTGAGGATTCTGGCTTGGACCAGAGTAGGGGTCTAGATATTGAATCAAAAGCTGCCTTGAAATCAACGGATGCAGCATATAGTGATGACCGACCTGATGCAAGGTATTTCTCTATAAGATGCTGCAACGTAAGGCAATGATCTATTGTCGACCTCCCTTCCCTAAAGCCTGCCTGTTCTATAGCTACAATGTCCTCTTGATCAATCCAACAGGCGAGCAAAGTTATGCAAATAACTCCATTTTGGCTCCGGAAAATGGTGCAAATAACTCCCCATTGAGGCCACTTTGGCTCCGGAAAATGGAACCTCCCCCGCAACACAGTCCCAAACTGACTCAGGCTCCCGCAGGCTTTAAAGATGATGTTGCCACAGCTGCTATGTGGCTGTGGGGAAAACCGGAACCTGACTCATTAAAAACTGTATTGTATAGGTTGGCGCTACCACTGCAGTTGTCTGCCTTGTGCATGTACAGAGACTTCCAAGGTATGTCCCACAGCCAGCGATGCTTGACTTCCTCTTCCAAATTTTCCCTTCTTAAAAAAATAATTAAATAATAATAATAAAAGTAACGCACACATAGATGCGTTGGAAATTTTGTGTTTGTGTTGCCAGATATTGCAAACAGGCTGCAGCTTACATAATGGATTCAGAGCCCAAACTGCATTTTCAGAGCTGGGAGCTGTGAAGTGAAGCATGCTGAAGGCTTGTTAGCAGTTATGAGTGCAGGTTGGGCAGGGAGTCCATCCTCTGCTGATTAACCCACTGTGGAGTCAGGTCAGAGTCAATGGTTGGGCCCCTATTGGCTCCTTAGGCCATCTGATCCTGCTGGGCTGGAGGCTGCAGTACTCTTTCTGGCCTTTGGTAGTGGCTGTGCTGTAGAGCAGCGAAGACCAAATCAGCCGTTCCCTCTCCTTTCGTGCTACTCTGGTAAAAGTGCACCTAGAATCATAGAGTTGGAAGGTACCACCAGGGTCATCCAGTCCAACCCCCTGCACAATGCAGGAAATTCATAACTACCTCCCCCCCCACACATGCCCAGTGACCCCTACTCCATGCCCAGAAGATGGCCAAGATGCCCTCCCTCCCATGAACTGCCTAAGATCATAGAATCAGCATTGCTGACAGATGGCCATCTAGCCTCTTCTTTTAAACCTCCAGGGAAGGAGAGCTTACCACCTCCCGAGGAAGCCTGTTCCACTTGAAGAACCGCTGTAACTGAGCCCTCCCACCAGGATTCCTGGTTTGAAGCCCCAAATACCTTATACACATATAGCGCTCAATTAAGAACCACCTTGAATTATAAGAAAATCTCTCCCTTGTGTCTGTTGTATCTCCTGCATAGCCGGAGATTAACCCTTAGCTTCTCACAGTGGTTGAAATAATTGCTTTGGATATTGCACATCTGCTAAAAGAAACTTGTGGCTTAACATGCTGTAAGTTTTAGTTCTTATTGTTAAGGTATTATAGCAAGGCCAAACTTTTCTTTTTAGCTTCTCCAGTTCCCATAATTTACAAGGTGTTGACAGGTTAAGTGGTGTATGCTGGTGTACGCATGTGCGCAGTGCAAGCGCTGGCAATAGAGGAAATCATCAGCCACTTACCGTTCTTCATATTTTTGTTATCATTTAATAAAGCCTGAAAAAGGTAACTCCTGTTTGTGTAGAGGGGGAGGCTGATTTATAGTTTCCAAGCCAGCATTCAACAATTGCATTTAGGTGAAACTAGAGTTCTCAAAAGTGTAGCCATGTCCATCAATTTGGAAAACAATTGGTTTTCTTTTATAAGAGAGAGTAATTTGAAGTGGAATGCATTAATGAATACTCCAGGGTAACGTTAAGGTTGGGCAGGCAGGGGTGGCAGCGGCGGGGGTGGGAAGGTAATAATATTAAAGATTCCAGTGTTATAAACCTTTTCCAGTATGGATTGGATGACATTGGTTCAGGATATCCCTCCTCTTGCCAAACAACGTTTAAAGCAAATATTATATACCAGGTTTCTCCCTTCTTCCCTTTTCCCCATTTAAGTTTTCACCGTGAGAGTAATTGTGTTTTACAAAGCTGCCTCTTTCTGTCTACAAAACATCAGTCTTGAACTGAAAATGTTTTGGCACGGCAAGCCAGAGCTTCAGTGTGTGTTGGAGAAGACGTTTGTTTTAGAGGTTTGGTGTAAATAGAACATACTTTATTCCGTTTCCTTTTAAACTGTTTATACTTGCATTGTGAAAAATCATAATTCTTCGGGGCATCGAGGGCTTGGAAAGAGGCTCCGTGGAAGTGACCTTCCTGCTTAGCCTTGGCCGCCAGTTAATTCTGCAAATGCTCCTGTAAGAAGCCCAAACTCTGCCTAGGGGAGGGGCTGTGGCTCAGTGGCAGAGCATCTGCTTGGAATGCAGAAGGCCCCATATTCAATCCCCAGCATCACCAGTTAAAAGGACTAGGCAGTAGGTAATGCAGAAGACCTCGACCTGAGACCCCGGAGAGCCGCTCCCAGTCAGAGTAGACTATACTGACCTTGATAGTCGAGCAGTCGGATTAAGTATAAGATCGCTTCATGCAGTCATGTGGAGGCAGCGGAAAAAGGTAGTAACCATGGCTCACTCACTGGTAGAGCATCTGCTTGGCATGCAGAAGGTCCCAGGCTCAATCCCCAGAGCCATGAGTTAAAAGGACCAGGCAGCAGGTGATACAAAAGGCCTCAGCCTGGGACCCTGGAAAGTCACTGCCAGTTTGAGTAGACAAGACTGACCTTGATATACGAGTGGTTAGATCCAATATAAGGCACCTTCATGTGTAGATGCACAGAGGTCTAAAGTGTATGTGCACATCCTTCTTGCAAGAATAATTTGCTTTCTCTTAAGTGCTGTCAGAGATGGGAGGAGATTATACTACCATGCTTCTTCTTTGTCTCATGGAAGGTTGTGTTGAGAGTTGCCATTCCATATTTCCATAGGTGGCTCTTCCATAAGGCCAGGCAATTGGGCTGCCTCAAGGGGAGGATTTCAGGTTGCATTACGGGTGACGGAACAGGGGGAGAGCTCCTGCCTGGGGAGGTATATTTTCCCCTGCGCAAGCCTCACGGAAACGAACAGGATCTACACGAAAGCTTGTCAAGCTCAGTTCTTGGAGTAAATAGAGATGCGCAGAGTAAATACAAATGAATCCCCATACAGAGACGCGTTCGTAGAGTCACAGTGGTGCATTAGAGTTTATTCAGTTAATTATTTAAAACACTTATGCCTCGCCTTATCTCCTCAGACTCAAGGCAGCAACCATTGTGACCCCAATGAAAACCAGTACACACGATTAAAAATGTAGCCAGGTCTACCCCTCCACCCAGTGCCCTCAGGAATCAAACCGTCTGATGTGCCTTCCAGAATGCGGCACGTGAAGGCCCCCCCCCCCTCTGTGTCCCCTCTGGGTGGCCATTCCAGAAGAGAGCACCTACCATGGAGAAAGACCATGAGCTAATTTTTTACCAAATGGACAGTCCCAGGCAGAAGAAGACGAAAAAGAGTTGGTTTTTATATGCCGACTTTCTCTACCACTTAAGGGAGAATCAAACCAGCTTACAATCACTTTCCCTTCCCCTCCCCACAACAGATACCCTGTGAGGTAGGTGGGGGCTGAGAGAGCTCTAAGAGAGCTGTGACTAGCCCAAGGTCACCCAGCTGTTTTAATGTGGAGGGGTGGGGAAACCAACCCAGTTCACCAGATTAACCTCCGATGCTCATGTGGAGGAGCGGGGAATCAAACCTGGTTCTCCAGATTAGAGTCCACTGCTCCAAACCACCACTCTTAAACACTACACCATGCTGGTGAGAAGGTGGTCTAGGGAGTGTAACTGGCGATGCAGTTTGAGGTCCTAAGATTCCCTTCTACTGGTGGAGAAGCATGGAGCTTTGTTCCCGAGGAAGAGGCTTGTTCCGCTGGAGTGAGGCTCTTTGCAGGGGAAGCTCTTTGTATTGAGGGAAGGCTTTTCCATTAGCAGAAGGGAATGTTACGCTCCACTCCTGTATCATCAGATTCCAGTTCCTCAGTATTTATGTATTATTTCTTTCCTGCTTTTCAATCAGTTGTCTCCCAAAGCAGCTCTTCTCAATCAAGAGACATAACCCTGCCTTGGTTGGTTTTTTGGTGTGTGTGTGTGTTTTTAATGTACCCTAATCTCCTCTACTTTTAAGGAGTCTCAAACCAGCTTACAATCTCCTTCCCTTCCTCTCCCCACAACAAACACTTTGTGAGGTAGGTGGAGAGAACTCTGACTGGCCCAAGGTCACCCAACAGGCTTCATGTGTAGGAGTGGGGAATCAAACCCGCTTCTCCAGATCAGAGTCTGCCACTCTTAACCCCTACACCACACTGGCTCAGCTTCACAGACGAAAGAAGAGCCATTGTAGTAGTCTCTGAGTATTTGTTCTCTTTTAGGGCCAAGCTCTTCCTTTGCTGGTGCCCTGAGAAGACGGGATTGTAGTCTCCTTGTAGTCTCTGCACCGGTGGGCAGTGACAGGAGGACAGAGCATCCTCTCCCCTCTGCTTAGGGTTGCCTCTTTGCCACCGGCAGGATGTGTTTTGGGCAGACCCTGAGGAGGGTGGGGTTTGGGGACGGAAGGGACTTCAATGCCATGGAGTCCAATTGCCAAAGCGGCCAATTTCTCCAGGTGAACTGATCTCTATCGGCTGGTGATCTGTCATAATTGCAGGAGACCTCCAGCTAGTACATGGAGCTTGGTAACCCTTCCTCTGCTGTCCCTGGGCAGCTGACAGAGCAAAGTTCTTCCTCACAGGGGGTGGAGAGCAAGCCCTGGTTCTCTGGCTAATGGCTGGGCTATGGGATGAATTAAGCAAGGATCGGCTCACAGGACATTTCTAAGGTTGGTACTGCATATGACTTTCAGTCCATTTTGGAAATAGTCCAGCCTTCCTTTCAGTGGATTAAATGCTTGACAAACTGCTTAAGTCTTATAGACCTATTTTGGTCCTGACCTGGTTGTTCCTTTTCCTCTGTGTCCGTCAAGAGGCTTCCTAATGTTCAACGACTCCCCCCCCCCCGGCCGACACAGATCGAAGAGGCAGCACGTGTGACTTGTGATGTACAACCCAGGCGGATGGACTCCGAGCAAACTCTCAGGCCTTGGCCTCCATCCTGTTGTCACCTGTTCCCCTGTGACTGATCCCGATGGATAGCCGTCTGTAGCAGTAGAAAAGAGCAAGAGTCTAGTAGCACCTTAAAGACTAATGAAATTTCTGGCAGGGGAAGAGCTTTCGTGAGTGAGTTCATACCCTGCCAGAAATTTTGTTAGTCTTTAAGGTGCTACTGGTAGGGTTGCCAACCTCCAGGTACTAGCTGGAGATCTCCTGCGATTACGACAGATCTTCAGCCGATAGAGATCAGTTCACCTGGAGAAAATGGCCGCTTTGGCAATTGGACTCTATGGCATTAAAGTTCCTCCCTCACCAAACCCCGCCCTCTTCAGGCTCCGCCCCCAAAATCTCCCGACGGTGGTGAAGAGGGACCCGGCAACCCTAGCAATTGGACTCTTGCTCTTTTCTACCCCTGTGACTGAGAGTAGCTCCCCACTGTGCCAGTCTCAGGCTTTTTTACAGCCCAGCTACCTGTCATCCTTTTGCCAAGGACTGAAAGAGGAGGGACTGTGGCTCAGTGGCAGAGCCTCTGCTTTGCATGCAGAAGGTCCCAGGTTCAATCCCCGGCATCTCCAGTTAACGGGACAAGGCAGGTAGGTGATGTGAAAGACCTATGTCTGAGACCCTGGAGAGCTACTGCCAGTCTGAGTAGACAATACTGACTTTGATGGACCAAGGGTTTGATTGAGTATAAGACAGCTTCATGTGTTCATGTGAACCCGGGACTTCCTCCACGTAAACAATGTGCCCGGCCTGAGCTGCAGACCCTTTCTGATCACTCGAGTACCATCTACGCGGCTTTGTTTGCGACTGATGCTTGTCTTAGATGGTTGAGTGCTTCGGTTCATGAACAAGACAGAACTGTAAAAAAATCAGAACAGCCGAGAACTCTTGTGCTGCATTAGGGGATGCTTTTTGGGTCTTGTCATCTTGGCATGCTTGTGGATGTCATGTGGATGTTGTCTCTCTTATGTTCTGCATGTTTCTTCATCTTGTTTCATGCACTTCCTGCATGATAGGCTGACGGCTTGTATTTCTATCAACGGCATAAGAAGGCCAAATAAATCTCTCACAGGTAGTGCCGGCATCAACTTGAGAAAATTGGCGTGTGTGTGCTTGGAAATGAACATCCCCTGTTCAGAAAGCCTCAAACCCAGGATGAGCTGAGCCCAACCTCTAGGGCTGCCAGGTTCCTCTTGGCCACCGGCGGGAGGTTTTTGGGGTGGAGCCTGAGGAGGGCGGGGTTTGGGGAGGCGAGGGACTTCAGTGCCATAGAGTCCAATTGCCAAAGTGGCCATTTTCTCCAGCTGAACTGATCTCTATCGGCTGGACATCAGTTTTAATAGCGGGAGATCTCCAGCTAGTACCTGGAGGTTAAACCAAAATTCACACAGAAAACCTATATTCCAAGCAATTTCAATATAACTCCAATATTACCATCATAATGCAAAAGTCATATCAAAGCACTGGTCATAAATTACAAAGTCACATGTATCGTTCACAAGTATTGTTCACAAGTAGGTGCATGCAAACAGGTAAGTGTATAGTCCTGATTATAAATATAGGTAAGTAAACACATCACCATGTATAAAATAATTCTAGCAATATTTTTTCTTCTTCTTTATCAGCAATATATTCATCAGACGTCAGACAGGTGAGGAAGACGGCCGTTTCGTTCTTCATCAGTTCCTCAACCTTAATCTTTTCATTTGATATGTATTTCTTTTTTTTTATCTTATAAGCACAAGTTTAAACTCGTCATGGGTAGAAGAGTTTAGGTATCTAGGTAATAGAACTACTTTAGGTATCCTTTCTGGGAACCTCTGAAATGGACTGAATATACTTGCCTGGTTAGGCAGAAGGATCAGTCTTCTACCCATGGGGAGTTTAAACTTGTGCTTATAAGATAAAAAAAGAAATACATATCAAGTGAAACGATTAAGGTTGAGGAACTGATGGAGAACGCAACGGCCGTCTTCCTCACCTGTCTGACCTCTGATGAATATATTGTTGCTAAAGAAGAAGAAAAAATATTGTTAGAATTATTATATACATGGTGATGTGTTTTCTTACCTATATTTATAATCAGGACTATACACTTACCTGTTTGTATGCACCTACTTGTGAACAATACTTGTGAACGATACACGTGACTTTGTAATTTATGACCAGTGCTTTGATATGACTTTTGCATTATGATGGTAATATTGGAATTATATTGAAATTGCTTGGAATATAGGTTTTCTGTGTGAATTTTGGTTTAACTATAATATTCACAGAAGTGTCTATTTTTGTACCAGTACCTGGAGGTTGGCAACCCTATCAACCTCCCTCCCACAGTGCTGGCCTGGCTCATCATGGGCCTAGTCACACCCAACCTTAGCAGGCTGTGATAATGGCGCCTCTGTTAAACATTCACCTTTGTGTACTGGGTGCAAGGAGCTGTGGGAGGTGAAGTCATCATTGGAAACTACCTTTCGCATGGATTCTTACCCTTGAGACTCTGCTATAGTTCTGATGGTTGTAATGGAGGCCAATACCGAGGCCTCCTGATTGGCCCTTTCTTAGGCTACTGCCAAGTAAGAGTTTGGGGAAAGGAGGGGGAGAGGGATGGATTGAGAAGGTCCCAGAGGAGCCCATTCTAAATGGAGCCAAGAGGTTAACCCCTTACTCCCTGCAGATTGAATTTATCTTGGTTTGACTCTATGAAGGAAGCCACGGTCCTCAGTTTGCACACCTGAGCAAGGCTATTAAAGATAGGATGTTTTGGAGGACATTAGGACATTAGGCTTAGGTTGGAATTGACTTGACAGCACTTAACAGACACACACAAACCCATGAGGATGGCCAGTTCTTGAAAGAAAAAATGTTAGCACAAGGAAAGAGGCTGGGGCATAGCACAATAGTCTTTGGCAGGCCTGGGAGTGGGACCCAGCGCAAAAGAAGGTGTAGGTGAAAAAAGTACAGGTAAAAACTGAAAAAGGGACCCTGGGGGTGGGGGTCAACTTACTTTTCTGACAGCTTCCCCAAGCCATGCTATTTTTAGATTGTGGGCAATCCTAAATCTACCCTTCCTCCTTTGACCGTGTCCATGTAGCATTGCCTCCTGGCTTTGGCTTTGCCCATTCTTTAGGGAAAGAGACAATCAGTAAATAATGGCAATGCTATGAACTGTGGCCCCAAACAAGAGAGAAAATGTTCCCACGCCAGGCTGACGGGAAGATGGTACAACTTGCCGCCCACCTCCGCCATGACCCAGGGTATGGAGAGGCCAGTATAGGGGTGCCTGGGACTGGACAGGTGAGGTGGGCACAGTGAGCAGATGCCCGTGAGGCAGAGGAGAACTGGGAGATGGTGGGTTCCAGGTTCTTTTCAGTAACCAGTAATCCTGCCCACACAAATACACATGAGCATTTCTGCAGAAAGAGAATGGAGGGCGTTAGGCTGCCCGAGGGGGGTCTGATGGATTACCAGTCCCTGGGGCTTACCTTCTGCAGCTTCGGCTTCACCCCCTTTCCTTTAGAACAGCTAATTCCACTAGATTGGCAGTACTGGGGAAGCCCAAGAGCCTGCCCTTGTTGGAGAGGAAATTAAATCTACCTGCAGCCATGGTAGGGTTGCCAACCTCCAGGAGGTGGCTGGAGATCTGCTATTACAACTGATCTCAGGTGATAGAAATCAGTTCCCCTGGAGAAAATGGCCGCTTTGGCAATTGGACTCTATGGCATTGAAGTCCCTCCCCTCTCCAAACCCTACCCTCCTCAACCCCCACCCCCAAAATCTCCAGGTATTTCCCAACCCAGAGCTGGTAACCCTAGGCCACAGGGGTATTGTTCTTGTAGAGGGAAAGGTTTGGCACAGGATTGCCCATTTCCAGGTGGTGCCTGAAGATCTTCAGCAATTACAACTGATCTCCAGACTGCAGAGATCAGTTCTCCTGGAGGAAATGGCTGCTTTGAAAGAGGGGGCTCTGTGGGCAAATCCCCTCCACCCCAAGTGCCACCGTCTCCAGGGACCACCCCCACATCTCCAAGACTTTTCCAACCCAGATAGGTTGCCAGGTCCCTCTTTGCCACCGGCGGGAGGTTTTTGGGGTGGAGCCAGAGGAGGGAGGGGTTTGGGAAGGAGAGGGACTTCAACGCCATAGAGTCCAATTGCCAAAGCAGCCATTTTCTCCAGGTGAGCTGATCTCTATCAGCTGGAGATCAGTTGTCATAGCAGGAGATCTCCAGCTAGTACCTGGATGTTGGCAACCCTAAACCCAGAGTTGGCAGTCCTAACAGAGGCTGCTAGCTGGGGACACTGTACAGGCAGGCCAATCCAATAATAACAGAGGTATTTTTGCTTTCTGCAAAGAAAACGTTAAACTTGCGTTTCGGAAGTGCTGAAAAGCCACTGTTCTGTCTGCAAGAGTTATTGATTCTGAGGAGTTCTGAGAAAACAGGTCCCTGCGTCTTGTATTGCTCCTCATGCAAAATCCCTCTTTGGTGGACTATTCAGTAAATTGTTTGACTTTGCTCTTTCTCTCCCCCACCCCTTTCTCTTTTTAAAAAAGCAAAAGCAAACCAGCTCCGCAAATTTCACCCAGCAAATCTCTGGGCGGAGAGTTCTGCGTTGC
This sequence comes from Euleptes europaea, assembly GCF_029931775.1. Lineage (NCBI taxonomy): Eukaryota > Metazoa > Chordata > Lepidosauria > Squamata > Sphaerodactylidae > Euleptes > Euleptes europaea. The sequence goes on along the minus strand of NC_079330.1, from coordinate 31,101,314 downwards.
AGCCATCTTCGGGTCCTCGAGGTCTTGGTTTGCAAGCAACCCAGGTCTGAAAAGAGAAAAAGGTTTGTGCATCAAGGGAAAAATAATTTGTTTGGGACTGATGTTTTTGCCTTATTTATTTATTTAGGGCACTTCTTATCCCGCTTTTCTCCCTGGTGGTGACCCAAAGCAGCTTACAAAAATACCATTACTATTGAAACAGTTAAAAAAAAAAAAAGGGGATGTCAACAAACAGAAAAAAGGTGCACTAAACATCTTGGCCCTGGTTAGTACTTGGATGGAGACCACCAAGAAAGTCCAGGGCTGCTATGCAGAGGCAGGCAATGGCCAATCACCTGTGCTTTTCACTCGCCTTGAAACCCCTATGGGGTGGCCAGAGGTCGGTTGTGACTTGATGGCAGTTTCTGCCATCTGACATTTGGCCTGGTCTGGGATCCCCTAGAGGGGTCCCTAAAGGCCATGGGCTGCAAGCCCAGGTTGAAGAGCCCTTTGGTCCTTGCCCGAAGGCTCGCACCTCTGCCTGAGCCCAGCCTTTCAGTACCTGCCACAGTAGGGCAAAGCAGCTCGGCCAAGACCTTAAGCAACTGAAGCGGACTTTGATGTTCAGTGAATAAGCTTATAGAATGAATCCCTTCCTAAGAAGTGATATTTTATCTTACTTAGCTTGTGTGTGTGTTAAGTGCCGTCAAGTCGCTTTCCGACTCATGGCGACCCTATGAATGAAAGACCTCCAAAATGTCCTATCTTTGACAGCCCCGCTCAGATCCTGCAAACTGAAGGCTGTGGCTTCCTTTATTGAGTCAATCCATCTCTTGTTGGGTCTTCCTCTTTTCCTGCTGCCCTCAACTTTTCCTAGCATGACTGTCTTTTCCAGTGACTCTTGTCGTCTCATGACGTGACCAAAATACGGCAGCCTCAGTTTAGTCATTTTAGCTTCTAGGGCAGTGATGGCGAACCTTTCAGAGACCGAGTGCCCAAACTGCAACCCAAAACCCACTTATTTATCGCCGAGTGCCAATGCGGCAATTTAACCTGAATACTGAGGTTTTAGTTTAGAAAAAACAACACATACATTAACATCTTTTGCCTTAAAAGAAAAACACAATAACAGAGCTTTCAATGATACAAACAACTTTTTATTGAAAGGTAAAAGTTTTCATTTGGCATGCTTTTGAACAATTAATGTGATTTTTGTTGTTGTGTGCTTGCTGATAATTTGTCCACCCTTGGCTCATAGTTTGTAAGTTTGAGAGCAACACATGCTGCACTCAGGTCATCTGTTAGTCTGTTACTGGTGTCAGATTTGATATAATTCAAAGCTGAAAACAGCTGCTCACAAGCATAAGACGATCCAAACAAAGTAAGGAAAGCAATCCCAAGTGCTTTCATTGACTTAAAATTATTTGGCAGAGAATTCCACACTTTAAGGATTTCGTTTTCAGAACTAACTGTGCTATCCTTTGGCATCCCTTCTATCTTCTCAAGTGTTTCACGCAGGTCATGGAATGTATTTTGAAGCACGCAATAAAAATCGAAGTCAGTATTGTCAGTATTGTCTACTCTACTCAGACTGGCAGCAGCTCTTCAGGGTTTCAGGCAGAAGTCTTTCACATCACCTCCTTGCCTAGTCCCTTTATCCGGAGATGCTGGGATTGAACCTGGGACCTTCTGCATGCCAAGCAGATGCTCTACCACGGCCCCTCCCCAGGCAAACTGCCACCTCACCCGACCTGCTGAAGCAGACCCTTCCCTCTCCCCCCTGCAAACTCCACCAGCAAACGACCCCCCCCAAACCCAGACTATGCAAACGGAGGCTGAAACCCCCCCACCCCCTCTGGCTGAAGCAGACCCTTCCCTCTCCCCCCTGCAAACGACACCCCCCCAAAACCCAGACTATGCAAACGGAGGCTGAAACCCCCCCACCCCCTCTGGCTGAAGCAGACCCCTCTCCCCCTGCAAACGACACCCCCCCAAAACCCAGACTATGCAAACGGAGGCTGATTCCCCCCCCCCGCGCGCCATTTGAGCTTTACCACTCAAACCGTTGCGGCAGCTCTCTCTCTCTCTCTCTCTCTCTCTCTCTCTCTCTCTCTCTCTCTCTCTCTCTCTCTCTCTCTCTCGGCAGGCGGACGCCCTGGTGGGAGGGCTCGGGGAGGCTCAAGCACACTCCGTGGGGCAGGCGACTCACGAGTAGGGAGGCGACTCACGAGTAGGTAGCCGGTGAGCACCAAGTGCAGCCGAGCTGCTGCTGCTGGGCGTGGGAGGGCCTCCGGAGGCGACAGGCAGGCAGGCAGGCAGCTCCTACCTCGAACCAAAAAACCTCCTGGGAACCACGAGGCACCCGGGAGGCTACAGTGGAGGTGGGCGGGGCAGAGCCGGAAAGGCCAGCGACTTGCAGGAAGAGCTAAGTCACTGCCTCAGCTCAGCGAGGGAGGGGCGAGGAGCAGCTGAGCCACGGTGAGCCGGGCGTGCTGGCGGAAAGAGCGACGCGTGCCAGAAATGGCACGCGTGCCATAGGTTCGCCAACACTGTTCTAGGGTCAGTTCAGGCTTGATTTGATCTATAACCCACTGATTTGTTTTTTTGGCAGTCCACGGAATTCGTAACACTCTCCTCCAACACCACATTTCAAAGGAATCTATTTTCTTCCTATCAGCTTTCTTCACTGTCCAGCTTTCATACCCATACATAGTAATAGGGAATACGATGGCATGAATTAATCTAGTCTTGGTGGCCAGTGACACATCCTTACACTTAAGAATCTTTTCTAGCTCCTTCATGGCTGCCCTTCCCAGTCTCAATCTCCTTCTGATTTCTTGGCTGCAGTCTCCCTTTTGATTGATGGTGGAGCCAAGGAATAGAAAGTCTTAAACAATTTCAATTTCCTCATTGTCAGCCTTAAAGTTGTGTAATTCTCCTGTAGTCATTACTTTTGTTTTCTTGATGTTCAGCTGTAGTCCTGCTTAAACTTAGCTTACTTAGCTTAAACACCTACAATAGGCAGGACACAACTTATTGGAACTTGAACAAAATTATTTTTATTGTAAAACTTCAAACATAATATATGAATTACGGAAACATATACGAGTCGTAGGAAAATAACACAAAATAATACAAACTCGCTCTAACATAGAGTCAGCAATAGATCTGATTTAGTATATCTAATATAAAGTATAAAATATTGAAAATCCATACATACCAATATATGAGTTTCGAGACTCTCTTATCTAATCCAATAGATTAGAGAAGTCTACCTTATCATGTTTACATGTATAACATGATAAGGTAGACTTCTCTAATCTATTGCATACACACCCACACACACCCCTGCAATATAATTAATTAAATCATAAAATCTGTTTGGACCTGACACCTTGCTGTGTAACAAACAAGACAGGCCCTGCCCTTTTCACCCTCCTTTTCTCACTTAAGAAAAAAGGTCTGGTCTGGTGTTACGGTACTTCCAAACGTAAAGATAAGAACTGTATTTCTCATGCTTTGATATACTTGACTGGCAGAAAGCCCAGTTACAGGAGGTACATTACATTAATACAGAAAATCAAATAAATGAGGGAATGTTTTCTCATCCCATTAGAAGATCAGGAAGGATCCTCCAAAATCAAACAGGAAGGACCTTCCCACTCTGAGTTAAGAATGCTGAATATGTGCAAAGAAAACCTCATTGTGACTTACTGGCGAAAGAAATAAAGGGCTTTATATCTCTGGGCCCATGACACAACTGTCTGCCGCCTTCCCGCAATTCCACCTGAGTGAGTTCTGGGCAGTTGGTTTGGCCTGAATTGTAGCCTCCAATGGGGAGCGTCGGTCATTGCTGTGGAAGGAACAATTGATCAAGTCTGGGAACATTGGCAGTCTGAGGGCCAAAAGGGATGAAAGGGACTGATGCACGTGCTTTTTTGCATGTGTCTAGTCACTCACGTCTGAAGCAATGTGTGTTCAGGTGAGGGGGTGAATTCCTGCACTGCCCCCGGCCTCCTTACTTCATTGCAGGCTGTTGCGTTGAGCATTTTTCTCCAAGCCGAACTGCAGTACTGGAAGCGATCCAGTCTTAAAGAACAGCCACAATGTGGCAAGCTAAGGTAAGGCAGGGGACAGGTGTTAGGTCCTCTTGCCCACCTATTGCATATTAAGAACATAAGAAAAGCCCTGCTGGATCAGACCAAGGCCAATCTAGTCCAGCAGTCTGCTCACACAGTGGCCAACCAGGTGCCTCTAGGAAGCCCCAAAACAAGACGACTGCAGCAGCACCATCCTGCCTGTGTTCCACAGCACCCAAGATAATAAGCATGCTCCTCTGATCCTGGAGAGAATATTCATTTTGTTTAAGTAGGCCCCTTCCCTGTTCAGGGAGAGCCTGCGGTTGCAGTGGTTAAGAGCTGTGGTTTGGAGCGGTGGACTCTGGAGAACCGGGTTTGATTACCCACTCCTCCACGTGAGTGGCGGAGGCTAATCTGGTGAACTAGGTTGGTTTCCCCACTCGTCCACATGAAGCCAGCTGGGTGAACTTGGGCTAGTCACAGCTCTTAGAGCTCTCTCAGCCCCACCTAACTCAGAGGGTGTCTGTTGTGGGAAGGGGAAGGGAAGGTGATTGTAAGCCGGTTTGATTCTGCCTCAAGAGGTAGAGAAAGTCAGCATATAAAAACCAACTCCTACTCCTCCTACTCCTACTCCTTTCTCTTCTTCCTCTTCTTCTTCTTCTTCTTCCTCTTCTTCTTCTTCTTCTTCTTCACAGGTTGGCACCTTTCTAAATAAACACAAATCTTGTCAGGCATGTCTGGTTTGACCCTGAGCTGCAGGAAAGAGCAACACCCAACCACCTCAGTCTTTTAAAAAAGCATGAACAATCCAAAAAGAAAAAAAAAGTTTTTGTGTGTATGTGCATGCATGCCAAGGTTTCTGGTTTAGGGTATAATGCTCTTCAGGGAATTACTGGAAAAACAGAGAATGGATGTCCTGGGTCTCTGCCTGGAGCATCTTACAGTCTGAACTTTGATAGAGAGGGAGACTGATTGAGGGCTGTAGTAAAGGTGGATGAAATAAAGAACAGCAAGGGTAACACGGGATGAAGAGTCTGGGGTCATGAGGAATCAAGAGATCCTGCTCCAAGGTCCAAGCACCAGAAGCCACAAACTCTTCGGGATTCTCATGTTTGATACAAACCTGAGCCACAAGTTTCAGAGGGTAGCCATGTTGTTCTGCAGTAGAAAAGCTAGAATTGTCAGGTATCTGACAAAGGGAGCTTTGCCTTGGGAAAGCTCTCACCCACAAAATCTTGTTGGTCTCTAAGGTGCTACTGGTGTTGAATCTACAAGTAAAAGTAGAAGTAGTAATAGAAGAAGAAGAGTTGGTTTTTATATGCCGACTTTGTCTACCACTTAAGGCAGAATCAAACCAGATTACAATCACCTTCCCTTCCCCACAACAGACACCCTGTGAGGTAGGTGAGGCTGAGAGAGTGTGACTAGCCCAAGGTCAGCTGGCTTCATGTGGAGGAGTGGGGAAACCAACCCAGTTCACCAGATTAGCCTCCACCACTCATGTGGAGGAGTGGGGAATCAAACCTGGTTCTCCAGAACAGACTCCACCGCTCCAAACCACTGCTCTTAACCACCAAACCATACTAAGTGGACAAGTTAGTAATTCTAAAGTTTCTCTGGGTTTGGGGTGGGGAATCCCTGTGGCTGTATCAGACGTCTACCATGATCTTGGGGAGGGAAACAGTTAAATTTGTACATCAGTTCCTTTAAAATGTCCTTTTTAATGGCCAGAACAACATGGGAACTTTCTGCTGGCAGATGCCATGTTCACGTGTACCCTCTACTGGGATTTTTGTTTGCCAACAGAGCAGTCCAAACAGTTTGTAGTGGAGTCCTTGTATATCATCAGCTGCTACGGGACTTTGGTGGAGCACGTCTTGGAGCCCCGACCACTCAGCACCGCCCCAAAGATCAGTGACGACACCCCACTGGAGATGGCCACTTGTCCGAGGGCCAGCTGGACGCTGGTTAGGTAACCCATCATTTCTTTGCCACTCCTTTTGTTCTGTCTTGCTGTTATAGTGTGTAATGAGTTCCAGCTCTTGGATGTTTAGATTTGGAACGTCCAGATCTCTGAAGCCACATGGGGTCTGTGCCGATCCCTGGGCAGTCTGCAGGAGAGGATTAGTGGGTTTCTTGCTACCCAAGCAATTTAATCTGTGCTAAGAAAAAGCAAAGGAAAACATTGTAGCCACTGGCAGATGGGTCCATATTAGGGTTGCCAGGTCCGCCCTAGCCACTGATGGGGGATGTTTTTTTTTTTTTTTGCGACATCCAGGTTGGGAAACTTCTGGAGATTTGGGGGTGGAGCCTGGAAAGGACAGGGGCCTTGGTGGGGTACAATGCCATAGAGTCCACCCTCCAAAGCAGCCATTTTCTCCAGGGGAACTGGTCTCCAGTCTGGAGATGAGCTGTAATTCTGGGGGATCCCCTGGAGGCTGGCATCCCTTGTCCATATAACAATTTCCTTTATTTTTGCATCCCATGTCCTGCAGTTTAACTACCTGCCATAATTTATTCTGAATATTTTAGTCACGGGTAGTGGCAAGCCATTGAAAACCCCTCTACCTCCTGAGATCTTATTTAGTCATCACTGCGGCTCCTGACATTTCATCAGGCATTCATCTTCACATGGCCTTGCGTGCCTTTAGAAACCGGTTTTAAAAACTAACAGCTGAGACGCTCAGTGGAATTCTGCCCTCTTTCCCTTGCATTGTGCCTTTTCTCTCTTCCTGCAAAATTGCAACATGTACACAATCCTGAGAATATTTGGCAGTTTGACTAATTATTTTATTCTTTACTTTGTGTTTATGTATGTACTTTATAGACAGCCTGCCTTTCTCACTGACACTTAAGGCAGATTACAAAATATTTAAAAAAACAATTAGATTGCATAAAATTTCCAATAAGCAGTGCAATAAGGCCAGGATTGCAAAGTTGGAAAACAATGCAAACACAAAGCTGCCTAAGGCAAGATATACTGTAAACATTGCAGGAAGAGGATTACAAACATAGAAGACAATGTGCTAAAAGCAAGATAATACGTACAATCAATGTTGCAGTAGCCTATAATCATACTCCATTACAAAAGTGCCCTCCTGAACCATTCCATTACTACAGCTGAAATCCCTTTATAATAATACTCTCCCGCGTTTTTCTGCTTTGCACATTCTGAAAAATGGTAGAAGTGTGGAAGCCTTCCTGCCCTCCTTAGGCAGGCCGTTCAACAGAAAATACACTTGTACAGGGCACTGGTGATCATTTCCATTTGCAGGGCGGCAAGTAAGAACATAAGAAAAGCCCTGCTGGATCAGACCAAGGTCCATCAAGTCCAGCAGTCTGTTTACACAGTGGCCAGTGAGGTACCTTCCAAAGGCTTTGTTCAGATGGGCAAAACTGTCAGAGAGTCAGCGTGGTGTAGTGGTTAAGAGCAGTGGACTCTAATCTCGAGAAACAGGTTTGATTCCCCACTCCTCCACATGAGCGGCAGACTCTAATCTGGAGAACTGGGTTCGATTCCCCACTCCTCCACATGAAGCCTGCTGGGTGACCTCGGGCTAGTCACAGTTCTCTCAGAACTCTCTCAGCCCCACCTACCTCACGAGGTGTGTGTTGTGGGGAGTGGAAGAGAAGGAGATTGTAAACTGGTTTGATTCTCCTTAAAAGGTAGAGAAAATCAGGGTATAAAAACCAACTCTTCTTCTTCTTCATGACCGAGCACCGCAGGGGAGGCAGTCCTGTTGCTACAAGGAGCCTGACTAATTGCCTCCAGGAATAGGAATTATTATACTCAGGGTTGTGTGTACTTTGTGCTTGAAAGAATACTCTGAATTCTGGGCTCAAAGGTCACCTAAATTTTATGCAACAGTAGTCTACCTCAGTGACACATTTTGTTAATACAGCATAGCTCATTCTGCATCTTCAGTCACAGAGAGGAGTAAAGAGTATGTAAGCCCCACCCTTTGGTGAACGGAAGCCTTACTCAGCTCTGCCTGAAATGTCAAATATACATTTTCTACACAATTCAGAATTATTCTTTGCAGCCCAGAGGGCTAGAGCAGAAACTCCCTTAACTGGGATGCACTAGACTTGCATAGCGCAACAAGAGAAATACGTTCATTAGATAGTTAAAGGTTTCAATCTCCCAAAATACTCTCTTGCAAAGGAGGATGCCTGCTGTTTCTCTGTGCGAATTGCTATGGTCATCTTGCCTCCTTCCAAATAGTTCTGCCATGCCTTTGTATCATATTTGATTAGAGTACGCAGTCACTCCTAAAGCAGCAATTCCATAGAAACAACGTGGATAAGTCTGTGTAGTGCATAAGTCTGTCATATTCGACTCTGGTTTAATCCTGGGATCTGACCACCCTTTCCTCCTTTTGTTGTATTTTAAATTGTAAGCTCCTCAGGGCAAAGACCAGCCTTCTTGTGTTTCCTAAAGCACCATGCACACCACCGGCCCTGTATTAAATGCCAGAATTGCCCCCCATCTTCAGAGGAGACTGCTTGTTGCATCTGTGCATGAATCAGAATTCTGGTTTAGCCTCCTTCCATTGCCCAGGACCATGACTTGTGCAGAACTACAATAGGTGTACTGCTCTGAGGGCAACACATTTTTTCTTGAAAAATAGGTGTACTGCTCTGAGGGCAAGACATTTTTTCTTGAAAAACGAAACCTGTGGAAAGTGAGTGAAGGGTGCTCTCCATTTTAGTTCAAGAAAAGTCTGCTTTGTTTATTAAGAGCCTGGGCCACGCTGGAGCCTTCTTTTTTAAAAAAAGCTAAGATGTAGAAATGCAGAAGACGACTGGGGAAGGCACTGGCAAACTGCCCCGTAAACACAGTCTGCCTAGTAAATGTCATGATGTGTCATCACCCCTTGGGTCAGTGATGACCCGGTGCTTGCACAGGGGGACTACCTTTACCTTTTTAAGATGCTCAACGGACAGAGGGAAGGTGGCACGGTATAGCCCGATCTTGTCAGATCTCGGAACCTAAGCAGGGTTGGAGAACACCAAGGAAGACTCTGCAGAGGAAGACAATAGCAAACCTCTTCTGCTTCTTGCTTGCCTTGAGAGCCCCTTGCTGGGGTCGCCATAAGTCAGCTGTGACTTGGAAGGCTTTAAGAGGGGAGTGGACATGTTCATGGAGGAGAGGGCTATTCATAGCTACTAGTAAAAATGGATACTAGACATGATGCATACCTATTCTCTCCAGGATCAAAGGAGCATTCCTGTTATATTAGGTGCTTTGGAACTGAGGCAGGATAATACTGCTGCAGTCATTTTGTTTGTGGGCTTCCTAGAGGCACCTGGTTGTCCACTGTGTGAACAGACTGCTGGACTTGATGCTCAAGTAGCTGAATTGTTTAATATATCAGGCCTTCTTTACCCCGAGTCAGCCACCTAGCCCGGTCCTGTTAGTACAGCTTGCAGAACCACCCATGCCCAATCCACAAACTTTGTTCCCTACATCTGCATTCTTTGCCCTCCCGAGTGGAGGCTGAAGCAGCATGCCTCTGTCTTCCTGCTTGGCAGCCCAGCTGGGAAAAGAGACTGAAAGGAGACAGACAGGTTGGCCCCACCGAAAGTCCCTTGGGCCACATCCAGCCCAGGGGCCGCCATCTGTCCCCGTCCCCCACCCCCAGCGGCACATAGCAAGAGGCTAGACAAAGTGTCCTATATGGGTCTCCAAAGCCAAAGTATTCTCAAGGCGATTTAGAGAAACTAGACCTGACTTAGAAACGAAATGAAAGGGGAATTGCTGAGAAAATATTATCAGTGCTTTTGACATTTTAAAATATTTTTCAATTGATTTTTTTTGGGTAGGCTCCAGTTTTCTTCACTGCTGGCTAATTCCTGGCCCAGCCTGATCAATATTTGATTTACCAAGCTATTTAAGAGAGGCCAGCCCTAATTAAAATGACAACGGCAGCCTTTCAAGGGTGCCGTTGTCAAAACGAGCCAGTTGTAATGGGATTGCAGATCCTGGCCGGATCGATGCTCCGTAACTTTGCACAACTCGGTGTTCACAGTTTTGTGATCCTTTATATGCTTTCCCTGTTCTTCAGTGTGGTACGATGCTACACAGCACCACGTTAGGATTATATCGGGCTTAAAATACACATGATGGGGAGACGTGGGGGCATCACAAACCCGTGTCTTTCCAAAAACCTTACCATCACACAAACCATGTGATGCAAGCATCTTGCATTTCTGTGACCCCCAGGTACCAGTTGAGCAGAGGTGTAGGGAAATGGTGTTATGTTCTTCTCATGCTCTTAAATGTTTATGTCATGTACTTTTTTCAATTGCACATTGTGTGGAGGGAAGAAGTTGGTGGATAACACACAACACTGGTATTTTATGCAAGGGACTTTTACCTTGGGTTCGATGCTCCCTTGACCTAGACTTTTCTGAATTTTCAAAATCCTTTGCATGGTGGTTGTTTGCCCTGAAGAAAGTCTTGGAGTATCAGGAGTAAATGTTTGTGCTGCAGAATCACCAGTACAAATCTGGAGTGTCTGAGTCCCTGCCCCTTGAAAATACTGCTTTGTAATTGGCTGTAGTCTGCAAAGGGATGTACTAAAAGGGGTGACAGGATTGCCCGCTGGAAACAATGGGTGGGGCTGGAAGGCCTATTGAAGATTATGGGAGCCAGGATTGCCAATTGACTTGCCTGAGCTCCATTGAAATACATAGCACAAAAACAGTTACAAAGAAAATGCAGAAAGGATTTCCCATGAAGGTCACTTCGCCCAGATAGACTACTCTGGCACTGGACTGACAACCCCCAGAGTGCACTGACATTCCACTCTGGGAGCTGTCATTCCAGTCCCAGAGCACAGATTCTGTTCCCTGGGTCTGTCATTCTACTCTGGGGGCTGTCATTCCAGTCCTAGAGCACAGACTCTGTTCCATTATTCCACTCTGGGGGCTGTCAATCCAGTGTCAGAGTAGTCTATCTGGGCCAAATTACCTTAATGGGAAATCCTTTTTGCATTTTTTTGCAACTGTTTTTGTGCTGTAATATATTTCAATGCAGCCCATCCAAGTGCAGCTAAGTTGGTTCCTATTATGCAAATACTTGTTTCCTTCCCACGGCTCAGCTGGAGGAGGAGGGGGAAACCCAAATGCCTTATGCACACAAATGCTACAATTTGAACCAAGTTGATCTCAGAGCAGACTTTAAATGCGTAGCAAAACAGCATTGGGAAAACCCAAGAAAAGCGCGGGGTGGGCACGAGGTCAACTGAGGGACAGAAAACTTATTCATAACTCCAAGGAACAACCAGGTCAGTCCAGGGGTGAACATGAATGTGCTGCCTCGAGGGGTGGGGGGGTGGAGTCCCTGTCTTTGGAGGTCTTTAAGCAGAGGTTGGATGGCCATCTGTCGGGAGCGCTTTGATTGTGGGATCCTGCATGGCAGGGGGTTGGACTGGATGGCCCTTGTGGTCTCTTCCACCCTTGTGTGATTTTGTGATTTTGAGTCAAAGTACTCATGCATAAAAGACCACTGTCCTCTGATGAAAGGAACTTTGACTCTCCAAAGCTTATATCCCGAAACCCTTATTGGTCTCTAAGGCGCTGCTGGACTCATAGCTAGCTGTTCTACTGAAGACCAACATGGCTACCCTCTGAAACTACCTTGTAACTGGGATCTTCTCCTTGAGGACTGATTTGAGTGGATTTTTCCAGCTATCCACACGTGCATCGCTTGCTTTTGCTTAGGAATTCCAACAGATGAATGGAAATATGTCAGTCTTGGACTGGATATTAAACATCACAGCAGATAGGGGGAAGGGTGGGTCTCGCGTCCCCTACTCTCCCTAGCTGCATCTGCAAAACACCCAACAGATATATATTGCACTTTTCTCCCCAATGGAAGTCTAAAGCATTGTACCTTGTCCTCTCCTCCTCCATTTTATCCTTACTCCAACTACCCTTTGAGATGGGCTAGGCAGACAGTGTGTGACTGGTCCAAGGTTACGTGGCAGATTTCCATGGCAGAGTGGGGATTTGAACCTGGATCTCCCAGAGCCTAACTGGACACTAACAATCACACTATCCTGGCTTTATCATGCCAATAAAGGTGACTGAAACTATCCTGGCTTGCTTCAGTGTATGGCAGGTTTGTCCATCCCTGTAACCGGCAGCCAGTGGAGTGGGGTGCGGGAAATTTGCACTGATGTCACACTATGTTGTCTAAGCAAGCTGCTACAGGGTTGGAGGAAGAGACACAAGGATGCAGTTTCAAGCAGCAGCTATGTGTCTTCCATAAGGATTCAACTTTGCGTATGATTTGATCAACAGAAGCCATTTCAGGATACAAGTCAGCAGATCAGGCCCAATTCAGAGATTATTGATGCAATGTGGCAGAGCACACTTGGGCATGATCTGCACCTCAAACCACACCAGTAACACCTATAAAAAGGGAACATTTTCCTCTCCCATACTCGAGAGAAGAGTACATGGGCACCTTCCTGGAATGAGTATCTGAGATTTGCAAGGCAAATCTGTTTGTTTTTTAATCAAAATGGAAATGAATTTCAAGTGTCGGGAACGTAATATGCCAAGTGTCCTCTGGCACATATTTAATTTTCTCATCTTGACTCGGGGATTGGGGCCATTTGTTATCCTTTTCCCCATCTGTCTGTGAAGTGTTTCATGCCTGTAGCGAATGGGTTTAAATAATTATAAACACTTTCACTCTCTTGCATAAATAATCGGATGCAATGACACAGACGCTGCTTTTTGTTTTTCCAGCTTAAATATTAATACTCTTGTGTTGCTTCCTCAGGACTCCCCTGTGGAATGAGCTGCAGCCGCCCTTTAACGCCAATCATCCGCTGCTCCTGGCTGTGGACGCCGTGCAGTGCTACCAGTATCTGCTTGTGGGCCGTAAGTACCTTGGGTGGTTCCTCGGTTGCAAGGCGCCATGTGCAGCTCTTCTGATAAACACTTGCCAAAACAAACAATTGTACTAACATCTGCATTTAAGGGGTATTTACAATCCTCCTGCCCTTCGGGGGGTCATCTATCCAAAAGATTATTAAAAATAAGACCCCACCCCTCTAAATTTGCTGTGTTTCTCGTTCCATTGTAACGGGGTTGATTTTTCTTTCTTTATTTATTTTTTAATTTTTCAGGATTTCATTGAAATGGTGTTAAAGACATTGGAGGTGGTGGTGGAAAGTGCTGTCAAATACAGCTGACTAATGGTGACCCTGTAGGGTTTTCAAGGCAAAAAATGTTCAGAACTGCTTTGCCATTGCCTGCCTCTGTGTACCAAACCCTGGACTTCATTGAGAGTCTCCCATCCAAGTAATAACCAGGGATGACCCTGCTTAGCTTCCAAGATCTGATGCCTGGGCCATACAGGTCAGGGTATTGAAAGACATTTGCCATGAGTAAAAGTGAATTGGGGAGTGGGGGGAATGAAAAAGCTCATATCCAATTTACTGGAAAATGGGTCTAAATGACCCCAGTGTGGTGAAAACTCTTGTTTAAGAATGGAAGAGCTAATTTATGTTGATGTAGCAATTACAATACAAAGTGTTAACCAAACTTTGAGATGAAGAAAAAGAGCCATGGTAAAGGTATTAAAAGGAGGGAAGGCGACATGGTATAGCTTCATCTCATCAAATCTTGGAAGCTAAGCAGTATAGGTGCTTGGAAGGGAGACCACCAAGAAAGACTCTGCAGAGGGAGGCCATGGCAAACCACCTCTGCTTCTCACTTCCCTTGAAAGCCTCTTTCTGGGGTCACCATAAGTCGGCTACAACTTGATAGCACTTTACACACCCTCAAAGGTATTAGACATCTGTGAGAAATTAACATTGGGATCCTTATAGATCCCAGGTAGATTACACTTTTGATATATAATTAGATTTACTGTCACATAATTCCTTTTTGTTTAAAAAAATGACTAAGTTAATATATGTGCTTACAAGTGTAGGAAAATGTCTCCCCGAAGATCCCCTTTCAGTTAATGGTGTCTCTCCTCTTTTATCCCCACTTGAACCCTAGGAGCCCCATGGTGCAGAGTGGTAAGCTGCAGTACTGCAGTCCAAGCTCTGCTCACAACCTGAGTTCGATCCCGACGGAAGTCGGTTTAGGTAGCCAGCTCAAGGTTGACTCAGCCTTCCATCCTTCCGAGGTCAGTCAAATGAGTACCCAGCTTGCTGGGGGTAAAGGGAAGATGACTGGGGAAGGCACTGGCAAACCACCCAGTAAACAAAAGTCTGCCTAGTAAATGTTGGGATGTGACGTCACCCCATGAAAGACCCGGTGCTTGCACAGGGGACCTTTACCTTTTTACTTGAACCTTGGAGCGCCAGGGATTTCAGCTGCAGCAAAAGCCCCACCTGTGACCACATGCCATCCTAGGTAGCCGCCCAGGACTTTTCCATCTCTCTGTGGCCATTTATGCATGGCTGTTTCCTTGTGGTAAATTGTCCTTCCACATAAAGGTAATGATAATGGTGATGATGATGATGATGATGACTGCTTCGGGGCTTTGCTTTGATTATGCATGCATTTTCTGACAGTCAGAGGTCACCTCGCTTGCCCCACATTTTGCCCACATTTTCTGGATTTGTGTTTAGCCAGCATCCAGAAAACATGGGGGAAATGCACAGAAACGTGCGGGGAGAGCAAGGCGACCTCTGATGGTTGGAAAATGCGAGCATAATCAAAGCAAAGCCATGATGAAGTTTGCAGGGTGACTGCGAGGAAGCAGCCATGCATAAATGGCCAGTGTGTTCACATTCTCAGTTAGGCAACTGCAGCAGAGTTGAGGTCTCTGTGCTTTGTTCCCGCTGCAGAAACTGACAATGTGCTGCTTGGCTTGAACAATTAAAAATGTGTCAAGTGTATATCTGGGTCAAAGGATTATATATAAGTCTCAATTGCACCTCAATTGCAAATGGTAAAAGCAGTGGTGGTGCCAAGTGAATGATGTTGGCTGTGATCCAGCAAGAGATGCAGGCTAGAGCAGTAATTTCTTAAAACGAGTCCTGGGGCACACTAGTGTGCCATGGGAGAATTGCTAATGGGACTTGATACCTAAAGAACACATGCAATTAAATGCTCCTGTGAGCCTTGGAGGAATGTTGGACTGGGGGATCCCGGGTTCAAGCCCCCTGCCAGCCCATTCTCTCCTAGGCTCACCTACCTAACAGGATTGTTGTGAGGATAAAATGGGTGGGCAGTGAGTGTGAGAGGTGTGTGAGCTGCCCTGAGTGCCTTGGGAAAAGGGTGGGACAAAAACAGTTTGTAAATTGTCCTTCCACAGCAGACGTTGCCCAACTTGTCTGCACAGTTTACCAACTGGCTTCCTTCCAAGTCATTCTCTTCTGGGTAAGGGAATTGTCTTATATGAAGTGCGACTAGTCACTTATAATGTAGAGGCCCAGCAGAATTACTGTTGTTAGAGGAGGCTGCCTGTTGTATATCTACATGAGACATTTCCCTGCTCTCACTGCTTGCCAGTCAAAAGATATGCTAAGATCAGTGACTCGTGCAGAGAAACTCATGCAGAGAAACATGATGAGTTCTTTTAAGGCAGCATAAGGCTTACTCTTAAATTCTAAGGAGTACAGTTTCTGAGGAGTATCAGAGGGAAGAGTGCCTCCACTTTAAATTCAGAGAAAGTTGTGTTTCAGTGTTATTGGAAGTCTGGGATACACTTCTCTGGAGAATGCCACACAAACCTAGCTTGGCATCGTGCAACCCCCCACAAGACACTTATTAACCTTGAGGGAGTTTGGAGCAGGATTGCTCTGGGGAGGATGGGCAGAAGGAATGTCACAGCCTCCCCCAATTCCACCCTCCCCAGGCATCTCCCCCAAAATCTCCCAGCATTTGCCCAGTCAGTGTTGGGAAACCTAGATACTGTGTGTAAGCTAGGGACTTCAGAGTGCTTAATAGAAAATGAATTTATATGGCGTTCGTAGTCCTGTATAAATACTAAAATGAAAGCTCTTTGTGTACTTTTTAACAGCTGTTCGACCAAATTCTCAACCTGCTTTTTTCCGGCGCAAAGGTGGGGTCTCTCTGTTTACTGTCAATGCTGTGATTTTGCAGGCAATTGATAAAACAGTTGGGAGTCTCCACCTGATCTTGCCCTTCAAATTACATCTCCCCTTGCATGTTGTTCTTTTTTGTCATGTTGTTTGAAAATTCTGGGGTAGGATCGAGACATGCAGATTTCATTTCGCTTCGTCAGATGCTAATTTGCTTGCAAAAACTGGAGATTATCATTGAATACCCTCCTATCCCAGGCAGCAAAGTGGGAAGTGCTTAATCTGGCCATCTCGGTTGATAGAAGGCCTCTTGTAGCCTGTTGAACACAGGAACACATGAAGCTGCCTTATACTGAATCACACCTTGGTCCATCAAAGTCAGTATTGACTGGCAGTGGCTCTCAGGCAGGGATCTTTCACGTCACCTCCTTGCCTAGTCTCTTTAACTGGAAATGCCAGGGATTGAACCTGGGACCTTCTGCATGCCAAGCAGATGCTCTACCACTGAGCCATAGCCTCTCCCCAGTTCTCTTATTCTCTTATATCGGCAGATGTCTTTGGTGCGGTCTGGCTCACACGGCTACGGGGTGGATGACAAAGAGAAGAGAAACAGGGCTAGTGAAACCAGAAGTGTTTCCCTGGAGTAGAAAAAGAAAGATTTAGAAGCTCAAGGTTCGGTCTCCTCTGGTAGCTCGTGGCACACGTCTGTCATCCTCTCCTTTTCCTCAGATAAGCGGGACCACAATAGGCACCCCCCCTTGCAGGTCAAGACTCCCCCCTGATGTATCCCAGCTATATCAGGCTACTGTTGGCAGGAGGTGAGCTGGAGGCAAGGCAGAAGGGACCAGATGAATCCAAGGGAAATTCATCAGGGGAGTAGGCAGACCTTCAGGTTCTAAATCCAAGCAGGTGTCTCCAGCTGGGGCCACCATCTTAGGGCAAGAAGGCACAAGGAGGGAGTGCCAGTGTCAGGCCAAAAGCAGGGCGTTGTGCAGCTTCGGGCTGTTTAGCTTGGAAAGAAGGTGATTAAGGTGAGACATGATAGAGGTCTGTAAAATTATGCATGGTATGGAGACAGTGGATAGGGAGAAACTTTTCTCCCTCTCTCATAATACTAGAATGCAGGGTCATTGCTGAAGCTGGAGGGTGAGAGATTCAAAACAGATAAAAGTCAAATTGTGGAACTCCCTGCTTCAGGATGTGGTGATGGCTGCCAACTTGGAAGGTTTTAAGAGGGGAGTGGACATGTTCATGAAGGAGAGGGCTATCCGTGGCTACTAGTCAAAATGGATACTAGTCATGATGCATACCTTTTCTCTCCAGGATCAGAGGAGCATGCTATTATATTAGGTGCTGTAGAACACGGGCGGGACAATGCTTCTGCAGTCGTCTTGTTTGTGGGCTTCCTAGAGGCACCTGGTTGGCCACTGTGGGAACAGGCTGCTGGACTTGATGGGCCTTGGTCTGATCCAGCAGGGCCTTTCTTATGGAGTAGAGCTGTGAGGCCAAGCAGGGCTGATTGTGGACTAGGACTGAGCACTAGGGTTAGCCTACTGGAGGCATTGGACCTGGAGGTCTCCTGGCATTACAACTGACCTCCAGACGACAGAGATCAGTGTTCCTGGAGAAAATGCCGGCTTTGGAGGGTGGGCTCAATGGCATTATACTCCACTGAGGTCCCTCCCCTTTCCAAAACCCTCCCTTCCCCGCGCGCCACCCCCAAATTTTCAGGGATTTCCTAGAGCTGGCAACCCAGAGCTGGCAACCCTAACTGGAGGGTCAGCTTGGAAACAGAGGGGAACATTGGCGAGAGGTAGAGCACAGACTGGGGCACCGCACAAGCAAGGTCATGCTGTGGCTGTTGCTACAAACTGCAGCCAGCATGGTGTAGTGGTTAAGAGTGATGATTTGGAGCAGTGGACTCTGATCTGGAGAACTGGGTTTGATTCCCCACTCCTCCACATGAAGCCAGCTGAGTGGCCTTGGGCAAGTTATAGTTCTATTAAGAGCTCTCTTAGCCCCACTTACCTCACAGGGTGTCGTTGTGGAGAGGGGAAAGAAGGTAATTGTAAGCAGGTTTGAGTCTCCCTTAAGGGGTAGAGAAAGTCAGCATATAAAAACCAACTCTTCTCCTCCTCCTCCTCCTCCTCCTCCTCCTTCTTGCTATAGCTGAGCCAGGTCAGAAAGAACCAGTGAGCTGCGTGTGGGGGTGAAGGTGGGGCAGGAAGTGGAACCGAGCCGGGAGAGCAGTACTGGGGTGTTCCTCCTGGGAATTGTATACAAACCACTTTGAGTTCTTTGATAAAAACGGTACTTTAAACATGTACACAGCACAGGCAGCTCGTCCTAGCTGATCCGTAGGGGCACATGGTAAGAGCAATGCAGGCAGTCAGGCGGCAAAGCGTCAGAGGAGGGGGCTCTAGGTCAGAACACAAAGAGCCAAAGAGGATCTTTGGGCCCAACCATTAGGCTGTTTATGCTTGGTAATTAACAGTGCATTCCAGGCTGAAGTGCCCCACATTTTTTTTTTATTTCTCCATGCTGAACCGTCATTCCAGCTGTCACTGCAAAGCTAGCGCATACCTGCTTCGCATTTCTTAAGAGCCCCTTTAGCACTACCTTTTGTATTTGCTCCTCCCCCTGCATTGAAGCATTTACTGAAGGAACCATGAAAAATCACAGCCGTGGCTTAGCTATGCAAACGACCATTGCTAATGGCTATGCAAACCAAGGAACGAAGGAGCAGGCGAGTGGGGTGTGTGTGTGGAATTTGTTTGACTTTCTCCTCTTGCATCAGGACCATGAATAGTCATTTTAAAGGGCAGATTTTAAAAAGCGGCTTTGAGCAAGCATCATAATCGACCCTGCATAAATGGCCTTAGTTTTGGGTGCCAAGCATTCACCCCTCTTGTTTCCTGTCCTGAAAGACTGAAATCAGGAATGGGAACGCTCGGTGCAGTCCACGGTTGACAGTCCTGTTTTGCCAGACTCTGTCCAGATGCCTGGTGGTGTGTGATGAAAATTGCTGTGGCTGGGAAAATAGGCAACCGACGTGCACGGGTTTGGTGCTGTTTCAACTCCTTTCTCTGCAGTTTATTTTCCTTTCCTTCCGCACTGCATGCCACACACTAGTCGTTTGTCAAAAGAATGTGTGTTCCCACATGGACCTCCATGAATAATGTCTTTCAAGAGGAAGAGGACCTCCCAAAGAAAGGTGACCAAACCCACCCATCTCCTGGTGGGAGGAATATGTGGAACAATTTTTTGCAAAATTGCTCCTGGTGGTGACCGCATTGATTTCATCTAATGTTTTCCATTTCTGAACCAAAGTAATTATTCGGGCCCAACAATTTTTTAAAATGTCTGCCAAGGAGACTAAATCAGGGCCAACTTGTTTCATGATCATGGTGCTTCGCCTTCCTATGAGCGCTTTGCTCGAGCCCCCATCCCCCTTTTTGTGATACTAATCCTGATAACAGCCTTGCAAAGTATCCTGTTGTTGTTATTCTGGCATTCTGAATGAGGTGAAGGTGGCGAGTCTCGGAGCAAGAAGAAGAGATGGTTTTTATACCCCATTTTTCTCTACCTTTAAGAAGTCTCAAAGTGGCTTACAATTGCCTTCCCTTCCCCTCCCCAGAATAGACACAGTGTGAGGTAGGTGGGGTTGAGAGAGTTCTGCAAGAACTGTAACTATCCCAAGGTCACCCAGCAGGCTTCATGTGGAGGAGTGGGGAAACCAACCCGGTTCACCAGATTAGAGTCTGCCGCTCGTGTGGAGGAGTGGGGAATCAAACCTGGTTCTCCAGATTAGAGTTCGCCGCTCTTAACCACTACACAATGCTGGTTCTGAAGGCTGTGAAATAGCATTAAGTGTCATATCAGACATCTTTCAAGAACTGGAGCAAAGCTACTTCAAAACCTTTCAGTGTGCTCGCAGGGTTCTGAAATGTATATGGCACTCTATTCAAACATGAACGATGCCATTTTTTTTCAGTGGAAGGGAAACCTTCCCTTTGCCCAGTTCTGATGACGATGAGTACAGCACGACTCTGCTTGTGCACAAGTGAACTCTCTGGAGCTTTGGGTGCACAAACGAGCCAGACCCCCTGATAGTCCTGCACCAGAGAGCCCGGCCAGCTCAGATTGTAATCCATCCTTGCTCCACATTTTCCTTAAAAAGAGCCCCGTGGCACAGAGTAGGAAGCTTGCAGTACTGCAGTCAAAAGCTCTGCTCACTACCTGAGTTTGATCCCAATGGAAGTTGGTTTCAGGTAGCCGGCTCAAGGTTGACTCAGCTTTCCATCCTTCCGAGGTTAGTCAAATGAGTACCCAGCTTGCTGGGGGTAAAGGGAAGATAACTGGAGAAGGCACTGGCAAACCACCTCGTAAACAAAGTCTGCCTAATAAATGTTGGGATGTGATGTCACCCCATGGGCCAGTAATGACCTGGTGCTTGCACCTTTAGAGGCATCCTTACACTGAGGCAAGACAGCCATCTAGGGGAATCAGAGCAGATTTGGATGTGCCAAACAGTTCTGACTGTCATCCAAGAGAGCAAATAAGATCTTGTCATTATTCTTAAGAAGCATCTTTGTCTCTGGCTAGGCTGCTGATTCCACATGCTAAGTGACTACATGTGTGTTAGCTGTGCATGCCAGAGGAACAAATCCCTTTGATTCTAGTGTATGTTTATGATGATTTGGCTCATGTAAATATCACTGTTACAATTATTAACAAGTAACCATAAAACATGCTCTCAAATCCTTATATTTTTCACAGTTTAATTGAGAATATATCCAAGAGTGTGGCTTTAAACCTTGACCAAAACCTTGTCTCTCCCTCCCCTGAAATTGGACCCATATTTATGAGGCACTGAGTGCGACCGTGATTACAGCAACTAAGCCAACATGTATCTTTTAGTCATGTGTAGTGATGAACGGAAGGGAGGGAAGGCAGCTCTCCTTCTGAAAGATTTCCCCCATAAAACTACTTGAATATCATAGACTACAGTATTTTGGGGGAGGGAAGGTGGCGTGGCATAGCCTGATCTTATCGGATCGTGGAAACTAAGCAGCATCTTTGCTGGGAGACCGCTGAGGAAGACTGTGTGGAGTAAGGCAATGGCAAAGCACTTCTGCCTCTCATTTGCCTTGAAAGCCTTCGCTGGGGTCGTCCTAACTCGGCTGCGACTTGACGTCACTTACGTAGTGAGGCACAGAACATCCATCCAGTGCAGAGCCGGTCCTACTAAACCAGTGGTTCCCAAAGTGAGCAGTACCACCCCCTGGGGGGGCGGTGGGATTACCTAGGGGGGCAATAAGAGGAAAGAGGGCAGCAGGGGGCGGTAGAGGGTAGCAGGGGGGCCCTCAACTGTGTTGTTCATTAATTTACAATTGATCAAGCTATGGCACCATGCGGGCAAATTTGGTGGAAACTATCAGAATTTTTGCCCAGACTTGGAAGAGCTGGTACCATTGGATCAAGTTCATCAGTTTTGTTGAATACATTTCAACTAAAAAGTTTTAATTTGATTTTGAATAGATGTGCAATTAATTGTTACAGTTTTGAAATTTTATTATTATCTTTTTTAGTGAGTCATGCAAACCCCTATTTTAAATAGTGCTTTTTATAGAATAGGGTAGGGGACACTGGGGTTGAGTTTGTGGAACCAAGGGGGTGGTCCAAAAAGTTTGGGAACCACTGTACTAAACCAAGTGAAATTAACAACGGGTGAATTTTGAGTGTCATTTTCAACTGAACCCATGCCAGATCAGGAAAGCCTATATACCCTGTTGTGCTACCAACCCCCTCCTCCTGGCCATGAGCCTGCCATGCCTCATTCTCTCACCATCTTTACAAAATCAAGGAGAGTGGCGAGGTGGGTTTATGGCCCACACAGGGCTGTAGGCCGTTGTTCTGGGACCTGTGGGAAATGTCACAGGCAGAGGTGCGGATGGTTAAAATGAGGCCATTTTGGATCCGTTTGGACTTTGGGGACTGGCCCATTCCAAAATGGACCAGTAAGGATAGTGGAGATCGGGCATCTGCTGCTGGATTCCCCCTACCCAATTCTGGAATCTGTCCCTCAGAGTGATGCTCACCTGGGGATATACAAGCAGTAGTGTGTTTGTTCCAGTGGAGCGAATAGAGGTTTGAGACATTATTTCATGTCCGTAAAACAAGCTTATCCTCCACCAGTCTCAGATCAGGCCCCCGTGTATGTACTGGTACCTATTGAAAGGATAATAAATGCTGGGAGCTCCATTCACCAAAGTAGTATCATGCTTGGTTTGGCCCTAAATAGTAGTCTCCTAGATGGATGCTTGGCTGCATTTGCTCCACTGAGCCCACTGAATACTTGTTCCTTTCAAGTTACTCTGGGAGCAAGGTCCATGAATGTTGAAGCAGAAGTAGTAACCCTGGGCTGGTTTTGTTTATGTCAAACTGGCCTTAGTTCTGGTGAATCTCAGGGGGAACACAACTTATAGAATTCCTGATGATTTCTTTTGTAAAGTAGCATGATGCTATGCTCTTGCAAGAAATAATGGAAGCAACATACAGAACTGGACATTTATTTAAAAAAGAAAAAGAAACCCAAAGAGCATGTTACCTGTTAGAAACTCAGAGGTTAAATTTTTGCCCGTTTGAACAGTACTTCAAATTAAATGGTACATAGCCAGGGCAAAACTGAACAGTAAACTACAAAATGTGATAAGGAAGGTATCAGAGCTACCTGATTCTAAACACAACACGATTTATTTCCTAATGTATGACAGCAATAGATTAGATTTCATACCGGTATCTGATACACTTTTAGCACAGCGAACGTATACTGCTTTCAAGGCAGCCACTCTCGCAGCAGGAGTGTGTGAGCTGTGTGAGTGCCTCACTCCTCTTCTGTATAGACTTTTGCTGCTGGCTCCACACATTTCTTTTGGACTGAGACATGGCCAGGATGAATTCTTTGCTTTGGGATTCTGGCTCCTGGATGTCATTTTCTCTGCCTGGGGCGCTTACATCAAGTGAAACATGTGGGTGGCTTTCCTGACCTGTTGAATGGAAATAACACCAATTGAGAGGACGTGCAAACTATAATAAACTTTGGATAAACCAGATTTATATCTTTAAATTTTCATTTGATAATTAGCCTTTGCTTTAATTACTACATACACTGACAGCCTAACACTACATGCATTTCCTTGAAAATGTTGCAGGGGTTTCAGCTGCACTTGCTTTAAAAGAAATATGTTTCAGGACTAAAGCCTATTTTTTTCAATAAGAATATCCAACTATGATGAAGTAAATACTCCCTATAAAGCTAAGTGTGTGTTTAAGAAGCAAGATTGAGCCAATCCCACCCAGATCATAGTCACTAATCAAGATGGGTATTGTAGGTCCAAAATCACGCTGATTACTTCCTCAAAAGGAACCCCAGTAGGACTTGAGGGTTGTCACTTCAATAGCAGGATATGTTTTCAAAGAGGTTTTTTTTAAAATTCCAGATTCAAGTTGCAGGAATATATCTGAATGCTAAGATCTACTACTGCATTTAGTTATTTGGCACACTATGATCCAACAGCTAGATTTGAGTCCTGTAGCACCTTAGAGAACAAGAAGGTTTTCTGGGAGCTTTGACTCTTGAAAGCTTATACCCTGAAAATCTTGTTGGTCCCTAATGTGCTACTGGACTCAAATCTAACTGTTCTACCACAGACCAACACGGCTACCCTCTGAAACTATGATCCTACAGTTCCTAGAACTATGGAATAGCTTCTACCAAACCAAAATTAAATAGAATTGTAACATATACGACACAGCCATTATTTAACTGAATGAGTTTTTAGCCTGCATAAAGAGTAGAGCATTTGGACATGGTATAATTCAAACTCTTACCAAAGTGGCCTTCTGCATAGTCAGTAAGACGCCTTCTCCAGCGAGATCCTCCACAAATAAAAATAACTGCTCTGATTAAATCTCTTCCACAAAGCTTAACCAATCTCTCTTCACTTTTTACTTCAGAGATAGCCATGAAGAGAGAGAGTAAAAGCAAGCCTAGCAATATTCCCTTCATTGTTCAGAAATGGTACCTGAAGGGGAAGAAACAGGAAAGAAAAAAGGCTACTGGAGCCAGAACCTAAGAACTCTCATCTATTTATACAGAATGCTCATCTTTTCTGTTAGTCACATGACAGATCTGACAATACTCTAATGGTTGGCAAATATTTTCTCATACATTTTAAGTACTTTAGGATTTGTGCTTGGATTGTTCTCAGACAGTAATTAAGGTTATAGTAGGCTATCTGTGTTGGTCAACAATAACAATATGCACAGTAGCCTGGCATATTTATAGAACTCCACACCTTAAGTCAATACTGGAAATTTGCACCTGATACCAAAAAAAGGTTTTATTGCATTTTTCATTCATTACAGTTGTCCATGGATTGTGCATCACTGTTTTGATAGGAGGAAACCCTCAACCAGTATATTTGAAGTAAATACTGCCTACTCTGATTTTAATGAGAACTTTGATCCAAAGTGAGACTTGTTTTGACCAAATTTACAAAGGCCATGATAATTATTTTCATTAAATTTATAACTGCACGCTTTAACAATTGGGAGGGAAGTTGGTAGGGTTGCCAGCTGCAGGCTGGGAAATACCTGGAGATTTTGGGGGTGGAGCCTGAGGAGAGTGGGATTTGGAGAGCGGAGGGTCTTCAATTCCATAGAGTCAAATTGCCAAAGTGGCCATTTTCTCCAGGGGAACTGATCTCTGTCACCTGGAGAGCAGTTGTAATAGCAGGAGATCTCCAGCCGCCACCTAGAGGTTGGCAACCCTAGAGGTAGGCAAGGCTGATGTCTGGAATCTCTGTGTCCTAAATGTAAAATATTATTATTCTGCAACAGCCTCAAATGTAAAAACGTGACTGAGCTCTTGCTGGGAGATCTTGATATACAGCCTTAGAAATCAGTTATACCACATTATAAAATGCCTGGGCAATTAGATCTCATTAAATACAAGAAGATGGCAGAAGCCGGGGCAGGAACCCTACCTGGGTTTTCATCTTCTTTTCCCCCCTCAGGGAAATATCTGTTAAAACGAGAACGCTCTGCTTACCTGCAGCGGCAATGTAATGGTCTCACATTAGCCGTGGCGGCCTGCGGTTTGATGCACTATCGCTTCCGTCAGTATGTTTAATTGCCAGCAAATGGCTAAATGGGAAGTTGGAGGGTGAATGGCCACGGCTGTCTGCCATGTGAGCGGTAAAAGGAATTCTGGCGCCATTTCAGGGTCGCGATTTGTATCTGTCTATCAGAGTTCAGAATGCAGCCGTTTTCTCTCGGTTTCAGGCCTCTGTATAGCATTTCTGCCGATTGTTTGGCTCCATTAAGTGTGCGGCGGTGGGGCGGTGGGGGGGGGGGAGGGAGGAGTGGAATAAAAGCCTGAATGGCCCGAGCCGCAAGGGGCTACGGATAAGCCCTTTCTTTGTCCACTGTCGGAATACTGCATTAGGTCTCATTATCCATTTATAATACGTGACCTTTGCCCCCCTCCGGGGTCATTGAAGAAATACTCTCTGTGCTTTTCCAACAGAAGGTACCCCTCTATCAGCAGAGGGCTGCAACAATGAACAGTCTGATCGCCCGGGCGAAGGGTATACTTTGGAGAGGTTTATAAATATACAGCTCAATGCCAGGGCCTCTTCTTCTTCCTCTCTTTCATCTTTTTGTGTGTGTTGGGGGGGGGGGGAGTTGAAGGCAAACCCAAGGCACATCTACTGGAGGCATAGGAATCTTTTTTTTTTTTTTTTTAAAGTAAGCCCCCAAACTTAGTTTGAGCGTGCTTCTTGAGCAACATTATGACAGGGCATTTAAAAAAGAAAAAGAACTGCAGCTTCCGCATCAAGAGGTTGGAAACAAGGCACACGTTGTTTAGAGAAATATTGGGCAGAGCAAGTGTCCGAGAGCCGTTTCCCAAGGGGCGTTGTAATCAGGTTTGCACAGCTGTGTGATTTGCTTGTGCGTGTGTGTGTGTGTGTGTGTGTGTGTGTGTGTGTGTGTGATAGATAGAAAGAGAGAGAGAGAGAGAGAGAGAGGAGGGGGGTCATCTGTGACATCTGCTGTGAAAACCTGGAGGCAGAACACTTCCATCATACCCTACCTGGGCTGGATCATGCCCCCCCCCACCGTGTTCCCTTTTTAGGAACATTTCCAACTGTATGCTTTTTTCACACTTTCAAAAGGCTGTCAAATTTGGCTCCTGTAAAGTGGGGGAGGGATTGGGGGGGGGAGGAGAAGGCAGTCAATAATTGGGATCATCTACAAGAAGAGTCTTGTTGCTGGGAAGAGGGAGTTTGCAGAGAGGTCAGGGCCTGCCATATGACACATTCTGGCCTATTGTTGGGATGTGGCAGTGCTGGCGTCAGCAGTGGGCTGGGTGGGGTCCATGCCGAGGCCCACCCCTGCTGTGAGATAATTGTGGGGTTTTTCCCCCTCATACTGGAAACTTCGCAGTAAAGCGGAGAATCACCACTTTATTACTTTATGTTGATGGATGCTAAGCTCTCACCAAGGGGCCAAGGGACAATTTGCTTACTCTGTTCATAAAACATTCCCCCTATTTGTTAACAGCAAATCAGTGGACATCAAGGAGATTTTTTTTTAATTCTGCATGTCACAGATACAGCAAGAAAAAGTCTTGCAAGGTCGTTTATACATGGGTACTTTCACTCACACACACACACACACACACATGAACCTTTATTGACGTAATAACCATATTGGGTACTTTCACTCACTTTCGCTCCTGGCCTGTCTTGGTTATACCTTGGAATTTATGCATGAGTTTTCCATCTATTAGAGATTACTTCGCTGCCAGCCTCACAAATCCCAGACCTTCCCATTCCGCTGTTAACCCGACTCTTCCATATTCCCTGAGCAAAGTCCAGTTAAAATCCCCATGCATAACACAAAGTGCGGGGCATGCAAGCTTAGTTTCACTCACAGCCAAGCAGCATGTCCTGAGGTGGGGATTGAAATACTTCCTGCTTCCTCGGAGCTCTTTCTGAGCAAACAAAAATCTTTTTAAAACCAAGGCTTCCAAGATCTGACTAGATTGGGCTGTTCTGGGCTATCTAGGATTGGATCGACCTGAATTCAAATCTCGGCTCAACCAGCCATTCTAGAACAATTAGTCTAGCCCCGTGAAAAGGCTGTTGTAAAGATAACATGGGAGAACCTTCACGGGCACCACGTTGAGATCTTAGGGGGGAAAGTTGGATAACGATATGAGAAAAGAAAATCACTTCCCCGCGAGGTTTGTGCCAGCTTACGGTTGCCCTATCTCTTGAGGACCCAAGCCCTGAGAGCCTGGGAGTGAGGAGTGGTTGGAGACCAGTTGCAATAGCAGGAGATTTCCAGCTATTACCAGGAGGTTGGCAACCCTAATGCCAGGTGACCCATGTCACCCCTGGCTACATGGCACTGTGCCACCCCTGCGCACCAGCTTTGGCCCTGTATACCATGTGGGGGGTGTCGCAGGATTGCCCAGGGACTGGTCTGAGGCCATAACACTCCATGTGGAGAGAAGGAGGCTAAACAGCCAGGCCTGGAGACCCGGCAGTGGTAGCTAGCTGGCTATCATGTCTGTCGGCTTGCCTCCAACCTGTCTTCCTTGGCTGTCTTGGATCTGAGCCTAAAAAAAATATACATCCTCAGCTCTCATGTTCCTCCACCACACCGCAGTCAGAGGCCACATAAATTGGTCCAAAGCGAGGCCTTAAAGGAGTCCAAAAGGAGTCACTCCAAAAAAAAAACCACACACACAAAAATTGAAAGGATAGCAAACTTCAGGTGATGCATGAGGTTATATTTTCCATTTCCTGTATTTAGATTAATAGAGTCACAGGGAAAGGGGCGCCTCCTGGTTCCGGGCACACTCAGTCAGGGTTTTTTTTTTTTTATGAAGAAGACATGCAGAAATTAGGAGGAGGCTGATGGCAAGAATTAATATATTAACTGGTCTGCAACATTCTTTGACAAATTGCTTACTAAATACATCAAAATTGATTGGCCGTTGTGTGTTTTTGAATTGACAAATGAGTGCATTAAGGGAAGGGGAGAAATCCATTAATTACAGCTGCCCTCGACCGTAGGAAATGTAATGATATAAATATAGATTTTGTTAAAACAAAACAAAAAAGAGACATTACCCCCCCCCCCCCAAAAAAACCCTATATTATAGTGTTTGCTGGTAAGCTTACGTGGCGCGACTTTACTATTCAATCTCTGTCAGGAGGTCTTGGAGGCAGGAGTGAGAGATTGATTTTTAAGCGATAAAATAGAAGGCCCTCCTGTCGAAAGATGTGATGTCACATTCTTGTACGGCGAGAATTTCACTCATTCTACCTTCACGGACCCCTTTCTGTGTGGACGGGTCTGCTTTGGATCACCACTGTACCGTAGAACACTCAAGGAGGTACTTGGAAGGGCAGACTTCACGTTTCTGGGAAGTACTTGAAAAAAATTAAGAACCTCAGGAGCTGCCAGTTCCAAAATGGCAGCTTGTCATGTGGAGCTGGTCACAAAATGGCAGCTGATGCAAAAATTACAGACTTTCAGAGCAGGTATGCGGGGCTCAGGAGCGGGAAACATGCCCTCTGCTGTTTCCTCAAAGCAAACAGTCACCCCAAATTATAAATTTTCCTTCAGTTATATCAATGTTTTCTAGGGTTGCCGACCTCCAGGTACTAGCTGGAGATCTCCTACTATTACAACTGATCTCCAGCCAATAGAGATCAGTTCACCTGGAGAAAATGGCCACTATGGGACTCTATGGCATTGAAGTCCCTCCACTCCCCAAACCCTGGCCTCCGCAGGCTCCGCCCCCAAAACCCTCCCACCAATGGTGAAGACAGACCTGGCAGCCCTAATGTTTTCTCTGGTAGAGACCAATAGCAGCTTTGATGTGGCACCTTTAGGGTTCTGATGCAGTGTAGTGGGTGCTGCCACAAAACGGCTGTTGCAGCTTACCTTCAGTCACATAGTGAAGACCCTTACGGTGTGGTGGCAGCTGCTGCCAAAGCAACATGTTTTAAAAAAATCTGCAGAGCCAATCAAATCTCCGATGCTGAATCCAAAGCCTTGGTGGGCAAAGGCCCCATCTGGCCCTGTCAACTTTATAAAAACTCTTGGCAGCCAGCAGAAAAGTTGCCAGCGGGCACCGTGGCACCCATGGACACCATGATGGGGACATAGGGTCTTGGCCAGGCCTGCTGGACATTGTCATGAATCTGCATAAACTGAGGCTGTGCCTTCGAATCCATCCAGCAGCCAAGTTCTCCACTGTGCCTTCTAATGGCAGGCAAGCTGTCTCCAGGAGAACCTTGTCTTCTGCAGATGGTTCAGATCCTTGGTCAGCTGTGAAACTTGGCCAGTCACTCTTTCTCAGCCTCTCTGACCTCACATGGTTGGTTTGAGGATAAAACAGAGGAGGAGAGCACGTTGTACACCTGAACTCTTTGGAGGAAAGGCAGGATAAAAATCTGACAGGCAGATGAAGAAGGTGGAACAGGGCAAACAGCACCAGGAAGATAGCGTTACTTTTTCTCCTGAACTGGTCAGACCTGGCCAGGGCTGAGTGAGACATACTGAGACCCTAAGCTAAATTTAAGAGTCGCACGAACACACGAAGCTGCCCTATACTGAATCAGACCCTTGGTCCATCAAAGTCAGTATTGTCTACTCAGATCAGCAGTAGCTCTCCAGGGTCTCAGGCAGAGAGGTCTTTCACATCACCTACTTGCCTAATCCCTTTAACTGGAGATGCTGGGGCTGGAACCTGGGACCTTCTGCATGCCAAGCAGATGCTCTACCACTGAGCCACAGCCCCTCCCCAAGAGTCCTCATGGCATTACCAGAAATGGTAATATAGTAATTATAGTACCTTTTTATATTTAGAACAGTGGTTCCCAACCTTTTTTTGACCAGGGACCACTAGGACTTTTTTGTTCGGTGCAGGGACCCCAAGGTTCAAAATAAAAATTCCGGGAATTTGAAAATAAACTTTAATCATAACTGTTAGTTAAACATTAAACTTAGAATTATATTTGAATATATATATTTTATAATAGAGAACTTTTAATTGAAAATATTAATTTATTATGGGTTTATAACTTTGTTTCACGAACCTTAATTTAGTTCTCGCGGACCCCTGGGGGTCCATGGACCCCTGGTTGGGAACCAGTGATTTAGAGTCTCCTCACAATCTGCTCTGTGACCTGGATGGCCCAGGCTAGCCCAATCTTGTCAGCTCTCAGAAGCTAAGCAGGGTTGGTCTTGGTTAGTACTTGGATGGGAGACCACCAAGGAATTCCAGGGCCATTATGCAGGGCCAGGCAATGGCAAACCACCTCTGAACATCTCTTGCCTTGAAAACCCTACAGGGTCGCCATACGTTGGCTGCGACTTGATGGCCCTTCCCCCCACCACAGTCTGAGGTCCTCCTGTAGTGTACACCGCTTCCATGTAGATCCATTTCTGGGCTTTGCCCCTGCCCAGGTAGGGTAGAGTGTAAACAAAGCAAGGTTGAGAGGATTCAAGGACTTAACTCTCTCTTTCCTCCTTGGGAGGTTTTGGCATATTTAGCTGAGCCAACAGCGTCCATCATGGAATGGGTGTGGTGAGACGCGCAACAGGATGACGTGTTGAATGTAGCATAGGTCACATGCAACATCTGATTGCAGCCTGAATCTCTCTGGAGCTCTTTGAAGGCGCAGGCCTGCTTGGACCATCCCTGGTGCTGGCACCCATGGTTGCTCCCTCCACTTGGCCTGGCGTGCCCATGGAGTTGCCGGGCCCTGACGGTGGAGAGCTGACCGTGTCACATCAGCACTTCAGCATTTTACATCATCGAATAAACGGTGGTGCCACATGTTAGAATATCTGTCGTGGAGATATTCCTGTATTTAGCAGAGTGCGTTAAGCTTAGCATCAGCAGAAGCCACACGTGCGTGAGTGTGTGAAAAGAAAGGGAGCATCAGTCGTGTGCTCTAATTAAACTAAAGTACATTTATTATTGAAATACATATTTGATAGGAAAGGACAAACGAGGGTTCTCTATCCTAATCTATCTTGCTATTTCTCTAGGTATAAAAGGGTATCTGCCTTCCACTCCATCTTGGGGTGGGAAGGCCTGGGCACAGAGAGCACCCGGCTCCTAGGTCTTGCTTGGTCGATGGGTAAAAGGGAAGAGAGAGGGAAGAGGATATTGTCCCTGACAATATAGCTCTAAACATCAAAGGGCAGGAAATGAGGGGAGAGGTGCAACTGTTAACATCTTCCCATCTATCTATCTGACTATCTGGTCAGTTCCCCCTCTTAATGTGTAGCCAAGTGACACCGCTAGGAAGGGCAGATTTTCCAACACCCCCTCTCGGTGTAACTTGACTCACTCTATCAAGTTCATTTTTCTTCTGAGATCTTCGAATCTCACTCTGGTAAGCGGCTTGGTAAGGATATCTGCAGTCATCTCTCCAGTAGGACAGTGTTTCAGCGCAATAATCTTGTCTTTATGCATTTCCCTTACCAAGTGGTACTTGACATCAATGTGCTTGGTTCGTTTGTTCGTGTCTTCTTGTTTTGCTAAAGATATGCAGCTCTGACTATCATCATTAACTTCTACAGGATCGGAAATATCCATTCCTAGGTCTGTCAGGAGTCTGCGTAGCCATGTTAACTCTTGACAGCCTTGTGCAAGGGAAACGTACTCGGCCTCTGTGCTGGATGTGGCTACAGTCTCCTGTTTCCTGCTTAGCCAACTAATAGCTCCACCTCCATAGAAAAATATGTGGCCACTGGTGGATTTTCTGTCCTCTAAGCTTCCAGCCCAGTCTGCATCTGCGTATGCTATAAGTTTGGGCCTTTCACTGGCAGGGAGCTTAAGTTTGTAGTGCACTGTGCCAATTAAGTACCTTACAACCCTCTTTATTGCATTCCAGTCCTTGTTAGTTGGAGCCGAAGCCTTCCTACACAATATGCCCACCGCTGAACTGATGTCTGGTCTAGTTAGTGTGCTTATATATAGCAGCTTACCTAGCGCTTCACGGTATACGTTTTCAGGCGGTAGTGGAGCACTGTTGTCCAGCTGTTTCACATAACTGACCTCCATTGGAGTTGGTGAAGAGATGGCGTGGTCCATCCTCAGGAATGATATCAGCTCTTTAATCTTTTGTTCTTGGCTGATTAGGAAACTCCCATCACTTTCTCTCTGGATTTGTGTTCCCAAGTAGTGACTGGCAGGTCCCAATTCTGTCACTTCTACTTCTTTGCTTATGTGATGCACGAGTGTCTTGTAGTCAGCTGGGTCTTCAAAAGCAATTATCAAATCGTCAACGTACGAGAGAACAAAAGTCCATTTACCTTTTTCATGTTTGGTATACAGGCACTGATCATTCTCACTTCTCTTAAAGTCCGCTTGAAGCAGAATGTCATTCAGCTTTGCATTCCATGCTCTGGCAGCCTGCTTTAGCCCATAGATGCTTTTCTGCAGCTTACATACAAGTCCCTCTTCTCCCTTTTGGACGAACCCTGGGGGCTGCTGCATGTAGATTTCTTCTTCCAAGTCGCCGTGCAAAAAGGCAGTCTTCACATCAATGTGTCTGACATGCATGTCCTTGGCTGCTCCTACACTCAAAAGAGTCCTGATAGTGGTATGTCTAACCACAGGCGCAAATGTCAGGTCAAAGTCTGTGCCAAATTTCTGTGAATATCCCTTCGCCACAAGCCTGGCTTTGTAGCGCTGGACCTCACCATTGGCATCTCGTTTCCGTTTAAAGACCCATTTGCACCCTATTGCCTTCCTGTTGGAGGGCAACTCAACTAAAGTCCAAGTCTTGTTCTTGTGTAGAGAGCGGATCTCCTCTCGTGCAGCTTGCTTCCACAGCTGCCCTTGTTCCGGGGGTAATTTGGAAACATCACTCCAGGAGGTTGGCTCGAAGTCGTCCGCCGTTCTTGCAAGGTAGGACAACCTCAGTGGTGGGACACCCCGGTTGGTGCGTTCTGACCTCCTCAATCCACATTGTGTGGCCTGTTCCGCTTCATCAAGCTCCTGTGAGTCAGCGGCCCCTTCCGGTTCAACATCTGTGGTTTTTGCCTCATGTTGGTTCCTCAAAGGTTCCTCAGTGTCTTCCTCTTTGGGGCCAAAGCTACAAGGGTACCTGAATGTGCTGTCCACTTCTGCCTTCACCCCCTCTGAAGCTGGCCGTCTTTCCCTTTCATCAAAGTAGACTGCTCTGCTTATTGAGATTCTCTTGGAGACTGGGTCTAAGATCCTGTAACCCTTGCTCCTGGCTGAGTAGCCTACAAAAATTCCCTCATGTGTGGTGTTATCTAGCTTCCCACGCTTCTCTTTGGGAATATATGCATGGGCTTTGCTGCCAAAAACACGTAGATGTTGCATGGAAGGTTTGTGGCCATGCCACAGCTCAAAAGGTGTCTTCCCCGTAGCCTTTGTGTGCACCCTGTTCCGTATGTAGGCAGCTGTCATTATGGCTTCCCCCCAAAAATCGTGTGGGAGATGTGCATCAGTAAGCATAGATCTTACCATCTCAATCAGAGTCCTGTTCATTCGTTCTGCCACACCATTCTGCGCTGGATTATATGCCACTGTCAGTTGATGCTCAATGCCTTCATTTGCCAGGAACTGCTCCATTGCTTTAGATGTGTTCTCCCCCGCTCCATCCGAGCGAAACACTTGTATTTTCCGGTTAAACTTATTCTGCACGAGAGCTGCGTATTGCTTCAGTTTTTCCAGTACCTGGGATTTCTCAGAGAGCAAATACAAGACAGTATACCGTGAGTAATCATCTATGAATGACACAACGTATTGGAAATTACCTAGTGTTTTATCCAGAGGGCCGCAGAGATCACAATGGATTATTTCTAGGGCCTTTGTAGTTCTTCTTTCACTCCTTCTCGGAAAGGGTCTGTTTACTCCTTTGGATTTAATGCAACACACACAGTTAGTGTCAAAATCACAATCTGAGAAATATAAATCTTGAGTTAGATCCCTTTTTGCCATTTCCCGAAGTGTTTGGAAATTGCAGTGGCCTAGCCTTCGATGCCATAGATTGACTTTATCTGCTTTGTCACAGTGTTTTGTCATATGAGTCTCTTGTTTGGGAACGGTGGCATCCAGATCAGGGGAGCCAACAGCTTTCACTTCTTGAACAACAGGCAAACCGTTCCGTTCCTCTGTCATCATGCATGGTTTTCCATTTAGTGAAATAGTACATCTGGTCCCTCTTCCATTTATGTCATATCCTTCAGCAGCAAGTCTACTCCAAGAGACCAGGTTACTAGTGAGGTTTGGAACATACAAAACACCCTTCAATTGTAATTCATACGTCTCATCACCTTCTAGTTGGCAGTGTAAGATTCCCGTGCCCCTCTGTCGGGCTAAAACTTTTGTTCCATTCCCCATAGTTACCTCCTGAGGGGAAATTTCTTCTAAGTCAATGAGAAACTGTCTCATATTGCAAAGGTGAGTAGTGGACCCCGTGTCAAGTAGGAAATGTGACGATTCGTGAGAAGTTACCCCAACGGAATAGTTGAAATGTCTGGGCTTGTCATGAAACCGCCTCCTGTCTGAATCTTTATATCTGCGGTCCGGGTCGTCTGCATATTCACTCTGTTTATGTGGACAGTGAGACACCTTGTGGCCAACCTCTGAACAGCCAAAGCACACAATAGAAGCCTGATTCCTTGATCGCATTGGAGGGGAGGGGCTCTTTGCTCTCGCGCCAAAACTGTTCCCTTTAAACCTGCCGTTTGTCTCCCTCTTCGGCCCCTCCCATCTTCCCTCATGGTTGGACCTTTCTTTGTTCTCATGAAGAGAGGCGTTTGGTGGTTTACAACGGTGATCTGTTACAGCCACCTTATGCGCGAACTCCTCAGAGAGGGAATTTCCCGATCCCTGCAAAAGTTCCCTGCGAGCGATTTCTGTGCTGATCTCGTCAGCCGCTGACTCTAGGGTCAGATTACCCTTACACTCGAGTTGCCCAACCAGGGCAGTAAGGTTGTCTGGGAGACTCATGAATAGAAATGCAAGCTTATCTGCATCGTCCAGGGTGGATCCTGCTAGCTCCATTTGCGAGATCAATTCTTTCAATTTAAAAACGTGTGCGTCAAAATCATTCCCTTCCTTAAAGGGTGTGCTGATCAGTTTTCTGTATAATGCAACTCTATACGGCCAGCCCGTTTTGGTCACCGATTTAATAATTCCTTCTTTCATCTCCTTTGCAGTCTCTAACCCTTTCAAGGTACATAACAATTCATCCCCAATGCTAGCCGCAAGTATTCGTTTGGCTTTCCTGTTGCCTGCTTTCCAATCCTCATTTGGAGTTGCGGGCTTCGATTCATTTACACATTTAAGCAAATCTTCCGACTCAAGGGCAAACTCCAGACGGGTTTCCCAGGCCGAAAAATTTCCTTTCCTTAAAATCACAAGGTCATGAGTCTCGGCTATTTTATTGGACGTCATCGTGACTTATTGGCATGGATATATCCCCCAGAAATATAGAAATCGGTTCGGTCTCACCCTTCCTCTTTCCAAGAGATGCTTCCTTTTCTCCTCCGTCTGTGGGGAAACGATTGGATTCCACCAGTCCTTTCGGCGGCCAGAAAGCAAATCTGTAACCCTTCGAGGTTCAGGAAGCAGCTTCAAGACGGGCTCCACGCAGGAACAAAATCAGGAACAAAATCCAGGCAAACTCATAACTTTTAAATCTGGGCCCATAACCTGTTAGAATATCTGTCGTGGAGATATTCCTGTATTTAGCAGAGTGCGTTAAGCTTAGCATCAGCAGAAGCCACACGTGCGTGAGTGTGTGAAAAGAAAGGGAGCATCAGTCGTGTGCTCTAATTAAACTAAAGTACATTTATTATTGAAATACATATTTGATAGGAAAGGACAAACGAGGGTTCTCTATCCTAATCTATCTTGCTATTTCTCTAGGTATAAAAGGGTATCTGCCTTCCACTCCATCTTGGGGTGGGAAGGCCTGGGCACAGAGAGCACCCGGCTCCTAGGTCTTGCTTGGTCGATGGGTAAAAGGGAAGAGAGAGGGAAGAGGATATTGTCCCTGACAATATAGCTCTAAACATCAAAGGGCAGGAAATGAGGGGAGAGGTGCAACTGTTAACATCTTCCCATCTATCTATCTGACTATCTGGTCAGTTCCCCCTCTTAATGTGTAGCCAAGTGACACCGCTAGGAAGGGCAGATTTTCCAACACCACAGACACATCCCCCTTTGTGATCCAAGGGGGAAGTTAAATATTCATATTTTCTCAGCTCTCCCTTTGATTTTTTCTTTCTTTTCCAGCTTGCTGTGAAATGTTGCCTCTAGCTAGTGTTGTGTTCTCTTCCCAGAACTGCACTCAGTTTTCAGCTCAGTAATTAAGCACGGCGGCGGCCTTGTCAAGATGGCTTCACAATAGTTGTGAGCTAATTGGAAGCCTGGCTTGTCCCATCCTGTGCTCCATTCTAGCCCCACATTTCAAGACTTTGGAACCCCCATGGAAAGGCCAGGCAGGATATGCCTGATTTGCACATGCACGGAATTGGAGACGGCAACAAAAATAACCTTTGCTGTGTTTATCACACTTGGGAATGTGTGGTGCCATGAACTGTGGCAGCAAAAGAAGAAGAAGAAGAGTTGGTTTTTATACTCCGCTTTTCTCTACCTTTAAGGCGTCTTACAATTGCCTTCCCTCTCGCCCCCCCCCCCAACAAGCACCTTGTGAGGTAGGTGGGGCTGAGAGAGTTCGGAGAGAACAGTGACTGGCCTGAGGTCAGCCAGCTGGCTTCATGAGGAGGAGTGGAGAATCTAACCCGGTTCTCCAGATTAGACTCCGCCGCTCTAACCTGGTTCTCCAGAATAAAGTCCGCTGCTCTTAATGGAGATGGTGCCTAATTTTCCGGGAGAGGGTCTCCAGTGGCAAAAATCTCTTGGGTGATCACCCCGTCTGAGCCTGAATCCACCCAATGCGTGCTGCGGTAAAGCGAGCCCGTGCGGTGTAGTAGTTTGAATGGAGTACTGGGTTCCGGGAAACCCAGGTTCAAGTCCACGGTCAGCCATGAAGTCGGCCTGTCACGTTCTCTCCGCCTACCTCACAGGGTTGTTGTAGGGGCAAATGGAGGAAGGGAGAAGAATGAATGCTGCCCTGAGCACCTTGAAAGATGGGAAGGATAAAAAGGTGAGAGAGAGCAGGTGAGGGATGTTGTAGTTGAAAAGCTTGTTTTGAATATTTTTAAAGCACCATTAGTGCGATCCACAGTGATCATCCCAATACGTTCTCTCCCCTCTTTGTCCTTCTTAGAGCTCTCTCAGCCCCACCTACCTCACTGGGTGTCTGTTGTGAGGAGGGGAAGGGAAGGTGATTGTAAGCCGGTTTGATTCTTCCTTAAGTGGTAGAGAAAGTCGGCATATAAAAACCAACTCCTCCTCCTCCTCCTCCTTCTTCAAGGCCACATTTACTCGATTTCATCACAAACAGCCCAAGAGGAAAAGGAAATCTGTCTGTCTGTCGCTGCACAGGGTTCCTTCTATGAAGTGTCAGGGTCATTGTGATCAGCACTTGCTTGTCTTAATTCCACCTTTTTGCAGGCCAGCCTGCATTGCCTCCCCTTTACTTGAAAGGCATTTGTAACTGGGAATGTCAGCGTCTCAGTTCCGTGGGGAAAGGAAAAGGGCTGTGTTTCCCCCCGCTCCTGGAGACCTGACTGTGTTGCCCTTTTCCTGAAGACAGCGAGGTTAAGTGGTGAAAGGAAGTACAAATAATTCCTTTGCCGAGGAGAAACCAGGCAGGGTTCCTCCCCTCCTCGCAGCTAAGCTCTTTCGGGCAGGTGGCCGCTCTCCAGGGGCTGAAGGAGTCCCGTGCGGAGTCCCATTAAGTGGCAGCTTAATACGTGCGAGTCTTCCCGACCCAAACTGTCGTGGGATCAGCCAGGGGCTGTTCGCACGGATGCGAGATGCTTCCTGGGAGTTTTGTATCCTTTCGTGGCTCGGTGCATTTTCACTGTAACAGAACTGTAAACGCCAGCCTGTCCCCGTGCACCTCTCGAGCGCGGAACACTGGAAGTGGTTCCGAGGGCAGAAGAATTAAAATAACTTTCAGATGCCGGCAAACAACACCACAAAGTGCCGAAGTGGTTCTTTTGCCGGTCTTGCTTGGTCATCTGGAACTTCTTAAAGGGCACTGGTGGCTGGGAGAGAGTTGGGGGGGGGGCGATTCCATCAACTCGAAGGGGTCAGTTTTCAAAGCGGCGTGTGAGGATTTAGCCGTGCGAGCCCTCCTGACGCTAATGGGAGTCAAACGGCTAAATCCCCGTGCTCCGCTTTGAAAATTTACTACTAAGCCTCTTGACTTCTCACTACATACTTTGATTGTAACAGTAATCCATGGTTAACATAATTTTCCCGACAATAATGTCAAACATACTTTTGAAGTCGGTGAATTACAGAAAGAGTTACCTCTTCCGTAACTCTTTAAAGATGGCCCCATCAGCCTGATTTCACAGTCAGCCCTCGCCACTGCATTTATCCTTCCAACACAGGAGAGGAATGGATTTGTTGCCAGGGTTTGAATCACCGGCTGCAGACTCGATGTGTTTAAAACCTTCACTGTTTCATCATGCAGTATACCCCAGCCCTTAACTCCATAGCTGCCTTTTTCAACCAAGGCTGCCTCTGCCTTTTCATCCAGAGCTTAGCTAGATTCGAGTCCTGTAGCACCTTAGATTCCTACAAGATTTTGGGGATATAAGCTTTTGAGAACCAAAGTTCCCTTTGTCAGATACTTGAATCTAGTTGTTTAACTGCAGACCGACATGGCTACCCTACAAAACCCTCCGGAGCTTGTTTCTGAGTTTATGAACATGGTTAGAAATGTTTTGCAACTCAGGAAAAGCCGACTCCTTATAACACTTGGAGCTAGTCACAGCCCACCGGCTATGTCGAGTGAGTTGCATCTATAAAGGCCCAGCTCACTCACACATTTTTCC
This sequence comes from Euleptes europaea, assembly GCF_029931775.1. Lineage (NCBI taxonomy): Eukaryota > Metazoa > Chordata > Lepidosauria > Squamata > Sphaerodactylidae > Euleptes > Euleptes europaea. Next base: position 31,062,172 of record NC_079330.1, on the reverse strand, counting down.
CTTGTGTGTCTGTAATATGAACAGAGGATTTAAAACTGGTGAATGAGCCACAAAGATCAAATGCCACAGTGTGGGTGGGCGACCTTTACCCAATGTCAGTTCCATTGCAAAATATTTCCAAGGAGACAACTGAGACATTCACCTAAGGCCTATCATGATGAGAATCAGTGGTGTACATGCATGTGTGAATTGGTTCTGTGAAAGGGGGACAGGCATCTCTGCCGCTTTTAGAGAGGAGGCCCTAAGCAGAGTTCTCCAAAGGTAATGAAAGCACTGCCTTGGCTCCCGTATTATAGTGCATATGACTTATCCTGCCCTTTCCCCAAAGAGCTGAGGGATCTACACATAATCATCTCCATCCTGTGTAGCTTCACAACAACCTTGTGAGAAAGGACAGAGAGTGACTAGCCCAAGGTCATCATGTGAGACATTATCAACCTGGTCCCAAGGCAGTGGTTCACTGGTAGAGCATCTGCAGAAGAAGAGTTGGTTTTTATATGCTGACTTTCTCCACCACTTAAAGAAGACTCAAACCAGCTTACAATCACCTTCCCTTCCCCTCCCCACAACAGACACCCTGTGAGGTAGGTGGGGCTGAAAGAGCTCTAAGAGCTGTGACTAGCCCACGATCACCCAGCTGGCTTCATGTGTAGGAGTGGGGAAACAAATCCAGTTCACCAGATTAGCATCTGCCGCTCATGTGGAGGAGTGGGGAATAAAACCCGGTTCTCCAGATCAGACTCCACCTCTCCAAACCACTGCTCTTAACCACTACGCCACGCTGGTCCCAGGTTCAGTCTCCGGCATCTCCAGCTCAAAGGATCAGGTAGGTGATGTGAAAGACCTCTGCCTGAGACCCTGGAGAACTGCTGCCGATCAGAGTAGACAATACTGACCTTGATGGATCAACAGTCTGATTCAGCATAAGGCAGCTTCATGTGTTCCTAGTTTGACACCAGGCTGCTTTTGAGCAAACCCTTTGTTCTTGGCCTCTTTTTGGCCTCTTTTCACACTGCATTTTTTTCAAGTGTATACTCCAGATCTTTTTAAAAAAGTCTACTCCATTTTGTTTGTTGGATGCTCTCTGTTGAGTGTATACTGGTGGGCAAACTAGGTCAATAGTTGCTTAAGGCATGAAGTGGTACCCGTTGTCCTTCATTGGTCTCAAATCCTCATCCATGCTTCGAATATTTTCATTCTGTATTTTTTTATTTATTTATGGTTCGGCTTATACCCTGCCTTCTGTGTGCCCCTACTCTGAATTCCGCCAGCTGCACCACCGGCATCCCTTTTGGAATGCCGACTTACAAGGCCGCGGAAGTTCTGCGGTGTCGCATGTGTTCTGTGGGGGAAGCACCGCACCTGCGGTTGTCAGGAACCCACCATGTCAAAGATCTCTTTGCAGCACACAGAGATGCCTGTTTCGTAATGATACCCTGTCTATGACTGTTCTCCTGGGAGGAATGTAATGAGAGGAAAAGGAAACCAGATCCCTGCATTGAGCTGCTGATAGAAAACCTTAAAGATTAATAATTGAACATCTATTGTACCTTTGCGTCGGAGGCCAAGAAAGAGCATTGACAGGCAACCCCAGCAAAATGTGCTGCTTTTCCAAGTTTTTTTTTTTAATTACTGTAGTTCTTGGTGGAGTGGAATACTTCTGCAGAGATCAAACCTGATGGTCAGGTACAGTCTTAGGTTAGGCTGGCCCCAGGTCACCCACCATAGAATAATAGAGTTGGAAGGGACCACCAGGGTCATCTAATCCAACCCCCTGCACAACACAGGAAATTCACAACTACCTCCCCCCAGTGACCCCTACTCCATGCTCCACCAGTTTCATTGTTGAATGGGGATTGGAAACTGGGTCCCCCAGATCCTAGTCTGACACTCTTAACTCCCGTACCACAGTAATGAAGTAGACCAGGGGTCCCTAACACGGTGCCCACTGGTGCCATGGCACCTGCCAACAGCGTTCCTGGCACCCACCAAGTGGGCAGGGCCGGGTGAGGCTTTTCTCCAGCAAGGCTTCTGCTTGGCAGTGCAGATTTTTGAAAATGTTGCTTTGGCAGCAGCTGCCACCACAGACCAAGGATCTTCACTGTGAGACTGAAGGTAAGCTGTGGCAGCCATTTTGGGGCTGCGCTCCAGGTACTGTGCCAGAATTTCAAAGGTGCCCACATGCTCAAAAAGGTTGGGGACTCCAGTAGACAATACTCAGCAGTTGGACCAATGGCCAGACTTGGTATAACACAGCTTCGACTAGGGTTGTGTTGGAGCCAGCATGGTGTAGTGGTTAAGAGCAGTGGTTTGATCTGGAGTCTGATCTGAAGAACCAGGTTTGATTCCCGACTCCTCCACATGAGCGACGGAGGCTAATCTGGTGAGCCGGGTTGGTTTCCCCACTCCTCCACATGAAGCCAGCTGGGTGACCTTGGGCTAGTCACACTCTCTCAGCCCCACCCACCTCACAGGGTGTCTGTTGTGGGGAGGGGGAGGGAAGGTGATTGTAAGCTGGTTTGAGTCTTCCTTAAGTGGTGGAGAAAGCCAGCATATAAAAACCAGCCTCCTCCTCCTCCTCCTTCTTCTTCAGGGTAGGTGAACACAAAAGTCTGCGTGAGCATCCTTTCAAGGATTCTGAAGGAAGTGAGACACAAATGTTTTCGTTTGTGTATTAGAGTTACTTCCTGGTTCATGCATGTGATACTGGCCAGGACTATGATGCCCCTTAAATAAGCTGTGTTTTCTGTCTGTCCGTAGCAATGCGAGGAAATCCAGCATATGCCAAGAACCCAATGCGGCTATATTAAGATATGCTCATAGTTGTACGCATGCAAGGGAACATTATTTCATGTAATATATGGATTTATTAATACAAAACTGAACTATTTATGTCACAGAGGCGCCAGCATCTATTTGCGGTTGTGTTTGTGTCTCTTTCCCATTATTAACTAGTTCATAGCCCTCTTATAAAAATTTTGTAGCGGGCAAAAACTTCACACATCACATTTCCTTACCCCTGGAGCAACATTTTTCTACACTTCCCCACCCCCACCTTCAACACAACCTCTAAAGTTGGGTCATGCTTAATTCATGTGATTTTTGTTTAGCTTTGACTAACACACAGGAGAACAGCAAGAAAGGGCGACTGTGGGCTCGGCAGGCCAGGTGCTGGAAAGTCCCTCAGGACTTTCTCTGAGTCTGGGAGCAAATCCTGCGCCTTAGTGCAGAGCAGGACAGGCAGATTGTGGGGCGCCAAGAGCTAGCCAAGGGCAGGCACAACTGCCTGTTGTCTTCCATCTTATGGTGACCCTAAGAATTAAGGAGCTCCAAAATCACTGACGGCCTTGCTCTGTTCTTGCAAACTGAAGGACGTGGCTTTCTTCATTGAGTCCATCCATCTTCTTTTGGGTCTTCCTGTTTTCTGACTGCCTACACCTTCCCCTGGCATAGAATCGTAGAGTTGGAAGGGACCGCCAAGGTTATCTAGTCCAACCCCCTGCACAATGCAGGAAATTTACAGCTACCTCCCCCCCACACACATGCACCCAGTGACCCCTCCTCCAGGCCCAGAAGGTGGCCAAGGTGCCCTGCCTCTCACCATCTGCCTAAGGTCATAGAATCAGCATTGCTGACAGATGGCCATCTAGCCTCTGCTTAAAAACCTCCAGGGAAGGAGAGCTTACCACCTTCCGAGGAAGCCTGTTCCACTGAGGAACCGCTGTTAGAAAATTCTTCCTAATGTCTAGATGGAAACTCTTTTGATTTAATTGTCTTTTCCAGTGAGGCTGGTCTTCTCATGATAGGCTCCAGTCTTATCCCAAAGATTTTGGACGTGTCCAGTCATCATAGGCGTGCCAGCTCTGGGTTGGGAAATACCTGGAGTTTTTTTTGGGTAGAGCTGGGGGAGGGTGGGCTTTGGGGAGGGACCTTGGTAGGACATAATGGCATGGAGTCCACCCTCCAACGCAGCCACATTCTCCAGGGGAGCTGATCTTGGTAGTCTGGAGATCAATTGTTATGGTGGGAGATCTCAAGGGCCCACCTGGAGGTTGGCGGCCCAAGTCAGCATAGGCCAATGGGCTGTCTACGTGGGTGGAGCTGCTGTGGAGTCTAGCAGTGCCAGGTCTCCTGTTTTTGTGGGAGACCTCACGCTCCAGACTCCTGCTGGGCTTCTGCTGCTGTTCTGTTGAGCAGCAGGAGAAAAATGGGAGGGGGGTTGGTGTTGCACCGCTGCCATGGCATCCAACATGAACCCAGAAGTGATGTCACCACACCACATCGGGGCAATGCTCTAGGATTCACCCAAAACTAAGAGTGTTGTTCCAACGTGATGAACATCCATACTTAGGGTTGCCAACTTCCAAGTGGGGCCTGGAAATCTGGAATTGCTGCTGATCTGCAGACAACACCCCTGGGAAAGATGGCTGATTTGGAGGGTAGACTCTGTGGCATTATACCTTGCTGAGGCCTCTCCCCTCCCTAAACTCACCCCCCCCCCAAGTTCTACCTCCAGATCCCCAGGTATTTCCCAATCTGGGATTGGCAACCCTATGGACTCTGTCCCCACCCCACCTCCCAGTTGTTGCCAGCTCTCAGAGTAGTGTCTGATCTTATGACTTGTAATTCCTAGTAGCTTACCTCATTGTCAGGGCCCTGAAAACAAGATTCCTTCCAGGGATCTCTCGTACACCACCCAGACCCAACCCAAACACCATATGAAAACATTTCAGATGACTTCTCCACCTCCGAGGGCCTTCAGACTTTTCCCCTTCCAGTCCCCCCTCCACCCTCCCCAGGCCCTGCATGCCTCATGGAGCAACACAGGCAAAGGAATGTTTAGAGTCCACTGCTCCAAACGACCACTCTTAACTACTACACCACGGTGGCTCTCGGAAAGCACCATGGAGGCAGAACCTGCTGGCAGCCAGCAGAGGCGTGCAAGACAGAGGTACAATCTGGTTTTCCTGTGGCCCATCCTAGCCAACAGCCGGGCCTTGGTGAGTTTTGCACCAGCTGCCGAACCATCTTCAAGGGCAGACCCCTGTGGAGAACACTGTTGCAGTCCTGACACAACATTGGAAGCTGCTCCAGCGTGCACTAGGCATCCTTTAACCGTCACTGTCCGGTTGCTTGATATAGCAGCTTCAGAAGGGAGTCGAGCTTTTTAGCTCACTTCCCATCAGGAAAAATGAATTTTTGGAGCTTTAATTCTTCCCTCGGTAGGATGAACGCTGACCGCACCATAAGCCTCCTTGACACTCATTTTAATGACCCAAGGAAAAATGGCCACGAGCCAACATTAAACTTCCATCTCTCCACAGTCCCGTCATTCTCTAATCCAGAGCTTTCCTCGTTTTGGCAACTCCTTCGCATCCCCCGGTATCCCCCACACTCATTATGTCACCCTTAATTCTGGATGTCCTCAAACTGTAGACAAATTCTTTGTCCCCTAAGGTGTCCTGACTGGGGGAGGGGGGTGTTCCACACCATTGTGTCTTCCAGTTATAGATTTCACTTTACAGTGATAAAATATGGCTGCTTGGCCAAACAGCTGCTTCCGAAATGTAAATCATCCGCTCCCACCTGCCAAAAAGATCTCGGCCAACTTAATTGTTGAGGCAGCTTCGAATAAGTTGCATTAATGTCAAGACGATGTGACGGTTGTGGGCACCCCAGGCCAAAGGAGACTGGCTGTTGAGGTCTGGCTCCCTGCTGCTGCCGGGGTGGGGGGGAGGTTTTTGTCACTGCCGCTTAGCTTGCTTTCTGCATCTCCCAAAGTGGACAATTTCTGAAAACTTTGCGGAAGGCGTTGTATCGTTGACAGTGGCGCTTGTCTGGGGCGAGATCCCTTCTGAGTTGTCAGTTCTGCAGAAGCTGTTTTGCGTGTGCTTTGGCACTGCCTAGCAAACATTTTTCTGAGCACTGCTTCAGTTTTAGGATGGGAGGTGTTGGGTTTCAGCCAGGTCTAGGATTCTGCCCTTTTGGATCCAGAAGGGCTTGATGGTATTACTTTATTTGTAATATTTTATTGTCACTTTTTGAGTCTTATCCGTCTGCTAAGAAACTCAGGGACTTCCCCTACTTTATTTATTTAAAATGTTTTTATGCTGCCTTCCCCCCTATCAGGGTCTATAAGATGTCCCTGTGAGGTAAGCCAGGCTCTGAGGATTTGGATGGGCCCAGGGTCGCTACAGTAAACTTGGATGCTGCACAGCGATTTGAATCCAGATCCTCCCCAAGTCCACCAGTTTCAAGACATATTTGTCTCCTGTTGTTAAGAGCCAGCGTGGTGCAGTGGTTTAAGAGTGGTGGTTAGGAGTGGTGGACTCTGATCTGGAGAACCGGGTTTGATTCCTCACTCCTCCACATGAGCGGCAGAGGCTAATCTGGTGAGCTGGATTTGTTTCCCCACTCCTCCACAGTAAGACAGCTGGATGATCTCGGGCTAGTCACAGCTCTCTTGGAGCTCTTTCAGCCCCACCTACTTCACAGGGTGTCTGTTGTGGGGAAGGGAAGGTGATTGTAAGCGGTTTGATTCTTCCTTGAGTGGTAGAGAAAGTTGGCATATAAAAACCAACTCTTCCTCCTCCTCCTCCTCCTTCCTTCCTTCCTCCTCCTCCTCCTCCTCCTCCTCCTCCTCCTCCTCCTCTTCTTCTTCTTCTTCTTCTTCTTCCAAGGTATCCAGAGTATAGTTTTTTAAACCTTCACAACAGACCTGTGAGGTAGTTCATACTTCATCACACTAAGGTTTTGTTGCAACTCAGCCTCAGCTGAGGGCACCCAATGGAAAGCCAGCATGTGTAGTGGCTACAGACCCAGATTTGAACCTCCACTCTGCCGTGCAAGCTTGCTTGGTGACCCTGGGACAGTCACACACTGTCAGCCTGACCTACCTCACATGGTTGTTGCAATGATAAAAATGAGGAGGGCAGAACATTGTAAGCCACTTATAGTAATTAATTTATTGCAGTCATAAACCAGAAAATATCATATTACATTTCTATGTTACATTTCCAAAACCTAAAACCTTGCATTTCAAGAATTGCTAACAAAACAGATAAAATACAGATGAAATACTAATTAAGCCAAATATAACAGTAAAATCTTGGAGCAGTATTTCTGTACTTATTACAATTCCTTATCCTTTCCAGCAACCCCTTTCTTGCTCTGTGCTTTTATCACACAGGCACAAAATTTGGCCACTTGTTTCAAGAAAATCATGGGATTTTCGCCAATTAATAACTTTTCTTGCCATACCCGCTGTGAACTTTCCATGAATTTAGTTGTTATAGGATAAAGAAGCTTTACCCTCCATTTTAGTTCTGGGATATGGGAGCTGCAGAATGGTTGGGATGTGGGAGTGATTCCCATCTTAGAATTGCCTTGGCTTTCATGTGTTACATTTTTGATTTTGTGTTCAAAACATACTTACTTTAAAATGTTTTATGATGGTCTTTACAGTACTTAATGGTAGATGTTAATTTTTTGTTTTGCTGTCCATTTTGTTTCTCCTGGGGGCTGGTCATGTGGCCTGGGTGGGATTTTTTGTATTTTCTGTTCATATAATTTCTTTCTATATATATTACGAAGAAGAAGACGCTTAACCCTCAATCCACTATAATATGGGCATCGGGGGAAAAAACATGTATCATCGTCTCCACCTCACCCATAGCACATGGTATGGGTTTTTTAATAGTTGCCTTCCAGTATTGCCAAGAAGCTAGCCTCACATCTTGCCAGAGTGAAGGCTCTTCTCATTTGGTGGGCTTCAAGTTGGAGAGATAAAGAGCCGGGGCCATTTTGACTTCATAGGGGCCCTAAAACCTGGTGTCTTGTTAAGATCATGTTGTCGCTCTGTCCTCAATCCTTTGTTTAACTAAGCTTTTTGCTTGTTCATAATCTAACTTCAGCAGCGCGCTTGAAGAAAGGCCCACTCTCCCTAAGTTGTTTCTAACTGCCTGTATCCATTTAGGCTGGAAAGGTTCTTGGCTTAACAGCTGAAGTAGTCCTCTTCCATTTTTATTTATCTTAAGCCATTGGAAGAAAAACTCTTGCCTCAATGTGTAAACCACTTTGGGTTCCCACAGGGGAGAAAAATGGGGTATAAATGAAGTGAATAATCACCTGACAACATGCTCAGGTGTGCCTGATTGTTAAGAGTCGTCTTTCCTATGATTTCATCCTTTGGGGGAGCGAAGTCTTGGCACGCCAGCCAAATCCCTGCCTGACAGCTGACATGTTTTGTATTGGAATGGTGGCCATAGTCACCCACTGCACACCCCTGCTTCGTGATTTGCATGACAGACAGACGTACCAGCAAATCAAATGTGGACTGAGCCTTGCCCTCTCCCCATCCCACCCCTGCTGTACTTTTGGTGGGCTGTTTGCTAAAGAAGCGCACTGCTGAACCTGCAAGCCTGAGTACTTGGGAAGCCCAGCCTGGGAGGTGATTTTGGAGTTAACTTAGACAAGGGCAGGGGGATTCAGTTGACTGCCCTTTGGGATTTTGCTGTCATCTCTGCAATGTACCACTGTATACATCGTAATGAATCTGTAATAGCAAACTGATTGGGGCCAGTTCTAATTGCTGGTTTTAAAAAAAATGTTTACAAAATCTTTGAACTTGCACGTGGTTTTGCCACTGGAAAGAAGAGGAGAGACAGTTGATGGGTTTTAGCTTCTGCAAAGAGGTTCATGTCCTGACCTGGATGGCCCAGGCTAGCCCAATCTTGTCAGATCGTGGAAGCTAACAATATATCAACTGGTACTCAACCTCTGGTATAAAATTATTTCCAACACTCACAATAATATATTCATAAATATATTTGTGTGTACATGAATATCCATTCAATAATATGGTTGCAGATCAAAGGTATATTTTACATTTGTAATTCAAGTCTTACAAATAAACACCTTCGAATACAAAATAAATTTTATGCCAGAGGTTGGGTACCAGTTGATATATTCTTAATTTTGCACATTTAGTACCTGACTCCCCCCATAATTTTTATTCAGATTGTGGAAGCTAAGCAAGTTTGGCCCTGGTTAGTATTTGGATGGGAGACCTCCAAGGAAGCCCAGGGTCACGACACAAAGGCAGGCAATGGCAAACCACTTCTGAACGTGTCTTGCCTTGAAAACCCTACAGGGTTACCACAAGTTGGCTGCAACTTGATGTCACTTGCCGCCACCACCAAAGAGGTTCGTGCTGCTTCCCATCGCAGCAGCCCCTTTCAGAATAGTGTTTGTACCCAAGGATGGTACCTGCCTCATTGGACATCTAGTTTATATTCCACAACAGTACTTCAGGGTACTGAGTAGCTTCTATACTGTTCCCAAGTGGTCTCCTATTAACACACATTACAAGGCTATGGACTTTTAGAAGTTCAGGCGGGTGCCAGTGTGGTTTAGTGGTTAAGAGTGGCAGACTCTAATCTGGAGAAGCAGGTTTGTTTCCCCACTTTTCCACATGAAGCCTGCTGGGTGAACTTGGGCTAGTCGCAGTTCTCTCTGAACTCTCTCAGTCCCATCTACCTCATAAGGTTTCTATTGTATGCATGTGGGGGAGGGGAGGAAGAGAAGGCGATTGTAAGCCACTTTGAAACTCCTTTCAGTAGTCAAGCAGGCTATAAAAACCAAAGTCTTCAATTCTTCTTTTATTGGTTTATAGCTATTGTTTTAGATATGCTGTTAATTTTTTAATTCTGGTTTTTATTCTTTTCTTTGTGCATCTTTTAACATTTTGCATATTTGAATTGCACTGTGTTATTCTGAATAAGCCACCTCAAGCAGTTTTCTAGAGAGGTGGGTTAGAAAGGACCCAAAGAAGCAAATAAGTCCTTCTCAGCCCGAGAGGTGTTGAACCACAGCTTCATATCTGGACTCTGTGCCACGTCTCACTTTCACTTTCCTCTCTTTTGCCACAGTGGTTCCTCCTGGAAGTCCAGGACCCATCACTCGGCACGAATCCTATGACAGCTTAGCCTCTGACCACAGTGGACAGGAAGATGAAGAGTGGCTTTCTCAGGTATGGAGATGGTGCACCCAACTCCGGGGTGGTGGCGTCAGCTGGATTTTTGCAAGGATAAAACTGAGCTCAGGGCGGATGAAGGGGATGGGCTGTGGCTCAGTGGTAGAGGATCTTCTTGGCATGCAGAAGGTCCCAGGTTCAATCCCCAGCATCTCCAGTTAAAGGCACCAGACAAGTTGGTGATGTGAAAGACCTCGGCCTGAAAGCCTGGAGAGCTGCTGCCGGTCTGAGTAGACAGTACTGACTTTGATGGACCAAGGGGGTCTGATTCAGTATAAGGCAGCTTCATGTGTTCAAGGTGAAAATGGCAATATGCTGGGGTTAGTAACAAGATGTTCCCTGCCACACTGGCCATTTATGCATGGCTGTTTCCTTGCAGTCACCCCGCCGACTACTTCGGGGCTTTGCTTTGATTGTGCTTGCATTTTCCGACTGTTAGAGGTCACCTCGCTCTACCCACGCATTTCTGCGGATTTCCCCTGCATTTTCTGGATGCTGGCTAAACACAAATCCAGAGAACATGGGCAAAATGTGGGGAAATACAGGGGGAGAGCGAGGCGACCTCTGATGGTTGGAAACGGCGTGCATAATCAAAACAAAGACCTGAAGTTGTCGGAGGGGTGACTGCCAGGGAAACAGTCGCACATAAATGGCCAATGTGTTTTGGGATCATCAAGGGTTAGGTTTAACCAAAAATCCAAATGGCAAGACTGGGATGACCCCTGCCACGGGCACCCCTGAATCTTGAAACCTTTAGGTATCTGGCGGTGTACCCCAGCTTTTCTCTGAGTTTTTGGGCATTCACAGAACTCTTCTGGGATTGTCAGCATTCATGTTGACATCCAGCACCTTTGGGACATTCACAGTAACGTAACATATATTTTGAAGAGAATCCCCTGTCAGAAATTCTTTGGGTCACTCAAGGAGCCTGCAGGAATGCTTTAAGTTCTGCTAAGTGGAAAGAGCAACTGTATCTCCTCGGAACACGAAAGACGCCCGCGTTGCCTGAGCCAGCCACTTTAGATTAAAGCCTGCGGTGCGTGTTATGTTTTTCCGAACGCAAGTGTCGTTATCAACGGTAACAGCATGCGGCGAAGAAACGCGGCCCTTCGCTTCAGCTTCTCAATTAGAAGAGTGGGTAATGCATGCTGTCATTGGGAGTAGATACAATATGTTTGCCCTGCACGCGGCGGGGGGAGCGAGTAGGAACATCTGGCCGTATCCTCGGTGAAATTGCGGAGGCATCTGTTTACCTCTCGGCTGTGCGGCACTGATGGTTTCGAGCTTAAAATATACAGAATGCTTTAGTCGTGGCCTAATTTACATAGCTGGGCAAAGAGCTGCTCACATCAGGCAGTCAGCCCAAGTTACCCCCACGAGAAGGGGAAACGTGGGTGCTGGACGGAGCGGCCAGGGTGCTTGTTCCTTCTGAGCTTGGAAGGAATTGCCTGAGAGCAAGGCTATGTTAAAAAAAATTACTTATAACAATCAGAAGTCACCTAGAGCACTGAAATTTGAGCATCAGCGGAAACAGTAGGCACTCGCTTAGTCAAGGAAACACTTCTATGTAAATAAACAGTAACGTGGAAAGGGATACAGATGTCTCTGAATGTCTGGGTTGATTTAGATTGGGGATCTTGGTTTCCTCCCTCCCCTCTTAGCATGGTTGCTTTTTCCTTTTCTGATCTTGGAACATGTAGTCTTTGAAAATTTATTCATTTATTTAAAACATTTGTTAGCTACCTTTTCCCTTGTGGAACTCAAGGTGGCTTACAATATAAATAAAACATTATAAAAAAAAAATAGAAACCACAATTATAAATCCCATAAAAGCCACAGATTAAAAGCTCCAATTGGGACTGCCAGTAATAAAAGCTAAATCAATCAAAATTCAGTCCTGAATAAAACCGTCTTCAACTGCTTCCTGGAGATCGACAATGAGGGGGCCAGGCACATCTCCCTGGGGAGGTTCTCCCATAATTGTGGGGCTGCCACAAAAAAGGCCCTCTCACATGTTCCCACCAAACAAGGGTCTTTGATTAGTAGAACAGGCAGAATCTTTCTATGCTTGATTTCTTTGCTCTTGCTCACGTTAGTAATTCGGAGAGCCACAACTGATGTGACTGGTGATCAGTTTTGATATTATTTCCATAGAATGGAAAGATGGATGTTCATTTCAGCCTTTTGTCGTTGATAAGGGCAAGGGGGACAGGAAAGAAAGAGCAGGGTAGGGTGTGAATGTACTGTACACTTTGTCTGTTTTAAACAGGAGCTGAAAACAGAACTACATGTTACAATCAAACACAGAATTTCTGTCAATCACAACATCTCCACGCTGACTTTGCTCCCGGAGCAGGTAGCATTACTGGCTCCAAGACATGTGGTTACTCCCTTCTCCCCCTACTCAGTTCACATCTTTAGATGCTGCTGGGAGTGGTGGGAGAACTCAAAAGAAGATGACATCTTGGAGTGGGAAAAGTATTCCTACGTGTTTCGGGGTGGGGAGACCTGGCATGGGTTGGCGGTAGCTCTTTGTCAAGCATAATGTGTAACATCACGTTTCGGTTCCCGAGATGCTGATCTCTGTTCAGGAAACAAACATTTTGTGCTCATAAGGTAGAGAATACGTAGAGACCTGATAAGCTTTGGAGCTTAGCTGTAATATGCTCTTTGGCTTGGCTGTAATTCTGTGTTGGTGACACTCTCCTAGGTTGAAATTGTGACCCACACCGGACCCCACCGGCGCCTGTGGATGGGCCCCCAGTTCCAGTTCAAAACAATTCATCCCTCCGGCCAAACAACAGTCATTTCATCCAGTTCTTCAGTGCTCCAGTCCCACGGCCCCAACGATACCCCACAGCCTCTCCTGGACTTCGACACGGACGATTTGGACTTAAACAGTCTCAGGTTTTAAAATATATATATATACATTTTGGCAATAGTTATTCCTAGTTCTCTTTCCCCACCAGTTCCCATCCTGCCACTACACAACCAATAGCCAATCAAAGAAGCAATCCTGTGACTTAAAACAATGTGAAATCGATTCCATCAGCCTGTCTGCTTTGGATGCTGGTAGCCAACTGATTTTTGACGGGCAGTATTTTTAAATTTATTTTATTTTTAAGTAGTTTCTCCCCACACGGGGAGAAAACCCACCATATGATTGACCAAGCACCCACCTTTGAAACAAATTTGTGGAGCCAGTGAGGCCTCAATGGTGTCAGGTCTTCACTTATACCCCTTCCAGAATTTATTTCCGTTTAATGTGTACTTTCAAAAATTCTGGTACTCAGACTTACCAGTGCCTCAGATAACCTCTTCCCTCATGTATGATTTTTTTCATTGTTATTACTGGACAAAACTAAATCATACGGTGGAAATATGTTTTTAGCTGCCTCTTTGCCAACAGCGATAAGATCCCAGGATCACAAAGCAGGAGCTAATGTTAGTTCGTGACTTCTGTTCCCTCTTAGAGTGACTCATTGCCTGAGTGGAGGAGAGCGGCCCTTGTTTCGTGTTACTTGTCTTTTCCGATTTGCTTTGCTTCGTTCTTGCATTAGATGTATACACAAAAATCACAATCAGAAATCCCAAGAGTGGAACAGAAAGCCTCCTATTTATCAATCACTGCTGTCGGGTTGATTTTCCCTTCTCATACTGCAAGCTTGTTAACATCTCAGGAGTTTGGGGAAGGTAACAACAGGGGCTAATATAAAGTTGTTAAAAGGGTGGAGGTGGATTGGAGGTGCCATTCCCTGATGTCAAAACATACCCTTTTGGATGGCGATGTTGGTGGATTTGGGGGAAAGCACTCTGTAATGGGGTGCCTGTTGGCTAGTGCAAGGTTCCCCAATGTGGTTCCCGTGGGTACCAGGGTGCCCACCAGTACTTCCCCTGGTGTCAGCCAAGCTTTTCAGAAAGTGGGTGGGGCTTTTGTAAGGCAAGGCTTGTTATTGGTTTTTCCATGACTGCGCCAGCAGCAGCAGCTACTGGAGGATATGGTTGCCAGGTCCCTCTTCGCCACCGGTGGGAGGTTTTTGGGGCAGAGCCTGAGGAGGGTGGGGTTTGGGGAGGGGAGGGACTTCAAGCCAGCGTGATGTAGTGGTTAAGAGCGGTGGTTTGGAGCGGTGGACTCTGATCTGGAGAACCGGGTTTGATTCCCTACTCCTCCACATGAGTGGCGGAGGCTACTTCTACACACAAAGCCAGCTGGGTGACCTTGGGCTAGTCACACTCTCTCAGCACCACCTGCCTCACAGGGTGTCTGTTGTGGGGAGGGGAAGGGAAAGTGATTGTAAGCCAGTTTGATTCTTCCTTAAGTGATAGAGGACGTCGGCATATAAAAACCAACTCTTCTTCTTCTTCTTCTTCTGCCTGACTTTGGCAAGTGCAGAGAACCTTGGGACTATACCTGCGTTTACCTGATCCAGGAAGTGTACTGACATTCGCACTGCCCATCCTAAGTGTCATCTCTTTGCTTACATCCAGCGGATGCACACTTACCCTGACCCCCATGGTTGAACTCTGTCTTCACCTGAAGTGTGCACATCTGATGCTTTCGGAACTCAATCCCCTCTCCCCCCTCAAATTTACTTGCCATATTAGCAAGCCTCAGTCTGTGGTCAGCTGCCTCTTTAGCAAGCAAGTATCTACACATGAACACATGAAGATGCCTTATACTCAGACCAGCAGCGGCTCTCCAGGGACTCAGGCTGAGGTCTTTCACATCACCTACTTGCCTAGTCCCTTTAACTGGAGATGCTGGGGAATGAACCTGGGACCTTCTGCATGCCAAGCAGAGGCTCTACCACTGTGCCACAGCCCCTCCCCTAATCCCCACGCAGAATTGCACGACTGCTATCTGTGATTTATGTGGCTGAGGATCTGTGGAAAGGAGCACTAATCCTGGGAGAGGAGGACGGGAACCGGGCCTCTCAGACTCCTGCTGAAGACCAGCCTGGAGGAGAGATGCTGTCATGGCAAGAGGTTCCAGAGGCCGTCTTGCTGCTCCCATGGTTAGCATAGCGGTTGCACAGCCCGCAAAGCTGAGCTGCCATGGCTTGGAAAGCGCCTGCCTGTTTAGGGACTGTGAAACTTCCTGCCCACTCCCACAGGTGTCTTGCTGCCCCCCAGAGAGTCCACCCCACAGCTGGAGAACCATAGACCTCAGATAAAAAGTTCAGGCATGCCCCTCAACTCTCTAGTCCGGTAGCACCTTGAAGGCCAATAAGATTTTCGGGGTATGAGCTTTCAAGAGTCAAAGCTCTGTGGTATCTGATGAAGGGAGATTTGACTCTCAAAATCTTATACCCCGAAAATCTTGATGATCTCTAAGGTGCTACGGAACTCAAATCCTGCTCATCTACTGCGGACCAACATGGCTACTCACCTGAAATGCCCCTCAAATCTGCACCTGAAATCTGTTTAGAGGCTGGCCCTGGTACATGCTGATTCTCTTAGGGATTAGTTGTCTTCCTATCAATATGTGTGCGTGTGTGTGTTAGCAGCATTCAAGGTTTATTTTCTGTTTAACAAGCAGAGATTTGGACCCCCAATAGCCAGTTATCATTTCCGTTGCAGGATCCAGCCTGTTCGCTCTGAACCCGTCAGCATGCCAGGGTCATCCCGCCCAACTTCGGATCGCAGAGGGATTTCCACATTGACCGATGCTACCTCAGGTAGGACAGCACTTGTGAATGGTTGCTTCTGGCCTTCCCGAAGGTGCTGGTTATGTGTGTGTGTTTTAATGTGCACATCGCTTTTCTTCCTACTGAATGGAAAAATGTGTTGCAGATGTGATGGCCTGAAGATTTGTGCCATGGGAAAATCATGTGATTGAAAAGAAAATGTATGCTTCTCGCTTTATTTTCGCATGTTGCAGGCGATGGTCCAAGGATGAGGGGAGAACAGGGCATAGCCAATGTGCCGTCAAACGTGGAAACGCTGGGAGTTGACTTGGTGATAATATGATCAGAGGGTAGGTCCTGGTTAGTGGACATGGACTGGCCAGGTTGTCCTGGCAGAACTGGGGAGAACACCCGCATCATTGTGAGCTGTGGATAGTGTGTGATCCAACGGAAGTATTTCAGCCTTGCCTAAAAATTCTTCTTACCTCCAAGTGCTGGAGAGTTGTCTAGGAATCGAGAGCCATTCTGAACCACCCTGACTGCTGTGGGTGGTGGGACAGAGTGGGGTGAGCAGAGGACCTGTCATCGGTGGGGAAGAGGAGGGCTTTCCTTAGCATTCATTGGCTTCGGTTTCTCAGTGTTTATAGGAAGCCTGCAATGGCCTCTCATCTGATCACCTGTGGCGAGTTTAAAATCACCTCCAGGGGATCAAGGAGGGAAGGGTTTTGTGAACAGGACCAAAAGATATTTTGTTTTCCTCTTTAAGCATCTTTGTTGTGCCAGAAAATGGCTCTTTGTGGGAAAGTTGGCTGATAAAAAGTTCAGTGGGCTACTGGAACATTCTGTGGATTAGGGTGGATCTGTTTGGAAGGCTGTGGCGATCCATATGGCTCTGAAGGGTAGGTAGCACACAGAGACGCTTTCCCTGTTCCATAGATTAGTTACCAGCTCCCTAGAGATATGTATTTTGTAGCGTGGCACAGGCACATCATGGTCTGCAAATGGAAAAGTGTTGGAAGTTCGCACTGGGTATACCCAAGCCCCAGGGCATGCCTAAAGTAGTTGATGGGGCTTAAACTTATTGCTGTTGTTTGTTATCTATTAGGGAAACATTTTTTTCATCAGAATCAACCTGCTTCTGTGGCTCTGTTAAGCTGCCTTAATTCTGCAGGTTTAGCCGAGCCCTGTTCTCACGATTCCACCAGAATGTCTGCAGTTCCCACCCAAAATGGCATTTTTATGCTACCGTCTGAAAAAATCATATTCTTCTGCAAAACCAGGTTTCTCATTTTGATGGTGTCCAGGAGAGCTCCCCTGATAGGCCATTTCTGGGCCACCTCTGTGATACGCGGTGTTGCTCTTTACTGTATTTATCCAAAGACGAGGACAGCAGAGATCTTGACGTTTAATTCAGCTGTATAGCTTTCTGAGGTTCAGCACTGCCGGATTTTCTCCAGGAAAATCTCTCACAAGTGGAGTTATTAAACACACGGCATTAGCAAAAACACTTGGGGCTTGAGGGGGATTTTAATCTTTAGTGATTCGGAAATCCCTAGAGACTGATGATTGGATTGAGGTTTAAACTGTCAAAGGAAACTGAAACACACAGAGAAAATTGATTTGCGCAAGTTGTTTAAAGGGGAGTGGGGCGGGGAAGATTCCACCCCTCCGTCCTTCTCTGCCTCTCAGTGGGAGCAAAGTTTTAATCCAGGCACCGTGCAAACTGCCAAGGGTATTTATTGAAATGTTTTAATAATGGCTTTTTAGGCTAGTGTTTGAATAACAAATGACCTAACTTTCCGGGCAGCTGCTCTGAGCTGCCTGCCTGCAGGAAAAGGTGGTGGGCAGCGTGGTTGTGGCACTGGGACTAGCGGGGTTGTCTCTGGTTCGAATCTCCCTTCTGCAAGGGGAACTGGCCAAGTGTATCCTTTTGCAAGCAGTCTTCTGTTCTCCCTGCCTGTTTGCCATCCTGCCTCTCTTGGGGCCAAACTGAAGATGAAGGGGGAAGATGGGTTTGTTTTTCAGTCTCTGTCTGCTAAGAGTTTCCCCCCCTCCAGGTCTCTGTCCACTAAGAGGATTTCTGTGGACAGTGTCGGGCCTAGGTCTCTAAGTCTCCCTCAATTCTAGGATCACAGCCTGCCCCTTATTTAGGGTTGCCAACCTCCAGGTACTAGCTGGAGATCTCTCACTATTACAACTGATCTCCAGCCAATAGAAATCAGTTCATTGGACGCTGTGGCATTGAAGCCCCTCCCCTCTTCAAACCCTGCCCTCCTCAGGCTCCGCCCCAAAAACCTCCAGGTATTTCCCAACCCGGAGCTGGCAACCCTACCTTTATTCCATTTCCCTCGTGTGCAGCTTAAAACGAAATTTGAATGGACTTTTATCCAGGGCTATATAAATGGTTTCCTCCTTCTTCTTATCCTCCCTGCAGCCTTGTGAGAAAGGCTAGAGCAGGGGTTGGAAATGGCATGCATAGCCAACACAAAGACCTGAAGTAGTCAGAGGGGTGACGGCAAGTGAAACAGCCATGCATGAAAGACCCTCAAGTGCTATACCAGGGACAGCCTCACACATTCCCTTATTAGTGGAAGTGTGAATGAATGAGTTTCAGGAAGCACATGTGGGCAAACATGTGTCAGGCAGGCACACCTGTCAGGGAGCCACAATTGGCTTGCAGCTCCCCCAAGAAATCTGTATGCTCATTGGCCAGCCTGGTTTTGCAGCTTCATAATGCGTGAAACGGACCCCTTGAATTTTTCTTTAATTCCAGTTGATTTGGTTTGAGTCCGGTTGCCCTGTTCCCATTGCAAACCCGCTCAGCCAAATAAGAACACAAGCTCTCTCTCCCCGCCATGGTTCTGAATAACCCCTTCTGTCTCCGCTAATGCAATGGTATTGTTCCCATAATTCCTTTAACATGTGTTTCTATACAAAGACTGCCAAAGGCAGTAGTGGAGGTTAAGGTAAGTAAAATATCTGTCTGCTTTCCAGCTGGGCCCAGGTTCTGCTCTTGCATCTTGTACGTTTTGCCCAAGACTTGTTCTCAGGTGGTAATATATCACGGGGCCCAGCCATGGAACTGTTGAGTGGCATTTCTGCTAAGGAACCCAGTTTTGTGCCCCTTTCATCACTGGAGGCTTGGTTCTTTCAGGCTTGACTTCCCTACCTTGCCAAACAGGTGTTTCAGTGGAACCACTGCAAATTTTGCACCGTGGGAGCTGGGAATTAGTGCGCCTTTGGCAGGAACCTGCCTTGGAATAGCTTAGATTGTAGCATTCTGGAGAGGGGCAAATGCAATTTGAAGGGGTTTATGAGCCCCGTGGCGCAGAGTGTTAAGCTGCAGTACTGCAGTCAAAAGCTCTGCTCACGACCTGAGTTCGATCCCGACGGGAGTCGGTTTCAGGTAGCCGGCTCAAGGTCGACTCAGCCTTCCATCCTTCCGAGGTCGGTGAAATGAGTACCCAGCTTGCTGGGGATAAAGGGACGATGACTGGGGAAGGCACTGGCAAACCACCCCGCAAACACAGTCTGCCTAGTAAACGCCGGGATGTGACGTCACCCCATGGGTCAGGAATGACCCGGTGCTTGCACAGGGGACCTTTACCTTTACCTTTATATGTACCCTTATATAGATCTATGGTGCAGGCTCATTTTGAATATTGTGTACAGTTGAGAGCTAGGGTTATCAGTTAGCCAACGATTTGGGCACCAGGGAACACCACATCTTAAAGCCTCAGGTGCCATTTGAAAGAAGAACATGAGAGAGAGAGAGAGAGAGAGAGAGAGAGACATCTAGGCCCATTTCTCTCTCTCTCTCTCTTGCCTGTTCAACCCCTTCCCTTCTTAAAACCTTTCATAAATTGCACTAAACAGTTTGCCAAGCCTTCTTAAATGGAAGCCTCCTGTTTCCAAATCGTGTTCTTCGGTGTTACATGGTGTTCTGTAGTAAATACTGTAGCTTCCTGCTGAGATTGCCAGTACAACCCCCAAACAGTTTTATGTTCTTTGCAGGGACTGGTTTATTGGAAAATAAGTCTTTCTCCTCTTCCCCCCACCCCTTCTGTTTTTGAAAACTTTGGGGGAGGGTTAATAGGTCATAAATTTTTACGGCCCATCCCGAACGAGGAAGTGATTCTTCTCTGATGGCCAAGCAGGTCCTGAGTCTCTCTCTCTCCTCGGAAGATGCTTATCTCGCCCTTTGATTGCCTGTTGCTGGGAGATAGGGCCGGAGTCGGCGCCTTCCCTTATCGAGGCCCATCTTTTGGTCTTGGCCAGTGTGTGTTTTTCATTTTTAATTGATCTCCCGGCACATTTTATTGCGGTCCGTGCTTCCCCCTCAATATGGAGGACAGTTCTTCCTTTGTGTTCCAGGACACGACGGCAGCATAACTGATTTGGATGAGGGCTTTTGGGTGGGGGGGTTATGTAGCTGGGTTATGGATATTTTTATGATAACAGCCCCCTGTGCCGGAACACGGAAAGAGCAATTGATCCGAGGACAAATGAGCCCTTATCCTCCTAAGTGGCCAGTATCTCCTCCAGCAATCCAGGGAACGAACTGTTAAATTCTCAGCCTTGGAACCTGTTTTTGGCCTCCAAAAACATGAAGCACATATATTAAAGCTTTTCTTTTCTTTCTTTTTTTTGGGGGGGGGGCAGGCAAGCTTTTGGTATCTGAAGATTTTTAAAATGTATATATAAATTAAAATGAGAAGCCACACTTTAATCTTGCTCTCAAAAAGGTTTGCCATTGAAATGCAGTAGAGTAAGACTTGTCTACCTGCAGAGGTAGACGGGGTGTCTGCTTGAGTCTGGATGTGCCTTGTGGCTAGAAGGAAGCGTGCCAAGAGCAGGGAAGCATACAGAGTGACAGCATGCTGTCTCCTTTCAGGGTAGGTGATTCTGCATCAAGAGGGATCAACCCATCACAGCCAATTCAAAGAAGCAGCAGAATTATCCTTGCTCAGTAGAGGCTGATTTGGAAAGAAACAGGGCCACAGCAGGGAATCATGCAGAGACACAGCATGGAGTCTTCTCTGTAGGCAGGACACTTTGTTACGATTGCTTACAGGAGCGATTGACTTATCCAGTCACAATGGGACCGCTTCCTGGTCTCATAAGCAGACGAGAGCAGCAGGCTTGAAGGAGAATCCTGAAAGGAGAACTCCTAGTTGAGAGCTAAGGCATGTGTTTGGAATGCAGAAGAGCCCAGAAAGCTGGAATGCTTCTTGAATTCCTTCATTCTACATTCCCATTCGCCAACAGGACATGCTCTACGGCATGAATAGGCAGCAGACACCTCTAGGCCGTGCTTTCTTTGGCCTTGCTTCCTTAGATGCCATCACATAATAAAAATAAAACATATCTAGGACTCTGCCACTTGATAGCATGCAATATGGTTTTTGCACACTCTGCACATGTCCTCTGTGAGGTGCAGCGCATGTCACCTGTCTTTTACATTGTGAAATCTAAATGTGCAAACAGTCACCATCCGTTGGGGCTGTAGAAACAAACAGCACCACTAGTAAAAGCATTTAACTGATCGACTGGTGACAGCCTTCAAAGCATTTGACATCCCTGGGTTTAAAGGCCTGGCCTTGCGGGCAGAATTTCAAAAATGTCAGGAGGCTTGCCAGGCGGTTCTGGATTGCGTTACAATAATATTGATGGTACGGCTGAAAAATGTCACACGTCAGAGTTTAGCCTTGTAACTATCAACCGGTTTGGTCCACGCTGCAGCCAAGAACGAGAGAATGGCAGAATTGCACGGAATCCAACGGAACGTGTACTGGTGGATAGTTTGATAGGTGGTACAGGTTCCCCTGGATTGTACCACTTCAGGCTGTGGGTTGGGGTAGGTTTGATTCCCAGGAGGCTCCATGCATATTTTTGTTTTAAATTAAATGTCAAGGAGTTCAGCCTGCTACACGATTTTGCGGTGCTCAGGATATTACTTTTAATTGAGCATCCAGCCCGTCTCCTGCAGTCACTAGTAGTACAGCCTAGGAGAACCTTTCCCCCCGATTCTGCAGCTTGTACAAACTGGCACTAAGTATGGAATGAGTCAGGTGGGCTAATGGATGGTCTCCTTCCTCTAAGATACCTAAGCAAGGAGAGCTGTTCTCTCCAAAATGTGCAGGCACCTGCGACTGCCAGGTGAAGGTATTTTGTCACCCGAAAGCCTCACCCCTCATCACCTGAGCTTGGACATGGCTGGCAGTGGCACAGGCGTAGGATGCAGTGCTGATCTCATGAATACATGAAGCTGCCTTATACTGAATCAGACCCTGGGTCCATCAAAGTCTGTACTGTCTGCTCAGACCGGCTGCGGCTCTCCAGGGTCTCAGGCAGAGGTCTTTGACATCCCCTACTTGCCTAGTCCCTTTAACTGGAGATGCCAGGGGTTAAACCTGGGACCTTCTGCATGCCAAGCAGATGCTCTACCACTGAGCCACCGCCCCTGGTCAGCTCCTCTGCTCCTTCAGCATGTCGGCCCCTGTCTCGTTGTTTGGTCCGAAGCAGTTGCTTGGCCAGAGAGCCAGTCCTATCCCCGCATGCTGGCAAAGAGACCTCTGTGTTGAAGAGACTTCTGGGAAAGGTTATAGGGCAGGGGTCCCCAATCTTTTTGAGCCTGTGGGCACCTTTGGAATTCTGACACAGCATGGTGGGCACAGCCACAAAATGGCTGCCAAAAAATGACTTCTGTGGCTTCCCTTCAGTCACACAGTGAAGATCCTTGTGCTGTGGTGGCAGCTGCTGCCCAAACAACATTTTAAAAAAGTCTGCACAGTGAATAAAATCTCAAGCGGCCAATCAGAAGCCTTGCCAGGCAAAAGCCCCACCTGGCCCAATCACTTTCTAAGGTGCCAAGCACCAGGAAAGGTATTAGTAGGAACCATGGCACCCAGGGGCACCAGATTGGGGACCCTTGTTTCAGGGCATGCACCCAGTATTGGGTGCTGATTAGATCTGTTGGGCCTCTTGACGGTTTAGATGAACTCAGGGTGCCTCTCCACTCCTCCACCCAGCACACTCAGTCGTAGCTGAGCAAGATGAGTAGCGGTCACAAGCTACTTTTCAGGGGAAGTTTTCCACCATTACTGATGTTCTTACTGAAGGGCACTTCAGCATAGCTAAATTGTGGAACTCCCTGCCCCATGATGTGGTGATGGCTGCAAACTTGGAAGGCTTTAAGAGGGGAGTGGACATGTTCATTGAGGAAAGGGCTATTCATGGCTACTAGTCAAAATGGATGCTAGACATGATGCATTCCTATTCTCTCCAGGATGCTCTCCAGGAGCATGCCTATTATATTAGGTGCTGTGGAGCACAGGCAGGACAATGCTGCTGCTGCAGTCATCCTGTTTGTGGGCTTCCTAGAGACACCTGGTTGGCCACTGTGGGAAAAGACTGCTGGACTTGATGGACCTTGGTTTGATCCAGCATGGCCTTTCTTATATTCTTATGTTCTTATGTTCACTTCATAAGCTTCTGAGGGTTCTCGCCAAGTTGGTTGACAGTCACTTGTCTCCTCCTGTATACAAATGCCACCCCCACACACACACATACACACAAATGGTAGCTGGCTAAGCTATCACTTAGGGAAAGAAAGCTCCCTTAGGCTTTAATTGTCCTAAAAACTAACTGCCGCTCTGAAAGAGAGGCCTTGGGCTTGACAGGGTCACAGGGCAGGGCTCAGTTTGCGGGCGAGCCAAACGATCCAGAAGCAGCAGTTTGGCGCCACGGCCGTCCCCTGCTTCGCTGAAAATGTTGTTACGGCCCTGGATAAGTGACAGAAATGATAGGATCAAAAATGTACGCTGGTGAAATCTCGTTAAGGAAACGTCACCGTGGAAGGGGGGGCGGAATGGCCCTCTGAGGCCATCACAAAGAAAGAGGCTGGTACTGGAGGAAGCAAAGTGTTCTGATGTATTTGGCCGCGTCGAGATAAAAATTAAATTCTGCCACATAATGTGGCGATGGAGCCTCGATTGCTCGCAAAACAACCTGAAAATTTGAAGGCATCACTGAAACTCTGGCAAGGATTTCATGGGGCGCTTGCAAAAGAAAAAGTGAAGAGAAATATTGGGGGGGGGGGGTTTCCCAGCATTATTATTTCTGTATCCTTAAAGAGGCAAATATATTTTAAAAAAATGTGTTTTGCCTGTATTATACACACAAAGGATGGTGGCCTGGGGATGGGGGAGATGTAAGATGAATTATTTTAAAGAAAACAAAGAAGCCCCTCTTGCTAAAAGGCAGTGTGTGCTTTCTCCGTGAACAACAGACAACCCTGCGCATCATGGGAAGAATATCCCCCCCGAGGAATGAGCAGCATGGAAATTCCAGATGCTGTTCCAGATTGACAGAGATGAAATGCCAGATTTCAAAATTTAGAATTTCAAACACAGACAAAATGCTAACTGTTGGTAGTCCTGACGGGAGGGAGGGAGAGAGCGCTGGTTCAGAGCTCAGAGGTTGTCCTTGTCTACTGCCTGTTTCAAACTAGCAATCGGGCTAATAATTCTCAAAATAGTCATAGTTCTTGGCACTTACAGAATGCTCTGAAGGAATGGTTTTGAGGCTTCTGAACTTCAGAGAAACCTTTCCTTGCGATCTCATTTGCCAAGGAACCCCTCCACGTCTACCACAGAACGGAGTATTGTGAAAGATTCTGGGAAGTATTCTCACATAGTTGTTCCAATTTAGCTGAGAACTGCGCCCAACGCCTCCCTGCCACGGCAGGTTGTGGGAGCAGATCAGATGTGATGAGCCAACTCTCTTTCAGGAGGTCTTTCCCATTGGAATTGACCTTATCGTTGAGGAATGCTTGATAAGTTTGTAAGAATCCCCAGGGATTCCCCAGAGCAACTGGCAAACCTGGAGTGTTTCAAGTGCTTCCTGTACATTCTCTGTCATTTGTGCAACACCCCTGCAAGGTGCAGTGAGCATGTGGGGGGGGGGCAGAGGTGTCCAGGCTGAGATAACAGTGATTTCATAGAATCATAGAGTTGGAAGGGACCACCAGGGTCATCTAGTCCAACCCCCTGCACAATGCAGGAAATTCACAACTACCTCCCCCATACACCCCCAGTGACCCCTACTCCATGCCCAGAAGATGGTTTGTCTAAGGCCTTGTAGTAGTTTTACCATTTTCCCCCTGGGGACAGAGTAACCCCTAGCTCCTATTGCCCTCTGCCACTGAGCTGGGCAGCAAGAGGAAATGCCTGGAGGAATGTGGGGGGGGGCACAAGTGATGTCTCTTCCAATTTGAGCCAAAAGTGCCATCATCGTGCCGGGTGACGCTCTAGTATTCGCTCAAATCTTTGGTTAAACCAGAGAGTCACACATGGCATCATGATGTTGCTTCCAGCTTTTGAACAGTTGATTGGTTTGGACTTCTTTAGAGTCAGATTTGGTTCGGGCAGAGGGTGCGAGAGAGAGGGAAGGGTCAACCTGTTGTATGCAGGAGGCACTGACTGAATCCATTCCTTGCAGTGTCAGGATACAGCATCTCTGGTCAGAGAGTCACTTCTGAGAAGAGAGTGCTGGCTCATTAAGGCAGGCTGTGTGGCTGGCAGGGTTTGAGCAAACTTCGGAAAACTTCGAGAGGAAAGTGGAGCACAAACAGGCTACAGACCGGCAGTTATATAGGGGCAGGGAAGGGGTGGGCGCAATCACAGAGAGTGGGGGCGGAGCCATTCAAAGGACCTGTCAAGCTTCTCAAGCCCAAGAGGATCAGTGGATTTGGCCCAAGAGGATCAGAGGGCTACTACCCGCCCCTCCAAAGGTCTGGCTGATGGTTTCAGCCTCGGGGCCACACTGGGGAGATTGACCACTTCCCCAACCCATCTCTCTCTCTCTCTCTCTCTCTCTCTCTCTCTCTCTTTCTCAGTTTCACAAACACCTCTTGCCTGCATTGGTGCTAGGGTTGCCAACCTCCAGGTACTAGCTGGAGATATCCTGCTATTACGACTGATCTCCAGACGATAGAGATCAGTTCCCCTGGAGAAAATGGCCACTTTGGCAATTGGACTCTATGGCACTGAAGTCCCTTCCCTCCCCAAACCCCACCCTCCTCAGGCTCCAGCCCAAAAACCTTCCACTGGTGCCGAAGAGGGACCTGGCAATCCTAATTGGCACTGTAAAGCTTCCAAGGCCATTTTTTCTGGGGGAGGAATCAAATATTTATCCCCAAATGCTGTGCAGTCACTTGAAACGCTGCCCGGGAGTTACAGAGAGCAGCTACTCAGATAGTGAAGATGTGTGAATGCAACCAGCCGGCAGAGGCTGCCAGCCGTGGGGGAATCCCTGGGGGTCCCTTATCGCCGCTGGCAGTGGCTGACAGGCCTGAGTGGCCACCGGTTTCCTATTACCGGTGGCGGCATTGAGAGGGCCCACGGAGGCCCGGCGTCATGAATAAGGAGGCTGTGCCCACAAGAGCCGCCGCCCGAGGGGTGCCGGTTGGCTGCAGAGACGTGTAATTAAGACGCCCTGAAATCCTTCACCTGAACCTGTAATTACCTGGATGGTATCAGGGAGGTTGGCAATCACAGACAGTGGCTTCATTCAGGCCCTGCTGCTGATCTAAGAAAGGGTGTGTGTTTGCTGTTGGGGGGGGGGAGGAAATCTGTCCCCCCTTTTTTCTGTTAGTGATAATGAAGAAGGTTACATTTGTTTTGGATGTGGAAGGAGATTGCCTTGGCTCTAGAGTTGCCAACTCTCGGTTGAAAAATTCCTGGAGATTTGGGGCTGTATCCTGGGGAGGGCAGGATTTGGAGGAGGAAGAAGAAGAGTTGGTTTTTATATGCCAACTTTCTCTTCCACTTAAGGAAGAATCAAACCAGTTTACAATCACCTTCCCTTCCCTTCCCCACAACAGACACCCTGTGAGGGAGGTGGGGCTGAGAGAGCTCTAAGAGAGCTGTGACTAGCCCAAGGTCACCCAGCTGGCAGTGTAGGAGTGGGAAAACCAACCGGGTTCACCAGATGAGCCTCCGCCACTCATGTGGAGGAGTGGGGAATCAAACCCGGTTCTCCAGATCAGACTCCACTGTTCCAAACCACTGCTCTTATCCATTACACCACGCTGGAGAGAGGAGGGACCTCAGCAGGTATAATGCCATAGAGCCCACCCTCCAGAGCGGCCACTTTCTCCAGGGGAACAGATCTCTGTAGTCTGGAGATCAGTTGTAATCCCAGGAGATCTCCAGGCCCCAACCCTACTTGGCTCAATTTGCAGCAAGTCCCCTGTTGAGTCCTTTGCATCACCTCTCTGAAGGATCTTGGGGCACCTGCTGGTTAGATTTGGCTGTGCTGGCTGTGCTCAGAGGGACCAATGGTCGGATGCCTCAGATGTGAGTCACAGGCTGCATTTGCACAGTGTGAGGGCTCTGTGTGTGCCATTCACAATGTGCACAGATGCACACATTCATTTATGTGTTTGTTTTAAGCATTTAGAACCCTCACCACTCCAAAAGAAAAGCTGTTTTCTGGGGCAGCTAACAGCATAATTTTAAAATAATTAACATCACAATAGTAAAAAAACAAACAAATTGTTAAGCTAAGCAGTCAACAATAGTGTGCAAATATCAAGAAAAATCTTAAATCCACCAAAACAGAAATGATAAAAATCAGGAAATTGCAATAAGAATAATAACAGAGAAGGAGGAAAACAAGCCACCTGTTGGTTTATTTGCTTACTCTGTTTATAGTCTACCTTTTTTGTTGAGACTCAAGGCAGATGATAGAATTAGGGGAAAAATGCAATAAACACCGGTATAATATATCCCACAAACCTTGCAATAAAACTAGATTACAAAATTAGAGAACAATGAAATAAAAACAGTATAATGCATCTGATAATAGGAGGGGCTGTCTAAATGTCCAAACGTTAAGTCATATTGGCTTTATAAAAAGAGCCGTATTCAACACTTCTCTTTTACTACCATCCTATTGTCTTTATAAAAATGCCCACCTGAACAATTCTGTTCTGCACATTTTGTGGAATGATAAAGGCATGGGAGCTCAGGTACGGGCAACTGTTGATCCAGCCCGTGTGCAGGGCAGTGTCTTCAGGCCCTCGCCTGGATGGCCCAAGCTAGCTCAATCTCGTCAGGTCTCAGAAGCTAAGCAGGGTCGGCCCCAGTTAGTACTTGGATGGGAGACCACCAGGAAGTCCAGGGTCACTATGCAGAGGAGGGCAATGGCAAACAACCTCCGCTCGTCTCCTTACTGAAAACCCTCAGGGTCGGCATGTCAGTTGCAGTTTGACAGCACTTTCTACCACCACCTTCAGAAGGCTTTGCTCAGATAAGTGAAGCTGTCTTGGTGGAGCCGGTCTAAAAGCCCAGGAATGTCAAACGTTATACCTAGATATACTTGATGCCAGAAAGACAAAAAATATGATGCCAGTCAAGCATCCAAGGGGAGGGCATTTCAAGATTGGCGTGCCACAACTGATAAGGCCCCGCTGATGCCTGCCTCACCTCAGAAAAAGGAGGGAGGTGGAGCAAGGCCTCAGATGCCTATCTCAGAGGATGGGTGATAGGGCTGCCAGGTCCCCCATGTCCTCCGGCAGGAGGTTTTTGGGGTGGAGGTGAGGCAAAGACTGCATGTGGCCACGCCGACACAATTGCGTCACATCCAGTTTACACCCGTAAATGCTGCATCACAAGGGGCCATTTACCACTCAGACTGGGAGTTTACTTGGTGAAAACCAGAAGTGATGTGGCATGGCAGGCAGGCACGTGTGCACGCGTTGCCCACCGACCCTCAGCTGGTCGGCAGGCAGCCAGGTGGATTGGCAGGGGTTTGCCCACCACCACCTGGCACTTGGCAACCCTAATGGGCAGGAACATGTGGAAGATAATCGTTCTTTAGATACCCTGATCCTCAACACTACATCCATGTCAGGGCCGAAGGACAAGGTTTGCCTTTACTCCAAGTAGGGTTGCCAGCCTCCAGATACTAGCTGGAGATCTCCTGCTACTACAACTGATCTCCAGCCAATAGAGATCAGTTCCCCTGGAGAAAATGGCCATTTTGGCCATTGGACTCTATGGCATTGAAGTCCCTCCCCTCCCCAAACCCTGCCCTCCTTTGGCTCTGCCCCCAAAATCTCCCACCGGTAGCAAAGAGGGACCTGGCAACCCTAACTCCAAGTGGGTCCGTCCCATTCCTACAATGCACTTATTACCAATTTCCCACAGAAATGAATGACCACTTACATGAGGAAAATTCAACAGTCGTACTCAGAAAATCCTTGAGGTGCGTTTTGCTCATGGAGACCTTAGACATTAAGAATCAACACTGCTTCTCTTTCCAAAGTCCAGGCGCTGTGTTGTATTCCTTGGTCGCTCCAGAATGGGACAGAATGCTGGGCAAGTGGCGCTTCTGTGGATCGCAGAACCCCACAGGCAGTCAGTGGGGCCTGAGGATAAGGTGGGGAGGTTGTCAGAAAGCCTCCCTGTGGGCTGTGTGGCGCTTGCTCTATCTGTTCAGTCAGAATAGGTGAAGAGCATCACCGTTCAAGCCTTGCCCATCGCAAAGGGCTCAGTGTGAGGAAGGCCAAGTTGAGCCAGTGGCCGCAGGCAGGGTCTCCTGCTGCTGCTACCCCCGAAATATCACTGGCTCGGTGACGAATGGCCCACAAAAGGGGAGCCCAGACTGTCCCTCTTCCCAAATGCATCGTCTCTCAGTACAAGGAAACATTACCTTTCCCATAAAGGCTGGCAGAAGGTGGGGCAGGGTCGCTGCTGAATTTTGTCCAAAGTGAGACTGAGGTAAATCTGGAGGCTCTTGTTAGGGAACAAAAGGTAGTCCTGAAAAGCCTGTTGCAGTTTCTGCTGATCCCTACATGTAGGGTTGCCAAACTCCAGGTACTAGCTGGAAATCTCCTGCTATTACAACTGATCTCCAGCCGATAGAGATCAGTTCCCCTGGAGAAAATGGCCGCTTTGGCAAATGGACTCTATGGCATTGAGGTCCCTCCCCTTCCCAAACCCCACCCTCCTCAGGCTCCGCCCCAAAAACCTCCCGCCGGTGGCCCAGCAGGATTGGGGTTGAGCGCTTTGTGTTCTCTTCTCCCCACCCCCCATCTTTCTTTCACCAGCGTTTAGCAGTTTCCACCACCACACGGGTCGGACTGCCATGCAACAGAAGTGTCACTGATAGGGTTGGCAGCTCCTGGTTGGGAAATTCCTTGAGATTTTGGGGGTGGAGCCTGAGGAGGGTGGGGTTTGGGGAGGGGAGGGGCTTCAATGGGGATTAATGCCATAGAGTCCACCTTCCAAAGCAGCCATTTTCTCCAGGTGAACCGATCTTTAATAAAGGGAGATCTCCATCTACCACCTGGAGGTCAGCAACCCCAGCCACTGAGTCCATGGCAAGCTCAGCCTCGACTGCTGCTGGGTGCAGATTGCTGTGAGTTGCATTTTTGGGGGGTGGAGAGATCTTAACTCCTAATGAAAGGCTATCATTGCCCCGTCAACCTTAACCAAAGCAAACCTTTTTGGAAACTGAGACTTTAATCACAGGGATCACTCCCAGCAGCAATGCTCAGCGCCACCGCAAAGCTGTCGCTGCCTTTCCCGAGTCTCCCCACACCTTCTTTTCTTTCACTTTGGCGGTTTCCTCCTTTCAGAGCCTTCTGTAGGTTTTCTGCGACAATTATTCGACTGCCGGTGTCAGAGGAGAGGCCAGCAGCTGGAAGCAGGGAGGGGAGGTCCGCGGGAGCCGTTGGGTTGGTTTTCACAGCCGGTCTTTGCCCAGCCGCTGACACCGGACTCAGTCTGCCATCGACACCTCCTCCGCTGTGGGTTGTGCGTTGGCTACCTGCCAGTGCACGACCAAGGGTTAGCAGTTGTGCAATAGGTTGGCATAAATCGCTGCGCTGTCATCTCTTTGGGGACCACAGTAGCGATGTCCCCAAATAGCCAGTTCCCCTTTTAATCGATTTGAAACAGCAGTGCCGATCAATGACATAGCATTTTTCGAAGGGTTCAGATAGCTTCCCATGTATTATCAGGGGCCATCCATAAATATTTTTAAAGGCCCTGCTTTTTTATGAAATCCGCTTTCCCAGTCGTACTTTTCCTCCACTGCAACATTAAACCATTCTTTTGACATAATTCTGCTGCTCCCCTCCCGTAGGTCCCTGATACGCCTTAAGGCCAGTCCAGTGAAAAGCTTTCAACAGCAATAGCGGTGCTCAGCGTGGGTAATAGTGTTGGGTGCTCACACCGCTTCACATAGATTATCGCAGCAGTCCTTACAACGGCACCGCCAAAATGCCCAGTAGGGTGGCTAAACAAACAAAAAGGAGTATCTATGCTGAAAATAACCAAAGTGATAGAAACAACAGCATATGCGGCTCAATGAATATAGTAACAATAGGAAACATCCAGGCAATGGCTACAATAAACAATATGATTAGTAACTTATAATATGTGCTTCAAACATGCATAGAAATGCTATGTAAGAAACACTAGTATATAAGTACCACAACATCTCTACCTCATGGGCAGACAGAAAAACAAAATGAAGACCAATAGCAGGTCAACAAAGGATTTAATGATAAATTATAGACATATTTTCAGTGCTACATGTAACAGAATACATTCCAGTGACAAAATAGTGTAGTAGAACAGTCAAACACTGGTAATGTAGCACTGAAAATATGTCTGTATAATTTACCATTAAATCCTTTGTTGACCTGCTGTTTTGTCTTCATTTGGTTTTCTGTCTGCCCCTGTGGTACTTATACCCTAGTGTCTCTTACATGGCATGTCTATGCATGTTTGAAGCACATATTATAAGTTACTAATCATATTGTTTATTGTAGCCATTGCCAGGATGTTTCCTATTGTTACTATATTCACTGAGCCGCATATGCTGTTGTTTCTATCAATAGGGTGGCTAAGGCATGAGTTTGCCTAGGTGGGAGGTGGTGGCTCACATATTTTTGATCAGGTTTTATAGCTTAGGGGGGTAGATGACCCATAAAAATCCTCAGCATCTCCAGTTGACAAAGACCTTTCTCTTCCTGAAACCCTGAAAAGCAGCTGCTGGTCAGCGTAGACAGTGCTGGACTAGAAGGACCCAGGGTCTTTATCGTTACCAGGTGGCTTCAGAGGCTCATGCTTCCAGCCTGGCGATCCACTTTTGCTCTGAAGCCTAGTCAAGACCATGTGTACTGTCGATTTATTTACTCGCTTCATTTATGCCCCACCTTTCTCCCCGAGGGTAGCCCAAAATGGCTGACATAATTCTCCTCTCCTCCATTTAATACACACAGCAACCCTGTGAGATAGACTGGGCTGAGAGTGTGTGATTGGCCCCAGGTCACCCAGCAAGCTTCCCTGGCAGAGTGGGAATTCGAACTCAGGTCTCCCAGATCCTAGTTTGGCAATTCAACCACAATGGCTTTCCTGGTGCAGCTCATCAATGATATTATCCTACTTACTCTGCATTTCTGAAAAGATCTCCCTTCTTCCAGATATTGGAAAGATTCCTTCAGGATGTATAAACTGGAAAAACAAATCCCTTGTCCTTTTGTGGTTTTTCTCTTCCATGGTGTAATTCACAAGTTCACAAGGTTGGAAGAGACCACAAGGGCCATCCAGTCCAACCCCCTGCCATGCAGGATCCCACCATCAAAGCACTCCCAACAGATGGCCATCCAGCCTCTACTTAAAGACCTCCAAAGATGGGGACTCCACCACCCTCCGAGGCAGTGCATTCCACCGTCGAACAGTCCTCACCGTCAGAAAGTTCTTCCTAATGTTTAGGTGGAATCGCTTTTCTCTTAGTTTAAATCCATTACTCCGTGTCCTAGTCTCTGGAGCAACCGAGAACAAGCTAGTTCCCTCATCAACATGACATCCCTTCAAATATTTAAACATGGCTATGATGTCACCCCTCAACCTTCTCTTCTCCAGACTAAACAAACCCAGCTCCTTAAGTCTCTCCTCATAGGGCATGGGTTCCAGACCTTTGACCATTCTGGTCATCCTCCTCTGGACAAGCTCCAACTTGTCAACATCCTTCTTAAATTGTGGAGCCCAAAACTGGACACAGTATTCCAAGTGAGGTCTGACCAATGCAGAATACAGTGGCAGTATTACTTCCTTTGATCTAGACCAGGGGTCCTCAAACTACGGCCCGCGGGCCGGATCCGGCCCGTCAGCGTCCTGCACCCGGCCCCCTCCTCCCTCCGGAGCCGCTGCCACCTCGCCCGTCCCTTCCCCAAACTAAGGTGGCCGTTCACCGTATAAAGCGTCGTTGGCAGCAGCGGAGCGGCGACACCCGCACCGACCCGGGAGCCGCCACCGCCTCTGAGCCTTCCCCGCTGCAGCTGCCCTGAAGAGCTGCCACCGCCACCTTCCTTTCCCCAGGCGTACGCGTGGCTCGGGGGACGGGAGGCGCCGCCTCGGACTGCAATGTGCCCCTCGCTGCCGCTGCTCCTCCTGCCGCAGCCCTGAAGGAGCCATGCCGGGCTGGAAGAAGAACATCCCCATCTGCCTGGAAGCCAAGCGAAGCGAGCGGGCGAGCGCTGGGCCCCCCGCGCAGGGGGCTTGGGTGGCGGCGCCTCCGGGGAGGGGAGGGCTGAGAGACCCCCGTTTCCTGCCTGCCTCCTCCCGCGCCCTTCCCCCTTCCCCTCAGGCGCTCTTTGCCAAGCAGGGGGCCAGCCCAGCCTGCCTCCCGCTCCAGGAGGCGGGAAAGGCGGGCGCGCTTTGGCAGCGGGGGGGTGTCTCTCAGCCCAGCGAAGGGGGGAGTGTCGGCCATGGAGAGGCACCTGGGGGAGGGGCGGCACGTCCTCCTGCCGCAAGTTAACTTTTCTTTGCCTGGGCGCCTGGCTGCCTTCCCGTTTGGGCGGGGGGGCAGCGGCCCCCAACAGTGTTTGAGGGACAGTGAACTGGCCCCCTGTTTAAAAAGTTTGAGGACCCCTGATCTAGACACAATACTCCTATTGATGCAGCCCAGAATTGCATTGGCCTTCTTAGCCGCCATATCACACTGTTGACTTATGTTCAGTTTGTGGTCCACTAAGACTCCCAGATCTCTTTCACATGTACTGTTGTCAAGCCAACTCTCTCCCATCCTGTACCTGTGCCTTATGTTGTTTCTGCCTAGGTGAAGTACCTTACACTTCTCCCTATTGAAATCCATTTTATTGCTTATGGCCCAGCTCTCCAGTCTATCAAGGTCATTCTGAACTCTGACCCTGTCCTCTGGGGTATTAACTACCCCTCCCAACTTGGTGTCATCTGCAAATTTGATTAACGTATCCTCTATTCCATCATCCAAGTCATTTATAAAAATATTAAATAGTACTGTTCCCAGGACAGACCCCTGTGGCACCCCACTGGTCACTCCTCTCCAGGATGAAGTTGTGCCATTAATGAGCACCCTTTGGGTTCAGTTGGTCAACCAATTACCAATTCACCTAACAGTAGCAGTGTCCAGCCCACATTTTACTAGCTTTGTTTCAAGAAGATCATGGGGGACTTTATCAAAGGCTTTACTGAAATCAAGGTACACTACATCTACAGCATTCCCTTCATCTACCATACTTGTCACTCTTTCAAAAAAAGATATGTGATTGTTGCTTTTGTGGGTACCTCTGGTTCAGTTTGATGGATAGGAAGGAAGGTCTTAGATTGGACGATAATTCTGCAGCAGAGCTTTTATATTAGCAATGCTACACATTTTATTAGAAACGCACGAGGTAAGCCCAATCTGCTATGGATCTTTACAAGAGATCAGATCTTCTCCCTGGGCGACGGTCCAGTTGAGCTGGAAGCTTCCCAGCTCTGAATCTTGGTACATGCCTGTCCACCCATTTAGATTACACTGGCTCTGGAAACCAAATCCCATCTTAAACCGAGCAGTGCATGAGCTTGAAACCTGCTGGAGGGTATTTTATTTTCATTTACTTTATTTACAAAATGAATCAACTTCTTTAAAGCAGTACCATCTAGAAAACTATGTAAGTATTATAAACTATGAAGCAAAAAAATGAACAGAGAAGGCAGGTAAAAATAAGGCCCAGGTAACAAACCAACGCATTCTAGTTACTAAAAGTCTGAAACAGAAGGCTTTTTGCCTCTCTGCGAAATGCCTGTAGAGAGGGGGGCAGGCAGGTCCTATTTTGAACACATGAACACATGAAGTTGCCTAATACTGAATCAGACCCTTGGTCCATCAAAGTCAGTATGGACTACTCAGACTGGCAGCAGCTCTCCAAGGTTTCAGGCAGAGGTCTTTCACATCACCTACTTGCCTAGTCTCTTTAACTGGAGATGCCAGGGGTTGAACCTGGGACCTTCTGCATGCCGAGCAGATGCTCTACCACTGAGCCACAACCGCTCCCCTTTTTATTTATCTTTAGTCTTATATCTCACCCTTCTCCCAGCCCATCTCAGGGCAGCTCACAATAGATAAAACAGCATAAAAACACAGCAGCACATAAAATTATCTGAATTAAAAGCAACAGTCTCTGAGTTAAAAACATTTGTGGGCAGTGTTATGGGATGGCCCTACTGCACTAGCTTTCTACATGCAGGGAGCTACTTTTAAGATGACGGAAATTTTGTGCAATGGGATACTACGGATACGGAGGGGCATTACCGAGTTGTGGCAGGGCTGTCACCAAGAACACCTGGCCTCTCACAGCAGTTGGTCTTCCTAAAATGACCTTATCATTTTTTAGCACCTGGAAGCACTGAATTCTTTGCATCAAATTGTTCCCAGTGGGGCTTGGGCTGGAATTTGCCCCCCATCTCCCCCTCCCAAAGCCACACTTTGCCATTGTCCTCTGTATCCATTTCCAGGAAGCCATATTTATTAGGGTTCCCCACTCTGCCAGTTCCCCACTCCCTGCATTGTGTGAGAGGTAAAGGTAAAGGTCCCCTGTGCAAGCACCGGGTCATTCCTGACCCATGGGGTGACGTCACATCTCGACGTTTACCAGACAGACTTTGTTTACGGGGTGGTTTGCCAGTGCCTTTCCCAGTCATCTTCCCTTTACCCCCAGCAAGCTGGGTACTCTTTGTGTGAGACGGGAGCTACATAAATCTCAAGGGACCACGTGCTCCAGGGTCTGGAGTCTTCCTTGCATCCGTTTCAGAGGGTAGCCATGCTGGTCTTCATAGAAGAGCTAGATTCAAATCCAATCGCACCTTAGAGACTGACAAGATTTTGGGGGTATATAGAACAAATAGAAAAATTTGGACAATATTCAGGCTATAAAATTAATAAGCTTAAGACGAAAATAATCTTAAAACACCTTTTGAGACAAGAAGATGCAATAGGACTTATTACAGGATGTAAGGTGACAGATGAAGTAATAAAATACTTGGGAATAAAAAATATCAGGACAGAATAAGACCTTGTTCAAAGATAATTAAAAAATAATGGGGGGAAATCGAAAAGGACCTGGCGAAATGGTCAAAACTAAAAATTTAGTGGCTGTGAAGAATCTCAACAATTAAAACGAACGTCTTGCCCAAACTTAATTTTTTATTGCAAATGTTGCCGATCTGTCTGGAAGAAAAGACTTTGAAATGCTGGCAGCAACAATTAAATCAATTTGTGTGGAATGGCAAGAAACTGAGAATCAGATTTAAATCATTACAGGATGAAAAAGCTAGAGGTGGTCTGGCCTTACCGAATTTGACGTTGTTCTACCAGGCTGCTGGACTAGTATGGATCTCAGATTGGATTGAAAATCCAAAAGCAAGTTTAAATAAAGCTGGAGAAAGTTGAGGTGAAAGAAGGGCTACGTTATCCTCTATGGATGAAAAAAAACACAGAGAACTTTGGCAGGGCAGGAAACACAACATGTAATCAAAGACAGTCTGTTGAGTATACGGAGGACAGACAAAGAGGCTCAGCGACACCATTAATGTCTCCAACAGAAGCATATTATGACAGTGCAGAAAGAAAACTTATTGATTATATAACATATCAGCATGTGATCAACATACATAGAGAAATTAAAACATGGCAGTGAAAGAGGAGAATAAAAACATAAAATGGCTTACATCATCATCATCATCATTCCTTTATTGCCATAAAGTCACAGTGTAGAAGGTTACAAAAAGGAATAGAAATATTGGAATGTAGCATTTACAAAATGGTTAAAAGACAATTATATCTAGTAGTACTATTAGTTAATACCGTCGACTAATTAACTGATTGGCGGACTTCTAT
This sequence comes from Euleptes europaea, assembly GCF_029931775.1. NCBI lineage: Eukaryota > Metazoa > Chordata > Lepidosauria > Squamata > Sphaerodactylidae > Euleptes > Euleptes europaea. Next base: position 31,025,293 of record NC_079330.1, on the reverse strand, counting down.
AGCAATTTTTAAAAACTGTACCACCTTCTCCAATATATACAGCTTTCTTGGACCTGAAGGGAGCCTTTGATTCTATCCCAAGAAAACTACTATGGGATAAGTTAACAAGTATGAACATCGATAAGAGACTATTAATTTTAATCAGACCATGGTACACCACCACAAGTTGTCAAGTCAGGTGTATGCCACTGGGCAAGCTAACCCCTAAAATTAACATCAACAAAGGAGTTAAGCAGGGCTGCATTCTGGCCCCGTTTCTATTCAACCTCTTTTTAAATGGCTTACATACTGCCAACTGGTTTCAAGATTAAGAAAAGACTGCCTAGTAGTGGGTAAAATGAGAGAAATGACGGAATTCGAAAGCCTGATTATGAAAAATAAAGATCACATCCTGGGCAAGATATATAAATTGTTCCTGAAATTTGTCACCGAGTCTGAACAAGTTAAACCATGCATGGTGAAATGGATGCAGAATTTTGGAGATGATGTCACGATGCGACAATTGGACTAAAGCAATTAAATTTACAGAAAATCAAGCTTTGAGATAAAATTGGTGCAAAATGTTTTTTCATTGGCATATTACACTAAATTATATACAGAAGATGAACAAGAAGACAACTGGACACTGTTGGAAATGTAAGGAGATAAATGGAACTTTCTTTCATATATGTTGGTCATGTAAAGAGATTTTTAAAATGTTGGAGTAAAGTTCATACTGAAATTCAAAAAAATTTAAAAGTTAAATTCGCAATGGATTCTAAAAGCATGTTGTTAGGAATTCTGCCATCGACTATTGCAAAATCCATGGAAGAACTGTTTAGGCATATGACCACAGCTGCAAGAGTGGTGATTGCCACAAAGTGGAAGTCAGAAGATTGTCCAGACATAGAAGATTGGAAAGATAAGTTAGCAGACAAATGCAGTGAAGGCCAAGTTGACAAACCATATGAAGAAAAGATCCTTTCCTTTCCTTTCCTTTTATCCCTTAGAAGCTCCTTGATCAATTGATCTTGAGCAGCATATATCTAGTGTTGGAGGGATATAAGGACTGAAACAAATCTTGCCACTGACAATTAGCCTTGGGGTCCCTATCACTTAGTAAAAAAGGCATTATGTCAGTCACAGAGGCATTGGATTTGTATATTAAAAGGGGGGAAATATAGTGCGATCGAAGTTCCTCGTAAAAGCGGCATTCCAAAAGGGCATGGGAAAAGATCCAGTGAAGAGTTCCCAAAAAATTGGAAAATATATTATGCATATGTCTTGTAAAACAGAAAGGAAAATGTTTAGTTACAATGCTACACTTCATTATAATGCTGTACTGGAAAAGTAAACAGTAGAATTTAATGAATATAAACAAGATTATAAATGACTTTAAAGGAGTTAGAAAGATTTAACAATGGTTAGTTTTATTATGCAAGTTCAAAGTATATTGTGAGAATGATTGAATAAAAAACAATATATTAAATGTTATGAAGTTACAATATATAGGGAAGATACAAGAGGGAAACAAAATCTTATATGTTCACCCAGTTAAAGATTGTTATTGTATGCCCCAGATTTCATGTTTGTATTGTGCTCTGTGTGTTTTGTTGTTGTGTATTTTATGTTTGTATTTTTAAGGTTATAAAATTAATTTTAAAAAGATTTTGGGGGTATAAGCTTCCGAGAGTCAAAGTTCTCTTTGTCAGATACTGGATAGGAGGTATTACAATAATAACAAGGGGAGTTGAGTTCTGTCCCCCTAGCCAGCAGTCTAGAAGATTGGATAGCTCTCAGTTACAGAGGTTGGCCACCTCGTCTGTAGACAATCCCTTGGTAGCAGTCATTCTGTCTCCCACTGCTTCAGAAGAGTTGGTTCTGAATCCCTCAAGTGAATTAACATCAGTTAGAGTTGTTGCTGAAATTTCATAACTTTACAAATTTAGAGAGGTGCTCTCGGGGAAGATGCAAAAACATTTTGCAGAAAATCAAAAGAATTGTGATAAAAGTAGCAAAAAGAAATCGGTGTATGTATGTGTGCAGGGGCCACACAGTTGCAGGTAGATGCACAATTTCCAACTGAAGGGAAATTCTGAGCAAATGTGGAGATTCCTCCAAGGATGCCATATCTGAAAAAGCGATCAGCGTTTCCATAACACTGGCATGATAGTAATAAAAGCCCTGGAATGTCTCGCACTCCCTGTTACTTCCAGACTTCTAGCTGCTCCTATAAAGGTCTTGCCAACTGAAAAATGGTCGCGCTCAGAACATACAGCAAACATCCCGGATCAGAAATGGTTCTCATTTGACTGTGAAAAATGATTAATATAAATGCACAGGGGGATGCCATACATAGATTTGCTGGTCCAGAAGAAAGGACAGGGTTTGCCTCATTTCTAAGGTCTGCCTGCTCTTTTTTGTTTTGTTTGATTACAGCCATTGTTAATCGTCTTGCACAGATAGAGTGAGATCAAGAGAGGTGGAAAGTGTTGATTCTAATTAGATCTGACGCCCCGATCTTCCTTCACAGAGCCATGCATCAGCCAGGCTTCCCAGTAGGGCTCCAGTAGGAATGCAATATTCATTGTGTTCATGATAAAAGAACTTCCCACTCCTGTGCCGCTTCCAAGGTGTTCCCAAACCCTGCTACCACCTTCAGACATTCATATGGCCATTTGGTAGCCTTGGGAGGTTTCTGTGCTTTTTAAAAATAGCTCATAATAGCTCTCTGAGCTGGACATCTGATCCCCACGTCCAGAAGGACAGAGTGACACCACCACTGCATATGCTCAAAACAGAGTTGGCAGGTCGCTTGGATTGGTGGGCAATTGCCAATCAGGAGCGGGGATCGCGCACCCGCACACGATGCGGTGACATCACTTCCTGTTTACACTCAGAATCACCCCATTGCGACGGGCCGCTTTACCACTCAAACTGGTTTGAGTTTGGGCAGTAGCTGCCACCCTAGCACAAAGGTGTTCACCGTGTGATTGAAAGTAAGACATGGCAGCCATTTTCTGGCTGGCTACGCCTCCTGCAGCAGCCATTTTGTGGCGCCATTTTGTGGCAGCAGTGCAGTGCCCACCACGCTGTGTCAGAATTGCAAAGGTGCCCACCAGCTCAAAAAGTTGGGGACCCCGATGTAGTGGATTATAAATGAGCATAGGTTAAGGGAAAACGCTGCATATTTTTTGTATATTTGGGGGAGATTGGCTGTGCCCCCAAGTGTGAAGAGTTAAAACAAAGAGTTGAGCCCTAGCTTGGATCCCAGCCCTTCTCTTCTAGTGCAAGTGACACCAACTCAAAAATAACTTCGAACAAGGAAAGAGTCCCTCCGCCTCTGGCCAAGTGCATGCCAGCCTTCTATTTTTTATCCATTTCCCTTTTTGTTTTCAAAAATAGCATATTGTAAAACACAGAGAAGTACATTTTTGCCTTAAAAACACAGATGAAAAATTCACCATCTCTTAAGTGAGCCATTTCCCCTTTGATTTGAGTCTAAAACATGAGCAAAAAAATAAACCCTCACTGCATCTGCATGATGCATTTTACAACAGAACATATGTGTGCATTTAAATCATTTACATTTCATCTTTTGATTTCCGTTATTTTTAAACCAGTGCTGTAGCAAAGCGCCATCCTCTGCACAGAGCTCAAGAAGAGAGGCTGAAAGCACAATTTTAAAAGTTTGGTGCAAAGAAAGGTGAGCTAAATTGGAAGCGATGTCCTGACAGCTCGCGATTTTATTGCAAAGTTTGGGCTGCACCAATTATGGAAAATGCAACTCTTGACCTGAAAAGCTGTTGATGGTTGCATGTCATGACTCTAAGCCATGGGTCCCCAACATGGTGTCCATGGGTGCTATGGTGCCTGTCCACACCTTTCCTTGTGCCTACCTAGTGTTTTAAGAAAGTGGGTGGGGCCAGGTGGGGTCTCGCACAGCAGGGCTTCGAATGGGCCACTGGAGATGTTATTGCTATCCAGTTTAAAATAACATTATTTCAGTGACAGCTGCTAGCAGAGTGTTGCTTTTATTCTGTCTCTCCTCTTTTCCAATGTATATTTTTAAAATTACCCCTCTTGTCTTTTGCACGTGGGTTTCCTTTATGTGTGTGGCCATGATGTAGCCATGTTGTGGTTTGCTCCGCCTCCCACAGCAACCATTTTGTGGTTGTTCCCACCACCACGTGTCAGAATTGCAAAGGTGCACACAGGCTGAAAAAGGCTAGGGACCCCTGCTCTTCTCTATTCTTCCTAATGGTTAGTTAGAGTGTCAGACCATGATCAGAGGAACCTGGGTTCAAATCCTTGCTCTGCCATGGAGCTCACTGTGTGACCTTGGGCCATCTCCACCCCTTTTTCCAACTTACCTCACAGGGTTGCTGTGATGATAAAATAGCAAGGGGACCATGTACACTACTCTGGACTCCTAGGAGTAAACTGTTTTGTTTAGCACTTTTGGAGGTTCAGCTCCATACTTGTTGGTGCTAATCTGTATATCCCATTACACAAGGAAGAAAATGGAATATCTTCAGCCATCTCCAAAAAGTACTGGTAAGCCTAGCCTTATTGTGTTGCTTACTGGATGGCTTATGCTGTCTGACTTTATTTTTAAAAAAAATATTTTGTAATCCACATTGATTCTCCGCAAGAAAACCAGACTTGTGTATAGTAGCACCTTTGGGACCGAGAAGACTTTCAGGGAATGAGCTTTTGAGAGTCAAGGCTCCTCTGAAACCATCAGCAAGAAAGGCGACCTGTAAACAAAAGTAAATAATTTATAAACAAGACAATAGCTTTATTTGAGCTTCTTCTCATGCTGAGTTGGGATAATGGGAACATTTGCAGATGGGTTTTTAGGGCGTGCATTTTTGGACACTTCCCCATAAGAAAAAAAAGTCTCCCCGAACATAGTAAATTAGTGTGCAAAGGAGAAGTGTACCTGAAACATTTCCCCTGCATGCTACTTTTTTTACATGCAAAGAGTTGGGTTTTTAAAACAAATACTAGGGAACATTCCAACATGCAGTTCTCCCACCCACAGCCTGAAGCAGCACACGCCAGGAAAAGCTGGATTGTGCTGAAAAGCTCGCCCGAATCAAATAAATTCTGATGCTTCCAATAATTAGTGCAGCAGAGCACATGCTCGGAGGTGACGTTTGGATCTTGGCTCCCAGAAAGGTGACAACTCCGGTGTTTGTCATTTACTTTAACATTCTATATATATTTCAAGAGGAGTGCAGGGTTCGGAGATCTCGAGCTGCCCCGCTTTATGCTAAACGGGCCTGACAGTTCGGCGATGCGGAAGGCCATTATCTCACCTATGTGCTTCTAACTGCCGCCACTTGCCTCTCCCTGTTTCATAATACATTCCCCATGTGGCGGGAGAGAAACTTTTTAACACCTATTGGAGACATTAAATAATCAGCCGTGCCACAGGGGTGGGCCGATCAAAACTGCATGAAGGGCAAATCAGTTTGGTTCTTTTGCTCTGTGCAGGCCTGTGGATCTCCCCCACCCCACCCCCACGCACACACTCTTACATGTTCAAACATACACACACACACACCATTTTAAACTCCAGAATAATTGTGGTTTCAGAACGGCTTGCTTTAGTTCTGCACAGGCTACAGACACTGTTCCGGCAAGATTGTAGCGCTCATGGTTTCCTATTGTTTGACATAATGCCCATGTGGTAAGATGGAGGTAAATATTAGGGCAAGTTCTCCCCTCCTTAGATTTTGTACCTGGGGGAAGGTGTAACAGTGAAATAGCATCTATCGTCAGTGGAGGTATATGAATTTAAATGCTGCCTGCGTTTGCTGTTTTCTTTAATGCGAGCAACAACATTGCTTGATTATAATAAATGTAATAAAATAATGTTAGCTGTAGTGGTTAAGAGCAGTGGTTTGGAGCGGTGGTCTCTGATCTGAAGAACCGGGTTTGATTCCCTACTCCTCCACATGAGTGGCGGAGGCTAGTCTGGTGGATTTGTTTCCCCACTCCTACACATGAAGCCAGCTGGGTGATCTTGGGCTGGTCACAGTTCTGTTAGAGCTCTCAGCCCCACCTACCTCACAGGGGGCAGATGTTGTGGGGAAGGAAAGGTGATTGTAAGCCGGTTTGATTCTCCCTTAAGTGGTAGAGAAAGTCGGCATATAAAAGCCAACTCTTCTTCTTCTTCTTCTTCTTCTTCATTTTAACACTCACAATAAAGAGAAGCAGCCAAAGCAATAATAGAAAGCATATTTGCTATCTTTAAAAGCCAATAGCCAACCTCAAATGCTGGGGAGGGATCATGACTCAGCAGTAGAGCATCTGCTTGACATGCAGAAGGTCCCAGGTTCACACATGAATTCACATGAAGGTGCCTTATACTGAATCAGACCCTAGGTCCATCAAAGTCAGTATTGTCTACTGAGACCAGCAGCAGCTCTCCAGGGTTTCAGGTAGAGGCTTTTCACATCACCTACTTGCCTGGTTCCTTTAACTGGAGATGCTGGGGATTGAACCTTGGACCTTCTGCATGCCGAGCAGATGCTCTACCACTGAGCCACAGCCCCTCTCCTATCCCCGGCATCTCCAGTTAAAAGGATCAGGTAGAATATGAAGTGAAAGACCTGAGTCACCAGAGATCCTCTGCCACTTGGAACAGACAATACTGAGCTCAATAGACCCGTGATTCAGGACAAGGCGGCTTCATGTATGTTTATGTGCTCACATGCCCTCTGGAACACTTCAGTTGTCTGTGATTTCCTAATGGATATGAGGGCAGATTTGTGCTTTGCATTGTCTGGCCAAGCATTCTGTAAGAAGACTAGAGCTGCTGCAGTTAGATGTCTGCATGGTGGCAGCGGCTGACCTTGCAGGTCTCCGGGAGGGAGGGGAGCCAAGGGGCTAGGAAGTCACACAGGGCCATATGAAGAGAGACCGTCCTTCAAGCATGGGAGAGAATATTGACCCCACAGGTCAGAGCCCCAGCTAACAACTCTGCATTTCCAACCCTCAGCTTTTCAATATTAAGCCAAGTAGAAAGGCCTTTTCAGAGCCATCTTGGTGTAATGGTTAAGGTGTTGGACTAAGGTTGCCGGTTCTGGTTTAGGGGGTGGTGCCTAGGGAGGGTGGGGTTTGGGGAGGGAGGGACCTCAGTGGGGTATAATGCCATAGAGTCCACCTTCCAAAGCAGCCATTTTCTCCATTTGAATTGATCTCTATCACCTGGAGATTAGTTTTAATCCCAGGAGCTCTCCAGCCACCACCTGGAGATTGGCAACCCTATGTTGGACTAGGACAGGTTCAAATCCCTATTCACGCCATGGAAGCTTGATGGGTGGTCTTGGGCCAGTCCCACACTCTCAGCCCTGACCCTGGCTAGTATTTGGATGGGAGGCCTCCAAGGAATACCTGGAGCGTGACGCAGAGGCAGGAAATGGCAAACCACCTCCAAATGTCTCTTACTTGAAAACCCTACGGGGTTGTAGGGTTGCCAGGTCCCTCTTTGCCACTGGCAGGAGGTTTTTGGGGCGGAGCCTGAGGAGGGTGGGGTTTGGGTTTGCTATAGAGTCCAATTACCAAAGCGGCCATTTTCTCGAGGTGAACTGATCTCTATCAGCTGGAGATCAGTTGTTAATAGCAGGAGATCTCCAGCTAATACCTGGGTCGCCATAACTCAGCTGTGACTTGCCCGCCTTAAACCCCACCTGATAGGCTGCTTGTTGCAAGCACCATGCTGAGCTGTCTCCAAACTGAGACCTGAAGGGGGCGCCCTCTCCACTCCGCTATCCCTGGGGTCTGCTGCTGGAAGCCCAGGGAAAAGCTAGAAAGAAGCAGTCAGAAGCTCTGTGGCCTAGGTGAGGGCATAAGTCAAGCTCCTGGTATCTATTGCAGACTGGGCCAAGTGATGTCACACCACCTGTCACTCACAGTGTCAGGAACCAGCTTTGGTTGTGCAGTAGGGTTGCCAGGTCCCGCTTCACCACCAGCAGGAGGTTTTTGGGGTGGAGCCTGAGGAGGGCGGGGTTTGGGGAAGGGAGGGACTTCATTGCCATAGAGTCCAGTGTGCAAAGCGGCCATTTTCTCCAGGTGAACTGATCTCTATCAGCTGGAGATCAGTTGTAATAGCAGGAGATCTCCAGCTAGTACCTGGAGGTTGGCAACCCTACCAGCACTGGGTCCCTGAAGTCAGCAGCTTCTGGGGCATGAAGTGCAAAAAGCAAAGGGTCACCTGCAAGAAAAAGGCTGAAGGCCAGGCCCTGAGTATTTATACCAGGCCCAGCCAATCAGAGGGCTTCAAATTTTTAGCCAATCACGGGGGCTGATGTTGCAGCTCTCTAGTTCCTTCTAGGACAGAGTTGACATTTTTGCAATATTTTACAAAGCTCCTGGCCCCTTATGAACAGCCATTTTGCCCTCCCCCCAACAGAGCTCAATAGCATAGTTTGCTACCTGTTGTACAGTACTCTCCTCCCCCCCCCCCTTCCAGGAAAGCTTTTGCCAGGAAAGTAGGAGGGGTGATAATTTCACAAGCAAAGAGTGATTTTTTTTTCTCCGCCAGAGTGCTGCTCTTCCAGTGAAGAATTTGTGAGTCCTGACTCAGCACCTTGTAGTGATTGCAAAACAAATCCTGCATAAATCAGGCAGCGCTCGATTTCCGTCTGCACCCCAAGCTGGCCTAAGCTCAGACTGTCCCAAAGAGCTCCTTACGCTGCTCTGTGGGGGTCAGCCTCCACCAATTCCCTGAGCTGACCCACTGCACAGGTTTTACAGTTAGACTAGAGCCAGCTGGGGAGACCTGGGTTCAGATCCCCGCTTAGTCACCCACAGTCAGCATAACCAACCTCACAAGGTTGTCCTGAAGATAAAATGGAGGAGGAGCAAACCCTGTGCACCTTGCAGAAGGGGCGGGATAAAAATACACCGGAAGATAGGGTTGTCAGCTCCGGGTTGGGAAATATCTGGAAATTTTTGGGGCGGAGCCTGGGGAGGGCGGGGCTTGGAGAAGGGAGGGACTTCAATGCCATTCAGTCCAATTGCCAAAGCGGCTATTTTGTCCAGATCAACTCATCTCTGGAGATCAGTTGTAATAGCTGGAGACCTCCAGCCACCACCAGGAGGTTGGCAACCCCATGGATAGAATCATTTCATTAGGAATGATGACACCACGAGGGGTTTTGCTGCCAATAATATGAGATCATAAGACGTACATTTGTGTTCGGAAGTCTTCTTCCAACGTGATGATAGGAAATCCACCGTGTGTTTGTTAGTTGGTGTTCATGCTCTTTCTCTCGCTTCTAACAAATGAAACCGGCTCGATTTTTGGTCACCTCCTCAACATCTTTGAGCTACTCCCCGAGCAGTTCCAGGTGTGGGATTGCAGCAGGTAATTTCCTGCAGCCGTGTTTCTTCGGGATGACTCTCTCAGTTGGAAGATTATATCTGCTCACCTGGCCCTCGGTGGTGACAGAGGAGCCCTTTGTTTATTCATTTAGGAGGCAGATTAACCCTAATGAATATGGCTTCCTGGAAATGGATACAGAGGACAATGGCAAAGTGCGGCTTTGGGAGGGAGAGATGGGGAGGGGGCAAATTCCCTTTTCTTTCTTCACTTGTAAATAATGGCCGCCTTTCATAACAGAGCTTTGTTTTAAATCAGGAAGGCACGCAAAATATGTCAACTAAAAAAAATCTTCCATTTTAAATAACCTTTATTTTGCAGCTCAAAGCAGCGCCCCGGCATGTTTCTTTAAAGCTTCGACTGCGGCCCTTTTCTTCTCATATCGTTAGCATATTTAATTTTCCCCTTCCTCTCTCCTCCCCTGTAGCTTTTTGAAATGGAGACATATGAAAGATTTGACAATGTACATTAAAAAGAAAAAAAGGCTTTATAGACTCTGGGTTAATGGTATTCCCGGTTGGAAAGACAGACATATCTACGTGCTTATTTTATTGAGCTTGGCTTTTGCCAACATTCACAACTTTATGGCTTTTATTTTGGGGTAGGGGGAGAGTTTTGGATTCACAGTGGAACTTGTACGTGACTTTCCACAGGAATTGCTGGGACATTTATGCTTCTCCGCTACCGAGTGGCTCAAGACGTAATAAATTAAATTCAGGTTCGGGGCTCTGTTGGTGAGAGAGCAAATTGACTTTACTGCCACCTGTTAGAACTGTTGCATTATATGTGATTCCCAGGTGAAAGCAAGGACATCCTTTTGTATACGCAATGCCTCTGTCTCACACAAAGGACCTCTGCCTCTTCCTTCCCTATATTACACATCGGCAACAGTTATTCTTCACCTGCTGTATACAGTTTTCCTTGGCTGTGTTGTAGGGCTGCATAAGTGATCAGAGTATGTGTTACTTTGCTTCAAGAATGATATACTTCAAAATCCTGAATTGTCTTATAAAGGTAGCAGTAGGGTTACCAGGTCCCTCTTCGCCACTGGCGGGAGTTTTTTTGGGCGGAGCCTGAGGAGAGCTGGGTGAGGGGAGGGACTTCAGTGCCATAGAGTCCAATTGCTAAAGCAGCCATTTTCACCAGGGGAACTGATCTCTATCAGCTGGAGTTCAGTTGTAATAGCAGGAGTTCTCCAGCTATTACCTGGAAGTTGGCAACCCTAGGTAGCAGGCACAGTGATTCAGAACCAATCTCACCAGCTACAGTGTGAGAAATGGCAGGCCGTCTGTTTGCTGTGTGAGCATACCAAAGATCAGGCTTGCATTCCCCCTTGCAAGCCTGATCCTCCAACTGTGTCCGGCAAGACAGTGTTACGTTGAAGTCAGCAGGCTTAGAAGAGTGTGGGACAGCACATAGGATGGCACATCCTCAGCCTATTGCATTGCTAAGGGTCTAGAAAAGGAATGCTAATTGGTTGCTTCTTTCCTTTATTTTTTTAAAGTGTTATTCACCACCTTTCCAGCTTCTGGGCTTGATGGAATGCCCCCAGAGTTTATCAAGGAAAATGTAGAGTGGCGGGCACTTTTTTTAAACTCGTACATCGATGCTACAAGGCGGATTCCTAGGGACTCGGGGTCAGTAGTAATTGTGTCTTTATATAAAGAAGAAAGCAGGGAATACCCCTCCAATTACAGGCCAATTAGTCTCCTTAATGGTATTAGCAAAATATATGCAAGGCATTTGCTTGATAAATTCGCCTGTTGGCTTGATCAAGAGGACATTGTAGCTATAGAACAGGCAGGCTTTAAGGAAGGGAGATTGACAATAGATCATTGCCTTACGTTGCAGCATCTTATAGAGAAATACCTTGCATCGGGTCGGTCATCACTATATGCTGCATTCATTGATTTCAAGGCTGCTTTTGATTCAATATCTAGACCCCTACTCTGGTCCAAGCTAGAATCCTCAAATGTAGATAGAAGGCTCTTGTTGCTGATACGTGCCCTTCATGAGCAGACGGTGCTAAGAGTTAGGTGTACCAGAATTGGACATCTCACTGATCCTATAAACACCACCTTCCCATAAAGCTCAGGGAGACTTGCAACAGGACCAAGGGATACAAAAATTCAGTTTGCCCAAACATGCTTAAACGGAATACAGCAAATTTAAACTATGGGACGCATCATGCCATAAAACAGATACTGTTCTAAAGCACCAGCAAAAAGTTCTTGTCCTGTCCTCTCAAACAGGACATCGTTACTGGCCTTCCAGAAGAGGCTCAGAGTAGTAGGGTCATTGGCCAAGGAACGCTGGAAACTCAGGGCTGAAGAACTTATTTATTTTATTTATTTTGTTGTTTTTATATCCCGCCCTCCCCAGCCAAGGCGAGCTCAGGCGGCTCACAGCACAATCAACATCAAGATACAGTAAAATACAATAAAGAGCAATAAAAGACAATAATTCATAATTCAAAAATCCAGCAGTTCAGATGGCACCAATTGCAGCAATATATGTTTCTTTTATCCCTTAGAAGCTCCTTGATCCAATTGATCTTAGCAGCGTAATTTTAAATCTAATGTTTGAGGGATATAAGGACTGAAATAAATCTTGCCACTGACAATGTAGCATTGGGATCCCGGTCACTTAATTAAAAAGGCATTATATCAGACACAGAGGCATTAGATTTATATATTAAAAGGGGAAAGATATAGCGTGATCTAAGAACCTCATAATAGCGGCATTCCAAAAGGACATGAGCTAATGAATCAATAGAGCCAGAAGAGCAAGGACAGGTCCTTTTTGGATATGGTATATTCAAAATTCTGCCTTGCATAACCATAGAGGGGATAGCATTTAGTCTAGCTAAACAGAAGGCTCTAGAACAGTGGTTCTCAACCTGGGGGTCGGGACCCCCAAGGGGGTCGCGAAGTGTTTTCTGGGGGGTCGCCACCACTGTCCTGGGACAGCCCCCATCCCGGGCTGTCCAGGACTAACCCAAACGCCCTGTAACCCTGATCCGTCCGTGAGGGCAGGGAAGACCCCAAGCAGAGAGGTGAGGAACTGGCCGACTGACAGCCAGAAGGAGCTGGGCTGCAGAGATGCGGCGGCGTGCTGCCGCACACCAGCTGTAGCCCCGCTGCCCAGCTGAGAGGCGGGCGGGCCAGCCCTGGGCGTGGTTGCACCTGCGCCGGGCGGATGATGCGGCAGGATGTGTGGGAGGCCGAGGAAGCTCCCCTGGCTCGGCCAGTTCAGGTCTCGGAGGAGAAGAGGGCGGTCCCCTTGAAACCACTACAGCCACGTTGTTTTTACTTTTAGCCGCGCTCGGGTGGGGCGGGAGCTTCAGCCTGGAATCCAAGTGCACATGTCTGTAGGGTGGCTTCGCTTTTCTGCCCTGAGTCATCAGTTCCGCTCTGGCAAGGCCAAGGGGGAGAGAGTCGAGATGCATGCGCAGTTCGGGATTTCCCCCTCGAGCGCGCAGGTTCGGTGAGGCGCAGAAGGAGCGGTGACTGGCGGAGGGGAGAAAAAGGCAGGAAAAGTCCGAGCGGGATAAGCGGCCCTCGGCTCTTTCCTGGCCCTTCTCTCTCGTGAGGTGATTAAACGGAGCTCCGCTTTGAGGGATAACTGCAGTTCTGTGCACAAGCAGTGTCCCAGTCACAAGAGAGGGGGTTTCCTCGCGAGAGCCCCGGCCTGCTTGGAAGAGTTTTTGGGGAGAGAGGGGAGGACAAGGAATGCAGTGCATGCTCAGAGGCACTCTTTCCTCCTTGCCAGGAAAGGTTGCCGTGCCACACAGTCACAGCTGCTGCACAACACGTGGTAGTACCATTTGCTTGCTTGTTTTAAACTTTAAAATTTAAAGTAATTATATATATGGATACCCTGGACTGCCAAAAAAACAAATGTGTTTTCTTTATCCTATTGAAAATGTCATTTATGCAAATTTATGCAAATGTGACGAGGGTCGCAGGTTACTTGGCAATTGTAAAGGGGGGTCGCGACTCGAAAAAGGTTGAGAACCACTGCTCTAGAAAGACGAGGAGTTGTCATATAATAAGTATAAGCGAGCAAACCGCGTGGTGGTGGTATTCCGAAAAACTGAGATGAACAAATGCAGTGAAATATATGCTCCAGCAGGACCTGTGAGATGTCAGAACCAGCCATACCATTATTGAAAGTAAAAGGGGGTGTTAGGGGAGGCCAGCATTGATGGCAAACCATAGCTGCCCTCAACCATAAACCTGGTGGGATAGCTCTGTCTTGCAGGCCCTGCAGAATTCCTTAAGGGCCCTGGTCTCATTTGAGAGACTATTCCACCAGACAGGGGCCAAGGCCGAAAAAGCCCTGGCCCTGGTCGAGGACAGCCAGGCACTCTTTGGGCCAGGGACCACCAGCAAATTGCTGTTTGAAGGACTGGAAGATCTTGGAATGGATGGAGCCAGTTCTTTGCATGAAATATCCCTGTGGGCAATTGCTAAAGGAAAGTAAGGACATTTTATGCAAGAGGCTGGGGGTGGGGGTGGGGGCAGGCTGGAGAATTCCATCCTTCTCCAAATAAACTTCTCTCCACATTTATATGTTCTCATATATATTCAGAATTGCTTCCAGGGAGCAAGGCAACTGAGACAGGTATTTCTCAAAAAGAAGCCAGTAGGGTTGCCAGGTCCCTCTTCACTACCGGCAGGAGGTTTTTCTCTAGTTCACCTGGAGAAAATGGCCGCTTTGGCAATCAGACTCTATGGCATTGAAGTCCCTCCCCTGCTAAACCCCGCCCTCCTCAGGCTCCCCCCCAGAAACCTCCAGCTGGTGGCGAAGAGGGACCTGGCAACCCTAACTATTATGGCCCTGGTCCAAAGCTTGGGCATTCTCCCTGTTAAATCGATAAGAGAGAAAAGTGTAGCTAATGGACAAGCCCACCAAATCAAATGTTCTTTAAACAGTTCAGGGGGAACGCCATCAGGTCCTGGCGCCTTTCCTACCTTAAGCTGATTGATCAAAGAGATGATTTCATTGTGACTCACAGGAGACCATTCAGGAAGGTCTGAAGGAATAGGGTCTGGTAACTCATGCTGATCTGAGGAAGCAACAAAAAAGATAATAGTGAACTGATCCTCTCAAGCTTGAGCCGGAATTAAACAATCAAGAGGGACAGATCTGTCAGAAAGGGCACCTGAAACAAGGGCCCACAATTGTTGGTTATTAATTCATGTGTTATTGCATTGGAAATTTTTCTTGGGGCTGAGGAATGCTTTCATCAGACCTCTGTCTGTCTAGTGCCCAGGGCTTCTCAGACCAGGAGTTGGTGGCATATTTTTTATCAGACAGAAATTCTTTTATCACTCAACAAGTAGCCAGATATCTGCCAGCTGCATCAAGAAAACGCGAACAGCTTATACATGTTCCTAGATATTGTTACTGACATGGTTGTTTTAATGGTTTTATAGACTGTTTGGTCTTTGCGGTTTTGTTTTATAAACATGGTGTGACAAATGCCTAATAAAGGTTATGCTGATGATGATGACGATGAGAGTTTGTGGGTTCAGGACCTGGAATGGGCTTAAGCCCTCTTGAGTGATTTTGCCTTCAAGTCACAGCTGACGTATGGCGACCCCATAAGGTTTTCAAGGCAAGAGACATTCAGAGGTGGTTTGCCATGGCCTGCCTCCATGTGGGGTGAAAGAGTTCAGAGAGAACTGTGACTGGCCCAAGGTCACCAAGACGGCTTCATGTGGAGAGCGGGGAATCATAGAATCATAGAGTTGGAAGGGACCACCAGGGCTATCAAGTCCAACCCCCTGCACAATGCAGGAAATTCACAACTACCTCCCCCCCCCACACCCCTAGTGGCCAGAAGATGGCCAAGATGCCCTCCCTCTCATTATCTGCCTAAGGTCACAGAATCAGCATTGCTGACAGATGGCCATCTAACCTCTTCTTAAAAACCTCCAGGGAAGGAGAGCTTACCACCTCCCGAGGAAGCCTGTTCCACTGAGGAACCGCTCTAACTGTTAGAAAATTCTTCCTAATGTCTAGATGAAAACTCTTTTGATTTAATTTCAACACGTTGGTTCTGGTCCGGCCTTCTTGAGCAACAGAAAACAACTCGGCACCCTCCTCTATATGACAGCCCTTCAAGTACTTGTACATGGTTATCATATCCCCTCTCAGTCTTCTCCAGGCTAAACATACCCAGCTCCTTCAACCTTTCCTCATAGGACTTGGTCTCCTGACCCCTCACCATCTTTGTTGCCCTCCTCTGGACACGTTCCAGCTTGTCTACATCTTTCTTAAATTGTGGTGCCCCAAACTGAACACAGTACTTTAGTTGAGGTCTAACCAGAACGGAGTAAAGCGATACCATCACTTTGCGTGATCTGGACACTATACTTCTGTTGATGCAGCCCAAGACCGCATTTGCCTTTTTAGTTACCGCATCACACTGCTGACTCATGTTCAGTGTTTGGTCTACTAAGACCCCAAGATCCTTTTCACACACACTACTGCTCAGACAAGTCTCCCCCATCCTATAATTATGCATTTGATTTTTTTTACCTAAATGCAGAACTTTACATTTGTCTTTGTTGAAGTGCATTTTATTAGTTCTAGCCCATTTCTTCAGCCTGTCAAGATCATCCTGCATCTTGGCTCTGTCTTCTACCGTATTTGCTACCCCTCCCAATTTAGTATCATCTGCAAATTTAATAAGCATCCCCTGTATTCCTTCATCCAAATCATTTATAAAGATGTTGAACAACACAGGGCCCAGCACAGATCCCTGAGGAACTCCACTAGTCACTTCTCTCCAAGTGGACAAGGAACCATTAACTAGCACTCTTTGGGTACAATCTGTCAACCAGTTGCAGATCCACCTAACAATAATAGGATTTTAACCCACATTTTCCCAATTTGTCAACTAGAATACTATGTGGAACCTTATCAGAAGCCTTACTGAAATCTAGATAAACTATGTCTACAGCCTTCCCCTGATCCAGCAATGTAGTAACTTTTTCAAAAAAGGAGATAAGATTAGTCTGACATGACTTATTCTTGAGAAACCCGTGCTGGCTCTTAGTGATCAGATCCATCCTTTCTAAATGCTCAAGGACTGACTGACTGATGATTTGTTCGAACACTTTTCCTGGTATAGAAGTCAAGCTGATGGGTCGGTTGTTACCTGGATCCTCCTTTTCCCAGGTAACTATCGAACTCAGTTCTCCAGATTAGAGTCTGTCTCTCTTAACCACTGTGCCACGCTGGCTCTTAGCAGGGCAATTTTAAGAGCGGCCATCACAGAGCCCATTTCGGCCTCTCTTGGGTCCCCATCAGCACAGTAAACTTGGCACGGTGGTCTTGGCTGTTTGCATCTCTTGGTCTAAAGTCGGACCATGCCCTATAAAATTCTGGAATAAGAACCACCTCCCAGAAAGTATAAATCTTCTTTCGATAAAGGTTTTTGCTAAAAGGGAGCCAGCATCATAGGAAGGCCCTTGCCCTTGAAGAACAGGGTTGCCAGGTCCCCCCCTCCATTAGTGGGAGGTTTTGGGGCTGAGGCGTTTGCATGTGCACAGCCGCGCATGACGCAATCACATCACTTCTGGGTTTACTGCTGCATCCGTGGCCGCTGTCGCACTCAAACCCCCCAAACGCCGGTGTTTGGGGGGTTTAAATCCCAAAGCTGTTGGGGCGATGCGGTGCTTCCGGGGGTAAACCCAGAAGTGACGTGATTGCATCACGCATGGCCATGAGCGCATGCAGTCCCCGCTCTTGAGCAGCTGGGTGAATTGGCAGGCAATTGCCCACTGAAACCACCCACCTGGCAACCCTACTTGAAGAAGGTCTTTTTGGATTGAAATACATTGGTCCATAATAAACTAGTTTTAGAGGACCTCTTTGAAGCTTGTGCCTCTTTAGATTTTTTTATTTTCCCCATGGCTGGCGGTTCTTTGTTATTCTGGGATAGCCCGAAGGGTGCATGCAGTGAAGCTGAAAATGCCGTTTATGTTACTTGTTGAATCCCCCAACCATACGCTCCAAAGCCAGGCTTAGACCCGAACAGAATGGCTGTCTTGGCTGCGCTGAAGAAGGAAACATTTTCTCACATTTTTCTGTGAACGGAACATGAGACACATTATTCCCAAGGCTTGGATGTGTAGACACAGATGTGAAAACCTCTTTAACTTCCAACCAAACTTTTCCAGATCTTATCGCTATAATTTATTCTTTGACTCCCTAAAGACAAAGGGGGGGGGGTTGGCGGCAGAGGGGGGTCCCTTTGCTCTGTCTTCTTTCACATAACTTTATACATTAGAGGGCAATGCAGAGGGCCTCCACCTCCTTTCCACCACATGCTGTCCGTAGCAGGCATAACACTGTTGGCTTTCACACGCTGGCTTTTGCAGTTGCCTATAAAAACTCTTCACTTTTCAGGCGGCAAGCGAAAAACCAGAATTTATCTTTTGGCGGAAAAAAAAAGAAGTGCTCTGCTTGCTTCTAAAAGCACATTTGTGCTGTCACGGGGTGTGGGGGGGAGGTCTTCCAAAAGGACAGCATATGTCGTATTGCATGGATCGCAGTAAATTAAAAATGCATTTGTTTGCCTTACAGCATGGATTGTTCCGTCTTCCTTAAAGCTTGTGTTTACCTAACCTTTAGCCAAACTGAGAGTAGCCAAAATATTTTCAGAGGCGTGAATTGTTCCTCTGGCGAGCGTCTGCCTTTCGTTCAGTCCAACTGTGTGGCGCGGGGGTAGGCTTTCTTGTGTTCTGCGGCTGTCAAGATGGCTTGCCAGAGAGGCTTTTAAAGGACGGGTTTGGTAGAAGAGGGTCATACAATGTTCTGTTAGAAATGATTGGAGAGAGGGTCACGTTTGTGGGATTTGGTACGCCTAAGTATTTAGTTAGATTTTGAGGCTGCTTTGCCCCAAGGGGCGCTCCCTTCTCAGAGAAAACCGTTTTCTGCTGTCCTTCCTTCATGACTTAAACCAGCTCAGTGAATGATCTGACTACTACTGTGATTGGCCTCTTGATTTGAAACCCATTGATCAGCCCTCAAATGAGCTGGCCATCTGGCCAATGGAGCGTTCCCCTCTGCTAGGGTTGGCAATTCTTGGAGGGCACAAATCTGGCATGGGGTGCGGCACACCTATGCACACGGACCAGTAAAATTGGTGGTGGAAAGCACATGCCTGGGGGCGGAACTGAGGGGCATAAAGGCAAAGCTGCGTTTTTCTGAAATCCCGTTCCATGTACCCACCAAATCAAGCATCTGAATTGTCTTCCAAAATGTGTTTGAAACATTGAATGCTAAATGCTTAATTCCTTAACAGAATGTCACAATGTGTGTGTTATACATTTGAGCAACCATATTAATGACAGCATTCTCAGCTTCTTAGCTCTTGAAAAAGGTTTTCCAAGAGTATGTAATTCTGTGGAACCTTGAAAATGAACGCATTTGGTGGCAAGGGTTTGTGGGGCAGAGTTGACTTTTTCAGATAGCCCCATAGCAGATCCCAGTGGTCTGATTCAATGTAAGGCAACCTCATGTTGCTTGAAGCTGCAATGCTATCAGCATGGTTATATGGGAGTAAGGCCCATTAAATCTAGTGGGATTTCCTTCTCAGTTAATATACTTATGATTAGGGAGATTATCACTGATGCTCCCGGGCTGCTGGGTTTGGAGAAGGTTTTCAGTAGAAAGGAATAGGAAATCTGATTACAGTTTTTTTTAAAAAGAACAACTTTCTCTTCTTACCTGCTAGGTAGCTCCAAAGCAGGAGCAAAATGGAGTGCTTTTTATGTTCTCTCTCGACTCTCTTTTTCTGGCTGCAGAGATATTAGGAGAGAAGAGGGAAGCAGAGAAAGGTAGCTAGAGGCAGCTGCAGTATTTAGAGAAGCTGCTTGTGAGTGACGTTTTCAGCCTCTGTTGAAAATGAAAGTTTAAAAAAAATGGCGGTGGGAAAGATTTTTAAAGTACAGCACATCAAATTTCTTTGCCTTAAAAGGCACTAAACATTTAAAAGATGGCCTATTCCCTCCATTATATGACAAAAACTTCAACTAACAACTGGCCAGAAAACAGCCGTGCAAGTGGAAAACCGATCGGCTGGTGTCCCTGTCTTCTGCCTTTGACTCCAATGCACCTACTCCATCCTCAGGTGCAAATCTGGTTCAGAAATGATTGCGGTGACCTGTGGGCAAAACCAGATGTTCCTTGGCCAGCGACATGTTTGCCAAGACCACAGGATGGATAGAAGCTGGAGAATACACTTACAGGGTAGGATCCAAGGGAGGGTTAGTTATTTGAGCTTGGGCTCACTGTGGGGGGAAATTGTGATATAAGTATTTTAATAAATGTAATTAAAAATTAACCCTATCCTGCATCTGCCTTTTCTCCCCAGCTGACACCCCCACTGGTTCTACCCCAACCTCACAGCAAAAATTATTTTTCTATGTAGTTTTTTTTTTAAAAAAGTTTAAAAATTAACATTTAAGCAAACATTTTAAGAGAGAAAGAGATGCATTCTAGTGCTGCTGTTGTTTTTACAGTGTAAGCCTTTCATTCTATGTTTAGAATGCTTTTTTCACAAGCGTTTTCTGAAATGCTTTAAATATGCACATTGCAATTTAAAATTGTTTACCATGACTTATGTTTAGGGACCTGCTAGATTGTGGTTTTGTTTTGTTTTTCCAGTTAAAGACTCAAAATCAAATAGAACTGTTTGGAAATTATTTTAATGCACTGCATTGTGTATGGAGAGCTCACTGTATTTTGCTGGTGAGGTTTTGTCAGAAGTGTCAGGGGTGGCTACAAGACCAAGGGCCTTCTCTGTGATAGTGCCATTCCTATGGAATTCCATGTTTTCATTTGGTCACCAGTTTTGGCTAGCAGGTGAAGTGACTAGCTTGAAACTTTCATGCTGTCATCTCATTTAATGTGTATTTACTTTTCTTTTCCTTTCTTTTTTTCCTTTTCTTTTTTTGCTGTGTCTATGGATGGTTTGTACAGTGTATTTGGAGGGCAAGATTGACTAAGGGCAAAATTGTAAGAAATAAATAAGACCGTTTTATGTGCAGTGACCTAAGATTCTGCAGGGCCAGGAACAGCTAAACAAATAAACGTATTTTAAATGTGCTGGGACTACTGAATGTTCTGTGCATTTGTTTTTGAGGGCAGCAGGGCCTATCCCTCTCTTCCGCTTGGGCTTCCATTTTCTTCTCCTTTAGCGCAAACCCAAAAGACAACAGTGATTATCCGATTTTGTATTTTAAGTATTTTCATAATCCAACATAAATTGGCCCACCCAAGGATTATGTCTGTCTTCTAAAGATGTGTTTATATAGTCCTTGGGTGAAAGATTGCAGAAGCCGAACCACCAGTTTGGAAAGCTGAGCCAGACCAGGAAAAAATCAGCATACAATTTGGCACTTATGGAGACTAAATGATTTCCTTTTTAGCTGCTGATTTCTACTGGGAAATGTATCCTTGGACTGAAAATTGCATCCGGAAAAATGTTTATGTAGTGTTTTTTTCAAATGACTGATTATTCCTCTAACCTTTAACACGCACTGTGTATAATTTTGTCCCCTTGTTAACTCTTTCCCAGCCGGAGTATTTAACTGTTTACTTAGCGGGGAAACATAGCCAGTAAAATTGTGTCATTCACCTCTGCACACACATTTTTTATGCAGCATTCCCGTGCCACTTATCTGCCGCCGACCATTCCTGTTCACTAGCTTGTTGGAGATGGAAATCTTGTTACGATAAGAGTGGACTAAACTCAGATACTTGCAAGATACTGGGAACGGGAACAGCGGATACAATCCCTAATGCATCGTCTAGACGAGACATTCTAGTGAGGTGCAATGGACAGTGTGCTGAACTAGGCCTGGGAAGGCCCGGGTTCAAATTCTCAGTCAGTCATGAAGCTTAATCTGTGTCCTTGGGCCAGGCACAATTTTTGCTGACCGTAAAAAGACCAAAGGACTATCTTGCTTTCTGCAGCAGCCATCCAGAAGCCTCCAGAAAGCCCACCAGCATGGTCTAAAGGTAGTAGCTCTCCCCTGCAGCCACACCCCAGCAACTGGTAGTCATAGGTTCATTGTCACCAAATATGGAGGGTTCTCTTTAGCCATCATGGCTGCTGGTGGTGGAAAATGCCCTCAAGTAACAGCTGACGTATGGCGACCCCATAGGGTTTTCAAGAGACAAACTGAGATGGTTTGCCATTGCTTGCCTCTGTGTAGCAACCTTGGACTTCCTTGGTGGTCTCCCATCCAAGTACTAACCAGGGCCGGCCCTGCTTAGCTTCCAAGATCTGACAAGATCAGGCTAGCCTGGGCTATACAGGTCAGGGTAGCCACAGTGGCGAATAGCAGTTAATAGCCCTGTCTCCTGCTCCCTAAATGTGTTTAATCCCTTTTAAAAGCCATCTCAGTTAGTGGCCATCACCCACGTCTTGTGGCACTGAATCTCATTCTACATTGTGAGAAGGGGTTGTGTCTATTTCTGCCCCTAATCTATCTCTCAGATTTGTTGGGTGAGCCCGAATTTTAATGTTTGTCATTTTCGGCACACCATTTAGAAATTTTAAAATCCTTTATCAGCCCCTTCTTGGTGCTTGTAACTTTTCATTGTGCCATTTCAGAGGTTTATTTGATTAATTTTAATTGTTAAAACATTTATATTCCACCTTTCCTCTTGGTTCAAGGCGGCTTACAGTAATAGTTAAAACATCCCCAGCTAAAACCAAAGATAAAATAGCAAGCCCCAAATCCCTCCCCCCTTCAAAGATGCCTGCCATTCAAACCTAGGGTTGCCAACCTCCAGGTTCTTGCTGGAAATCTCCTGCTGTTACAACTGATCTCCATCCGTTCACCTGTCTGAGTGAGTCTGGCTGTCTGAGTGTGCACTCCAAGGCCCTTTCCCTTTTAGACTGCATGTTCCCCAGTTGCTCCAGAATAACCTGGCAGTCTGAGGATGTGGGCTAAGGTTCTCTACAGTAGCTCTAGAAGGATCAGATGGTCAGATTCAAATGTGTGGGTGTGTGCGTGCTGTCAAGTCACTGCTGACCTATGGCGACCCTGTAGGGTTTTCAAGGCAAGGTGGTTTGCTGTTGCCTGGCTTTGCGGGGGGGCTGAGAGGGTTTGGAGAGAACTGTGACTGGCCCAAGATCACCCAGCAGGCTTCATGTGGAAAAGTGGGGAATCAGACCCTGTTGTCCAGATCTGAGTCCACTGCTCTTAACTACTACACCACGCTGGCTCCTCAGATGCAAATAACAATCAGTCGAAAGGCAAATGAGCTGATTTGTCCTCGGTGAATTTACCTGCAGCTCAAATGGTTGCCCCCTAACAATGCCATCCCCCCCCCGTAGCATTTCCCCCTTCTCACATTCTTCTGTCTGTGTTTGTTTGTTTGAAGCAACAAATCAACTTCTGCTGCCCTTGAGGAAATAGTTGTATCTGTTTGTGTTTGCACAGACTGATCACACATATTTCGTGCAACAAATTGGCCATTGAGGAAAGTGCATGGCACTTTCCCCTATTATCCCCCTACTGTGGTCATTGCAACTTTAAGACATTCTCAGATTGTTGTCCATTCAAGATTCTTTAAGCAGCTCTTGATGATTTGGAATTTGGCAGAAGGAGGGAGAATTTTTCCGTTTGATTCCTGACTTCTAAATAGTTTGACAGCTGTGTAAAATCCCCCAATCCTTGTGAAATCTGGAAATTGGTTTGGGTCTTTCTTTCTTTCTTTCTTTCTTTCTTTCTTTCTTTCTTTCTTTCTTTCTTTCTTTCTTTCTTTCTTTCTTTCTTTCTTTCTTTCTTTCTTTCTTTCTTTCTTTCTTTCTTTCTTTCTTTTCCCCTCCTTTTAGCATGAACCCAACAGAGTCTCTGGTGGATATCACTGACCCTTCTTTATGCTGCTTCTTTTACTGTCTGGTCAAACATCTGGAAATCGGCGTGTTTGCTAACCGTTCCTCTACATGATTTTGCATTTACATCATGCCACTATCCGGCAAACATTTTCTTGTTGGGGGAGCAAGCAGAAAAGGGGGGGGGAGCAACTCCTGAGGCCGTCAGAAGGTCAAGTGTTGATGGTTGATACGGCCTAAACATATGTTTAGCTCAGAAAAGCTGAAGCGGTTCCCAAAAATTTGGTAACCATTAGAGTACTTCCGAAGTCAGTTCCGGATATCGAGCCTAAGGTGGAAAGGGGGAGAGCCGTGGGGGGGGGGGAGGGGGGAGGATGAAGCTGGACTGAGTTTCCACGAAAAGGATTTTGGAGTCTGGCAGCCAACATATCTGAGGAGCAGCTCACGCAACAGTAAGCA
This sequence comes from Euleptes europaea, assembly GCF_029931775.1. Lineage (NCBI taxonomy): Eukaryota > Metazoa > Chordata > Lepidosauria > Squamata > Sphaerodactylidae > Euleptes > Euleptes europaea. Next base: position 31,001,588 of record NC_079330.1, on the reverse strand, counting down.
AGGGCAGGAAGCGCTTTGGAAGGGGCTGTTTGGACAGCGGATCAGGAGCCAAGGCCTGGAGCTGTGAACTTTTCATGCATCCGAGGCCAAACGGCACCGGACAAGCCACCTGAGGGCTTTAGGAAGGAGAAAGGAAATTAAAGGATCATTTAAGTGGAGCGGCACCAGACAGTTTTTAAGCGGCCATTTTTTTTCATCCCTTTGTAAAGGAATGCTGAAAAATATGGAATTCTTTGAAGTGAAGGCACATAATTGACACAGAAGAGAGGATGCAGGAGGGGGGTGTTCCTTCTTACATTCCACCTTGATTACAAAACCGTCTGTTTCAACAGCTTTTGTATGTAGCCGGCCCTTCTGCATTCAATCCTCCATTTTTGGAAGGTATACGCTCTAATCCAGGCACTTCAGAGCAAGCAAATGAGTTTAGAGATATCGCTGGGTCTGGTTGGCCGCTGTATGAAACAGTGCGCTCGTCTAGATGGACCACTGATCTGCTCCAGCAGGGCTCTTCTGATATTCTTATTATTTTTAGCCAGCTGTTCCCCACTTAGTTGGGGGAAGGGAGTTCAAGATATTTTGTCACCCCAATCAAGGTACACCCACCGCCTCCTAGGCCTGCACTGCCAAACCAAGCCCCTGGTGGCTTTGCTGCACTCACTTGGCTTGGGCCTGGCTGGCTGTGGTGCACAGTTAGTATGAGATAACAGTTCTCTAAGAGCCCCATGGCGCAGAGTGGGAAGCTGCAGTACTGCAGTCAAAAGTTCTGCTCACGACCTGAGTTTGATCTCGATGGAAGTCGGTTTCAGGTAGCCGGCTCAAGGCTGACTCAGCCTTCCATCCATCTGAGGTGGGTAAAATGAGCACCCAGCTTGCTAGGGGTAAAGTGTAGATGACTGGGGAAGGCACTGGCAAACCACCCCGTAAACAAAATCTGCCTAGTAAACGTCGGGATGTGACAGCATCCCAAGGGTCAGGAATGACCCGGTGCTTGCACAGGGGACTACCTTTACCTAACAGTTCTCTGCCTGCTGCTGATGGCTGCAAATCAGCAGAGCCCCTGTGATGTGCCAACGAAATCCTCTTATATTTTTATTTAATACAGTCCAAGACCAATAAAAATAGAATCAATATAATAATTCAAATTTACAGTATATCAAATCACTTTTGAGAAAGAAACATTTTAAAATTATAAATTCACAACATTATACATTATCTTTATAAAAATTATAGCTAAAAAAGCCTATATATGGCTTACCCAAGTTTTCCTAGGCTTATCCAAATTTGGTGGCTTTGAAAGTGATCTCTTGATTCTTATCTGCTAGCAAAACTGAGATAAGATTCCTTCTATTTTTGCCAGGATGGGGGGAAATTGTGGGGGTAATCAGAGTTTCCCTAATATGACCCTAATAAGTTTCCCTAATTTTGATCTTACAATCAAAAAAGATATGCTCAAGAGACTTGATATTCCCATCTCCACATAAGCATCGACATTCTGTAGATGGTAATCCTCTATATCTACCCTCAAGAATTGCTGAGGGCAGCATATCATACCTTAATAAGGTGAAAATCCTTCTGTGATTTGGGTTATCTAAATGCTTAACATAAGGCATCAAAGCACATTTAACATGCATGGATCATAACTCTATTCAAATCATGCTGCCTTTCAATATCCAGAATCCTCTGACGAGCTCCTCTTTGTGCTCCCCAACCAGTCGTTCCGGTGGCTTTGCTGGAGAATGAGGAATGATATATTATGTATCTTCTTTGATTGAGGACACAATTAGAAGTTTCTCTTGACACAGGATGCTACCTAAAAGTCAGCCCAATCTCATGTTCTTTTCCCCAGTAAAACGTAAAGACAGTCCTGTGTGCTGTGACATCATCCGTTCATTCTCTTCCAGCTGCCAATGATGTGGGGCAGAGAAACGAGTAACATGATGATGTCACAATATAGGTAAGGATGGCTACATGGAGAGGGGGGAGATCAATCTCTCTCTCACCCTCCCACCCATTAATCTCAGCCTGTGTCGTCTTGTTTGGTAGCAGTCTTGTGCCAAGCGTGATGTCTGATAACCTCAATGATACATGTCGGAAAGCACTATTTGGTGCCCATGCTCCAAAGTTCATTGGGGTTGTGATGGAAGCATGAAAGCTGTTGCATGCAGGAGCTGTGAAATTGCTAAAATAGCCATTCATGAAATTGAAAATTAATATGTTAATGCTGGGAAGTAAGTACATCTACTAATTTTATTTCTAAAGCAGAGGTATAGCCCACAACACTTACTCACTGGCATTCAGGGCAGCTTCCTTAATAATCATAATCAACATAAAAGGAAAAATAAAGATTATTTACAAAATAGGATCAATCAGTTAAAGAAGCTATGATTACAAAAAGCAAGCCCACTAAAAAAAACCAAAACAAGACTGATCTCAGTTCCCCGGAGAAAATGTCCACTTTGGAGGGTGAACTCTATGGCGTTATACTCCACTGAAGCCTCTTCCTCTCCCCAAGCCCCGCCCTCCCTAGGCTGTGCCCTGAAATCTCCAGGAATTTTCCAAGGTGGAGTTGGAAACCCTACGCACAGGCCTGAGCCGAGTCGCACATGCATTGCTGGCCCTGGCCACAGGCGCCCCTGGACTCAGTTTGCTCCTGGCCACCAGCGGCTTCCTTCCTTCCTTCCTTCCTTCCTTCCTTCCTTCCTTCCTTCCTTCCTTCCTTCCTTCCTTCCTTCCTTCCTTCCTTCCTTCCTTCCTTCCTTCCTCCCTCCCTCCCTTCCTTCCTTCCTTCCTTCCTTCCTTGCTTCCTTGCTTCCTTGCTTCCTTGCTTCCTTGCTTCCTCAGTGCCCCCAGGCCTGATGGGTTTCCTCGCAGCCTCCGGCAGCCTGTGCTTTCTGCCCTGTCTCTTTCCTGGAGAGTGCTGATTAGTGACTTGCGGTGGGAGAAGCTGATTTATCGTGGCCGAGAGCCGCCCCTCAGGGGCCGGGCAGAAACGCTCATGAAAGAACCCTGATTAAAAAGAGTTGGTAATGAAGACAAATGTTTCAGAGGGAGTCGAGAGCACGCTGGGCCTTGGCATTCCCAGAGCTCTCTCCTCTCAGAGGTAACAGTGGCCAAAGGAAATATCCCCCCCCCCCCAATGTTGTTTATTTCTCAAGGCACTGGAAGAATTTTCCTTTTCCTCCTGGGTGTTCTGACTCTCACTTGTTAACTGCTTTCCATACAGGGTTGCAATTAACCCTTGGCAGACATTTCCCACCCCACCCCGCTCCCCCCATTATGCTCTGATCTGCCACATAGAGACATTTTTATGCCGCGGCCTACACTGCTATTCTGAGGTTCTTTCAACTTGACGGCTTTGTCTGAGTTCTCACGTCGTTAAACGGGACTTTATTTTTCCAACAGTCTGTTCACACCAGCTTTTGGCGTTTTGATAACTATTTCTCCCTCCTCCCACCATCTACCCTTAGACTTGAAAAAGAAGTCAATAAAAGAGGGGAGGATATATATATATATATATGGAATAGAGGATGTGCTCTACTTTTTAAAGATATTTTGATGTGTTACTGTAATAGGGACCGGGGCGAACTTGGTGGCCAAAACAACCCTGGAAAGTCCCCTCCCTTATCCCACTCCTTCCCTTTATGAGGGCAGAAGTGCTTCCATCTTTCCTAGGATTGCCAACCTCCGGATTATACCTGGAGATCTCCTGGAATTACAAGTGATCTCCAGGTGACAGAGATCAGTTCCCCTTGAAAAAATGGCTCTTCTGGAGGGTAGAGGCTATACCGCCGAGGCCCCTCCCTTCCCCCAAACCCCTCCCTTCCCAGGCTCCCCCCCCCAAATCCCCAGGGATTTCCCAAGCAGGAGTTGGCACTCCTAATCTTCCCCCTCCAGAGCACTTCAACTTGGCAGTCAGACAAGGATGAGGGTGGGCACTGCCTGGCATGGGTGTCCTCACTGGCCCAGCTGTAGTGGTACGCTCCCCTCCTCACTAGCCTCCAATGGGTACTGGGGGGGGGGGGCTCAAGAGAGCCAGGGGTATTTTCCCCAGTGGCCATAATGGCAGATCAGCTCCTGGCAGGGATTGGACACAGAAAAATTAAAGATGGCCTTTCCTTGGAACAGTGGGAAGTAGGTAGTTTTTTGTTTATTCCATGGGCTGAGATAATAGAGTGGTGTATAAATCTAATACCCATATGAATAAACTTGTCTTACGCATCCTTCAGTATCCTCTGAAGGATCTCTGTTAAGTAAGGCTTTGTTGATAATTGTTATTATTTTAATTATTGAAAACATTTCTATTCCACTTTTTCACCCAATTCAGGGTTCCCACGGCGGCAAATGTTAAAACATTTCAAACCTTTAAAAGCATTTACAATACATACATACATACATACATACATACATACATACATACATACATACATACATGTGTGTTTGTTTTTTAAACATATTTTATTCGGTGTATATAGGTGTATATATTATTAGGCACTGGCAAACCACCCCGTAAACAAAGCCTGCCTAGGAAACTTCGGAATGTGACGTCACCCCATGAGTCAGGAATGACCCGGTGCTTGCACTGGGGACCTTTACCTTTTTTATATATATATAAACAACATGTAGAAAAATAAGAATACAAACAGATACAATAGGTTAGTGTGTGTTTGTGAGTGGGTGTATACATTTAACTGGCAGAAAATGGTGAAGATGTGAAGTGACTCCTGATGAATTTTAAAGCAGAAAGTGCCAAAAGTAGGATTATAGCTGAACATCAAGAAGAAAAAAGTAGTGACTCTTGAGGAATCACACAATTTTAAGGTTGATGACTAAGAAACTGAAACTGTTACAAGATTTTCTATTCCTTAGCTGAATCAACAACCAAAAGGGAGACTGCAGCCAACAAATCAGAAGGAGATTGAGACTGGGAAGATCAGCCATGAAGGAGATAGAAAAGATCCTTAACAGTAAGGATTTGCCGCTGGCGATCAAGATCAAGATAATTCATACCACAGAATTCCCCATTATTGTGTACAGGTGTGAAAGTTGGACAGTGAAAAATGCTGACAGGAAGAAAGTTGATTCATTTGAAAAATGGAGTTGGAGGAGAGTTTTATAGATACCGTGGATTGCCAAAAAGACGAATAACTGATCAAATTAAGCCTGAACTCTCCCTATAAGCTAAAATAACCAAACTGAAGCTATGGTACTTTGGTCACATTGCGAGAAGACAAGAGTCTCTGGAAAAGACAATAATGCTAGGAAAAGTAGAAAGCAGCAGGAATAGAGGAAGACCCAATATGGGATGGATTGGCTCATTCAAGGAAGCCATGGTCCTCATTTTCCAAGACCTGAGCAAGGCTGTCAATAATAGGACGTTTTGGAGATCATTCATTCATAGGGTCACCATAAATCAGAAGCAATGTGATGGCACTTAACACATATACAAAAAATATTTAAAGCCATTGAATAAAAAATAATATAAACACATAAGCACATAATAATATAAACCCATAAACAGGAAGGAGGGCCAGTAAGTGAGGGAAGGCCAAACAAAACAGAAAAGTCCTCATTCACTGGCAGAAGACAATGATGGAGACAGGTGAATCTCCCTGGGTAGGGAATTCTAAAGTTTCAGCACCACAACCAAGAAGGCCCTTTCTCGTGTTGTCACTCATCTAGCCTCAGATGGTGGGGGCAGCCAAAGCTGGGCCTCTGAAGGTGACTGGTCGGGCAGGTTCATATGGGAGTAGGTGGTCCTGCAGTAATAATCTAGGTTTGTCTAAAAGTAATCATTTGCAAAGTTTCTGTATCTGAAGTCAGACCTTTAGTCCATCTGTTTCAGCACTAGCTAGCCTGGCTGGCAGTGGCTCTTCAAGATCTCAGCAGAGAAAGATCTCTCTCAGCACCCAGTCCCTGACAATGCCTTTTTTTTTTACATTATTTAACTCCATAGCATTTATGTTTGCATATTTTACTTCATGTATACCCCGCTTTTCTCCCCAAGAGGGACCCAAAGCAGCTTACATCATTCCCCTGTTCTCCATTTTATCCTCACAACACTGCTGTGAGGTAGGTGAGCCTGAGAATGTATGACTGGCCCAAGGTCATCCAGCAAGCTTCTATGGTGAAGAATAATAATAATTGGTGTTTATATGCCGACTTTCTCCACTGCTTAAGGAAGAATCAAACCTGCTTACAATCACCTTCCCTTCCCCTCCCCATAACAGAGACCCAGTGAAGTAGGTGTGGCAGTACAGTACATTTTATTAAAATGGTCTGTGAACAGTAAAATATCCAATACATATACAAAGTAGAAGATGCTCCAAAAGAAGCAGCGCAAGTATCGTATAATACATTTTGTACATTCAGTATAACCTTAAGCAAGTTTAACCAATTTAAAAACCAACAATAGTGCTATACACAGGAATAAAAAGGAAGCTGAATGAAATCCTATTTACATAAAATCTAAACTGTAATGACTTTCGTTTAATAATTGCAATATATAAATATTTAGCCACTACAAGCGATATCCATATTTTCTTATCTTCCAAGAGAAATTTCATAGCTGTACTTTCTGATTGTTGCAAGGAGGTTGTAGATGGATTGAGATGCCTTAATAGGGGTTCTATTAGCCCTTTTCTTTCCACATTATATAATGGGCAATGAAATAAAACATGGCTGACCGTCTCTACCATGTCTTCTGAGCAGGGGCAAATTCTCATAGACAAAGGGGTTCATTTGTATCTGCCAGAGAGAACCGCAGAAGGAAAAGCATCAAATCTTGCCCTCAAAAAAGCCCATCTGTGGTTGGGGTTTGAAATATTGGCTAAGTATGATGCTACAGCTAAGCTCATACTGGGATTTAAATGTTGATAGAAAGGGAGTAGGGCAGTATACTCCGTTTGTAGTTCGATGTCAACAAGACTCTGATGTATCATGTTTTTGGCTTTGTTTAAACCCCCTTCTAAGAGTTTTTCCAAATCTAGCCCTATGGATCTTATCTTGTCTATGACTCTAATTGACCATTTTGGGTAGGGATCAGCAGCTAGCATAAAAGCACTTAAACCCGAAGGGTTTAAGTGAACTCTTAGCAAATAAAAAAGGGTATGGTGCCATAGTTCGGTTGTTACCGTATATAAACCAGTCTCCTGTCTAACAACTACGTTTGGAGTGCCTCTCAGAATATTGAGTAGTGATCTGAGGAATTTCGATTGAACAGTTTCTAAAATGTTAAGATCACCAAATAGGATGGTTTGAGTCCCATATCTCATTTGGGCAAGGACTTTTGATGTATAGAGTTTTAGAGCAGCAGGCACAAATCGAGCTCCTTGTCTCCTAAAAAAATGTAAGATAGCTGTTGTACTTCTCTCTGCAGAGCAAGCCAGTGACTTAATGTGACCATGTGAACTGCCATTATAAGTGAATGTTACCCCTAAATATTTAAAGTTCTTGACTTGCTCAATAACATTACCATTGACTTGCCAGTTCGATTTCATAAATCTTTTATAAAAGCGCATTATTTTAGTTTTTGAAAAATTAATGGATAATAGCTCTTTCTGACATAGGTGTAGGTGGGGCTGAGAGAGTTCAGAGAGAACTGTGACTAGCCCAAGGTCACCCAGCTGGCTTCATGTGGAGGAGTGGGGAAACCAACCCGGTTCACCAGATTAGGGTCCACTGCTCATGTGGAGGAGCGGGGAATCAAACCCACTTCTCCAGAGTAGAGCCCACCGCTCTTAACCACTACACCATGCTGGCTCTCACATTATGGGACGTACATATGATAGAATACCAAACAAAAGTTGAAAGTTGATTGAAATGTCAATGCCACCACTTTTCACTGTGGGTCACCTACAATCCTACTGGGCTCTTGAACTTGCTTGGTTTAATTTGGAAGTCATTTTGGGTCTGCGGTAGGTAGTGTTCCACCTTTTTTTAGGTTGCAGAATGCCCACTGTCAAATTTGTCTGCTTATACAAGGGACACCCACTACAGTGTCTGCAAAAATAAGAATTGTTTGAGACAATGAGATTCACTGTGACCACCTCCAAAGTCTGTGAAACTGCCCTTGTGTCCTTTGGTCTGTCCAGACAAGTATTGTATTTCCTATCTGGCAGCAGCTTTCCAGGGTCTGAACAATTTCCCTTTCCTCACTCCATTCCCCCCCCATTGGAAGTGGGCTTTTTGCTTTTTTTAAAAAAACCCTGGTTGTAGGCATATAGCTATAGCGTTAAAAATACTATAGTGATATGGCAGAGTTTTGTGCAGTGGCCTGTAGAATTCGTCAGACGCTGCTGACATCATCAGTATGCCAGTAATTTTAATGGGTAGTATATATGGTTTGCAAATTGTGCAAATAACTTTTTTACTATTTGTATAAACCTGTGGACAGAGTGTAATACTAAGGGTTTCAGTGGTAAATTGTGAAGCGCTGTGCTGGTCTATGACTGTTTTTAATAAAAAATGATTGATTGATTGATTGATTAATACTATAGTGATATGCAAACTACTGGTTTTAAATAATTATCAAAAAGCCTAGCAGAGGTAGGGTAGCCAGGTACAGGAGGAAAGAGCAAGGAATTACCCAGTGTAGAAGCAATCTGTTTCTGTCTAGCGTGAGCTTTCTCTTTTGTTGCCTTTAATCTCAATCGGGAACTCTTTAGTTTTGCAGAGGGCAAGAGATTTACAGGGCTAAGAAGGTGGTCAGAACAACCAGCAGATTTCCAAAGCTCTGCTCTTGGCTCGATGGGTGTTGCGCCTCTCCCCGGCTCTGGCAACTCTGCCAAAGTTCTTGTGGATGTCGGAGAGCTCGTTCCAGGCTGGTGTCGTTGCACTCGTCAGAATGCATTATTGTCAGCCACCCACTAATTATCAGGAAATTTATAGCTGCATTAGGTAAATGTCACTTCACCGCAGTGGCCTGGAATAAGAGCGTTTTCTGCTCTGAGTTAGCACCATCGGCACATCTCAGTGAGTGTCTCGCCAAGGAAGCTACGGGCTTTATTTATGCACATGCATATTAGTGTTCGGGGAGAGAGTAACTCAAAGATGTTACGTTGCTTCTTTTCTTTTTTAGGTGGGGGGAGGATTAGGAAAGCATTTCAAGACAGAGCTGTGTGCTTCTCTGATATATAACATGATGGATATAAAAGGCTGAACCACAGGATTGCCAACCAGTTACTGTTTCTCTGGATCCTGAGAGGTAGGTTAGGCTGAGAGAGTGTAAATGGGCCAAAGCCAACCATCGAGCTTCTAGGGCAGAGTGGGGAGTCAGACCCGGGTCTCCGAGGGGAACTAACCTCTGTTGGCTCAAGATCAGTTGTAACAGTAGGAGATCTCCAGCTAGTACCTGGAGGTTGACAACCCTACATTTAAGCCCAACTTGAGGAAGAAGAAGAGTTGGTTTTTATACCCCGTTTTTCTGTACCTTTAAGGAGTCTCAAAGCAGCTTACAATCACCTCCCACCCCCACACACAACATACACCTTGTAAGGTAGGTGGGGCTAAGAGAGTTTGGAGAGAACTCAGCAGGCTTCATGTGGAGGAGGAGTGGGGAATCAAATCTGGTTCTCCAGATTAGAGTCCACCGCTCTTAACCACTACGCCACGCTGTAAGTTGTAGAGTGGAAGCATATGAGGTGCAGCCTAACAGGTGCCTGTACTGAAATTGTTCCTCCGCAGCTTAAAGCACCCAGTGAATCTGGTCCAGTCACCAAAACCAGTGTCCTTTGAGCAGAAAATGGGTGAGCCTAAGGCTTGTCAGGAACATGCCTGGAAACCCCAAGAGACTTTGGGGGCTGAGCATGAGGGAAAGGATATCATCGACTCTTTGATGTTAATTCCGGCTAAAACCAGGAAGTGACGTCACTGACATTTTTGGAATTCAATGATTTAGAGATTGGCATAATCCTAGAGTGTCAGTGATGTCAGTTCTGGTTTTAGCCGCATTGATGGTGTCTCTCCCCCTGTTTTCTCTCGCTACTCATGTAAGCACTGGTGGGGAACAGGGGTGCTTCAGCCCAGGTTAGTCTGTCAAAAGCAGGCAAATGGCACCCCTACGTGTGGCCCAGGGATACTATACAAGGAATGAGATGTGCGATTGGGTTGTGGAAAGAGAGAAGTGAAGCGAGGAGAAGCTCAGGGACTGTTCAGTGCGAATCCTTGGGATCTGGCAACACCTTGCGTATGTCCTTGTAGCAGTCGGCATCGGCTTCATCTGTGTGTGTAAATTAATAAACAAGCAGCCTGTTCTGGCATGAAAGTTTTATACTTCTGCTTTTCTATAAGAAATGACCTTATATAATGAGGTACATTATGGTGGCATGAATTTATAATCAATGTATAAGGCGGCTGTTGGGTAGTGCATGATTTAAAACCCCATTATCTTCTAATATGGGAGAAACGTTCTGACAAACGCTGACTGAGCAAAAGGCACTTTCCCCCCTCTAAATTTAATCCGATTGGTCACTTTGAAGATGTATTACCCATTTGCTGCAAACAAGAAGCAGACGGAAAATGAGATAATACGGGATAAAATAGCTCTTTCTCATGCAAAATAAATATCACTTTTTCAGAGCAGTTTACTGCTAAACTTGGATCGTTTGTTTAGAGGTTGCCAAAGCTAGGAGAATTAGGAATAAGTGGATGATGTTGTCGAAGGCTTTCACGGTCAGAGTTCATTGGTCTTGTTGGTTATCTGGGCTGTGTGATCACGGTCACACAGCCTGGATAACCTACAAGAACCAAGTGGATGATGGCCCCTCTTTCATTTTATGTAAGGTGGTAACAGCAGCAATGGAGCATGTTTAGTGATAAGTCTGGACCAGAGCATGGGGTCAATACAGTAGTCAATGAGCAACACGTTGGGGAACCTTGCCCTAGGAATTCATCAGAACATAAGAAAGGCCATGCTGGATCAGACCAAGGTCAATCAAGTCCAGCAGTCTGTTCACACAGTGGCCAACCAGGTGCCTCTAGGAAGCCCACAAATAAGACAAATTCCCTCAATCTCTGTGGTTAAGACCACAGAGATTAGGAGAAATTCCTAGAGCAGGGGTGTCGAACTCATTTGTTATGTAAGCCAGATATGACATACATGTCACTTGGTTGGGCCAGGCCATGCCTTGCCGACCCGGATCAGGACTGGGGGTGGCTGGCTGCCTTGCCTGGCTTGCGGGCCTGATAAGATGGGTTCTCAAGGGGCCGAATGTTTGACACCCTTGTCTTAGAGGGTTGTGGATGCAATGACCCCACTTCCCCCCACTTTTTTCTGCCGCTCAATTGCTTGAGCACAAGCAATTGAGGACGAGGGAAGGAGTTAACCTGCCACAGATGAGCACTTGCTAAGCCCAATTTGAGGTTCAGCATTATAACTTTTGTTCCAATAGGTCACAAATTGAATATTTATGGCATAAAAGGAATATTCCGACCAGACAGCATAGGCATTTCCTTCCTATCTTGGGCAGAACCATCAGTGTGGCCTGCAGCTTCCAGCCCTCATTTCTCAAACATTGTAGGCCTTTAGGCAGGATCCAAACACCCGCTTAAGCTCCCCCTAGAGCAGCATTTCAAAACCGGGGTTCCCCGGAACCTGAAAAATCGCTAGGGGTTCCTATGAGAAATAGTGATGAATAGGCTAATCATATGTAAATCACATATAAATCATATGTAAGCATATGTAGGGGTTCCCTGAGATATGAATATTATTTCAAGGGTTCCACAAGGGTAAATAGGTTGAGAAACGCTGCCCTAGAGGATTGCACTAGGCCCTGTAGAGTTTTTGACCTTTTTAATTGAACAGATGACCCCCACACACACTCACACGTACACGGCATATTACACACTGCTTTGAAACATGTCTTAGTTTCAAAGGCAGGGGCTGCATGACTTGGAAAAATAGGTCTTGAAGTTCCCTTGGAGAAAATGGCTGTGTTGGAGCCTGTTCCACAATGATTTTGGAATACTCTAGAATTTGGTGCCCTAACCTGGATGGCCCAGACTAACCTAATCTTGTGAGATCTCAGAACCTAATCAGGGTCAGCCTTGGTTAGAATTTGGATGGGAGACCACCAAGGAAGTCACAAGTTGCTACTAGGGGTGTGCATTAGATAAAGTCAAACCTAAAAAAAAAAAAAACCCAAAATACCTTTTCAGTATTTTTCGGGGGGGGGGGGTTGCACTGATAAAAATTGTGGCAATTAAAGGAAGCTGAAAAGTGGATCCCCAAATAATGCTGAATTTATTCAGCATTATTTGGGGCCGCTTTGGCCCCCCACCTTCCACCCCCCCACTTACCTGCTGGCTGGATCCGCCTCCGGTTCCGAATTCCACATGACTTTTGTTGCTGGCGGCAACACAGGACCAAAGGCTGGGCTTGCTCAAAGCCCAGCTTTCAGATCTGCGCTGCATATTTTTCGGGTTCAGGTTTAATAAACTCGAATAGTTTTGAAAATCTGGGAAAGCTGATGTGGCAATTCGGCTTTTTTCAGGTTTTTCGAAAATTTCCAGGTGTATTAAACCCAAACCCGAAAAATACCATGAAAAAATGGTGCACTGCCCTAGTTGATAAGAAGAGGCAGACAATGGCAAACTCCCTCTGAATGTTTCTTGCCCTACGTTTGTCAGCTGTGACTTGACGGCACTTTCCATCCCCTAGCATCAGAGTATTTTTGCGGCATCAACTCTGATATCATTCCAGACCTAGGCAAAGCTGAGTCTGTTTTTTGGGGGGGAGGGATGTGTTTATGCATTTGAGTGGTGCTGATATTTCTTTTACCCCAAGTTCATCTATGGTTGCATTGAGCTGTATACCAGTTTCATTGTTGCTTTTATGCTTCTGGTGAGCGGATTTGGGTGTGAATCATGGAAAGAATCACCAAAAGATGCAAAACTAATATGCTAATTATTAGAGTAGCCAAATATAATTTGAACTACTTCTTGGGAAAGTTGCTTTATGTCAGTTAATTCTGTCTTTTAAAAGAGTAATTAATTAGGGTTGAAATCCCCTTCATTTAAATGAAAAATTATATCCACCTCTCTCCTGATCAGAGGAACTTAGTGGGAGTGTTACCAAACACTATGCAGGGAAAGGAGAAAACTGGACCCTGGGACTGTTGATTTTACGCAGCAGTGCCATGTTTCATGGAAGGTATTCCGCTTTTCCAATCTACTGCTGGAGTTTGGGGCAGTTCACCTCCTTTCTGTGTAGGAGAATAACCTAGTGATGACATTATTCATGAACTTTCTGACTCTCCCACCTTGTTCTTTTCTGGTCGAGGATGTAGCTGGTAATTGGGCCCAGATGCCCCGCCATCCTTTTGGCCGCTCTGTTGTTTTAGCCTACACAAGTCAGATTTTTAATACAAGTTTGACCCTGGGTTGAAACATTCTCAAAATGCCATACTTTAATATCAATTTATACACTTTTTGCATCAAAGCAGGTCAATAACCAGAGGGGGGAAGGTAGAGAGGAGGAAAAATGTTGGAAGGAGAAACATATTAATAAAACACTTCTGACTCACAACAATAGCAGCCAGCTTGTTAATCTGAAAGCCTTGTTAAGAATTTGGCCATGAGCTGCTCTTGTAGGGCCTTGTCCCCATTTTAATGAGGATCTAGGGTTGCCAATCTCAAGGAGGTGGCTGGAGATCTCCTGCTATTACAACTGCTCTCCAGCTGATAGAGATCAGTTCACCTGGAGATAATGGCCACTTAGGCAATTGGACTCTGGGGCATTGACGTCCCTCCTCTCACCAAACCTCGCCCTCCTCAGGCTCTGCCCCCAGAATCTCCAGGTATTTCCCAACCTGGAGCTGGAAACCCTATGAGGATCTGTTACTAGGGTTGCAAACCTCCAGGTACTAGCTGGAGATCTCCTGCTGTTACAACTGATTTCCTGCTGATAGAGATCAGTTCCCCTGGAGAAAATGGCCGCTTTGGCAATTGGACTCTATGGCATTGAAGTCCCTCCCCTCCACAAACCCCACCCTGGAGGTTGGCAACCCTATGTTCAGGGGTATCCAAATCTCAGAATGTGGATGTTGCATTCTGGCTGTCATGACTAGTGGCCACTAGTAGACTTGTCTTGTGCATATTTAACTCTTTTTAAAAAAGCCTTACATGATATCAGTCAATACAATACAATCAACAGTCACAGACTGGGAGAAATCTGATGAAAGTCCTGCTGTGGCATTAAACTCACTGGTTGACCTTGGGCAGATCTCTCTCTCTTGACCTTACCTGTCCTAAGGAGATGCTGGGAAGCTAAAATGGCTTGTCCAGTGTTTTTCCTTCTTCTGTGCCCTCACACATGTTGCCTCTTTTGCCCACATGAGAGACTGGCTGTAACAATCTATGTTTATAGACATCCATTATGTCATCACAGAAGTCATAGCAGTAGGACATCATTAGGCCTGTGAGTCCCCCGTGGGAGCAGGGGATTCCCCCCCACACACACACACACACAGCTGATCAACTGACTGGCAGGGAAGACTTACTGACAGCCAGGAGAGGTTAAGGCCAGCATAGCTGGCAACATAGCGATATCACCTCCGGCACACACCGGAAGTGACCTCATCGCACTGGTGGTGACATGGAACACACTAGTATTTAGCCGAAAACTCTACGGTCAAAATGGCTTCTACTGTAGAGTTTTTGACCAAATACTACAGCATCCCGCATGACTGGCGGTGCGATGGCATCACTTCCGGTGCACACCAGAAATGACATCACCGCCAATGCAGGCCTAGGCCTCTCCTCGCTGCCAGTAAGTCAACCCCCCCCTCCCCAGTTGCCAGAAGGGACCTGTCAATGCTTGACATCATTGAGGATAATCACTAGGGTTGCCAACCTCCAGGTACAAGCTGGAGATCTCCTGCTATTACAACTGATCTCCAGCCGATAGAGATCAGTTCCCCTGGAGAAAATGGCTGCTTTGGCAATGGGACTCTATGGCATGGAAGTCTTTCCCTTCCCCAAACCTCGCCCTCCTCAGGTTCCACCCCAAAAATCTCCAGGCATTTCCCAACCCAGAGCTGGCAACCTTTATAATCACATGGACTGCCAGAGTCAATAGGATGCATGTGTACAAAACGAGGCCTGGGACTATAAGGTGTGGTACGGCGCTCACTGTAACGACGCCGTTGTCGAGGAATTGCCAGAAACAAATTGGGGGCCCTTTTCGACACCCGTGAAAAAGAACTCAGAAATGGATGCAATTTCTGCCCATGATGTAAGAGACTGCTTTGGAAGTAAGCGTCGCAGAATGTGGTGGCTCTTGGTACCATCTCTGAAGTGTGGTTCACGCACCATGGCGGCCTCCTGCTCGAAGCCTACATAGCTTTGGGCTCTGTGGGCCCAAAGTATAGAGAGCGAGAAATCAAAAGTCTTTCTTGTCAGAAATGTTCATTCTGGCTCTAACAACTGTTAGGCGAAGATAACAACTCCAGGCCAGCTGTCAAATGTTTACCATTATCGTAACTCTCCCCAGGGTAAGATGCGACTTTGGCTCTCCTCACCGGCAGTAATTTAATTTTTCCTTGATTCTGACTCGGAAATGGCAGTGGTGGTGGTGGTGGGGGGGGCGCGTTGTTTGTTTGGGGTCGTTTCCCCCCCCCTTTTCTTTTTTTCTGACGGCTGAAATTTTCCTCGCAAAAGGATTTCCACCAGTCTCGAGTCTTCCTTGCATCTGCAGTCTTCACCTTTTTAACTGACGGCTCTGCAGCTCATCACCAGCTATGCAAACTGACAGTTCACATCCTGGGGCGGCAGCAGAGGCCCTGGCCTGCAGAAAGGAGCAGCCTGGCTAAATTTACGCTCGCAAGATCTCTTAATTCACAAAAGCATTTGCTCTAGTTCCTGTCATCCGCTGCAGGGGCTGTTGTGGCGGTGCGCATGTGTATGTTGGGGTGGGGGGGGGGAGAGCAGGGGAATGTTCGGAGGAGAGAAAGGCAACCCTTAACACTCTACTGAGTACACGGTCTTTCAAGATGAAAAGCAGACATGGAGAGACTTTTCCAGCCATCTTGCTGATAAGGCAGTGGTTTGTTCAACTGTGTGCCTGCAGACCCTTTTGCCATTGTTAATGTGCGAATTTCTCTTCCCCCCCCCACAAACATCTGTTTCTTTTTATTCAGTGATGGTCTTTAAAAAAAATAGCGCTGAATTTTTGCACTGGCTGAGCATAGAACATAAAAATGTAAGCGCTGATCTTTAATTTCCACCTCCTGAATTTCTCAGGCTTGGTTGGTCTTGGGCTTGGTTTAGACCTATCACAGAACTGTGATTTCACTGAACTGGCTAAAGAGAACAGTCAGGAAGCTTTCCCCCGCTTGCCTTTAGTGGAGCGTAGATGACTGCCACTCTTTCTGTCAACATCTCAGATACTGAGATACATGCAGCAGCGCCAAATGTCATACAAAGTATACGAGAGAGAGGAGATAACTATTTGCCTCAGCAGCTGGCCTTTTCTTGCCAGACACCTCTCTGCTTTCGCTCTTCACTGAGACCATAGGATGGCTTTTAGGATATATTGATAATACATTTTTGCCCAAATACCAGAGCATCCCACATCGCTGGCAACATGATGACATCACTTCCAGTGCATACTGAAAATAGGGTTGCCAACCTTCAGGTACTAGCTGGAGATCTTCTGCTCTTACAACTGATCTCCAGCCGACCGAGATCAGTTTCCCTGGAGAAAATGGCCGCTCTGGCAATTGGACTCTATGGCATTGAAGTCCCTCCCCTCCCCAAACCTCACCCTCCTCAGGCTCCAGCCTGGAGCTGGCAACCCTAGGTATTATATCCTGCTGAGGTATTATATCCCTAGGTATTATATCCCCTCCCCAAACTCTGTCCTTGCCAGGCTCCACCTCCAAAATCCCCCAAAATCCCAACCTAGAGCTGGCAACTCTAACTGAAAATGATGGCAACGATGGTCTAGGATTCTGTCCCAGTAAATCCCCCCAACTCCCACTGGTGTGAACCCCTGAACATGTAACAGGTATGTGTGGCAATGTTTGTTGGAATGTAAATCTGATGCGATTACATGTGCTGGGGGTGGGGCTGGCTGCAGCTTTTACCTTATGCACAATGGTATGGGACATGCTACCTCAGGCATACAGGATTCAGAACCCCCTCCCTTCTGGCTGTCTGCCAGAGACTGCAAAAATAATAGAGGGATGCCAAGTACTTAGTAGGCCACAAGACATGATTGGTGGGCTGCATTTAGCTGAGGGCATGCCAGTTTGTGCAGGCCTTGCACTAGGGTTGCCAGGTCCCTCTTTGCCACCGGCTGGAGGTTTTTGGGCCTGAGCCTGAGGAGGGGGGTTTGGGGAGGGGAGGGACTTCAATGCCATAGAGTCCCATTGCCAAAGCAGCCATTTTCTCCAGGTGAACTGATCGCTATTGGATGGAGAGCAGTTGAAATAGCAGGAGGTCTCCAGCTAGTACCTGGAGGTTGGTAACCCTACCTTCCACAGACATAAGCATGAGAAGTGGCCCTAAAACAAAAGTAAGCTTCCATGCTCCCAATTGCAACCTTAGCCATGGTGCATCCCATTCCAAGGGTGATTCTCACCACAGGCAATGAAGAGGGCATCATCAGGGAGTGTTCGTGTAGGGGCCCCCGTTTCAGGAGTGGGCTATAGACAGGTGCCTGGGTCTGGCCCTTGTGGGAGATGGAACTTGAGCCAAAACACGCTTGCAAATTGGCAAAGGTCATTCAGACACCTTCTTTGTATGCATTGGCTCCATGTAGGAAACTGCTCCCAAAAATAACACACATCCCTTTTTCCTTTTCATTCTTTTCTTCTTCTTTTTCTTTTTTTGTAATAGCTATGATTATTTTGGAGGGGAAGAAAAATGTGCAATCATAATAATACCTGAGTGGAAATGTTTCTTGCAGGGCACAAAAACATTCCCCAGAACTCTTGGCTGCACCTTAAAGTATTTTTGCTTTCTTTCCTGGCTTAAGGATGCATCCTCGGGTCACCAAATCTATGCATGCATGTCCCTGACTGGCAACTACTTTTAAAACATGGAGCATTTGTGGAACTGAGTAAAAAGCGATGCCTTCAGCCACTGTTGCAGTCATGCATGAGCTGAGGGGCAGACAAAGGGCTCTTGAACCCTCTCTTGTCCCGTGTGAACAGCCAGAGATTCTCAGGCAAAGCCCTACGCTAATGTGCCTGCCGTCACCCAGTCCTGTGCATTTGGTCTTGGCTTATCTACAGCAGCTGAGGCTCGAGGGACAACCTCTGGCTAGGGTCGCCAGGTCCCTCTTCGCCACCGGTGGGAGGTTTTTGGGATGGAGCCTGAGGAGGGCGGGATTTGGGGAGAGGAGGGACTTCAAGCCATAGAATCCGATCGCCAAAGCGGCCATTTTCTCCAGGGGAACGATCTCTATCAGCTGGAGATCAGTTGAATTAGCACGAAATCTCCAGCTACTACCTGGAGGTTTAATACTAATATAATACCAATAGTGCTGACTACTAGACTAGTTACAACACAACAGCACAATGCTCTTAATTAATATAGGAACCTCATATATTCTAAATACAACACTCCGAAGAATAATATTCCACTTGCTGTGGTGGGGACTCAGGTAAGTTGGAATAGTTGCCAGGTGTCCTCGGGGAGTCGAAGGATCACCCAGAAGATCACAAGGACGTGCTTGCCGGTTACTACACTATATGTTATTATTCTTCAGAGATCTTCAGGATCCATGACTTATCGCCAATGAAGAGGGATTCCAGTCCGTGACACCCGTTGGTGTCCTTTTTGTGTTGTGAAGTATACTTTATTAGAACTTTCACGTTGGAACGTGGAACATATATTAGTATTTGTGTTAAGCCGAAGTTGGCAACGATATATTTTGGAATAAATTGTGTATATAGTGTGCTGTTAACACTGCTCTAATGTTGTTGAAGTGTTGTATTTAGAATATATGAGGTTCCTATATTAAGAACATTGTGCTGTTGTGTTGTAACTACCTGGAGGTTGGTAACCCTACCTCTGGCAGAGACGCTGCTGCTGCTCATACTGGTGGAGGGCGGGTGAGGAGCTTCCTGAGGCCATTGCCTGTGTGTGCCTGAGACATCTGACATAATGCAGACCTTAGGAAGCCTTGGGGAGAGGGGACCACACTGAGTCCTTGAGGCTCAATCCCTACTAGATAGGGTTGCCAGGTTGCTGCTCAGCACCTGTGGGAGCTTTGCGATGGTGTGGCTAGAGTTTTGGAGGTGGTTGCTAGAGCATCTGCATCGCTTCCGGGTAAACCTGGAAGTGACGTCGGCGCTTCACACGGGTTGCAGGGCCCACCTCCGCTGGCCCTTTTCTGCCTGCCGACCAGCAGAAGATGTGCGGGCAGTTGGCGAGCCTACTACTAGATGTCAGGGTATAATGCCATAGAGTCTACCCTCCAAAGCAGCCATTTTCTCCAGGAGATTGCCTGGAGATCAGTTTTATTTCCAGGATATGTGGAAATTGACAACCCTAGCCAGAACTTATCTAACCAGTTGACAGCAAGTTCCAAAAGGACAACAGCGGACCTCCCTGTGAAGGGTGGGCGTCTAGGAATGGCACAGGCGTCTTTTCCACAGTCTGTCATCAAGAGTTAGTTTCTTCGCTCCAATACCATAGATTCAAAACTGCTTGAGGCCCTGCGCTTTCTTTAAAACTTTGCCTTCCATTTGCAGGATTCGACAAGCTAAGTTTAACAAAGAGGGGAGGAGATGGAGGGACGACATCAATCACATTTTTATCCTACCTTCCAAGGAGCTCAGGGCGGCATGCAACATTCTTCCTTCTTGACTTCATCTCACAACAGTCCTGTGAGGTGGGTTAAGCTAAGAGAGAGTGACTGCCCCATGGTCACCCAGGGAACTTCAAACCTGAGTAGGGATTTGAACAACAGGTTTCCGTCCTCCCAGTTCAACACTCTAACCACTATACTGGTTTGTCTCTCCATTACACTTAACCCTTTCTGACACCCTCTATCAAGCCAGATAGTCTCTCTAATATGGACTGAAGATTCTTGCCAAAATGTTGCTTAACTGTTGGACGTGAAATGATGCATTGTGGTGTCTTTAAATAATAGCAGAAGATGTTCAGTGGGAGTTGTGGGGGATTATGTCCCCTTTTAGTTGTTAGCATTAATTTTCCATGCATTTTCTATCCTGAGCCTCTCAACGGTTTGGAGAAACGTATGAGAGATTTGCAAACAGGGGCAAGGAGGGGTCAGATGTATCAAATGCTTGGATTCCAGCAAATAGTGGGGATTTCTGGACAAGCCAAACTGAACATATGTTTTTTGAGAAACAGGAAATAAAAGAAAGGGCCACCATTTTGCATTGATTTTTTTTTTTGCTTTTGTTTTGTTTTGTTCCAAGGGAGAATAAAAGGCACAACGCTTGTTCCTGAGGCATGTGTCATCCTAACAAAACACATAGTATCTATTAAATATCAACACTTGGGATGAAAGTGTTTGAAGGAAAATCCTGGAGGAATCTCGAGGTAGCTCAAGGAGGTTGAACTCAACCCTTGTTTCTCTTTGAAGTGAATGGCCCCGAGGTTAATTGCCAAAACTGCTTGTGGGAAAGGTGGTAGCAATTTAAGCAGACTGTACAACTTGCAGCCGCTCAGATGAATATCAGGTGTTAGCATATTTTTTAATGGGAGAAAGGGAGCAAAAAAAGAAAGAAAGAAAAATCCATCCTGGAATGAGAAACTGGGGAAGGGGGTTATCTTGGGGGGGGGGGGAATCCCAAATAAGCAGCCAATAATTCTTTGTTTACTTAGTCAATCATTCTGTAATTGGCCAGGAGGTTAATAGAAGCCTATTGATTGGCCAAGAGGATTGCTTACTGCTGGATGCTTTTTCTGTGTGTGACTACAGGAGAGAAGGGCAATTAGGGAAGCTTTTTCCTACCTCCTTCCTACTTCTGTAGCTCTGATGTATGAATCAGAGTAACAAAAGCTGCTCCTGAGCTGATGTTTTAAGCTCAGGTGGCACGTGTTGCGCTCGGCTACCAGCGGTTGGACGTTTCCCTCTCAGAATTTGCTCGTAGGATCCTTGCGATTAGGATTTAGAGGTGCCATGTTGCTACTTTGCACAAGTACCAACCCGCGTTGAACAAGACGCCATGCGAGGGCAAAGTCCCAATAGAAAGAGTGTTTTTCCTCGCCAGCAGTGTCATGTTTATACCAACCATAAATCACAATAGGTGAATCGTCAAGGGGTCTATTCTAGGGTTGCCAGCCTCCAGGTACTCACTGGAGATCTCCTGCTATTACAACTGATCTCCAGCCGATAGAGATCAGTTCCCCTGGAGACAACGGCTGCTTTGGCAATTGGACTCTATGGCATTGAAGTCCCTCCTCTCCCCAAACCCCTCCCTCCTCAGGCTCCACCCCAAAAACCTCCCGCTAATGGCAAAGAGGGACCTGGCAACCCTAGGCTATTCCCAAACCAGGTTAATTATGTCTGAATCCCCTGCCTTGGATCCAGTTCAGGCCTGTTAAGGGGCATAGATTCCCACAGGGGTTTATAAGTGTGATGCGGATACACAGCCTTCCCACAAAATGTGACTGGTGCAGATGAGCCTTTTGGGCACTTCCTAATTGGTGGCTACCCCAGTGTTTCGACTGGAGGGGAAACATGTAGGAATACTTGTAGGGCAGATCAACCCCAGACCTGAACATGGACAGCAGCCTACAACCAGCAAGCCTAAATCAGGGGCTTGCTACTTTGCGCAAGTTAGATGCCCTAAGTTTTCAGTCTCAGGAGGTGGAGCTTAGGAGCTAAAGGGGTGGTGCCTGGCAGATTGGGGTGGCAGATTAGGGCACGTTATGGGCAGACAGTGTTGGTTCATGGCTCTTAGACAGAAAAGAAGAATAAGAGTTGGTTTAATAACTCGCTTTTCTCTACCTTTAAGGAGTCTCAAAGCTTCTACTAGCAAGCTCCAAATTACTTTTTACCATTTAAAAAAAAACCTTATATACCATGGTTTCCCCCCATTTTTATATTTAACATAGCAGTACAAGTCATAGCAATCCTTTCCCCAGTCTCCACTTTTAAACCAGAGTTCCTTCCATGTGACCCATTTCAACAAATGTTTTTCCTTGGCATTATTTATGTCCATTTAAGTGACTTGAATTAAGAGAGAAATTGTTTTCCTGTCTCTGTCTTGCATTCCAAAGAGCCGGGCACTCGGCCTTTTCAGAAGACGTTGCCGTAATCCTTTTACTCTCCTCCATTTTCTGCTTGGAATATACCCACAAAGCGCAACTGTTCCTTACGCTTCCCCCCCCCCCCCCCATAAATGATCCCTTCACAATTCCCAAGACTTGGGGGAAAACATAGAGCCTGTTTTTCTACTTAATGCGTGACTCTTCCCTTGTACAGGAAGACACCCTCCTCAGAAGTCTAATAAACACGGGCTATCACTCTGCTTCGGCTTACTGGCACGGTCTCCTCACTGCAGACTCGCCGAGCCGCCGATTATATATTGGCCGAGCTCAGCCAAATTTTTGAAATAATTTGAAAATCCAAGCTGTCTAAAAAATACTGATGCTTGCAGTCAGGTGGGGGCCCAGCCAGACAGCAGCCCCGCGCTCTGTCTCCTCAGTTATCCTCCTGAACATAATCAGGATTTGTCAGATGAGTTAAACAAAAATAAAAAAAACTGCTTCTTTCCGAGTTGACTTGGACTTCAAAAAGAGAGGCCCGTCCCCTGTTTTCAAAGGGTGGCTGAGGAGTCGGGTTCAGGTCGTGGCTAAGATTGGGAGCTTGGAATTCCTCTCTGTTCAAATCTCATTGCAGCAAAGGGCTCCCACGACCCCACAGCTCTCTTACTGAGCTCCTCCACGGGTAACATGAGGGTAATAATTATTTATTAATGACATTGTCACATGCACTCAGCTGCCTCTTCCCCAAAAAGAGTTTGCTAAGCAGAGCGGGATTTGGGGAGGGGAGGGACTTCAATGCCAGAGTCCAATTGCCAAAGCAGCCCTTTTCTCCAGGTGAACTGCTCTCTATCATCTGGAGATCAGTTGTAACTGCAGGAGATCTCTAGCTACTACCTGGAGGTTGGCAACCCTATATCGGTGGGAGGTTTTCAGGGTGGAGTCTGAGGAGGGTGGAGTTTGGGGAGGGGAGGGACTTCAATGCCATAGAGTCCAATTGCCAAAGTGGCCATTTTCTTCAGGGGAACTGATCTCTATCGGCTGGAGATCACTTATAATAGCAGGAGATCTCCAGCTAGTACCTGGAGGCTGGCAATCCTAGGGGGCATGTTGGCAAGCATCATCTGGATTGACTGGGCCTGATATAAAAATTGAAAGCTTATCCTTCTTCCCTTGATGATCAACACAGCAATCTCGTGTCTGCTGATTTTGGGGCTTCAGCTTCCACCATCCCCAGCTTCCAGCTCCAGTCACTGACTTCAGGCACCCTGAGCTGAAGAATCCCCCCTCTGTCACCCTTCAGGTGATGACTGTGGTCTGGTCCTGGTAGGGTTGCCGTGTCCCTCTTTGCCACTGGTGGGAGGCTTTTGGGGTGGAGTCTGAGGAGGGCGGGGTTTGGGGAGGGACTTCAATGCCATAGAGTCCAGTGGGCAAAGCAGCCATTTTCTCCAGGTGAACTGCTCTCTATCGACTGGAGATCAGTTGAAATAGCAGGAGATCTCCAGCTAGTACCTGGAGGTTGGCAACCCTAGGCCCTGGCAATGGAAAAGTGGTAAGAATTTCACACACTAGAGGCAAAGTTCATTCCTATAGAATTGCTAAATAATATCTAATGAGCAGCAGTATATAATTCACAGCAGTTGGGGCTGTCAACCACCCTTTCTTCCCCACTTGGTATAAATAAAAAATTACCATCTTATTTTATTTGATTTTTATTTTTAAAAAGCTAATGAGATTCCAAGTCACTGGAAAGTGGGGATTAATTTTTTTTTTAAGTACCTTGTTTGACCTGTCCTTTATTTCTCCACACCTGCCCCAGGAGACAAACCATTCATTAAATTGTAAAGGCTTTTTAGATGAGTCTCTTGCAACACGAAGAAGGAACTAAAGCAGCAGAAAATTGTGGAAAATCTCCAGAATTTGCCCTCTGCTTATTTGGCTGGCAAGAAGGGAGAACTGTTCTCCAATCATTTGCAGATATTCTTAGACTCCCCTGTCAGGAACCCTGTGGATTTGGGTCAGGGACAGGGATACGGGAGGGCACTAGAGCGTGGCATGACGTCGCTTTTGGGGGAAACTGGAAGTGATGTCACGTCACTCTAGGAATCACCGGAAACTCTAAGGTAAAACTATAGTTTCCAGCAATTCCTAGAGTGACATGATGTCACGACTAGGTTTTCCCCAGAAGTGGTGCTATGCCAATCACACCACTGGTGTGCTTTTTCCCTCTGCCACTGCACTGAGTGGCGACAGAAAGAAAGGAATGCCAGTGGGAAGTTTCCCACCATAGAGGGGACCTAGCAACCCTAAGCAGAGACTCGGGTGATTGTGTCACGTCAACGGCTTTACATCATTTCCAGAGTAAACCCAGAAGTGACGTCATGCCACTTTAGGATTCAGCAGAAACTCAGTTGTTAGTGCATTGTGACGTCACATCTGGGTTCATCCTGGAAATTGTCACACCATTGATGCAACAACAGTGTCACCATTTTTCCCCCTGCTACTGTACTGATGCCAGGGCAATGGGGGTCAAAGGGCTGCCCCTGAGTGGCAATGGGGGTCAAAGGGCTGCCAGTAGGCAATTTTTGACACTCTGTCAACCCCTCACCCAGAATACGTGATGTGGCCCTTCCCAATGTTCCAAAACCCTTTGCCCAACAGACAGGATGCATTAAAAATATTAAATAAATACATTTCATTACACTTCAATGAGACCAAGAAACAGGACCATGCAGATGACAGCAATTTGAATAGCTGATGGATGGAGACATCAGAAAAAAGAAGCAAATTTGGCTACGATTTCCCCAGTGTCCCCCCTTTTTACTGAGAGCCAGTGTGGTGTAGTGGTTAAGAGCGGTGGTATGGAGCGATGGACTCTGATCTGGAGAACTGGGTTTGATTCCCCACACCTCCCCATGAGCGGCGGAGGCTAATCTGGTGAACTGGGTTGGTTTCCCAACTCCTACACACAAAGCCAGCTGGATGACCTTGGGCTGGTCACACTCTCTCAGCCCCACCTACTTCACAAGGTGTCTGTTGTGGGGAGGGGAGGGGAAGGTGATTGTAAGCCGATTTGATTTTCCCTGAAGTGTTAGAGAAAGTCAGCATATAAAAACCAACTCTCCTCCTTCTCCTCCTCCTCCCCTGTCAATGAATGACTCTTGGTCACAGAGAACACGAAAGTGTAAGGCCTCAGGTAACTTGCGCAGGGGCCAGCCTTGAGCTCTTGGTGATGGGTGGTCCAGCCCTTGGTGACACCCCCGACAAGTATCTTGCATCTCCCTGTTTCCCTGGCATCATATGTCCTGCCTACCCCCCACCCATCCACAACAACGGTCATCTTAGTAGTACGAGTCTTCACAGAATCTTAGTTTTTGGAAGAGGGGAAGAGGCGGCTGATTCTCTGATGTCCAGTCTGCATATGTAAATCTCACCCTGTCCGTGCGTTTTGTCCAGCGCTCACGGGGGTGGCTGGCAACCCCACCGTTGGAATTTATTTGCTGGCGACAGACAAGCACGCGCGAATGTTTCAATGACTCCAGCTCACCTCCTGCTTTCATTAGGTCAGGCTAGCCAATCCCAGATGGCGTTATGGAAATCGGCAAATGAAAACCATATTGATCGGCCTTGCGGACTAATGTGAAAAAGCTGCTCCGAAGAGGGCAAGGTGGAAAGAGTGTGCGCTCCACTCTTCAACCCAATAGCCCCTTGTTAAGGCCTTTAATCATTTATTAATGTAAACTCGCTCCTTCCTCTTCTCCTCCATTTCTTTTCCTTTCCACTCAAATTACCTCGGCCACAGAGCATCCTGTTCCATTTATCTTTTAATGTTTCCTTTATTTAATTTATTTTTTAAGTTACATGTTAAATTTTATTACAACATCAAGTGTGTGTTCTTTCTGAGTCTCTCTCTCTCTCTCTCTCTCCCCCCCCCCCCATTTCTGGAGGGCAACTTTGACTGGCCTGCCCTGATGTACCGTTTCCTCTTGTGTGTTTCAAATGCAAGTGCCCTAACGTGTTTCACTTTCGCACAACCATCCTGTGTGTCTCCTTTTGTAAGAATGTTGCTGGAGCCTGCAGATCAAGGGTCCTTCTAGCTGAGAATTCTGTTTCCGGCAGAAAAGATGATCAGATATTTCTGGACAGTCACAAAGAGGACGTAGAGGACAGCGACTCTCCCTTATCCTGGCCCCTCCCAACTATGTGGATTATAACATCAACCTACCTTACAGCAAGGATTGCAGCAAGATAATGTACCTGGAAGAGCTTTGGAGACAAAGGGGAAATACTATGATTGTAAAGTATTGTTTTGGTAACATGAATAGATCTATCCTCCATGCATCTTCCCGTATAACCCCATATGCCAATTACACTCCTTTGGTTGATCCATGTTTTTGAGCAAGTGGTGGCCGGACACCTGCAGGATTTCTTGGATGAGACATTGGCCTTTTATGCAGGGACGTTTCCCTGTGGTCACCCCCGCCGACTGCTTCAGAGCTTCCTTTTGATTATGCATGCCTTTTCCGCCCATCAGAGGTTACCTCACTCTTGCTGCGCGTTTTGCCCACATTTTCCAGATCCTCACTAAAACAGCATCTGGAAAACACGGGCAAAATGCGCGGGGAGAGTGAGGTGACCTCTGACAGGCGGAAAAGGCATGCATAATCAAAAGGAAGCCCCGAAGCAGTCGGTGGGGGTGACTGCGGGGAAAAGTCCCTGCATAAAAGGCCATTGTCTAGATCCGTTTCAATCTGGCTTCGGCCCTAGATTTGGAACAGAAATCTGCCTTAGTTACCCCGATGGGCTCCTGTTTCTGGGAAAGAGGGAGGGTGTGACCGTGATGATTTCCCTGGATTTCTCAGCAGCTTTCCATACCATCATCCTTGGTATCCTTCTGGATCATTTGGCTGAGACAGGAATTGTTGGCACTGCCCTGCAGTGTTTCTACTTCTGTCTGGCAGATTAGTACCAGAAGATGGTACTGCTCGAGGCCATGGCTTTTACTCCAGGGGGTCCTGCAAGGTGCTGCTGTGTCGCCCATGGCCATTGACATCTAACTGCTGGGAGAGGTCATCTGGGTATTTTGAGTGAGGCAGCATCAGTATTCAGATGACACCCAACTCTTCTTCTCTCTTCCATCTGACTCAGGAGAGGCAATGAGTATTCTGAATGGCTGCCTGGAAGCAAAAATAGGCCCGAAGAGGGCAACAAACTGAAGCACAATCCAGATAAATTATCAGTTTAAGGCACTAATGTGTTCTCAGTGGGGTGGCACTCCCCACAGAGAAGCAGGTTGGTTCACAGCTTGGAAGTACTTTTATATCTGAGCTTCCAGAGGGAGGTGCTGATCTACACATCACCTTTTACAAACTTGGGCTAGTGAATCAGCTGTGGTTTTTCCATGAGGAGCAAGACTGGCCACCATTATTTACAGGCTGTTCACAGCCAGGCTAGATTACTGTAATGTGCTTTATGTGGGGCTGCCCTCGAGGATGTTTTGGAAGCTCCAGTTGGTTCAAAACTCAGCAGTGGGACTGCTCTCTGATATCATTTGCAATGAACATATTGTGCCAATAGTGGTACAACTGGGCTCAATTCAATTCAATAGGGGTACAACTGCACTCAATTCAGTGTGCGGTCCATTACTTTGAAAGCACTAAATGGTTTTGGATCTGAGTACTTAAAGGGGCGACTGCTCCCATTTGTGCCTGCCCATCAATTAAGAGCATCTTCAGAGGCTCTGCACTGCCCCCTTCTCTCCCTAGGCCTGGTCCATATAAAAGCTTCTGGGTCAGGTTTGTTGTCTGAGCAACAAGGTGATTCAGCTTACTGCTCCTTCCACAAACTCGCTGTTGCCTTTCCTTACCTTTTATTTTCTTGCTTTCTGGGTCTTGTGCTGCTTAGGAAGGACACCAGCTGAGCGCCCCCTCCTCCCAGCTGTCAGTGACCTCCAGCTCGGCCTGGAGGAGAAGAGGCAGCAGCGCACCACCCTGGGCCTGGATCTAGCTCCACCTAAGAGCTCCCTCCTCCAGCCACGTACTGTGATTGCTGAGGCCAAAAGGGGAAACAGTCGGCACTACCATGCCTGAACCCAGCCCTCAACAGGAACTGCTTCGCAGAGCACCAGAGCACCTGTTCCTATATTTCATCTAGGTTTTAAATGTCCATAAACTGCTTTGAGAGCCAGTCTGTGGTTGAAGAGTACAGACAAGCAAGAGACTCAGAAATCTGTAGGTGCTACAACACTAAACATAGCTCTGTAACACAAGTGCATCCATACTAATTTGCAAGTCCCGCTTCTTTTCTCTGCCCGAGCTCGCTTCTTGCGTGAAAGCTTCCTTTTCTTCAAGTGCCAAACATACTTCCTGAAACATACGTGGCTACTACAGGGCTTTGTTCTGCCTAGGGCTGCCCAGCGGCCATTTCCGGTAGCAGGAGAAAAATAAAAATAAAAAGGCCATCAGGCTGATAGCGTGATATCATTTCTGGGGGAAACCCAGAAGCAATGTCAGCCCTGTCTAGGAATTGCCAGAAACTTTGTGGTTTTGCCATAAAGTTTTCGGCAATTCCTAGAGAGATATGATGTGGTGTCCAGGTTTTCCCTGGAAGTGATGTCATGCCTTTGCTGATGGTGTCCCCCATGTCATCCCCCCAGTCTCCTACTGATTGCCAGGCCATCCTTGGCAACCTCAGCCTTGCCCCTTCCTGCATTGTGCAGGGGGTTGGACTAGATGGCCCTGGTGGTCCCTTCCAACTCTATGATTCTATGATAATGCCTGCCCTGTGAAAACTCCATCGAACCATTTCCGTCAAAGCCTTCTGCCCTCGTCGTAGTATCCTTTTAAGGTGCGGTAGGCATACATGCATCACACCCATTGTAAAAGTGTGCGCTTGGAACTGTGCTCTCTTCATTGCACTGTAAGTTTGCTTCTGCCCAAGGAGACTTAGAATCGCTGCCTGTGATTATGTTTCCAGATTTCGAGGGCAGTGGCGCAGGGCAGGTATTCCTGAGGGAGCCCCAAAGATGTGCGCGGTGATCTATTTCGAAAATATGTGGATAAAATGTACTCTGCCTTTCCGCTTCCTGGAGCACTCACTCACTTCCCCGTCCTTCCTCCCCCCGCGCCCCCCCCTTGGATTCGCATCGCAATCAGACCTTTCCGTTTCTCTCCTCCCCACTCCAAACTTCAAACAGTATATAAATTACAGCCAGAATGCTCTCTGTGGCAGCCCAGAAGGCCTTGTTTGAGGCAGAAGAGCAGAGCATTAAACAGGGAGAAGACTACGGAGGGCCTTCTCCGCTCTCGCTCTCTCTCTTTCTCCCCCCCCCCATTCCCATTGGGAGTGTTGTTTATAGAGCATTATAATTTATAACTGAAGAGAGTGGATTTAATTTCAGTGGAGGGGGCTCGCCATCAGGGCGCCGGCCGGCAATCATATGAATCAGCAAGCTGCAAACGCTATTGAATGGAAAGTATTATCGCTGGCCACAAACGGACAGTGTTTCTCCTTAAACAGCTCCCTCGGTGCGGGAAGATGCTGTCTTCGTTCATCTATTTTACATATCATACTCCTGTTTTAATTTTGCCATTTCCTTAAAAGCATTTTCTTTTCCTTTTTTTTATTTAAAAGCCTCTCTTCCTCCTCTTCCCCCCCCCATGTCTTTTCTTTAATTATTTCCTGACCTAACATTAGAAACTAATTATCATCTGTACACTACTAGACTTGTAGATCTTCAAATCTGTTTATTCCCTCCCACACACCCTTTTTGGCAGGGTCTCTTTCCTTTTTTTAAAAAACAAACAAACCCATCTTCCTCTGATCCTGTGTACAACAACTTTGTATAGGAGCTGAAGTTAAAACATGCAAACAAGAATGCGATCGTCCATTAGCATTAATATTGTAAAATAGCAGTCAGATTCAATCATGGGGAGTTTTATTTAACCACGGGGGCTTGTGCATTGCTTAAGAACAAATGTGGCCTGGGATTTGGGTGATGGAGAGCTCTTTTTCAAAAACATCCCTGGATTTTGAAGGGGAGGGTGTATCAAGTCCAGATACCAATATCCCAGAGGTCTATGCTAATGCTTGGGTCCGATCATCCCAGTGTGAGTCCGTACCAGCAGACAGGGCTGGCTCCTTAGGGTACCCTCCTTAGTGTGTTAAGAGTCCTTTTGTGGTCCCTTAGTAAGATGTTGTCCAGCAGGCCCTCTCCCAGGCAACATATTGCCCTGACAACATTAGGGAACAGTTAGATGACAGTTGCCATTAATTCCCAGCTGCCATTACTTCTTAGCCATCCATCCAGATAACCTGTCCTCTCAAATTGGGGGGTAACATCTGCTCTTCTTCCTCATGGTCAGCAGACTGCCTCTTGTTTGTCTGTGGTAGGGTTGCCAACTTCCAGGTACTAGCTGGAGATCTCCTGCTATTACAACTGATCTCCAGCCAATAGAGAGCAGTTCACCTGGGGAAAATGACCTCTTTGGCAATTGGACTCCCTCCCCAAACCCCGCCCTCTTCAGGCTCTGCCCAAAAAACTCCCACCGAAGTGGCGAAGAGGGACCTGGCAGCCCTATCTGGTGATGGGGGACCCTGCTTCATCTTCCACCTGGAACAGAAGGGAGGAGGACTATTATGCAAAGTAGGACTTTTGCAGTCATGGTACCCCAACTAGAGAATGCCCTACCCTCAGCTGCTCACCTGGCACCAGATCTGGTGGGTTTTGGTGTCAGGTTTGTGTTTGATTGGCCCTTCAATCATTGGTTGCTTTGCTTTGTTTTAAATTCTATTATATTGTTATTGAACTTGTATTTTAGTTTTTATTAGTGAATTCTTCTTTGGTGCTCCATATTCTTTCGGTAGTGGTGGAAAGTGCCATCAAGTCGCAGCCAACTTATGGCAACACCTCATGGAGTTTTCAAGGGGAGAGGCATTCAGAGGTGGTTTGCTATTGCCTGTCTCTGCATAGCGACCCTGGGCTTCTTTGGTGGTCTCCCCTCCAGGTACTAACCAGGGACAACCCTGCTTAGCTTCTGAGATGTGATGAGATTGGGCTAGCCAGGAATCTACATCAGGGCAGGCTGCCATATTGTTTTAGGGGTTTTTATTAGGGTTGCCAATCCCCAGGTGGTGACTGGAGATCTCCTGCTATTACAACAGATCTCCAGCCGATAGAGATCAGTTCCCCTGGAGAAAATGGCCGCTCTGGCAATTGGACTCTATGGCATTGAAGTCCCTCCCCTCCCCAAACCCCACCCTCCTCAGGCTCCGCCCCAGAAACCTCCCGCCAGTGGTGAAGAGGGACCTGGCAACCCTAGTTTTTATTGCTGCATTATGTAAGTTGATGGATTTGATTTTGGTTTAATTTTTGGTTTCTGATGGTTTTTGTTGTGATCGGGGGGGGTGAGGTTTGGCTATTGTACATTTTTGTATTTTGATTCTAAGTCACCCCAAGAACCTTCAGGCTGCAAGGTGGGAAAGTTTTAAATGAATAAAATTGAAGAGGAGGAGTCAGCGCCTCTCCCAGGAGAAGGGGTAGGTCCTACAAGGGGAGGAGGACAGGTAAGGGGGCCCAGTCCTTCAAGGCAGAATCTTTCTTCCCTGCTCCTCTTTTCAGGCCCTCGACTCACGAAGCAGATCACATTAGTAAAAGGAAACAAACAGCTCTGCTCTCAGGCCTACAAAGTGAAGAGACCAAGCAAGGGGAGGTAGAGTAGAGGGAAGGGGAACAGGCTTTCCAGAAGGGCCCAGTGCCACTGCCAGAGAGAGAGAGAAGGTCGGCAGCGACGGTTGGTGCTGCACAGCAGGGGACCTTTTTGAGGTCCTGAGACTCTACAGGGCACTACCAGTGCTGCTGTCTCCTAACGCCCGTGCTGCGGGCAAGATTCACCCAAATGCACAACCAACCAGTGGAAACTGCAGAGGAGAAGTTGCTGGCTGAATCTCCCAAGTCACAGGTGGCCCCAGATTTGGTCTTGGCACTCTCTGTGATGCTGCAGGAGATTGCTAGGCACCGTCTCAGGGTGTTCCAGGCTGCAACTCGCCCAGGGCTGGCCAGGAGTAATGGGATCAGATGCAATCCGGTACCTTGATGGCCCATTCCCTTTGGTCTTAGGGAACCTTTCAAATGTGCTGTGCAGGCCTAATCTATGTATGAAGGTGTGGTTGCAAGCCTCTTTGGGGGTTTATTTTTGTACTGGAATTGTCATTAACTTGCTTCCCACAGGTGTGGATATGGAGGGCGTACACATATGGCAAACTGAGATTTGTTTTAGACATTTCATTGCTTCCCACAAAGCGCCTGGGGAACTGTGGTTTTGTGAGGGTCCTGAGAATTCAGTATCAGAGAATCTCAGCCCTCCACGCAGAATCACAGTTCTCAGGGTTTTCTGGGAAGAGGGAAAGAGTGTGGAGCTGTTTTAAGCATGAACATAAGAACAGCCCTGCTGGATCATACCAGTGGTCCATCTAGTCCAGCATCTTGTTTCACACAGTGGCCAACTAGTTACTCTGGAGGGCCCACAACAGGACATAAGAGGCCAAAGCCTTCCCTAGAGGTTGCCTCATGAGAACATAAGAAAGGCCATGGTGGATCAGACTAAGGTCCATCAAGTCCAGCAGTCTGTTCACACAGTGGCCAACCAGGTGCGTCTAGGAAGCCCACAAACAAGACGACTGCAGCAGCATTATCCTGCCTGTGTTCCACAGCACCTAAGACAATAGGCATGCTCCTCTGATCCTGGAGAGAATAGATATGCATCATGAGTAGTATCCATTTTGACTAGTAGCTATGAATAGCCCTCTCCTCCATGAACATGCCCACCACCCTCTTAAAGTCTTCCAAGTTGGCAGCCACCATCACATCCTGAGGCGGGGAGTTCCTCAATTTAACTACGCGTTGCGTGAAGAAATACTTCTTGTTATCTGTTTTGAATCTCTCACCCTCCAGCTTCAGTAGCCTCCTAGCTGTGGAATTTCTGCCTCTGAATATGGACTGGATACACCCTAGATGTTTGGCCACTGGTGACTGAAGTCTTGCCTTCGTGCATCTCACCATGGTGTTTCATTCCTTTTTAATTTTTGTTTTAAAAAGCAAAACATGTTAACAGGATGTCGGGGGCGGGGAGCTCCTGCATCAGATCGTGCGCGTTGCTGCAGCACCAGTCTGCAGTGTGGTATGTTCTGATGTTCTGTGATTGAGGCAGAATTTATTCATGCCTTCATGTGCTTTCGTATTCTCACTCTTGGAACAATGCAACTGTAAACCTTGCAAAGTACCCTTGCCTGAAGAAAACAAATGTGACACATGGCCTATGGAGAATGGCTGAGATGCGTCTCACCCAACTCAGTGCCTGGGAAGCAAAAAGCTTTTTGAGAGGAACTGTCCCATTAAGGAGTTCCGGCTGTTTTTCTGTGTCACTCCCTTGAATAAAACTCCCAAAGGCTGCCAGTTGAAAATGTATTTTTTATTTTACTAGGTGGCTTATTGCTGCGTAGTGCCATGTCAGGTTACAGCTGCACATGCTCTTGTGGTAAACCTCACCGGGTTTATTGGTGGGCTTTGAGAAAACTTCGCAGAGCAGTTGGCGGCGTGGCAAAATTGCGATTTGTTCACTCGCACATGCGCTTGGTGGAATTAGTATTAATAGCATAAGTGTTTGAAGGCCTACAGTAACAAGGCACTGTGTGCTGGAGACATAGCCGACCTGGCCACTTCTGCCATCCCTGCAAATTAAGTCTGATCATACGAGGGAAAGGGAATGGGGGGAAATTTGGAGGTGAATGATCGGTTTGGTTGTAAAGTTTAGTTTTGAGTAGACATTTCAGCACACTTGGTGGGGGAGTCTCTGCTTTGCATGAAGAAGAAGAAAAAGAGTTGGTTTTTACATGCCGACTTTCTCTACCACTTAAGGACGAATCAAACCGGCTTACAATCGCCTGCCCTTCCCCACCGCACAACAGACACTCTGTGAAGTAGGTGGGGCTGAGAGAGTGTGACTAGTCCAAAATCACCCAGCTGCCTTCAAGTGTAGGAGTGGGGAAACAAATCCAGTT
The DNA here is from genome assembly GCF_029931775.1 of Euleptes europaea. NCBI lineage: Eukaryota > Metazoa > Chordata > Lepidosauria > Squamata > Sphaerodactylidae > Euleptes > Euleptes europaea. The sequence goes on along the minus strand of NC_079330.1, from coordinate 30,967,346 downwards.
CACTAGATTAACCTCCGCCGCTCATGTGGAGGAGTGGGGAATCAAACCCGGTTTTCCAGTTCAGAATCCACTGCTCCAAACCACCGCTCTTAACCACTACACCATGCTGGCTCTCAAGGTCTCAAGGTGTGTCCATGGCCCCTCTATTTAAAAAGATATCAGGTGGCAGATGTTTATTTATTTACTTCCTGTATACCCCACTTTTCTCCCCAATGAAGACCCAAAGTGACTTACAACATTTTCCATTAATCCTCACAACAACCCTGTGAGCTAGGTTAGGCTGAGACTGTGTGACTGGCCCAACATCACCCAGCAAGCTTCCACAGCAGAGTGGGGATTTAAATCTGGCTCTCCCGAATCCTAGTCTCACTGACTATTTCAAGGTGTGGAGGGAAGAGTCTGAAGGCCTTGGATAGGCACTAGAAGACATTTCAGTGGAATATGGGAATGAAGAGGGAGCCGGCATAATGAAGAGGAACAGAGTTGTGTTCATGCCAGTTCTCAGATAATTAGCATGGATGAAGTGCAGTTTGTACTCTTTCACTCACATACACATACTGAGAATGTAGTTTTTCGGGCATTACTGACCCCAGGGCACTGGGTGGCATGTTTGTGGTCTGAGAGCAAATCAAGTTTTGCATCAAAAATTGGAGGTTTATTATTATTTTTCATGGCATTGGGGCTCTTTTTGCATTTGCAAAACAAAATATTCAAACCTTGGTCTTCAGATCCTAGTCCAATGCTCTAACCACTGCACCACACTGGCTTAAGCATCTGATAGGCTGCTATACATGAATCATAGGATCATAGGGTTGGAAGAGACCACCAGGGTCATCTAGTCCAACCCCCTGCACAATGCAGGAAATTCACAACTACCTCCCCCCCACACCCCCAGTGACCCCTACTCCATGCCCAGAATAATATGCCCTCCCTCTCATCATCTGCCTAAGGTCATAGAATCAGCATTGCTGACAGATGGCCATCTAGCCTCTTCTTAAAAACCTCCGGGGAAGGAAAGCTCACCACCTCCCGAGGAAGCCTGTTCCACTGAGGAACAGCTCTAACTGTTAGAAAATTCTTACTAATGCCTAGATGGAAACTCTTTTGATTTAATTTCAACCTGTTGGTTCTGGTCCGACCTTCTGGGACAACAGAAAACAACTCGGCACCCTCCTCTATATGACGGCCCATCAAGTACTTGAAGATGGTTATCATATCCCCTCTCAGTCTTCTCCTCTTCAGGCTAAACATGAGATTATGCTCACATTGGAAGTCTCAAGGTGAGAGGCATGGGTTAGATAGTGTGGTATGGGGCAATGAATCAGAGGGGGTGCTTGTGTTGGCATGCCATTCCATGAACATCTAGCTAAGTGACAGTGAGACTTGGCTTACACAAAGGGAACCCTCACACACACACCTCTCATTGCAGGCAGGCATTTTGAAAAGAGAGCTGAAAGAAGCCCAAAAGGCATCTGATTTTCACCACCAGCAAATAGGTTTGGCTCAGCTTTAGTCTCCATAGTCATTGAGCCAAATCATCTAATACATTTCACCCACTGGAATGTTTAGGCCATGGGACCAATTTGTTTCTGGCAAATAAAGCAAAGCGGAAAGAGGGGAAGCAATTCTGTAATCTTGTCTCCTTTTCCTGGTCCAATATCTGTGAGTCAAAAAAAGTTGCTGTCTTTCCAGTGGCTGGAGTCATGATGGTGACCTTTGTTCTCGTGGGGCAAGATCTAGGCCAGCTATGGCTTTCTACGCTTCCTCCAGTTTTGATGTATTTCAGCAGCTGAGATGAATGCTACTAAACCGAGACAGGCTGGCTGGCAGGGACAAATCTCGAGATTCTGACCTGCAAGCATAACCCGAGGCCCGTATTTCTTCATTTAACATAATTAATACCTTGTATTTCCACTGACTTTGATAAAATGACATGTATACCCCTTTCTTTCCCCTCCTTTTGACTCTCGGTAATGTGGAGTAATGAATTCTGGAGATCTATAGTTTAAATGCTTTGCAGACTTAGGAAGAATAGCGTGTCTTAATAAGGCTCAGATCAAAAGTTCCAATTGAGCCAGGGAAAGAGTCGTCTTCCAGGCAGTGGAGAACATTTTGGGCTCCTTGCCAAGTCACACTCCTCATATTCTCATGAATACGTTAGTAGGGGGAATGTGCATGATCAATACAGAGGTGACAATAACCATCTTGCTTGGTTTTCCTTGGTAGTTGCTTTCCTAGCTTAAAGTACAAAGTATTAAGGAATCCAAGACTTCAACCAGGAATGTCATTTCCTAGGATCGACCACAGTGGGCTACTGGAAAAGGGGACAAGACTGTCAAATTTGGCTTCTGAAGGAGGAAGTGACCCACAGCTTGCAAGAACGCTGCCTCCTGTTTTCTCAGAGTGTCGAGCGGTTTTAACTTGGAACCTTCGATAGGATGTTGCAGAGCTTGAGAAGGTGCAGAAAAGAGCAACCAAAATGATCAGGTGGCAAGAGCAACTGCCCTGTGAGGAGTGGTTAAGACTGTTTAGCTTGGAAAGAAGGGGAGACATGATAGAGGTCTGTAAAATTATGCATGGTATGGAGAGAGTGGACAGGGAGAAGCTTTTCTCCCTCTCTCATAATACTAGAACACGGGGTCATCTGCTGAAGCTGGAGAGTGAGAGATTCAAAACAGATAAAAGGAAGTATTTCACACAACACATAGTGAAATTGTGGAACTCCCTGCCCCAGGATATGTTGATGGCTGCCAACTTGGAAGGCTTTAAGAGAGTGGTTCATGGAATATAGGGCTATCTATGGCTACTAGTCAAAATGAATACTAGTCATGATGCATACCTATTCTCTCTAGTATGAGAGGAGCATGCCTATTATATTAGGAGCTTTGGAACACAGGCAGGATGGTGCTGCTGCAGTCATCTTGTTTGTGGGCTTCCTGGAGGCACCTGGTTGGCCAGTGTGAACAGACTGCTGGACTTGATGGACCTTGGTCTGATCCAGCATGGCCTTTCTTATGTTTTTATGAATCCTGGCCTTGTCATTACCTCACCTGTCATGTCCAAAGAGACTTCCATGTTTGTCTTGCTGCTCTCGGGGCTCTCTCCTTAGACTGGAGCTGGGTGGTGGACCCCAGGTTGAATCCTTGCTTGTGCCCCCCAGTCTCAAAACCTATGTTGGCCTCAGATCCTGACAAAGACCAAGTCATTTGTTCATGTGTGTTTGTTCAAGACCTCTACCAGTGCCTCCCAAAGTCCTCATATCCCCATCGCACAGGGGCTGCTCAATCTATCCTTGTTAATGTCTTGCTTGAAAACCTTCGCAATATATCAGAGCAAATGCCTGGGGACATTTGTGGAGAAATAGAGGCTCCATAGGGTTGCTGTGTCTTCAAAGGCACAACTTTGAGAAGATCCCTGCCCATGGGAGGCCCTAACCTATCTGGGGGATACAGGCAGAATAGATTATCGGGGCATATCTGCACCTGTTAAACATAATCCCCTCTCCTCATGGAGCCCTGAGAACCGTAGCCCTGTGGGGTGCGGGTGAGGGCTTTCTAACAGAACTCTTGGCATCCTCACCAAACAATTCCCAAGATTCTTTAGCAGAAGCCAAAGGAGTTTTTCATGTTTCCACATGATATCGTGCTCTGTGCACAGACTGTTAACAACCGTTCCTTACACACACACACACACACACACACACACACACACACACACACCTACCTGCTTTATTTTGAACTTATAAAAATCCAGTTTTTCCTGGGCAGGAGCAGTTTCTTGTGTCTGAAGAAGAAACTGCATAATCCACAAAGATCTAGCCAGTTACTCTATTTATTTGCTGATGACTGAAAGGGGCCAGTTCCCTGCACAAATTTACAGACAACCCAGTTTAGACAGAGGGGAAGGGATAATTGTAGGAGGATTTTAAAAAAAACACATTATAGAGGTATTACATTATTCCTATCCAGCATTACCCATGCATGTGGATTAAAAAAAAGAGAGAGAGAATCCCCCACAACTCAGCCTGCCTTTTAGGGAGGGAGGGGGGGCTCATTGGAGGTATCTGCAAATACATTGAGGTTTTTTGTAAAATTTATTTGAAAGTACTGCATTATTTCTATGCAGCATTATCTAGTTTCTCAAAACTTAAAACAAAAATTAAAACAGAATGGGTGGAGAATCCTGAGGGTCATGTGAGAACATAGCAGTGGAGGTATGTCTTCAGTGTGCATTAAATATTAAAGGGAAACCACTACTGAAAATGAACAGAAAATGAAGTACTGTCTCTTTTACAAGGGTGATTTCACACGTATCAGCAACCAGACAACCATGGAAAATCACCCTGGTGTGGAAGCAGCCATGGTTAAACTAGTAGAAAGCAGTTTGTAGTGCAGATACATTTTCACAGGTGCAAGTGTACATAAACCTTTCTGTATACACTGCTTTGCAGAAATTTATCTGTGACTTAAAAGGCTGGACTCTCCCACATATCTAGAGACATACCGAAGAGGGGAAACTAAGGCCACCGCTACCTTGATAACATAGTAATCTTTTCATTCTGTTTTTGGTTCTTCTACACAAGTCCCCGCATTCCTCTGTCCCTCCGTTCAATAATTTAATTAGGACAGAGGCTGGGAGATCTTGCAGCCGATTAGAGGCCGTGACTTGCTTGAGAGATCAAGAAAGCAAATTGATAAATGTGAGAGCAAAGGTTGCCGGTGTGGGAGAGGCCTGCCCTGCCTGGGAGGCTCTGATCCAGTGATCCAGGTCAGATCTGGTTCGTTAACGTCTTCTGGGACCCAGGTTCATTAGAAGCAGCACTCCAGCAGGTTGCCTTTAATACCACCGTTGACATTTACCAGCAACCTCAAATTTGCAGCGGAGCAATTCTTGTAGCTGATTGAGACTGGAGAGGAGTTCCTAAGAGAAGAAATTCAAGTATCTCCTGGGTTTAATAGCTTAAAGGGAATTTTTAAAGCCTTCTTTTGTATAGGTTCAGGTGGGTAGCCATGTTGGACTGCAGTAGAAGAGCAAGATTCGAGTCCAGTAGCACCCTAGATACCAACAAGATTTCCGGGGTATAAGCTTTTGAGAGTCATAGTTCTCTTCATCAGATACCTGACGAAGGGAGCTTTGACTCACAAAAGCTTTTACCTTGGGAATCTTGGCCTTTAAGGTGCTACTACGCTTGAATCTTGCTTGACTCGTGAGTCTTCAGAAGGTGCTTGGGGGGCCTTGCAGGTAGGGTTGCCAACCTCCAGGTACTAACTGGAGATCTGCTATTACAACTGCTCTCCAGCTGATAGAGATCAGTTCACCTGGAGAAAATGGCCACTTTGGCGATTGGACTCTATAGCACTGAAGCCCCTCCCCTCCCCAAACCCCTCCTCAGGCTCTGCCCCAAAACCATCCCACCGGTGGCAAAGAGGGACCTGGCAACCCGACTTGCAGGGCAAGTACTTCTCCTTTTGGTGCACTGGGATCAGGATTGTGGCCGAGGTGGGAAATCCAAATGTCTTCTGTGAACGTCAGTAGGGCACAGTCATCCAGAAGGTGTTCTGCTGTGTGCTTGCCCAACTATTGTTCCTATCAAGGGGGCTCGCTCTAGGACATTTCTGGGAACATTTTTCCACATGGGCCAGATCACTGTATCCAGTATCAAAAGTCCATGGCTCATATCAATTACAGAAGCAGCAAAGCCGGGGGAACTCTGAGATAAGGGAGGTGTTTCTTATCTCGTCAGGTGTGCAGGAAAGCCTGACTTTGTGAATTTGGGAGAAACCCAAAAATGGCTTGATGAGGACTGAGCATGCTTGGCATGAAATATGGAAGGCGATTGAGAATCAGGGAGAGGGGAGAGGGGAGAGGGAGTAGGAAAATAGCTTCCTGATGTTAGCCGAATTGCTCCGTTAATATGGGGAAATTAGCTGAGCAATCGGTAACTATTCTATACCAGAATCCGGTTAATGAGACCTTGAATAAAGACAGACACAGGATTCCGAATTAAATAGTGTTTATGTCTTTCTCATTCAAATCAATGATGCATACACACATACAGAGAAGCCTAGGAATATTCAAAGAGAGTAGTACAAGCACAGATGCCAACGTGACAGGAGGTCGTTGGTGGAGGTATATTTACCTTCCAGACGAGGTGTTGTCCAAGCTCAAGCAGACTAAGACAGATTGAAAAGTTAAAGCCGAGATGGGGGCAGGGGTTCCCGTAGACTTGGCCAGCAAGGCGGGAGGGAGCGTGGTAAGGCTGCGCAAAACCAAACCAACAGAGTAACGGCAAAGGTGCCAGGAAAGACCTAAGGTGACATAATGGGCTGGGGGCACCCCAGATATACTGTTTTTCTGGGGGCAGGGAGAGGGGTTTCACCCCTCCTAGGTTCCCAGGTGACAAAAGGTAACAAAAGGATTAAGCTGTGGCTACCGGGGTGGGGTAGTGAGAATTTGGAAATCTATTCTGATTCCGATGCGCTTTTGCAACCCGTGAGGAACTGGAAATTCTCTGCTGACCAGATTAGCATTTTGGAACAAAAGGGTGCGATCTATGCAAACGTCCTGGGATCGCTTCTGTATAGCAGGAGGAACGACTCATCTTGATATCAGGATCGCTGTTGATGGTCCATTAAGCTGTGGATGTTCCAAGAGGGGGGGTGTTTGGCACTGACTACGTGTCTGTCTGCTTCTTATGACATGGCTGCGGCTGGAACAGAGGTTGTACAGGAACATGGCTTCTCTCAGGTTCACCGGAGGCTGCCCCTGCATCTGCTTCCTAGCTGCTAGCTGCACGGCGCTTGCAGGAGCGGCCGAGCCTGTAACAACGGAGCGCGCAGTGACCGTCCCGTATCGTTTGGGGCAGGCGCGCGGCCAGCAAAGTAGTCGAGTGCCTTCATAGCGGGCTGCCATGTCCAGTCCTGGAGGTTTGGGCAGGACTGTTTGCTATCACTGAAGTCCCTAAGAGCATCCTGATAAGGGAGATTCAGGTCACATTTGTTTATTTCCCGCCACTCCCTTGTTCTCTCTCATAACAGACTTCCTAGTCAAGTGCCTATGAAGCTGCCTTATACTGTATCAGACTCTTGGCCCATCAAGGTCAGTCTTGTCTAATCAGACTGGTTGCGGCTCTCCAGGGTCTCAGGCAGAGGTCTTTCACATCACCTGCTACCTGATCCTTTTCAACTGGAGTTGCCAGGAATTGAACCTGGGACCTTCTGTGTGCCAAGCAGATGCTCTACCACTGAACCACAATTCCTCCCCAGCAGAATAAGGCCACCTCCAAGCAGGGTTTTACACCAAGGCTCCATCTGCCACCCCAGGGACCTGCTATTGCCTCTGTTCTAAAAAGCACATAATGTATGTGACTGGGCATAAGTTTCACAATGGGGCAGTTTGCAGAGGTGAAAACATCCAGAAGGAGGGAGGCCAAGGCTGCTTTTCCCCGTCTGCTCCGGTCACAAACAGAAAAGACCCTCTTTGCCTCTGGGAGGCACAAAACGTCCACCGCATGTGTGATGAAAGGCCCTCATGTGGTTCCCCAACGAACACCCGGGCTTTGTGACATGTTGATGGAGCTTCTGTGCTCAAGATCCATCGGTTGTCCGTTCTTGGACCTTTCACAGGGCCCCTCCTTGGTTCTGGCTGCCACACCTTGTCTATGAAGATATGGGTGTGGGGTCAAACTCTGTGACCCTCATACCACCTTTTGTTTAGTTGGGGCATATCTAGTTGGTATAACTCATGCTAAGGCAGATTTCCAGCAGATTCTTGGAGAGCACCACCCCGAGTGACCTCAATGTGAGGATGTATTGATCTTTACCTGTGTTGTCCTGTAGCTCCTGCTGTAGTCCTTTCAGTGTCAACCAGGCTGGGATTTATTCTGGACCATCTGCAAGTAAAATTCTTATCCTGTTCTTTCCTCCTCCCGGCTTTCCTCCCTGCTTCACCGACTTATCATTTGGCCTCTCCACAGAGGATGGCCATTTATGCAGGGCTGTTTCCCCTCGGCCACCCCCGCCGACTGCTCCGGTGCTTTGTTTTGATAATGCATGCTTTTCCCGACCGTCAGAGGTCGCCTCGCTCTCCCCGCGCATTTCTGCATGTTTTGCCTGCGTTTTCCAGATTCTCACTAAAACAGCATCTGGAAAACACGGGCAAAGTGTGTGGAAATGCACGGGTAGACCAAGGCAACCTCTGATGGTTGGGAAAGGCTTCCAAAATCAAAACGGGGGTGACCGCAAGAAAACAGCCCTGCATAAACAGCCAATGTTGCTGACCCCAAGCAGGTGTGGGAGAGCCATATGCTGTGATTTCTGGGGGGTTTGCAAGACCCACTGGCCCTACCCACACTGGGCATTCTCCCCTTCTGGCCAAGAGTGGCCACTGATCGAAGCCCTGGGCCCAACCTGCCCTGGCTGACCCACTGTGCCTCCTCCCCCCAATAGTTTTATTCTGTAATTTGCCACTGAAGATCTGAGTTGGAACATCAGAACACTTTGTGATAAGTTTTTCACAGGCCCTAGCCTCTAGATATGAAGTTCAGCTGGTGTGAGAGGTACCTCCACCCCTCCAAAACAACGACCAAAAAAAGCCTTGCCGAAAGACTTCAGAAGTCTCCCCCCCCTGAAACCCAGCTATGAATCGCTTTGAGGTGAATGGTTTTAAAAAATCTAGAACAAAAGAGGTTTTCCCTACAACAGCTGTGCAGTTTTATTAAAAATTTAGAGAAATCTTATGTGTCTAATCCTTTGAGCGGATGTGTAATTACTTGGCGAGGGCGCTTACACATGGATAACCTAGCTGTACTGTGAGACAAGATTCTTATGTTTAATTTAAAGAACCAGGGCTCTGCTTTGGAGATTATCGACACCAAGCCTCGGAAAGAAACACACAACCCAAACCGACCGCTCCGCGTTTTCATTTGTTGCACAGATGTTCGGGGCCATCTGACGAGCAGATAGCGGCGCTTGTGAGCGTTCCCGCAAACAGTGGCATAAGATGTGCAGCTGACATGAAAATCGGTTTTTCACTTATTTACAGGGCTTTCTTCCTTTCAGCTGCCTTGTTTAACAGCATTTTCCTTTAGGTTGCTTGATGTTATTTATTTACTTAGGCTTTGGATCTAGTTTGCACCCTATGCAAGGAGGTCAGGATGGCCTGCAGCAATAGTGGGTTGGGTGTATGGATCCGTGTCCCTTCAAAGGCTCATGCCCAACACAGGGGCCACATTTATTTATTTGTTTGTTTATTGAATTTATACCCTGCTCTATCCCAGCCAAGGCCGGGCTCAGAGTGGCTCACATCAACATCATCAATACAATCCATATCACATTAAAATACTAAAATAAAATAAAACAAGAGCCAGTGTGGTGTAGTGCTTAAGAGCAGTGGTTTGGAGCGGTGGAGTCTGATCTGGAGAACCGGGTTTGATTCCCCCACTCCTCCACATGAGCGGCGGAGGCTAATCTGGTGAACTGGATTGGTTTCCCCACTCCTCCACACGAAGCCAGCTGGGTGACCTTGGGCAAGTTACAGCTCTCTTCGAGCTCTCTCAGCCCCACCTACCTCACAGGGTGTCTGTTATGGGGAGGGGAAGGTGATTATATGCCGGTTTGATTCTCCCTTAAGTAGTAGAGAAAGTCGGCATATAAAAAACAACTCTTCTTTTTCTTCTTAACATAGTTCTACAGTTAACACCATAATTTATAAAACTAAATCCAGAATGGGCTCTGAATTTTGGCGGAAGGAAGGAGGGGAAGGGAGGCCAGCTATGACGGAAACGTCACTGCCTCAACCACATGCCTGGCAGAGCATCTCTATCTAGCAGGCTCTGCGAAACCGCACCAGATCCCGCAGGGCCCAGGTCTCAGTTGACAGAGAGAGCCACCAGGCTGGGGCCAGGGCCGAAAACACCCTGGCCCTAGTTGAGGACAGCTGGACACTTCTCAGGCCGGGGACATGAGCCCAGAAGGGGGGTGGAGAGAGAAGAGGAGGAGGAGGAAGAAGGGGAGGGCGGATGTTAAAACTATCAAGTCAACAAGAAATGGGGGGATGCCCTGTAGCCCAGGCTATTTGTGATGCAGAGTCACTGCCAAATATTATATTGGTTGTGGAATTCAGCCTGGTTGAGGTTTTCAGGTGGAGGGAAAGCAGAATGGTATAGCCTGACCTCATCAGATCTCGGAAGCTAAGCAGGGTCGGTACTTGGAAGGGAGACCTCCAAGTAAGTCTCTGCAGAGGAGAGCACTGGCCAACCAGCTCTGCTTCTCACTTGCCTTGAAGCCCCCCTTGCTGGGGTTGTGTAAGTCAGCTGCGACTTGACATCCCATTACACCCACAAGGATTTAAGATTTCATTAAGAAAGAGAACATTTGTATCCCACCCTTCTTCAAAGGGGTATACAGTGCGGTATGCATGGGTCTTCCCTTTTTCATTTTATCTTCACAGTGACCCTGTGTGGTAGGTGAGACTAAGACAGAGACAGAGGGACTGGCCCAAGGATAGGGTTGCCAACCTCCAGGTGGTGGCTGGAGATCAGTTCACCTGGAGAAAATGGCCTCTTTGGCAATTGGACTCTGTGGCATTGAAGTCCCTTCCCTCCCCAAACCCCACCCTCCTCAGGCTCCGCCCCAAATATATCCCACCAGTGGCGAAGAGGGACCTGGCATCCCTACCCAAGGAGAAGTCAGCTTCATCGCCAAGTGGGGTTTTGAACCCAGGTCTCCCCACTTGTAGGGCCTCACTAAACATTACAAAGTCTTCGCTTTTGTTGGGCTTCGTACCTGACATGCCACAGGAGTTTTGCGTCTTCCAAATGCGTGCTGCTCTTGGCTCCGTGGCAAAATCACATGGCTTTTATGGCTTCACATAATTTTCACAGCAGAGCCACGAAGAAGTTTGAGGATGTGGAAGTGGGACAAGAAGGAAGACTAAAGCTGCTTCTCCCTGTGCCTAAGCAGTAGTTTATGTATGTATGTATAGTCTTCATAATTTCAATCCAGTACCACCTTAGAGACCAACGAGGTTTCTGGGCTATGAGCTTTTGAGAATCAAAGCTCCCCTCATCAGGAATCCCATAGTGTGAAAACCTATAGGAACGGAAAGGAAAAGGAGATTTACACGACGAGTGATTAAAAAGTGGAATTCAATGCCAGAGGATGTAGTGATGGCCACAGACAAAGATGGCTTTAAAAGGGGAACAGACAGATAGCATAGGCCTTTCAGTGGCTACTAGCCATGGTGACTAAATGGAACCTCCAAGTTCAGTGGCAGTCCCAGTGCCAGGAGGAAAGAGCAGGGAAAGGCCTCGGCCTCTATGTTCTGTTGTTGGACCTCCAGAGGAACTGGTTAGCCACTGTGTGAGACAGGTTGCTGGACTAGATGGACCACTGGTCTAATCCAGCAGGGCTGTCCTTATGTCCTTATGATACAACCAGATTACTGTATGTGGAGTGGACGTGATGATTGAGAAACGAAGTTAAAAATACTTTGCATGCGCTCAGGTGCTAACAGTAGGCCAGCTTTCTTCAACACTTCATAACTTTTCTTCATAACTATGGTAGTGATTGCTGTCAAGAGAGAAGGTCCACTTTCCTTATACTCACCCCCCCAACAAAAACCCTAAAGGGAGCTCTGATCCCATAAGTGGTCCCCATTGCCTGGTATGGACCATTGGGTTTTGTATCATTCTCCATCCCCTGATCCTTCCACACTTTAAGCTTTGAAGACCATTGCAGTGTGTTTTGGACATAGGGGACTTTGCCCTTCCCATGCTGGGCAATAAGCAAAAATTCTCCCAGGTGCTGGGGTTGCGTGGAATCCTGGGAGTGCCTGGGAGTACAAATTTGCTCTGACCACTGAACACCCCTGCCTCCATTTAAGGGAACAGCCTGCCGAGATGATCCAATTCCCTTCTGTGCTTGAAAGGGGCTCTGAGGTTCCCAATTTAAGCCCAGCAGCCTCTGACACCGGGTTCAAGCCCTATTAAAATGAAGCGCAGAGGTGCCATAGCAAGCCGTAGCACATCTGCTTGTGGCGATTGGGGCCAAATAGGCGCACGTAAATTGGCTGCAATTATGACCCCAGGTTGGAATAATAGATGCGTCTTCCATTTGCGAGGAATATGGCTTCGGTGGGAACTCTGTGAATCACATAAGAGGAGGAAGCAAGGGAACAAATTCTAGGGGGAAAGGGCAGGAGGAAAATTGCAGGAAGAGTGTGCATCTGGACAGATGTGATGAGCCGCTGAGCTCTTGGTGAGGCCTGACGCTTGGAAAAGAAAATGCCTCCGTTGTAGAAATTAAAGATGTAGCATGCATTTGGAGTATAGGGGAGGGGCTGGGGGGGGTGTATTGGCCTGGCATTTAAGCCCTGTTCTTAACTGTTTGAAGGGTTTTAAAAAATACATGTATATAATCAGAGCCCTTTCACCTCTGGAGGGAACGGCTTTGTTTAATCTGAATAGGTGTCACATGAGTTGTGTTTTAGTCAGGCAAACGGGCGAATCCAGAAGGTAGCTCCGTCGTATGTTTGTTCTGTGCAACGGGATATGCGTCTAAACCAATGCTCCATGTGTTTGTGTGTGTGTGTTGCTTTTTTTATGATGCTCTAATGAATTAGCGGAAAATGTGTTGCTGTAAACAGCTGTTGTATTTTTGCCAAGCATCTGCTGAATTGCCTGCTTTTCATTCTTTCTCCTCCTTCCTTCTCTTTCTGTTGTTTCTCCACTCCGTGAATTATTTTTTAAGTGCGCATCTTCCTAGTTTGAAATTAAATGTTTTGAGAGATGTGCCCCAGAACCCCAGGCTGAATAAATTTAAGTGATGTTACACATTTAAAGAAAATTGCCGATTTTATTGTCATCTGTGCTGGCGAGGTGTCGTGGAATCACTGTTGTGATGTTGATTGCTTTGTGATAAACGATTGTGCAGGGTTGTTGGGGTAATCAACGACGTTGGCCCTTTTGAAGGCCAAACTAGACAGGACACTGGAAGAGCCTGTATGGTGTGGTGGTTCGAGTGTCCGTCTAGGGCCGAGAGATCTTGGTTCAGATCCCCAGTGAGCCATGAAGATGATTGGGTGACCTTGGACCAGCCGCTCTCTCCCTCTGGCTAACCTACCTTCTCAGGGGAGTTGTGATGATAAAATGAAGGGGGAGAGAAGAAGAAGAGTTGTTTTTTATTTGCCAATTTTCTCTACCTTTTGAGGAGAATCAAACCTGCTTATAGTCTCTTTCCTTTCTTCTCCCCACAACAGACACCTTGTGAGGTAGGTGGGGCTGGGAGAGCTCAAAGAGAGCTGTGACTAGCCCAAGGTCACCCATCAGGCTTCATGTGTAGGAGTGGGGAACCAACCCAGTTCACCAGGTTAGATTCCGCCACTCGTGGAGGAGTGAGGAATCAAACCCAGTTCTCCAGATTAGAGTCCATCGCTCTTAACCACTACACCACACTGGCTCTCATGATGTACTTTTGTGAGCTCCTTGGAGAAAGACACCATAAAAATGTAATTGATGGATCTGGGCATATACCTTCCTAAGTGTTTTTTTAATTATTTGTAAATGTCAACCAGGGCCACAGGACAGAGGGAGGGCGGTTCACTCTTCCCCCCTGTACCCCTTTACCAATTTCCATTCAACCTATGAGCTTCTACTTGCTTTGCTGAAAGAAACGTGAATGTTTTGCTCAGTGTTGATAGAGGGGGCTGATTCAGTTTGGGAAAAGTGCAGCGGGATGGAGGGATTAAAGTTTGCAGTCCTGATTTGAATACCCCCCAGCTATTTATCAGTAAAGAATGTTAGGAAGAGTAATTTGTTTGACCCTGAGAGGAGTTAAAATCACTCTTGCTCCAAGCTCTTGGTGATGAGGGTGCTTGGTGCGTTCTTTGGTTGACACTTCCCTCTTCCTCTCTGATGTCATTGGATTCTTCTACTGTCCAAGTTGCTCCAGAGCAGGACGCTGAATTTTCTTTCTTGCATTCCTCTTGAAGTCACCTTGTAATGTGATAGCTAACATGCCCTGACCTGGATGGTCCAGGCTAGCCCAATCTCATCAGATCTCAGAAGCTAAGCCCTGGTCAGTATTTGGAAGAGAGACCATCAAGGAAGTCCAGGGTTGCTACACAGAAGCAGGCAATGGCAAACCACCTCCGAATGTCTCTTGTCTTGAAAACCCTAAGGGGTTGCTATAAGTCAGCAGCAACGTGACGGCACTTTACACACACACACACACACAATGTGTTCATGGTATATGGCTTAGGTAACAAACTAGCAAAGAAAAATGAGCTGAAATTAGAAATGCCACCAGTCCCAGTGTTATCTTAGCTATGAACATAGCCTCAACCCCCTCCATTTGTATTATGGGGAAATAATGCTGGCCTACCTTAAAGGGCTGTGGTAGGGACTGCCGAGCAAAGGTACGTGAAATACTTTGAAAGCTGAAGGCGGTCTTATTATGGCATTCTCTACATAAAGAAATACTCTGTACTGGCTCAGAGGCATTCTTGCCTTGAGTTTTCCCTCACATGCTCCAAGATCATAAGAACATAAGAAAAGCCCTGCTGGATCAGACCAAGGCCCATCTGGTCCAGCACTCTGTTCACACAGTGGCCAACCAGGTGCCTCTAGGAAGCCCACAAACAAGATGACTGCAGCAGCATCCTGCCTGTATTCTACAGCACCTGATATAATAGGCATGCTCCTCTGATACTGGAGAGAATAGGTGTGCATCATGACTAGTATCCATTTTTACTAGTAGCCATGAATACCCCTCTCCTCCATGAACTTGTCCACTCCCCTCTTAAAGCTTTCCAAGTTGGCAGCTATCACCACATCCTGGGGCAGGGAGTTCCACAATTTCACTATGCGTTGTGCGAAGAAATACTTCCTTTTATCTGTTTTGAATCTCTCATCAAGCATCAGCTTTGAAACCACACGCCAGGGCTGAGCTTTGGCAAGGTCCTGCCCCATTTGCAAGCCCCTGTAGGTATCATCAGAGAGACAGAGATGGGCATAGACATTTCCCCCCTCAGGCCAGAACTTTTATGAGTTCTGTCTTTTAAAGAGTTAATAAAGACACCCCGGCGGGTGCCAATCTCGTAGCTTTAGCAAGCTTTAATCCGTAGGCTTGATTACCTTCTAACCTTTGGTTGCCTGACGTGGAGGGAGGGGGGCTCCACAGCGGCTTTCGTGGCCTGGTGCCCGGCCAGGGCTTAAGGGGAACTTGTTCTGCGAGAGAGAAAAGCAGAAGGATGGGCTTCGCCGATAATACAGCGACAGGGCAGGGCAGCTCTTGAGTGCTGTGGAAGTGGACGCATGAATACACATGACCATATGACGCAGCCTTATTCCGAATCAGACCCTTGGTCCATCAAGGTCAGTATTGTCTACTCAGGCTGTCTGTGGCTCTCCAGGGTCCCAGACAGGGGTCTTTCACATCACCTACTGCCGTGTCCCTTTAACCGGAGATGTCAGGGATTGAACCTGGGACCTTCTGCATCCCAAGCAGGAGCTCTAATGCTGAGCCACAGCCATGCCCCGGCAGCCCTCTTGCAACCGCCTTGCTGTCACTTGCACTTCCTAGCCATGCTTCTGACAGGTTCCCCCAGCTACTGGGCCTAGAGGTGGAAGCAGGGCCAGTGTGGTGTGGTGGTTTTGAGCGGTGGACTCTGATCTGGAGAACTGGGTTCGGTTCCCCACTCCTCTACATGAGCGGCGGACGCTAATCTGGTGAACTGGAGTTGTTTCCCAACTCCTCCACATGCAGCCAGCTGCGTGACCTTGGGCTAGTCAAGTTCGCTCTGAAGTCTCTCAGCCCCACCTACCTCACAGGGTGTCTGTTGCGGGGAGGGGAAGGGAAGGTGATTGTAAGCTGGTTTGAGTCTTCTTTAAGTGGTGAAGAAAGTCGGCATATAAAAACCAACTCTTCTTCTTTTTCTTCATGCATGGGCACACTGGGAAGTTGCCCGGGGGCCCCACGAGCATAGGGGCCCCATGCTAATCTATGCATGTTGTGACTTGCTTATTTAGTATGTGTTTCACTAAAGATAATGAACTAAAGATAATGAATTAATGTGAATTTGGGTTTGGATTTGGATTAAGAATAAATGCTGAAGTATAATGTAAGAAAGGACGTGTTCATGATGGAAGCACCAAGAAATAGATCTTTAATTTTATCGACTATTTGCATTTTTATTCCTGTGCATGGTTGTGTGGGTAGGGGCGCCAGAGCACTGCTTTGCCCGGGGGCCTCTAATGCTGTTAAGACAGCCCTGGGTGGAAGGTGGTGTAGCATAGTGGCGAAGAGACGGAGCTGCAGTCCTGGAGGTTATTGGTTCAACTCTCATCTCAGCTGCTAACTTGCTAAGTGGTTGTAGTTGAACCATTCTCTCTCCTTCTCTCAGCCTCAGGCCCCCATCTACAATAAGGATATAATGCTAATTGGACTCACAATAATGGATTTAAATTGCGGGTGGAAAGGTACCAGCTGGATATTAGGGGGAAATCTTTTTACAGTAAGAGTTGTTCGACAGCTGAATCAACTACCTCGGGAGCTCCCCCTCACTGGCGGTCTTTAAGCAGAGGCTGGACACGCACTTGTCAGGGATGCTCTAGGCTGATCCTGCATTAAGGAGGGGGTTGGACTAGAAGGCCTGTTTGGCCCCTTCCAACTCTATGATTCTATTGGCCTATCTTACAGGGCTGTTTTACGGACTATCTTGATGCTGTACATGAAGTCTTTCTTCTGAACACTCAAAGTGGTATACGTATACTACATGTTTTTATTACCTTTCTAACACTGTTTCTATGGCAAGGCCATTTGTCCATGGCTACCGCTAAAGCACCACAGGTAACCTGTGGAAGTTTGGGCTTTCCATGCAGCCATTCCCTCTCTCTTAGGGTCTCCCGCTGATGGTGACAGCACAGGAATGTAGGGTTGCCTACCTCCAGGTGGGGTCTGGAGATCTCTCGGAATTACATCTCCAGACTACAGAGATCAGTTCCTCTGGAGAAAATAGCCGCTTTGGAGGGTGGAGTCTATGGCATTGTACCCTGCTGAGGTCCCTCCCCTCCCCAAACGCCACCCTCCCCAGGCTCCGCCTCAAAATCTCCAGGTATTTCCCCAGCCACAAGTTGGCATTTCTTAAAGGAAGTACCTACGGGATCTGTTTTACCTGCAGCACAAGGGCACTCCAGGGCTGGCCTCCAGGGCCTGAAGTGCAGAAGTGGTCTTGGGACTGGCCGGACGCATGACTTGGGCGGCAGAGCAGGAGGGTGAGGCAGGACAGGCCTCCTCGCCTGGAAGAACAATGGTGAGGGTAGGGGTCACAGGCAAAGGGAAAGCAGGGAGAGCAAGAGAGAGGGGGTAAGGTGGGGAGAGCAAGAGAGAAGGCGTAAGGTGGGGAGAGCAAGAGAGAAGGGGGTGAGGCGGGGAAAGCAAGAGAGAGGGGGTAAGGCGGGGATTCCACCCAGCTGAGATGGATCAGGGCTGGGGAGGGGTTTAGTGCAGCAGAAGAGGGGGGATGGGTATCAAGGGAAGAGACACCAGTTGCTCAAAGAGGAAGATGGCTAGTGAGTCAGAGCAGCTCGGCTGGACCCTATAGTCAGGGGAGTCGGGACCTTCAATTGAAGAGGTGTACCCCCATTCTGAGGCCAGGCGACAACTCCCGAGACCACCGCAGAGGAGAAGGGGTTGGACCAGGACAAGGGGCAGTGGCACAGAGTGGTGGAGATTGTGGGCCCCGCCCTTGGCAACCCCCACCTGCCACCTCCACCTGGTTGGTCCAGTGGCCCGCCTTTGCTGCGGCCGCCTGTCCTGGGAAATACCAGGCTCGCCAGCCCAAGGGTAGGAGAACAGGAAGCAGCCAAACCAGAGGAGAACAGGGGAACCATGGCCGATTTCCACTGTGGAAGGTCAGAGTCCAGAATCCCCAGGGTTGCCGCCATGGATTACACTCAGTTCGGCCAGTGGTTGGCTGAGCATCAGGAAAGAGTGCTACGGTTTGGTGCAGTGGCAACAGGAGTTGCGGGTATATATGCCAAGAGACCTGTGTCAGGTATTGGAGAGAAGGCCGCCTGCTGGTGGCACCAGATCCACAGCGCCCGGGCACCTGGAGGCACCTGGCAGGCAAGAGTCGGGACCTTCAGTTGAAGAGGCTCAACCCCCTTCTGAGGCCAGGAGATGACCCCCAAGACCACGGCAGAGGGGGTTGGGCCAGGCACGGGACAGCGCCACATCTTCTTTGGTGTAGGGAGAATTTTGAGGGACATTAAAAGGATTTCAGAAACATTACCAAAACATCTGCTTGCGGTATCATGTATCTCTCGTCTAATTTTTTTTTCTTGAAATACCATTTTTTGAAATACTTTAAAAAAATAAAACGTTTATTTTTGTGTGTGTATTCAGTGGGGTGTGTTTTTTCTTTCCCTTGGTCTGTGACCACACTGTGACCCCTGAGAATAGAAGTTGCAGATCGGAAGTCACTGGCTCCGAATTACAGTGGTTGATATACTCCAATTTAAATAGAAATGTCCTCCATTTAAAATATGGTTCATTTACCGGTCAAACAGTCCTTACTCCCTTTAATTGAATTAAGATGGGCAAATGAGGGATATGTGCAGTCTAGGGAGGGGGGAAACTCGTTCACAAATATGGTACTCCTTCCTTAGATGGTGTAAAATGAATCGATTAGAGGCATGTCAGAGCATCTTTTACACACACAACTCTCAGGCTGAGAACATTTCATAAAAGTGGAAATTTAAATTATAGGGGAGTTCAAATTAGATTTTACAATTACTCTTAATTTTATGAGAGTTTTTCCCCCCCTGCTTTTGGAGGAAGGGAAGTGACTAGGACTTGAGTGGTTCTTAGATCTAGGATAATTTTTTTAAATAACTTGCACATTTCTTAAAACATACCCATATATTTTTCATCTCACTGAATCCCAGTGGCAGCCACACCAATAGAAGGGAAGGCAGCGAAGAGAGTTTCAATTTTTCAATCTTAAAATGAAAGATTGTATACACAGATCTTGAAAAAGATAGAAAATATCCAGGCAGTCTTCATTTATTCCATTCCGTGTTACGTTTTAGGGTCACAGAGAGCTGTGGATGTCTGTAAAGGCTTTCAGATCTTGTCTCAAAATCTCTGCAGCCGGTTGCTGGAGCTCAGCTGAATACAGTTTTGAAAAATTGACTCAAAGCCTGTTTCCATCCCAGGGAACTGGGCTAGGAAACCACATTCTAATTTATTCTCCCCTATCCCAAACCAAGTCACTTTGAGTAAAAACATCTGACAGGTGCTTCCAGAAGACACCTAGACTTGGTCTTAGGAAAACAGACTCATGAAATCTATGGGAGAAGGAAGAGTAACCTTGAAGGCCACTGTTGCAAAGAAGATGCCAAACTAGAAGAGGAGCAGGAGGAGGAATTGTTTTATACCCCGCTTTTCTCTACCGAAAGGTGTCTCAAACACTCACCTTCCCTTCCCCCTGACAACAGACAACTTGTGAGGTAGGTGGGACTGAGAGAGTTCGGAGAGAACTGTGACTAGCCCAAGGTCACCCAGCTGGCTTCATTTGGAGGAGTGGGGAATCAAACCTGGTTCTCCAAATTAGAGTCTGTTGCTCTTAACCACAACACCACACTGGCTGTCCAGCTTGGATGCTTGGCATGATCCATTGGTGCACTTCTCATATTCTTATGGAATTCCTGGGCTGAGAGGCATCCAGCATGCCCTCATGATACTGACACCACTTTGATAGTGTACTTAAGATAACTTGTCCAGTTGATCTAGAAGCTTTCTTTGGATTATAGGAGGCAGGAGTGCTGAGCACATTAAGCACTTCGCAGTAGTCCAGCCGCAAAGTTACGAAGGCATGGAGTAACAGTGTTGTCTGCCATCTCCCTAAATAGAGCTGGAAAACGGCGCTCCTTTCCAACTTAGTATCCAAGCTGGAGCTGGACTGGGAAGGTGGAGCCGCTTTATCATGACTTGAGTTCCATCGTGGAACCAAAGGTGGTGTTCACAGGAATCCCAGGAGGTCTTTCTTCCAGGCACTGAGTAGACCAATTCCTGCTTATTCAGGAAGGTTGTTCATTCAAGGGAGTTTTACCTGAGGTTTGTTGCTGGCTGGACCCATGCTTTCCCATTGGGAATTTCTGCACCAGTAGTCTCCAAGCTCAAATCAAGTCCCACCCCCTTAAATGCTGCTTTTTAATTGGCTTACTTGTAGTGCTTACTGTGAGAGAAAATCCCCCCCAAAACCCAATTGCCACATAAAAAAAGCATTTTAAGAACAAAAAAAAAAAAAAAACTGGAGCAATCTGAAAGGAAACACGGGGAGAGAAATCCACGGCTCAATTTTAAAAAGTGTTTCTTATGCTCAGAAAGAGCTCCCAGGAAGCAGGAAGTATTTCAATCCCCGCCTCTGTCAATGCTGCCTTGTAATTGGCTGTGAGCGAAACCAAGCTTGAGTGTCCTGCACTTTGCCTTATGCTCGGAGATTTCACCCGGGCTTTGCTCAGGGAAGATGGAAGAGTCGGGTTAACAGAGGAATGGGAAGACCCAGACATTGCGAGGGCTGGGCACAAGGTCATCTCTAATGGAGGGAAAACTCATGCATAAATCCAAGGAACAACCGAGACAGACCAGGAGCGAATGGGAGGTTGCACAAACAACCTAAGACTGCTGCATCCCGTGTCTTCAGATCACACCCTGGCTGGATCCTAGAGCCTAGCCGCCTGGAGGCACGAGCCCGTTGATCAGGCAAGGACAGGCTCCCAGTATGAATACCTGGTCTATCCAATCTGCAGGCCACATACCGCCTGCCAGCCCCACCCACCACCTGATGGTGGACATCAACTTTTGTGGCTGGTGACAATTGTACCCAGCAGTCTTATAATTTTTTCTCCTGGATACGTGAACAAGAATGGTGAGGTTGGCAGGAATGCTGTCAGTTCAATTTCTTGACGTAAACCATCAATTCCATACTCAAGGAGTGCCATTTATTTCCAAAGATGGCTCTTCAAGGACATCAGGGCACCCACAGAATAAGACAGTGACCCTTTTTGGAAGAAGTCAGCAACGCTGTAGAACTCCTTTTGAATTTATTCTGGTCTTATTTTGGAAAGTTGGCCTGGTGACCCCCTCTTAATATGACAAAGTATTTCATTGCCAGCAACTTGGAGGAAAAGGCTAGATTGCTTCGGTAAAGTGAGAAATACCATTTTACCAACATTTTTCAGGCAAACCAATAGTTTTTGTATTAAAAAACACGGATACTGTTGTGGGTCAGAATGTCACTATTGGTGACTGGGCAGAGGTTATTCTATCCACCCCCTGTCAGTCGTTATGATTCCAGTCTCTCAAGAAATGGCATGCCTTCAAGTCCCAATGGATCTTTGAGACATGGGTTGCTTTCACATGAACACATGAAGCTGCCTTATACTGAACCAGACCCTTGGTCCATCAAGTCAGTGTTGTCTACTCAGACCGGCAGCGGCTCTCCAGGGTCTCAGGCGGAGGTCTTTCACATCACCTACTTGCCTAGTCCCTTTAACTGGAGATGCCGAGGATTGAACCTGGGACCTTCTGCATTCCAAGCAGATGCTGTATCACTGAGCTACAGCCCCGCACCTTGTGCAGCTGACCCCTTAATGGAGTGGATGGGGCTGTTTATGCTACAGGTCAGTTTAGTATTGTGGTTCAATAGTTAAGTAGCCCAAGGGTAGACTTCACCCCAACATTTTAGTTTCATGCTTTTAAAAAACTTGGCTTAAGATATTGATTTAGGTACACATGGCTTGCCTTCGGTTTTATTCAGATTTACGTATTCTCATGAAGTATCACAGATTAAATACCATTGACCAAAGTTCCATAGCTTCTCAAAATTTCTTTCCCGTGGATTCTGGTTCATGTTTTCAGGAACAACAAAAGGGGGGGATTAAACTCAACCAAAATGTTGAATCCAAACCAAAGAGGTTGAGCTAGAAAATACTAAAATTGCAAATATATAAATTTTAATAGGGTGCACAGTAAAGTTAAAAACATAAGGCGTATATCATAGGTGAGTCATTCACAGTCAATAAATACATGAAACTCATACTACTTTGGTCATTGTAAGATTTTACATTAAATGTGTATGAATTTCATGTACGGTATTTATTGACTGTGAATGACTCGCCTATGATATAGGCCTTATGTTTTTAACTTTACCGTGCACCCTATTAAAATTTATATATTTGCAATTCATGTTTTCAGTAGCCAGTCATCAAAGGTTAAGTAATGAATAAGAGATCCTGTGATGCACATGTGTGTGTGTGTGTGTGTGTGACGTAACCCTTCACGTCACCAGTGTTTTATTGTGCTAATGATACGGTAATTTCTTTTGTCAGTATGTAAACAGGTGTATTTAGATAAAATACGAGACACTGTGGGCATCACATCTCTCAGGGTTCCTACTTAGCACTTTGGCTCAGGGGATGTGGAGGGTGGCGGGAGAGGCTGAGCGTCAACTGGCAAAATCCTCTCCTTTAATTGTATGACAAATCCGATTCCTGGACTGGGGCAAGAGATGCACACAAATGGTGTGGCCATTAATTTTCTGATGTGGGGCGGGGGGGGGAGTCCTATGGAGAGGCCAGATGGCTTGGCAAGAACTTGTCATCCTGACCGTTGCAAACACGTCCAACTGGAGGAAAAAAGAAGATTGGATGGCGATTTCACAGATTTTTTCATTAGTTAATCTGCACTAGAGAGGCTTCAAAGATTCCATCAGTTTAGTCACTGGGCACGTGTGGAAATTCCTGGCACATTGCGCTAAAGCCGATTTCCAGTCCAAGCTACAAAGCCGGGCCTCAGTTTGGCAAGCGCAGGGGGAGCAGGGCAGGAGTCGTCGGTCAGCCAGACGCATGAATGTTCCCACCACGTTCCTCAGGTGTAAAATTTGTTCTGTTAATCTGTTTCAGTTTAGATCAGCTTCCAAAGTTTGTGCTTTATTGTTAATTAGTATTACAGCTTAGGCGAACTATGTAAACAAATGGGGATAAACCGCATCTGGACTGTGGGGATTGAAGGCAGGGCCAAGTCAAAAGGCACTCACCGTCGCTTGCACTGTTTTCATCCTGCCCTTCTGAAGGCCATACTGCACCTATACATACCACCTAGCTAATGCCATGGATTAGCATGATGCTGTGGAGAGACAAGCCCATGCTAGTCTCCACTGCCCAGTGGGTTAAATGGCCCCATGCGCCAAAGCGGCCAAGGACCAAAGAAAGATAGCAATGATGCAGAGAAGCAGTCACAGCCAAGCAGAGGTGGCTGTGGCTCAGTGGTAGAGCATCGGCTTGGCGGGAAGAAGGTCCCAGGTTCAATCCCCAGCATCTCCAATTAAAGGGACTAGGCAAGTAGGCAATGTGAAAGACCCCTGCCTGAGACCCTAGAGAGCCACTGCCGGTCTGAGTAGACAATACTGGCTTTGATGGACCAAGGGTCTGATTCAGTATAAGGCAGCTTCATGTGTTCAGAACAAACAAGGCACCAAACAGCAAAACAACTGGAATAATTCAGGAAGCCAAGCAGTTTTTCTCTAGGCATATTGAAAGTGTTACTTGCAACGCAGATGTCAAAGTTAGAGAATATTCAATGCAGGCTAGTTGAAAGAACTGGAATCTCATAGTGGATCGCCTGAATATGTGGTCTGGACTTGCCCTTTAATGTGTTATTATAGAATGGTATGTCCTCACCTGGACAGCCCAGGCTAGCCCAGGCTGGTCAGATCTTGGAAGCTAAGCAAGGTCGGCCCTGGTTAGTATTTCTATGGGAGACCACCAAGGAAGTCCAGGGTCGCTACGCAGAGGCAGGCAATGGCAAACCACCTCTGAATGTCTCTTGCCTTGAAAACCCTACGGGGTCTCCATAAGTCAGCTGCAACTTGACAAAAAAAAGATGATACCAACCCTGTTCATCATCATTCATATACAATTCTTAGGGGCATTCAGAGCACTTAAGAGAGCCAGCGTGGTGTAGTGGCTAAGAGTGGGGGTTTGGAGCGGTGGAGTCTGATCTGGAGAACTGGGTTTGATTCCCCACTCCTCCACATGAGCGGTGGAGGCTAATCTGGTGAACTGGGTTGGTTTCCCCACTCCTACACACAAAGCCAGCTGGGTGACCTTGGGCTAGTCACAGCTCTTTCAGCCCCACCTACCTCACAGGGTGTCTGTTGTGGGGAGGGCAAGGGAAGGGGATTGTAAGCTGGTTTGATTCTCCCTTACATAGTAGAGGAAGTCAGCATATAAAAACCAACTTTTCTTCTTCCTCTTCCTCTTCTTTTTCTTCTTCTACCGGGGCTGTGGTGCTTAGGTTGAGAGAAGGTGGCTTGCCTCAGACTACCTTGTTTGTTGGCTAATGTGAGATTTGAACCAGAGACTTCCTGGCTTAAAGCTCGCCTCACACACTTGGTCAGAGCTGGAGATGTACAAATGCATTCACCTACACCCCCCCCCCCCAAGGAATTTCACTAAACTTATCATAATTATTTTGGGTTCCCTCAAAATCTCTGGGAAGTTTTGCCTGAGGAGGACCCCTTCCCCTTTCCTATTCACTTTCATTTATCTGTTTTAAAAACGTACATCCTGCCATTCTATCACAAATGTGGAATTCAGGGCAGCTATATTTAGACTGCAGCTTAGACTGAAATAATTCAAAACACAAAGTGTATGTTAAACACAAAATTTAAAACAACAGGTTAATGGCAGTAGAATACCAATAAGCCCTGCAATAAAACATAACCGTTTAGAACAGCGATTAAAACTATTCAAGCAGCAGATAAAATTGCAAATATAATAGCAGACAAGGCAGTTGTAGCAATAGGCATGCAACCCAGGCCTTTTGGGACTCGAAAGATCATCATTAGCACTTTGAATTGGACCTAGAAATAAGTCAGTAGCCAGTAAAGCCGGAGTGACGCTGGCATTATTTGTTCCTTGAAGCAGGTCTCATTACAGTTCTTCCAGCTGTGTTTTGAACTTCTAGACAGTCTTCAAAGGCAGCCCTACGTTCAAGACGTTGCAGTGGATATTACCAAAGCTTGCGTGACTGAGGACTGGTCCACCCACTTTAGGAATAGCCACTGCTAGCGCACCACTGCTTGAATGTACAAATTCTTAGCCACGGCCACAATCTGTTTCTCTGTCAACATATTTTCCCCCAAGATGCAAACCTGATCTTTAAGGGAGAGTGGAAGCTTGTCCAAAATCTATTCCCAGTTCTGCCATATCATTGGTCCATAGTACATCTTTCTCCTCTGGGTTATGGCTGTTTGGTTAGAATTTGACCTGACAATACCGAGGGACAACCTAGGGATGTGAAACTCCCTTCTATTAAGACATTAAAAAAAAAAAAAAGATCCTCTTGACATCTGTTCAGACCTGTCAGGAACTCCCACCTTCGCATCTAGTTTCTTTTATGCACAATTTCAGGAGTGACACCAGCCTCTCCTTTACCTGAGAGATCAGAAATCTCATAAGACTCTCCTAATGGGTTTCATCTTTTCTTCTTCTGTGCATGTTTTCATTGACTTCCAAATCTCTATCCAACTTTCCCTCTTAATTCAGACAAATATAGAACCTACATATTTTTAAAAAGTCTACTAACAAAAGCGAAAAGAATACCGGGAGGGTCATTTATCATCTTCTTGGCTAGTCCCAATGCTGCTTTCACCTTTGCAAACAGATGTACTAAATAATCATCCAGAGCAATCTGTGAGTTCCTTTCATGTTATTAATTATTAAAGGCCTTCTCAGCCTTCTGTTTGGATGATCTTGGCACCACTTTAAGCGTTAACAGTAAATTTATTTTTAATTAAATCTGTGCATTGAGAATCAAAGGGAGAACTCCTGCAGGCCGAGCAGAACGCAAGTGCCGCCGTGGGTTACGATCAAGGGCCTCCTAATGCTTCTGAAAGCCGTTACGAGCTGCGGTTCATTGTCTGTGTAACTTACCATTAAGGAGCTGTTGTCCTTCGGAGAGCATCCATATTGGATGAGGTTGGCGGTCTTAGTGGCGGCTTAATTTCAGAATTGTCTTAGGGTGCATTCAGGCTTCCAGTTAAACCAACATGGATGTGGAATACTTGGGGGCGGGGGGGGGAGGATCTTTAACATGTCATCCGCCATATAATCATGGGTGGCATGGCCTATTTCCAGACCACAATGAAGTTGTCTAGTGAATGCTTCAGTCCAGACTGCAACACCATGTCACTTTTCAGCAGATGTTGGCAAGCATTTTTCAGAACCTGTTGCGTTGTGGTTAACGACGGATGAGATTTGATGCATCCAAACCCAGTGGAAAATGTTGACTCGGGTTGGTTGCAACATGAGGTTGTGGAGCACATGTTTCGCATATCAAGGGTCCCAGGTTCAACCCCTTGCACCTCCACATCAGAAGTAGGAGGTGTTGGGAAAGATCTTTCTGCGCCTGAGATCCTGGAGAGCCACTGCCAGAGATAACATGGTGCTGGATAAATCGGTGGCCTGACTTTATCTAAAACAGTTTTGTTTTTAGACAAAAATAATAAGTAGGCCTGTAGGATCTATTGATAAGTCATCTTTATAACTAATTAAATTGCCCTTGCTGTGGATGCCTTTTTGAGAAAGTAAAGGAAGTTTGTGATAACTTAAAAATTTGATTTTTAAATAGCTGTCCACTTCTTGTTTAGGGTTGCCAGCTCCAACTTGGGAAATACCTGGAGATTTTTGGGACAGAGTCTGAGGAGGACGGGATCTGGGGAGGGGAGGAACTTCAATGCCATAGAGTCCAATTGCCAAAGCAGCTATTTTCTCCAAGTGAGCTGATCTCTATAGGCTGGAGAGTAATGGCCTATGGCTAAATGCAAATAAAACCATTCATATATCATACTATAGACTGGAGATCCATTGTAATAGCAGGAGATCTCCAGCTAGTGCCTGGAGGTACATATGTCCTTGTATTCAAACAATATTCTTGTTTGAATAAAAGGATATTTGTAATACTTTCTTGTTCCTATTGTAATACCCCACATCCAAATGGAAATAACTTGGGAAAATAAGAAGCGTAACCTTCAGCCCCACTAGTGAACTCTTATCAGTGAAAATTTACTCTCCCAGAACTAATGAAGGCTACAATTCTATGGGTGCTTTCTTGGCAGTAAGACTTGTTGAGCTCAATAAATAAACGTCCACGGGATTGAGCCGCCTAGCTAGCAGCCTGAGCAGCAGTCGGCAGTGACGCAGCCAATGTTAAGAATGACACCGCGACTTACAATATAGCAATTCAAGATCCCCTTTTTGTGTTAATTTGAACTGGGGCCTATTGTGTCCGGGACGCAATTAACCTTCCGGTAACACAAGTGATACTTTGAAACCCTCCAATGCCAAAGGGAACCTCCCCGAAAGGGCCACAAAGTCTCTTTATTTTTGTTTTTGAACTGATACTTCCAGCTCAGGATTTTGTGACATTCGCCCAAAGGGAAACACCGGTCCCCTTCGATCACACTGTGCGTCCATTGTCTCAACTGTCAGGGCAGTAACGTGCAAGACTGTTTGCATAGCGTGCCGGCTTTGTCCGGGTCAGTTCCAGTCTGTGGCTTGTAGAAATGAAAAACATGCCCTGGTCGGGACAAGAGCCGGGTCAACAGCTGGCAAAGGATATGGCAATCATTTATATAAATATGCTTTCTCGAGCCCGCAAAAAAACAAAATAAAACCCCCAACCCAACAGCTGGGAAGGGTTGAAAGTAGCCCGAAGGCTGGTTAGTTCCCTTCCAGATGGGGAGGTTAGACTGAGGCTAGCCAGACTGCTCCACATAGACTTCCGATTTGCATTAGAAATGAAAAGAGTGGAGGAGAGGCAAGAGGAAGCGAAGCTGCAAGCGTGTTTGCCCTGTTTTCCACCTAACTTAATCAAATAAGCAAGGCGTTTCCGAGACGGAAGGCTTGCATTGATTTGGTATTCACGCTCGGTTTTGTGAGCTTATCATGGAGTCTGGCGCGTTCCTTTCCCGTTCAGAGGGGAAGCACATGCTTCCCACATGAGTCTTGAAGGGTAACCTCATGGCCATCTCGAAGAATTGCTTGAGAATTGCATCTTTAGTACCCTGGTGTGGACGACATCTTTGAAGGGGGTCATCATAATTGCAACCGTTCTGTTTGGCCTGAGATTTGAAGACAGGAGAGCACAGTCTACTCCAGTCTTTTGCCTGCTGGCACAAGTATGTACTTGATCACTTCTAATGGTGTAGTGGTTAAGAGCAGTGGTTTGGTGGACTCTAATCTGGAGAACCGGGTTTGATTTCCCACTCCTCCACATGAGCGGAGGATGCTAATCTGATGAACCAGGTTGGTTTCCCCACTCCTCCACATGAAGCCAGCTGGGTGACCTTGGGCTAGTCACAGTTCACTTAGAGCTTTCTCAGCCCCACCTACCTCATAGGGTATCTGTTGTGGGGAGGGGAAGGGATTGTAAGCCAGTTTGATTCTTCCTCAAGTGGTAGAGAAAGTCGGCATGTAAAAACCAATTCCAGGATCAGAGGTGCTGTGGAACACAGGCAGATTAATGTTGCTGCAGTCGAC
Organism: Euleptes europaea; assembly: GCF_029931775.1. Lineage (NCBI taxonomy): Eukaryota > Metazoa > Chordata > Lepidosauria > Squamata > Sphaerodactylidae > Euleptes > Euleptes europaea. The sequence goes on along the minus strand of NC_079330.1, from coordinate 30,938,740 downwards.
TTGTTTGGGGGCTTCCTAGAGGCACCTGGTTGGCCACTGTGTGAATAGACTGCTGGACTTGATGGGCCTTGGTCTGATCCAGCAGGGCTTTTCTTATGTTCTTATGTTCAACTCTTCTTCTTCTTCTAATGGAGACTCAGACTGACTGGACAACAGCCATTTTTCCTCCTGTGATCACTGTAAGATCATATATCATGGAAGTCAAACTGATTTTTAAAAAAATCTGGTATTACTTCAGGTCCAGAGGAGTTAGGATAGCTTGCCTTTCATAGGGTGAATCATCATTTTGTATCTTGTTCAAGCCAAAGCGTTACATTTTCAGTTTCAAGGGCTTGTAACGCTGTACCCTACACAGATCTAGGTCCACCTTGCCAATCTATAGGAGCCATGACCATCCCAAGTTCCAGAGGTGCCATCCATCTATGAGCAGGACTCACAGGCTGAGCCTGCCAAAGAGATAATTTCTGTTTCTAAGGTATCCCTTTTGTCTTCTCTCTCGCATTCTGGTTTAGTGCATGTGTGCCAGTCTGAAAGACTGTGGGCCACTTCATGTATCGGAGGATAAGTTCTAGTTTTTGGTAACGGCTTGTTTGTTGTATGGTGATGTTTTTTAATCCTAAATGGCCTCAAGCAGGTCTCTGAAGAGATGGCATAGAAATATCCTAAATAAACATTTCCTCTTCAAGATATGGATCAGATATAAACACCTGTTGGAAACAAAAACTCCACTGTGGATTTCATCTCAAGAAATGTTAACTTTGCGCCCACTGAGACCAGATCAATTCATAACTTATCAACATCTTCTGAGATGGGATGGTACAAAATGTTTACTTAAAAAATATGAAGAAGTTAAAGACTCACTATCTTGGTTTCAATATCATCAAATTAACTCGGTTTATCTACAAGATTTGAAAACAGGTTTTTTAAAGACTAAATCAACTTTGCAAAAAAACTTGTTGGATACAAATGACCACTTAATATCTAAAATGTATAAACTATTGCTTGAACTTGATTGTGAACAAGACCGAATTAAACCTACCATGATCAGTTGGGCACAAATGATGGGACATGATATAAACTTGCAAAAATGGGAGAGATTGTGGACAAAAGACTTGAAACTGTTATCTTCGCAACTATTAAGCGAAAACATCTATAAAATGATGTACAAATGGTACTTAACACCTAAGAAATTAGCAATGTTATCTCCCTCAATGTCACCAAACTGTTGGAAATGCAACAAGGAAATTGGTTCGTTTTATCATGCTTGGTGGACTTGTGAAAAAGCTAAGAAATTTTGGGAAATGATATATAATGAAATAAGGGTGGTTCTACAACAGAATATACCTAAAACACCTGAAATGATGCTTCTCAGTATGGTGCCAGACCAAATCTTTACTTATAGAACATTTTTGATATATGCCACAACAGCGGCTAGACTGATATATGCAGCTAAATGGAAGTCTGACGAGATACCAGAAAAAAAAAAGACTGGATAAGTAAAATGCTGGAAATGATGGAGATGGCTAAACTTACAGCTTTTATTAATGAAAGTGATAATGAACAATTTTTGGGGGAGTGGGAGGCGTGGAGAATATACTGTGAAAGTTATTTCTCATTAGGTCAATTTAAAAGTTATTCCTTAATATAATCCCTAATTTGAACTTCTTATTATAGATATTTTAGAATATTTTAGAATGTTATATGAACTGGATTTGATAATATAAGATAAATAAGATAAATATAATGTAAATCTACAAATGAGGATTACAAGTTGGCAAAAGTATATACAAATTAAATGCTAGACAGACTAGAGTGAAGGGGAAATCCCCTTTTTTTGTAATAGATAATTGTCTTTGTTTTCTACTCTGTTTAAATTTATAAGAATTATATGATGGAAACTGATTTAGTTTGTAATAAATGAGAAAATAATAAAAAAATTATTAAAAAAAAAGAAATATCCTAAATAAACCAATAAATGTCTTCCACCAAAGTATATGTGTGGGGTGACCACGATCACACCTGGAGGGGGAGACATGAAAGTACACAGTTCAGACATGCCCAGAAGGTGAAATTGGCATCAGCTTTGCGGGTAGGCATTTGTTAGTTAGGGTTGCCAGGTCCCTCTTCGCCACCAGCGGAAGGTTTTTGGGGCAGAGCCTGAGGAGGGTGGGATTTGGGGAGGGGAGGGACTTCAATGCCATGGCGTCCCATTGCCAGAGCAGCCATTTTCTCCAGCTGAACTGATCTCTATTGGTTGGAGATTAGTTGTAATAGTAGGAGATCTCCAGCTAGTACTTGGAGGTTGGTAACCCTATTGTTAGTGTATGTTGCTGTCGTCGTATTCTCTTGTCACGCACGTTTTGTGCTGTTTAAACCTTGTAAATTGTCATGGGGTCAGCATGCAGAGAGGCAGTCTAGAAACCTTTTAAATATATATGTTTCTCAAAGATTTAGAGGTGGATTAGGTAACAGTTCCATTCCCCCTGTGCAGAGGAAATATGGCAGCTACAGTATGTTAGATGTTCTCCAACATTTTCACCTTCAGGGGTACAGGGATACACTACCTTCAGGTGTGGTATAGTGGTTAAAGAGCGGTGGACTCTAATCTGGAGAACCGGGTTTGGTTCCCCACTCCTACACATGAAGCCAGCTGGGTGACCTTGAGCTAGTCACAGTTCTCTCCAAGCTCTCTCAGCCCCACCTACCTCACTGGGTGTCTGTTGTGGGGAGAGGAAGGGAAGGAGATTGTAAGACGGTTTGATTCTCCTTAAAAGGTTGAGAAAATCGACATATAAAAACCAACTCTTCTTCTCCAAGGAAACTCTGCAGGTCTGCCACAGAAGCATTGCAGCAGGTTCTGGGGCATGTTCAGGGTGCACACTTTGGAAATCTGGCAAGGTGGTTTAGAACATTCCTCACATAGCTGTTCATTATGGGGGGAGATGAGCCGTGATGATTCATCTGTCTTTCAGGGACGCTTATTCACCATCTATTGCTTTCATGAGAGGAACCGATTTTCCAAAGACCTCCAGGGCTCCCCAGAACACAGTTTAGAAAGCACTGTGCAAATTGCACAGTCAGCCTTGCCCTTCCAGGTTCCTAGAGGGACAGGTTTATTTTGCGGCTGTGGAAGGCTTTAGGAAGATTTCTTCCCCCACCCTTGAAACTAGTCTAAATAATGCTGGGAAAATATTTTCAGCTGTTTCCATTTATACATTGCCTCTTCCTGGATTCCAAAGAGTAATCCAACACACTTAACTATCTCCTGTCCCAGACATCCCATTATCTGGGAACGTGCTGAGATCCTCAATATCTTCCCTGGGTTAGGCTCTCTCCATTAGAAGACGACGCTGGTGTCGCATCAGGCTGGCTCAGTTCCTTCCTTAGGAGTGGCGGAACCTGAGACGCTTGTTGGCTTGTCGCATTCCAGGAATAGCACTTTCCTTGAACATTGTTCTCCATTATGATGCTATTCAGGGACAAAGGCAATGTTGGGTTTTTTCATATTTAAGTTTTGCTTCTTTGCTCGAAGAGCATCACTCTGCATGTCTTCCATCTCCACATTCTAGGCCTAAAAAAAAAAGGTAAAGGTCCCCTGTGCAAGCACCGGGTCATTCCTGACCCATAGGGTGACATCACATCCCGACGTTTCCTAGGCAGACTGTGTTTACGGGGTGGTTTGCCAGTGCCTTCCCCAGTCATCTTCCCTTTACCCCCGCAAGCTGGGTACTCAAAGTTGGTACTTTGACCAACCTCGGAAGGATGGAAGGCTGAGTCAACCTTGAGCCGGTTACCTGAAACCAACTTCCGTCGGAATCGAACTCAGGTCGTGAGCAGAGCTTCGACTGCAGTACTGCAGCTTACCACACTGCGCCACGGGACTCTTATTCTAGGCCTAAGAGTGTTAAATTTAGCTTCCTAGGAAATACGTGCTTAGTCTTCTTTGTTTCCCTCCCCCAGTAACCATTTACTAAAATTCCTTATATTGCTTATTATTAGAGCACTAGGTAAATGCCCATTGTCATGATGACAGGTGGGATATCTATATACAAGACAAAATTTGTATTTCCATCTAGATGCATCTCTACTTCAGATAGGGTCCCTCTTTGCCACCGGCAGGAGGTTTTTGGGGTGGAACTGAGGAGGGCAGGGTTTGGGGAGGGACTTCAATGTCATATTGCTAAAGCGGCCATTTTCTTCAAGTGAACTGGTCTCTATCTGCTGGAGATCACTTGTAATAGCAGGAGATCTCCAGCCACCACCTGGAGGTTGGCAACCCTAACTTGAGAGAGCAGTGCTCCCCTCCATCAGCCTGGATGGGACCATCTGCCGCAGAGCTCTTTCCCTTGCAGAACCTTCTTCTCTCAGTGGCCGTCCATTAAGTAAGCAATGCCATATGCAGCAGGAAAGCAGCTGGTTCTTGTGCTATGAACTCTTCAAAATCAGGCTACCCACAAACAAGGATGGGATCGCGACATATTCAGGGAGGACTCCCCCGATATGCAGAAAAACAAGACTTGGTAAAGAACCCCCCCCCCCAACCAAAAAATGCCCTAAAGCGGACAGGTAGGGTTGCCAACCTCCAGGTACTAACTGGAGATCTGCTATTACAACTGATCTCCAGCGGATAGAAATCAGTTCATCTGGAGAAAATGGCCGCTTTGGCAATTGGATATGGCATTGAAGTCCCTCCCCTCTCCAAACCCCACCCTCCTCAGGCTCCGCCCCAAAAACTTCCCACCAGTAGCGAAGAGGGAACTGGCCACCCTACCGGAACTGGATGGCCCAGGCTAGCCCAATCTCATCAGATCTTGGAAGCTACGCAGGGTCAGCCCTGGTTAGTTATTTGGATAGGAGGCCACCAAGGAAGTCCAGGGTTGCTACACAGCGCCAGGCAATGGCGAACCACCTCTGAACATCTCTTGCCTTGAAAACCCTCTGGGGTCTCCATGAGTCGGCTACAACTTGACAGCGCTTTCGGCCACCAGTGAGGAGAGGCCTACTGTGTTGAGAGCAGGTGGGAGTTAGTTAAAGCGAAAAGCAGGGAGAAAAAATCAACCTGCTAAAATCTGTAAGAGCTAATAGGATCGTGGAGCAGGAAATTTTAGTGGTAGGAGTAATTTCTAGTTTGTTCCCCTTTCTTCCAGTGTCTTGGGAGCCATCAGCTGTTTTTGTTTTTTTAATTGTCTACAAGATTGTTTCTGAGTCTGCTTGTGAGCCTTCTCCTATCTGCAGAGCGACAGACTGAAGTTCTGTTTTTTAGGTAAAGGTAGTCCCCTGTGCAAGCAGGGAGGGGCTGTGGCTCAGTGGTAGAACATCTGCTTGGCATGCAGAAGGTCCCAGATTCAATACTCGGCATCTCCAGTTAAAGGCACTAGGCAAGTAGGTGATGTGAAAGACCCATGCTTGAGACCCTGGAGAGTCACTGCCAGTCTGAGTAGACAATACTGACTTTGATGGACCAAGGGTCTGATTCAGTATAAGGCAGCTTCAGATGTTCACTGGATCAATCCTGACCTATGGGGTGACATCACATCCCAACGTTTACTAGGCAGACTATGTTTACAGGGTGGTTTGCCATTGCCTTCCCCAGTCATCTACACTTTACCCCAGCAAGCTAGGTACTCATTTTACTGACCTCGGAAGGATGCGAGGCTGAGTCAACTTGAAACAAACCTGGTGGCTGGAGATCTCCCCCTATTACAACTGATCTCCAGCCGATAGAGATCAGTTCCCCCAGAGAAAATGGCCGCTTTGGCAATTGGGCTCTATGGCATCGAAGTCCCTCCCCTCTCCAAACCCTGCCCTCGGCAGGCTCCGCTCCCAAAATCTCCAGGTATTTCCCAACCCAGAGCTGGCAACCCTACTCCATTGGAATCCAAGGTGGAAAATACTGTGCCCCATTCAGCAAAAGTTCTGGCAATGCGGCCTTAACATGTATTAATGCCCAAGTCATGTGAATGAAGGCTATGTTCTACGCACGTTTCTGTTAGAGCAAAGCTCATGTGACAGACTTGCTTCCAAAGAAACGTGCATAAGATTGGCAGGCATGTGTATGGATGAACACCGCCTTCTTTCCTCCAGCAGCCTACCCTCGCTTCCTCTTGCCAATGAGCCGGCACAGGAGGTCATTTAAAACTACCTGATGAACATCCTTCCACCTGACACTTAGACCCTGAAGTCATAACCCCTTGACCCCGAAGGTTACAGGTCCTGTGCTTTTTTATCCAGCTTGATTCCTTGGTATCCACCCACTTCCCTTTCAACATTATAGCCTTGTTATATAAGAAAATTGGAAACACCATCGAAGGCTTTTCTGGAGGCCGAACTCTTCAGCACTGCAATAACATCTTGCTTTTATATAAAAAGAACAGAACAAGTTGGATCTTCAGGTTGTCTTTGCCAGGCCGTTCTGGCCCTTTTTACTGTTAATCTGCTTTCTGTTTTGCGTTGGTCAGCTGTTATTTTTCTGTGAAGAAAATGGTAGAAGTCGAATATGGATTCCTCAGATGCCTTACCCCAAAGATGTCAGAGATCAATATAAAGACCAGAACCACGCATATATCTGATGAGATACTAAAACTGTTCTTTGTTTTTTCTACTTCAGACAGCAGGTGATCTATCTTTGGTGGCCCTGCTTTGATTGCTTCCACCATCTAGGGCTGCCAATCTCCAGGTGGTGGCTGGAGATCTCCTGCTATTACAACTGATCTCCAGCCAATAGACATTAGCTCCCCTGAAGAAAATGGCTGCTTTGGCCATTGGACTCTATGGCAGTGAAGTCTCTCCCTCTCCAGACCGCGCCTTCCTCAGGCTCCGCCCCAAAATCTCCAGGTATTTCCCAACCCAGAGCTGGCAACCCTACCACCATCTGGGGTTAGATAGGTGGTTAATCTGTCTCTCTCTATTGGTGTCTTCCACCTATGGGTGAAGACTTTTGTTTGGCTCGGCATACCCCCAATAATGGTTATTGGCCACCTAACCGATTTCTGGAGCTGTATGTTTATGTGTTTTTATTTAATAGTTTATAGTGTTAAATGTTGTTTTTAATTGTTCAGAAGTTTTCATGTTGGCTGCCTTGGGGACTCTAATTGGCTGGAAAGACAGCATTAAAATGTTTTAAATAAATAAATAAAATATGAAGGAGGGTGGGGTATGAACATTATTCCCATCATGAAAAGAAGTGATTTTATATAGAAAGCTAGTGCATGTGGAGAGGATCAGAACAGAACTCTTCTTTTGCATCTGATTTTTTCTCTGCAAACATTCTTTTATTTTCAATATGGGGAAACCTAGATCACCAGAAGCAACCAGTGGGTCTTCCAGTGGGAGAGCCAGTGTGGTGTAGTGGTTAAAGAGTGAGGACTCTAATCTGGAGAACTGGTTTTGATTCCCCACTCCTCCACATGAGTGGCAGACTCTAATCTGGTTAACCGGGTTTGATTCTCCTCTCCTCCACATGAGCGGTGGACGCTAATCTGGTGAACTGGGTTGGTCTCCCCACTCCTACACATGAAGCCAGCTGGGTGACCTTGGGCTAGTCACAGTTCTCTCCAAACTCTCTCAGCCCTACCTACTTCACAGGGTGTCCTATGTGGGGAGAGGAAGGGAAGGAAATTGTAAGCCACTTTGAAACTCCTTGAACGGTAGAGAAAATCGGTGTATAAAAACCAACCTTCTTCACTAGGCAGACAAAATAAATGCAAAGTTACTTCAGGAACATCTTCAACACTAGATTGTTTCTAGTGAGTAGCCATGTTAGTTTGTAGTAGGAGAACAAAATTCAAGTCCAGTAACATCTTGCTGACCTACAAAAATTTCCAGGGTCTGCACGCTTTCATTAATCAAAGCTCACTTTGTCACATATCTGATGACGTGAGCTTTGACTCACAAAAGCCTGAGCCCTGGGGAAGTTTGTTGGCCTCTAAGGTGGTACTGGACTCGAATTTTGTTCAGCACTAGAGTATTTTGCTTCTCAACGGTCTACCCTCTTCAGTTTTCTCCCTGCTTAGCTTGCTGTGTGAACAGGACAGAATTGTGGTATGCTGCTGCAGAAGTTACTTCTGGAGTGAACTACTTCTGTTCACAGGGATAATGTAGAACCCGTGCGTGGTGGGGGTGGAAAGTGTCGTCAAGTTGCAGTCAACTACTGGCGACCCTGTGGGGTTTTCAGCGCAATAGAGGTGGTTTGCCATTGCCTGCCTCTGTGGAACAACCCTGGACTTCCTTGGTGGTCTTCCCATTCCAATACTGACCAGGGCCGACCCTGCTTAGCTTCCAAGATTTGATGAGACTGGGGTAGCCTGGGCCACCCATGCTTAGGCCATGCTTTTTTTACTGGACATATGTGAGCTGGAAAAATGTTGTGGTTCCTAGTCTGAGTGTAACACAGTGGGCAGAAAGTGCACGGGCCTTTGTTTTTAATAGCTCAAAACAGCCTGAGACCTTGTAGAGCTGCTGCCGGTCTGAGTAGACAATACTGACTTTGATGGACCCAGGGACTGATTCAGTAGAAGGCAGCTTCGTGTGTTCATGTGAATCCCCAGATAACATGTTCAGCTGCATCCCCCTGATTAAGAGACCACTCTGAGTTGATTTTCGAAGGAATCGCTCGCACTGTGGACACCTCTCTGTCGCTCCGACTTCCAGAGTTCCCTACGGCCAAGCCGCAGGTGGGAGGAGGCATCAGCATTGCCACGCGAGCCGTGCAGAATTTGCCCCTGTTTTGAACTTTGGCGCATTTCGAGTCGTTTGGGAAGGCAACATTGGGAACCGCAACGGGAAGCGAGAGGGAAGACAGAACGCTGCAAATGTGTGCCCCTTCCCAGCTGGAGTTTTGGCAAAGCGGCGCTCCTGCTGTTCAACGGTGGTGACCTCGTTGCCGATGATTTAGTAACTGTTTCACAAACATTTCCTCACTCTGTGTGGCTTGATATATTCCCCATTCTCAACCTCTCGGCAGAGGCTCTCAGCCGCTGAGGCCAGCCCGGCCTTTGTTTACAGCTTTTCCGGAAATTTTTTGCAGAGCAGAAACTTTCTCTTCTTCTGGTGTTTTATATTTAAGTCAACACTTTTCGTTGGTTTATTTGTGCAAACAAGCTATTTGGGTAGAAGGTATCACAGCCGATCCAAATGGAAACAAGCTCCCTTTCTAAAAATACTGCAAGGGTCGTGTGAACCAGCTTCAAAGTATCTGGAGTCGTGGACTTTTAAAGGACCTTTTACGTTTGCGGGCTGGTTTTTTCCATAATATTCCAGTCCTGTGTTTTTCCTTAACTTTTTATTCCCACAATGGTGTCTCTAGAATAGAACGTGGAAGTTAAAAGGCTGAAAAAACAGGAAGAGACCCCCCTTTTTAAAAATCACATATATCATTGTTAAAAATAGCAATTTTTGCCCAGTGTGTGTGATTTGTTCTAAACTCTTCTTATTTAAAAACAAATTCAGGATGTAGAATTGTATTTTTAGGGCAATTCAGGACCTGCAGGCAACTTGTACATGATCCTGGAGTGGATGGGAGTTAGGTTTGGTGCTGATATCCAGTCTTGTGAATATTCCAACGTGATGTGATTTTACCATGTCAGCCTGTCTGTGATGCTCTTTGTGCTGTCAGTGGTTCTGTACAGATGAAATAAGGAACTGGTTTTCAGACTCCTTTTCAGAATTTAGCTGATGGGGGTGGGTGGCTGAGTGGGAATGAGAAACCCAGGGGTGGGGCCAGGGCAGAAACTGGCGAATAATAGGTGGAGTTTGGCAGATGCTTTGCAGACCATCGGTGGAGCCTAATCTCATCCAGGGTCTACACAATTTTAGTGAAAATCAGGTTAAAAATCAAACCGATGAGACTTGGGCCTTGTTCTCAGATAAATCATAGAATTATAGAGTTGGAAGGACCACCAGGGTCATCTAGTCCAACCCCCTGCACAAGGCAGGAAATTCACAACTACCTCCCCCCTCCACACCCCTAGTGACCAGAAGATGGCCAAGATGCCTTCCCTCTCATCATCTGCCTAAGGTCACAGAATCAGCATTGCTGACAAATGGCCATCTAACCTCTTCTTAAAAACCTCCAGGGAAGGAGAGCTTACCACCTCCTGAGGAAGCCTGTTCCACTGAGGAACTGCTCTAAGTAAATTCTTCCTAATGTCTAGACGGAAACTGTTTTGATTTAATTTCAACCCATTGGTTCTGGTCCGACCTTCTGGGGCAACAGAAAACTACTCGGCACCCTCCTCTATATGACCACCCTTCAAATACTTGAAGATGGTTATCATATCCCCTCTCAGTCTTCTTCTCTTCAGGCTAAACGTACCCAGCTCCTTCAACCATTCCTCATAGGACTTGGTCTCCAGACCCCTCACCATCTTTGTTGCCCTCTTCTGGACATGTTCCAGCTTGTCTACATCTTTCTTAAATTGCAGTGCCCAAAACTGAACACAGTACTCTAGGTGAGGTCTAACCAGAGCAGAGTAAAGTGATACCATCACTTCGCAAGATCTGGACACTATACTTCTGTTGATGCAGCCCAAGCCCGCAGTTGCCTTTTTAGCTACCGCATCACACTGCTGACTCATGTTCAGTGTTTGGTCTACTAAGATCCCAAGATCCTTTTCACACACACTATTTTCACACACACTTTTCACACATCCTATAATTATGCCTTTGATTTGTCCTACCTAAATGCAGAACTTTACATTTGTCTTTGTTGAAGTACATTTTATTAGTTTTAGCCCAATTCTCCAGCCTGTCAAGATCATCCTGTATCTTGGCTCTGTCTTCTACCGAATTTGCTACCCCTCCCAATTTAGTATCATCTGCAAATGATCTACCTGTGTCTAGGTATTGCCATTTTAAACTTTACACATGAAGCTGCCTTGGTCCATCAAGGTCAGTATTGTCTACTCAGTGTCTATCACTCCAGGATCTCTGGTAGAGGTCTTTCCCATCACCTACTACTTCATCCTTTAAACTGGAGATGCTAGGGATTGAACCTGGGACCTTCTGCGTGTGAAGCAGATGCTCTACCATTGAGCCACGGCTCCTCCTAGACTGCAGATGGGACTCATACAACAGTGCTCCTCTGTGCAAAAACCCTACTTGAACAATGAAAACTAATATGGGAGGAAAGAAGGCTAGCCTAAAGCCCTTCTCCGTGTCTTGGTACTTAGGGTGTAGAATGTCAGACACGTAAATGAAATAAATGTTTCCTAACAACAATGCCATCATGGGTTAGGTTAGGGTAACGGAGATGACAGCCCAAGGCCATCGAACTTCACACGTGAGCAAGGACTTGAATTCAGGTCTTTGCAGTCCAAGCCTAATCCAACATACTTCTTTTTATCTTCTGTTACAGGTTTTTATTCCTAACCTATTGTTGTTAGCTCTGAGCAGTGTTTAACATTGTCATTGGTTTTATAGTATTCCATCAATGTTGCTGTTGACACTTGTGGATTTGTTATGTTTTTACTGCCAGTTTTAATTTCTGCTTTTGTACTGACTGTTTTATTATTTAATTGCTTTGTGATGTTTCAAGTGCTGCTTCTGTTAGGTCCTTTGAAAGTAAATTTTGCTTAGAAATCAGGAGAGAAGTATCTTAAATGCTACCTCAATCACAACGCTGTGGAGGCATCTCCGCCTACCCACTTAAGCAACTGTCGTCCGCTTCCATTTACTTCTGCAGTCAACTGCTTCTCTTCAGTACTGTTCTTACATCCACCACATCATTACTCCGGTGGGCCTGCTCCGACTGAGACGTTACTGTTTGGGAAAGGTGTGAACACCAAAAGTTATCTTTTTGATGCCTCCTGACGGCCGCTGCTGTTGCTAAGATCACGACCCTGCTTGTACTATCAGCACAATTCGCTCGGAAGCCTTTGAGGGGATTTTAATAGAGAGCATGCCACAATGAGGAGATTCAGAGACCCGGCCGTTCTTTTGATGGCTGTTCCAGCGATCCATCTTTGTGAGCAGGCAGGAAGCGGAGAAGACTAATGTTGGGCAGATGACATATCCTTGAATTCACTTAGTTGGCCTTTGGGATACGCGAACAGCTCCGGCAAACATAGAGGCTACATTATGCTGGCCGTCCGCTTTAAGCCCAAGAAGTGATTAAGATGCTGGCACAAAATAAAAACTGGCTATTGAAGAGCCCTGCCCTGAGGACCTAATTTCAGATCAAATTTTGCGGCCTCGCACGGGAACAATGGCGGTCCAGTACTCTCCAGCCTCCCTTTTTGTCACATTACACAAAGAAAGCCCCTGAAAGTCTTTCAAAGAACAATGACTCCCCTCTGGATTTGCAGCCACGCCAAAGGACGGGCACAAACCATACAAAAACACATTTTAAAAATACATTTTACGCCGCCCTTGACATTTGAGATAGAGAAGAACCTGGGCTGTGGAAATTCCATCAGCCTTTTGCAGCGGGAGAGGCTTCTTCCCAACCCCGAATCTCCAGTCAGTTTGATCTTTGACATTCTGGCCCTTGTAAAAAAAAAATTCAGGGAACAGCAGCTAGGGAAAAAAAGAACGATGCAGATAAATGCATGTTCTAAAAATGATTGCTTGTAACACCGAAAGCAATAAATAACTACTCTTATCCTGGGCACATATGCTCCAGCTGTGTCCCTCTTGTCCCTGATAAATCAGTGTCTTAATTTTGCTTTTTGGGGAGATTGTAAGGATGCCTTTTTTGTAAAAAACAAAAACAAAATTCAGAGTGCACAAACATTGCAGTAGTCAGTCTTCACTCTTCTCTCTGGTCTCTAAGAGCGGTGTTGGCGGCGAAAGAAGAAGAAAAAGAAGAAGAAGAAGAGTTGGTTTTTATATGCCGACTTTCTCTACCACTTAATGGAGAATCAAACTGGCTTACAATCACCTTCCCTTCGCCTCCCCACAACAGATACCCTGTGAGGTAGGTGGGGCTGAGAGAGTGTGACTAGCCTTCACATGTAGGAGTTGCCTTCATGTGTAGGAGTGGGGAAACAAATCTAGTTCACCAGATTAGCCTCCGCTGCTCATGTGGAGGAGTGGGGAATCAAACCCAGTTCTCCAGATCAGAGTCCACAGCTGCAAACCACTGCTCTTAACCACTACACCATGCTGGCTCTCTACCATGCTGAGTCTTAACTTTAGTTTGAGTTCATGTCAATATATGTTTATGAACACCAAGACACCATCCGTTCCACAGCAAGTGATGCTACATGGCTGTAGCTGGTGAGAACGTCATGAATGGTACATATTTGAACCCCCATTTCGCTTTTATAGCTTGTATCCAAAACTTCAGTCAAATAGACCAAAAAAACAAACAAACCCACCAGTGTGGTTCTTCCACAGCATCCATGACCCTCCCCCTCCAGGCCTCGCTCCCCAAAAGCTCCCAGAATTGCCAGGTGCAGGCCTGATAACATTAGACCTGACATACCCAATCCTAGGGACTTCACGAAGCTAGACCTGAGTCTTAGGTCACACGATTCCTGGGGCGGATCTGTCTGCACGCCTAAAGACATTGAGAGTTGGAGAGCCCCTGTGGTGTAGTGGTTAAGAACAGTGGTTTAGAGCGGTGGACTCTGATCTGGAGAACCGAGTTTGATTCCCCACTCCTACACATGAAGCCAGCTGGGTGACCCTGGGCTAGTCACAGCTGTCTTCGAACACTCTCAGCCTCACCTACCTCACAGGGTGTCGGTTGTTGGGAGGGAAAGGGAAGGTGATTGTAAGCCGGTTTGATTCTCCCTTAAGTGGAAGAGAAAGTCGGCATATAAACACCAACTCTTCTTCTTCTTCTTCTTCTTCTTCTTCTTCTTCTTCTTCTTCTTCTTCTTCTTCTTCTTCTTCTTCTTCTTCTTCTTCTTCTTCCTATAAATAGTGGACAGCTCTGGGTTTTCCTGTATCTCCAGGTTTTTCTTTTCCACTGTCTTTTTGCCATGTGGCTTGTATATTTCCTCCCTCCTTTCCCCCCATTTTAATAAAAGTGGTAAAAAATTGGCACTGCTTGGCTGCAGCCGTTTCTCTTGAGTGAGGCAAACCGGCTTCAGACCATATGTTTTAGTGCTGAAGCCATTGAGAGTTGGAGGTATAATTCTGAGTGTCCTCAGCAGAAGGTGTGTGTGTGAAATACCCAGAGTGTCAGAGCTCTCTGAGAGACAGAGAGAGCGTGCGTGCCTTTTTTAGCACTCTCCCCATAGCAACACAACCGCTCAGTACAGTGACTTATGTCATGGACTTCCACTGCACGCGTGCTGACAGCAACCGTGTGTTTTCCCTGCAGTTTTTAAGTCATGCTTGCAGGAAGCCGTAGGGTTGCCAAAAGCCGAGGAAAGGAGAGAAGCGTCATTTCCTTACATGGCTTCTTTTACAAGATTGGCAGGACTCTGGTGTTAACAAAAGAAGGGGTAGAAAGACACCAGCGGGGAAAGGGGGGATGACGCAATGGTGGAAAGAAGGGTCCCTGGAATGGGCCACTGCCTTCCCCAATTTGTATTTCTCTCCAGCTTGAGATGTTATCGAGAGTCAAATGCTGTTCCCATCCAGCCATTGTGCGACTCGTCTAACCAGTGAAGCTTTCTCCTGCTCCGTCAGGGGAAAAGACGTCGCTGGCCTTTACATTATGCCAGACCCTTCCTCTAGTTTATTTATTTACTTAAAATATTTATATCTTATGCTTAAAGCATGCATTCATAAGTGGCTTACAAGAAAGTAGGGTTGGGGAAAGGAAACTGCAAAAATATAAAATCAATTGAACATGTAATGCAATAACCAGAAAATAAAACCCAGTCAGAAAAAGTTGATCAAGGGAAAATCCCAGCGGCCTTGTGACAGCTTCCCAGCCCAAGTGGAATACAAATAAAGCCGGATAAATCTTCCATTCCAGAGGGAGCTCGTTCCATTCCCTCTCAGGGGCCGCAGTTGTAAGGGCCTGGCTTTCTATATTGCATGAGCAGGGCCCAATTTCCCAAGCTGATTGAAAGACACTCCGTTCCATCCTGCTTCTATCCTAGACTGTCTGGTTTTGCCCCGGCTCTGCTGGGACTCCGACTCTTGTGGACGCTTTCCCTTCTCTTTGCTGATTCTGTCTGGGAGCCTTCTTGTCTATTGAGAAGTTACTGCCTACCGTTTTCATTCCCTCCCAATATTGACTTGTATTTTGAGGACAAATCTTTCTTTCTCCCCCTGTTCTTAGATCGAGATACTATCTGGAGATCTCCTGCTATTACAACTGACCCCAGCTGATAGAGATCAGTTCACCTGGAGAAAATGGCCACTTTGGGAATTGGACTCTATGACATTGAAGTCCCTTCCCTCCCCAAACCCCGCCCTCCTCAGGCTCCACCCCAAAAACCTCCCGCCAGTGGAAAAGAGGGACCTGGCAACACTACTGATAAGGGGCTGGAGCTCAGTGATAGAGCCCATGGTTTTCATTCAAAGGTTCTGGGTTCAGTTCCTGGCATTTCTAGATACAGGTGTTGGGAGAAAGACTGCTGTGCCTGAGACTCTGGAGAGCTACTGCCAGTTGGAGTAGACGGTCCTGAGCTAGATGAACCATGCGCCTGCAGCTCCAAATACTCCTTTTCATCGGTTGTCTTTGGGCGAGGCCAGAGTTCAGTTTTGGAACTCCTGATGTGCATGCAGAAGATCCCTGGTTCAATCCCTGGCATCTCTGGTTAAAAGGATCTAAGGCAAGGGTGTTGAACTCAATTGTTATGAGGGCTGGATATGACATAAATGTCACTTGGTCGGGCCAGGCCATGCCTCGCCAGTTCAGATTGAGTGTGGTGGTGGGGAGGCTGCCTCAGCTGGCTCGTGGGCTGGATAAGAGCTATTTGGGGGGGGGGGCAGCTCCGGCCCCTGGGCCTTATGTTTGTCATCCTTGGTTTAAAGTAACTGGTACTGGGAAAGACTTTTTCCTACTCAAGGCCCTGAAGGGTTGCTGACAGCCCGAGTAGACAGTACCAAGCTAAATGGACCAATGGCCTTTGTACAAAGCTGTTTGGGATGTTTATGAGTGTGCTTCTTGATTTTTTATATGTTTGCTTTCAACAAATACCTAACATGATCTGGCCCTCCGTTTCCCATTTTCTTTCTTGAAGTAGCATCCTTTTCTTCTTGGTACGGTGGGGAGTCCTTCTCAAGACGCATGAATTCATTCCCAAGAGAATTTTGCTGGCTTGCTTGTTTCATCGGCACATCCATGTTTGTCTTCAAAGGACAAAAAAATCCTGTTACTGTTCTCAGCTTTCTTTCCCCCGCACGGATTGAAAATAAAAACGGACTGAGCCCAGTGAGGTTAACGTATTCAAGGGCTCATAGCACAGCTTTTCATTCACTTTCAAATGCAGTTGTGTGGGCATCGCCCCAATGTGGGAAACTCTTTTCATTGAAGAATCTGAATATTGTTTAAGGAAGGGAATAATTGCAAATAAGCTTTCTGTAGTACTGAGACGGAGAACAAGCAGGCCATTCTTGGAATTATACTGTAGGACAATTGTTTCCAGTCTTTTACAGAACTCTTTAGAAAAAAAATATTCCAAACTTGACAGATTTGTATCCTAAATAATCTTTCGCTCCTTCATTGGGGGACAGGGTCGCTTGGTCAGCGCAGGCCAATTCAGAGGCTGCCAGCTCTTTCTCAGGACATGGCTTTTGCCCCGTTGAGCCACAAAGGTCCAGAGATAAAATAGAAACTCTGGATGGGGAGATAATTGATGGGGGGATGGGGGGGAGAACTGAGCTTTTATAATAGAAGCACCATCACTCCTTTGGGAGAAAGGGAGTTAACTATTCCAGAACATCTAGGTCATTTATGCATGGGAGTGTTACCCGAGGTCTGTTGCTTTCTGGACCCACACCTTTATGATGGGAATCTATGCACCAGCAGTCTCCAAGCTCAAATCAAGTCCCCACCCTATTAAATGCTGCTTTGTAATTGACTTACTTTGTAGTGCTTACTGTGAGAGAAAATCCCCCCCAAAAAACCAATTTCCAAATAAAAAAGCATTTTAAGAAGAAGAAAAAACAAAAAAATGGAGCAATCTGAAAGGAGGGTGGGAGAAATCCAAACCTCGTTTTTAAAAAGCCTATCTTTTGCTCAGAAAGAGCTCCCAGGAAGCAGGAAATATTTGAATCCCCTCCCCTTGACATGCTGCTTTGTAATTGTCTGCATGCTTTTTGTGTTAGAAACCAAGCTTGGGTGTCCCGCGCTTTGCATTATACTTGGGGATTTCACCCTGGCTGAGCTCAGGGGAGAAGGAAGAATCGGGTTTACAGAGGAACGGGAAGGTCCAGGATTTGTGAGGGCTGGCAGCAAGGTCATCTTTAATGGACAGAAAACTCATGCATAATTCCAAGGAACAACAGAAACAGACCGGGGTGAATGTGAGTGAAAGTACCCATGCATAAACGACCCTAGACTCGAGTCCAGTAGTACCTTAGAGACCAACAAAAAAATTGGGGGGGGGGTATGAGCTTTTGAGAGTCAAAGCTCACTGTATTGAAAGCTCATCCCCCCCCCCCATCTCGTTGGTCTCTAAGGTGCTACTGGACTCAAATCTAGCTGTTCTACTGCAGACCAACATGGCTACCCTCTGAAACTATGTCAGAAGTTGCTGCCGAAAGTGGACAATCTCATAAGCACACCAGACTCTCTTTGCCAGATCAGGGCAGAAACCCTTCTGGATGCCAGCATTCTGCCTTGGATCATGGAGGTTCCATTGATCTGTCATGGTAAATAGCCATTAATAGTTCCATTTACCAGGAATCGCCAAGCCATTTTAGGCAGTAGCCATCAGGACAGCTTGTGGCAGGGCATTCCAAAAGACACTCTTCTTGTGAAAAATTCGGGTCAGGTTATATGATGAACCTAACAGGCTCTAAAAGCAAGGACTTTATGGATTCAGGGCATATGCAAACTCAGATGTTAGGAGGCTGTCGAAGGGGGTTTGGGAGGGGACCAAGAAGAATGTCTTGCTTCTGCCCTTTACAAATGAACCTATGTGAGTTGTGTTGTTGTTGTTGTTTTTAAATACACTATCCCACCTCTCAGCTACAGGCTTTTGGAGGTGGCTTCTGATAAAAAGTATCAAAACAAAGCACAATAAACCAAACACCATACCCCGCTATCAGTAGTGAAACAACTTAGAAGCCACCATCAGCCTTGAAATCAGAACAAAAACCCACAAAAGCCCACAGACAAACTAGTTCTCGGTAAATAGAAAGACCTTAGGCTGCTGTCTGAAACCAGAAATATTAGGTGCAGCAACTGGAAGGGCATTTCCAAAGATGGGGTGCCACCATGGAAAAGGTACTGTCTCTGGTAGCCGCCCCCTCCCTTCTGGTGGCAGGAGCTCTTGAGCAAGACCTTTGAGTTCCCTTATCCCTCCCAGGCCATTTAGAGCATCAGAGGTTGTGGAGAAGCAGGTAAAGTTGCCTTGAAGACCATATCCGACCTACAAGCCACAATGGTTTCTACAGTGTTTATTCTATAACCCTCCTCACGCTTAGGGAACTGTGGCTTTAAACCAAGTAGCAGTATACAGATAAAACTTTAAGTCTGAAGGATCCTCCGAGCTTGTCTAAGTACATAATCCCTACCCCTAACTAAACCTGATTAATTTTACACATCTCCTGGTACGTCTCTTCCTAATCCACTCCAGTGCTTGATTTAATTTTCCCTTTATGTAAAGGCTAAGATTCATCTCGGACAGAATGATTTCAGGGATTCGGTACATATGGGTTATTACTGCCTTTATCCCCCCAGGGTTTTCTTCCTGTCCTCTCTTTCAATCCACTGAGGTGGGGAAAAGACTTAGAAAGTCATCACTGGGTTTCAGACAAATGTTATGAAAAATGGCATCAGATAGCACCTATATATAATTTTCTTTCTTTTTGTCTTACCTTGAGAAATCTGTCATTGTCCCAGATAAGTAGGACCCGGCGGGTAACAATAAAGTAAAAGGTAAAGGTCCCCTGTGCAAGCACCGGGTCATTTTTTACCCATGGGGTGATGTCACATCCCGACATTTTCTAGGAAGACTTTGTTTATGGTGTGGTTTGCCAGTGCCTTCCCCAGTTGTCTTCCCTTTACCCCCAGCAAGCTGGGTACTCATTTTACTGACCTCGGAAGGATGGAAGGCTGAGTCAACCTTGAGCCGGCTACCTGAAACCAACTTCTGTCGGGATCGAACTCAGGTCATGAGCAAAGCTTTGCACTGCAATACTGCAGCTTACCAAAAACATAATTCCAAAAAAGACAAGACGATCAGCAGAAAGGTTCTTGTAAAAACTTCAACAAAGATTGCCCTCTTTCAAGGCACCCATGAAGCAAATCTTGAGGGAGTTCCAGGCGCTTTAGAAACTAGCAGCAAAGAGTTGAGTTGGGGCCATCCTAATGACTACGGAGGAGGGAAGGTGGCATGAAATAACCCAATCTTGTCAGATCTCGGAAATTAAACAGGGTCAGTTCTTGGAAGGGAGAACTCCAAGGAAGACGCTGCAGAGGCAGGCCATGGCAAACCACCTTTGCTTCTCACCTTCCCTTATAAGCCCCTTGCTGGGGTCGCCAGATGTCAGCTGTAGCTTGACGGCACTTTACACACACAATGGCTAAGGGAGCCAGAATTTGCATATTGTCCAGTGGTTAAAGCTGTGGTTGTTACTGCCACTAAATGTATTAGAGCCACCCTGAGCCCAGCGTAGCCGGGGGAGGGCAGGGTACAAATAAATTTTCTATTATATTCTATTCCAGCATGGTGTAGTGGTTAAGAGCGGTGGTTTGGAGCGATGGACTCTGATCTGGAGAACCGGGTTTGATTCCCCACTCCTCCACATGAGTGGCGGAGGCTAATCTGGTGAACTGGATTGGTTTCCTCACTCCTCCACTTGAAGCCAGCTGGGTGACCTTGGGCTGGTCACAGTTCTCTTAGAGCTCTCTCAGCCCCACCCAGCTCACAGGGTGTCTGTTGTGGGGAGGGGAGGGGAAGGTGATTGTAAGCCAGTTTGATTCTTCCTTAAGTGATAGAGAAAGTTGGCATATAAAAAACAACTCTTCTTCTTCTTCTTCTTCTTCTTTTCTGATGGGTAATAGCCTTACCTCATAGTAGTTTATCGTGAATGAGTTCATCAGACAGACTTAACCATGTTAGATGGGAAGTGATTCTCTGGTGAGCCAGTCCCAGGATTACTTTGTGTGTGCGGCAGACATTGCAAACTCCTTTGTGAACAGATTGATAGCTAAACGGTAGCTTTATATTACTTATTGTCATGATGTAGTGATGCACAGTGGGTAAGGGGAGAGCAGCAGAAACAAAGCCCCCAAAAGGAAGAAATTCACTTGGGGTGAGCTTTCCTTGGCAGAAACAGAGCTGCAAAGCGGGAAGAAAATCCTTACTGTGAAAGCAGCCATGGGAAAAATGCAACTCCCATTCTCCATTGGTAAATCACACATGTGTGACACAGCAAGCGTGCACAACACAGCAGGCATGCCTGAAAGCTGATCATTGTGTGTGTGTGTTGTGGTTGTGGTTGTGGTTGTGGTTGTGCTAGACATTCAGCTGCCTAGCAAGCTCAAGTTAATGGATCCCATGATACAATCATCGGTCAATTGGGGAGATAATCACCACTGGTGAACAGAATATGAGCCAGACCTGTAGGGGTTCATGCATCCCTACTGAATATCCCTGTGGGACTGAGTTCTATTTCTTGGCAACACTATTGTGTGACAAAGAGACAGACCTCAGGAACTGGCTTATATCTATATTACATTAAAAAGGTAAAGGTAAAGGTCCCCTGTGCAAGCACCGGGTCATTCCTGACCCATGGGGCGACGTCACATCCCAACGTTTTCTAGGCAGACTTTGTTTACAGGGTGGTTTGCCAGTGCCTTCCCCAGTCATCTTCCCTTTACCCCCAGCAAGCTGGGTACTCATTTGACCGACCTCGGAAGGATGGAAGGCTGAGTCAACCTTGAGTCGGCTACCTGAAACTGACTTCCGTTGGGATCGAACTCAGGTCGTGAGCAGAGCTTGGACTGCAGTACTGCAGCTTACCACTCTGCACCACGGGGCTCTTCCCATTAGTAATATTACATTACTAATGGTATTGATAGTATTAATTAAGAAAGCATTCTTGACAGATGATTCTCATGCTATCTCGTGTTTATTCTTGAAATATAATGTAGGGATAAATTTAGCTCTCATGATTAGTCAGTGGAGGAGTATGCTTGTTTTTTTAATTTCACAGAACATCATTAGGTCTTCAGTGGACTTAGAAGGGTTATAACTCTTCTTAGGGATTGCACTGTAAGTTATAAAATTAATATGTACGCTGGATCCCAGCTATTATTTGTTTGTCTGGTTAGCAAGTTTGTGGACGTGTGACAATAAGAATTGTAAGGTGTGTGATTGTAAGGTGTGTGCTCTCAGCACCAAAACCTTGGTGCTCAACTTAGTTTACACCCATCCACAGGTGATGGGGGAGTCAATTCTCACCATCTTCCCCCCCCCCCATCCTTTGTAGCCAATCAGCATGTTGGCCCCATGTCTTGATAGGGTCCATGCAAAGCTGAGCATGTGTTGGAACAGTCATGTGACTGGTCAGCAAGCTCTATGCATCAACCTACAGGTATCATGGCTACCATCTGAGGCTGTTTCAACAGTGGAAGTTCCAATAAAGATCAGTTTACTTGGATCTTGACTCTCATTGAGAGAGTAAGCCTGTGGTCTGGGCTGTAGCATCTCATACAGCAAGTGGGGAATTATGGGTTTTTGTGTTAAGTTCTGTCAAGTCACATCTGACTTATGGCGACCCTATGAATCAGTGAATCAATGTCCTATGACCCTATAAATCAATGCCCTCCGACATCCACCAAGTGCAAAATTCCCTCTGCATCAAAACATAATGTGACATGAGAAAAGTTCTAGCCCGGCCTTTTTCTTTACAGGCTCGTTCTTTTTGTATAGGAATTTTTATTATGTAGGAAATCTTCTGAACTCACGCCTGCAGGGTGAAGTAATGTATCCCAGACATTGGTTTACCATCTCAGTGGGAGCAGGACCTGCATGAGACACAAAGTGTGTTAACGCATAGCTGTTTTGTCCTGAGATTCTCCTATGAATGTTGCGAATTTCCCTAGTCAACACACATGCTTGTCTCCCGCATGAGGGATTAACCTACCTCCTTCCGCAACTTCCCAGGTTTTCAAAGTCCTGTTTTGTCTCGATTTAATATGAAGCCTCGCAGCAGCCACGAGTGTTTGCCCGTTTGTTTCAGTGCTCGGGTCGACTCCCCGCTGGGAGAAGCCTCTGCTTGGCCCTGGCGGCGGCAGCAGCGGCGGCGGCAACTTTCTGCCCCCCAACCCCACACACCCCTCTCTCTCTCCCCTGGATGCCGCATCCGGAGCCAGAGAACGGTGGTTCGGGAGGCCTGGCTGGTGCTTCTGGAGTCTGGTTTGTGAGGGCTTCACCATGCATTTGGGCGGGATAGAA
The DNA here is from genome assembly GCF_029931775.1 of Euleptes europaea. NCBI lineage: Eukaryota > Metazoa > Chordata > Lepidosauria > Squamata > Sphaerodactylidae > Euleptes > Euleptes europaea. Next base: position 30,916,262 of record NC_079330.1, on the reverse strand, counting down.
AGGTGTGAGACAGGAGAGGAAGAATCGCCAGACAAAACGGCCATGCGTTAATCGCCCTAGTAATACTTTTCACACAAACTCGTTCTCCATATCATGGCATGGCTTCTAGTCTCACCATATTTCTGTTTGGCCACGTGAATTCACTGTGAGGGAAGGGAGAAGATCTGGTAGAGACAAAGGAGATGAACGGTGCAGTTTAACCTTCAGGAGATGTCTTAAAGTCCAATTGCCTGGGAAAGAATATTCCAGTGAGGAAGCAGCATGGCTTGAAAATACCATACAAAGGGGGTGGTAGTGGTAAAAACTTATATAAATAAAGGATTAATTTATGGCAAGCTGCCACTCATCCTTTTGGGACTGTCTACAGTTAGGGACTGCCTGAATTGGAAGAAGATCTGTGGCAAGTGAGCACTTCCTTTCTGTTTTTTAAAAACATAAAGACCTTTCCCCTCTCTGTGATGATTTTAACAACATATTTTAAGGTTGTTTTTGAGTCCAAGAACCCAAAATTGGTGTGTATGTGGGAAGACGGAAATGTTTCCCTCTTTTTCCGTAGTATTAGCTCTATGATATCAGAGCATTTTGCTGAATATTTTATTGACCGTCTGCTTGCCCTCTGCTAACCTGCCTGCCATCCTAGGTTCTCCCTCTCTGGAGATACAATGCCAGTTCCAATCAGCCACCAGAGCAGAAATTTCCCCTTCGTATTTCCTATGAATAAACCTCCTCCCAGTAGGCAAGATGCTGTGCCCAAGTGCATTGTGGGATTTTGAAGATGGAGTTACAAACGCACACGAGTGGCTTTAAGGTAGCGCGGGCAAGAGCCAGGTTTCCTAAGCAATGTCTTTATCTTTCAGAACTGCTCCACACAAAAGGTATCAAGGGGGATTTCTTCCCCTTACACTTCAAAAACATTTATTTTAACACCTTTGTATTCTTTTATAATTGAAAAACAGAAGAGCCTCACTAGGTCTATGTAGTTCAGCATCCAGTTTCCAAAACTGGCCAGCCAGATGACTTCAGGAAGGCCATAAGGAGGGTGAGAAGCAACATCTGTCTCTCATTGTTTTGTAGGGTTGCCAACCTCCAGGTACTAGCTGGAGATCTCCTTCTATTACAACTGATCTCCAATCAATAGAGATCCGTTTCCCTGGAGAAAATGGACCCTTTGGCAATTGGACTCTATGGCATTAAAGCCTCTCCCCTCCCCAAACCCCGCCCTCCTCAGGCTCTGCTCCAAAAACTTCCAGCCGGGGGCAATAAGGGACCTGGCAACCCTATTGTTTTGCCCCCTAGCAACTGATATTCAGTGGTATTCTGACTCTCCATAAGGAGGTTCCACTAACATTACCGTAGCTACTGATAGACTCATCCCTTGTTCTATAAATTTTCCACTCCCTTTCATCAAAGGCATCTAAGGTAATCACCAATCACTGCATCTTGTGGCAGTGAGTTCCCCAAGTTAACTGCAACATATTTGAAGGTCCCTCCCCATCTGCCCTCTGTTTACTGCCTGTCCGTTTCTTTGGGTGATCCTTTTCTAATATTATGAGAAGGATGAAAATGTTCACTCTGAAAACCATCCATTTTATAAACTTCTGTTGCCCCCTGGTTTTAAGATGGTTTACAGAAAGTTAAAACATATAGTAAGTGCAAGAGGAAAAACATAATAATAACAGGCAAATAAAATGACAAAGACCAGTCCCTATTAGGCCAGAACTGAAGCAATTTGCGTCAGTTTGTACGTGCTTTTGTGGAGGGACCACAGCGCAGTTGTGGAGCCCCTGGCTGTCATGCAGAAGGTCCCAGGTTCAGATTCCTGACACCTCCAGTTAAAAAGATCTCAGGTAAAAGGACAGACTCTTTTCTGGTTGAGGCCTTTGATGACTGCTGCCAGACAAGAGGGGACAGTACCACTGTTACCTCACAACAACCTAGACTGAGCTAGTCTATACTGGGAAGCCCGGCAAGCCAGTTTACCACACTTGCCATTTATACTGCTGTTTCCATGCACTTCACAAATATTTTCACAGTAATTCCAGCAGCCACCCAATGAAGTAGACCAATATTATTATCTCTGTATTGCAGCCAGTGTGGTGTAGTGGTTAAGAGCATGGTGTAGTGGTTAAGACCGTGGTATAGTGGTTAAGAGCGCGGTGTAGTGGTTAAGAGCATGGTGTAGTGGTTAAGAGCACAGTGTAGTGGTTAAGAGCAGCAGAGTCTCTATAACTACTATTCTGTTATACCTTCTTTGAATATTTTAATTGCATGTTGAGTGGCGCATTTCTTGCTTAAATGTTTACGTTCGATTATTTTTATCAGTTAACAACTATATACTCAAGAAATACTTCCCATTTTTCATAAAAATCAGCAGTTGTTCTGTTATTCACTAAAGTCGTTAACTTAGCCATAGTTGCATATTCTGCTACTTTATTTGTTCATTCGGTCACATCTGGGGTCGTCTTCTGCTTTCCACTTTCTTGCCCACTCCACATGGTAAGTCTGCCTGACGCACTCATTGATGGCAAAGTTCCATTCTAATTTAAGAATCTAATGAGTATGTTTAGAGGTTTGTATGTCTGTATGTTTTGTAATATTTGCTTTAAATTTTTTTAAAAAATTAAAGAGAAAAAAAAGCGTCAGACTCTAATCTGGAGAACCAGGTTTGATTCCCCACTCCTCCACATGAAGCCTGCTGGGTGATCGTGGGACAGTCACAGTTCTCTCAGGACTCTCTCAGCCCATGCAGAAGCAGACAATGGCCAACCACCTCTGAACGTCTCTTTGCCTTGAAAACCCTATGGAGTCACCCTAAGTCAGCTGTGACTGGGCAGCACTTTCCACTACCAGCGTGCATTGCATTCCGTGACCTGGACAGCTCAGGCTAGCCTGATCTCGTCAAATCTCAGAAGCTAGGCACTGTCAGCCCTCATTAGTACTTGGATGGGAGACCACCAAGGATGTTCAGGTTTGCTACGCAGAGGCAGGCAATGGCAAACCACCTCTGAACGTATCTTGCCTTGAAAACCTTACAGGGTCGCCATAAGTCAGCTATAACTTGACTGCCCACACCCCCACACTACAGATATTGGACTGGGGCTAAGAGGAGCAACTCACTTTAAGGCCACCTACTGAGTTTGGGGCAGAGATGAGATCTGAACCAAGGGACCTCCTGGATCACAACTCCCTTGTTGTAGCCACTGGAGATTCCCTGGCTCTGCCGTCGTTCTCCTTCCTGCTTGGGGTATCTCCGTTATTACGCAGGGTAACTGCACACAAAGGCTGTGTCAAAATGAGCCCTGCTCAGGGCGCCTGCTTAGAATTCGGCAGGGACCTGGGGCATCAAAGGCTTTCTGGTTCTGCAAAACATTTGCCCCTGTGGACTCTTTCCACATGTATGGTGTCATAATCTTTATCCATCCAAGCCAGCCAGGTAGATGAAGATGGGCATTTAACTGACAGGGTCATGAGAGAGCAGGATAGTGAGAGATACTGTTGTATCCTCCACTGGTGGCGTCTTGACCTTCTCTCCTTGGCTGGGAAGATAAAAGCGCCACCAGAGGAGCACAAGGGCTGGTTGCGCAGTGCTCAGCAGCTCCGAAGTAATGCAGCAAGCGACAATTCCTCATGGAAGGACTGTGGCGCATCATCTCATGTCTTGGTATTTGCACATTCAGGTGAAAAAAAGGCCCTGTAGATCTCTGAAAGTTAGTGTGAAAGGGAATGTGGAATCCGTGAGGCCTTGGCGTGAGTATATATATGGCTGAAAGGCATTATGTAGCCCTGAATTGACTCTGTACGGGGAGCGTGGACATTAAGGGAGCAGAGAGGACATTGAGATGTTTGGGTTTTTTTCTGCCATCTCTCCAGACCAGGGTACCTAATGAACCTCACAGATCGTGTCCTACATTGGCAGAAGATAGCAATACCACTCAGTTGTCCACTGTATTTTTTTTAAAAAAAGCCAGTGTAGTGTAGTGGTTAAGAGTGGCGGACTCTAATCTGGAGAACCAGCTTTGACTCCCCACTCCTCCACATGAAGCCTGCTGGGTGACCTTGGGTCAGTCACAGTTCTCACCAAAATCTCTCACCCCCACTTACCTCACAAGGTGTCTGTTGTGGGGAGGGAAAGGCGATTGTAAGCCGGTTTGAGTCTCCTTAAAAAGGCAGGGGATGGGGTATAAAAACCAACCTTCTTCTTCTAAATAAACTGTTATTTTTCAAACTAAACATACAAACATAAATATACAAAATTGTTACATTATATTGGAACTTACTTTGATTACAATCCAAATATCCCCTTTCTTGACTTACAGCTTTCTACTTTCTAATCATATTTGCATATCTAATAATACATTTATTGCTTAAATTCTTACATTCTATTTCTTTTACATTCTATTTCTTGTATTGATTATCAGCTATATAATTAAAAAATAGTATCCATTCTTTATAAAATTCAGAGATTGATCTGTTATGCACTATTGATTGATCTGTTATGCCAGAGTTGCATATTCTGCTAATGTGTTTGTCCGTGCAGTAACATCTGCATAATCCTCTGCTTTCCGCTTTCTTGCATATACCAGTCTTGCCACTATCACCATATACCTAAATAGTTTGTTATATATTTTTGGTATATTATTTGGTGGAATGTTTAATAACATGCTTTTTTGGATCTAAGACAAACTTAATTTTCAAGGTTCTTTGCATTTCATTGTGTATCATTATCCAATATTTTCTTGCCTTTCTACAAGTCCACCGCATATGATAAAGTGTTGCGTTTGTATTTTGGCATTTCCAACATTTCCCGTCAAAACCCTTGCTATATCTTTAGGTGTTATATACCATCTAGAGTACATGTCATACCAGTTTAGTTGTTTAGGCTTAGTGTCTGTAGGAAAGGAGTGTTGTATGCAATGCTTCATGGATTTTAGAGCTTGAGAAGGTACAGAGAAGAGCAACCAAAATGATCAGGGGGCTAGAACAATTACCCTATGAGGAGCTGGTAAAACACTTAGGGCTGTTTAGCTTAGAAAGATGGCGGTTAAGGTGAGATACGATAGAAGTCTATAAAATTATGCATGGTATGGAGAGAGTGGACAGGGAGAAGCTTTTCTCCCTCTCGATACTAGTATGCGGGGTCAACTGTTGAAGCTGGGGGGTGAGAGATTCAAAACAGATAAAAGAAAGTATTTCTTCACACAACGCATAGTTAAATAGGTATGCTTCATGACTAGTATCCATTTTGTCTAGTAGCCATGGATAGCTCTATCCTCCATGAACATGTCCACTCCCCTCTTAAAGCCTTCCAAGTTGGCAGCCATCACCACATCCTGGAGCAGGGAGTTCCACAATTCTCCAGCATGGTGTAGAGGTTAAGAGCTGTGGTTTGGAGCAGTGGACTCTAATCTGGAGAACGGGTTTGATTCCCCAGTCCTCCACATGAGTGGCGGAGGCTAATCTCTCTTAGAGCTCTCTCAGCCTCACCTACCTCACAGGTGTCTGTTGTGGGGTGTCTTCTTCTTCTTCTGTTTCAGAGGAGCATGCCTATTATACTAGGTGCTTAGGAACACAGGCAGGACAATGCTGCTGCAGTCGTCCTGTTTGTGGGCTTCCTAGAGGCACCTGGTTGGCCCGTGTGTGAACAGACTGCTGGACTTGATGGGCCTTGGTCTGATCCAGCAGGGCCTTTCTTATGTTCTTATGTTCACCAACCCTGGGCATCCTCTCACAAGGCCTGTGGCACCCTCATGCCCTTGCCTGACAATGCTGAGCAGTGCGTACAGCTGGCACACGGGTGGCAGAGTTTTTGCAAGCAAGCTGGGTGGGGGAAGGGCAAGCAGCCGGGTGGGTTGGTGGCTAGCAGGGAGGGGCGTGGGCAGGTGGCTTAGCGGCAGTGGGTCCCCCCAGCAGCTTTGGGCCTTGGCAGCTTCCCCTCTTCACACTATGGCCTTCTGTGCAGGGATGTTTTCCATGCAGTGACCCCCTGCCAACTGCTTTGGGGTTTCCTTTCGATTATGCATGCCTTTTCCGCCTGTTCGAGGTCGCCTCTCTGTCCCCACGCGTTTTGCCCGCATGCCCCAGATTTTGGCTAAAACAGCATCTGAAAAACATGGGCAAAGTGCGTGGGAAGAGCGAGGCGACCTCAGACAGGCTGAAAAGGCATGCATAATCAAAAGGAAACCCCAGAGCAGTTGGCTGGGGTGACGGCAGGGAAACGTCCCTGCATAAAAGGCCCATGCTGACTAGCTGGGCTGTATCTGGAGATTAAAGTGGAGAGAAGGTCAGGATGAACTTTGGTGTTACATACAAGCAATTTGTGCGGGATTTGGGATCCAGTGTAAAGGAGGGGGCCAGGCGGTCAAAGGAACAATAGAGGTGAATGATTCTGGTGGCCGACTTCTCAAAGGGAGTATCCTCTGATGGTCTGATTGGTCGGTGCTTGCAGACCCACAGAATAGCACATTCAGCCGTTCAAGAATGGCTCAGCGTATGACACTGGGCAGCAGCAACCAGCAGAGGGGTTAGTTTGGCACAGCATCTTGGAACAGGAGCAGCCTACCTGAGAAAAGTTCCCGATTCCAGAAAGGGAAGCTGCAGCAGCAGCCACTCACAGGCCCCGCTATGATGCAAGTTCCTTCCAGTGTGCGGAGTCTAGCGATGACACATGGCTTGGGAGAGCCTCCTGGTGAAGCGCGTCCTCCAATTGTCGAGCCGAGTTTTAAAAGTGTGCCCCACCCGCCAGTGCTGGGCTGAGCTAAAAAATACAAACATGCATGCCGAGCACCTCTTGAGCGACAGGCCCTGATCTGGCCGGCGTAGCAAGCCAGCCTGTTGACTTCCTTGGCGGAGTAAATGCCAGGGATCCGACGGGTGATTTATCATTGTGCAGTCCCACAAAAGTTGTGCAGAGCAGATGAATTTATTGCCCCTGGCCTTTGTTTTGGGAGAGGTGTCTCCGCTCTGGGCATTCCCCCTTTGTTTGGAAAGGGTAGGGCACCGGGGCTTGAAGATATACAGCGCTGGGAAAGTCAGGTAGTGGCTGAATGGCCTCACCTGAGGCATCGCCGTGCCAATAAATCAGTGTAGAGGAGGAGAAGGAAGAGGAGTTTGGGGCTGGAGGTGGCACTTGGGAGCCAGGGGGTGGTGACCAGCAGAGGAGGGGAGCCTAGTGGTGCCTGGGGGGGGGGTCAGGGGGACACACGTGGGGGCAGAGCTGGTGGACCGCTGCATGGATGCTGGTAGGAGCCCGGAGCAAGCTGAGTCCCTGGTAGAGTTGCCAACCTCCAGATAGTAGCTGGAGATCTCCTGGTATTACAACCGATCTCCAGCCGATAGAGATCAGTTCACCTGGAGAAAATGGCCGCTTTGGCAGCTGGACTCTAAGGCATTGAAGTCCTTCCCCTCTCCAAACCCCACCCTCCTCAGGCTCCGCCCCAAAAACCGCCCATTGGTGGCAAAGAGGGACCTGGCAACCCTATCCAGCACTGCTGCCATGTTGTGTGATGAGGCGCAGGCTGAGCCAATGAACACCATCCGTGTCACTGAGAGTCCTGTGGCCCCTGAGGTGCCAGCTCAGGGTCTGCTCAGCTTGCTCCAGTACCACTTTCACTTCCCCATCCATCCAGTCCTGCCTAGGTAGGTGGGCCACACTTTTCTCCTTACCAGATTTGTATCTTCCAAGTAGGGTTGCCAACCTCCTGGTGGTGGCTGGAGAGCTCCCGCTATTACAACTGATCTCCAGCTGATAGAGATCAGTTCCCCTGGAGAAAATGGCCCCTTTGGCAACTGGACTCTATGGCATTGAAGTCCTTCCCCTCTCCAAACCCCGCCCTACTCAGGCTCCGCCCCAAACACCTGGCAACCCTAGTTCCTGGGCAGAGGCACATGAAGCTGCCTTATACTGAATCAGACCACTGGTTCATCAGGGTCAGCATTGCTAACTCAGACTGGCAGCAGCTCTCCAGGGACTGAAGGCAGAGGTCTTTCACATCACCTACTGCCTGGTCCTTTGAGCTGGAAATGAGCTGGAGATGCCAGGGATTGAACCTGGGACCTTCTGCATGCCAAGCAGATGCTCTGCCACTGAGCCTCAGCCCTTTCCCATAGGGGCTACTTGGAGTAGCCCCAGCCAACAACAGGGATGCTGAGTGTGGCTTACCTGTCTCCCCCTCCCTCTGCACCAGTGCTTGATGAGTCAGAGCAGAGCGAAACCCTGCCTGACTCACCCCAAGCAACAGCATGGGAGGTAGGGTTTCCAGGTCCCTCTTTGCTACCGGCAGGAGGTTTTTGGGGCAGAGACCTCAATTTATAGCCATTATTGCGAGTCTTATCCTCTGCTGCCAACAGGAACAGCTCCCTGCCCTCCTCTAAATATTAGCCCTTCAAGTACTTAAATAAAACAACCACCTCAACCTCCTCTTCTCCAGACTAAACACACCCCATTCCCTTAGCCTTTCTTCATAGGGCTTGGTCTCCAGGCCCCTGATCATCCTCGTCGCTCTCCATAGAGTCCACCCTCCAAAGCAGCCATTTTCTGGAGGGGAACTGATCTCTGTAGTCCGGAGATTAGTTGTAATTCTGGGAGATCTCCAGGCCCCACCTGGAGGCTGGCAAGGCAACCCTGCCTTGGTTCAAAGCCTGGCATCCCCGGCAGACAGGCCCCACGGAGGAGCCGCTGCAAGTGCTTCCATGGTGGACGCGAACCAAGACCCAGCCTCGCCTTGGCCCTAGCTACCTCACTTGGTCCATCAGTGATTTCAACATGGGAATGGTGTTGGGTTTCGCACCAAAGCATCCCAGCGCAAAGGTTGTTTTCCCACATGGGTGACGAGAAAGCTGACCTCTGTTTGCCCACACCCCTGGTTTCTTCACAGCTTGGGGAAGTGATGAAATTTTCATGCAGGAATTAGGTTGTTGCTCATCTCGTACCTCCTTGCTCATAGTATTGACAGTACCACTGAAGCGCTTCAGGCGGAGAGCAGCCCGGCGATGGCTTGGCTCTTTCGGCTCTTCCACTGCTGACAACATCAGAAGTGTTTTAACAGGGTTTTAATGGGCAGACTCTGCGGCTCCTCGGAGAGTTGCAAATAGCTGCCATGGAAAGGAGGGGAGGGGGGGAAGGAGGGAAGCCGCTCCATTCTGCTGGAAGGAGCTCGCCGTGGCCTCCTTTTCCTCATCCAGATGCCGTTTCTTGAGACAACGGGAGCCCCATGTCAGTCACAACAAGAGATGTCTTTGGGCGGAGGGCTTTTGAGACCCACACGGGTAAGAGGCTAGGTCCGTCTTTTTAAAAAGCCACCTCTGAAGGATTAGCAAAAGTCAAACAGCGGACATCAAGCTTTTGAAATCAAGGAGGAAATCACACTAGAAAAACCACGCCTGGGCACGATGTGTTTGGAAGCCATTCAAAGGGCTTGCCGTCCTCTGTGCCGGTGGAGAAAGGGTTGAATGGCTGTGATCAATAATTTAAGATGCAAAATCTGCCACAGTCATACTTGGAGGTGGCTGATGACATTCCAAAGCACTCCAGGGCCCAGCATTTCCCCACCCCACCTTGGATCCAACCTACGGCGGAACAGCCGAGTTATGCCAAGAGCATAAAGATGTGTATTTGCATTATTGCTGTGCATGTTGCAAGCTGAACCATGCATGGTGGCAGGTCGCTACCCCAGGGAGAAGAGCAGTTGGATTCAGTTCTCCGGGAATCCTGAGGAAATGACATTTGGCACCCAGCTCAACTTCCTGTGCTTTTTCCGTGCTCACCTAGGTTCGTGGCACGCCTGCAGTTCTTACTCCAGGCCCACTTCCTAACCATGTCATTTCTTCTAATCCCTTAGTTTGGCATCTTTGGCATGCCAGTCTTTCCACATACACATGAATACATGAAGCTGCCTTCTATTGAATCAGACCCTTGGTCCATCAAAGTCAGTGTTGTATACTCAGACCGGCAGCGACTCTCCAGGGTCTCAGGTAGAGGCTTTTCACATCACCTACTTGCTGGGAGTTGAACCTGGGGCCTTCTACATTCAAAGCAGATGCTCTACCACTGAGCCATGACCCCTCCCCTGAATTTTGGATGCATTTCCCTGTGGTGTTCTGCTCCTGACAACGAGGTTGTTCAAGGCCTGCCTTCCGATGGGCTGAAACAATCCCCTATCTTAGCAAACAACGAACCCCCTCCATTAAAAGACGCCATGTCAAATCAAATGCTACCAGGAATGTACCCGTTTCTGGTTTGGTTGTCTGTCCCCCTCTCCTTGGTCCTCGAAAAGATGCTTCCAACATCCAGCTATGTCATATGTGAATATGATTCATCCCAACAACACTTCAAGTTGAATAATCTCAGACTTGGGGAAAAAAATCAGCATTCAATAGCCAGGGGAAGAAAATTGGAGATCTAGATTTTATATCCATATCTTGAACTAAGCTCAGAAAATTTGGTGACAATACAAAGTATATTTTTTTAATAACAGTTTTCCAAAGAGGCAGCATGTCTTCAATTTTACTACAGCTAGATTTCAGTACTGCAGCACCTTAGAGACCAACAAGATTTTCAGGGTCTGAGCTTTTGAGAGCCAAAACTCCCTTTGTCACATGCCATAGTCAGATCTGACAAAGGGATCTTTGATTCTTGAAAGCTCATACCCCGAAAATCTTGTAGGTGTCTAAAGTGACACTGGACTCAAATCTAGCTGTTCTATTTCAGACCAACACGGCTACCCTCTGAAACAATCTCGATTGTACAAGTGTCCATGGCTACTTCTGAATCTGTGTTGGCGCTCTTAATGTGAAAACTATACATTGTGTCATTCCTACTTGAGTTGCATACTATGATAGGAAAGTGTCCTTGGAAGTCAGCCGCCATTTCGCTCCCTACACCAGACATGGGTCATGCTGCCAGGTTCAAAACAAGGTTGCTTCCATACAGAAGTAGAAAAAACCACACCACTGAGGAAGTAGGTGTGAGCAGGAGGAAGGCATGCGGGAACCGCATCTGCATGCCCTGTCCCCGTGCCATTTGTCCACACCCTCATCCCTCCATCGCACTGGTGCAGAAGTGCCAATGATCATGGAGCCCACCCCCAGACCAGCAGCCCCCTTTTCCCACTTCACAGCTGAGGTGAATGAATGGTTTTATTTTCATTTAGCCATAGGACATTACAAACATGTCAAGGATACCACAGATACATAACAAAAGGAAATGCTAGGTTAATAAAATTCTGGATTAATGATAAATATACATAATAAAACTATGCTAAATCGATGCATCAAAAGCAACAGCAAAAATAATAGCTAAAAATTATGATGGTGTCCCAATCGGCCAATGAGACCCACAGCTGAGGTGCAGTGCTCAGAGGATTAAAGCTCAGCTGGGGTGGGGGGAGAGGCTTGTTAAAAGGTTTAAAAGGTAGGGTTGGAGATCTCCTGCTGTTACAACTGATCTCCAACTGACAGAGAAAATGGCCGCTTTGGCCATTGGACTCTATGGCATTGAAGTCCCTCTCCTCCCCAAATCCCGCCCTCCTCAGACTCTGCCCCAAAAACCTTCGCCGGTGGTGAAGAGGGACCTGGCAACCCTACTTAAAAGGGGATACATGGAAGTTAGTTCCGCCATTTTGAAGTTCCACCACCCCTCCACAAATTGACTGGAGAGAGAGCATCCGTATTGATGGCCTGTCCTCTGCCACTCTGCAGTTCCCCATTTTGCTGGAGCAAATGGATTGTTTTAATCTCATTTGAAAGGGGCAAAGTATAGGAGCCCCGTGGGTTGTGCTCTGAATCAGCACAGCATCATGGGGAAGCTCCCCCCCAAAAATGGGGGCATCGAGCTGGCCACATGGGGAAAATCGCAAGGCAAAGTCAGGTCAGCATGTCTACATTACTTTATGCTGCCCTTCCTCGAAAGAGCTCATGGGATCATGCATGGTTTTCCTCTCCTCTGGTTTATTCTCACAACAATCCTGTGAGAGAGGCAGAGAGAGGGACCGGCCCAGTGTCACCCCCGAGTATGGATTTGAATCCAGGGGTCCCCAGTTCTAGACTGAAAGCTGCGTCACACATACATTTCCATGACTGGGTGGCTGCAGCATCACGAACCGAAAATGCTGCATGCATGGTGCCTCAAATGCAATGCTTTTTGATGAAACCAGGCCACACATGGAGAGTGGATCGAGCACCGTCTTGCAATGCTGTATGTAATTGCCATACAAAACTAAAAAACTGCTACCCAAAATGGAATTTGGCAGCCTGTAAATTTCAACATTATTCTGAATGCAAGTTTCTAGTCCCTTTGTCTACCGAGAGAAGCTTTAAAATGTGCAAACCAATAGGGTTGCCAGGTCCCTCTTCACCACCGGCAGGAGGTTTTGGGGGCGGAGCCTGAGGAGGACGGGGTTGGGGGAGGACTTCAATGCCATAGAGTCCAATTGCCAAAGCGGTCATTTCCTCCAGGTGAACTGATCGCTATCGGCTGGAGATCAATTGTAATAGCAGGAGAGCTCCAGGTAGCACCTGGAGGTTGGCAACCCTACTTGCAAAGTGTCACAGGATAGAATGGGTTTGTCCGAGGCAAAGTTATTAACATTCACCTTATGGGAAGCTTGTGCTGGTTTTCATTAGCATACCCACCCCTGGGTGCCCAAGACAGGGTGAGTCCCAAACAAGGCATTTATCAGGCCACAGCAGGGAGGAAAACCCTCTCTGCACACAAACATCCACTGTCACATGCTGTCGATTATTTCTCCTCCCCGCTCTTCAAATTTTCAGACAAATTCTATTAAGCTGCTGCCGGATGAACCCCCGTCAGTCCCGCTCATTTTCCCTTTTCTATAAAAGCTCATCACGCATTAATGAGGAGAGGAGCAATCATGCGCCACAAAGCCACCCCGATGCAGATGGCCCTCCTGTGGGGGGGGGGTCTGGAGGAAATGAGGACCATCTCTGTTTCATTTGGCTTTCCAGTGCCTCTTCCTCGTGCTGGGTTTTTGTTTTTTTGGGGAGGGGGAGGCGGCCTCCGAATTGGATGGGGATGTTTACCAATTGTAATATTTATCCCGTGCTGCTTCTGACAAGCTTCGCGTGCTCAGTGACAGGGTCGGTTCCAGCCAGCGTAGCCAATTGCACTGAACGTTATATTAATTATATTACATTAATGCTTGCGCCAAGCTGAGCGGTCTATCTGGGCCGGATTTGGAGTGTGGCTAAGTCGGGCGTTTCCCAGGACCCCAAGGCCACCCCAACAGCGCTGCCATTCAAGGTTTGCACCCAACAGCAGAAGCAGGGTGGGGGGAAACTCCAAAATGTCCTGTCTTTGACAGCCTTGCTCAGATCTTGCAAATTGAGGGCTGTGGCTTCCTTTATTGAGTCAATCCATCTCCTGTTGGGTCTTCCTCTTTTCCTGCTGCCCTCAACTTTTCTTAGCATGACTGTCTTTTCCAGTAACTCTTGTCTTCTCATAATGTGACCAAAGTACGACAGCCTCAGTTTAGTCGTTTTAGCTTCTAGGGTCAGTTTTGGCTTGATTTGATCTATAACCCACTGATTTGGTTTTTTTGGCGGTCCACGGTATCCGCAACACTCTCCTCCAACATCACATTTCAAAGGAATCTACTTTCTTCCTATTAGCTTGCTTTAATGTCCACTTTGTTTGCCCCCCCCCATTTCTAAGGTCTGAGGGTGTACTGAGAAAATGCTGCTCAAGGGATCCCCAAAATCCTGAAGGCAGCGCTGTGGGCCAAGGGCAACGCTTCAGCCCTTGTGTGTTGCCCTTAAACTGACAGGATGAGATCCACCCACTTGTCATTTCCCCAACTGCTGCACCTGATTTTGCTGTGGTGGCTCTGGTCTTACAATTGCCAACTTATTCCCTCCCCCCCCTCCGTTAATGGTCAGTAAATGACACGACCGGGGGGGGGGTGTCCTGAGGATTCATCAGCCTCCTCATTTTAATTCCCCCCAGTTTTAAGTTGTTCTATAAATATGTCTTTATGGATGTTGTTTGACTAGCTTAAAAACATCTAATTGGAACCAGTTGCTTAAATCTCTTTGGATCAAGAAGGCAGTAATAAGCAAAGAGAGAGCATCTTATCCCTCCAATCCAAAAACGCTTAGCAACTGGTATCCTTGATGCATGTATAATCAGTTTATTTTCAGTTTCTTGTTTCATCTTTTTTTTTTTTTTAAATCCTTAGCTTTCTCTCAGCGTGATCTAATGCTTCACTTTAAAGGCCGTGTTTCTCCTTATCCTTATGATCGTCAGCTTTAGAAATGACAATATGAAAAGCGGGGGGGGGGGAGTTTAAGACGCTGAAAGGTTTAAGGAGCATCTTATTACCGACATAATGATTTCCTTTCTATCCTAAATGTGGAACGTTATGACCCATTCTTCCGATGTGCTAACGATTTGCTCCCATTTGACTCTGATAGTTCTGATTTTGCTTTATTGCCACTGCAATATCGTAAAATGGTCTTGAAATTGGATTTGTTAAAAAACAGCAGACTGTGTTTCGTATTTGGTTGGGTTTCACCAGGAACAAAAGCCCTGAGTTTTGGTAAGTGCTTGGAGCTGACATGTAGTCTAGCGGTCTGGTGACACCAAGAGAGAACCTGGTGGACTCCCTGAAAGTTGTCTGGGCTGGGGGAGGACAAGAGATTGGAGAGCTTTCTCTGACCTCAGTGGCATAGGGTTGGCTATCAGGGATCAGGGGTGGGGCTGTGGCTCAGTGGTAGAGCATCTGCTTGGCATGCAGAAGATCCCAGGTTCAATCCCCGGCATCTCCAGTTAAAGCACTGGTTCCCAACCGGGGGTCCATGGACCCCCAGGGGTCCGTAAGAACTAAATTAAGGTCCGCGAAACAAAGGTATAAACCCATAATAAATTAATATTTTCAATTAAAAGTTCTCTATTATCAAAAAAATATATTCAAATATTATTCTAAGTTTAATGTTTAACATTTAGGATTAAAGTTTATTTTCAAATTCTCAGAATTTTTATTTTGAACCTTGGGGTCCCTGCACCGAACAAAAAAGTCCTAGTGGTCCCTGGTCAAAAAAAGGTTGGGAACCACTGAGTTAAAGGGACTAGGCAAGTAGGTGATGTGAAAGACCTCTGCCTGAGACCCTGGAGAGCTGCTGCCAGTCTGAGTAGACCATACTGACTTTGATGGACCAAAGGTCTGATTCAGTATAAGGCAGCCTCATGTGTTTTCATGTGTTCATCACTGTCAGATTCTAGGACTCCGTTGCCTCTCAGGAATCATCAACTTTACTCCAGATGTTAGCAGAGAGTTAAAGTAGAATTTATTTGAAAGGAAGGGTACAGTAATCTATGAAACACAACGTTACAATGGCGCCAAATCATTTGGAGGGTATTCTTATAGCGTACACACGCTAGCATGTTTACAAGTAACATCTTTGAAATGCAAAACATCAGCGGTTCCCCAATACCAAGAGAGAGAATTCACACCTTAAGATCAGAGCAGGATTACAATCAGGAAGTCACTTTGAAGTGGAGATCTCTCGAGCCTTTTGGCTGTTGCCTCTTCCTTCCCATGGGAAGGAGAGATGAAACGAAAGTCACCTCGCTATCCCGGGTCCGATTGCATGCCCTCGCTGACACTCCGCCTCCCCAAAGGCCCCCCCTCCAGATTTCCTGGTTTGTCCGGGTAATGGCGATGGAAATCCGCTACAAGGGTTGGAGCCTGTACGTGAACAGCGGACACCCACTCATCGTGACTGGAATTTAAATGTTTCCAACGCACAAGATATTCCAGTCGGCCCCTGCGCCTCCGAGAATCGAGCACCCTGGAGATTTCAAAGTGCCGTTCGCCCTGTACCATGATGGGAGTTGCCGCTTCGGGTTCGGGGTGCCATTCTGGTGCTTGTAGAAAGGGTTTTAGTAGACTCACGTGAAACACCGGGTGCACCCCTTGTAAGGATTTGGGTAGCTCCAGCTCTACCGTAACCTCATTGATAACTCTGGAGATAGAAAATGGGCCCACAAACCGTTGGCTCAATTTTTTACACGGGCGTAAAGACCTGAGGTTCTTAGTGGAAAGATACACCTTTTCTCCGACCCTCAATTCCCACTGAGGTGTTCTGTGTTTGTCTGCTTGTAGTTTGTACCTATCTTTAGCCTGTTCCAGGTTTTTTACAAGCCAGGGCCAAGTGTTCCTCACTGTGTGAGCCCATTTAGACACCTCGGGGGGATCGCCTTCTGGCGGGGTGGGTACAGCCCCTAATGGTCCAAAATCCATTCCATAAACTGCTTTGAATGGGCTCACCCCGGTTGCAGAGTGCACCGAGTTATTGTAGGCATATTCTGCCAGTGGCAGCAGATCAACCCAATTGTCTTGGTGATAATTAACAAAACAACGCAAATAACATTCCATCACCGCATTAACCCTTTCGGTCTGCCCATCCGTCTGGGGGTGATAGGCAGATGACAAACCCAACTGCACACCTACAATTCCTAAAAACGCTTTCCAGAACTTGGACACAAACACGGAGCCCCTGTCACTCAGGACCTTCCGTGGAAATCCGTGCAATTTGAATATGCAGTGCACAAACAAGCGAGCCAGTTTATGTGCAGATGGCATCCCTTCACACGGTACGAGATGAACTTGCTTAGAGAAAAGATCCGTGATTACCCACAGGACAGTCTTCCCCTGACTGGATGGGAGGTCTGTTATGAAATCCATCCCAATCACTCGCCAGGGTGCCTCGGGAGTTTCTAGGGGCTTTAATAATCCCGGGGGTTTTCCCATCAAACGTTTACTAGTTGCGCACACAGGGCAGGATTTGATAAATACTTCGATGTCTTGGCGCATCCCCGGCCACCAAAACTGTCTTCTTATTAGATGTAAGGATTTAGCAAACCCAAAATGTCCCCCTATTGTTGAACTGTGGCTCCGTTCCAATATCTCCCGCCTCAGTTCCCTGGGCACGTAATGTTTGTTCTTACAGATACCGTTTTTGTCCGTCATCTGGGACGGGATAGATTCTTCCTCCCGCTCCCGTTGAAGAGCCTCCCCCCACCTTTTCTTGACTACCTCCGGGAGGCTTTCTGGAACTGCCCAGAGGCGGGGAATGGCAACATCCGACCCCGGCAAGGGGGTGGGTACCGGCCCTTCAGCCTGGTCCCTTCGCTCTATTTGGGAGATTCCCCCCCCCTCCCCAGCGGTAGTGGTTGAGAGTTCTCCGGGGACTGCTGGGGATGAGGAGGTGGGAGCGACCACTTCACGAGGGGAACTCGAACTCGAGTCCTGTGCCGCCGCGCGGCTTTGCGCTCTGGTCAGAACTCCTGCACTATTCCCCTCTGGAGTCAAACCCAGGTGTTCCCGTGTGAAAAGAGAACCCACCGGCCGCTCAACCTGACACTCATATTGCGGCATGCGAGACAGTCCGTCTGCTAAGCAGTTTTCTTTCCCAGGCATGTGTTTGATGGTAAAATTAAACTTAGAGAAAAAGGTAGACCAACGCACTTGTTTGGCTGACAGCTTCTGCTGACCCAAAATAGATTCGAGGTTGCGGTGATCAGTACATACCACAAAGGGCTCGGCAGCCCCCTCCAGGAACTGTCGCCAAACCGTGAGTGCATGTTTAATCGCCATTGCCTCTTTTTCCCCAATTGGCCAATTGAGTTCAGGGCCAGAGAACTTCTTAGAAAAATATGCGCAGGGTCTAAGTCTCCCTTGATCATCCCTCTGAAGGAGCGCGCCTCCCATCGCCTTGTCAGAGGCATCTACCTGTAAGGTGAATGGCCTGGAGCAATCTGGGTGCGCCAGAATGGGTTCAGAGGTAAAGCGCTCCTTAAGAATTTCGAAAGCCGCCTGACACCTGGCAGTCCAAGGTACCTGGTATTGTGCAAAGGTGGCCTCTTGCCCCTTCCCCTTGGTTTTAAGCAAATCAGTAATAGGCAAGGCTATTTGAGCGAAATCCTGAATAAAATTTCTATAAAAGTTCGCAAACCCCAGAAACTGCTGAACTTGTTTGCGAGTTCTGGGAGGTTCCCATCCTAACACTGCCTGCACCTTTTCCGGATCCATGCTTAACCCTTGGGGAGATATCACATAACCCAAAAACGACAATTGGTCTTGGTTGAATGCACATTTTGATAACTTAGCATACAAATGATTGTCCCTTAGACGACTCAACACCTCCCGCACCAACTCTCTGTGCTCTGCGGGATCCTTGGAGTAAATTAATAAATCGTCGAGAAATACTATTACACCTTTAAATAGGAGGTCGTGTAGGATCTCATTAATTAATTGCATGAAGCACGAGGGCCCCCCAGACAGACCGAATGGCATGACTAAAAATTCAAACAAACCATAGCAACAAGAAAAGGCTGTTTTAGCTTCATCCCCCTCCTTGATCCGGACCCTGTAGTAGGCTTCCGCCAGGTCAATTTTCGAAAAAACACAACCCTCCTGTAACGCACTCAGGAGATCCGGGATTAAGGGAAGGGGGTAGGCATTAGTTTCAGTAATCGCGTTAAGCCCCCTGTAGTCTACACACAGTCTGAGATCAGATGTACCTTTCTTCTTCACAAAGAAGCAGGGAGAAGAAAATGCAGCCTTGGACGGCCGTATGAAACCCCGCTTCAAGTTCTTGTCCAGAAATTCTCGCAGCACTGTTTTCTCGTGAGGACTCATGGCATAAACTCGAGCCTTGGACGGTTTCACATCCTTAATCAGTTCGATGGCACAGTCCGTTGTGCGATGAGGAGGCAATAAATCACAATCCGTCCCTTCAAATACATCGGAAAAGTCACTATACTCTGGGGGTAACGTGGGCGTCTCCAAAGCAGCGGCGTCTCCCCCTTCCCCTCCAGGTAAATCATCCCGGCTGTGTCTCTCGCACTGGGGAGCTCCAAATACCACCTGCCTTTGTTCCCAATCAATGCTCGGGTTATGCCCCACCAACCAATTGATGCCGAGCACCACCGGGTAGGAAATTTTAGGAACTACCGTGAAGTGGATTTGTTCCCAGTGATTTCCCACCCCCAACCACATCTTGCGAGTGCGCAAATGAACCGGCCCCCCCCGCAGGTCACTCCCATCCATTTGATGGAAGTGTAGGGACTGGTCCAGTTCTCGAGTCCCAATTTTCAGACGCTCTACCACCGCCTGATCAATTAGGGTCCGGGAGCACCCGGAATCCACTATAGCCACAACAGCCACAGGTTCCCCCCCTTGGGGGTTTCGTAACACCACAGGTATCAGTAATGTCTCTCCCTGATCACTCACCCTACATGGAGCCGGTTTGGTTTCTTCCGCGGGTGCCCTCTGTGCCGGTTCCCTCACAGAAGGCCGTCCTCGTTTTTTGCCGGTGAGGGGCTTCGGAAACTATCTCGGGTACAACGATTGTGGAGATCCGATGAGGTTTCAGCTTGCAGGGCCGCCGCCCCACGGCGACCGTTCATCCCCTCCGCTCTCCTGTGCTCCAGATTCCGAGGTGGTGTCGCCTCCCGCTCTTGTGTCGCCCTGTTGCTCGTCCCTTCTGACGGCGTGTTGGTACATTTTGCTGCAAAATGGCCCATCTTCCCACACTGAAGGCAAGCTCCCTCCCTGAACCGACGCGCCCTGTCGAGACTGTAGACTCCTCGATGTCTTCCCTCTCGCCGGGGGCCTACTGCGTTGTCCCCTCTCGCGGGCGGGATAGGGATTGTCTTCGAAGGACGATCCCTGGAGAACTGGAGGGTAAGTTTGCGATTCTCTACCAGAGCTGCTAAACTTATCCACTCCTCCACCGATTCTGGATCTCCCAAAGTCAAACAGCCATCCAGCACTTCCCACCGCAACCCTTCGCGGAAATGCTGGACCTTTGTGGCCTCGCTCCACTCCCGTATCTTGCACGACAAAGATAAAAAGTCTTGTGCATACTCACTTACTGAGCGGGCTCCCTGCTTCAAACGACGCAGGGCAACCTTTGCCTTTTCCCCCCGGTGGGGGTCTTCGAACCTGCGTCGCAGAGCGGACAAGAACTCATCCAGGGATGCCAAAACCCTAGGCATAGTCTCTGCCGCTGTCACTGCCCACTCCACCGCTTCCTTCTCCAGCAGGCTGATCACATACCTGACCCGAGCCTCTTCCGAGGCAAAGGTCTCCCCCTGGTCCTTCATGAAGCCGGAAATTTGGAGTAAGAAGTGAGGCAACTGTGAGCTGGATCCGTCGAAAGATACCTTCAGGTCTCTGGCCGTAGGGCGTCTGGGCGTGGGAGCCTCCCCAACAACGAGCGGTCCTGTAGTCGGCCGCGAATCCGTTTGGGGTGGTTGCACAGGCTGTCCAAGCCCCCTCACTGCCCCTAGAACAGCTGCGAGATCCCGCTGCAAGGTGTCTAGCTGAGTTTGCAGGTCCCGATTCTGCAGAACGAGCATCTGATTCTGTCCGCGTATCAGAGTGGCCGCTTCTGCCGTGAGGGTAGGGGTGTGAGCGAGCGTGGGGTCCTTCCACCCTTCCCCCTCTCCATACCAAGCGGCCAGCGGTCCCCGGTAGAAGTCGCCTCCTGGTTCTGACGCTGCTCTCTGCCGCTGCCCGGCCCCCGAGAGTCGGGGGGTCCACGTCAGCCTCCCAGGGACATCGGTAGGCCCGGGTGGGCGCTGCTCCGGGGTCGCTTCTCCTTGGCCAACCTCAATATCAGCGGGAGTCTGCCGACTTTCCTCTCCCGCGTTGAGCGGCCCCGAGGGTGGTACAGACATCCTAATACTACTTCTGACCCGAAAACAAAAAAGGTTGGGATTGTAACGTACTGTCAGATTCTAGGACTCCGTTGCCTCTCAGGAATCATCAACTTTACTCCAGACGTTAGCAGAGAGTTAAAGTAGAATTTATTTGAAAGGAAGGGTACAGTAATCTATGAAACACAACGTTACAATGGCGCCAAATCATTTGGAGGGTATTCTTATAGCGTACACACGCTAGCATGTTTACAAGTAACATCTTTGAAATGCAAAACATCAGCGGTTCCCCAATACCAAGAGAGAGAATTCACACCTTAAGATCAGAGCAGGATTACAATCAGGAAGTCACTTTGAAGTGGAGATCTCTCGAGCCTTTTGGCTGTTGCCTCTTCCTTCCCATGGGAAGGAGAGATGAAACGAAAGTCACCTCGCTATCCCGGGTCCGATTGCATGCCCTCGCTGACAATCACCTAATTCCCAGGACTGGATGGATTCTGGGCTGTGGCACTAACACCCGGCTTGAACTTCATGGAATTACCTTCTCTGACCACTGGTTCTGATGGCAGTTGGAAGCAGAGAATCAACACCTTGCCCACATACCTTGCATGCTTTCATGGGCAGAGAAACCAAGATGTCTCCAAACCAAGCCCTTCTTCCATCTCACCTCTGACACTGATTCATTCCTGTAAATGTGTAAAGAGATCTGTGGTCTAAGTCTATTCCAAGATTGTTGACCCTATAAACAAGCCTCAAAGATAGGGTTGCCAACCTCCAGGTACTAGCTGGAGATCTCCTGCTATTACAAGTGATCTCCAGCCAACAGTGATCAGTTCACCTGGAGAAAATGGCTGCTTTGGCCATTGGACCCTATGACATTGAAGTCCTTTCCCTCTCCAAACCTCGCCCTCCTCAGGCTCCACCCCAAAACCTCCCGCCGGTGGCAAAGAGGGACCTGGCAACCCCACCCAAAGATTCCTCTCAGGAACAGAAGTGGTACCGACTGAATCCTTCTGATTCATTGTTGATCTAATGAGATTGGATGTGGAGGCAGCCCTTAAAGCAGGAATCTAAGAGAATGCAAAAAGTTTCCAACACACACAAAGTGCATAGATGATATAATTATAGAACATGATGGGTAGCCATGTTAACACGACGGGTAGCCATGTTAGCCATGTCAATGGCAATAGAAAAGAAATGTTGTTAGCCTTTAAGGTGCTACCGGACTCTTGCTCTTTTCGACTGTAATTATAGAAGACGGAGAAACAAGGGACAAACCCAATCGGGTAGGTCACATTTTAGCACAGCCGAGGACGGTAGCAAACTCTCAAGATATCACATTCCGTGTTGTTCTGGCATTACATGTCATCACCTGCCTGTGCAAGGAAGCAGTGACAGGGGTCTTTATATAGAAATTAGGTAACTTTGAAAGTTCTGTGTATAATTTAAAACAAGGGGAGCTCAAGGCCTGTCCTGTTGGATTTGAAATATGCCGCTTAAAGTAGCTTTGCGGTACATTGGCCCATTAATCTAAGGCATACTTTAGAAGGCATAAATTTTCGGGGTGTAATAAATTTGGAGCTTATGTTTTGACGTCTCACCTTTTGCAAAATGTGGGTCATGCACCATGGGTGCCCTTGCCAAAGCAGCGTTTACTGATCATACCAAGGAGGTCAAGAGCGGGTGAATGAGCCCAGAACCGTGCAACAAGTGGTTTTCCTTCTGTGGGGGTTTCATCGGAGATACGTTGGTATAAGCTAGGAGCACGAGTAGTGAATCAGGAAGTCCCTGCTTCAGATGTGACTTTGGCCATCAGCTCACCTTAGGCAAGCCTATTACACTTCATCCTCAGGCTTCCCATCTGTAATATGGCGGTAAAGGTCCTGATCTGTCTTCAAGGTAGGGTTGCTAGGTCCCTCTTTGCCGCTGGGGGGAGATTTTTGGGGTGGAGCCTGAGGAGGGCAGGGTTTGGGGAGGGGAGGGACTTCAGTGCCATAGAGTCCAATTGCCAAAGTGGCCATTTTCTCCAGGGGAGCTGAACTCTATCGGCTGGAGATCAGTTGTAACAGCAGGAGATCTCCAGCTAGTACCTGAAGGTTGGTGATCCTTCTTCAAGGGTAGGTTCCCCCAGTCCCTATTTGCCAAGGGTGGTCCAGATTTTCTGCTCACTGTGCCTGGTGAATTGTTGGCCCCTCTTTTTGTCCTTTTTTAAAAATACATTTGACACTGTATTTTATTTATTTATTTCTCCTGCTTTACCAACCAAACATTGACTCTCAGGACAGTTCACGGGAATCAAAATCTAATTCAAACGACAATTAAGGCTCTGTTAAGAAAAATGATCAAGAAAGGAGATCTCGGCTGAGTTCTGGGCAGGGCAGAGGGCTGCTCGGTTGTTTCGTGGCCTCCGTCCACTGGCCTCATTAATGAGAAGAAGGAGAAGAAGAAGAAGAAGAAGAAGAGTTGGTTTTTATATGCCAACTTTCTCTACCTCTTAAGGGAGACTCAAACCGGCTTACAGTCACCTTCCCTTCCCCTCCCCACAACAGACACCCTGTGAGATAGGTGGGGCTGAGAGAGCTCTAAGAAAGCTGTGACTAGCCCAAGGTCACCCAGCTGGCTTCATGTGGAAAAGTGGGGAAACCAACCTGGTCCACCAGATTAGCCTCCGCCGCTCATGTGGAGGAGTGGGGAATCAAACCTGAATCTCCGGATAGGAGTCCACCGCTCCAGACTGCTCCAAACCACTGCTTTTAACCACTACACTATGAGGGGATCCTCAACTGAATCCTGGCTGCTTTCAGCTCCCCCCCTCGTGGCTTTTGGATTTATGCCTTTTTGAGATTCGTGGGATGCTTTCTTTTTTAAAAGCGTGAGTTGCTCTTCAAGTTTCAGCCCCCTTCCCTGGGTCTCTAGACTAAATCTTCAAGCACATCTTGTCTCGAGTGCTCTTGTTGGTCAATTTGGCACCACAAAGAGTGCAAACTGCCATTTCGTACACCGTAGGCTGGCGTACTAACACAGCACGATTGTTGTTTCCAAAGTATAACTTAACCAAACGAACATACACCAGTTGAGGAAAATAGTCAGTCATATCGCCCTTTATTGGCATAAAATCACTGCACATATGGTAGCATGTAAAAATATAAATACTTGAGTTGAAAAATAGTCCAGGTTATAACACATTGCAGAGTTAACGGATGCAGGACATAGAAAGGCAAGGAAAAGCCCTCAAAAGTGTATAATGATTGAGGGGGACCATCTCAGGTAGCAGTCCTTGGTGTGATGGGGTGCGAGTACAATACTGTTTTGTCTGTACTTTTACCCCTGAAAGAGCTCAGAGCATCATCATACAGGGTTTCTTCAGGGGCTTTTTGACTGAGCCACTGCATTGGACCCTGTAGATCCTCAGGTCATTCCTCAGCATCTCCAGTTAAAAAATCTCAGGTGTTTGGAAAGAGCCCCCCCCCCGAGCCACTGCCAGTCTGAGTAGGCAATATTGAGCTAGAGGGACCAACAGCCTGGCTTGGTATGAAGCAGATTCGTCTGTTCGTGAGCAGGAGCAGATTGGCCCCTTCATTTGCCAGGAAAGCCCCCAGAGAGCTGTCCCCCAGTGGGCTGCTGGCCCTACCTCAGCTCCCCCCTGCCCTGCTGCCAGGCCATTTGGAAGACAAGCAGGTCTGTGCCACCGGGCAGAGGCCGGAGGTGCAGTGAGTGCCTGGCCTCATCCTTGTGTGACTTCCAGGGGGAGATGGAAGCACTTCAGCCCTCCAACTGGGGAGTGGGTGGGGTCAGGGAGGGTGTAGAGCCCTTTCCAAGTCCGTTTTCGCCACCCAACCCTCCCTTTGTTTAGCCTAAATTTCAAACAGGGATCTCCCATCCAAGTACTAACCAGAGCCAACCCTACTAAACTCATGAGCTCAGGCTAGTCTGGCCTATTCAGGCTGTTACTAGGGTTGCCAACCTCCAGGTACTAGCTGGAGATCTCCTGCTATTACAACTGATCTTCTGCCAATAGGGATCAGTTCCCCTGGAGAAAATGGCAGCTTTGGCAATTGGACTCTATGGCATTGAAGTTCCTCCCCTCTCCAAGCCCCACCCTCCCCAGGCTCTGCCCAAAAATCTCCAGGTATTTCCCAACCCGGAGCTGGCAACACTAGCTGTTGCTCTTCTGCAGATAATCTGCCACTGATCCTCTGCTCCTCCCCTGAGAAACAATCTTCTTAGCAAACGCGTAGGTTTCCCAGTGTTTGCAGTGACAATGTGTGTTCAAGAGATTTTTTCTTTTTTATTATTATTTTCTGAATCTCAATTGGCATTTCCTGTTCACATAAGACCAATTCTGTTGCAAGTCTGAACGGTTACATTCATGGTCATTTCAATAAATTCTCCCTCTCTGCTTCCAGTACAGTATGTTAAAGGTTTGTGGAAACTGGTGGTAAAATCATTTGTAGAGGGCATGTTAAGTTCAGGAGGTTCAGATATACAAGTTCAGTTCCAGTATCCTTTGGATATTTCACACTTTAGCATCCTGGTACAGAAATTGGATACTGATTTTTTTAATATGTTTTACAGTTTAAAAAAATCAGCTATACCAAATTTTTGAATGACTGATGAGTTTTGCAGAAGAAAATTGACAGCTTTAATGCCCATTAGCAACTCTGCAGCCTTCGTTCATGACTTAGGAATTAGCTGCCTGCTTCGGTCTGCAAGTCTTACAGCAACCGGAGAGGGATATTGCTTGTTTATTGATAAAAATAGTTATATCCTGATTTTCTTTTAAAAATCAAGGTGGAATTACAGTAATATTTTCATGGACATTTTGATGTAAATTTATCCAACAGCTTTGCGAGGTCCCACCACTCATCTTTTCACCTCTTTAATTTTTTTAGGATAAAGTTTACCAAAATAACACTCAACAGAAATAGGATAAATGTGGCAGGAGAAGAGTTTTGAAAGGGATGGGGGGGCGGGCGGAAAGAGGGGGCATCCTAAGGAGAGTGCTTTGAAGGGTGGATTAAATCATCGTTACTAAACCCTGAGCTAGGAAACATCGTACTATACAGTAAAAAGGCGCCACTTGGAAAGTACTGTTTAGGCTCTGTTTATGGCCACCAGAAAGAATGTGGGGGGGACCTACCTCTCCTGAGCCTGGGGTTGCCAACTTCCAGGTGGAACCTGAAGTTCTCCTGGAATTACAGCCGATAAAGATCAGTTCCCCTCGAGAAAATGGCTGCTTTGGCAATCGGACTCTATGGAATTGAAGTCCCTCCCCTCCCCAAACCCCGCCCTCCTCAGGCTTCACCCCCAAAAACCTCCTGCCAGTACCAAAGAGGGACCTGGCAACCCTATGTCTGACCCAGGCTAGTGGTCAGTCCAGATCTGGAGCCTGTGTCCTCCAGTCCCTGCGGCCAGATGTTGGGGATGAGGCCTGAATCGCCAGACGGAGAAGATACCACTCTGCAAACCACAAACAAGCTCTTTTTGTTTATACGAAGAGTTCACAGCCTGTGGCTCCAGAGCCAAATGGAGCGCAGTACAGAAACAAATATGGCTCTTTTTTAAAAAAGGGAAATCAAATCTTGAAGTTAAGGTATGTTGGAACGGTGGGTAATACACTAGTAAGGGAAGGGAATGGCAGACAAAGAATTTTATGGAACTAAAGGGCTTCTTAGAGATGCTTTACTGAAAGGGAAATGAGAGAGAGGAGAGGTTGCCAGGAATCCCAAGTGCAAACCATGTGCAGATGTACGCTGGTGCCGTACAACAATTGTGTTCCATTCATTGTATATTTATTGTGAGATCTTGTGTGTTCCACTTCCTAATAAAGGACTCACAACAACCCATGTTTGGGCTACAGAAATGTAAAGGATAATGTCAGCAATGTTAAAATGTACATTTCACCTTTTGTCATTTAAATATCAGATAATACTAGTAATTAATGTTTATATTCCTCCCTATATTCCTATCCTTTTTATTGTGATCATTGTTGGCTCAGTTTGGAAGATTATCTTGTTAAACTGGAGGCTAATATCCTCAGGCAAAAATTATGCTGTTAGGAGAATTTAATGCTCACATTGGCGACTGCGGTCTAAGAAGTTGGGGTGATTGTTATGATGTGGATCTCTTGGTTAATAAAACTGGAATAATTTTTTATCGATTGACTACTAATTAAATGGCAACATGGAAGGAGACAAGTATGGTGAATTTACCTATTTTAGCCAGAGGGGAGCAAGGGGGATTGATTACATATTAATATCACCGGGTCTCCTGGGTGATATCCTAGAGTTTTCCTGTGGGGTCCGTTCACATTCACAATCCTGAAACCTTTTGGGATGGTGGGCATCTTACCAATAGCTCAAGCTGAAATTACAGCAGATATTCGGTTGAAATGGACCCCCATACTTCAATCTGAAATACAACAGGAGCTGATTAACTATTTCTTAAACTTCGAGATGGAATCCTCACAGCTCAAGTAATTGATACTGCCCTGGTCCTTTATGATGACTTGATTAAATCGTTGAGCCTTTCTTGGTTAAGAATATAGGGATGTTAAATGAAAGGCACCAAACTAATGACACCTTGTTCAATAGTGAATGCCTGGATAAGAAAAAAGAGTTCCAGAACGCTCTTCCAATATAGAAGCAGGTGCCAAATAATTGTTTAGCAAAATCTTTTTTTTGAACTCCATAATAATTATAAACAGCTTCTTGGAAGGAAAAAGCTTACTGCACAAAAAGAGTCATGGGAGGAACTTTCCTTGGCATTGGTCCAGAAGGATATGGTAAAGTTCTGATGCTTCCTTGCAAATTCAGATTCAAGAGTTTTCATGCATATCTAAGGACAGCTGGGAAGAACACTTCTTCCAGTTATTTAATGATTCTAAGCAGGGGTTTGATATAGTTGAAACTACCATGACAAATTCATCAAGTGTATCATCTGCTTGCCCTAGGGTTGCCAACCTCCAGGTACTAGCTGGAGATCTCCTGCAATTACAACTGATCTCCAGCCGATAGAGATCAGTTCCCCTGGAGAAAATGGCTGCTTTGGCAATTGGACTCTTAGGCAGTGAAGTCCCTCCCCTCTTCAGGCTCCGCCCCCAAAACCTCCTGCCGATGGTGAAGAGGGACCTGGCAACCCTAGCTTGGCCTGCTGTCACGTCTACGAAAATAAAATCGCTAATATCAGCAATGAGGAAGAACAAGGCTCCCGGGGGAAATTTTATTCCCCCTGAGATACTTAAAGCCTTTCAGGATTGGTGGGCTAGTCTCTTCACTCATTTGGACAGAGCTGGAAAGTTCTCTCAGGAATTGACTTCTTCCATTGTTGTGCCCATCTAAAAGGGGAGATGAAAAGATCCATCTAACTATAGGAGAGTAAGCTTACTTGAGACACCTCCTATCAAAGTTAGAGGAGTGGGTGTCTGAAAATGACCTGCTAGTTCCAGAAGAAATCGGATTTAGGTCAGGACGTTCAACTTTAGACCATTGATTTTTACTACAACTTCTTATTAATAAATATGTGAATGGGCTATCTAGGCAACTATATGTTACATTCCTCGATCTGAAAGCTTTTTGATTCTATCCTAAGAGTTTCAGAGGGTAGCCATGTTGGTCTGCAATAGAACAGCTAGATTTGAGTCCAGTAGCAGCTTAGAAGCTAACAAGATTTTCAGGGCTTTTGAGAGTCAAAGCTCCCTTTGTCAGACACTAGCTGTATCCCAGTCAGAAGGTGGGAGGGATGTTGTAAAGATTGCTTATAAAGGATAGAAAAGAGTAGGAGTCCAGGTGCACCTTAAAGACTAACAAAATTTCTGGCAGGGTATGAGCTTTTGTGAATCTCGGCTCACTTCTTCAGATACAGCTCACTTCTTCAGAACCTCAGCTCACTTCTTTAGATACAGCTCACAAAAGCTCATACCCTACCAGAAATTTTGTTAGTCTTTAAGGTGCTACTGGACTCCTACTCTTTTCTACTGCTAGTGACAGACTAACACGGCTACCCATTGTGATCTATCTTATAAAGGATAGATAGGTACAAGGCATCAGGTTGATTAGAGCAGAGCGGAAATGCTTGGGGGCAGAAAATTAGCATCTGGAGTGAGATAAGAATCCTTTGTCCCTATCCAACCCTGGGGGGCCCATTGTTCTGAACATGATAGCACCTCTGGGGAAAATTAAGCAATCTGAATATTGATAGTAGGTTATTGGACAGGATTAAAGGCCTCTATACTAACACCACTCACTGTAAAGGTCAGACTGGGTATTTACGGTAAGTTGTCCAGCCCAGTTGTAACATTAAAAGGAGTGCACCAGGGAAGTATCCTGGCTCCTTTGCTTTTCCATCTCTGTATAAATGATATTGTTGAACATCTGTCAGGAGCACAATTTTCCCAGTCAACCTTGGTGGGAAGGCCATTTCAATATTCCTTTATGTTGACAAAACTCTGCTTATATCTAGGGTTGCCAAGCTCCAGGTACTAGCTGGAGATCTCCTGCTGTTACAACTGATCTCCAGCCAATAGAGATCAGTTCACCTGGAGAAAATAGCCACTTTGCCAATTGAATGAAGTCCCTCCCTTGCCCCCACAAAATCTTCAGGTATTTCCTAATCCAGAGCTGGCAACCCAATTTATATCCCATATGCAAGCTGGCCACAGAAGGTTGCTGAAACAGTTTAGTTTCTACTGTAGAAATAATTTACTAAATGTAAACTGTGATAAAACAAAGATCATGGTTTTCAGTAGAAGGAGGGGAAAACCAAAGGGGTTGAGCTAAACACTAATAAAACAACCAATACATCTATTTTTTTATATATATTGTGCACATTTGTATTTAAAAACACAGGGCCTAAAATACAGGCTTACTAAAAAGCACAAACATACGGTAGTTACAAATACTACCAACATGTTAGGATATAAAATGACCAAGTTCTGACCAGATGCGTTTCGGCCTTTTACAGGCCTTCCTCAGCGGTCATACATACACAGTTTCACAATACACATCCTGACACATACACAAACATTGTTCAAGGTAAAAATATATATAAAAGCCTTTTATTCTGTGTGGCTTTATGTCAAAATAGTCAGTCCATGTGTCTTAAAACATAGCGCACGGCTCCCACCTTGTATGTGGGTGGGGTCCAGCGTCTCAGGATGTGTATAACATCAACAAAAGTGAAGAAAAGATTCTTTTTAGGTTGAGTTATAAATTATATTGTTGAACATCTGTCAGCAGCACAATTTTTCCCAGCCTTGGTGGGAAGGCCATTTCAATAGTCCTTTATGCTGACAATACTCTGCTTAACTCTAGGGTTGCCAACCTCCAGATCTCCTGCTATTGCAAGTGATCTCCAGCCAATAGAGATCAGTTCACCTGAAGAAAATGGCCGCTTTGGCCATTGGACTCTATGGCATTGAAGTCCCTCCCCTCCACAAACCCCACTCTCCTCAGGCTCCACCCCAAAAATCTCCAGGTATTTCCCAACCTGGAGCTGGCAACCCTATTTATAGTGAATCATTCCAGTGGTCCATCAAGCCAGTGTTGTCTGCTCAGCTGGCTTCAGCTCTCCAGGGTCTTAAGTAGGGATCTTTCACATCACTTCCTACCAGAGCCTTTTAACTGGAGATGCTGGGGAATGAACCTGGGGACTTTCTGCATGTCAAGCAGAGGCTCTATTACTCAGCCACAGCCCCTCTCCGCCTCTAAATGCAGCCCTAGTATATTTCCTGAGAAGTATCCGCTATACATTTTTAGAAAATGAAGTCAACGTGGAAGCTTTTGAAATTTGCTTTTTGAGCTGTGTAAGCTCCGTGGAAGATTGCAAATGCTGTTGAAGACTGCATCTTGGTCTTTCTTGATTTAACCATTTCAACTATTTACTTGAAGAAGCATGTCGATGTCCTCCAAAGAGAAAAGGATCACATGCTTAAAGTATTGTGTGTGTGTGTGGGGGGGGGATGAAATACCAAATTTGTTTCACAGCCTTTCATTTAGGTGCAACCACTAACCCCCCACCACCCTCTTTTTAATTTTCTATCTCCTTTTCAACAGCCTGCTATGAAACCTCCTGACCTTTTCCCCTTTAAACTTTGCTTGAACTTGGAAAGAAGACTTGTGAATTGTAAAGTTGTTGGGGCGGGGGGAAGGGGGGGCTGATTATATGTTACCGCAACAGTAATACTAGGAAAATAATCCTTCTCTTGTACACCAGTTTTTGTTACTGCAAACTCACATGACATGCCTAACAGCTAATGCTGGCCTATGGGGGAAGGATGGGGGTGGGGGTCCCCCCCCCTCTCTTTTGGTACACTTTTAAACAAAGGCCCAATTATCCAAACAAGAATTTGGACTGTAACAAGCAGACCCGTTGAAATGATAGTTAGGAAAACTTGGAAATGCTACAATTACAGCTGGACTCTTATTTAATAGAGAGGACTTAGAAACTAATAAACTCGAGGGGGGGGGTTGGCTTTACAGAACGTAGCATAATTATTAGAGGGACTGAACTCTGGCCAGAATGGGGGAAGAACAACATCGGCCCGAG
The DNA here is from genome assembly GCF_029931775.1 of Euleptes europaea. Lineage (NCBI taxonomy): Eukaryota > Metazoa > Chordata > Lepidosauria > Squamata > Sphaerodactylidae > Euleptes > Euleptes europaea. The sequence goes on along the minus strand of NC_079330.1, from coordinate 30,885,040 downwards.
TCCTTTGTTGGAGGACGGCAAGCTAGAAGTGGCCTAAATAAATATGTATAGATAGCTCTTGCCCGAAAAGTCGGGTCAGTGGGACCAGGCAAAGTGGGAACAGACGGATAAACCTTCATGTGAGACTCCCAGGTCCCCAGGGCAGGCTCTCTGCCCTCCGTTGTTTCCTCAAACGAAAAGGGGGTGAGGAGGAGACCCACACTCTGGCCTCAAAATTGGGAAGGAGAGAGGGCTCTAAACCCTGATCTTTAGGTTGGGAAATACCAGATAGATAGATAGATAGATAGATAGATAGATAGATAGATAGATAGATAGATAGATAGATAGATAGATAGATAGATAGATAGATAGATAGATAGATAGATAGATAGATAGTTTATCTGCGGCACTTAGCCAGTCAAAACATGATAAAACGGACAGCATGCACTAATAGATTCTTACAATCAAAGAATTACAGCCCGAGTCTTAAAACATTTTTGAAACATTTAAAAAAAGAATTACAGCTGGGACACACCTGTCAATTGCGCTGTTCTAAGGCGACGAATTTTCATTGCTGCTAAACAAAATTTCGCAACCTGAAGAGTGGCTGAAGGATTACCCCCTTGTAGGAGCATCTCAAACCCTTCACCTGCCCTGTCAGGTCTCAGTCTCGATAAGAAGGGGGAAATACCTGGAAATGTTGGGGGCAGAGCCTGAGGAGGGCAGGGTTTGGAGAGGGGAGGGACTTCAACACCATAGAGTCCAATTGCCAAAGTGGCCATTTTCTCCAGGGGAACTGATCTCTATCGGCTGGAGGTCAGTTGCAATAGCAGGAGATCTCCAGTTAGTACTTGGAGGTTGGCAACCCTACTGATCCTCTTTCTTCCCTGGATTGGCTCGCTCTTGGGTTGCCAGGTCCCCCATGGCCTCCAGAGGGGGATGGGGGGATAGGGTTGCCAGATCTAGGTTGGGAAACTCCTGGAGATTTGGGGGTGAAGCTTGGGGGGCTGGTTGGGGAGGAGAGGAACCTCTGTGGTATACAGTGCCACAGAGTCCACCTTCCAAAGCCTCCATTTCTCAAGGGGAACTGATCTTTGTAGTCTGGAGATGAGCAGTAATTCCAGGGGATCCCCAAGTCCCATCTGGAGGCTGGCATCCCTAACTCGCTCTGGCCTCCTCTCTCATCTTCTGGGATAGGGTTGCCAGCTCTCGGTTGGGAAATACCTGGAGGTTTTTGGGGCGGAGCCTGAGGAGGGCGGGGTGTGGGGAGGGGAGGGACTTCAATGCCATAGAGTCCAATTTTCCAAAGCGGCCGTTTTCTTCAGGTGAATGGATCTCTATCGGCTGGCGATCCGTTGTAATAGCAGGAGATCTCCAGCTAATACCTGGTTGCTGGCAACCCTATTCTGGGAGCTTCCTGCCCGGATTTGGCGCCTTCCCTTTTTGTGGGATTCCCTGGCCCCAACCCCACCTGGCCTGGATCCAGTTCCCTTCCACCTGGGAGACTAGAAAAGGAAAGGGAAGCTTTCCCCCCCGCTGCCTGTCTCCCTGCCTTACTCCTTCCCCATGTTGCGCAACAAAATAAGACCATAAAAGGTGCGTGAAACAATAATAAAAACAGAAGCAAATTAATACTCTTAAAACGTTTGTACTGCAAATGAACCCAGGGAGAAATAGTGTAATTTCTTGGTGTTTCTTTTCACAACTGTAGCTTGGATAATGTACTGTGTTTTAAGTCAGCCAGCCGCTCCATTTCTCAGTGATTGCTTGGAGGACCAGAGGATGAAAGTAGTTTTCAAGATCCCTGCAGGCATCTGGGGCATCACTGGTTGGAAGGAAATCTGCTGTGCAACAACTTTGGGGCTGCTGTTTAGATGGGGAGGAAATTAGGTTTCTCCTGTTTAAAACCAAGAAAGTTTTTTTTTGGGGGGGGGGTTTAAAAAAGATTTTCAATCAAGATAAACCCGCAGGTTCTTCTGATGTAGATTACTCTGGGTGAAATGATACCCACTTTTGAAACAGGAGAAATGGACAGAGAAATTGCAGGTTAATGTTTAATCTTCCATTGCTGTTTTAATCAAAGACTTTCTAAGGTTTGACCTTTTCAAATGCAGAGCTCAAGATCCTAGACGCAGCCCCACAGCTCTCACTGATGTGGCGACCTGGTCCACTGAAGAATGCGCTTTGCCATAAAGTGGAGCAGAGCATCACATTCAGGATCTGGGTTGGGACAAGTAATCTCCAGATTAAAGTCCACCTCTCTTAACCACCCCACCACGCTGGCTCTGTAGGATCCCTGTTCCCATTTTATAGATAGGAGGGGTGTCCAGCAGTTTCTGCTTTATGTTCTACTTTACATTGATACTTTTAAAATCTTGTCCCTGGTTTCTGATCCTACAGATTCTGTTGTCGTCACACTTGACTAGAACAAAGAGGGCTAGAAACTTTGTTCTAATTGTGAAAGTCAATATTCTTGGGATGTGAGGAGATGAATCTGCTATATTCTTCAGGGAGGGATTACTCACATGTGTTGTACACACAAACATACACACTACTGGGTGGAAATCCACTTGGAAGCCCGTTTGTGGATAGATCACAGCCACACTCCCCGATGGCCTTTGTAGTCTGTGACAGCCTGCAAAAAATTAGATGCAACTAGCTGTAATTCTTTTGATCACAGTGGCTAGAAAAAATGCTGTGAAAATTAAGGGTGCTGCTTCCAGTCACACTCGCAATTCCTGTGTTCACACATTTCATTAATCCAGGGGAGGGGCTGTGGCTCAGTGGTAGAGCATCTGCTTGGCATGCTGAATGTCCCAGGTTCAATCCCCAGCATCTCTGGTTAAAGGGACTAGGCCAGGGGTCTGCAAACTGCGGCTGTCAAGCCGCATGCGGCTCTTTGGCCTGTTGAGTGCGGCTCTCCGAACTTGGTTCGGAGCCCCTGCTCTTGCGCCTGCAGCCGGGCTGCGGAGCGAGCACGCCTGAGAGAGAGAGAGGGCGAGTGGGCGCGCTGTATCCCCCCCCCCCGCCGTGGAGAATGGCCGGGTCCCCCTTTCCCTTGCCCTCAATGGTTGGGAGCCTCCCCTCCTCTCTAGCCGCTCGATTGCTGGGCGGGCGGCTCGGCAGGTCCTGCCCCCCCACCTATCAGCTGTTGGGCGAGCCGGGCTTCCTTTGGTAGACCTGGTCTCCAGCTGAGTCCCATTGGGAGGCCATGTCTACCCACTAGCTCTCTTGGCGGTAGACCTGGACTCCGAGGAGGGGAAAAAGTCCCCCTTCAGAGGCCAGGTCTACCAATTGGCTTCTATGGGCCTCCGGAGGCCAGGTCTACTGCCAAGAAAGCCAATGGGTATACCTAGCCTCCCAATGGGACTCAGCCGGAGGCCAGGTCTACCAATAGGCTTTTATGGCGGTAGACCAGGCCTCCAGACGAGGACTCCGGACGGGGAGGGGGAAATGGCAGGGACTTACAATTTAATTTTTATCAATAAATGATATCATACTTAATAGTGATCTTAAGTTTTATTCAGTGTACCTATAGTTTAATTAAGACTTAAAACTTTAATTAAAGTTTATTAAGTTAATAAACAGTGTACCTACCTATATAGTTTAAGAAATTTGGCTCTCAAAAGAAATCTCAATCGTTGTACTGTTAATATTTGGCTCTTTTAACTAATGAGTTTGCCGACCCCTGGACTAGGCAAGTAGGTGATGTGAAAGACCTCTGCCTGAGACCCTGGAGAGCCGCTGCTGGTCGGAGCAGACAATACTGACTTTGATGGACCAAGGGTCTGATTCAGTAGAAGGCAGCTTCATGTGTTCATGTTTTCAGTGCATGAAGAGTCAGGTCTGCTCACAAGGATGAAAAACCTTCTGTGCAAATCACAGTACTTAATATTTAGTTTTTATGAAAACAGTGTATGATTGATTCTGCCTCCTCCCCCCGGACTCCTGTTAGCTATTACTTCCACTCTTTGTGATTGTTTCTGAGTTGAATCAGGCTGCCTTCTGCCATGATAAGTTGATTGAAACAGCACTCGGGCAATTTCAGAGGCCTCTCTTTACGGCCTGAATTCAAACGTCAGTCGGTCCTACC